>NC_046669.1:5000000-6250000 GCF_004382145.1 Drosophila mauritiana
TGATTATTGAATTGAGCCCAGCAGCCTGTATTCGTGTTAGTCCCCTTTTAATCCCTTTCGGAATGCAATAAAATATACCTTCATCTACACTAGGCAAGTCATGGAGTTGGTACCTATATACCTATAAGGTCAAGTTCCAGAAAGCTATCCTGAGTTCACAAGGAAGCCAACTTAATTCGTAGTACGTACCAACTTTTTTACTGAGTGTCGAAACAAAATGGAGGCTCTCAATTGTTCAATTACATTAAATTTAAAATAGTTATCTTAGGTCCAGTGCTAGGAGGCCCATGGTGGGGTCATGGCAGCGGGATTCTGGAGGTAGGACATCACCACCGCACTCACGCTCAACATGAAGGAGGAGAGCACCTGTTTGGCATCGTCGCTAGCCCGGGAACTGGCGAAACTGATGCAGGAGCAGTAGAGCGCAAACCAGGCGCACCACTTGAGCTGTGTGGGTGGTTACATACTGATAAATGCCGAATCACTTGGTTGTAATCTTTGGGGTGTTATACCTTCATCATCAGTCCACACATGGAGAAAATCATGCCCAGAATGTTCATGTAATCCGGCATCATGTCCTCGTTGGCGCCGCCGCTCTGGCCCTGGTTCTTGGGCGCCTTGTAGCGGTTGATCTTTTCCTTGCGGCGCGGATCCACGGTCATGTTCATCTTTAATTTATTTAATTTTCACTAATTTAATCGAAAAACCAGGTCAGATTCCAATGGATGTTTGCGTGGAATGTGAATGCCGTGCAGGCTGCTTACGTTCTTGTTTGACTGACATTTTGGACGCAAGGTGGCAACGCCCTTTCATCAGCTGTTTCTTTATTTACACCGCCACCGCACGCACGTTTAAAATAGTTTTGTTAATTACATAAAAATCACAGAAAATTGCAATAGAAAACATGGCTCTGCGGTTGCTTAGCCGTTCAATGAGCTGCCACATACGTGGCTTGCAATTAAATGCCACCGGAAGAACGTTAAATAGTTATATCTGTCGGCTGGAGCTTCCGCCTGCATCCTGGTCGTGCTCACAAAATCGCCTGCTGCACGTGAGGATTACGGATCAAGAAGCCGGTTTGCAGACCAAACGAGAGGCCAACCGGAACCAGAATCCTTTTCGCGAAGGAGTTCTTGAAGAACTTACCACAGCAGCACCCAAAGAAAGCCAGAAGTTTAAGCCAGAAAAGAAACCCAAAGAGAAGCCCACCAAAAAGTTGCAGGACTTTGGTGATCCGGACACCTTTGGCGATGCCAAGGTAGCTGCACCAGAAGATCCGGGTGATGTCGAGGAAGAGGAGTTCATTAGCAATTCCACTAGGCGTTCAAAGAAACTAAAAGCCGTCGAATATGCCCGCCAGATCAAGGATCATCTTAAGGCGAACCGCCTAAATGAGGCCATCGCCGTGCTGGAGCAACGGATGCTGAAGGAGGATCGCGCCAAGCCGGACAAGTACATATACAATCTGCTGATCAGTGGCTGTGCCAAGGCGGGCTACACCCGCAAGGCCTTCTTCCTGTACACCAAGATGCGGCAACGTGGTCTTCAAGTCACCGGAGGAACTTACACCTCGCTATTCAACGCCTGCGCCAATGCTCCATCCGTCAGCGATGGCCTGGCCAAGGCCCAAATCCTGCGGGAGAACATGCTGGAGAAGGGCTACGAACCAAATGTGAAGAACTACAATGCCATGATCAAGGCGTATGGTAGGTGCGGCGATGTGGACACTGCCTACATGCTGGCCGACGAAATGATGGAGCGTCAGCTGGAACTGAATGCAGATACATTCAACTTTCTGCTGCAGGCGTGTGCCAGCAACTCGGAGCACGGTTTCCGGCATGCTCTGCTCACTTGGCACAACATGTTGCAGCGAGGAATTAGTCCGGACTACTACAGCTTCAATGCGATGCTGAGATGTGCAAGGGATTGTGGCTTCGGTGACTTGGATTCCATGCGAGAGGTTCTCGAACAAATTGCGCCATCAGCAGCTAGAAAGAAACCAGTTCTCCAGTTGGACGATGGTCAGAAAGATGATTTACCCAGTGTGCAAGCCAACACAACTACGTTGCCTGCCCAAATTGAGGTGGCCACAACAGCGAGCGAGCTGGAACTGCCCAATCTTTTGCTGCCTCAACCGCATCTGGGCAGTCTGGTGGCCCTGGAGGAGGTGACACGTCCACACGAGCGTTTCTTGCTACTTGGCGGTCTCACTGGCTTTCTGGAGCACATGAAGCAGCACAACATCACACCGGACATCGAAACATTTACCGCGATGCTGGAGGTGATACCGCCCACAAATGCTGCCGAGAAGCAGCTGCTCACGTTCGTGCGCAAGATTGGACTCAAGGCGGACATCGACTTCTTCAACATACTGATCAAAAAGCGTTCCATGCGCTTCGATTACGAGAGTGCCAAGGAAGTGCTCTTCATGATTCGCACGGCGGGCTTGCGGCCGGACATTGTCACCTACGGTGTGCTCGCCCTGGGTTGTCGCACGCAGGAAGAGGCTAGGGAACTGCTGGAACAGATGCAGGTGGCGGGCATTAAGATGAACATGCCCATACTGGGGGCCATGCTGCGGCAGGGCTGCGCTAACAAATCCTTCAGCTACGTGAACGAGATCATTCAGTTGAGTCTGGAGGAGGGCCTCAAGCCAAATGAAGCCTTCCTGCGGCACCTGCACAACTTTCACAGGGGTTGTGCGCGAGCCATTGACGCCAGAGTGAGTTTATAGCTAACTTTTTGCTGGTTAAATCATAATTATTTGTGTATATGCAGCATCCATCAACCAAGACGGCAGCCTTTAAGAAGGGCCACTCTAAATTCTGTGATAAATACCGCCTGTACTACGAGGAGCAGGGACTGACCGGTCTCAAGCTGGAGGACGCCATTGCCAAGGTGAAGGAGCGCCCGTACGAGAAGTTCAAGCTGCCGCCTGTAGACGGAATGGAACCACTCAAGCACGAGCAGCTTAAGCACAAAACGAAACAGCGAAAGTACATCAAGAAGATCAAGATAAACGAGCTGCAGGATGACCCTCCCAAGGAGTCTTTGAAGAGGATAGAATAAGCCATAAAGTTTAACTCCCAATAAAGTTTATTATTATTCGTTAACCAATCATGGTTCGTTTGCGTCCGCGTGCTCGCACCTCCTCGAACTTGGAGAGCACTGCCTGCTCGTCCTTACCGCACGCTGTGCGATAGGCGGCCAGGATGTGCTCGAAGAGATACGGCTGTTCGCTGTGGGTGCTGAGTAGCGCCCGCTCCAGGACGTACAGATCCACGCCCTTGTCCTCGGTGGCCTGATTGTAGTGGCTCAAGCCGAAGTCAATCAGGATGACTTCGTAGTCGCCACCCTTCGGATTGATGAGGATGTTCGAAGTGGTCAGATCGCCGTGTATTATGTGATTGGAGTGCATTTTCCCAATGATTTCACCAATCCGCTTGCAGAACTCCAGCAGACATTTCTTGGCTTCATCCTCCGTCTGAGTGGACACTGTCTCCTGAATGAACTGCTTGGCAGTCTTGGCTGCATTGAAGTACTCCATATACAGCTTGTGGGTGTTGAGGTCCGAGTGGAGGATCTTTGGTGCCAGGATTCCAGCGGCTAGACATCTTCCCGACGCCTTGGCCTCCGCCTTCATGCGCTGTCGCGTGATCTGGGTGTCCAGTTCCGGGTGGCGGTATTTCTTTACGAACCGCTCCTTGATCAGGCAGGCTTCTCCTTTGAAATCGCCCAAATATAGACGTCCTTCGGCGCCTTGTTTCAGGATTTCCAGGGACATTTTTAATTCGCTTGAAAACAAACCGGCGCACTTGATTTAACCAAGGTGGCAACTCCACACAGCAGTAGTGTTGAGAGGGGTTGGTAAATATATGCATAACTTTTTTTTCAGTTTAATTAGTAAGTAATTATAGGCTTTTGCAGAATTTTAAAAACCAACATTTTGTAACCACTTTAAATATATTAAATGGAGATAACCCTAAAAACTTACCATCTACGCCCATGCCTTCATTAGTCATTCCCCCCGAAGCGCGTGCAGAACAGCTGTTTGCTGTTTTCGTATTTACTCCTATAGCGCCAATCGAATCTCCGAGTGAATCATCAGGAAAACCCATCACAACATCGTCAGAAGTCTGGAACCTTAGTTTAAGATCGCACAAAATCCCAAAATGTTCAACAATATTTTCGGAAAGAAGCCCACCGTGAAGGAGCAACAGCGGGAGAATGACCGATCGCTGCGCAAGGCCACCCGGGACATCGAACGGGAGCGCAGGAAAATGGAGGAGGAGGAGCGCAAGCTGGAGCTGGAAATCCGACGGAATGCCGCCGCTGGAAACAACCACGCCTGCAGGATCCTGGCCAAGCAGCTGTTGGAGATCAGGAAGCAGAAGTCACGCACCTACGCAGCAGCGGGAAAGATCCAGTCCATTGGCTACCAGAACAAGAACATGGGCGCCAATATCGCCCTGAGCGAAGCCATGGGCACCACGGCCAAGACGATGGGCGAAATGAACAAGGTGATGCGACCGGAGGCCATCGGGGAAACAGTGCGTCAGTTCCAGGCGGCCAACATGAAGATGGAGATGACCGACGAGATGATCAACGACACACTGGACGACATGCTGAACGAGTCCGGCGACGAGGAGGAGTCCAATGCCGTGGTCAACAAGGTGCTCGACGAGATCGGCATCGAGATCTCCGGCAAGATGTCCAGCATCCCGGCCACGGGATCCTCAGACTTTGAGACGAGTGGCAAGCGCACCGAGAAGGACATTGCCGATCAGCTGGCCAAGCTGCGCTCCTCTTAGTCCTTCCCTGTTTTCTATTCTATTTTGTAACTACTGTGAAAAACGCTGTTATCCATAGCCCGTAAGGAATTATATTTATGTACACATCTTACAAACGAGCTGTCATTCCACCGCCGGCCACAATGGACTCTCCGGTAATGTAGCCCGCATCCTCGGAGACCAAAAAGGAGACCACGCCAGCCATCTCCTCGCTGGTGCCCAGACGACCCATGGGTATTTTGCTCAAAGCCGCTTCATTCGCCGACTCATTCTCGTAGAGTGCTTTCGAGAACTTTGTCCTGATGACTCCTGGAGCCAGGCAGTTGACGCGAATGCCCTCGGGCGCCAGATCCTTGGCGGCAGCCTTGGTTAAGCCAATCAGCGCGGTCTTGCTGACGGAATAGGCTCCCAGTAGCTATGAGATTAATATAGCGGAGATAAGCATTGAACAACTGAACCGCAGATAAGGCGACTAACCTCAAAGGCATCATAGCCAGCAATGGAGGAGACGAAAACGATGCTGGAGTTCTTTTGCTGGCGCAGGAGAGGCAGTGCCTCCTTGGCCAGCAGATAGGAACTCTTCACGTTCACATCGAAGATCTTGTCCCACACCTTCTCGTCGCACTCGAGGACACCGCCCACCGCAGGATTGGTGGCGGCATTGCTGACCAGAATGTTCAGCTTGCCAAACTTGCTGATGGTCTCCTCGAAGAGCTGTTTGCGATCCTCGGGTTCGCTGACATGGCACTTCAGTCCGTGGACATTCAAGTTCAGTTTGCGCAGCTCCGCCAGAGCAGAGTCCACATTCTTTTGCTTGCGACTGCTGATGACCACTGCGGCGCCATCTTCGGCCAGCCTTTTGGCAATCGCGAAACCAATGCTGGGGATTCACCAGAATTTAGTGGGGGCGATCCTCTCAAGTTTTTATTGAGCTGCTTACCCATCGGTGGAGGCGGTGACCACAGCTACTTTCCCTGCCAAACGCTTCATCGTGCCGGCTGTCGAACTTTGACTACTGCTGGACAAACGTTTGTGGCATTGATTGAGATTAGGGCCAACGAGTTTTGGGCTGTAATTGTTGCTGTTTTGATCGAGACTTGAACTTTGACCACTTCCACTCACAGCGCTGGCACTCAGACGGATCTTGGGCGCCCTGACCACCAGTTGTTTGCTCAGATGTAACATTTTTGAAGTAGGATTTTTGAGAAGGATCTTGAGATTCGTTGCCTAATAATTGATTTTCCCTATTTTAACTACGAATCTCCAAACTGTTTACTAGTTATCTTCTTCTTTTCAGCGGTTTGCCATTCACAGTGAAGGAAAAAGCTTTTTTGCCAGTGGCGCCAAATTTGAAAATATATTAAAGCTATCTTTAGCTAGCTTAGTAATGAAAACCTGATTAACCTACATAATAACTAATAATTTGGCTAAAAATATCATTTTGCTCGAGTCAATATGTTGCATTACTCCACTTAAGGCCACTCAGTCATGGGCAGATAAGAATTCTTGAAAAGAAAATCTTCCAACAGCAAGATAAACGCTGCGTTTCGTAATAATATAAACAAAGATAAATACGCATGACAAACAAACCGCTAAAAGTATGAGAATCGCTTGACATAATGGACTGTTTTCGGATCCGAAACATATATATATGTACATACGAGCCGAAAGTGCAAATTAATAGGCGATCGGAGCGACCGTACGATCCGTACTTCATTATAGACGCAGTCGTCGGCGGAAGCAGCACGCAAGTGGAGTCTCCGGTTTTCCAAGTCAATCCGGCACGCGCTTACGGCTTTGTTAGTTAGTTACTTTTCGCAACCGTCGGCGGGGCATGTGATACGGAAAAAGGCGCCCATGCTAGCGAAACTAATCAGCAAACTAAAGATACACTAAGCCAAAGAATACCAAGTGAAACACACATAGAACAAGATGAGCGAGCAGGCCAAAGAAATCGAAGCTCTGCCGCCCACCTTGCAGGACTTCAAGGCTCCCGATCTGCCGGCCAACAAGCCAGTGCTCTTCTTCCATCCGTACAACTTCCATGCTCAAAAAGTTAGTAACCCGCTTCAATCATGTGATCTTTGAAAAAGTATTTGCCCAACAGATCCAGCCGCTAATGCCGCGAAATTACAAAACTAATCATTGCCAAATGAAATCATCGTTTTATTTACTATTTTTTTTTTGTTTTTCGATGTAATGATGGGGTGCCCCGCGTCGAAGGTTTTCCACCCACGATCGCTCTGCCACTCGGCTGCAATGGAGCATGACCTGGCGGGTGGCGGGCCGGAAATGTAGTAGGGCTAGCTGTTGGAGTTCTCTAGTTTTCCATTTTGTACAGATATGACAGCATATTTACCTGGCTGCTCCAGGTGCTAATGAAGCGGATTGAAGCGGAGTGGAAAAACAAAATAAACAAACTTATGTGTGGAGGAATCTGCTCCAAGAGAACGTAATACAATAACTGAACCGAAATGATTTCATTTAATGCCAGATCGTGTCTAAAAATATCTGTTTTGGTTAATGAAGCGCGTAATTAGAAGCGGAATATTGCATCTTTGGGTTCATCTTTAAATACATTTAAGCAAATGCTAATATCATATCATAATATCATCGCAGGTGCTCATGGTCTTCTACGAGAAGAAGATCGACTTCTTTCCCTATGTGGTGGACCTGTGCAATGGCGAGCAGTACTCCAATTGGTTCCTGAACCTCAATCCCAAGGGCGATGTGCCGGTGCTCCAGGATGGCGCCCTCGTCATTCCCAGCTCGACGCACATCATCAACTATGTGGAGAGCAAATTCCGCGGCGGTAATTCCCAGCTAGCTAGCGCATAGTAACTTGACTTATCAACTTCATCACTCAGATCGATCGCTGAAGCCAGCGCACAACTCCAAGGAGTTCGACCAGATGCTGGTCTTCGAGCAGGCCATGGCCCGCCTTCCGGTGGGCACACTCAGCCTGGGCTCCTTCATACACGACGATCTGAAGCTGGTGCCCAAGGCGCCCTTCATCGGACCCGTGCGCCAGTCCTGCCTGAGTAAGTTACTCCATGTGTGAAATGAAACCTCAACTCAACACTCGTTTGCCCCGCAGAAAACAATGAGAAGGTGCTGGACCTGCTGCGCTACTCGGTGGACGAACAGGCGACCAACAAATCAGCGCTGCAGCACAAGCTAGACATCCAGTTGCGCCGCCACGAGCTGGCCTCCTCCCGCGAGGACTTCCAGAAGGTCCTGGACGCCGTGCGGCACTTTCTGCTCTACGTGGAGCAGGAGCTAACCGCCCAGGCGCCGCGCGTTGAGTGGCTAACCGGCGACGAGCTGAACGTGGCGGATATCTCGCTGGGACTGCTGCTGCATCGACTGTATCAGCTGGGATTCGAGAATCAGTTCTGGACCTTCGGGAAGCTGCCGCAGGTGGAGGCGTACTTCCTGCGCTTCCGGCAGCGCGAGTCCTTCCACCGCCTGCAGCCGAGCAACTTTGCCATACTGCGCGAAATGTGGACGCGGACGCCGGGCAACTACAAGCTAGGAGCGGGCGCCGGCTTCCTGGGTATGGCCATGTTCGCCGCCTTCGCGCACAAGTGAGCGGAGCAGCGGGACAGCAGACTTTGTTAACAAATCCTTTTACTGTTAAAGTTGGGCACATATAAACACACGAACATAAGAACGCTTAAAGCTACGCACTGCTGATGAAGGATGCTTGGGGTGTCATGGTAAGAATCCGGCGGTGGAGGAGGATGAGGAGCAGAGCGCGATCCAGTGCCAGCCTCGGCTGCTTGCTTAGTAATATCATCATCGTTTCATATCATCGTTGCTGAATATACAAAAATTTGGTATAAATTCCAATCCGTCACCTAACTATCAATTCCTTCTATGCTTGATGGCTGCTCTCCTCTCGGTTGGCTCAGCTCAGCTCTCCAGCGTCTGCTGCTCGCGGTCCCTTTCCCGTTTCTGCTGCTCGGTCATCAGCAAATTGGCCGCTGCAGTGGCCGCCTTGGGGCTGGTGAACAGCGGCATTCCCATAAACGTGGGCATCTGCTGATCCCTCGGCACGCCTGTCGTGGCCGCCTTGCCATTCACGTTGGTCCTCGAACTGCTGGATCCAGAGCCCGTGGATGCGGCACCCGTGGTTAAATGCGAGGGTCGCTTGAAGGGGAAGGTGGGTATCTCGCGCTGATAGCTGAAGCTCCCGTTGCCAGGCGCCTCCGGCAGCAGACCGGGCGTGGGATACCAGAAGCGATAGGTGAAGTACCAGGTGAGTATGGCAATAATGCCGCTGATCACCTTCTCGATCATGCGGTGATAGTACAGCATGGTGCCCACCAGCATGATGTCCCACAGCAGCTGCAGGGCCGCCATGCCGATGAACAGGGTGCGGATGATGGGCGTCAGGCGTTTGTACAAGAACTGCAGGCTGCGCATTTGCTCCTCGTTCAGCGTCCTCAGCGGATTCGTGCCCGAGTTCTCGGCTGTGCTGCGATTGTGTCGCTCGTTGCGGATGTGCTCCTTGATGGTCTCCCAGCGGATGATGGGACGCGCCTCCTCGATCAGCACCAGGCTGGAGTGGATCAGGATGAAGGCGTGCCCGGATATGTCGAAGCCCTTCCACAGATGACCCGCCTTCAGACAGCTCGATTTGCTCGCATAGCCTGTAAGCACACACACGATAGTTATTATCAAATTCATTGTGATGATTGTATACCCACCCTTTGTGGTGCAGCGTCCGTAGGAGTTCTCCACGACGTTAAACATCTTGGTCCAGAAGTACCAGAAGAAGGTGGCTATGACGATGCGCGGGAAATGGTGTCGCAGCATCCGTTTGTGGTCGCCACACGTAATCGTATAGGCCGAGAGCACCAGGAAGGGCACCACGAACAGCAGCGTCCAGCCCCAGCCGATCTTCACGAAGTACTGGTTGAAAAGGTTGTCCGATCGAGCGAAGTAGGTCTTGGGGAAGGGCACAAAGTCCCCGATTACGGAGATCACGAACAGACTGCCCAGATACAAGGCCACTTTGAGGTCCGTATTGAAGAATATGGTCTTCTTGCACAAATGGATGACGCCCATGACCAGGATCTCGCGGATGCTGGTGGGTGCGGCCGTGGGCCTCGTTCCACGCGCCTCCGACCTGGTAATGTCGGGTCCTCCTGGCCTGAAATTCATGTTGGAACCGGAGGAGGAGGGACTTCCCGCAGTGGCGCCCAAATTGGGCCGCAGTGGACGTCGCTTGGTGGCCATAGCTGGAGCTGTTGCTCGGGTCCAAAGTGTGTCACTTGAAAACTGCGTTGTTTGCTGCCGTTTTTGGTAATGCTGCGAGTGAAAAGCGAAAGTGAAAGCGGAGGAATCGTGCGTGTCAAAGTTCAACGGTTGCTAGACGCGCTTACCTGAGTTGATACAGTGCCAGCGCAGTCACAGCAGTTCAACTGCTCAATGTGGTTGCTTTTTCGCCAGGCTTAGAGCACCCACTGCGTTGTTCTCAGTGCTAATTTTTTCAATTCTTATTTTGGCCCAAATGTACGTGTTGCGCCTGTAAAAAATAGAACAGCTGCAGCTGGTGAGCACGCTTCCCGGTGATTGGCAACTCTGATTGGAATTTTTTAAATGAGCGGGCTGCGTGGCGAATGGCAAGCCATGTGATCAGCTGTTCGGACTGAGATTTATCTCGAGCATTTTTAATTGCCGGTGCGGTTTTAATTGAACTGCGGCATGTACAACTCGGCCAAGCAGCTGCAGCGCGTGCTGACAGCGCGCGAGATTCGGAAGACCTTTCTGGATCACTTCACCGTCAATCATGGCCACAAGTTCGTCCGCTCCAGCCCGGTGGTGCCCTTTTGCGATCCCACCGTGGCTTTCGTTAACGCGGGCATGAATCAGGTGAGGTAACAGGCCCATTAAACGCCATTGTTCGCTTGTTTATGCGATGGCCTTCGCTGTAGTTCAAGTCGGTGTTCCTGGGCACAGCAGCGGCACCCCACAAGCGGGTTGTCAACTCCCAGAAGTGCGTCCGCGTTGGGGGAAAGCACAATGATCTCTCCGTGGTGGGCACGGATGGCTATCATCACACGTTCTTTGAGATGCTGGGCAACTGGTCCTTTGGAGATTACTTCAAGGTGGGTCTAGAGAGCTTACACTGTTTCACTTTTTTCTCACGAGACCATTTGATTATTCAGCGGGAGGCGTGTGCCATGGCCCTGGAGCTGCTCCGTGGTCCCTACAACATCGATCCAGGTCGTCTATACGTCACATACTTTGCTGGCGACAAGGTGCTGGGCATTCCAGCCGATCTTGAGTGCTTCGAGATCTGGAGGAGCCTGGGGTAAAGCTTGTTACATAACTAAAAGTTGGTTTCTTAAGTAATCCTTCTTTGCAGCTTTCCCGCCTCACGAATACTGCCCTTTGGCTGCGCCGACAACTTCTGGGAAATGGGCGCCACAGGGCCCTGTGGTCCCTGCACCGAAATCCACATAGATCATCGCCCGGATCTGGGCAGCGTGGAGCAGCGAGCCAAGTTGGTGAATGCAGGTCGCTCCGATCTCACAGAACTGTGGAATCTTGTCTTTATACAGTACAATCGGTGAGGATTTGCCTTCAAGTGGAATGTATGCCTAGCCTAAAGTTCTTTATGCATTTATAGGCATGCCGATGGCAGCATCTCTCAATTGCCCGCTCATCATGTGGACACCGGCATGGGTTTTGAGCGGCTAACGGCCGTGCTTCAGAATAAGTCTTCCAACTACGATACGGACTTGTTCACCCCGATATTTGATGGCATCCAGCAAGCGGCCAAGACTCCGGTTTACAGCGGCAGCTTTCCGGATGGTGGAAATGCAGCAGTACTCGACACCAGCTATAGGATACTAGCCGATCATGCACGCATGGTGACCGCCTGTTTGGCCGACGGCATGCTTCCGGATCAAAAGTACGCTTGTGCTCATACCCTACCATTTTCGCATATAATCCAACTTCTATTTCAGTCAGAAACTGCGTCGCGTGCTGCGCAAGGCTCTCAACATCTCGGAGCATGTGTTTGCCCACGACAAATTGCTGACCCAGCTAGTTCCTATCGTGGTGGAGACACTTGGTGAAGCCTATCCAGAGATGGCGGCTAAGCAGCAGGCTGTTATCGACTTGATCTGCCACGAGCAGGAGGTCTACAAGAATCTTAGAGAGAGTTCTTCCAAAGCATTTGCAGAGGTGCTAATGGAGTTTCCCAACCTGGATGACATCGATCTGATGGAGTGCCCGGGATTCGTGCCCGCCTATCGAGAGTTCCAGGTGCAGCGCTGCAAGTTTTCCAATAACACCATACCAGGGGACTTCCTTTACAAGCTGACCGATACCTACGGCCTGACCGAGGAGAGTTTCCTCAAGCTGGCTGAATTGGAGAACATGAACTGTGATCTGGAGCGCTACAGGGCGGAGGTCAGTCTGGCGAAGATCAAAGCCAAGGGCAACCAAAGGGAGACTGCTGGAGGATCACTCTGCGATCTGGCCAATGAGCAGCGTATTTCCGAAGCTCAGGCGATGCTAACGAAGCGTCTGGCGCCCACCGACAACAGCCACAAGTACGCCTACTCCTTCGACAAGGAGAGCGATTCATACCAGATACCTCCACTAAAGACTCGAGTCCTGGGAATGCTCCTCAACGATGCAGAAGTGTCACGAACCCAAGGCAGTCGCATACAGCAACCCTCCACCGACCTCATTTCCATTGTGACCGCTGCCAGCAATTTCTACTACGAATCCGGCGGTCAACAATCGGATGGCGGAAAGATCCTTGTGAGCAATCAGCAACAGCCAGAGCATCCTCATTCACTAGAAGTAATCAGTGTTAAGCATCTCAACGACTGCGTAGTTCACGTCTGCAAGTTATCCAGTCCCACTGACGCCTTTCAGCTGGCCATTGAAGATGAGGTGGAGCTGCAGGTGGATGCGCAGCAGAGACAGCTCAACACGTGCCATCACACAGGTGAGATGAATATGTTAGAGATACTAGACCCGATTACAAATAATACCTATTATTCCAGCCACGCATCTACTAAACGCCGCCATCCGCTCGCTTTTCAAGAAGGTCACCTACCAGGTCTCCAGTTCTGTGACCAGCGATCAGTGCAAGCTGGAGCTGGGACTCCTGGGCAAGCGCATTCAGAAGAGCGATGTGCAGCTCATCGAGGATCTGATCAAGTGGGTCGTCCTGCTATTAGAAATTTTAATGAATTTAACTTACAATCCTTTTCAATAGCCGCGTTATCTGCTCTGCTGCGCCGGTTGAAGTTCAGTTGCTGAGTGCAGCTGAAGTTCTGGAGCAGAATGACATCACCATGGTGCCCGGCGAGGTTTATCCTGAGCAGGGATTGCGTCTAGTCAACGTGGAGAGTCCTGAACTGCAGCTCAGCTCCAAGGAACTGTGCTGCGGAACGCATGCAACCAACACTAGTGAGCTTTCCTGCTTCTGCATCGTGAATCTGAAGCAAACCAATCGCGCGAGATTCGCGTTTACCGCCGTTGCTGGCCAGGCGGCGGAAAATGTGAGTGCACTTATCTTAGTCTTTACACTAGTCATTTAATCTTGTGGCTCGGTTCCAAATAGGTGCTGAAAACTGCTGCTCTGCTGCGACACCGCGTTGATCTCCTCGAGAAGCAGTTCCAAACTGACAAACTCACAAACGCTACGGAGGCGGAACTGCAGACGATTAGGCACAACATGTTGCACACGGACATTAAACTGCCATACGCTTTTAAGATGGACACGCTGGAACGCATCACCGAGATGCTGAAAAGGATCAAAGATTCATCGCGCACAACCTTAAAGTAAGTTTAACTTATAATTGTGGAATGCTCCACTTCTAAACTCTATATTTTCAGGGAATTTGTGGACGTAGAGATGCGCACGCTGCTGCAGGAGAAGCCTTTGGATACTCATCCCTTCATTCTGCACTACATCACCAGTTCCGCGCTCGTGGAGGAGATTCCTTTGCAACGAGCCACCAAGGTGTGCCAGGATCGGCCCATCCTCGTAATCAGCGTGTGTGATAGCGTGGTCAAGGCGCGCTGTTGTGTACCAGAAAACTGTATCACGGAGAAGTTCAACGCTTCCGCCTGGCTGCAATCCTTTGCCGACACCTTTAATGGACAAATAGCCGCGCCCAAGGGCCAGAATCCGCAGGCCGTGTGCAACATGAAGGGTCGGCGGGTCAGCAATCTGTTCGAGGAACAGTTGGAGCAGGCAATGTCCAAGGCACATGCATACGCTAAGCTTTATCTATAGGTATAAGTTGTAATAAACCCTCCAAAATGTGCTGGCTGTAAGCTTGCCCTTTGAATAATTGCTAATGTGAGGAGCGAATAAATGGCGGAGTTTTAAGGTATCTCAGAATTTTTAATCACTAATCACCACCAGGTCATCCTCCTCCTCCTCTTCGGCGTTATCCTCTTGATCCTGGGGCACCAAGCTGGAGTTCATCAGCTCTTCGAAGACATCCGCATTATCGGAACTTTGATTGAAGAAGTAACTTATGTTAGCTAAGGGCTTCACTGGCGATGGAATCTTTTCGCTGATGCGATGCTGCATCTTGAATCGCTCCACTGGCGTCCTGGCCAGCTTCTGCAGATCTCCCTTGACCAGCAGATCAAAACTGTCCTCCAGGGAGAACCGTTTACTCTGCGGTAGTTGATCCACTTGGGACAGGTCTCTTTTTGTTTCCACCTTGGGCGATTCTTCCACATTACCTAGACTCATCTGCGCCAGACGTAAGCTCAAATCTTCCGCCATGGGTTCGTAGTGAAGTTGGTGACCATCGTGGTTGGTCAGTGCTGGCTTGGCATTCGGATTCGATATGATGCCTTTGACTATGTCCGACATATCAAACTCTTCGGCATCGCAATCGCTTTCCAGATCGGAGGGCAGGAACTTGGTGAGGGGGGTGGAGCATTGCTGACGTTGCGGAGCGGGAGCCTTGACCGGAGTACCTTCCTTCTTGCACCCTAGGAATTGGTGCAGTAATGGCTGGTTCTCTTCAGGCGGAGCCTTTTTCTTTCTGACCACTCGTTTTGGTTTCGAATTCGGCTCGTTTTCCTTGTCCTCTTCTTCAGGTGCGGTTTTCTTCTTTCGCGTGGTTTTCTTGGCGGGCTTCTCCTTCGACTTCAAGAATGCCGCTACCAAATCGGGATACGCTGTCTCCAGCATGTCCAATGGCTCAATAGTGTAGTAAAGTTCCTCGATCCCCTTGGGATGCTCCGCTTCGTATTCCGCAATCTGATTGTCCGGAATAAGACCCTTGAAAATGCCGCTGGGATCGTGCCAGCGCAATTCTAAGCTGGGCACTCCCTTCACCGTTCGCTTTTTGATAATCTCGAGTGGCTGGATAAGTATCTTCTCCTGCTTCGATTGCTGCACCTGCCAGCGTGTGAGTATGGGAAAGAACTTTTGAAAGCAGTATATTTCGGGCCACTGCAAGAGATGTCCAATCTGTTTGATGAATTTGACAAGATTCGGCTGCCGCCAGTTGAGATTAAGATTGGGAATGGTGCCGGGCTCGCTCAGGAACTCGGCAATGATCTCTTCGTTGGGAAAGTCTGGAGATAGTAGTGCTTTCCGCCTCAAAGTCAACTCGGCCTTTATGGATAGTCGTTGTTCTCTAAGGAGAGAGTTTAATAAACAAGTGTTTATATTAGTTTTAGGAAATAACTCACTTCCAGAGACTCTCATCGCAGCCTTTGTGAGTGCGACACACACTGCAGCCACTTTTTGTGTGGCTCTGGGTCTTGCCGATGTGTCCACAATTGCTGCAGATGGATTTGTCGTCAACTCGGATCTCCAAGGCATTGTATTTATTGGTTTCACCGCGCCAGCTTCTCATTCTGCAGGGATAATAATTATAGCTTATTAACTTTTTATCTAACAATATAGTAGACTACCTATCCAAAATCTCAGTCTCCTTGTACTTGTTGAACAGCTTTAGGACGCCATCCTTGCCGATGCCACCTATGCCATCAGGACAATAGTCACAGCCGCAGAGCAGGGCCATCACAATGATCTTCTGTTGGCCAAAGTCCATTCGGGATGTGATCTCCCGCATATCGTAAATGTCCACAGCTCCGCCGGCGGCTGCCTGGGCTCCTTGGGTGGAAACGGAGAAGTTGCGATAGACACGAACGGCTCCATAGGCAAAGCAATCCGAGTCCTGGCTAATGACGCCATCCACTAACTGCGGATAGGGATTTAATCGGATTTGGTACAGAATTCTTGTGAGGATGTACTTGATATACGCACGCCATGCTTGTTGAGAAAGGCACAGTAGGCCTCCGCCTCGCCGGGACCTTGGACGCACTGGATTCCCATGGAGAGCAGCAGCGTTTCGCACTGCTTGAGGACATGGTTGAACCGGCTGCGTCCTTTGTCGCCTTTGGGCGCCTGACTTTGGGTGCACTCGGGCGAATTCTTGGGCTTCACTCCCCGAAACTGGAGCTCATTCCTCTTGGCTATCACCTGGCTCTTGAGTTTCGGAGCAACTCCCTCCAAAACGAAAACAGGAGTAACTTGCTCCCAAATCAAGTAGCAAGTGCGAAAGAAGAGGTTCCTGGTGGTAAAACGTAAATAATAATATTTAAAAACAATGTAAGGTTTTTAATTTTTTTTTAAACCCACTTTAAATGATGCCTTGGATGCACAAAGTAGTCCACAACATTGAGGGATTCGCAAACCCAGCCGGCCAGGTCGATGGCCACTTTCTTTCCCCGCAGTTCATTAATGGGTTTGCGTTCACAATGGGGCGTCAAAACACCCCACAATTCCTTGACGCCCATTTAAATAAGCTAAACAAAAACCCCGCGAGAAATTCGCAACAAATTTAAACAATCGCTTCTTCGTCAGAGTTGCCAAGTCAGTTACTTTCTAGCCAATTGCAGTTATGTTCAAAAGCAGTCAAAAGCAGTGTGGCAATAATTGGCCATGAAAATTTATTAAACAATAATTCATGATGCTATTTTCTGTTAGATTCAATAACAAATATCCAAATTGACACTTATTTGTTTTCTAAACCTACATTTAGTATTTAGCTTTTTTTGACTTTGTCTCTAGCTACATTTGGCAGCACTGCGACTTCCGCCAGTCACTGCGAAGCAAGCTCGATAACCGATAACGGGCTTTGTTTTGACAGCTACACACGCGACCGCTGCGAATGGCCAGTGGTCAGCAGTCTCTTCCTCTTCCACATCGACGTGTCGTGTCAGCCAAAAGAAAGTCGAAATAAAATATTGAATTGGAGCTGCCCCTTTGCGAGTAGGCCCAACAAAATTCAGAAGCTGCCAGTCGTCCGTACGCCAACCCACACACAACCACCACCGGCAAGATGGTTCTCGCAGATTTGGGTCGCAAGATAACCACGGCGCTGCACTCGCTCAGCAAGGCGACCGTAATCAATGAGGAGGCACTGAATTCCATGCTTAAGGAGATCTGCGCGGCGCTCCTGGAGGCTGATGTGAATATCCGTCTGGTGAAGCAGCTGCGCGAGAATGTGCGTGCCGTCATTGATTTCGATGAGATGGCCGGTGGCCTGAACAAGAGGCGAATGATCCAGTCGGCTGTGTTCAAGGAGCTCGTCAAACTGGTCGATCCCGGCGTGAAACCCTACCAACCCATCAAGGGCAAGGCCAATGTGGTCATGTTTGTGGGTCTTCAGGGCTCCGGTAAGACCACCACCTGTACCAAGCTGGCCTATCACTACCAGAAGCGCAACTGGAAGTCGTGTCTCGTGTGCGCGGATACCTTCCGTGCTGGCGCCTACGATCAGGTCAAGCAGAACGCCACCAAGGCGCGCATTCCGTTCTTCGGCAGCTACACGGAAATCGATCCCGTGGTCATTGCCCAGGACGGTGTGGATATGTTCAAACGTGAGGGTTTCGAGATGATCATCGTGGACACCTCGGGTCGGCACAAGCAGGAGGAATCGCTGTTCGAGGAGATGTTGGCAGTGTCGAATGCCGTCAGTCCCGACAACATCATCTTCGTGATGGACGCCACCATCGGACAGGCTTGCGAGGCTCAAGCGAAAGCTTTCAAAGACAAGGTGGACATCGGTTCGGTGATCATAACCAAGTTGGATGGCCACGCCAAGGGAGGCGGTGCTCTGTCCGCAGTGGCAGCCACACAGTCGCCCATCATCTTCATCGGCACGGGCGAGCACATCGACGATCTGGAGCCCTTCAAGACGAAACCCTTTGTGAGCAAACTGCTTGGAATGGGTGACATCGAAGGACTGCTAGATAAGGTGAGACATGCCACATAGGCTTAAAATCTTACCGCGCTACAATACAATTCAAAACACGTACTGAATATATTCCCATTTTGCACAGGTAAACGAGCTGAAGCTGGACGGAAACGATGAGCTGTTAGAAAAGATCAAGCACGGCCACTTCACCATCCGCGACATGTACGAGCAGTTCCAGAACATCATGAAGATGGGCCCCTTCTCGCAGTTCATGAACATGATACCCGGCTTCTCGCAGGACTTTATGACCAAGGGCGGCGAGCAGGAGTCGATGGCGCGCGTCAAGCGCATGATGACGATGATGGACAGTATGTCGGACAACGAACTGGACAATCGCGACGGAGCAAAGCTCTTCAGCAAGCAGCCGAACCGCTGCGTTCGTGTGGCCCAGGGAGCTGGTGTCATGGAGCGCGAGGTCAAGGAACTGATTGCACACTATACGAAATTTTCGGCGGTAGTAAAGAAGATGGGCGGCGTCAAGGGACTGTTCAAGCAGGGCGACATGACCAAGAATGTGAATCCAACACAGATGGCCAAGCTTAACCAGCAGATAGCCAAGATGATCGATCCCCGGATGCTGCAACAGATGGGCGGCGTTGGTGGTATCCAGAACATGATGAGGCAACTACAGCAGGGAGCGGCGGGCGGTTTGGGTGGCCTGGGGAACCTGATGAGCGGCTTTGGTGGCAAGTGAGCAGGTGGCGTGTAAATTTAACGATTTTTATATGATTTTGTTTTCGCGTAGTTCGTAATTTGTTAGCCATTTGTTTCCATTTGTCCAAGGCCACAAAAATTGATATGCGATGTGGAAGCGAATATAGCGTATATAGCCTATATAGCCCATATAGATGTGCAAACAGTTAACAATTCGGTTTTTGTACGGCTTGGCAGCCACAGTGTCAGTTTTTATAGTTTAAACAGTTTTCTGTACACGAACTAATGGAATTAGCATGCCTATCAGAATACCAGTAAGGCAGTTGAACTAGATATAAACAATAAATAAATAATATATGAACTTGGCTTTAAATTGGTTGTTTTTATTGGGCTTAATCTCGGGCATCGAAGAGCAGTACTGTATCTTCGAAATCCATGACCTTATCAGTCACCCTGTTGACCTAACACATACAACTAAAACAAAAAACAAGTTGCGAACAGGTGCCCAGAAAACTCGAAAGGACGCCAACGCAGCAAGGAAACCAAAATAAACAAACAGGCTGGCGGGCAAATGTTAATGCTGTTTTTGGGGGAGGGTCTGTACACACACTCAAATGTATGCCTAGTGGGGGTGTACACTCAGAAAAAAATATCAAAGAAATTAATTTTATTTGTCTGAATCATTCATTAAGCGTGAAGAATCATAGTAGATTTCTTTGTAAATATTTTGAAAATTATTTTTCATTTCTTTTTTTAAGTTCTGAAAAGACTTTTTTCTGCGTGTGGTTTTTGGCGGCTCAACTTTTCTGGTGGGGCTGACAGCATCCCTCGATTCTGTACCGGAAGTTGTGTTTCGTCTGGGATTTTGGGGGTGTCACTTTCTCTCTCCCTTGCGTGCTGAAAACTCCATAATCCGCCCACGCCGCCTTTTGCAATAACAATGAAATGGCGATTGCCTGCCATAAAAATGTCTATTAAGCTGTCAGGTTCTGACACTCATAAAACCATCAAACAAGTCAAACGAACAGGATAGCAGCAAAATCAGCAGGACGAACCGCTGTCAAAGTTTTGGGCCTCATCCTGGCGGCTTCCCCACGCACACATAGGCCCACATTCTCGCTAGGAGTTTATATGTGTGCCGTGTCCTTTCATATTTCTTGCGCCCCCAACAAAGGACTTTATTTATGGGTGGGTGGGTGGTATGAAAAGATACAGATACACGCCCCCACACACAGTCGAAATTATTTTACGAGCACAAAGGCTTAGGCAGGATGCCTTGGCATCATTGGCAGAATAACCCTTCCCCAGAAGGATATTTCCCTAGAATTCCAACCCCAGATTTGCTGAGAAATGAGATTCGAATATTCAACAAACAAAATTCCCAACCCATGAAAAAAATGCATTTAGTTTTTGTTTTCTTACAGAAAATCAATTTGTCTTTTATTGATTCAGAAAAAGTTCAGTTTCATTTTTTTGTGTTTTTTTTTTGGTTTTTGGATGACAGCATTTGCTCTTTAGGTTTTCCTTTTTCTTACCAAAGAGACGTTACGTTTTCCTCATGTTTTTCATTTTGTGTGTTCTTCAACGCTTCAACTCAACGTCCACAGTTAAATCTTTTGCTATGTTCGGTTTTAATGCTTTCTGTAGCTTTCAAGTCGGGGCAGGAATTTCTCAGCCTGCCCTCGCTTAGCTTCTTGCTTGATTCTTCCGCTTCCGCTTCCGGTTCGGTTCTATACTGATCTATTCTCATTTCTTTTTTACTTACAATTAGATTTAATTTTTTTTCGTCATTTACTTTCTGTGTTTTTTGTTTTTGTTGTTCAACTAGTCTTAAGCGAAATAAGCACAAAAGCTGCAAAATGTTTTGCTTAAACTAATTTCTCATTTTCAAACTTTTTCATCCTCTTTATTTTGGGGGTTTTTAAACTTTTATCTCTCGATCTCCAATTCAGTTATCCTTCATGAATGATCTTTTGCATTAGAGTTGAGGGCACAAAAAGTACGCGTATAAATTTGAAAGTTTTAGCAAAGATTGCGCTTTTTCACACTTTTCTTGTCATTTTTTGGTTTTCGAGTTTTGGTTTTTCGTGTTCTTCTTTTTAGCTTTTACTAGAGATTTGAATACAATTCTTTCGCCATATAAAAATGCTTAAAAGCGTCACATTAATGCAAAAAATAATACTTTAAAAAATACACAGAGAGTTGAAAAGGATTCCTCATGCTTTCGATCGATCTTTTCTTCAGTATTCTTTCATTTTTTTCTGGAGGATTACAAAGAGAGATTTAGTTTGGTTTTTCGTCTGATTTAATTTTACCAGTTTGCGCATTTGCCTTGCTTGATTTTTTTGTGGTTTTTGGGTTTTTTTTATCATTGTTAATAAGAAAATGAATAAAGTTCTTTAAAAGACTTTGATTTAAAACTTAAAAATAGCAACAAGCGAAATGTACATTACTCTCATTTAAGTATTTCTGTTTCTAAGTTTAATTAGCTGCTTGCATTTTACGCTTACTTAAAGTTAGTTTACGCATTTGTCGTCGTGTTCTCTTCCTTTCCCCTTACTCTCCTACTGCATTCCCTCCATTTATTTTCCTTTCCGAAACTGTCTTATTTATTTTTTAAATATAATGAGCTTGTTTTCATACCACCATGCCCCATATTCCATATTCCCATCGATTTGCTAGCGTTCATTCCTCTGGCTCCGCGCTCCCACTCGCCTCTATGTGTTTTTCATTTTGTTTTTGGTTTTTTGTTTGTTTTGTTTACATTCATGGTTTCGTCAAAAAAGTTTCAAAAAAATATATATTCATCATTTCCTTAAATTGGCTTAATTAAAAAATGTTTATTTATTTCTCCAGCTCGACACTCACGCTCTGCTCTGCCCGCCCCTAAACAACGACTAAGACGACTAAGTTTGCCTCCTGTTCAGAACACAATCTAATTTAATAAAGTGGGGATCAATTAGGAATTAATTTAGGAATTCGTTATTGGAAACTATTTGGTGTGGGGTGAAAAAGCGTACTGGTAATTCATATAGCAAACATTTTACTACTAAGAAATCACATTGAATGAAAACGCAAAACTAAACGATGAAAAACGCACTTAAAAACAAATTGATTTATTTTTTTTTTTTTTAGTTTTTATTGAAATTTTTGTTGTTTTTAGTTTTCAATTTTACGCACTAGACATTTTTTGTTTGAATTTTAAAAATTACTTCAACACTTGCATCAAATTTAATCGATTCACTTCTCTTGCGAGAGGTTTTCAATCAGGGGCGAGATACCCAAGCAATCTTGAATCTTGTTTGGGGTCTCGACGATTTTAAGACAAATAATAAATTAACTACTTAAAATTAGTTAAAAAACTAAAGTAAAACGCGTTAAAATGAAACAAAATACAGACGCAAAACAAACGAGTTCCCAGTTTGGTTTCTTGTCAAAGTAGATTTAAATACACACACAAAAAGTCAGTATAGCTTTAGATTAGAACACTTCTCGTCGGTTGATTTTTATTGTTTACCCTCGCCAACGTCCTTGCTTTTATCGTTTCGTCTCATCCGTACGCTTATTTTCAGAAATTAAACCTAACCTCAAACTGTGCGACGCGGCATTCTTCAACACTGTCGCTCTAACTACACAAAAACTACAACTGTCTACGTGTGTTGCACTCCAACTAACCAACTAATCTTTCTCCTTTCGCTACCAACTAGAAATCATATGTCCTACTCGACTCCGTCTTTCTTGCTACATTTCTTTTCTCGATCTACGCTACTCGTTTCCGCATCTGCTTTCTTCTTTGCTTGTCAACACTGTACTTAGATTTTCTAAACTTACGCACTAGGCTTTGATCTTAGATACTAGGTTTCTTCTCCTGCTTCTTCGACTCGATTTCATTACCGTTCACTAAAACATAAATTTCATTTTCACTTTCCTAGGGAGGGGGCGATAAGACACGCCCCCAGCTCATCTCGTTTCCTTCGTCGATTTATAAATAACTTAGACCTTAATGCTTTCTCAATTTGCTTAAGTTGCTTTTCCTGCTAACAAATGAAAATTAAAGAAAACTACAGAAAGAAAATTGCACTTTGTGTGAGTTTTTTTTTTGGGAGGGTGGAGGTGTATGCGTGTGCGTGGGCGTGTTTGTAGTTGTTTCGAGGAAAACAGGATTGAAAATCTTTCAAAAATATCCTCCCAATGAGTGGTACTTGTATTTGTGATTCTTCTTTAATAGGACAACAAATGCAGGCATCTCGCACGAATTTCTCTTTAAACAATTTCGCTTTTGGAATGTCTTGGCAAAATAGATATCTTTTTCGATGCCTGCATTAACTTCAGGAGGTGATACTAGGTGTATGTGTTACATTTTCTTTTCTTTTTGTTTTTGGGTTTACAATCCTGCATTTGTTGTTATTGTTACAGTTTCAGTTCGTAGTCAGTCTAAAGCAAATAATTGTAATAAGAAAAAAAAAACATTTGCATTATGTTGTTGTTTTGGTTTTAGGCTTAGGAAGACTTTTGGCGTTGTGTTTCTTACGTTTTTATATATATGTATATATATATATAATGTATATATATGTAGATAGTTCAGTTAGGCGACTCGACAACTCTAAACTCGAAAATCAAATCGTATCAACACATACAAATTTTTATATATCAAAATCAAATCAAAGACTTTGCTCAGGAATGTTGTTTGTGGTGAGAGGGTGTCCTTGCTCAAACGGAGATTCTCAAAAACTTCTCACTTCGCCACACTTTCTCCCACCCACATCGCCCACTTGATGTTTCCCTTGTTTCGCTTATTTTGCTCATCGTGTTTCGTTAATCAATTAACATTCGAAAAAATCACAAATACAATGCTTAGGCTTGATAGGTGCGTCGGTGTTGGTGTCTTGCTGTGTTTGTGTGTCAGTGTGTGTGTGTGTGTGTCTCGGAAAAATAAATATGCTAGGCTTTGACAAAGGTTCAATTTCAATTCTAAACTCCGTACACAACTTCATGTTCAACTCTACTTAAGAGACGCTTACAAGACTAAAGAAATCTTTGCTTATTAACTAAGTTTACTAAACGTAGTTTCTTCTATCTTACTTCATCATTTTGTTTTTTTGTTTAATTTAACATTAATTTTCTTGGTTTCTGTTATACATTTCTGCTACTGCCTGTGCCAGTTGTTGTTGCTGCTGCTGTTGTTGTTGTTGTTCTTTTCGATCCTAGCTGATCCTTCAAAAAATCGTACATTCTTCGCCAGCCTTCACAAAGCTAAACTACAATTCTACAGTTTCAAATTTTATTTTCTGTTTTCTGTGTTTCGCTACTTTTGTGTGTTGTCTCGGTTTGCTTCGCTATTCCCTTTTAAAAAGTGTTTGCCTCTTGGTTTCCATGCTAATCAAACATCGTTCCTCTCCTGCCTCAACAACTTGTCATATGCAGAAAAAATATACTATATCTAGGTTGTTTTTGTTGGTTTTTACTTTCCTCATTAATATGTCTAAAAAACAGTTAACGTAAAAAACTGTAGACAGCTACAAAAAATTCATTCATTAAATCGACTGATGAGCACAAAAAATATGCTAAAAACTAGTACAAGATTCCCCATTTCTTCTCGGTCTTTGTAAGCTTATGCTTATTCTCCCGTCTTCTGCTTTCTTTTAGATCTCTAGAACTACTAAATCTGTTTTTGCTTACTGCAATTTTCTTACTTTTGTTTTGCTAAGACTTAATACTAGGTTCTTGCCCGTTTCAAAGGCTTTTTCTTCTCATTTTTTTCGTTTGAATTTTTTTTTTACTTCTTTCTCTGACTGCTTGGATAGCACAAAACGAACGTCAAATGGAGAGAGGGGGAGGGGGAATAGACATTTCTTTTTAGGGTTTGTTTTTTGTTTTTTCTTTTCTTCGGATCTTTGCTTTATACAATTTGCATGTTTGGTTCAAGAAACCAACAAATGGAGAAACAAACCAAAGATCTCCTTTCTTTTTGTGGCTATCTACGCTTTCCTCTGCTTCCGTTCTTTGTGCTGTTCAACACGATTCAACAAAAATACAAAATAAATATTACAAATTAGACAAACAGAACAAAACATAGGTAGAGTCTGAGTTTCATCGTAAAAATCTTCTTTAGCAGGCCACAACAAAGAAAACGTTGCCTCTAAGGTAAAAAAGTTTTGCTTTCTCCTGCGCATCGTTGCGCTTTCTTCGTTCTTCTGGGGGTTTCTTTGTTGCCGCTGCATTTTGACTTAAGATTTATGCTTTGTTTATATATCATCATCGAAATGGATTTTGTTTCGTTTTTATTTGCTCTGTTTTTCCTTACGAGATTTTAACATACATTGCACACACATTTATTTTTGTTTCTGTTTCGGTTTTTTCCATCTTTCATTTCACAAATTTCTGTCTGCTTACGTTTTGCTAGCTCAAAATTAGCAAAATAGTTTCTTTGTATTTTCCCTTCTATTTTTACATCGCTCTTTCCATCGGTTTCCCCCATGCAGTGGTTTTTTACTTTTGCGCTTAACAAAATTAACTTAACTCTAATCTGCGATAGTTTTTTTTTTCTCAGCAGATTTCCTCAAGTTCTTACGACCCCCAAGTGAATTTTCTTTGACTTTCCTTTCTCTTCGCATCCTGCAGTTCTTTTTTTGTAAATATTTTCGACTGCTCTTCTCTCGTTTGCCGCTGTTTCTTTTGGCAATGGTTGCCGCACTGCTTTT
The DNA here is from genome assembly GCF_004382145.1 of Drosophila mauritiana. Taxonomy (NCBI): domain Eukaryota; kingdom Metazoa; phylum Arthropoda; class Insecta; order Diptera; family Drosophilidae; genus Drosophila; species Drosophila mauritiana. The sequence continues at coordinate 5,025,420 of NC_046669.1, forward strand.
GCATCTCTGGTTGTTTATTTAGTGTATAACTATTCTCTATTATTTAAGTTAAGTCTTTGCTTTTCTTCACTTTTTTCTCGCGTCCTATGCGCTCGTCTCTTCGGAGACCGGCTTTTCTTATCGCATTCATGTACCCCCTAAATTTCATCCTCACTTCCAACCGCCTTATTTATACATTATTTTTCTGCCTCCGCTCTCTGGGATTTTCCCGGCTTTTCGGGATGGCTTTTCTCTGGATTCTGCATGCTGTGTTTTTGTTTCTTCTGCCGATGTTGTTGCTTCAGCAGTTTCCTCTTCTAGTTGTTGTTCATGTGGTGGTTGTTGTAGACTCCTTTATCCGATCTTCTGCTTTTGATGTTGATTCTCCTCCCTCCTTAGCTTTTCCGCTTCCGGCTTTCTCTCACTCTCGTCCAATTTATATAGTACTCAAATGGGGTACTAATATATTATAGCTAAAAGAATTAAAGGGTTTATAAGTACACATGAATTTAAGAAATAGTCAACTTTAGGGAAATGGGAGAGGGTAGAGGGAGTCTTTTCAACTTTTGTTAAAGCAGAGTTTAGGTTTAAGCTGGGTTACATGCACATGAGCTGAATGAGAAGTAAATGATATTTACCTAGTATGGGTTACCAGTGATTAGACTGTTTAGTAACTATACTATATAAGAAAGAGAGCCAAGTTGTTGTATCAAAAAGAAGCCGCAGAAATTTGGTAAGAAAATAAGTAAAATATATTTGTTTAGTATTCAGTGAATTGTTGTAAAAGTAATGAACAGATCTGAAGCAAACAGGCAAGCAACAACAAGCAGAGCACACAAAACACATGAAGCCGATGATTGTCAGTTTAAGTGTTTGTTGTGTTGTTTGAAGGTGCAGTGTTGGTAAGCGTGTTTAAGTGTTGAAAGAAACGATGAAGCCTTGGAGGTCTTAAGGTAAAGCTCAGTAAATGCTAATTAAATGGGGTGAGTTAGATGCTTTTTGTTTAGGGGTGGAAGGGACTCGAATATATGAAAGTACGAGAGCTCTTATAGCGAAAAGCGCACATGCAAGGCAGTGTTGGTAAAAGCAGTTAAGCGAATAATTTTGAACTTGAACCCTGTTTTTTATCTGACATGTTTTAGTAAACATGAGCAACAAGGTTCAAGTAAACAAAATTCGATATAAGGATTTTATTTTGTGGGAAACGTGGCCAGAGATTGAGAAGCAAACATAAATGTTAATCCTGTAGGACTGTGACAAAGACAGGAACAGAGAGAAGGCAGTAGCTGAGAAGACTTCACTCACCTCGCGAAGACCTATTTGGGAGCGGCTTGATGTGGATACTGTGTGTATGCCTCGTCGGGTGATGCAGCTGTGCTAGCCTGTTCGGAATCTGTCATTGGCATTGTTGGTATAATAGTTGGTGGTGGTGCATAATATGGATAAGTTGGACTAATATACTGTAACGATGGAGAAAAGTTCTATAAAATAAACCGAAAATAAAAAAGAGAAATAAATAAAAATACAAATTCGAAAAAAAAAATTGCAATACAAAATAAGAGGAAATTAATTGGAGTAAAAGAAAGGAGTAGAAAAAGTACAAATTAGGTCTCAACATTTAATATTTAATATACACAGCCCGCACTGGGAAGATCGTATTGCTGACTATTTTTCTTTCTTTTCAATCCTCAAGGACTCAAGCAGATATACACATGTGTATTCCACTACAGCCATGTGAATATCTGCCTTTAATCAAGGAAATCTGAAAGAAAAAGTCGCGATTTTCGGGAAGAGATCAGAGATCGGTGGCTTACAGAGTTGCCAATCTGCAGGGTGGCCAACTGAGGCATCATTGTTCCATATGGCACGCCCGTATCGCCGCTAACCATCATCGAGATGCCACGGGGCTGCACCTGGTTAACCGCCTCCGGTTTGTATGAGGTCACTCCCAGCTGAGGGGCAGCTGCCATCTGCATGTACTGTGGAGAATACGAAGTCTGATTGAAATACATTTTAAAAGCTCTTATTAATCCCACATGACACTAGACTGAAGCATGAGTTGAAAACCGCAATAAGCATTAAAAAACGACCAAAGCAAATGGTAAATAAATAATCGTCCATAATCGACAGTTTTGAGTCATGCGTTTCAGTCCAGTGTCAAATACCCATAATGGAAGTAAATCCACTACTCACCTGATCATCTACCTGAGTTGTCATCATGTAACCCGGTATCCACTGGGAGCCGGCCACTGGATAGCCACCCACCTGGGGGGCGCTGAAGCGGGAGTAGGGCACTCCGATGGGTGTGCCCACGTTCACGCTGACTCCATTCTGCTGCATTGTGGGGTCGTAGGCCACGGGAATCCCCTCCGCGGAGACGTCGCGCCACGCACGCGCATTCGGATCGGGCGTTTTGAAGAGATTCTTCTTTTTCGGTCCGCCATCGGCAAACTTAACCAGCAGGGGATCTTTGGCACCCGGTATTGTGTTACCATTGAACATCTGAATGATTTGCTCGCACTTCTCGCGACTCTCCATGCGGGCAAAGCCAACGCCTAAGCGGAAAAATACGATATATTATTATTATTACTTGATCATTAAAAAGAACCCGCAAACACGGTTGCCAATTGAATTAATTAGAGGCTCAATAATGGAAACCGTGTTTGCGAACCATATTTACTCACCCTTGGAGTTCATCTGCTGATCACGCAATATTCTGGTCGAAACAACTTGTCCGTATTTCGATAGCATTGCCTCCAGATCAGTTTCTTTGAAGTGGGGCGGCAAATTTGCAATATACAAATTTGTGGGATCCTGTTCCTGTTGCTGTGTGGTTGTTGTATGCAATTGGGTCAGATCAGGGTGGTGTGGTGTTGTTGATTGTTGATTGTGGACGGTCGGGTTGTTGAAATTGAATCGATTTAAATTGGTTTGTTGGATTCGATGGTGGATTTCGGTTTGTTTGTTTCGGTTTCACACAAATTAACGTTACACAAAAGCAGTTGGCGTAAGCATGTGTATTTTATTGGTTGTGCGTATGCATTTTGATGTGTGTGGTTTGGTTGTGTGTGTGTTGTGTTTGTGATGTTGGTTCGATTGTGTGTGTTTGTTTAATTTTTATTTTTTTATTTCGAGAGAGAGGGGAGTAGAGAAATTAAGAACGTAGAGATTTTGTCATTAGTAAATATTCAAGTTGCTTGCCAAAAATGTTTCTGTTGTCAACTCTTTTTGGACTGTTTGTCTGTTGTCAGTGTGTTAGTGTGAGTGTTAAGTGTGCCTGACTCTTGCGAAGGTGTTTGTGTGTGGGTGTGGATGTTATGTAATGCCTCAGACTTATCGGATAATACCTTATTAAAAAGTAGACCTATGAAAACGTTACCCCCTCAAAGATGAAGTGTTGTTCTTGCCCTCAACAATTCTTAAAAGAGATGGTAATCATTGATGGTACCATAGATATGCTACTCTGCGAAATCCACTTTCCGATTAACAAATTCGCTTTTTAACCTGCTTTGATCGATTTAGAGTTAATTTAAGTGTAAAAAATAAAATTACCATTTAGTATCTATAGTAATACAGCATGATTTGCCATCTCGAATGCTTAACTAAGTTAAATACCTGCTCAGTAATTATGTCTTAGAATTTAATGAGATCTGTTTGATGTTATACTTAGAGTTTAGATTGTATTTGGTTTTTGGTTTGATTTTTGGCCGGCACAGGTTTGTAGCAATTTGCGTACTCAAACAACAAACTTTGTAGTAGGTTGAAGTAGTAGAGGTTGGTTATATACTTGGCTGGCTATAACTTCAAAATACGAGTATACAGTTTATACAGTTGAATATACAGATTCAATATATAGAATATCAGATATGAAGAGAGATATACGCTAGTTGTACTGTTTCTATTTTGTGTCAGTGTTGTTCAATTCTAGATTACAATCATTAATGCCTACGCAAATACGTGTTGTCTGTGTTTTGTTTATACAGCAAACTTTCCTTTATGTTGTTGGCTATAATTTTTAATGAGCCTTTAATGCCATCGGATTATAAAGTTGAAAAATGCTACCGAGAGGGGAGTGAACAAAGTTGCTAAGCTCTTTAAATGAAAACTTTTTAATTTGTATACAAATTAATATGCTCGGATGAATGGAAATATTTAAATTGATACCGGATTCCAGCATCCGTAAACCGCTGTAAATGGCTGCTAATTATTGATTAGGATTTACCACTTCTATATTGGGTTGTTTACAATTTGATCTATAACTAAAATCGGGGATAGAAAAGATACAGTTTAAATATAACTATATCTACTTAATTTTCGGATAAATTTCACTAAAAGCTACTTAAATTTAGCGTCTAAAGCCCAATTTTCCCATTTACGATTTAAGCTACAATATATCTCTAAAAAATATTTAAAGAAATACCTAACAACTTAAAATACTTCAGTTAATTGTTTCTATATTGGCGAAGAAACGAATAAATTGAATAAAGAAACACATTATTTGATTGAAAGCATGATTTTTCTAATATGATTTTTTAAATGCCCGGATTGTATAAAAAAGAAAACTAGAATTATATAATGAGTACCCAAATTCTAAGTCTACCTTGATGAATAGGGCCTTAGCTAGATAATGATATTAATCGGGGTTTGTATTGGATATACTGCATTCTATAGTTGGTCAAATACCTTATGGAGAATGTTTTACACTAAACTCTAAATATACCTGTACTGTGTACTCTTAATGCAATTAATTTACCAAACAAGTCCGCTAAAAAACTTTAATTGTTCTCACTTAATGTCATTATTTTGGGATTCATATTTCAACTGCTAAAGGAAGATCAAAGAGAAGGATTATTTATTTTATGACTTTCAGGTTCATACATATGAACTAACGAATGCCATAAATAAATGCATTTATACCCAATTAAAATCGAAAAATGTACTAAAAATATGTTTTACGCTATCAATTGAACTACCTCTATGCAAAGAAAGATAAAAAAAGGAAAAATTGATATCTAAAAATGTTTTGAGGTTTGCTAGAAATATGTTTTCGTCTATATAGTAGGTTATATAGAGATATTATGTGTGGTTTTTGGTATACGACAAACGGTTATACAAAGAGAGTTTTTGGAACAACACTACGAACTAGAGTTTGGGTTTGGCATAGGGGTTATCGGATTTGGGTTCTAGGGTGGGAAGTTATAAAACAAAGATATGGAAAATACAGAAATGCACACCCTGCGGTGTGAGAAGATATATATAAATATATAATTTTGGTGCCTCCTTATGTTGCAAGTTTGAGAATATGAATATTCTCAGGAAGTGGAAGCCCACTTAATTTGTAACAACGCAAAACAAAATAAGATTTCATTTCTTATAAGCCTGGATCAAAACATACAATCATCTAAGATGATAATACTTTGTTTTGGCAGCACTCTTTTTTTTTTTTTGAGCACAAACACTGGGTTTTAATTAAAAAATAAAAACTAATTTAAGCCTTAACAAAAAAAAAATAAAAAAATATGGAGGCAACTGAGGGGTCAGTACACACAATAAACGAAATGCAGGAATGACTAGGGGGCGTGGGATCTTTCGGTTTGGAGTTTGGGAATGGGAACTCTGGGTTTTTCCGGAAGGAGGGGGTAGGGGGTGGGGCATTTTGCGGTGTGTGGGGGGTGAGTATTACTTGCATGCAAACAAACGTACAATGGCCGGCCTATGAAGCACCCAGATACCCACTTTGGCCATCTGAGCTTGCACGCCCTTCCCCTGCAATCCTTTTACGGCGCACTCGGCGAAGGCTGGCTGCTCGAAGTCGACGAAGCCGTAACCTGCAAAAAAGCATATTTTGTTTTTGTTTTTCGTTGTTGGTTTTGTTTTTGTTTATATTTTTTGTTGTTTGTTTTTGTGTGTTGCGGGTGGGGGGAATTTTATTTTTATTTTTTTTAATTGCATGTATAAATATATATATAAATATATTTGCAGAAACAGAGCGAGAAAGAGAGCGAGAGGAAAATATGTTTATTTATATTCCAATATTTGTTTGGCACACAAATCGAAAATTGAAATTGAATTCAATCAAGAACCGAAAAAATTGGCGAATTTTCGCATTGGGTCACGTGCAACAAAAACAAAATCGAACAAAAACAAAATATTCGTTCAACAAGAAAAGAGGAGTAGAAGAAAAAAACGGGTGAAAATTAAATTAATAATTAATTTGAACAAACTTAAGCACTAACAAACAGAATCCAAACGCAAGTGGAAAAAGTACTCAATAAAAATATATTTATATCGATACACGCACACACATTTATAGAGAGGCAGTCTTTTGTAGATTTAATATTTTTACAGATTGTTCAGTTATTGGGGTATTTACACATTATCGTTCTCATTATCATTATTAGCATTAGTTAAGTGCATCAGTAGCAGATAGTATTCGTAATAGTAGAGTGAAATGCATGAATGACACGATTGCGAAATGATCAGGAATCAAACGGAAAAACTCAAAAACAGTAGAAGGAAATGAAGTTCAAACTGCTAAATGCCAATTTCTTATTTGGAAAATTAAAATTTTAAAGTATAATTTTACATATTGAAACGAAATGAATCTACACACGATAACGAACAAGCAATAAGTTGTGATTACTCAAAAAAAATTTGAAAAAAAAAACAGAATGCTGAGTGTTCTTTGAAATGTTTGAGTTGTAAAAGAATTCGATAATATCAAAAAATGGAAATGCTGATTAAACAAAAGTAAATAAAATGAATTAAAAAATATTTCCAAGAGCACTCAGCGTTTATAAACCAACTTAAAGGTACCTAAAAAATCAATGAAATTTCAGTTTTTGGTTTGTTTATAACTTCTTTTCTTGCGTTTCTTTTGGATATCTTTTTTGTTTTTTTTTTTTTACATAAACACATACTAATAATACTTATACAAAAACACACATAAATAAAATAATGATGAGAATGGTGAAGAAAAAAATACCTTTACATTTGTTTGTTGTTTTATCTAAAATAGCCTTGGTTGATATAATTGTTCCGTATCTGAAAGTTGTAAACAAGAACAGACACAGGTGGGTTAAATAGCATTCCGCCTCGAATGGACAATGGGAAAAGGTGTTGCATGACAACGATTGCAAGGAGTGGAAAAAGGATAATCAGATTATAAACACATTCATGTCTCTCAGGGTGTCGAAGTGTGCGTGTGCCTGGTGCCACGTGCCACAATGTATTCTATAATTTTTAAGGAGCAGGAGGTTGCTAGTTCGTCCTGATTGGGTCGCGTTTACCTTACTGTAAGCAATTAAAGTGTCATTAAAATGCAATTTTTATGCTCGTGCGCGCCAAAGTAGGCAATGGAAATTTTCACAACCCTTTGGCTATCTTTTCGCCAGCTCCTGGAGCGTTACTTTGCTCATTTAAGCCCGGCACAATAATTGACTTAGTCCGTGTGTAATGCCCCTTTGACTGTCGGCTGAAATTAAATCGATATCTTCTTAGTTACACTACTACTAGTGCCCCCTCCCGCTCGACGACTCATAAATACATAGTCATAATAACATTAAAGCCCCCCGCACCTTCCCTGGCTCGAATAAGCCGCTTATTTTGATTGCCTGCAGAGGAAGAGAAGGAACCACGCGCGGTAAAAAAAGAAGCAAAATAAATTAACCTTCAATTTAATTACTTGACTTACAACGGGTGGAATTGGAGCCCTGCCTTTTCGTTTGGTTTGCATGCTCCTCTGACGCCGCAAATAAGTTATTTTCGTATGCACACAAGCATTGGCCAACAGTGCGTATGCGTAATACACATATAATAATAATAATAAGTTTGTTGGTACACCACAAAATGATTTCCTTTCTGGGATACCCAAAAAATAATTTTGATAAAGCGTGCGCACTAATTAGTGGATTTTGTTTAGTTTGCAGAAACTTGGCCTCGTCCATCAAGAAGGTCAGGGGTAGCTGCTGCTTTTTTGGGGGTTACTTTTCGGGCAAAGGATACAAAGGACGCGGGGTGCCTTTATGGAAACGCAGCCAAGCGGAATGGACTGAGGCTAAGCCGCTCATTAGCAGATGGGTGGGGTGGTGGTGGAGCGGATGGAAATGGATTTTGGGTTCCGATCCGTCTCAAAAACACACACCACATCATTCTGAGGTTGGGCAAATCAATAGTCAGTCACAAACATTTCAAATTAGTTCATTTCGTATGGATGGCATTTCGTATGCCGAAGATACAAACGTATCTGAAAGATACTGCTCACAAAACGAAAGAAAGGAGCGAATTTATTTCAATTTTACAAATGTATTCAGGATCGAAAAACGGATACAAACATCTTGGGGATGGCAGAACAATTTCTTTACACAGCTCAAGTCACCATATCCTTGCATTTTCAAATTAATAGTGGTGGGTACTGCGAGATCCAATCTTAATTTTACATTTTTCTTTGGCTTCCACGAGCAAATATCATTATAAACGTTCAATTAAAACAAGACGTAGATGCTTCTAGCTCAAAGGCAACATAATTTCTGCATGGGTTGCTCAAAGGCAAATTTATTTAGCAAATCTATGGCAGGCCAGTAAAAGCCCCGAGCTGCAAAAACAATTAAAATGAATTTGCATAATGGCCTGGCCCGGGGAGCCGGTTGTGCCCAGATATAATGCAATTTAATGTGATATGTGGACCGCTGAGACAAGATACAAAACCGCAGGGCAAGCACAGGCACTGGCACAAATCACTGAGAGGCTTGATTGCATCCATATCGTAGCCTGAATCTGATTTGAATGGCAATCAAAGTGGTTGAATGGGTTGCTGCTTCCTTTTTTTTTTTTGGGAAGCCCATCCAGATATGTTATGTTGATGTCCTGGCTGTACTCACTGTGCACACATATTAACTAGATCCTTGTCGGTTGTGCCCTGCTGCAGACCGCGAATGTAGAGATTTGTCTTGGACAACTGCTCGCCGCCCTGTTGGTTTTGATTCTGTACCGTGCCGTTGGGACCCATGTTCGTGTTGGTGTTCGTCGTGTTGCTCAGGCTGGTGCTCAGGGTGCCGCTCTGGGAGCCCGTGTTCGAGGAGCTGCTCGAGTTGGTGTTGCTCGGTGAGGCTGCCGTCGGCACTCGCTGACCGTACTGCAAAGAATGAGAACAACAAATGGTTTTAGTAACTGATTACACAACGAATATGATCGTTTCATTCATATCATTTACTATATATTCCAAATACATTTCAATTGGTCTTCAAAGTGGTTCGGTAATATCATCAAATATGCATTACAGCACCATTTTAAATGGATACTTGTGCGGAAACACGAACGATAGATGGTCAAAGCACTCCATACATTCGAGCAGCCCACAGCTGTAGGCAATATTAAAATGTATAGAGCAAAAGTATGTCGATAATATTAAGCGATTTGGCTCCCACAATCCATAGATTGAGAGCGGAGTAGCGAACAGTGGAGGCAGTGCAAGTATTTTTATTGAAATTCCAACTGGAATAGCTGCCATTCGAAGTTATTGAATGCTGCTTGGCCCACACAATGGATAGAGATGGCGATAGCCAGCCAGATAGATAGAGACCCAAACGGAGGTGAGGAAGAATGCAGAAAGAGAGCGGTAGTGAGGCAGATGCACGGGAAGAAAGAGACAGCCACATTGGCATGCTGACGACAGGCATGACGATGGCGTTTTTCACTTAAAATGCCACACATGTGCCACAGGGACACGAATAAAGTCGAAGGATGTGGAGCTCGAGCTTTGCATATAAGGCTGCAGGATATTTGGCAGCTGCAGTCGAAGGCGTTGAAAATCTATAAAATTTGTATGCAACAAACAATGGCTCCGCACTCACACAAGCGCACACATAAAAAGGTCCAACAAACTTTGCCATTGATACATTTTTGAAAATTTGCCAAAAACATTAGTTTATTCGCACAGCAGCGCAGCAGCAGCACATCAGCGGGAAATGCTAAAATATGCAGCCCACAACAACAAAAAAACACTGTTCCACTGCAAATTCTCCAAAAATTGCAAACTGAAAATCAAGCGAGGCATTTTTTGTTCGGATTTTTTCCTTTGTTTCAGGCGGGGAATAAAGGTTTTTTGGGCTTTGAAAACTTTTTAGCCGGCCGCAAAATCCATTTGCATGAAAGCCACTGAATTTGGGGGGGTTTGTATTGAAAAGTTCTCGCTAATTGATCCGTGTCATGATGCCCCTTCTCTTAGGGCTAATTCTTCCGTCGGTAAAACAATTTGATTTTGAAAAAAATGTAAGTCCCCAGAGGTGCTAAAAATCAAGTGGAGCTTTACATATAAAACCAAACTTCAAATTTATTTGTTGCCAGTATTAATTTGATTGGTTTTGTTTGCAAATATAATGCCATTTGAAGGTAAAATAAAGCGAGCAGTTATGTATAGAAAAATTGATAAACGTTTGAACGCTGCTTTTGGCTTTTTTGCTATAAATGTCTTTTTATAATTTTCAATAAAAATATTTTTACAAAATTTCAAATGATGCCGATACACGGGTCGTATACTTAATTTCCATGAGAACCCTGTTTTATTGGTTGTTCAAATGTACTTCACACATGTTTCTTGCTGTACATTCTTTTTGCCGATTTATATTCAGACGTGAGTGTCACGCGTCGCCAAGCAAGCAACCGACACAAATCATAAAACCCTACTCGTTTGCTATCTCTCTGGGCCAAGTCCAAATAAACTTTGACTCCCAAACTCGTTAAGTTACTGCACAAGGCCTCGCAATCGAGAAGATACATTTTGTACAGTTTTAGCTACGAAATAGCTCCCATTTCTTCTCGCATGCAAAACATAATTAAATAATAAATTCAGCCAGCAGTTTTTGTAGTCAGCAATTGTTTATCTGTCGCTGTGTGTGCGAAAACCCCAAATGAGTGAGTGAGTGTGCGAAAATACTTAAGCCAACACTCATACGCCCTGTGTGCCAATGAACTTTTCTCTCTTCACTTTCTGCTCGCGGCCTCGTCGTCGCTCGTCTGATAATGAAATTATATCGTTCTAATAATTTTATGCGCACAGCAACGACGGACAATCGCAAATTATATACTATATATAATGTACATAATATATGTTTTATGGTGGTCTATCCATGTATTCTTATGTGTGTCACGCCAAAGTGAGCAAACGACAACTTGGCTGGCTTTTTATTTTATTCAATTTTTCTGGTCGTCGGCTTAGCTTTTTTCTAGTTTTTTGTATTTTTTGTTTATATTTTTTTTTGGCAAAAAAATTGCGTCATTTGCAAAAAATTTCACGCTGCGAAATCTGCGCGGTTTTTCGCTTTTAAATAAGTTATCTTGTCCTTCGTTTTGTCGACTCTTTCGCTAGCTATTATTTTCTACATGTTTCTCATGCTTTCCACATGAGTTTTGTGGCCCACACGTGTCTCCCAGACTTTGGCCAACTGTATTTGAGCAAAAGTTTATGCACATTAGCACGGTAGTTGGGATATGTTAACCTCTTTGCCGCTCCGCTGTTATTTATGCGCATTTAATTTGTTTACTTATTTATTGCATTTGCACGAAGCGGCAGCGAAACAAACTAAAAATACAATTTAATGGCATAAGCTCAACTTTTTGATTGCGATGGGACACAAATGAAATGGAATGGAATGAAATGATATAAAGTGATGTCGTCGTCGATTCCATTCGATGACGATGACGATGGCAGAACACGCAATTGTTAATGGCCTGAACTTATGACTATTCGTTTGTTCTTCTTCCATTTGGTTTTCACTGGAAATGGGTGTTTATGGACTTTTAGAATGGGTCGGGACTGGTAAGGAATCTATTTTAGTGGGGGAACTTGGAGCTTATATAGCCGCTTATAAATCGATTATGAAGAAAGTCGTCAGCTGGTATTTTGAGTTTTATGCTCCAGAATGTTAATAGGTTTAAGATAGAGATATAGCACTCAAAAACTTGACAAGTTTAGATAGAGAAATAGCACTCAAAAACTTGACAAGTTTCATTTTCAGTTAATACTGCCTCTCCGATTTCAATCTCAACTTCATCTCCATGCTAACATCTCCATTAAGAAGCCATCAACAATTATTAGCCACAATAAAGCCAAAAAATATTCCGAGAAACTGAAACCGAAAGATCTTTGGAGATCCGCTTGAAAGAGTCACGTGCCAGAAGTGTGAAATACCAAATGGACTTTTGTTTGATTTATGATGTCTCCACGACATGAGCGCCACCCATAAAATATATTATTCACTTAAGCCGAACGCAGTCTTCTCTTGGCTTTCTTCTCCGAGCCCCCTCCCCTCCATCTGGAGCCTTGACTAATAAATCAAAATGCAAAGACCAAAGACGCATACGAAATGCGGAGTGCACTCATTTTCAGTCACTAAATCAGTTGCCGCATAAATCCACTCCGTCATGATTAGTGACAGATATTATTTGTCCAAGTGCTTGCCAGCCTGTCAAAATTGGTTAGCATATGTAGGTTGAAATCTAGCCAAAAACCAAAGACCCAGCGCCCAGAAGTAGAGCCCAACTGGCCATTGACCCAATGTGAAATTGTGGGGAATTATGGGGAGTCAAATTAGAGCTGGCTGCGTGTCCGCTTACAATTCGAGGCGATTGTATTGCCTGAGCGGATTTCACTTTTCGGAGAAAACCCCTTTGGGATGAGGGTTGCAAAACTCATCAAATCAAGGCAGCCAAATCCGGCTTTTTCTCTGATTGGGGAGGGTGGTTTTTGCTGCTCGTTGCTGCTCCTTGCGGAAAGCCACATAAAAAATGCCTCTCACGTGACTTATATAAATTAAATGCGTTTCGGTCTCCCACTGTGGAACTGTGGAAGCTGGCATGAAAATGATAGACGGATAGATGGATTCATTTGCCGCTGGAAAGGAAATGTTAGGCGTCAGATAACAGTCAGCAGAAACCGCCCAGAAAAATCCTGGGGGGGTGGCATGAGATTTTCTCCCCCGCTCCCCAATAATCGACGCAAGTCATGCCAGGGTTTTGTGGAGGTTAAGAGGGCAGCTTTTGCCTCTGCAAATATTTGACATGCCAATGGCAAAGAATTTGGAATTATCTGCAGGTGGAATTTTACTCGGAAAAAAGAATTTATGAAATATCCTAGTTCCACCATCAAAAAGCGATAGAATAAAAAAACCGCTTTATCAGCAATAATTTCATTTTGACAAAGAATTTCAATTTCAAATTGTAGGCAGCACTTTTTTCTAGCAGGTCAACGACATATTCTTTGTTCTTTTGTTTGAGCAGACTGAAAAAAAAAGTTTATTAGTCCCGACCTTCAAAGCAAATTAAAGTTTGGCTGAAAAGAGTTGCCAGCAAACTTTTATTATCATCGTGATAAGGTTGTAATGGCTTGAATCTAATCAATGAAATTTATGAGTTTCTTCCAAGAAATCGTATGCAGTTTCTAGTGACCTCATAAATACAAACTCAAGTTCACGTTTATAAATACATGTTCTTGGCGCAGTTTAAACAATTTGTTTCTTAAAATATTTATATTAAAATATATATATTATGTATATTTAATAATGCATGTGGGTGAGTACATCGTGCACAGCAATATGAAAACAACGATTAAATTGAACAATAAGAAATAAATGCGATTTCTTTTTGTTATTTTTTGTCATTGCAACCAATGCTTTTTTTTTTTAATCCTAGTTATTGCCACTTTGTTGAGTTTTAAATTGACACTATGTGGACAAGTGGCTGTTTTCCTTTCTGGTTTTCCTCGGTTTTTTGTTCAATTTGTTTTGCCAACATTGCGAGTTTATTGGCTGACACAAATTTGCATTGTTTTCACTTTGTTTTATTTTAAAAATAAATTTCGCTTTGTTTTGCGTTTTATTTGAATAATAAATATAAATAGCGAGGTGGGGAAAATTGTTGACAAATTTTGCATTTCACTGCGGTCTTGTTAAGCCTTTTTCTAGATGAAATGTATGTATGCATATTAATTTGCATAATTTTTGATATCTAATCAAAGGGAAACTCTCAGAACCTCTGATTGTGACCCCAAAAAGGGAGTAAAGAACGGATTGGAATGCCATGAGAGCAAAGACTTTAATCAAGCGGAAAGGTTTCTGTGTTTGTTCTACGTGATTCGGAAAAGGTTGAGCAGGTTTCTACTTTTCTTTTTCCTTTTTGGTGCGGTATTATCTTAAATTGGAAGTCGCAATGAGCACGTGCTTTACTTGAAGGAAAGAGAAGAGGCGATGGAACTCAAAGATAAATTTTAAAAGCAGTTGTAGGAGATGTATCTTATTTCGGTTGAAGACCTTTACAAGCTGGTTATTTATGTGTACTTTGCTTTTGTTATTACAAAACGATCAATTTTAAATTTTAATCCTCATGTATGTTATTATTATATATGTATTGGCAATTCAAATATTTTTCAATCATTACTATATCAGCAAATAAAATTGTAGGTACATACGCCCCTTTTGAAACCATAATCACAATGATAATAAAAGCCACAAATGTTGACTACGCTTGTGTACACTGGAAATATGCTGCCCTACGTCCGTCCCCCTCGATTATACCCCATTTTCACTATCCAAGTTAACCGCAAACATTTTGTTGCACACACACAGAGGAAAAAAAGCAGACGGGAAAAGTATCTGGCAGATAGCAAAAGTCATGTCTGAGTTTTGATATTGAAATGGGCCGGCCGAGGGAAAATGTCTGTGTAACTCGACAATGGGTCGCAGTTTAACTATCATGTCAACGCCAGATACTCTCGAATAGCTCGAGATACAGATACGACAGATATACATATAGTACACGGATGCAGTAGTCGGTTGGACTCCTCGAGTGGGTGGCAGGCAATGCGGGGCCTACGCAAATATGCGGAATATATGTATATATGAAGAGCAGACGACGGGACCCAGACTTTCAACTCAGCAGCAGCCACTTGGCGACAGTCGCACAATATCATAAAATGCAATAAATTTATTGAATTAAAGCAGATAACTCAATTGAGTGGACAGGCCAGTCCAAGAAGCTGGGGAGAAAACGGACAATGCATCTTGGCATTTAGAGGGAAAAGAACCCAGAAGCGATGAGTCAAGAACCCGAAGATGGGAAAATGCGTTTCTTACATGAAAGAATTTCAAAGCAGAGAAATAATCACAGTAAATGGAGGTGAATGATCATTATTCATGATTTACAACCACTTAACAACTGAAAAGTAAACATTTAAGCATAGTACATTCAAGTTGAATACAGCTAAGATATAAAGTAATCTTATATTAATTCAAGTTCCAATGTTCTAAGGGTATTTCCAATCTGACGACTTTCCATTTCTATCACATGCGTGATTAGGGCCATTAAATCATAACCCATTGACCAAATGGGCAACAGACGATAAGAAAGGCCATATCGATTGCGAGCTAAAACCGAAATGGAAAATGCGTCATCAAAAGCGCTGTTTTAATATTCATAATCAGACAGAACCAGTTGTTTCTCAACTATTCGCACTGATTGCCATTGCTTCAGCCAACTGACAAAGATAACACGCCATTCTGATAAACATTTATCGATACGAAAGGTGAAAGAGGGACGACCTATTCAAAAGGAGAGAGAGACAGCATGACAGGTTGGAGAGGGACAGGACGGTGGTACAACAATAAATTTATCGCCGAAATGGAACAGTAAAAGCATTTTAGCGCGATTAGTCCAACAAGGGGCAACAAAATTGTATATATATGGTATATATATGCGTGTATATAGTATATGGAACTTGGCCAGACAGATTGGTAGGGAAAGTGAAGGGGGTTATAGTGGGGTTAAGAGACCCGCTCGTCTGCTCTTTGGGGCCGAAGGTCTCCAGGTCTCCAAAGCGATTGTCTGTTGGCATAATAAATTTTAGCATTAATTGAGTGTATGATTGAGCCAGAGTTCTTGTTGTTGCTCCTTGTGTAGGTGGAATGGGCAGCAGCAAGTAAATAAGATTTTAATTGAAGCTTTTAGCAGGAAATGGAATATTAATGGAAGCTGCTGATGAATTCTGCAGCTGTTGCAGCCACTTCTTCTCCAATTCCCCCCAAAGGCTTATGCAAAAATTAAGGGGGGGACCATAAAAAGTATCTCCTGTACTCATCCTCCATCAATGATGAAACTGCAAATTGCTAATCTAAAGCCAAAGTTCATCAAGTCTGCCTGCCAAGTGCATTTGACATTTGCATGTTGCTGCTGCGACAAAAACTTGTAAAGTTAGTTATCCATAGGCCCACTGAGTTGGTGCAAAGTGGGGTCTGGCACATCACCGGTATTTCCAGGTGTAATACCACCTGATTGGACAGGGGGGGCCATCTCTCATAATTGCTCCTGTCAATTTTGTATACCAAACTCATTTCTGCAGAAAGGTTAAAGCTTGATTGGCATCTGGCCAAAAGCAAAATGGCAGTCTCAATGAAGATTGAAGCCTGGAGAAAGGGAAATGCGAGGCTAATGCCAGGTGGACTACGAACGGCATAATGCGATCAAATTAGTTGGGCATGTCAATCAAATGCTAATTCAATTCAAAGTATACGGCTGATTAAAGTGAGTCGCGTTGAATCTTCAGGGATGGGATAAAATGTCGAATGATATTCCAGTCTTGTAAAAGAATGCTATTTGGTCATTGAGTCAAGAAAATACAACTTTAAAGATTTTAAAATAAATGTAAGATAAATTATATGATATATGTTTGTTAGGTTATTATTACATGATATATGGCGCGTGATATTTATTAACGTTGCCACATGCAATTAGCAATGACCACTAATCACAGCGAGCGAGACGGAAACTTATTTCTGCACTTGGGTGAAAAATAATTTATGTGACAACGTGCAGAAACTCAGGGGTTAGTGAGTGGGTGCCAAAAAAGAATGAAATAGAGGGGTAGGGAGGTAATGTGGCCAGCAATAGCGATTGCAAATAATAAATCAAATAAAGCTGTTGAACGTGATCGGAAGCCGCAGTTAAAGAATGGTCAAGTGGGTTTCGGACACCCAGAGCGGGAAGTACGGATAGCATATATGTATATGTATCTCCCCCTTTTAGCGGTGTCTGCCAATTAAACACGAATATGCTGCATTTAAATTGAATTAAGCCCGAGGCGATACGATGAGAAATAGCAACAAATACTCGCTTCAGTTTTGCCCCTCACTCTTTAACAGTTTTAACTGCACAGAGAAAAATGCCACGGACTGCACAAGCCGAGCTTCAGAAGCCCAAACCTGGCACCCGACACATAAAAAATTCCAGTTATTCAGACTCGGAGATCCGGAAAATCTTTAAAACATTTCAAGCTTTTTATTATTTAATAAGAAGAGTATATAACAAGTTATGATTAAGACAAGAAAGAAATAGAAGAGATTTTACAGAGTTTGGTAGTCTGACATCGAAGCTCAAGATTAGTTAAGATCAGTGATTTTTTTTCCTATGTAGAGAAGAATACCTACTGTTGTTTTCCCATTCCATATTACACCTCTCTTCCCATAAATAATGAATGAATCAAGTCTCGACGAATGCGTGTGTAGCGGAAGTAACACTTAACTCAAACACGAGCACGAGTCTGTGTTCCAAAAGATGGATGAGGGTGATGATGCCCGGGGGTTATTGGGAGGTAAAGCCCTCCACAAGTACACACGCACACACACACACTTGCACGGGCGTGTCAATCACACACACGGCCATAGAAACACGGACAATGGCAGCCCGAAAAGTGACAAAGACAACACGTTTCGTGCTGCAAAAAGTTACAGTGGCCTCTTAAAAACCCATGGCCATCTCACTCGCACACATTCGCCGAGACTTCTCTTTCTCTATGCGGGTATTTAAATTTAATTTGCAAGCTGACAAAAAAGAAAGCAAAGCGGTTTCTTGACATCTCCCCCTTAAGTAAGTCTCCGTCTCTTTCGGTTCGCCTCCGTCTGTCTCTTTCTGTGACAGACAGGAAGTGCAGAAGTGTGTGTCCCTCCACCCCCTCCCTAAGAACCCTCAGCCCAACACACAGCTTTTCCATATATGGCTACAAAAAGGAAAACTTAGCTGAAAGCAAGTCAAGTCAAGCACAAAACCTAAAATTCTGCTGGCTGTCGCTCTGCGTCCGTCTCTTTCTCCCCAACTATCGCCCTCTCTTTCGCTAAGTGGTTTTTTGGTCAGGCTACTAACGTTTTAAGGGGGTCGTCGAAATGAGGGATATAGTGTCGCACCAAGAGTATGGTAAAGGGGATAGTGAAGTGACAGGCTTTGTTTCTCCATTTAGTGCAAATTAGGAGGGACAACAACATTTACTAAGGTGAAAAGCCCCCTCCAACAGATTTTCAACCTAATTGAACTGTTCAATGGGGACTGGGAAAATCAAAGGGGGGTGGCCAGATGGGGGTTGTACACAGGATAATGAGCAGACAAAAAGGGTAGCGCGAGGTACTGAAGCGAGGAAAATGAAGCTTTAGTTCAATAGGCTTTACACATTTTTTGCATACGAAAACAAGATTGCTTCTAAAAGTAGTAAACCGTAAAACCCTTTTGAATAAATTAAACTAAGTTCTTTTATACCTTTTCTTGGAAAAATATACTTAATATATAATTTTTTGAAAATATACCTACTTATTGAAGTGCATTTAAATTTTCCTGACTTGAACTTCAACAAAACTGACACACACACACACACAATCCATTAACAATTGGCCAGATGTGAAACGACTTCATTTCCATTATCATCAACGTTTTAGCTCGACCATTTTACCTGGTCACTCTACAAAATCAACACAGAAAGCCGGAAAACTGGAAAGCCAGAGCACAGGTTGCAACTGTTCTTGTTGTTGGCGTTGCTGTTTTGGCCAGCGATTAATGGAGGAAAGTACACAAAATGTTTTATCACTCATACGCCACATGTGCCGGCGAGGAACAGAGATAGGGCGAGTTTCAGAGCGAGACAAATGTGTCCCCAGTGCAAACAAAACGCCTACGTTAATTACACTGCCCAGCAAAAGCGGCGGAATAAACGAACTTTAACAACTACAGCAAACTGAAGCCTCTGGCTGCGTGTGTTTGTGTTTTTGTGTGAATTGAAAATGACTCATTTATAAAAGCAAACGAAGTAAAATCGAAACACACACAAAACACAAAAAAACGCAAGCGAATTGACCTTTAAAAGAGAAAAGGCAGGAAAACAAAAACCATAAAAAGCACCTGACAACACTTTTGTGGCCAAGACAAAAGCGGACCACTAAAATTCAATCATCTTTGCAAGAAGCTGTAAAATGCGGCGGAAGGAAGAAGAGGAAATCCGGAAAGAGAAAGGTATAATGGCAGAAAAAGGACAGAAATATTTACAGATGTAGAAATAAGTATCTAGCTTACATAGGTAACTTGAGATACTTTAAGGCCTTAGATACTTTTACTTATGCTAAACGTCTGACTTTAGTTAGATATCATTATTGAGAGAAGAATAACCCGAACCGAACCCCACTTAATCATTGTTAGTATAACAAGAGTTTCGATAAAATGCGTCACCTCCAAATGACTGTCATTGAACAACTAACACGCCTCAGGTAAATTTATCTTTAAATGTTTGCAAGAAATTATCATAATCGTAGCTCGCTCAAAGCCCAAAGGGAAAAGTCTCGCGGTCTCAGAGTCCCAGTAGGCACTCTCAATCTGATTATAAACGCCCTACTCATTCCTCGACGTTGACTCACTTTTTAGAAAAAGTTGCCACAGCAGTCACGTCACTTGATCGGCCATATACATACATATATACTACATTCACATATAGTATCTATCGCTCTTGTTTTGTCAAACAGTTGACATAATGTTTTCTGTACTTTTTTCCACAAACTGATAAGGAACATTTTTTTTACTCTATTTCTGTTTGTGGAGAATTTGTGTTATCGCCGGGGGCTGACTAAACTCGATATTGTTATCGGGGGAGGAAAATGAGCCGGGGGTCTATTTTTGCCACCCCTGCCGCCCGCTTTCCACCACTTCAAATATATAATTCTTTGTAAATTCCAGAAATCCACCTTCATGCGTTTGAAGTTTATTAGATTTATAAAATGGTTTCCGTTTGCATTGAGAGTTACATATTTTTCAAAAAGGGGAAAAACACAATTTCAGCTTTATCGCAGCAAATGTCAAGTGACTTTCCAATGAAAAGGAAACTTTAAACTCGATGGTCATTCGAGACTTCTCGTGATGGAAAAACCCAGAGAGCCTTTCGTGACGCAAGGGAAACTTAAATATGATATTTTATCTAAATGGACTTTCATTTTAATGTAAACTATTGTGTTTCAACGAGGGTCAGAGTTCAGAATAATCTAAATGGCCAGCATACCATACAAAATTTATGCTATCAATTCAATGAAATAAAATGGTAAAATTTTGCCATTTTCTTATTGTTTAATATATGTATGTATTTTTTATTGTTATGCCCCAAGCTTGTTTGTCTGTGCTTTATTTCCATATATTTTATGCGGTTTGTACACATTATTTGTTCATTTCTTACGCTTTTCGACCGTCTATTTTTATTTACATTTTCTTTTGCATTATTCTGTTATAATTGTTGCGTTTTATTCCGTTGGATTTGCATTTTTGAGCACGTACAAAGTTCGCACCAACGCTCAAACACACAAGACAGCCAAAAAAAAAAAAAAAAAAAAAAATACGCTTAGCAACCCCCGCGAAATAAAACGTGGAAAAAGTAGCAACTTGACTAACAAATTGTTCTGTCCGATTCTGCTCCTTTTTTCCTTTGAGCCAAGAAGTCAACACCGCGCGATAAGTGCAAAGCAAAGCGAATACAAATGGGTGGAGGGGGCGGATAAAGGGCAGGGAGGGGAGGGAATATGTAAATCCTGAAATTGCCAACAAACCATAAAAAATGCTGCGGCCAAAAAGACATAAAACAGATGAGCCAGGCGAAAGCGAAGGAAAACCCCGAAAATTCTTAAAAGATGAAGATGAGCAAGTTGCAAAGTGGCACTGAGAAAAATTTTTATGATTTTACAAAATTATTTCCTGTTAAATAAACAAATAAACACATCATTTTCCAAAAATGTATTTCCTGATTGGTTATGATTCAATTACTATTTTTAATCCGTTTAAAATTCTACGTTTGAATTTATTTCAGTGTAAGTCTAAGTGGGTGGCGGGGTGGTGGGGTCACCAGAGAGGATGCTTCAGCTGTTTAAGGACATGTGCCGAGGTGAGAGTTCACAGTTCTCCGCTCACGTTCAGCATCTTCGCTTCTTTTATTCCCTCTTATTTGCTTCTCTGCTTATTTTTTTACAACTTTTACTTTGTTACAGAAATAAAACAAAGAACAAAGTGAGGTTTTCGGGGGTGTTGGGTGGCGAAATAATCCCCTAAGGCCCTGGGCCAGGTTAACGATGTTGTCTGCTCGCCTTGTTTTTGGGGCGTGGGCGGTGAAGAGAGAGAGGAAAAGGATATATAGAGAGGAGGAGGGACAGGAAGGAAAAGAAGAAGCAGGAGGGTGCAATGACTGCAACTTGTTCGCAGAGAAAGTTCCTTGAAGCTGTTAAGAAATTTCATTGTTGCCCATTTTCAAGGGTTGTTTTCATGTCTCACATTGCCTTCTTTATTCTCCTCTTCCTTTTCGGCGAGACAAAGGACGAAGCGGAACCAACGAGAAGGGGTGCCAGCACACAACAAGCGAGAGCCACCAAAAAATGCCAAAAATAAAGTTGCCCTCTTTATCGCACAACCAAACACTACCACTATTGCAATCACCCGAAATAAAGGCTTAACCTTGGACTTCACAAGCTCAACCGGCGCTTCGACCTTAAGGCGTGGCAAAAGGGGCGGCGGCGGCATACGGTGAGAGGGGCCGGCCCCTCCGACTTAATCAGTCGTTGCCTCGTCGCTTTCATATCGGAATGTATTCCTTGAATGGGACAAAATTACACTGTAAGAACAACTAGTTTTAAGTTTCAAAAATCGGGGAAATTTTTTAAAAATCGAACCATGTTCTGCTTTGACTTATAAGAGAGTACTAAATTATTCTTTGAAAGACTTCATTAAATTGTCAATGTAAAAAATCCATCATAGAGGATTAGACAGTATTTATCTAATTGTTAATTTACGAAACCGTAATAATTTAATTTTTTGC
Organism: Drosophila mauritiana; assembly: GCF_004382145.1. Classification (NCBI taxonomy): domain Eukaryota; kingdom Metazoa; phylum Arthropoda; class Insecta; order Diptera; family Drosophilidae; genus Drosophila; species Drosophila mauritiana. The sequence continues at coordinate 5,047,543 of NC_046669.1, forward strand.
TGTGCAAAAATGAAGTGTGTGGAGCGATTGTAGCGTATACAATCGTGCATGGCACTACCAGCTCATACTTAAACATACAGATACAGCAATGATTCAATGACTAATTCAAAGGCAGCGCTACTTTATTTGATAAGCGCTAACTAGTTGCAGAAAACATCGAGAAAAAAGCTTTTGCAAAATGTCATATGTTTTATAATGAGAAACATAGTTTTGTAGTTTGACTTCAAAGTTTACGTATTCTCACTCATAAAATTTGTACATACGAAATAAAATAAAAATTCAATTGATTTTTTCTCAATAGAGATCAACAGAATCGATTGCCGGGTAATTAAAAATGTAAGAGAATATAACAAGTTCCGTTGCGAACCATATTTTTTCTCAGTTATTAAATACGTCACAATGAAAACTCAACAAAAACAAACAGAAATTCAGACGAGTAATTCGCAAATGGAAAGGGAATCAGCTGACTCTTTTTTTCCATTTCGTTGAATGAACTCTATCTTGACGTTTGGCATTTGTCACTTCATTTGGTTTTTTATGGATTTTTGAGCAAACAAAAAAAATAGTATAAAAGCAGCTAACCTTTAATCGTTGGCGAATAAATTCTACAAAAATCTTGACACACACGCAAAAAGCTTATTTAATTATACACGCCACAAAGAGAGAGAGAGAGAAAAATGGAAAGAAAACCAAAAAATTGTATTTTAATTTTGAAATGTTCGAACAAACAAACAGACATTGAACTTTATGGCGAATTTGGTCAGTGTGTGTGGGCGCTTTATATTTCTTTCTACTCTTTTGTTATTAATTTGAGTATGTGTCTAATTTAATATTATTTTGGCAGGGGGCATTTGATTTTATTTACTTTTTGCTGTCGGCTTCTTTTGCTGCTTCTTCTGCTTCTTTACTCTTTTCTAGGCACACGCACACTGGCACGCCGGCAAAAACACACACGCACACACACTGGTGTGTTTACAAACTTTTGCGACGTTTTCAAGTGCGACGTCGGCAGCGACGTTGGCTTTAACTATTTCGTTCTCCGCTTCCTCTCGCTGTTCGTTGGACTTTTTTGCCAACGCTTTAATAACTTTCTATTGCTATTTTTATATCTTTTTGAAGCACACGCACACAATAACACACGTACGTGCCGCTCTCTTTCTGGTTATAATTTAACAATTTTGCTATAATTTATATTTTTTCTTGTTTCGTTTTGTTAGTCAGCTTTAAGCTTACACACACAATCACTTGGCGACACACACGTAAAACGAACGATGCAAAAGAGACGGTAACTACAGTTATAGTTGTTGTTGTTGCGAGAGCAGCTGATCTCAAAACGACGGGAGGAAGTAAGTGGGAGGAGAGAGTAGTGCCTCTTTTTACTGGAGAAATGGACAAACTCTGGGAACTGCGAACTGCGAACTAACCGAGGCAAAAATTGAGAAGCGAGCTGAAAGCGGAATTCAAACAACGCAGCGCCGACGGCGAAGCTAGCAGAGGCAGCGCCGCACAAGGCATGCGCACAGAGAGTAAGAGAGAGCGCGGCTAATGAATGAATGAACGAGGCGGAATGCGGGAAGAGCGCAGAGAGCGGCAATGGCAAAATAGTTGTAGAAAAGCGCCGGCAAGCGGAACTCCACACTCTTTCTCACTCTCTCTTTCCACCCACACCCCTAGTTCACTGGAAAAAGAAAATTCGTATGCGGCGGGGGTGTATTTTTCACCAAAAAGAGAGTGTGTGCAAAACGCTAGAGAGAGAGAGAGAGAGAGAAATAACTGACGTCAGTTCTGCCATCGTCGACGCCGCTGCCGGCGTCGCAAAGCGCCACCACCCAAAAAAACCCGAGAAGAAGCAGAAGAAACACACACAAAAAATTCGCACAGTGGAGCAGAAATCAAGCTTGTGGCAAATATATTACTTCATCCATCATTCGACGGGCGCGTTTGGCTCTCTCACTTGTTTTGCCAATTTTGGTACTCACAAATTTTTTCTCATTTACTAAGTTTGCAAAAAAACTTAGGTACAGTAAAATGATTGTAATTAGAGACGTTAAAATAAGATTACCTAAAGTGCCAATATCACAAAGGTACATATTTACATTGATCGCTCATTTTACATAAAAAATATTAAGAAAGGCATACAAAATACAACCAAATTTTATACAAACCATACATTTATGACCCACTTTACTGATTATTCACTGTGGATATAAGTAGTTTTTAACAAGTGGTTTTCGTTTGCCTTTTTGGCACCGTGAGAAAAAAATTGAGCACTGCGGCTGTCTGGCATCCACTGTCTTCTATTAGCCCGGTCCCGAATTTTCCACCACCCCCAACTCAAAAGTCACCAGCTGATGAGCTGGTCGTCATTTTCTGTCTCCCTCTCATATTTTGGCGGCTTTTGGGCCGAATTTTGTTTGTTTGCTCGTAAAAATAAATCATCAGCCGTGGAGGAAACACAAGCGATGAGTGAAAAACTATTAAATTGGCACCATCGCACCACGAAAAACATTAAAAAAGAATATTATCATGACCACCTGTCTGCCTTGAATCACTCATTTTCCACAATTTATTATAAAGCCACAACTTTAGAGTGGTTCAAAAAGACAAATAAAAATGGTAAAAATGAGTGTCGAGTTGAAGGAATCCCCTTGTTCGCCTTAAACTTTTGGCTAACCCACTTTTTATAATAGTGAAAAATTTAACATTGTTTTGAACTCACGAAGTTTTAGACAAAAACCTGTTTATAGATGGGATGTTCGTTCATACTGGAATTGCCCATAACTCACCGCGAATGAATCTTTGACTTTTTGAGAATGCTTCTACTGATTGATTGACAATTACTTAATTGATAAATTGGAAAAGAACACAGGGGAGGAATTCCCATTGAGGTAATTGCAAGTGACCGGATCTATTGTGTTCTAGGAAAACTGTAGATGTCATATGTATGTTTATATAAATAACATTTATGAAAGATTTCTAAGTTTGGTTTTAAATCGTATGCCATATTTCTCAAAATTCATAAAGCATTACCCAATTCACCTCCATCCGTGAATCATCAATGTAATATTTTGTCTTTTCATTCAAATTTACAATATGAACGTCTAACAAAGCATCAAATCAGGCAAAAAGCATTCGATAAAGATATGCAAAAGACGCCAATGAAACAAAAGAAACGAGTTAAAGAAAGCAATTTCAATGGAGAATAGCAATTTTATGGCTTACATTTTATTCGCGTTAAGGAGGGGGAGTGCGAATATCAGCTGATAAAAAGCAAAATGCGTTGGCAAAAAAGAAAATCGTGTATGTGGGTTAAGAAGAATGGGGGAGGGGCGGAGGGACGCGTGGAAGATGAGGGAACAACCATGATAATAGCAAAACAAACGAAACAGAGAGAGAAACAATATTATAGAGCGAGAAGGCGATAGCCGGGGGGAATTTTCAATTGAAAACGAACGCGTATAAATGCGCCCATATGGAAAAGGCACCCACACACTCATCCGTGTGTGTGTGTTGAGGAAAATTGCGACTTTGCCTGCCTTTTTATCGGCTTGCGGCATCTCCCCTCCTACTCTTCCGCCCCTCCTGCATTTTCATGCTGGTTGCTCTACGTCTCGCAGTCGACGTCAACGTCAACGTACATAGAAGCAGCGGGGTGTGAATGCGGCAAAAAAATACACTCATATGGGATAGGTACGCACAGCTGCGGGCACAATAATAGAATAGCAGATTACATGACACGAGTGTCAAAAATAGGAGGCAATCAACGTGAATTATGCAAGGTATGTAACTTGTGAGAAACCATTATTATTCGCGTTACGGTTGTTAATAACTAATACATTTTCGGTAATATTCTTTGTTTAAGGTACTATTGTGATGACCGCAATTGTTAATATTAAATACATTATCAACGGCGTCGCGATTACAGTAATAGCAGCGACGCCGGCAGAGGCATCCTCCCTCTATATCTATCTCCTTCTAGCCAGTGACGCAGGCAGCATCTTCTGTGCTGCTTCTTCTTCTTCTAGTTCTAATAGCATTTACTGTTTGTTCAACTGTTATGCGAGTTGGACTCCAAGTTGTGTTTTTTCTGCCTTTTTTTTTGTTGTTATTGGACTGTTGCTCTCGTGCGTTTCTAGTTTTCCATGGGTCCAACTTTTACTGCCATCCTTTACCTCCCGTTCTCCGTTAACCATCACCGATTCCCCTTGCCATTTACATTGACATTGCTATTCTCTTATTTTATCGCATCTTGTTTGATTATACACTGTAATAAATTGATGGTTCAAGCAAAGTTATTATATGTATGCATACATATTCAGAACAAAACTTTAGTTGTGTGATTTCGTAGCAATTGTAAATTTATTTGTACATTTTTTTGGCCGATGAATCAATTCTTCTCAGTGTATTTCCTATGGGGTGCATTTACTGCTTCTGCCTCGTTTCATTCCATTTTCATTAACATTCGTTTGCGGGTCGTCAAGAAATTAAATGCTCATTATTTGGACTTTTTCCCAGCCATTCTTATTGTTTCCTCCTCGCATTTATGGTTTATTCATCATACACGTTCGTTTTTCTTATCAGTCCAACTACTTTTGGGCTCTCTCTTACTGACTCCCCTTTTTTTCATTCCCTATTTTCTTGCCAGCGACGACGACATCTGCGCTGGCAGCAACGTTGGCCATGACAGAGACGTCAGCAGCATCAACGAGCCACCACTTTGCGGCACTTTTGTCGCTGTTTGACCGATTGACCATCGAAAACGGACTAAACACTAAGCCCCAAACAGCCCACATCCACTCAAATCACCACCCCTCGTTCCACAGAATCCACAACACCCAATAACACGCACTAAAACACGCAAATAGCGGTGGTAAAAATAATGGTACATTCATATATGTTACACCAAAGACACTAGAATAACAAGATGCGTAACGGCCATACAAATTTTTGGCACGCGATTTTTTGGCCGTGGCTCTAGAGGTGGCTCCAGGCTCTCTTGAGTTTTTGTTCGAGAGAGAAAGAGCGGAGAGCGCTACAGCAAACAGCTCTTTTCTACGCATACAGTGATAGCATACAACTGTATGTGTGCACACGTATGCTCATGTATTGTAAATTTGACAAAATATGCCCTTCACCTTAGAAGTTCGTTGACTTTAAATCTATATTATTTTTTATCAATTGGCACCATGCGAAAAATTCTTGTTTTGCATTGCCTCAACGTTATTATTATTTAAATAAAGCTTAGAAATAGTAATAGACGAATCTATGTACATCACAAAATAAATTTCGAAAATGACTTTATATTAGAATACTTGTCATTAGGGTATTCAGCTTGCGGCGTGAGAAAAATTAATAAGGCAATGATTGTTGAGTGCTTGTGTCCGCACTTCGTGCCTGACGATATGACTTTTGCAACGAACTGTTTTCATATTTTTATTTATTTTATTAATTTTTATTTTCTACTACGTATTATTATTTTTTATGAAATATTATTATGAAATATTATTATTTTTATTATTTATTAATAAAATTATTATTTTTATTATTTATTAATAAAATTATTATTTTTTTATGAAATTAAAAAATAATTATTATTTTTATGAAATATTTATTTCTCAATGTTATGTCTTCTTTTTGGAAAATTTATGTTTCAAATTACAGTAGTTATAATAATTTCCTTTGTATTTGCTTTAATTATTATTATAATAATTATTATAATAGTCAGGGAATTTTTATTTTATTTCATCATATTGCTACGAAATTGGCCACAACTCCAAATATGTAAATTCGTTTCTTCGATCAGAATTGATTTCGGCCCGAAAATCGTCTTCTAGCACAACACGCACACATATTGTTTTTGCTCACACAAGCAAGCAAATTCTATTTTTATATTTCTTACGCTCTCAACGTGAGCGAGCGGAAAGAGAGCAAATTTGGCCTTCACCAAAAAAGTGGCTGCATAGTGCCAAACGAATGTATGGCCGTTACGCATCTTGTTATTCTAGTGTCTTTGGTTACACCCATAAACAAGTTACAATAATTGGCCATTATAAAGCTAAATTAGTCGTCTTTTGGCATGTGGAAACAATATGTTGATTAAAAAGGATCTCCAATGCAAATGTCTCTTTGAGTATTTTTCAAGATAAATACCCGCACCACGAACAATGGAATCAGTGATATATGGGTATAACATATGGTTCAAAATGCATATAAACTATTACCGATATTTCAGATATATTGCGTTCTTTTGATATGCATACGGGAACATTATGGCAGCACATAAGGTTTTCAGTGGAACTGATCCCAAAACGATTAGTTTATATCATGACTTGAGAATTGTAAGACAGCCAAAAATATTTTTAGTTTTTTGGTGACTAGCACTATTCACGTGACCTCCGCTGTGTTGGGCAAACATTTTTATTGCATGTCGCCTGTCAATCGCTGGCAATTGTTGTTGTCAACGCCGCAGCAGCAGCGCAAAAATAATCGCAGCAGGAAATAAATATAAATGAGTATCGAAATAAATAAGTAAACATGTGCGAAAAAAAATTGGAGTTCGGAATGGGGCATCGAGGATGGGAAAAGAGAGACTGTGTGTGTAGGCTGGTGGAAGTGCACGATAAAAGCTTTAACGTTAATGACCAAGCTCGTATTTGCGAAGCCATATTTATCAGCACACACTCTTCTTTTTCCCCATCAATTGGGGGTTCTCTACCATTCACTGTGGGGCAGATGGAACAAATATGAATCAAATATTCTCAGTTATTGTAAGAAAAACATTTGGCGGAAATTTCACATAATTTATAATTTATTATACATTCAAGAACGTTAATACATTTCTTCGTTTTCCAAATTAGCGAATTCTGAATTTCTTGCTGCCGATCCCAGAATTTTTTAGATCAATTTTTGAATTAATTTGTATGGGTTTTGAAAAATGGTCTAAAACTGATGGTCCATTGGGACCAATTTCTAAATGAAGTACAAACATCTAGAGATTTTTCACTCTTGATCAAAAGACGTCATTGTTATTAGTCTAAAAATAAACATTTTCTCTTGCGCCAAGGGAAATCGGTTAATTTTAACACATTAAATGGAAAGCGTTACTAAGTAAATGTGAGCAACAAGTTAGTTTTTGGTGGGCGTCTCTTATCGATTATGGATTTCTGTTTGCGTTCGGTTTATTTTTAGGAAATATGTGATAAGAGCGAACTTTAGATAAACATGCCGAGGGTAAACAGATTTACCGCCATTAATGGGAAATTACAGAGCAAATTGTAGGCGTTGACAATGAGAAGATAAAATACGAAAAAGGGCTGGCTAAATCGTGAAATAAAGTTGAGTTCTCAGCCTTGACTTAAGTTCAGCTGACTTTGTGAACTTTGAATTTGCCAGGACAATCCTGCGGTAATACTTGGCCATTAAGCAGGCAATCCGAAGGGCTTTTCCAGCCGGCTTTTCACAAAAGCCCCTGCCCTTCTCCACCAACCTCACATCTCTCGCAAAAGCACTAAGCCACCTTAAGACGGAGCCGAGCAGGAATGTATCCATCATAATCTCATTATCCCGACTCTAGGCGAACATTTTCCAGCGTAAAAAAATGGGGAGCAACCTTGCTTGGCAAGTCACGGCAAAATATGCAAAGCAGAAAATTCGGCGTAGCTGAATGAGAACAGTGGCGTACTTCTCAGTTTTAAAGCAAGCCATCCATCCAAAAATTCCATTTCATAATCCCTCTTAGAATCTCCTTGGGACCACGCCCCAAAATGTCAGAGGGGGCTGGTGCGTGGTGTGTGTGTGTGTGCTAGTGATGTTCAAGTGTAAAATGTGAATAAAATACCGGAATTGCTAAGAAATAAGCGGAATTGCATTAAGTGCATCCGCTGCAGTGTGGGAAAACCCCACAAAAGGGGGGCTAAAAGCCACTGAAATGTGAGGAAATCTGGGGATTTAAGCTGGTTGGTGTGGCCAGCCATTTCAAGGTTATGCAGGAGATGGAAATTAGTTTAGTTATGCAGTGATGGCAGAGGATTTGCACTGCAAGGTTAGAATAACGAAGAAGAAAGCAGCGCTTAGTCAATCAATGAATTTGACTAAAATATTACTTTTAGACCTCAGGATAGCTTTAAGTGCACTTTGCTCCGACTTTTGACTAACTTCACCACGATTGCGATGTCATTGTTTCTCGCAGCTGCCCATGTGTTTGTGACATCCTGTTGGATGCGTGTGCGTGTGAGTGTGTGCGTTTTGTGTCTCTGTGTGCGTGTTGTCCATTTTAATGACAAACATAACCATGAAAACATGAGTATTAATGGACAGCCATCCATAATGGACATTAACTGCTGGACGGAGTGTGGAGGGGGGTCCAACAATTGGTTGACATTTGAAGTCATGTCTCGGACTAAATTAGACAGTCGACCCCCGAAAACCCCACACTTACTGCACAACCCACCATCCCCGCCATAGATTGTATGTAATCGGTAATATATAATTTCAATGTATGAGCGAAATTGGGCAACTGAGCCGAGGATTTGTCCGAGTCTCGAGCTGTGGGCATGCATAAAATTGATATCTTAATGGTTGGGATGGGTGTTCCAACGAAAGCATTCAATGTTCAGGTTAATTTGGTGCGTGCTCAACCCACCGTTAAGGGAGTTATCTTTGGGGGAATGGGTTTCCAACTGCAGATGAATCGTAATGGAGTGAGAGCAGTTGGTGGACGGAAGTCAACACAATGGGCTACAGAACATTGGAACGGAGCGTTTATCCTCAAAATTGCACTTATAATGCATGAATCGATGAGATTTCATTAAAAGTACTTTACTTCTATATACTTTTAATCCCTAAAATCCATTTCAAATGAATATGTTCAATGGAAATGCTGCTATTACTCCACACACGATATTAAAATCCGCTCTAACTAATTCAATCAAGAAACGCTTTTATCTACTCAAACGACACCCAGGAAAATGTAAAAACAAAAAATCCCTAGAAATGCTATTAAATCGAGCTCACATCGACTTCAAAGCTCATTAAAACGATTCTCCAGCGGACAGAAAGGGAGAGAACGAGCGGAAAAGTGGGGAGCCAACTGCCCCCAAAAGAATCATAAATCATTGCTGAAATTTTCATAAATTTAATGAACATTAAGTGCGCCCCAAGGCTTGAGGGTGTGTGTGTGGAACGCGGGGGCAATCGTTACATGACTTCCACTGGACACCAGGACTACCAGGACAACGAAGGAGGAAACGAGAGGCAAGAAAGGACCCGAAATGGGAGTCATCAGTCAAGCGTAATTCAATGTAAAGCGATATACCGATTTCCACACTTCTCACATGCGATTTTTACAGTACAGGAAAAACATCTTGTTATTAAGTGCTTAAAACCTATGATTTGGATGCCTAAGGAAAAGATTTCTTCTAAATACTTATTGCTTGCTTTTCTATACTTTAAACCACTTTAAATGTTCCAAGTGACTATGCTTTTTTCTGCGTGTAGTGGGGCCACCGCTGTGCCAGTGTGTGTGCAACTTGAGGCGAGGTGTGGGTGTCCATTGATCGGGGGATGGTGAAAAGCGCAGCGGTCAGGTCTGCTATGGAGCCCAGTTTCGGTTGACAGCAAATCTGAATTTGATCACTGGGCAAACATTAAAAGCGCAACACAAGCAGCGGCGGCAGAGGAGGGAAAAAGTGATTTATGAACATCCGTTGGGTGACCGAAAGACCCGATACTAGACACCCCCATACATATATGAACCACACATAGCACCACGAATATCCACACCACCCCATCTGCGAATATTTCTCAGCCACCCACGTGATTTCGCTAATGCCATTCTTTGTGGGCCTCACCCACACACACATTTCCACTATGGCATTCGGTGTGCGGGTCAATTTACAAAAAAATTGCATTCTACTCAGCTTAAATTTCACTACAATTACGAAAATAAAACATGAGACAATGTCTGGGGGGTATATCTTAAAGTTAAGATAGGTATTTAATTTATTAGTTGTGCAAGTTGTTGCTACATTATTAAAAAAACTATTCTCAAAATCGATAACACTTGACCACATCTATAAAGAAACCACGAAGAATCTACAAATCTCTTATAAAACACAATGAGTTGTATAAGGTGAAAGCTATCTATTTGAATTTCAGCTATAATTTTGATAATCAGGTATTTATTTATAGAATGACAAAAAGTGAAAAAACTTTGCCAATTCAGATCTCAACCAAAAATCCAATAAAAACGAAGAGTGCTGGTGTGTGAGCTGTCTTTTAAAATTATTGACATTACCCGCTGTACCGCCTGTTGTTATCCCAACTTTTCTAATTTCTAAACAAGCCTCAGAGCAACAAAAGCGTCGACAAGGAACAAAAAATAAAAGTTTATCAACGCGTAAATTGGCCATGTCCATGAGGAAACCTGGTTGAGTGGCTAAAAAGGGGGTGGGGTGTTGGCTTTATAGCGCGGGCTTTGGCCTTTTGACTAACGGGAATGCCACTTAACGAATCACACAGTATTAGGCGCCTTCCGCCCACTTTTCTTCGCTTTCCCAGCCACCCCCCGCTGTCACTTGGCTTTCATCTTCCCGACTGGCTTGTTCGTTTTTCTCGTCCTGCCATTTTTCCAGCTTTCCTCCCCATTTCCTTGCCAATTTTTTGCTGCCTTTTTCGGGTTAAACTCTCAACAGGCGACGTTTTTTTTTTCCTTCGACTTGTTAAAAGTGTCAATTTTCGCTTTACCAGCGTGCGTGGTGGGGCTGAGGGGGCGGATGGGGATTTTTGGATGGAAAACTGTTGGGTGGTGGGGCGTAAACTGTTTGTTTATGCTCACATGTCGTGGGTTGGAGGTTCTGGGACATGTCGCGGCTTATTGTGTTACACAGGAGCTGCTACTCCGGCTCCTGCTCCTGCTCCTCCTCCTGCTGCTGCTGCTTCTTCTCGGAGTCCCTCCACTGATCCTGCCAGCCGAGCGCGCCTCGTCTCCTGCTGACAGCCTCCACCAAATTGCCAATTAAAATGTGCGACAAGTGGGTGGGAAACACCGAGCGGAAGCATTTTTCCACCCATTCTCGTCTCGTCTCGACTCGACTTTTTTCTCTTTTTTTTTGTGTTAGTTAACTTTGAGCCGATTATAGCCGTGTGGCAGCGTGGCCTAAGTGCAGGGCAAACAAAGTGATTTGAGCTTTGTCTGCCCCCTTTTTTGCAGTGGGCGGGGCTTTAACTTTTGGCTTTGCTAAAGGGAAGCGAGAGAGAGAGAGAGTAGGAGTGCGTCCCCTCTATAGTTAAAGGATACAAATCCTTGTTGAATAATTAAACAGCAAATTGCAGCAGGACAAAAGGGAGCAAGTGGCGGTGGCTTTTTTTAACCCCCAACTTACCTCTTTCTTGGCGTTCTTTTTTCTTGTTTACCTCATAAAAATTCTTTTGAAACTTACCTGCAAAAAATAGAGAGAGAGAACAGAATAAGTAAAGGGTGAGCCGATTGGTGATAACAATTGGTTGGAAACAAAGGGATCATATTGAAGGCCCTGTGACATTATTATCACTGGAATCCCCAGAGTTCCAAATCCTTTCAACACACCCAAATCAAGTAAGCTCTAAGTGACAAGATTTAACCAAGTTTTTAAATCGAATTGAACTTTGAGCGTCGTCTTCTGACAGACTTACCCTTGTTAGTCAACAAATTATTGGCTATTTTTAATGCGATTTCACGGAAACTTTCAGGTGAGTGGCATTACTTGTCATTAAAGTAATAAAGCATTCTATGGAACTGAAAGACACTTTTCCAAAAATGGTTTTATTGGTGTGAAAGCAATCCGTACAGATTGCTTATTGTATTTCCAGACATGAATATCGATTCCCTCTTTAATCTACACCCACACTTTTCCATATCACTCTCAATCCATCCATATATTGGATAACAATCTTTTTGACTTTGCTCTAACGTAATTGGCATCTTTCAAGAAATCGTGTTCGGTTCATTTATAACACTCTTGCTCCTTGCGAAAAATCCAACAATTTGTCAAAAAAAAAATGATAGTATCCCTCACAAAACCTTCTGAACACAAAAATCCCAAAACAAAAACCACAAACAAAGGCTTTTCGCAGTGGGGTGAACAACTTGCTCCAATTTCGCATCCAAAAACAACAAAAAAAGAGCAAGAAACGTGTAAACTTCGTTGAAGTTCCCTATTCCACTCAGATAGAAATGCAAATATTGATGGATAGGCTGTGCCACTGGCAGCAGCAGGTCGCAAATTCATGGACAGAGATTGATGATTGATAGTGTCGCACATAAATATTAACAATTCATGGCGCACACAAGCTGCCAAAAAAAAAAAAAACGAAAACAGATCAGAAAACCCCAAAAACTTTTTGCCAAAAGCCCAGGAAAAGAAGAGGAGCGCCAAGCAAACAAGAGACTAGCAAAATAAACGAATCCCACGCAAAAGTCATGGAATATTAATGAAGCCCAACAACTCGGAAACTTTTACGGTCAACGTGTTGAGACCCCTTGAAAGGTGCAACACAACGGAGATTTCAATCCCCAAATTCTGTGCGGTTGCATAAATGAAATCACTGCGACAATAGATGGTGCAAGAGGCGGGTTGCTGAGGTGCTGGTCACTCTTCAGGTGCACAAAAAACGCAACGTTGCATGCAATGCAGGGCCTAAAAAGTGTTGAAAAGAACTCCAGAAATAAGTCACAATGGGATTTCCAACATAACAAATTTGAAAAGGAAATCGTATTTGTTTCTCACTTTACCCTAGCATTTTTGTAACTTTGTTTTACGAATTTTTTAAAGGAAGAAGTTCCTAAAACCTTCAAAATAACAAGGATTTGCAAGTCCTGGACCTAGATATAATTTTTTACTTAAATAAAAGCAGCCAACTTCTTCACTTATTTGCTGAATTTTAGTTATTACTTTAGTATACTACATTTTATTATTACAGAATTTTCTATTGCAAAAACCTACCGATTCTTCACCTTTTTTTGGGATTATGTTCTGTTTCTTTTTCATTTGCATTTCAGTCACGTTTGACATTCATATTTGTTTGGGAATTATGTTTTGTTGCACACCCGGAGCAGAAAACCAGGAGGGAGCTGATTTTGGGGGCCTGGAGGTGGAAAGAATTCCGGGAAGGATTGCGTGTGCCATGGGTATTACCATTGTTGCTGCTGTTGTCGCTGCAGTTTCTCGTTTAACTTTGTTGACACTTCGTTTGATGAAGTGCGCTCTGTGCTCCGCTGCCAATTCTCTTGGCACCCCAAACCCCCAACCCAATCCCCACCCACCACGTCCCCCCTTTTCCCCCTTTCGGTCCCCGGAACTGGCATAATTGAATATGTCTTCATTTCACGTTTCTTGAGTTTCCTCGACTATTTTCCATCTGCGTTCAGCTTGTTTTGAATTTCCCCGGCTAGGGAAGAGAGAAAAGCTGCCATCGATTGGGGAATTGAGAAAATTGAAAACGAGACGCATGATTGGGGGGTGGGAGGGGCTCAAGTATAAACGCGTTTGGCAGCTGATTGTGAACTATAATGATAATTGAAGTGGAATGAAAAATACAGCAGAAGCGGGTTAAAGAGCATCAAAAGCAGACACAACGTCTTGAGAAATATGAAAATTTTCACACCCCAATGCAAAATGTCGTTGGTGGAAAGACTAAGGAAATTGCAAGTGTAGTTGATCAAAATTGATATGTGACGGAATTATAAAGGAAAGCTGCACCTGGCTTATAAGATATTTCTGAGAAGAGAAAGATGTGGCAATTGAAAATTGAAGGCAAAGTGTTCAGGCTAAGGAATTTTCTTTCAAAACTCACAATTCAATTGAACACCAGCTAAACGCAGTTGTCACATACTTATACAATTTAATACATTTACAATTTAAGAAACTCGCTCTACAAAACAACTTCAACCACTTACCGCACTTCAAAAAAACAATAAAATTCCAGACATTAAACTTCAATTTGGCCTGCTACACTGAAAATGTTACAAATACTAACAAAAAGGATGTCCTGCCGGCAAGAAGAAGGAGAAGACAGAACCGGAAGTAGTAGAAGAAATTGGGGAGAAAGGAGTGCAGGAAGAGCTTGCATTTTATGCATTAATTCAAAAATCGTGTTCAGTTGAGAGAGCAAACCGCAGTAAGTCCTCATTCTCCATTCCACCTCGAACCGTTTCCCCCACTTCTGCCACTTTATTCCCACCAAAAAACCCGCAGGACACAAGGAGAACCCTCAGAAAAAGTTGGCAACTCTGTCTGGGGTTGCCTCACATGTGTTGTTTTGCAAGTGTGCGAGTGGAAATGCAACCAAGCGTGGTCTAAAGTTCCTTAGGCCGCCTCTTTCTCACCAAATTTTCCATACCCCCTTTCCCACTGTTTTTTGTAGCTCCCTTACCTCTAGGCTGTTTTTACACCTGGCGCAAAACTTGAAGAACTTCCGAAAAACTTGAACTTTAAGTTGAGGAGTTAAAAAAAACAAGGAAATTTGAAAAAATTAATAGAAGACAGAGTCTGAAGAATGGGTGGAAAGAAGTGGCAAGTTTGTGTGAAGAATAGCATGAAAAAAGTTTATCCAAAGCAAGCAACTTGAATATTATGTGCAAAAATATTTGCGACGAATTAAAAAGTAAGGGAAGATTGCCAAAAAAAGGAGAGAAAGAAAATGGGAATTAGGAGGAGAAACTTTGAGGACCTTGAAGATAGAGTGAGATACAAGAGGAGTGCACATTCCAGCACGTATGCCAAGCAATTATCCTACAGGAATTTCTTAATTTTTCCGTTGGGTTTTCATACCAGGAGGAAAAAGAAAAAAATTAAGGCTGGCGAACTAAAAGAGGAACCGGAAATAAGAGGAATATTCGTAGAAAAACTAAAATTTGAAAAATAAATTTAACTAAAATAGCATGAAAAGTTATGATGGCACAAAAGGGTTATAAAAAAATTGAAGAAAACATAAAGTTAAGGCGAGAAGACTTTGAACATCACCCTCCGTAAATATTTCGAATAAAAAAGTTTTTTAATATTTTAATTTTTATGATTATAAACTAAAACACAAATTTTTACGTTCTCAGTAGATTAAATGGATTTATAACTACTTTTTATGTTAAATTTTCCTTTTTTCGGATTTTCAAGGTTTAATAGAAATATGCTCCCAAAAAGTTTTCCCCAACGAGAGGGTAGGGTACCAAAATATGTTTTGGCAACACACCTAATGTCAGACAGAAAACGAGCAAAACGCCAAAAGAAGGCGGCAGCAGGACATGGATTGGAAAAGGAGGCGGAACTGCACAGGAATCCAGAAGTGACAGACTGGAGGTTCAGGACTCCGCGACGTGTCAGCAGCTTTTTTTTTGCCATGTCCTTGCTACTGGCTCCTATTTTTTTTTCTGTTATTTTCGCTGTAGCTGGTGTTCCAGAGTTTTTGCTGTAAATATCATTAAGTCCGCGTACGTGCCAAATGGCAGTTTAATTATGGCAAGGAGTCGGCACCGAAACCATTCCAAAAAACCCAAGTAAACTCCGGAGGAAAGACTCCATTACCGCGAAGTTTGGGTGGCATTTTGCAATTAAAATAGATATAACATTAAAACAGGCAGCTTTTTCGTTTTTTCTATGCCAAAAAAAGAAACTATCAAAAAAGAACAATAAAAAAGTAGAAATTTTCATTTCGCTGCGTTTTAATGAGCAGCAGATGGGAAAGAGGGGACTTGCGGGGCAGGATGTTACGAGGCATAGGTGTGAATTATTAGAGCCAAAGTTAATGAAGCTGTGAAGTGAAGCGATAGATGGGAAAAAGGCAGAGATGAAAAAAGAAATTTAAAAGAAAAGCTCCTGTTTGACAAGCTGATTAGAAGTCAATAAAAAGAGCCACTTACGAAAGTTTGCGCTGAAGAAAAATAAGAAGGACTACTTGATATAAGTTTGGAATAGAATTTAAAAGCTATGTCTTAGAAATTTTACAAAACCAAAATGCGGTAAAAAATGATTTTTACGTACTCATAAAAGAGTATTTGAAATTGCTTAAATGAATGGATTAATTTTCCAAATTAGTGAAGAATAGAGAGCTTTTCGGGCTTATCAACTTTTCTGTTCGTTTTTTCCAATTTCCACATAAATTATTATCATTCTTCCTCTGACTTCACGTGCAGTCCCCATTCTCATTTGCCCCTCTGTTTGAAGTTGAAGTGTTTCCATTGCAGTTTTCCCTTGACATTTCAAGGGCTCTCCTGGTGCATTTGGAAAAAGTTTTTCCCGGCACACACACCGCCGCCCACTTTTCTTTTTCTCACCATTGCACTTTTGCAGGAAAACTCCTTGCAACTATTATTATCAACTATTATTTTGTCTAGTTAACTGTTCGAAAAAGAGGAGCTTGATGTTGCCACACTTTGGGGCAGGAACTTCAGCACCTTCCCCTCTCCCCCGGCAGCCAGAATCCCCGGGACACAAACACACACTTGAAATACCCCCTTTTCCCCCCTACGACTGTTACCCAATTTGCGTAAACATTTATTACACACTCCAAGGGAAACTTTTCTCGAATAATTTTCTCTCAGCTATTCTGGTAAGCTTTTGCGGGGAGTTTAGCCCTGCAGGGAGGGTGTATGTTAAAAGGGGGCAGGTCTAACTGCTGGTGGGCGTGGCCATTATCCTGTGCATAATTTTATGATGATAATTAATTTCATGTTTGCCACTGCAGCAAAATGAGTCCTGCGGCTAATCGGTCCGCAATTGTACAATGGCTATGAAAATGGCTTCAAAACTATTCAGTTGCTTTCCCTCACTGAATTCATAACATATTTTAATAGGATAAATAGGATTTCGCTTAAGCAACCATATGAATATACTAATAATTTTATTTGAAGAGCCCTAAAATTAATGTACCTTAAAAATCTATTTCCTTCGCTAAGCAACTTCAAGGAGAAGGGAAGATGATTTCAGTGCACAGCCATTTTCTTACCCATTTTGCGGTTACAACTTGTAGGGTTTTTGTCTTTTGATTTCAGCTGTCGCCATCGCCACCAAATTTGCCGCCGGCCCAACCCTTTTTGTCTTGCAAATTGAACCCCCAAAAAAGTTTCCTCAAGATCTCCCTTAGTTATTTGCCGGTTTTCCCTGGGTCTTCTATCTAATAGCCCTCGGTACTTTAACCACTTCAATCTACGATTTATTCTTGAAGTCGAGTTTGCTGCTCGCCATTTTTGCATTTCCCTGCTGTTTTTTCTTCAGCCACACCCACTTTGCGCCCACTTTTTCATGCATCGAGTTTTATCGCTCAATGCTCATTATTCGCTGTTGTTGTTTTTGCCAACTATTTTCGAAGTAATTCCGTGAGTTTTGTTGTTCGATTTTACTTGCCGCCAACACAAAGTTTCCCCAGGCAATTTTTCCGCCTTTGGGCGTTGGTTTTTTGCTGACTAGGGTTAGCTCTTGATTTTCTTCGGATTTTCTTATTTTTGCCCCTTTGCCCAAATTTTTTTCTTTTATTGTTATTGTATTGGCCGCAACTGTTGCCACAATTTGAACTTTGTTTGCTGTGGCTTTCATTCCTGATTCCCTTTTCTTTGATTGGAAATATTTTGCGCTTATTTGCATGTTTTGGGACAAGAAGGATTTAACGAAACGGAATCGCGAGAAATATTTATATAATTTTAATGATTTTTTTGTACTTTTTGATGACCGTTAACTTTTAAGGCCACAAGTTAAGGGTTGCATAAAAAAGGGCACGAAAAACATCTAATGAAAAGAAGGTAAATACAAAGTCTAGAGCCCTTAAAAAGAGGATTTTAAAAGAGCTGGCAAACAATCGTTACTACTTGATATCGAATTCGTAATTTTATGAATTTGTGCCTTTTACATATAATTTTTATATTTTTCGATACTTGCCTTATTAAACTATTATTTGCCAGCTCTTTATTTGATTCTAAATTTGCTATTTGCTTACGTATAAAATCTTACCCGATAATAGTCCACAGGTTGGCTTAGAAAACTTACCTATAAAGAAAAGAAATATACAAATATTATTATCACTGGCGTAAATTTACGTAAATATTTATAAGCTTTAGCACAACTTGACTTTCTCGAGAATTCTTAAAGCCAATAAGCGCTGGCTGTGAATGTAAATAGAATAAACATAAATCACTTTCAATCACCATAGTGAAAATAAATATTATCCAAACAAGGTAAATCAATTTAATCTCTCGATTGAGTCTGACCGGCTTTTACCTCCAATAACCCCCCCCTTTTTCACCCATTTTTAACCCACTCTTGAATGTCTGGGGGTGTGCAAACAATTTGTACCCTTCACCTGTGCGAAAACAGCTGGTACAAGTAGCACTGAGAATGAGGCACCCGGGGACTCGAGCTCACTTTTTCACATCCCACACATGTATGGCTAACATATGGCAGAAGAAAGCAGCCAGGGATGCTTTAAATTACATCAAAGATTTACTTGTGGAAGAAAGAAAAAATCCAAGCAAGAGACACGCCAAGGAAAAGTCCTTCGAAGGAGTGTCTGTGCAAGATGAAAAATAAATAACAATCACACAAAAATCAATATTGACAATGGAAGGATGGGCGGGGTGAGGCGATTCAATGGCCGTCTGGCTGCTAAAAAAAAAAACCAAGAACAAAAACCAAACAAGTAGGCGTGGCACTTGGGCCATATGTTGCCCCGTTGCTAAACTTACCCGGAAAATATATTAATAAAAGATGGCAAAAAGCAACACTACACAACTTTTTTAATCAAGTGTCAACTGAAATCGAAAATTCGCACTTTACACTTCGGTTTTTCTTATTTTTTTTTTAGTTGCAGGCAGCCAGCCTGATGACAAGTTTATTTGTTATTTGGCCGATTTCCTGAACAGCTGTTGCACACCCTCACACAGATACTCGCGCACACACACACAAACAAACGAACGCACACATACAGCGATGGAACGTGGTGAATATGGTTTTTGTTGCCTGGTTTTTAGCGCACGCACATTCAGCTCGAAACGATGTCGGATGCTGACTGAGAGCCAAGTTGGCAAAAAGTGTCCGAGACCAACCGACCGCCATGATTGAAAGCCGGCTGTGTGGCAGCAAAAAGTTCTCCTGGGAGTGGGTGGCCATGTATATATATATATATATATATACATGTACTTATACCACATAGGGTGGTCCCTTGGTGGCTGGGGGATAGGAAACTGGACACAACCTGTTGAGCAACAAGGACGAGAAACGAGACGGGACGAGCAGAGTCGAGTCGAAATCGAATGGAGATGGCAATGACAATGTCATTGAAAAGGACTTTGCCTCTGCATTCGACCATGAAAGAAGGGTGGTTTTGGGGTTAACAAAAAAGGAGGGGCGGACGTAGCTCCCTAAAAAAGATGGAGCTTCCGAGGCCCACGCCCAAAGGAATCCAATAGAATGGCCCGGAGAGCTTGGTTAAGCAACGAAATGAGTGGCGCAGACAATGCCAACTGTCATCGGGATATCAATTCGATTTTTTTGTTGTACTCAGTTCTCTGTTTTCGAACGGATATGAAGCTGACAGTCAATTAATAAACGTTCGACACTTGGCCGCCAGAGGGCGTTAGCCATGGTCTTCGGTGCCTTTCACTTTCTTCTACTTTCTCCACGTTCTTTGTGTGCGGTTTTTTCGCTGCGTGGGTGGCATTTGCGTCAGAGTTTCCTCGTAATTAACATTCTGTAAAAAGTTTTCGCTGTACCCCGCATTTTTCTTAGGAAAAGCTGGAAATGGCTTTGGGGAGCAGCTGTTTTGGGGTTAACAGGTGCCTGACTTCATTGAAATGTTTAATAGGGAATATACTTAAATAACAATGAATTGCTTTAAATATTTGCTTGTTGTTCTAGACATAATATATGATGGATTGAAAATAAACTTGAAAAAATTTTAGTAAAGATTTAACACTTAAAAAAGGATTGGATTACAAGATTGATGAGAATGCTTGAAGAACTGCAAGTCGTTCGTAGGGTGTCTGCTTATTCATTGTGCTTTTTTTTATTTTTAGCCTGTAAGCTGTACTATTTTCCATCTAAAACGCATCCATCATATCCGGCTTAGTCACTAACAGCTGCCCTCATAAACGAGTCGCACATTTGTCACACATTTTAATCTAATTAGGGCTCCCTCTGGAACTCGCCACCACCCCAATTTCCCTGCCAAAAACATGCAAATCAAACAAAAAAGTGGCCAAATTTCTCTGTTACTCTCGCCTGGCAATTTCACTCCCTAAACAGTCGTTATCATTAGCTAACAACACGACAAAAGGCAACAAAAAAGAACTATTCCCAAAACATATGTCAAATAATAAAATAAAAACCAATCAGCAACAGCTGCAGGGCATTAACAAAGTGAGAAAGAGACGAGCGGATTACGAGAAGAAAGAGACGGAAGGAACAGAGACAAATGCACAAATTAGTTGGGCCAAATGAGCAAAATCAAATTCGCATTGCTAGCCACAAGAAATGTTCCACAGGATATAAAAAAGTAGGGGAAATTGGAGTAGGGGGGTATTAAGAGCAGTCAACAAATGAATCTTCAAGCCACGAAAGCATACCATAAAATTTTATTTGAGGTCTTGATCCGTGAAAACTTGTTTCCATTAAACCACAATACTGTGGTAAATGATTTTATTCGTATATAGTTAGGTAATAACTTAAAACGTATGCTGCAAAAAAGAAACATCGCACTTATAATTCTGCGGCGACCTCGAATGAAATATTTTTGTTTTAGAAATATTTGAAGTTCTATATTCTGTTTTATTTCAACAACATTCCCACTCTTTCTTCATTCACTCGCTAGGTTCAAATGCTAAAGAATTTTTCGCTTCCGGCTGAAGGCAGAGAAGCGTGGCGAACATTTTTGCACCGAGCGTTTGTTCTTCGAAATGTCAAGGATACAACAATTACGGTAGCAGCAACAACCACAGGGGCAGTAATCAAGGAAGCCAAGAGGAAGTGGAAGAAGCAGAAGCGGATCCGGCAACGGTGGCAAGGACAAAACGGCAACGCTGTCGCCGCCATCGAGAGAATGCTGTAATTAATTATTGTGGCGCACACATTGCTGCATGGTCGAGCATACAAAATGGCTACTTTGTTGACAATTCTTAAGGGGTGTTGTGATGATTGTAAGGGGCGGAAAGTCCTAGGGGGTGGGGGGTTAGCGTATAGCTCTGGGGGATTTAGGTGCTTTGCTACGTAGCAAGCTAGTTTACTGTACAACTAAAGATCGATTGCGACATGCCGAACACAATTGATTGCACTTTATTGCAAACCGGAAATGCAGCTGATAAGTGTGCTACACAATTTGTTGGTTCGGGGATTCCCCATCTATTCACGTATTATTTGTATTACATACTTCTCGGCATTTTTAAAACTGTTTTAAAACCTCCACAGATCCAATGCAAATTCGAATATAATGCTTCACGAAAAACGCTTTCGGAATAGCTACCAAAAAATAGTCAGTCAGAATTAATTCACCGTATCACTCGAGTTCATGGGGGTCACATTATGCCGTGCACACGCTGCCAAATATATTACCCTTCACGAAATCTATTGCGGAATGTTTTATTATATTCCTTTCGCTGCCGTTGTTGTTCTTCTATTTATAAATGACAAACGCAGAAATTTTCCCTGCATGGCGCCAAATGCCATCAATCAAACCAACAATAAAATACACGGCATTACGACACAAAACAAAATTCCCCCCAAAAAAACGTAAGGTAGACGGCAAAAAATGCAAATACCCAAAAACAGACGACAAATGACAAAAAGGGGAAGGCGAAAAGAAGAAAAAAACGAAGGGCAACGAATTCCATGGCGACTGAAGACTGACAAGGAGTTTCAGACCAGAACTTCTTCACTAAGCTCGGGGATTCCAGGACCTTTGGAGTTACATGTGCACACACACACATACACATAACAGGCAGTCTGTAAATTAAAAGCGTTTAAAATGCGTGCTGCATACTTTTTGGGGCTGTCTGGCAGACGAGGGATGTCACTAAAGTTTGTTGCTCCCACGGCTAACAACTTTCTGCAACATGTGTGTGTAGGAAACTTTGGTCCTCAAAGCGCTGGTCTTCTTCTTTGTTTTAGCGACAAGAAAAATAATATATATATATATATATATATATGTACGTGTATGAGAATAAGACGAGCAAGAGCAATCTGACAGGCAAATGCGTCTCTCATTAAGCCAGACACACTTACACACAAGCAGCTTAAGATGTCAGTCGGGAAACAGTTGGTCCTGGTCCAGGAACAAGGCTAAAAAAAAATAATACCAGGGCCAGGACCAAAGCGGCAAGTTCAGGACCACAATCAGGACCAAGCTGGCGCGTCGAGTTAATTGAATTCTGCGTAGTTTAAGTTATACGACACAGTCATAAACTTGGCCTCATATGCGTAAAACTCAAAGTTTTTGCTCGGCTATTTATGCGGTGCGTGCACGCACTTTATGAGAGCTCCGTTTTTGGGGGTTAAGGTTTGGGGGAATGGGGGCCATAGCTTTTAGTGTCATCTATGGAACCAAAAATGCTCGTGCCGCGTCACTGAAAGTACTTTATTATATAGCCAGAAACATGAAAGATAACTTGGACGAATGGGGGAAATTGGGCAATGAGAATGCACGAGGCAGAGCTGGAATGCAATATTCCGTATATTTATGTGGAAACTTTTTCAATGCAGTCACACTTAAAATGGAATCTATGATACTTAATAAAGTTGAATCCTTAGTAATAATTTCGTTGCAATTAAAATAATATTCAGTATCCTTTTATTTTTAAGGGCGTTAGTAAATAAGATATCTTATATCTCAACTCTGCCCACACTTCACAGTTTGGTGAGCAGCTCAAAGGAAAATAAATATATATTAAAAAAGATACGTATATGAAACTTTGCGAGTATTTTGCTGTGCAAGTGAAGTTCGTCTGTGGATTTTTCCATGTCTTGTTGTAGTTTGTTATGACTGCATATGACTTACAGACACCACGTAAACACACACTGCCACACACAGAACACACACACACACGCATCCATACGAAGCACTTCCGTTACAAGCTACCCTTAGTCAGCTTCCTCGCTTTCGCCTACCCTTCCCCATTTTCCCCGCGCTTTTCCACGGACTTTGACAGGGACAGCCCACGACTTAATAACACTTTAAATTACTTTCATTTCCGTTTTTGTTATTCCAAGCGCGTCACTATGGCAGCTGGAGAAGCTGGTGGGCGGCAGGCTGCCCCTTTTCCACCCTGCTACCCCCCACCTTTTAAGTGCACCCCTCTTTGGCTCTCAAGGCGTTTGCTTATTCTTAATTAAGTTGCCGCACTAGAAAGCCACAACAGCAGAGAAGACACTCCAATAAAGGCGAATAAGTGAAGAATAACTACAGCGGTCGGTCGATAATTAGTTTTTTGCCTTCTTAGACAGTTTCAAGTAGCAAGATAATTTGAAAGAACAAGGGAGAGGTTATACTCTATATTGTTGCATTGTTAAAATCGGAAATCAATCGATCACATACCAATCTTGAATAAATAACTCTAAAGGCCACTGAACAATTATTGTTAGATATAACTTTCCAATCCAATATTACCCACTTACTTTAAATAAAATATTTTGCAGTGTAATGAACTCTGTAGTTTGCAAATACCTAGAAAATGTTCCAACTCGAATGAAAGCAATGAAAGTGGTGGGCTTTAATTGAATTAATATTGTAATTCCTAATTAAATTACGACTAATATCGGTTAAAATTAAATTCTCTCTTCGCTTTATATCTAAGAGATTTCCTCTGCCAACTTCTCTTTAGTTATAAAAAAAAATGACGCCTGCGCTGCAGGCGAAAAATTCCGCCCCAACGACGCCGACAGCGCCGTTGGCGTCGACTGCAGCAGCGCCATGTTGTCTATCTCACTCCCACGGCCCCAACTATTGCCATCTCCCTTTAGCGTGGGAGTCTGAGCAATTCGTTGTTGGTTTTTGGAGCTGAGCGTACAAGAAATTTCGAGGTTAACACGCCGGCAATTAATTTGTGCATCCATTGCAGTCGAAATTCAATTTACGCAGCCATAAAAAACAGAGAAACCCCAAAGAAGCGTGCGAGCGGGAAGGAGCGGGGCGAGAGCGGGATAGGGATAGGCGGCGATTGGCAGATTGCATTTTAAATCCGCTTAACGGACTTTGCCTGGGAGTAATAGGCGGAAACGGAAGTGGAAGTGGGAGCGCAGAGAGCCAGATGAAAAGTGGGGAAAAGGGAGGCATACTTCAATGTTGGTCAGCCAATTAAAAAATATGAACGCACCAACAAGATTAAAAGCGAAATGGAGGAAAACCCCACGGATCTTTATGGAGGTTCTGGTTAAAAGGAACATAGCCAGGAATGCACTGCAAAAAATGTAATAAACAAAAAACAATTTTACGGAAAAACTACTGGGGAATTGTAAGTGCAAGGCAAATCTTGAGCTACCAAACTGGTATTGCACAAATTTATAATTTTGTCAGTGCCTTAAACTTGTTCCAGCCACAAAGTTCGCTCGTTCCAGTGAACACGCCACAAGTTTTCACTGTACCGAAACTGACCCCAACGAGTAACGGGAACTGTGGGGCACAAGCAGCATTTCTGGAAATAGTAGAAGCAGCGACATAAATAGATTTAAGCGCCGCAGGGATTTGTATTCCTTATTGGAATTTTTTTTCTTTTTTCCAGCAGCAAAGTTTAGAATTACCCCAACGTAATTGAAAAGTTTGCCGGCAATATATGTTAAGGGGGTTACACACAGTATAGCAGTAGTGTCCCTTCGACTAGCACATATATTTATGGGCAGCCAACATGGGGGATTTGAAACAGGCAATATATGTACGGCAGGACATACATAAATAGTTTTAGTTTTATATTTGAGCATACATTGCCAGAGCAATTGTCTAAATGCAATGTTAAAGTTTGCAGTTGACAAAACAGGAAGTGGTCGCCGGAGGATTGAAAAGAAAGGGGGGCTGGCTTCAATGGTTAGTGATGGGTTTGCAAACCAAAGTTTCCTTGATGATAGATAGGAGGTTTATAGTTTATGGTTTCTCAAGTTTGGTTCAAGTCGAATTTGCATGACAACTACTGACCAGGCGATGCGGGAATTGCGTCGACAGACAATTCGGATTTGTAGTTTAAGCTACAAATAGCAACAAATAACTTAGGGCGCCATATCAAGTTTCAGTTGAGAAAGCATTTAGGTGTTTCAAAATGATAAAAACATAATCACAAAAAGTGTGTTGAATAATATGCTAAGATAGGCACTTATACTATAAGTATATATATTAGATTGCTTTAATCAATGTGAAGCACATGCCCTTCGCAATCTGCAATTTGTATAGGCGTTTAGACAATACTGGGCATAGAAAATCAAACAAAACAGCTGGAATGAAACAATTATTCAACTGCAAGTGCAGCAGAATGCACACACAAATATCCTCATCCTTGGCCCAAAACAATTCACACAGGAGCAAAAGGGGGCGGAAGGACAAAGGAGAGGCGTTGCCACCACAGCCTGACAAACAAAATAATTTGATGTAAATGCTAACTAAACACATATACACATGAACAAACAAACAATTTAAACGCACACACACACAAACACGAATATATACAGCATTTCGGTCGAGTAAAACTTTAGTTTTGGCTATTTGCTTAGCCCCCCACAAAATTCCCCATTTCATGTCCTTCATCCTTTGGGCCCATCGCTTGCAGCTGTTAAGTTTGATTTATGCCATTTTGCTGGGCCTAAAACAATGAGTGGGCGTGGCAGGCAGGCGGCGAACGAGCAGGGTTGCCATGCAACACTTTAATTGCCCAAATGACTGTTTATTGATTTATGTGAAAAATGTAGATTAATGCCATTAGTAGCAGTTCTCCTCTCTCTCACCCTGCAAAGCCCCTGCTTCTTTTTAATTGAATGAATGGAAATTATATTTGGCTAGTAAAATTCTAAAACTAGTATTTGTATTTAAACTCGTTCATATGTGAATTTATGCCAGATTGCGAAATGCACACACATGTGTGTATTTATGAAGAGCCACTGCGAAATGGGACTCGATGTCTGCTTAATTATGGCAAGTTTTTACATAAATATTTACACCTGCCTGCCTGCGTGCTTCAATGGTTTGAGTGCCACCCACTTAAGTACTCAGCGGTTTGATTAATTAGTTTGGCAATTAAAATAAATTAGCAAATAAATTTCAGCTCGCTCAAAGAGTAATTAAAAAAGCGGATTTCAATCATTGGAAATGGTTCAGTTACATTTGCATCCATCAACTGCAAAATCTCTCCATCGCTGGGGAATCGCACTAATCGACTTGTATTGCGATTTATTACGAAATAAATTTTAACAGTATTTTTAAATTTCCTTCTTTCATTTTTTTTGGTTTTGCTGTAAATAAATTTTGTTTGGCCCCAAAGTTTTTGATAAATCACTGCAACGGAAAGTTTGTCCCAAACTGCAGCGGGAAAATTGTGCCCTCAAGGGCCACGCCCCACTGGCCACGGGGGAACCCCACAGCCCTAAAATCCGAAATAAAAAAAGTTTATTTCGAACTGCATTCGTCCAAGGCAAGTTTGAAAGCTGCTAAATTGCACAGTGGTTGCAAGTTATTGGAAACTACGAACTTGAAAGCAACTACTACATGTATTTTCGCTCTCTTGCAAATTAAAATTTTATGGATTTATAATTAATCTGGATATATTGAAAATTTAATATGTATAACACCTTTTTTTAATACAATTTGTCACACTGCAACTTAAACTGAAATCTGGCATATAACAAACTAGCAACAACTTTAGGGACTCCCCACACACACACATAAACATAGTATCCTAGAAGGGGGATTTACACAGATAATGGCTGGCGCACGTAGCAAATGCAAACTGACTCACCCTCTCCGCACCTGTCACCCGCTCCAACCCCACCCCCCTTTTCTAGCTGTAACCACCAACTCCCCAACCCACAAGGCCACCCGTCGAACTAACACTCAACTAAGCAGATTTGTGATGGCGCGTCGCATGAATAATTTGCCAAATTAATAAATAATCACGGATTTTCTGGTTTGTTAGCTTTCTTTTTTTTTTGTTTCGTAAATCCGGTAGTAGTCCCACGGCCACGCCCCCCATCGCACTGGCGCCCTAATTCAAATGCTAAGCGCCATGAATTTTGCTCCCCAATGAGCACAAATTGGTTTCGCTCGCATCTCATCTTTTGTTTTTTGCCATTTTTTGTGTGACGGCCATGGCCATGCGAAATATTGTGAATGTCGAATATTGACTACCTCCGCGCTGTCCGTTGCCATGGAATATTAAGTGGCTCGATGGGATGGGAAACATTTTGATCAGCCACGCATAAAGTTCTGCCACATCTAATGGATTGTCTGATATTTCCATTTGCCCCCTCACTGCCGCTGGGGAAAAAGCACTGGATGAAGCATTTCACTTCTATGCCACTTGGTAATCGAATTGAATTTACATGCGAGATTTTTTTTTTGGTTCGGTTTTGGTTTGCTGCGCTGCGCTGCAAACAATTGCAAATTAAATATAAATTTGGGTTTCCCGTGGGGCAACGTGGTAACGTGAAAATGTTCTCTTGGTCAGAATCCATTTTGGTTGAGTTCAGTTCATTTAGCCGGCAGCCAAGTTGCATTTATACCATTGAAATTGTCGATTTTTTAAAATATATCATTTATTTATTTCATTAATATTGCTGTACTTGATAATTAAGATTTTCCTTACATTTATAAAATCAACAATCGTTTGAATATTATTGAAGGTGTATATTTTTTGTAAACTATTGAAGAGAACTATATATTTAAATTTTAAAAACTTCATATTGATGTATGAACAACCTCAATATTTTACCAAAGTACACATTTTCTACAGAAAATAAAATGGCAAATGCTCACCACACCACTTGATTCGGATTAATTTCGGGCCATTTTGCTGGCATTTCAGCACTCTCAGTGCTTCATTTCGATGACTGCAATTAAAATGGCAATTAAGAAAATTCTACTTCCGCAACAGAAGCTTTCCACTCCCACACACACACAAGCACACACACACATAGAGAGAATCACTCAAATTACCCATACGCACTGTAGGACACTCACAAACACTCTACCATATTAACGGAAATTAATTTCAGTGTTTCATCCGCTCGCATTTTCTTCTTTTTATTTTCTTTTTCTGCTATACTTTTACTCATGTGCTCGTTTTCCTTTGCCGCTTTTCTTTACTTTTTGTTTCTATAACAATGCTCTTCGCCGAGCATAGTTTTTTTCCCTTTGTTTTTGTATAATTCCCGCTCTCCGTTTGCAGCTGATGTTCATTTCCCTGTGAATGCACAGCGTGCGGATGAATGGGAATGGAAATGGGGGAGTGGAAATGGAAATATGGAAAACTCTGGGCCAAAGTCAAAGTGAAAGGAGATGAGGAACAGCAGGCATTCAATGAGTTTTTGCTCCTTTTCCTGCATTCAATGCATCATCATATGCCTGAATGACTGACTGACTGAGTAAATGAATGAATGATGGAATGAATGCGTGATTGAGGGCCTCTAAATGGAAGCGTACCAGTTCTCTCTGATTGACGGGCCAAAGGAAATGCTTAAAAATGCATATGATAATTTGTAATTGTTTTTAATTTTCCCCATCCTTGGACTCCTCGAAATTGTTTCCACGAAAAATCCATTGTATAATTATCGAGTTTATTGCTGTTATGGCTTCGTGCCCATAAACTCCACATTTACCCCCTATTGTTTTTGATTCCTCAACGAGCCTCGTTCAATTATTCATTTAATTCTTTGGAAGCGGCCATTACACGACTGAAACTTCAACTTCAGTGCAATCAACTCGACAGTTCGTCAATCGTTCTAAAGTAAACCAAAGCAAGTTAGGGGCTTTTCATACCATTATTTGTAAGAAATTTGCCGTTACGCTAAGGAATTATCGTTATTGGATCTTTAAAAGAATTTAAAGGCATTGTTAGTGTGTTTTCAAGTTATTGGTTTTCAGTTTCAAAGAGCCATATTAAAAAAGGCTTTTAAGGGCCAACGTTTGATTCCACATGACAACCGCACTTTCGGAAACCTGTCAAAGGCTAAACAATACACCATCATTATGGGGTTCCCCCGTTTTCAAGCCGAATTCCACCCCAGTTTCACCAAAATCTCCCCCGCGCCTTTTCACAACGAGCAATGTTCATTTCTGAAAATGCAAATTGCAGACAATCAATGACCACAGGCAACAAAGGGCCAGCCAGGTGAGTGGTTGTGGGTTGACCCTCTTGAATGTCCTGGCAACCGATTGCCCACTACCATCTACACCACACACCTTTCCCATGGACAGCCCCACCCAATCAGGTGTTGAGCTAGTGTAATTTATGCCTGGTCTGCTTCAATTGTTTGTTGGATCCAAGCATATCGGACCGTCTGGCAAATTAAAGTCCTTGGAATCCTTGTGAGTGGAAACTGGAATTCCGAGAGACTGGCAAATAATTAATGCTCTACACAATGTGCAAGATGGGGCGATATTTGGGGCGAGGAGATAGGAGAACGGTTTAGACACGCTCTTGGCACTTTGCGGTTGCACTTGATTCGCTTGCGTAATGCAACAAAGATGCATCTAACTTAATTAGCAACCAAATGGCAAGAAGGCGACCTCCGCCCTCTGAAATCGGATTTCTTGGCCATTGCTCTGGGGTTTCTTTGGTTTTTCGGACTACCCACTCCCTCTCGCTCCCTTTGTGGCATGTTTTCAAGTTCCGTGCCTGACAGATATTTTCCGACACACAAAACAGAATGGGAAAAGCAATTAGCGAATAAAGGGAAATTCAAATGAACTAGTCGAGGCCTGACCTTGATAATCCCCAGCTCAGATTTTCGTAAGCACCACATCAAGTATTTAAAAAGGTCAACGATTTTTTTTATCCCACAGCCAGCGAAGTTTTCACTGCTGCAGTTTAAAAATCCCCCTCGGAAAAGCTTAAAAACTGCACAACGAAGAGGAAAAACTTTTGCAATAACTCTTTGGGTGGAGGGAAAATTGTTGCTCGCTGGTCTGAAAATCTGCGAGCAGCCATAAAATATTGTTGTTACACGGGGTTTTCCCCGCTTTCCACCCCGGGTATAAAAACAAAATTAACGCAATGCATCGATGTCCGAGAAAGTCCGGCGGTTGGGAAGGGTCAGGAAAGGGCGTGAAAACCGCGTAATAATAAAATATGATACGAAAACCTTGTAAAGCGACTTTCAGACAATTTATAACGGTCAGCTGCAGTCGAAGGAGGAAGAAAAGCTGGGGTTTTGGACCCCTGTTCCGTTTGCTTTTCCATTAAAGTGTAGGGAGTTGGCAAAAATAAAGGGGGAAAACCAACACAAAGTAATAGTCTGATATTGGATTTGCCAAAGCCAATAGCATAACATGTTTGGAATAATTGAAGGAAACTGTGTTTTAAGGATACTTTCAAACTGGCACATAAAATGGATTATAACATTTGGAAATGGGATTAAGTTAGTACAATAATAATTTGTCTTTGATATGCAAATGTATCAAGGGGTTATAACTACTAATCTTATTTCTTTAAGAAGGCATATTTCTTTAAACTCAAATGAATTTAATACTGTCTAAAAACTATCACATTCGCTGATTGATAAAATGTGTGCGCAAGTGCTTGTCGCATTTAATTACACACATTTAATTGCACGTAACTCGGTCATTAATTAAATTTCATCTTAATTGAAATATCCATACCATTAAAAATTTAAATAATTAATTTCGATATATAAATACGTACATTTATCGGTTCGTACGCCTCCAACCGCAAAAGAATCGCCCACCACTCGAATGCATTGCAATCAAATTTATTGCTACCGAAATACAAGAAAAAAAAAGTTGTTCCGTGGAAACAATTGAAGAGGAAAAGGCAAGGGAATCCTGCGGATGCAGTGCAGCAACAGGAAGAGCAAAGTGGATAATATTACACACCCAAACTGGACGAGTACGGTATTGGTTGGTTGGCGTGGGTGGAAAGCGACTAAGCATTTTTGGGGTCACCGGAAAAACGCCCCCACTGCATCCGCATCTGTGGCTTCCATTTCAATTTTTTCCCTTTTTTTTCCAGCCGCTTTTTCCTTTTTATTGAAATATTACCCTCGAGTCGGCTGCACTTTGAACTTCCCACCCACGCAGAAGACTGCTGCAAAATGTCAAGTGTCAGCGCGAATGTTGGCCAGTTTTTGTGGGCCGCCGCCAAATGTCAGGATGCGTGGCACGTGCGGCAATTGCCGCAGTTGCTCCACCCAGCAGCAACATTACCACCAGCGGCTGGAACTGAAAAAGCAGCAGTGGCTTGTCACTTGCAGTTAAGTTCCATAATTTGCCAGACCAAGCCAACAACTGAGAGCCCAATGCCCCATTGCATTAGCCACAGGCAGCTGTTGTGGCAGCTGCTGCCATTCCAGGGAGACCGCAGCTTTAAGGATGCACAGAACACTTGGTTCTATGCTATTGCAACGAGCTCGCAACAGTTTCATTTTAAATGCCCATTAAAATAAATGGTAATTTGTGAGTGGCTGATATCAGTATCTAATTATCAAGCACGCTTAATTATATCTAACTGCTTCAAAAGTTACTCGCTCAGGTGTCTAAAAGTATGCAATGAAAAGTTATGACGTTTTGGGATTTCCATTCAGCACTCTTTGTGATTTTAATTGCTTAAGGGGCATTTAATTTAATTGACATGAATTAACCATAAATATCTTTAGTGGAAAGTGGAAAATGTATCTTAAAATAGGTTTTATTTCCATCTCTCCCACGCT
Organism: Drosophila mauritiana; assembly: GCF_004382145.1. Lineage (NCBI taxonomy): Eukaryota > Metazoa > Arthropoda > Insecta > Diptera > Drosophilidae > Drosophila > Drosophila mauritiana. Next base: position 5,079,408 of record NC_046669.1, read on the forward strand.
TGCCTCGCTTCCTATTAGTTTGTTTTGCTGGGTGGGATCGAAGCCTCATGTTTTTGGTCACTTGGTTAAGGCCTGTCCAGGCGGAGACGGTTGTTGTGGCCTTCGTCCCCCTTGTTTTTGGCCAGCCAGCAAGCCAGGCAACCAGCCGGCCAACGGGGCGTATGCGTGATCTGGGCGGTATCCTTTGTCCTGTTCTCGCCGTAGTTTCGTTGCCTGTTTATTTGCATTGTTCGCAGGACACTGTCGCTGTGTCCTTGTGCTGGTAATGTTGGCGTGTGGCACTTGTGCACTTTGTCACTTTTGTTTTAACGCTTACGCTTTATTGAGTTAATCGCTTTATGTCCGGCATTTCTCTCCGCTGTTTGCCTTTCTGCACTTTTGCCAGCTCAGCACTTTTAATTAATCCAGCAGCCCGAGATAGTTTCTCCTGCTTTTCCCGCTTTTCCAACTTTTCCTGCTTTTCCCTACCTGCATTGCTATTACAGCTGCTTCCCTCGCTGGTTTAATCGCTACGCCTTTTCGTTATTTGTCCCCTTTTTGGTAAATAAAGTTTAATGTGTTTTCATTGATTACATCAGTGCGTGTGTACGCCTCCATTTTCCTCTCTCTCTGTGGTCATTATATAAATATACGCGTATACCCCAATAAACCTCCCTTTTTTCCCCTTTGGCCAGCTGGAATTTTGATTGAGCATGTTTGTTGATTTATGTGCGCCAGTTGTGGAATTTATATGCGGTCATTGCGAAGTCCGGTAGAAAAAACAATAAAGGCAGCGAGAGTAACGAAATTAAATAAATGTGTAACTCGCACAAATGGTATGATAAACATTTCATTTAAGATGCCCAAAACGAAATGTTAATTTTATATTAAATATGTGAGATAAATGCTTTAAAAAATATTACAGCGCTGCTTTTGCGGATGATATGCATTAAACGTTTTATCACAGATTGAAGGGGTTGAATGCTCAATTTCAGGAGTTAATTGAAAAGGATTTGTGTAAAATGAGCATGAACTCAGATTCAGGTTACAGATTTTAAACGGGTTGTATTGTATTGAATGAATTTATAATGCTTATGAATTTATAGTTGTGATATGTTTGAAAAGCATTTAAAAAGTACTTTGGATTGCATATATCATATTGCAGTATAAAGTGAGCAACTATAATTTGAAGGGCACAAGTCTCTGACCATTTCAGCATAACTCAATTTATATTCAAATGCAAACTGTGAAGTTTAAGCCAGTACTTTCAATTCTATTCTTCCATTACCCCGTTTATCCCTTTATGCGGCTTGAACAAATTCGCATTTCTATTGAAAATTTCATAACTCTCGTTTGCCAGCTTTGCATGCCAAAACGAGAGTTGATGATATATTATGTTGCATTTAGTTGCGACACATTTGCATAACACTCATACGACCCGTGAGCCAAGCCAGTGATGATGGGCAGCGCAAGGAGCAGGCGGATGATAGCGCGGCATGGCTGTGGAATATGTAAATAATATTTCAACAATAATTGCTTTTGAAGCCAAAGTGCCCAGAGACGCGTCCAACTGTCTTGATGTTCGGGCAAAACAACCCATCACACAAAACCACCTACACAAATTGAATTTTCTCGTGAGAGGAGGAGGCTGCCCTGTGCAGCCAACTCGATTCCACTGCTGCTGGCAGCTAAAAATAATTAAAATTTAAAACGGAATAAAATGCACAAGAATAACATTTACATTTATGCGTTTCTGTCTTCTGCTTTTCTTGCGCTCAATGGAACTCAATTCAAATTCAACAAGTTGGGGCAAAACGGAAGGAAAGCGGCAAAACGCTCTCAAGTGTGTAGATCTCAAAGGAGCCAACTAAATATACATAGACTAGTTTAAAATTAAACTAATGTTTATAGTTATTGCAAAACTAACCAGCTGCCCAAGAGAGCGGAACCAGGGGAGATATCGTGTCCTCAGAACGGAAATGTAACTGAACATTGAATAGCAATGAAGAAAGCTTGCATTCGCAGCGATTGTAATCACGTCTTCTCTGGATTTTCCTCTTATTTCCATCCTTTAGTTATGACAAAATGCTCAAGAAACGGCCAGGAGGAAGGACATCTGCTAGTGCTGGCCCAGTTGATGGTTATAATCTTATGTATTCTCGGGCCAAACGCATTTCCACTCAATAACTACCGACTTGAATAGGGCCCGAAGACAATTGGAATTGGAATCTGCATTATAATGGGGCAAATATAGGCTTGGACTAGACTAAATTATATTTCCAACTACATATAATAATGCTCGTCTTTGATAAATAAGTAAAATGGTAGCAGGAAAGGCAACATGTCAGTAAGTATGATTAGACTTTTGGGCACAAAGAGGATCATAAGCAAGCCGAGTTTTCTTTTGCCTAGCAGCAATCACAAGCAAAACTAATTATAATTAAAGCAGTTTCTCCCACTTTTAATCCAAACATTAGGCTAGCAAAACAATTTGGGCAAACACAGCAAGCGACACCGTGGGGCTAACGACACTCAAATCAAAAGCGATAATCTATGGCCCCCCCGGCAGGAAAACCTTTCATAAAATACAGGAGCGAGCGAAAAAAAGGAAAACGAAATAAGTAGCCGCACTTTATATTTATGAGCAACATTCGCATGCAGCTTTAATGGCCATCGAACTGAAACTGGAACTGGACAACAGGAGGCGACTACCACTACGAGGACTACGAGGACTACGATGACGATGACGCCCACAAAAAATACATTTCCTTCTTGGATTATTTAACTGCCATTGACGACGTTGAATGAATGAATGAATGGCTGACAGGAGGATGGAGCCGAAAAGAGCGAAGCGAAGCAAATAGAAATAAAAGTGGGTGGCATGAGTGGTATGGCCCGCAAGCCACGAAAACCGAGGAAAATGCAAGCATTTTTCCGAGGAAAACTACCTGAAGGGGTGGCGCGAGTTCGTTCGTTGTGTGACTGGTTATATATTTGCTCGTTTATTTTCAGCACTTTTTCGGCGCATTTATTAGAAGTTGTTCTGCCTTCGGGCCAACAAAAAAAAAAAGGGGATGCCAGCAAAATAAAAGAGGAAACAAGAAAAACTCCTTGAAAGGCTGCGAATTTTTCTTTAGCCGCTTTGCCCTCGAATTGAAAATCATTTGTAAATCAAATTGAAAACGCTGCCAAAGAGATAGCTATGCACATAACAAGCTGTGACGACGGGGTTGGTTGCTAAATTTGTCAGCAGCAGCCAGCGAACATCATTCGTCATGATGGAGCCCCCAGTCGATTCAATCGTTCTGGTTTTCTGGGCAGGGGCATGGATTATATTTGCACAGCAGTGAACTTTTGAGCCCAAGTGGAGTGGCGGCAAGTGGAGGACGCAAAAAGCTGGGAAATGAGTAGAAGCTAGATAATGCTGATTAAGTCGTTGGTTGGCACGCTGGCGGCAGTTTCGACTTGTCAACTCGTATCCACGAAAATTCTTAATTGTTCGTTATTAATGATGCTGCTGTTACTGCGCCTGTTGTCTGACTCTCAAATTGAAAATGCCTCGACTTTGATGAATGTCCGAGTGTGAAAAACCACAAACGGGCTAATTGATTGCCAAAGGACTTGACTGGGACTGTAGGTTCTATTTTTCTTCAGCATAGGACACAAATCAAAACGAGGGCCAGGCAAATTAATGCCAGCTGGCAAGTCGAGGGCATGACAATCGTAGGCAGTGTCCGTTCTTGGTGGAACGAGATTACAATCATGGAGGCACGCTCTTTAGCTAGAGTGAATGAGAATCGCAGAGGAAGGACCTGCAGCTGTGAGTAGAATTGAAAAGAAAAATATGAATCGCAGCAAAATACCTCTTAACTCGGAAAATGTGAATCGCAGCGAGGCAGCACAAACAGTTTGAATGGGAAAACAGTGAGTGCCATAAATAAATTGCTGCTTCAGCAGTTTTCAATAAATGACAAGCCACTTCTTCCCCGACTATCGGTTGTCAAACTGAGGAACTACACTTGACAATCAATAAGTTGAACAAGAAGGAGTCGGAGCAGCGAGTTAATAAAGGTAGTTCTGGGAAGTGTAAAAACACTTGAGTTCCATTTGCCTCCTGATGGACGCACATAAATTTTCGATTATGCGCACCATTAGACATGAATTGAAGAATTCATCAAAGTGGATTTTTCGGCCCATTTTACGTGAGCGAAATTTTGCTGGTTCTGCAATCTTGCCATTTGTTAATGGTTTCGGTGGAATGAGGACTCGATTAAAAGGAAGAGTTTGTTGTAAGTTATTTGTAGTATTCTTGAAAAATTATAGAATTGTTTATGTAAATAACATGAAACATCAATGACTCACAATCCTTAAAGATGTCAAAGAGTATGCAATGTTTTTATAAAATATTTAAGCATATTTTTAGACAGTTTATTTGTGATTTAACAAATTTCACACTCACTATTAAATATATATTACTGATGCAATTGAGTACTCACCGTGGTTGTGGCCGGTGTGGTGGCCGTGTGCGGCGTATAGGCGGCATACGCCGGCTGGGGCAGCGGCGCCGTATAGCGGTAGGCTGCCTGCTGGGCGACAGCAGCGGCGGCTGCGGCAGCGGCCGGGGCATAACCCTGCGGGGTCCAGCTGGCGGCACCGCGATAAGGAGCACCGGCGGCCAGGGCGGCGCCAGCGGCAGCGGCTGCGGGACTTGTCATGGCCGGTGGCCGCTGTGGGAGGGCGCCCTTGAGTGCGACGGCTGAGGCGGTGAGCGGGGCGCCGGGGAAGGCGCTGCGCGATGTTAGAGGTGCGGCGGCGGCGCTAGACGAGCTCCCCTGAAAAAGTCACAAAGGAAATTGAGATTTAAGTGATTGCAAATTTGTATAATTTATTGAAAAATATTTTATCATAAAATCAATTATTTTTTAACACTTTGAAATGCTGGTAGCATCTTTATAAAAATCGTTATAGTGCTATCGAAGAGAATAGGTTTTCCACTATGTGGTTTAGTTTCAGCATAAATAATCTGGTGTGCACGGTGTTTTTGTTTTGGCGTAAATAAAAACCGCAGAACGCCAGCTGCGGCTCTGCTGCAAAGCTTTTGTTTACCGCTAGAAAAACCGCCATGACATCCGTTCTAATGCACACATGGCAGGTAGGCAGGCAGTGCACAGGGAGATTTTGTTTTATTGAGTGCCAGTTGCGCACTCATTGCAAAACGATAATAGAAAATTGAGCTGCAAGATATATATAGTCCATCTATGTACTCTGTAGTATTTATAATTTTACAAGTCAGCAAAACTGAAAAAAGGTAACCGAATAAGCTTAGAACATTGCGGTATCAAAATCACTACAGTTTCGCAACCACTTTAAAATTCTCAATCAAGTCCACAAAGGTTTTCACATAAAGAAATAACAGGGTATCTTTATAGAAACACGCCTGCCATAAATAATGCCCACCCAACTCCCACTTCTGTGGAATGGAGCGCAGCACATGAGGAGTGGGCGGCTGGCGGTGGGCGTGGACAGATGCAACAGTCGTCGGGTGTCCTTGCTGCCGGGTCGCTTCCTGTGTGAGTGAGTGTTGTGTGCTCCAGTTTTGCATTGCAAATGCATTTGTTGCTTTGGGCCATTTTTTTGCGCACTCATTCCCTCACCGGTTCTTTGGGGTCACTTGGCATAAACACAAATAAACCCGCCTCTGTGGTTCACATATAAAAATTTATGTGCCACTGAAATATACAAGGCGAAAAATGTGATGTTTTTGGGGATTCTCGATGTCGTTTTGTCGAATCTTTCGTGGCACAAACAGAACGAAAAGAAAATCCCCTCCCCCACCAAAAAAAAAAAAAAAAATGGCGAAAACAAACGCAACGAAACCGGAAACAAACGAGCTCCGCCATTTTTATTTTCGGCATGATCGAGGTAGGAAGGAACTCATGTGTGTATGTCCTGGTTTCTAAAAGGATTCAACTGAAGCCTTGCGTGCTGTCGCTGATTTTCCAATTGCAAAATATGGCAAATATTTGATTTTCAGTTTGTTTTTCACCCTATTTTTCCGCATGCTCCTCTCACTTAGTACTCGTTTTTCGTATTTTTCGTTTTTTTTTTAAAAGCCGGCTTCACGTTTTCAGTTAATTTTCGTGGGCACGCAATTCGAATGCGGTTTTCGCGGGGAACGAAGGCTGAGCTGTGGGTGCCTGTAATTTGGCAGTTAAATGGCAGAGAACGAGTAATAATGGTTTGCCATTCGAATTGGAGTGGTGGACGTGTGTGTTTGCCAAGTGGAAAAAATGGGGTAAAAGCGTAGGGCAGAGAAAATATGCATTGAAAAATCGAGGGAGGCGTGACAGCATTTTGACATAAACTTCAGGCCGAAGAATTGGGTTTTTCAAGCCTGGCTACATGAAGGTGAGAAGGCAATATGAACGAGTTGTTTACTAAGCTCTGAACTAATAAAATTAAAACCACTCATTGGAAGTTAATCACTCCTAGGAGACGAATTCTTTAAACCAAACATGTTCTTGCTAAAATCAAATAAATGTCTTAGCTATAAATATTAGCAATAATATTAAATAATTATTATTTTTTCAGCTGCCAAATTTCCATGGCGTTATACAAGCGAACTTAAATACCATTGTTGTCAGCGTTGTCAGCAAAATCATCTGAAAAGTAGGCTTCAGAAATTCTGTGCAAATGGCCAACATATTGCAATGGTACCTTTTTGTGGCTCCATAGATTTTCTTTAAAAGTTGACTCCAAATCCATTCCAGCTAACACATTCTCGCATTTATTGCGATTTCGCCGTAGAACATGACAGCCAAAAAACACCACCATTGCCGTTCAAGCCATCAATTGCCTTCGGTGGGTCATAAAATGGAATAGCCAAACATTTTAAGCGCACAAATGCTATAAATTTAAGCCGCTAAATTAGACACGTTTGGCACATCGAACCCAAAACCCCACCCCCCCAGCACACACACACACACGTACCTCAGCAAAATAGCCACCAACTTTACGGCCACCGAAAATAATCATAAAGGTAATTATTTTATCGTTCGTTCAAATTCGCTTAATTTTAACGTTGACTGCAACGACGTCTGGCGGCTGGAAAAATTTCTTTACACAGGTGTATATATATATAGAAGTATATAAAAGGTAAAGCGGAAAGCTAATGGAAAATATGAAGCCTAGGAGGTGGCTGGCCTACACGCTCCACTCTTAATGGGCAGCTGTGGCTGTTTTTTTGGGGAGGAAGGGGGACGAGAATAGAAACGAGGACGTGATTAATTACCAAATTGGGAGCCATTATCGCGTGCACTTCGAGGGTGTTTGTGAAGTTTTTCCGACTCACGCACACACACAGATACACTGCGAATATTTTCGAAACTGCAATAATAAACTATATAACTAGCATAAGTGTATATATGCCAAAAAACTATATGTTTAAACATTTTTAAGACTTAAAACCTTAAGACTTAAAAAAAAAAAAAAAAACTTAAAAAGGCGTTGCCTTCTTTTACACACCTAAAAAATATATGTAAGCTTAGTGATTTGTTGTACATAGTGTTAAGTTATATCTTCAAATTACAAAATGGTGTTGACTTTGTTTCAAGTTTATTCTAGTATTATACAATTTCCAATTATTTTAAGTGCACGAAAGACTCTGCTTGCTAGTAACTTGGTCGTGTCCCAAACATTTCTGTTGACGCTTTTGTTCTATATTCTATTACCCCGAAAACTGCTCACCATTGCCATTGGTGTTCGCTTAATTTTTATGCAAAAAACGTTTCGTTTGGGTCCTTTCGACCGTTATCCGGCGGTAGTCCTTCCTGGGGGCAAAATCAAGCGCAAAATATTAATGATAATAATTTATTACCAACTGACAGGTGGAGAGGCAGGAGGCACGCCAATAGGCGGGGTGGCCTGGTGTCTTTTGGGGTTTTCCGCTTTTTCCAAGTTGCTACATGGGACGGGTATCCTCTGATAAACGCTTTGTGATTAGCGGTCGTTGTTGCTGTTGTAGCTTCGTGGCTACGACGACGAGCTTTTGTCATTTTTATTGTCATTTTTCGAAAATTTATGCGCAAATTCGATTTTGCTGCGGGCCAATGGAAGTACGTGAGTTGGTATAATGTGAACCAAAATAAAAAGGGGAGTGAGTTCTCTGAATTCCTAGACACTTTAAGGACAGAACATTTAAATAGGATTAAATGCGAGGTATTTATTGAGTTTTAATTGAAATTCTGCGAAAATGGAAGTCAGCAAAGGAATGTGTATGCATGCGTAAATCAACTAAGTATACTAGCCACTTTGAACATGTTTTAAATTATAATCCCTTTTTTAAGCAGTTTGGAAAACAATTCCACACTTTAATACGCCATTCAAAACGTTTTCAAATTACTTAATGCAAAAACTAGTTGAATAGCAGATGGAAGATATATAAAAAACTGGCACACGACTCACTTGCCATGCAAAGGCACCAAAAAACGACGAAGGTGCAAAAGCATAAAACAAAAAATATTTGCATTTTCCTCAAGAAATGTTTGCACACACTCATAGACAGACACACACACAGACACAGACACACAAACATAGCTGTCTCTTTGTATAATTCATATTTTCCAACCACTTATTGTTTAAACTAAATAAAGCAAAAACTTTTTCCATAATTAAAACCGACTGCAGTGGCGTAGGCAGCAACAACAATGTCCCAGGGGAGGGGAGGCATGGAATTTTCCCAGGGGGTTGCAAAAAGGGGGCGAAGGGTGGGGGGGCATCGTGGGTAGGCGCAAGAGCGGAAAACAAAAGGATTTTTCTTCATTTTGTTGCTGCCTTTCAGGCGCAAAATTTTCGCTTATTTTTTCCGGACTTTTGCCTATTTTAATTCTATGCGGTAAATTAAATTTTCGTATTGTCCCATGTCCACCCACACCCCCACTCGCCCCCCTATTTTCACCATTTTCCGCATAAAAATTCACGAGTGAAAGCGCTTTAGGGTTGAGGAGTGGGCGTGGCAATGGGCGGAATATATAGACAAGGATACGAACGACTCGAGGGCTAAAAATAGTCAGTCGGCAGAAGAAAAGCTGCAGCTAAAAATGAAAATGAGGAGGCGCAGTGCAAAACTGCCTTCATGTGTATGAGTGCATATGATATGCAACTTTTCCTGCCTATTTTGCATATTTTTCTATAAAAAAAAAGGGAAAGCATCTTTTTTTTCGAAATTATTTTATTTATACTTTTTCTGCGGAAGAGTTGGGAATGAATATGCATAGCTTGCAAATGAAACAAAAAATTTGTTTGCAGAGTAGACGACTGTGTTGCTATTTGTTGCTTTGAAAATGTTATGCAAACATTTTGCAAATTGAAAAGCGATATTTATATAAATTTTTGGGTGCATAAAAATTTGTTAATTTAGTCTTAATCACAGTTGCAATCTTATAAAAATATCGAATTAAATCAGTTGAGTGTGACATTTTGTATTGGGAAATTTAGAACAAGATTATACTGATTTAAAAATCAATGTCATAATTCATTTTACAAATAGCGCCATAAAACCAGGCTTTTACTCAACTAAAACGACTATAAAACAGGCAAATCAAAATTTCTACGATTGCCATTATGCAAAATGATAAAAAGGTACTGGGGAATACGCTCCCAGGGGATCCAGATTACCATTTGGATGGATAAACGGATGTATGGATGACCAGGGGGAGGCAATCCATCTTGGGGCGTTTATTTTATGAGCATGTGGCAAGTGAGGCATAAAAGTGGAAGAGGCCAGGTACTGAGTAGCACCAACGCGAGCACAACCCACCAATTCACTCGGCGAAGCGTGCAAGTTTTATGTTAACATCATAAACGATAATATATTACATTGCTCGACAACATTAGGCGGAGATCCCAAAAAAAAAAAAGGAAAACGGAAAAGCGGTGCAAAGCTCATGCAGTGAGGAAAACCCCGGCAGGATATTTCCTTTTGCCCCCGCCTGTGCGATAATCAATTTAAAATTTTCCACGCCTTTCACGTTGCCAACAAATTTTCATTAAATGTAACAACCAGCAGCGCACAAGAAAAAAAAGAATGTCTTAAGCAGCAAGAAATCCAATAAAATGAACGAGTTGAAATGCCGTCGAAGGGGTTGGGAAATTTGGTGGAAAGGCTTAGCTGCCACTGATTTGAACACATTTTTCTTGCGCTTATTTCTTATATACTTTTTTTTCTGGCCCAGCAAAAACAATTGCAGACGACGGCAACAAAAGAACGAAGCAACATAAAAAATGACATTTACGACAAAATTACATTTCCAGCAGTCAAAACGGGGGAAGGAGGGGGGTTCTCTTTTGGCCGAAAACTCGGGGTGTTAGGTGAGGAAAATACGTCTAAGCCTTTAACGCCTTTGGGGCGCACCAGCAGTCAAAACAACAAAACAATGCGGAAAAATCGAGGGGAAAATGAAGAAACTTTGCGCACTAAGTGATTTTGTACGGCGTGGAAAGAAAACTTAGGAAACAGATGTTTTCCGGGTTATTTATGCTTATATATTATTTGTATCGCACCAAACTCAACAAGATGCCATTAGGCCTGGATTTACCCTTCAAAAGAAACTAAAGGGTTTCCAAAAAATACAAATCAGAAATATAAAGAAAATGCTATTTCTAAAAAATGTTATTTTGCCAATATTTTGTTTGATTTTTAAATGATGAATTGCCATATTTTTCAGAAAGGTGAAATTTAATTTTCTTTCATCAGAAATCGTACACAGATTTTCCATGCCATATAATATGTGTGTATGGCCAAATGCAATTTGGTAATTTAACCTTTCGCTGCCCAAATGGAAAATGCTCTTTTTTCGACAATGGAAAATAATTTCGAAATATTCACGTGCCGAGTTACGCCGATTTCCCTGGGCATCCTGCAAACTGTTATTTATTTTAGGCCCAGCCGTAAAATTACATTTCACTTGTAGTTTTCCTGCCACCGACTGGACGTGGGCCAACTTTTGTTAATAAATTCAAATGCAACTGGCAAATGCAGGAGCGGAATGAAGCGGCGGAAGCGGCGAACTTATGCCGGCCAGGCACGACTCATTTAAGCCATCATTTAAGCCCCCTTTTCAGCGGTCACGTAAGCATCATAAATTCCCGTGCCACCCACCCTTCGCCAAACTTTATGCTACCGAAATTGTAATTTTAGTTTTAATGAAAATTTTTAACACTCCGCGACTGCTGCTGCCGCTGCATTTATATTTAGTGAGTATTTTTGTTGAATTTTTAATGCGCACGCGGCACATTACCAGCGCAATGGCCAAAGAGCAGGCTATGTAATTTTATATAGACTATGCCACCCCGTTTCGTTGGAAACAATTAAGAGCGAACAAATTATGAAGTAAATTTATCAGCAGCCAAACCAATTAAAGTTTTTACCATCCGGAATTAAAAACCAAACAACAATAACGACAACGGACCATATAAAATTAATTATTCCTTATTTCATTTGTCTTCGAAACGGCTTTTGTTTCGCCTTTGCTTTCGCGCTGGATTTTCTTTTTGCTTTTTCTGTTGTGGGTGGGAAATTTAAGCGGCTTTATGGTAACAAGGATCCTGTCGCTCGGGTAATCCTCCTTTGGGCCCGACCAATAAATCTTCGCTCTCCAAACTCCCACGTTGAGTGGAAGGCCCCAGCTGCAGATTTTCCATCCATCCTTGCAACTAGTCCACAACAACAACATTGTGCTTTATTTTTATTTGTCTTGTTTGGTCGTTTGTCTAGCGGTTTCCCGTCTCTGTCATACAGAGCTCAACGCTAAAACCGCAGACAGGGGGCTAGTGGGCGTGGCAGCGGCTAGGGGGCTACCACCGCCCACTGGCAAAACTCAAAATTTAATTATAATTTTCGGCTGTGCCTTTTCCATTTCGAGTGGCAACTGGAAAATTATTTTCTCAAGTGTGTGCGAAGCTGCAAGGCCTGTGAAAATTAGCCCATTTAGGATGTGTAATTGCCACGAGAGGTTGGCAGCGGTTTTCCCTATTGGAAATTCCATAAATATCAAATTGCCAGTTTCGAAATTATTTCGTAGGCAATTTTAAGAACGAACAATAAATACAACATTTAAGTAGGTTATTTACCTTAAATGTAATACAAAATTGCGACTTTAGCCTTTAAGTACGAAGTTCTTAACACCTGTACTGTTTTCCTAAGGCATCTAATTCTGAAATACCCTCAATACGTGGTAACCGTGTTATTTTTGCCCTTTTTCTAGAATTCCAAACACGTTTGGCGGATGTAATTTCATTTCGTCAAAATAGAAAAAACCCACCAGCAGCACAGGGGAAAAGTAAACAAATGGTTTCCGCTTAATGTAAACAAATCGATGATGGCAAACAATTGATGGAAAAAATCCAGAAGACACCCCATCCGCTCATTAAATCGGATATGACTTGCGTTTTGCGGCGGGTGGTTCCGATTATGATACGCATCACAAAAGCCAAACAAGAATCGCATTTCAAAGCAGACAGAGTTCCTTGAAGAAGATTGTCCACTTTTCAGTTTTTGTTTGTTTTTTTTTTTCCTCTAATCTCACGGTCTGGTTGGTTTTTCCGTGGAAAAATCTGTTTTCATCTATTCAAGTTTGGCGCTCGGTGCTTCGTCGTTAGCGTGTAATTAAAGGAAAAACGCAAAGGAAAAGCCCTAAACTCGCTACTTGACCACAGAAAAGTCTGCAATTGAATCGTGCAACTCTTTGGCTCAGAATTTTCAGCTTTTCTCCAGGCTTTTCCTTTGCCTCAATGTTGTTTTAATTAAAAATAATCGAGTTTCCCATCGTCGTCGTCGTCGTCTTGCTCTGTTTTTTGTTTTGGAGTTTGTGCAAATTGCAACAAAATGAGTTGACAAAAACTTTTCTCGCAAGGCCAAAAAGTGTTTGCCATTTTGCAACATGTCTGCACACAGTATCTGTGTGTGGCTGCAAGCGTGTGTGTGTGTGTGTGTGTGTGTGCATCTGTGAATTGGTGAGTGTGAACAAAATGAAAATGTCATTGCACATAAAGGCAGGATGGAGCATACGTGACTCGCATTGCCGGAAATTAAGTGGTGTCCCAACACGTCCAAAGCGCACGAAGACGGAAAAAGCCACAGACAGGCGGGCCGAACCGGGTTAAAGGAGGAGGCTCAAGGCCCAGCGAGGGGTTAACGGAGTGCTGAGAGGGGTTAAGAGTGGCAGCCGTGTTGCAGTTGAGCTGTGGCAACGTATATTGGCGCATCCTAGCCAGCCAGGATGACAATCAAAGCCACACAATGTCGCTTGTTTGTCAATAGCCATGCAAATTTTTTCTCAAACAACTCGGGAGAAATTTCTTACGGCTGGAGATCGAAATAAATGAATGGATAAGGCTTAGAGATCGAAAGTGTACAAGTTTCAATACTTTTAGAGATTCAAAATTCATATTATTATATTATATATTTTACTAGCTTTAAGCTGGCTTTAAAGGTAAAATCTCTTGTGCACGCCCCAATTAAATCGCTTCAGTCAAAATGCGGCTGTCAAAGTCAGCAAAGTGTTTAGCACTCATTTGAAAATGTAAACCAAAGGCAGTGCCCCTCGCTTTTTCGCACTCTAAAAACACTGGGGTTTCATCAGCTTTTGTTGCTGTGGGCTGAACTGTCATGTTGCCGGCGTTTGACATGTTGCTGCCACGCCATCGTCAAGAGCGAACTTTTCCATGATTTTTCCACCGCATTTTGTTTTTCTTTTGGGCCGCGGCAATTAGCAAATAACTCACATAATGTCCACGAATCGAGGCAACCAGGTCCTGACCATGGTAACGATAGGAGTTTGGGTGATGATCCCCCGTTGAAATGATGCCATGATGTTGCTGCTGTTGCTGGTTATGTCCCTGTGCAAATTGATTGTGATTGCAGGGCTGATGCCTTTGCTGTTGCTGTTGCTGGTGATTCTGATGCTGATTGTTGGCTGCAACTGCCATGGCATCGAAACTCCCATTGGCCAACTCAAGAGCATCCTCCTGCAAATCGGTCGTCATGCCATGCAAATTGAAATGCCATCGCAGCAATGACAAACGTTGCAGCCGCTCATGAATGTCGCTGAAGTCAAACAGGGAGGCAGATGTATGTGGCATCGGTGGATCCATGTATATATAGCTTTCTATATTAATTATATATTTGTCAAACACTTTCGCGATGTCTACTCTTCGAACTCAAATCAGACACTGACAAAGCCCAAGGAGTCCAGACTATACAGAACTTAAGTTCTTCGAAAACAACAGAAAACTCCAACTGAAGGCCAGCGAAATCTGAGCAATTGAATGACAGTCATGTATACAGAGCTGGTACGCGGAAACACTACATCATCAAATGTACATAGGTATGTATACATAGACATTGCTCAAATTACTTAACTGCCTAGTGTTCTATTTTTTAATGGTTTTTTATATTTGCACAGTTTATTGCACTTCACTTTCTTTTTTCGATCATCACCGCAGCTTAAAAATACAAACATTATAATTTAACTGGTAACTTCGTTATGTTTATTTTGGCTAAAGCTTAATATTTTTAGTCCACCTAAAATACGTTTTCAAATTTAAAGAACCAAATCCGCTTGCATCTTCATCAAAATTATAATACAATTTTGTCATGGTATTAAAATGTTTATGGAAGGCAGAGGCAGGAATAAAAATAAGAACATATCCCAGACCCGTAAACCTTTTTTGTAACCGAAGAATAATAAAAGAGCAGAATAAATAAATAAAATGTTGGCAATTATTTAGGCTTTTAACATGTCAGCCACGTGGCAGCCACAAAACGGAAACGGAAGCAGAGACCCTCACACATACACACAAACGAACCACTCACTCACACAAGTACAAAACGAATTGAATTTTGATTTGGGTTTCAATCCAAGAATAAACGTTACATATGTTTCGAATGAGCAATGTGTTGGGGAAGGAAATGTGATCGGAGTGAAATATCTATTTAATTGAAGAAAATACCATTTCCCAATTTCGTTGTAATGAGTACAATTTTAGATAAAAATAGAAAGGAAACATCGTTGAGGCAAAACGTCAAGATAAATCTAATCAAATCAGAGTCAATTGCAAAGCTCAATCGAATGCTATTTGTTTAAGGTTTCAATTATCCCGACAGACAATCAATCCCCCTCCTTCCACAAAAAAGCATACAACTAATTTGCCAAATTTAACAAAAGCCCAGAGACGACGACAGCGAATGCTGCGCAAACAAAGTTAATTACAATAATGAAGCTAATTTAGACCAAAAAGGGCAAAAAGGAAAACCACAAATTAGGCCAAGAATAACGGGCAAAGGACTTTTTGCACGTGGAGTGGCTGTGGGGTTTTCGGGATGAAACTTATCTCAATCTGAGACGCATTTTTCAGCGTACTCTGCTCTTTGTCAACTTGCTTTTGCGGTTTTTAATACCCCCCACCCCCCATGCCAACCATCTTGAGGTCAACTAAAAATACTTTTTGGCTTTTATAATTTATGGCACGGTTGGCGATCCACCAACCCCTATTTTTTGTTTATCCAACCCAACCCACTAACCACTTTATATTTAATTAGTGCGTGCGGCGGTTTCAACCTCTTTCGGTGCGTGAGAACTCGCGAAAAAGTTATTAACTGCCCCTAATTATACATTTCTCAAGTGATACGCATTTATATTCATGCATTTTCCTTTTTTTGTACGAAGTATATATACTTTCTTCGCGCTGGACCTGCTGGGTCCTTGCCATAAAAAGCTTTCCTGGTAATTAATGCTACATTTTTCTCCTCGTTTCGTTTTGGTACGCGACTCTTTGGCGCTCTCGTCTTAATTACACTGGATTATAAATATTAAAAACGGAAGCAGTTGCCAGTAATCAGGACATCGAGCAGCAGCTAAAAGCAAGTGCCAGCCATTTTGTGCTGCACTGTGAGAGAGAATTTGAGAAATGGCTGCTTAATGAGACCCACGAAAGGGGTAAAGAAAAAAATTCGGATATCAGGTTGAACTAATCAGAAAGCGAAGGAAGATGTATATATAAGAAATGAACAAATTCCCAGGACAAGCAATTAATTAGTAATTGAAAGGGAGTGTATATGCAGTTGTGGGATTAAGGAATCCTTTTTAGTAAATCATATACCTACCTATTTTACACATATCAACGGAGACTACTTGTATTATAAAAATGTCTTTCTCTAAACTCAACAAAAAAAAAAACCATCACACACTTTACGTCCCATATGTAATATTAAAACGGCTGTACCGTGATCAAGTTACGAATATATGACAACAGCTGTTGATGTCAGGTTTCTACAAACATCAAAATCTCATGTTGCCAAGAACAATTTCAGTCTGTGAAAAAGAAAGGAGCTGAAATCCATTTGGCAACAGCTGCTTATAGCACATAGAGGACTGAAAAGTATACAACCTTCGAGGAACTAACATAATAAGAGGCATCAGCGTTGTAAAGTGTGTCATAAAATGAGGTCTAAAACTAACGAATCATATTAAATAGGCATTTTAAGCAGCAGACAATGCTGAACAATGCGGCGTATACGCAATATTGAGTGTCACCCCAGGCATTCTTTCAAGCCGTTTTCGCCACTTAAATCGGCCAGATGACGATGATAATAATGCAACCAAAAGCAGCACAAAAAAAAACACCATAGAATTCTCCTGTACTTAAGAACATGTATGGCCGAGGAACTCGACATATGCCAAGCCAAGGCAGCTGGGTAAAAATAAGTGGAGGTGGAATTCCAACAGGAAGGGAATTCCAGCCATGCCCACCACTTCACATAGAGTTCGACCGACTCAACTTTGACATTTCTCTCTCTCACTCGGACTGCCTCGAATTTTCCCGCACTGCTTTTTCCCCATTTTCCCCCAACCACATTCCACCCACGGTCATTTTCCTGGCACACACAATGGTATGTCCACGGCATGTGGCAGTCAGATGTGTGGGCGTGGCGTTCAACTTGTTTTTGCCGCAAAATGATTTATGACAATGCATTGAAAAGTTCGTTCTAGGCTGTCAACAAGGGAGGGGAAATGTCAATAAGGGAACCAGGCGATAGAATTGTAAGAAGGCAAGTCCTTAGAAGCACAATGGTACACAGAGAAAAATATAAATATTTCATAAAGATACCATAGAGATTCTTGGGCTGGGCTCTTGGGCTCTTATCAACACATTTCGTGTGATGAAACTATACTAAACTTTAATACTAAATTAAATTCAAATGACTATTTCTTTAAGTGTAAGTCTACGCTTTTCAATCTATTAAATTGATAGCCATCTCTGCTTCCCAGTTAACCATTTTTATCTGATTTTCAATTTGCAGCTAGAAACTGTTTAAGGCTTTAAATGTAGAAGCAAAATGTCAGGGTAGCGGGCAGCCAAATGCCAATAAGTTGTCATGTTCCGACGACAGCTGCAGCATCTCGCACATCCTGGCACATCCTGCTCCTGCCGCATCCACCCATATATCCTTCCCTTTTGCCAGGGGCCACTTACACTTACACGTTCGTCGGGAATGGCCAAAGACTGCGGGCTCCGTCTTACGGACTACATTCACACACATTATTCAGGGATGCAGTGGGTGAATGGGCTGGTCTAGGACGTTTCTTGTTGGAAAAGGAGTCCTGTCCTGACGCCTGAGCACGTCCCTCATATGCCACAAGAAGCTGCACACGCTGACACATTAATGTCCGCAGCGGTACATCCTGTCGCACCTGTCCTTGCCCACCTGTATATTCTCCGGCTGGAAAACCCTCAAAACTATCCCACCATTTCCGCTGCCATCGCTGCCATTGTCGTATTTGTCTTATGAACTGTCAAACTGACATTCATTGACGCTTGACGTGTAATAAACGAAACGAAATGAAATGAAATGGTCGAGAAGGCGTGGGTTAAACAAGTATGATGGGCGTTCCTCATCGGAAATATCATTTTTCAACCCATTTTATGCTTGTCCACGTTTCTTACTTCCAACATGATTTTATTTATTACAGAAAGTTAATTTAAAATAGTACAATATTTTCATAATTTTATAATGTAATTAAAGGCACAGAAACTGTAAGAAACATATTTAAAAATAGCTAGCAAAGTAGTTTTTGCACTCCGTTTAAGGTAATTGTGAAATATAACTCAATCAACGGAAGTGAAATTCCATTAGCAAAAACCATTCAAAATTCCAAGAATTCTGGCAACCACCGAAAACCGCCACGACTAACAAAGCATTTGGAAATTTTTCGGGATGAAAGGCGGTCGAAAATGTGGATCAAGAGGCGGAGAGAAAGGTGGAAAACGACGGATAGCAGATTCAGGTGGATGGCCATGGCAAAAGTCGAAACGAATTTTTGCACAATGCAAACATAATGAGTTTGGGGAAATGCAAATAATTCGCAATGGAAATCATTATTGAGCACTGAACCAGACGACAGCCGGAGCGCTTAGAAAATGGGCAAATAGGAGAGGTTGGGCTCCGATCCCCACTGGTCATCATGGTGGCGGGTCCACACAGGACAGGAGTAGTTGAAGTTCTTCCCGTTCACTTCGGCTGCATTGCCAAGAATTTCCCCACGGGGAATTCGGTGCAGCACCGAAAATGGAAAGAAAATGTTCAAGACCAGTTGTGCAGTGCACAGAAATAAATTATCATTATAAATTTCACTTTTAAATTGTCTGATTTGAGTAAAGCGTTCTTTATCTAATAATGTCTGATTCATCTGTAGCTACAGAATCTACTTAATTATTTAAAATATTTATAAACCACTGATATTTTTCTGCCAGTGCATTCATAGGCAGTAATGGGCGACGGCAGCTCATTGAGTGGGTGAGAGCCGGGCGATAATCGTTAAGCGATTTCGCTTCCTTTTCGTTTGTTTAATGAAGTGTTTAAAATTTACGATTCGAGCTAAATTTATTGCACTCCGAGCAGATATCGAAAGGAGGAAGTCCGTCCACGCGGCAACACCACTACTCGATAAATGAAAAATCTCAGAGGGGAAGATGGCAAAATAAAAGGAAGAAAGGAATCCCCTTTGATGGCTGCTCGGGGAATCAATCTTACATGTGCTCCAAAGGGGGGAGTATGGGCTGAATTGGAATCCTGGCTGATTGGATGACACGAAATAAAAACGTTGCACACAACGAGATTGTTAATAGCACTGTACTCTGACTCTGTCTTCTATACACTTTTACCCCAAAAACCTCTCGTTTGGTAAGCCAATTACGTGGATACCACACAGGGAGCAAAAACAAAAGGACAATAAAGGACTCGCTCGTAAATGCCATCAAAGCAGCTTAGCTAAGCACAGTGACTCCTTCGTCGACGAGTTGGTTCCCCAGTTGATGATGCTGATACCTACACTGCTACGTTACGTATACGCCGCGTTGCTTTTCAATAAACCGCACGGACAAACCGCAAAAATAGCAGCGAAAAATAAACCAAACTTGATGGCAGCACAACACAAATTCTTTGCATACTTTTCCGAGCCCACTCAAGTGGCAAGCCAACGAGCGACAGCACTTGATGAGCTTTCCAATTACATTTAGCCGTGTTGCCTGTTAACTGTCTCTTCCGTTGGCCGGATAAGGAATTAACTGCCGGCCTCGTAAAAGCCGAAAGCAAAAATGGCCCTCAACTGATTTCCACTGCTGACTTGGCGTGTGCACAATAAAAATTATCATAAGTTTGCTATCCCATGTGGGAGAGCCGCCTCGTCCATCCAGCAACTGCAAACGCAATTTGTGTAATGAAAGTCGAGAGGTTTTACCGATGTGGTTTTGTCTGAGCTCTGAGAACAGTTCAAATCCTTCAGCGGGTTAGCCAATTGATGAAAGGAGCGGCTAATGAAACGTTGGTTAAGTGATTAGTAGAGAATATATAAGATTGTATCTGAAGTACAGGTTGTAGAAATTGTGATAATCAAGTTAACCGGATCCATCTTTCAGCTGCTTGTCAGGGGTTTAGGAAACCCGCTTTCCTCAGTAGCTGCCATCGATCGGAAACACTCAATTGGGATATATTAAATTATTTGTTGTACAACAAAAGTTTTTGCTATTTCAAAATCCTCGTAAAATGGCCAACCGTATGAAAGGAGGAGCCTGCTGTCCTTCAAGATGTCCGCCTGCCTGTCCTCCCTGTCCACCTGGTCCGCCCTGCGATGCACCGTAAGTTAAATGATATTCATATTTTCCATTTCTAAAATCCCTATAAAGGCTGGTGCGACTGGATAAACTGTGGCCGGAACCCTACAATCCCTGCTCCTTTAAGAACTGCCTGATCTTTGGCGGTCACGATGAGCCCTATATTCGACCCTTTGATCCTAAGGGTTGTACACGAATGCGTCGCAATGACATCGACCGATCGTTGGGCTATCCCATAGGCGTAGTGTCTGGTACGACTGCTGTAAAGTCGGGCATTCCGAATCAGGAGAGCGTCCGGTTTGCTTCAAATCTTAAGGCATTTGCTCATTCCTATTACACCCGGCGCGATGAATGGAAACCGGACACGATCGACATGGTGGTGAACGAGGGTCAGGTTTTGTTTAACGATTCCGAGAACATGGATCCTCCGAATGCATCAGACTCGCCGGATATCTATGATGAAAATGAGCAAAAGGTGACGCGCCACTTTAAGATCAACGATATTGAGTTTGCCATGGAGTTGGAGGCGCCCTTTGAGGTCTATGGCTACGATAACGTCATACGCAATCTTCGCAGAATCTTAAGAGCCTTCTTCAAAAAGGCCAAATACGGAGTGTTCTTCACGCCGAATTGGTATCTCCTGATTTGGAAGGAGAAGGGTGTTTGGATGGTACTCGATTTGAATGGCAGGGACAAAACCACCATGAAGCCGAACAATGAAGAGGGGTATCCCCTACTCTTAGGCCTCAAGTCCTTCGATAATGTCGTTTGGCTGATTAAAAAGGAGAGCTATCTTGACAAGAATGCTAAGTTTTCAATTAGAGAAATACTCGTTGTTCGTTTGGCCACTCCTGGAAGTACTGGTCAAAGTTGGGAGCGAGAACATGGCATGCGGATGAGCCAGTTCGATGTGATTGCCTCCGATTATGCCTATGTCAAGTCCAATCTCCATCTCACCCTAAACTCAAAGGATGCGTTAAGGAATCGTAGTGCTCTGCCTGTGGCTGTGGCCACCGCATTGGCATCCAAGATCGATCATCCAGCCACTTGGGACCAGAAAATGTACGACAAGGTCATGTGCTATGGCGTTAATATGTGCAAAAATTGCTGGGAACCCTGTACGGATCTCAGTAAACCCATGGATCTCGACGATTTTCCACGACAGATTCGCTTGGGTCAGTTTGTGGCCGAGATCATGCTCACTCCAAATGCTTACGAGGGCTGGTGGAAGTGTGTGCCGATGTACAAGTTCAACGATTTCCATCTAATGTTGGAGAAGGCTCTCGATCAAAACGATTACATAATCTTCCAGATCAACAATCAGATGTATTCGCTGTGGAAGAAGACGGACTTTATCTACCTAATGGATCCGTATCGCCACAATATAGTGGGTCGCATTTTGGAGGAGGGCGAGGATCCAAAAAGTGCCACTGTTCGCATGTTCGGTAATATGGATCGCCTGTTGAGTGTGTTCCATCAGATCCTACTGGAATCGAATCGATCCGCTATATTCCATATACATACGCTCCGGATCAGAAATATTACGGAATGTCCGCCGGGCACAGCTCCTGCCTTACTGCCTCCAGATGAGGATGTGGAGGTTAGATCGCTCAATGAGAACATACGTTTCGATGAGAACTACGACAAGTGCTTGCAAGAGCTGGGTGAGATCAGCGATTTCGAGGAGGATCTCGTCTCCGAGATCGAACCCATTATTGAGGTCAGTTCCTCGGAGGAGATGGTCGAGGAGGAGGAAGGTGGTGGCGGTGGTGAGGTCGAAGGAGGCGAGGGAGAGGACGACGATGAAGATTAACCTGGGCCTGATGGATATTTTCTTTTTTGGACGAATTATTGTAGTTTTTTAACGCCTATATGAAATTATTTACTGTATTTACAATTTGGACAATGAATAAAAAAATTTGAAGTACATAAATTATAAGTTTATTATATATCCTTTCTGGACTTCTGCAAGTCCCTTTTCAGTAGCATCAATTTGTCACTTACTGCTTTTCTACATCCAACTTTGTCCCGACATGTTATCCTTTCCGCAGGACTTTCCTACCACCATTTCTAACAAGCGCGACAAGAGGACAATGTGTTCGAGAAATGCAGAAAAACGAGATGTTGCGAGGGCGCGCGTAAAACATTTTGAATTAAATGTCACGTTGTCGGTGTAAAGTCGCTTGTTCAGCGACACAATGACAACAGGAGGATATCTGGCTAAAATAGTAGCAGGACGCGTGGCTCCTTGAAGCGTTTGGCATCTCTATGTTATTGCCACCGCTCGACAAGCGATGGGCGGTGCGAGTGGGCGTGGTCCGTGTGTGTCATTAAAAACAGAGCAGGTAAAGTGAGGGAAAAAAATTGTGATGCCGGCGGCGGCCTGCTGAGAAGCCATACCGTTTTCCCATTTACCCGAGGATTCCGTACGAATAAAAAAAAACATCCTAGAACAGAACACACTCTGGGGCATCAGTCACTTAGACAGCAGGTTACCTGTGCCACCGGATCGCTTCTTCTTCTTCTGCATCCCATCTCACCTGTGCTTATTTGCATGGCTGACAACAGCTACATTGTTGTTGCACCCGTAGACATTTCTGTCTGTATTTTGCATTCGAGAGCTGGATTCTCGCTGCTACCCAGCGACAACATTTCACAAAAGTCGACAGCGCGAAATTAATGGAAATTTAAAAATTGCATTTTTCAACATCCGGCGGCAGGACGAAGAAGGAAAGGACACGGAAGTGACATTGTGGTCTCGCCTGTCGTTGAGAGATAATAGAGACGACGGGCGGATCGAAATGGTTTTCAAGTTGACCATTGCCACTTTTCAGCTGGCTTAAAATGCTGCTTTTACCCTTAACCGTTTCATTATTAATTAATTAAGTATTCGGCTTACCTGCAACGACAAAAAAAGAGAAGAGAATTTAAAGTTAGCTCTGGTTTTATTATGCACATTTCATATATTTATTATAATAAATTGCATTCACTCAAATACAATTAAAATTTCATCAACTGAACAATTAAAGTGCATAAGACACACACTTTTTGTGCCACATCCTTTATGGGCTGTTTGAGTTTTTTGCGCTGTTTGCTGATTGCATTAATTTTTAATTTTGCGTGTAAATATCGTTCGTTCCACTGCTGGAAAACTGTTGGTGCAATTAATTTGTAGTCTCACGTGTGCCACGCCCCCTGCTCAACTGTGGTAATTAAACTACTGCGACTGCCACGCCCCGCCGCCCACATGGCGTCATATGTCCACGACAGCCGAACGACAAACTATGCAAAACAAAGCCCTGAAACCTCGAAAGAAAAGCGGAAAAAATAAAAACAAAGTTGGCACTGGACACACACACAGGACAGTTGTGGGAAAATTGTGTCGGGGCTTGTCGCAATTTTCCTGCTAAGTGCACATGATAAATTAATGATTGAAGGCGGCCCGTCTGTGTTTGCCGGCAAATCGAAGGTAGACGGGGCACCTATGACAAAGTGATTAATTGTCAGACGGTGCAGAGAAGTGGGTGGGGAGAAAATCAGGGGCGTTGTGTAACTAGAGCAGGCACACATATCCATCGAACCATCACAGGTAATTTCTGCAATTTTTGACGTGGCAGGTCCCAAGAAACCTGGCCATGTAAATAAACCTCGGTCCTAACACCCCGCCACCTTTAGCTGTTAAGTGATACCCCCACTTCGGATTTCCCCCATTTCGGCTGTCACAAAGTCAAAGCACACGTCATTAAGGCGCACATTTGAGAACTTCTGTTTAATTGATTGGGCAACTTATGTACAATCTTGTAGATAAACAGCACATGTAGGCTGGCGAACCGAAATTCAATTTAAATATAACGTATACGCAATGTTGCTGTAAAAATGCGGTTTGAGTTAAATATGCTATATAATAGAGCATCCTCTCATTAAAGCCAAGAAAATTAAGGATACTCCTAAAATCAATATTAAAATGTTTATTATTCGCAACTTTTTTCGTATGTATCTTAAAAAAAAAAACTGGAAAAATTTTACATTTTTAGCTCAACACAAAAACCAGGACCACAAACAAATTTACATTAACTGACAACGACAGTAACTATGTGTAAACCATGGATACATGCAAATAATTCCCACTGCAAATGCAACAACTTTGACAGCAACCAACGGCAGCAGAACCACAAACTTTGCGATTTTGCAACCGAATCAATGTGCAACCGGAAAAGTTGCAGGCCAAAAACTTGGAAACCCTTTTACCCTAACCGAAGGGCATTCGAAAATAAATAAAGTTTGATTTCACAATGAAATATTATATTATATATAAAATTTAAATAGTTATATTACATTGAATACTTTATATAAATAATTTTGATGAAAAGCATAATACTATCTCTAAGTGCATTAAAGCAATCAAAATAAAAAACCATTTAACACATTTAAATATATCGATTTGAACAAGTGAAAACCATAGCCTCATGCTCCATTAGGCAGCAATGTTGCCTGAGGCAGAAATGCGTTTTAAATATATTGCATTTTTATGCAATACATTCTAGTTTGGTTGAAATTAAAGTCGAATCAAATCGTTGTTATTAAAAGTTTTTACACTCTGGACGAAAAAAATGTAGAAAATTCAGCTAATATGCAAATGTTTGCTTTAACCTGCAGGCGGGCATAAAACAAATATCCCAAAGAGTTTCATACTATAGATAAAACAAAACATAGCCGAGAATAAAAAAGGAGTAGAAAACAAAGCAGGAATAATAACGAGTTTTATGGGAAGGATTTACATATATGTGTGGTTGGTGTTTGCATGTGGAAGGATATAGCTCCCACAACAACTGCAATTGCAGCTAAAAGAAAACTCTGTTTCATCTTTTTTTTTTGAGCCACCACTTCACTTGCAACAATAACAAGGAAACCGTCAGACGATTGTCCTTTGGCCATGGCATCATCATCCTTTCGAGTCCTTTGGCATGTTGGCCATAGGATCCTGGCCGCAAAAAAGCAGTCCCACAATCCACTGTCCCTGCACAGTCAACGGTATTTGCATGTAATTAAATTTTCCACTCGGCAACTGCAAACTGCAGCTGCTTTCTCCTATTTGCACAGAACTGAATAAAAAGTGAAGCTTAGTTTGTTGGTGGGACGCTGCTGATTCCACTCCCTCATGCACGAGTTTTTCCCCTGTGTTTCCAACTTTTTTTTTTGGATCAGAAGGTGACCTCATCATGTTGGCCAGAAGTTCTGCCATTAAGTTTGTAATGGCCTCAAAGTGATGCCAAATGAGCAAGAATGGTCATCGAAACTGAACGAGAAGAATATTTGTATTCGTGTGAGTTCCATTGAAACTTTTGTAAAAGAATTGAGCAGGAAAATGTCATAAAAATAAAAATATGAAAGCAGCCAATTAGGTAATTGATTATATATCTAGACTTGAAATAAATCAAAGACTTAAGTCTTATTTTTTGGACATGGAACACAATATTTTATACTACTACGATTGCTCCTTGTCATCTCTAATATATACTTAACTCTTTTCCCGATTCGTATCTCCATTTCTATGTAAGCTCATTGCCAATGAAGTTTTGCCCTTTAACCTTTGACACTCAATCGTGCGAAATACAATTTTCAATTATCGAGAGATCTGTGCAATTTCCCTGCCACCCCACAAACAAATGCAAATCAATTTCCCGGCAAGGAGCCAGCCAGGCAATCAACTCGGCAGCAAAAGGAGACCAACCAGCGAAACAATGCCAGCAAAAACGGCCAATAAAAATAAGCCAAAAATATAAACAACAATTGGCTAGAGGCAACTGCAACAGCAGAACAACACAAACATTCCACATGCGAATCAAATGTGGGCGTGGCAGTCAGCAGGGGCTGGCCAGGAGCTAGATTGAAGCACAGTAAACATTTGGCCATTTTGGCGAATGAACTTTTTATGAGGCCAAGCGCAAAACAGAAAAAGTGGCAGTGTGGCAGAAGCCAAAAGCTGAAAGCTTATCCCTGCTGAACAATTTTCTTGGCCACACCAATTTAATGCTGCTGGCTCAGCGGTGGGCGGCAAAATACCGAAATGAGCTGAATCGAATTCAATTCCAGCGAAACACTCGACATAAAGCAAAAATTTCTATTAAACCAAATGGTTGCAAGCGCATAATAAAAGTCAAAGAAATGGAAAACAATGGTGCAAAATATTGGTTGCCAAACCAATGGGTAAGTACCCTTATTTTCTTAGGAAAAGATAGAAGTAGATATTTGGATTAGGTATACTGTACCACCTGAGATTTGGTTCGCATAATCAACAAAGTAAGTTTAGTTATCATAGAGTATAAAACTAGAATACTCGAGAATTTGATCGCTGAGTGGCAGCTGGCTCCTCACCAACACAGACAAATACTAAATAAATGTACTGCAGGCAACAAAAATAAACAACTACGCTCACAGATACACACGCACACATTCTCGCGGGCAAAACGCACTTAATGAATAAGGTGTAGAAAGAAATGTAAACAGATACTTAACCTCCAGCGAAAGAAAGGCTACAAACGAAATAAAAATCAACAGAAGTGAGATTAGGGGTGTGTGCGTGTGTATCTGTGTGTGAATATATGTATGTATGAAAACAGCAAAGTAAAGCCAAATGAAATAAAGGAAAATGTAAGCAAATAATAAAAGGAAAACAGCTAAGCGCTTTTCCTTCCCCGCCAGCAGTCCAAAAACCCCAAAGACCAACCTCGGAAACCACTTGGACATGAAAACGAATTGAAGGTGTGTGTGTGTTTATCTATGTATGTATGTGTGCGGTGTGCGTATATGCGCACCTTAATGAGAGTGTCTGTGTGGGGTTTCCAACATATAATTAAGTGTCTGGCAAGCGCAACAAAGTCACGTAATTCTATTTAAGATTATTTAATAAAAAGCACACGACGAGAACAGTTAATTAACATTTTCTCTTGGCTTTCATTTGCATTTGTCTTGCTCCTATTCACTCAAAACGTAATACGTGGCGTATGAGTAATGTCCAAAAGTAGCAAATCCTTAACATTGCCACAAGCCGCATAAAGAATTTCTTTAAATACTTCTCAACGGCAAAGAATGTAATAGAAGCCGAAAGTCTGAGTAATTACTAATTTAGAAAATCGGAATATTTACACACATTGCTGGACATTTTGAACTTCCTATAGGCTCTTAATAAATCTAGTCCTTTAAGCGTCGATCATATAAATATTAATATTTAATGGATATAGAATAAATTTTTGCCGAATGAATAAGCATCGTATTTACTTTATATTTTGTCTTTTATCCAGGTCATATATCAAATGAACCTCTAATCCAGAACGGAACTCTGAAATTGAATTTCAAACTGTTGTAATATCATTCGCATTCATATCAATGTCACATCTTTTCCGCCTATGATTTATGCTTGCATAAAAAATTAAATATAATTCCTATATGCCCATTTCCTGGCGGGCAATTACACGAAGGGAAAAAAAAAACCGAAAACAAATGAGAAATATGCAAATTTTCGAAAGCTACCATAAAAAGGTAGATAGGACTCACGAAAAATTCGTTTTTGTGTTTGTTTCACCGCAAAATGGCAAATGGCAATTTATGTGCATAAATGTATAGAGGCATAAAAAATTCTGCAAAATTTTAATGATGTTCGCTGAAATATTTAATGTATGGGGCACTTAAAAAGCCACCAAAAAATAGCGAATAAAAGTAAATGAAATTCCGTGATGTTAAAAATATTGTAAATATTTCATAGACAAAACAAAGGGGATACTTTGCTTATGGATAAAATATTTACAAATAATTATGGCTGCTAACCATATTTGGGCTTAAAACAAAATGAACACAAAGTGCAACGATTTTAATTAATTCAAATGGTGGGGAAAAAGTGTGAAATTCCCACTTGCATGCAAATGGCGATATAAATGGGCGTGGCTGGCATTTCAAGAATGTCAATGCTAGACACTGTGTGTTGAAGCCAAAACAATGCCAAATGGGCCAACAAGTCAGGCCAATTCCACTCGGCGGCTCAAGTCAACCGTCAAGCGGACAAGTTGGCCAAAAACTTGACCAACTTGGATGGGCGCTCCAGCCCAGTGGGCGGGGCCAAATCGTCTGTAACAACCTGCAGTCAGTTCGAATCCATCAAGGTAACAACCGCACAACCCCATCCATCCATCCATCCATCCAACCATCTCCTCCCCTCCCACTCTGTTTGATTGGTTTATGTGTTTGATTGGCAATTTCTAAAAATAAAACAAAATTCTCTATAATACAAAAAAGTATTGCTTGTGTGTATTGGTCTGTCTGTTTGCCACTTGATTGCGGTTTTAGACTTTTCCACTTGTTAAGTCTCATTCCGCAGACGAGTTTTGCTTGGTCTAGTCGACTCGACTCGAGTCGAATGGAGTGGAGTGGAGCGGCGTGAATAGCGGCGACTGACGTTCGAGTTGCAGTTGCCTCCTCTTCAGGCTTTAATTTAGAACGCTGAGCGTTGAACGCGGCCCAAAAGGCGCAAGTGGCACGCAGTCGAAGTAAATACAAGAAATGGGTCGAATGGCTAGTGCCCTGTGATTCAGAGAAAGAAGGCAAAAACTCAAAACTAACATACATATTGGTGAAGGGCTAAGAAAGATGGCAATTTTAAATTCCATTTTTAAAGATATTATATTATAAGAATTTAGAACGTATATCTAAACTAATATACCCCCGAGATCCATTGCCTCGTGCGAGGCATACAAAGAAGGGAATGAAACACAGATATACGGCGCTCGATAGCCAACCAGACAGATAGAAAGAGAAAGAGACAGAGGCCAGGCATGGGTGCAGGTTTTCAGGGGGTTTGTGGGTTTTTTTTTCACTGTGGTCTTAAAGGGGGCGAGCAGGGCAAGGAAAGACGGTGCAGGCAATGAGCGTATAAAACAAATTGCATATCGCTGCAGAGGAACCTCTCAGTAACAGAGACAACAAGAGCAGCAAAAACAACCTGCAATAAAATAAATGAAAATGCGCTTGGAAAAAGCATTTCAAGTGCATTTCAGAGGGAGGAGGGGGTAAGGGGCTGGGAAATCAGAGGGAGCAAAAAGTGGGGGAAAGCGACGCATTAAAGCACGGCCAGACTGAAAACCCAGACCCGCAGACCCAGACGGTTGTTTATTTAAACAGTCTGCAAGTGGTGGGTGGGCCAAAAACGTGCTGGCGAAGGGGGGAAGGGGGGCTTTGGCTTTCGAGAGGGAGATGGGAGATATGGTCGTAATAGATGGATAGCCTGGGCCCAAAACCAGAATCGACCGAAAAGCCAGCGAGGCATGCAATTGTTTTAGGCCTTAAATAACTGTATTTTCCGTTCTGTTCAGTTCCGTTCGTTCCCTTGGCCATTTTCGGTCGTTTGGCGCTAAGTGGGGGGAGGTCCCCATAACTCCAACTGCCCTCCCATATTTACCCCCCACTCTATGCTGTTGGAGTGAAAGGGAGGCAGACACTAGGCACAAAATTGCACATGCAAAATGTTATGGCATGTAATTGATGTCATTGTATCATTGCATGGAATGCATCGAAGACATGGCATATGGATATATAGATACGGACATTGATCGTGCCCGTGATTTATGGTTCGTTAACTTTCACCCCATCCCTGCAGAGCGACCGCCCACAAAAAGCGAATATACAAAGGCATAATGAACATTTACCATGTGGTATAAGGTGACAATGGAATAAGTGGCCCTCGATGTTCGGTTGGCTGCCTGGCGATTATAACGGAAATTGATGGCGGTTATTATGGTCATAATTGCGCTGGACTAAAGTGAAAATTCGGGGAGAGCTGTGGGTGGCTGGTAACAGCATCAATTTTGCATCTCAGCGGGTTGCAGTAGTTGTTTAAAGTCACGTCGAACAGCATTAAAGAATAATTCATAACTGAACTCTTAATAACTTCAAAAAATGCAGTTTAAATCACTTGCTAATAGATTGCAGTAAGCGAAATTTATACATAAACTTCGAAGATGTAGCTAACAACAATTAGCATATGAATTTTGCATGTGTGATAAGTTTGTAAAGAGCTGTCGAAATTTATGTTGCCGTTGTTAAACATTTACAACATTTTTTTACACTCTACTAAATATTACAATCGTTGGCAAACTTTGTGGAAATGGATCCAAATGAATCACGCGTATGGAATGTGAAATCAATTAAATGGAAATCAGCTGCAAAAAAATGGAAAAAGAAGGAGG
Source organism: Drosophila mauritiana (assembly GCF_004382145.1). Lineage (NCBI taxonomy): Eukaryota > Metazoa > Arthropoda > Insecta > Diptera > Drosophilidae > Drosophila > Drosophila mauritiana. The sequence continues at coordinate 5,109,791 of NC_046669.1, forward strand.
AGTTGGTCAGAGGGAGAGATATGTATCTACGTACGGATAGATAGATTGAGAGAGCAGCGATAAAAAACCAAACAATGACAATCTCCCGAAAGGGGAAAGAGGCGTCTGCGGATGCGGACAAAGAAAAGTCCGTGAGCAGGTGCATTGACTGTCAAGCTCTAAACGCATTTTCCCCCCTCCCCACCGCACCGCGCCGTGGAAAACCCCTTTGGCCCAACACAGCTCGGCGTTAACAGGCTTTGGCTTTGGCGCTGCTGGCTTAGCCATTCCATTCAGAGAACGAGGCGAGGCTAAGCGGATGCATTAGACTATGTTGGATGTTGGACAACGGCAAACGGAACAACGCCAAAGGAAAAAGCAAAAAACAGGAAAAAAGCTTCGCAGAAAAGTGAAAATTCACAGAGGGGGAAAACGTAGAGAACTGGTTGCGAATGGGCAAAGAAAATCGCGGGGGGCAGAACATCTTCCAATGACGCGAAGCAAAGACGTTTCTAACGGTTCAACAACATTGAAGTTGGGTCGCGAACCAAGATATATACTAGTAGGTATTGGAATGCGCTACAGCCTCCATCCATCTACCATTCTTTGTCACACTGTTTCCTCACTTTTGCTTGAGCATGTTCTCCTCTATACCCGCCTCAAAACACGACTCCCTAACAATGGCCATTAGCAATCTGCAGACTGTTGCAGTTGTACCATCAGCAACAACTTTGTTGCTATTTCACTGTTGCTGTTGCTGTATTCCAATAGACAGTCAGTCCATCCAAGCGTATAGGCGACAAAAACTTGCTGCCGTAGTCATCGAAATTGCAGACGTCTGATGTTCGGCGTTTGTCGTCGCACAACGGGGCGTATGAGTGTGCTGATTAGTAGGAAAGTAGATAGTGTTTGCAACAGGCAACGAAATATAGGTGCTTATGTCACACGCAAGGAACACAATACAATGGACAGCAAGTTCACAAAAATATATATCTGTCAATAAAAAAGCATACACTTTTTAAAAATTATAGTTACCTTTAAAGGTTTGAAGCACTCTATTTTAAAGATTGAAATGTCCGCTTCTGTGCCTTCGTTTGCGCATCAGAAAATTGCGAAATTATTTTTGCGGTCGTTGCCTTTGTCAACTCATCAGCATCAGTCTTTTGCATTTCCCTACGACCAACTAACTTCCAGCATTCGTTAGTCAAAAATTTTCCCAACTTCGGCTAGTTAACAATTATCCCTTCCCGCCGTTTACCCGTTTCAATACTCCGCCAATTTGGTTACACAGAAGAGGCTTTTGTACAATATTCAACATGTAATTTATTTTAATTAACCAACTTGACAAAGACAAACAGCGAAGATGAAGTCAGAGGGAGATAGAGTCATCAAGGAGGGCTGGAAATGAAATTTCATTTATTCATAATTCAATTAAAAATTTAGCAAACATTAAATTAACAACTTGATTAGCGCAATTCACGAGATATTTAATGGGATTAGGCAGGCAGAATTTCATTTTAGTCAGAACGTACAGTAATTGCCATCAAAATAGAAGCACCCGCAGGAGCCGCAGCAGCTGGAAAAGTGATAAAGTAAAGGGAGGGCGGCGGAAAAGCGGCAGAATCAACAGCAGCAGCGACAGACAAATTATGAAGCTGGCAATAAACTTCCGCTCAAAATTAGCGCAACTCTTGCAACTTCCTGGCAAGCCCCAAAAAGAGTACCCCTGCGCCCCTTCTCCGGCCACGCCCACAACGCCCCCGCCAAAAAGACGCTGGCTGAAATGCAAAGGCAACGAGTAGGCGAATGGCGATGACGCTGACAGCGGCGATAATGATGATGGGAAATGGGACGGGTGGCGGCAATAGAATGGCAGGGGGGTGGGGAGGCATTTGGTGTCGCGTTGGTGTTGGCACGTCCTCAAACTGTTGCAGTGATTCTGCAGTCGCGAAATGGGAAAAGCATTATCGCGATATTGTGATAGCGCTCTACACTCAGAATAAAAATGTTGTTTGGAGGAAATGCTTACTCTTTAGAAATGTCACATAAATAATGTTCACTTATAAAGCTGCCATTTGAAATTAGTATTAATTTTTTCTAATAGTATTACATTGAAAACATTAAAGAATTTGTTTTTCAACTCTTTAAAATTTAAAAAAAATTTTTTTTGAAGATCAAGAAACATTTAAACTTTTTTGGCATTATTTTTGTAGTGTACCTCAATTAGTCATAAAAAGTTTATAAATAGCGCATGAATAATAGCTAAATAGACTCTGCTACTTATTCATTTCACTTGTGAAGCGTGTAGTTTTCATCTATTAACCAGTACGAAGCCCCAGTATTAATAACTTTTACTTTCGGCTTACAAAATTGACATTCCCTTTCCCAAAATATTTACCTTTTTGAACTTTTACTTTTGTTTTTCAGTCGCAGAGCGTTGACTCAACTTGCTGGGGAGTGGCCACCAAAAAGTGTTCTGCTTGCTTTTGGCGTGTATTTAGCTTGCTTCGCTCCTCTTTTATTTTTGGGAAAGGTGGCAATCCTGGCAGACAAGCGCAGACATGCACACACACACAGAATCACACAAACACAACTTGGAACATGCACGTAAAAGGAAGCTTTCTTTCTTAAATTCCTTATATTTTAATCAACAAATTCGATTTGTTGGAAGTAATTACACTATATAACAAATATTTAACATTTAAGCATTATGAAAAAGCCGGAAAATGGGAAAATGCCAGTGCAAACACAGCAACAACACGCGACGCAAGTACAAACAAATGTGGCGGCTGAAAAAATCGATAAATTTGTCGGAGGCGCTGGCGTCGACGTCGCCGCTGGCAGAGCAGCAGGGGCGTCGTCAAAGGGGGGTTGTTTTGGTCGAAAAGGGATGTGCAATTGGGCGGAGGGGGTTGGGGATTTCAGCCAGACATTGCCGGTTGCCATTCATTATTACTGCCGTTGTTGTTGTTGCTGCATTTGAATCAAAGTTCAAAGTTGCCAAAGTTCAATTCACTTTTTACCCTCTCTATATAGCCGTGCTTGCTTGCAAATGATTTTCTCTTAACAAATTATTTAGATTTTTGTGCACTGTCAAAAGTTTTTGGCTTTTTTTGCGCGCCCGTTGGAGTTTGTTGTTGTATGTTTGTTTGTTGGCTCTTCACTTTGACTGTTTGCTGCTATTCCCGTGGCTGGTTTTGTGTGTTTTTTGGGGAATTTCTCCAATTTCAATTCGTTTTCGTCTCGTCGGGCCGAGCAACGAAGTTCAACTAATTGCCGAACGTGCTCTAGACTCTGAATCTGAAACTGAAGTCGAGCCTCTGCCGGCGTCGCAGTCGCTCTCTGGGCAGCGCTGCGTTGCATGCGAGTCGAGACTTGGGCTTTTATTACCCAGTACCCGGCGGGTTACAGGGTATCAGAGTTACTTCTGTAGTTTTTGAGATATAGAACTGATAAGTTTATTAAAGTTACTTGAGGGTTGGACTACTATAAGCTCCAAGTTTTTTTTATTAAAATTTTCTTCCAGCAAACTCAAAAATATCCTTAGAAGACGTTGTTATATGAATTATTGGAATTAATTGAAAGAAATATATTAAATATTATACTATTTTTCGCTAACGGGTATATTGTAGTCGTTATTTTGCCATGTTAGTGTGTCTGTCGGTGTTTTTTTACTGTTATCGTTTGGCGCTCTCTCACATGCAACTCCAGTGGAGCCAAAGGTGCAATGGTGTGGGGAATAGTGGCGAAAAGAGGGAGGCAGACCAGCAGGTTTCCCTTGGCTAGACAAAAGCAGATGTTGTGCACAGAGAATAATTTCAAACGTATTGGATGTTGAATAGTTGATTACTAAGATTTAAGTTGAATAAGGATTATGTATGACGGTTTAAACAAGTTTTTAATGTTTAAAGAGAGAGAAATATTCGATACCGTTTATAATGGAGAGAGAATATTGATCTATAAATTGCTGCTCACACTCTTAGTAATCTTCAATTTCAAATTCCCACTATTTTTCTTAGTGTAAAGTTGCCGGGCAAGTTGCACTGCGCTCTTGTGTTTTGTCTGTCTCTCCTGTCTGTCCGTCTCTTTCTGTCTGTTTCTTCGGTCTCTTTCTATTGCCGGTTCGTTGCAAATATTTTGCCGGCCGCTCCTCAGTCGCTGCTACTGCCTCTGTCGCTGTCGACGTCGGCGTCAACTGCAACTGAGAACTGAGAATTGAGAATGCGACTGTTATTCTGTGGAGCGTGGCTTTTGTTGTTGCTGCTTTTATTATTCCAACTACTGCTGTTAGTCATTTTCTGTTCTACCGAATTTATTGTTGTTGTGACTGGAACCAGGGAAGTTTGTACAAGAAAAAAGGTTATATTCTTAGAAGAGCCTATATGGTAACGGTATTGCGGTCTAAGAAAATCAAGGAGATATCAGTTAATTTTGTTGGTTTTATGCTCAGCAATTTTAGACTTTTTGTGGTATTATGGATTTCCTGTTAACTTGTTCTATTCACTCCAATAATATCATGTGGTAAAATTACATGTTCTAGGTGGTAAAGCAGTAACTACGGAAATATTATTTTTAAGATGTTAATCAATTAAAGCTCCCCCAATTTCACACGACATTAAAGAGCCCAATAAAACCCAGGCCTAGCCCATAAAAATAAACTTCCATAAAATTCGCATAAAAATAATAAAGCTTTTGCCACATAACTCCCTAATTTATGCGAATGCCCCTCTCTCAAAAGGTGTCAACTTTATGATATAATCCCAGCCAACATGAAGCTAATCCCCAAGAAACCTAAACTTCATTTACAACTGGTACAAACCAATTTTATTGTAGGCAAAACCGAAAAACTTTTTGGTCAGATCGCCAATTATTAACAACTTGCCAGGAATCACCCTTGTTAAGAAAACCACAATGGCAAAAAAAACGTAAGCGAACGAAATCGAGAAATTTTTGTTTGGGGCAATAAAAATCTTGTACAGAAATGGAGGGGGATGACTTCAACTTATATCGAGAAAAGTTTCGAGTCCTCCTTTTTGGGCAAGTTCAAAAGGGAATTTGTCGGCATTTCAAGAGTTGCGGTTTAATTGCAGCCCGGGAAAACTTTTCATGGAAGCAGTGGTGGTGAAAATTCTGTTGGCAGTTGCAGTTGCAAGTTGCTTGAGTGGCAAGCTTGGTGCATTATTAATTAACCATGAAAATGACACCAAATGGAAGCCCACTAGCTATCTCTTTCTCAAAAAGATTTTCACATGTCAACAGCAGCAGGCGGCAAAAGGAAATCTCTTGTCTGCAGAAGAGAACTCTCACTTAAAGCCGCAAACTTTTCCAAAAGTCTTTGCTAGAACACAAATATATAAAAAAAAAGATGGCAAAAATTAATGCGCGTGTAAACGCAGACAGAAACAAGAGGGAAATGGTCTTTAGGAAAAGCTGAAAAAGTTTCAACAAAAGAACTAATGCCAAAGGACAAAAGCCCCAACGAAACTGAAACCAAACAAAAATGTTGCTAACGAGTAGATAAAATAAATACAACATAAGAAAACAAAAAACAAGAAATCAGTGGCAAAAACAATAGGAACAATAAGCCGAAATCACCAGAATTGGAAAAGAAAAAATTGAATCTTTTCAAGGATACGAGTCTTAAATTCTCTTCCATTGCGACTGTTTCTTCTATGTAAAATTTTCCTGAATTCGGTGTTAATTTGGTTGTGCAATTACTGTCTTGTCATTTTGTTTTGATTTTTTTCTACAACCAATCTAACTTATTGGCAAACTAAACTTGTTATTGGTTTGTGGTCAAATTTTGCAACGTGGCGAAAAATATTAAACAGATATAATGGCCTTTTTTGGAATTAAACTGACCACCATATACAATGTTGGCATTGGTTTTCTATAAGGCAGGCAACTGCTTTTATATATTTTTTAAGACAAATATAATATTATATAATGAATATTCATATGTATTATGAAAAATGATCAGAAACCAATTTAATAAAAACAAAAAATTGGGCGCTTAAAAATATATATTTTCGAAATGAATTTCAAAGATTTAGTAGTGCCCCCTTGAAAGAGTAGAATCTCTGGGTAAACAACTAGCAAATAATCTGCAATAATACGTCACAGCAGGCACATCGGCAATCGTAGAAAGAGAGGGGCGATGTGGAGTAGATAGAGACGGAAGCGTGGGAGTGGGGCCAAAGGCAAGCAACTTTTGCAGTTGGCTCTGCCGCTTTTTAGCCAAATGCCAGCGAAGGCCGTTCGACTGACAAAAGTACCGTAAAGCGAGCCAAAGGCTCCCCAAAGAGCAAGTGAGAGGGCGACAAAGTGCGAGAGAGAGGGACAGAGTTTCAAGCATCCTCCAATGACCAAAGATAGGTTAGCGTTTTTTTTTTGTCTATATCTTATGGCTAAAACCTGACTGCAAAACATGGCAAAAAGAAACAAAACTAAAACGGAATGTTGCTTGACAAGTCAGCAAAGTCACATGATGGTGCCAGGGGGCTGTGCGGAGGGGCTTGGGTTGCCAGTGGGCGGGGGGTGGCAGGCGATATTTGCAAGAGGAGCATCGGAAGACTTAGCCAACCATGTCGGAAGCTCCCCAGTTCTATTGCCTTTCAGTGTATCTTTCGAAAAGTCTGGATTCCTCTGTTTGGTAGATTATCACTTGCTGTTTTTCTATTCGTTTTTTCGTTTAAATATTTTATTATTTTTATGCGATTTGAATAAAACAGATGCATTTATATAAAGTACTAGTCTTAGTAACCACAATGTTCTCAAGTTTGCAGATAAGATAAAAATACTTGGTTTTCTGTATCTCAAATATTTAAACAGCTTTTTAAACTAACACTTTAGTTTTTCCTTAACCCAATTCTTAAAGATTTTCGTTAAAAAGGGGAATGCAAATTTTATGGTCAGCGCAGTAGCTATTTCCCCCTTAAGCAAACCTAGTAAACGGATATTGGATGGAAGCCCAGAACATTTTGCTCACTATATACTACAGTGTATATCCTATATATGATGCAAATCAGCAAAGCTTTAAGTTGGTGGGTTTGCGCTGGAATTCCGTCAAAGAGCCCTCATTTCGGATATATATGTACGTGCGGAGGGAATGGGCGATAGGGGACGCAGAAAGCGACCCCTAAGCATTTGCCGGGCCTCTTTAGATAGGTGCCCCAATCGGGCTCTCCTCGTAAACCTAGACCCATCCGCCCATTCCCAACAATCGCTTGACAAGTGGCTTACAGCCAACGAAACGGCGCGTTTTATAAGCTAACCTCTACAAGAGACCCACCCACTTTCAGCCCACGCCCCCATATATAGTGCCATCATCAAGGTTACACACTTACACTGTGATACGCACATATGCGGCCTGTAACACTAACACACACGCACAAGAGGCTTTGTTATTATGTCCGGAGGAGGTCTCGCTTTTTTTTTATGCCTCCTACAGCTCTTAACCGTCAGCCAGTGGCTTAGTCAGCGGGGAGCCATTTGAAAAGGTGAGAAAATATATGTGTATCGCAGAAAAAAGTTTAACAAAGTTTAGGTGCACAAACTTCAAAATTGTTGGGGCATTCGGCTTATAAAGTTTGCTAAAGACGAAAAAAAATAAACTCTAAGTATGCGGTTATATCGTTGGGAGATTTTAAAGCGCTTTAAGCGTGCTTGCCAAAGCAAAAAACTTAAAAGAAAACTTAAAGGAATTTTTAAGCAATTAAGGTTATATTATAAAGTATTCAGGAAAAGTAGGATCCTTGTAGTGTTCCCCTTTTGGAACCCACACCACTGGTTAGCCGCCAGCACCATTTCGATCATTACGCATGTAAAGAATCCTTGCACATACGCACCCCACCACACATACACACACACACACACACACGGGGCTAGGGTACACACACCTGAGGACATGTAAATATGTTTGGCTACTGTGCGTAGCCAAGGTATAAACTCATTTCGTGCAATTTCACCTTTCTCTAATTTTCATGTTCGCCGGCATTTTAGTGGCCAGGCAGGTGAAGGAGGAGGTGGCGGGGACATAGAAGGATGTGGCACGTGAAAGAATGAGGGTTTTCGGGGGTAAAGACCGCACGGCAAATAGCCCAAAATGGTGACATTTTTGTCTAAGACTGAAGGCATGGAAGGCAACGCCGCATCTAAATCATGGGCCCAGCACAACCAGCATCATCAGAAAGAAAGGAGTTACCTCCCGCCTAGTTTGCCACAAACCCTCCCTCCCCCCCCCATTGACACGCTGCCACTGTGAGTGGCTATTGAAAAATATCCACAAGCTAAGGCAAAAATCTCACTTGCAGCCATGGATTTAGCACACGACCAAATCCCTTTGAGCACAGGCCAAAAATGTGACGTTTTCTAGTTATTTGAAGTCGCATTTCAGGATACCGTATAGTGGAAGGGTTTAAATTTATAGCTGACAGCCAAAACTAATAAATATTATTAAAGAATTAGCCGAATATCTTTCATTATAAAATTATGGCTTATGAGAGATAGATTTCTGTGTCATTTCATTATGCAAATTTTTGTGCAGCTTAAGATTAACACAAACAATAAATAATAATAATCAGGCTTCTAGGAGCAGTTGTGGTTTAGTTCTTAGATGTATTTTTTTCTAAATTAATGGCTTTTAGTTGGACAATTTAATTAAGATCGATATCTACAGACATCTCAAGCTGCATATCTGTGTATAATAAATATAAACATTTTCTAGAAACAACTACAAACTCGCATCCTTAATCCTACTAAAAACTGTGCAAGCCTCAAATGAGAAAAAACTATAAGTCTGACTAGGTGTGGGCCATCCCTCGAGCACTAACTAGTTGCCCCTAATAAATGGATTTTTGCCTCTGGCCCAAAGGATGTACACATGTTCTGGTCTTCCAGGGACCAAAAGGCAGCCAAAGGAAACCTTAACATGATTAATGTTGTCGAGTGCGGTCTGGTTGGGTGGGTTGGAAAGTTGGTATAAACCTGGCCTGATGTATTTTCATGGCTTGCATTAAAAATACATGAAATTACATGCTGGCAATCGAAGAAGAAGGACTACACACGTCCATCTCAACAAGTTTCAATCAATTTTACCCCCAACGCGTGCGTATTGTGTGTGTATGTTGGGCGATGGGAAAAATTATGAGCAAATTCAAGCGTAGCGGAAAAATCTCTGTCGAAAAATCTAAGAGCTCGAAACCGAGACCAAGCTCGAGCCCTTGGTGTTGGCCATTAAAAATCCAAACATGCCATTGAGACAGAATGCGTGTCTGTCGGCTGTGTACATGTGTGCATGGAAGTATCCTGCTGAGCCAGCCGTCGGATTCGAAAAGCCGGTGGAGGCACTCTGGGGCATCCTCTCCGGCTCCGGTTACGGCCATTGGATGTTGAATGTTGGGCTTTTGGCCACGGCGGAGAAGGTGCGTGTCAGCTCCAATGGGGCTTCGGTTTCGGCCAGGCAATTAGCCTTGACAAATGTGCGGCCGGCAGTTTGGTTTAATGGATAATGTACCTGGACATGGTATGCGAGCGATGGCCACGATGCCGAAACGGAGCGATCGCACCAAAAACAAATGTGAATTTACTGGCCGAGACAGCAACCGCAGCAGAAACCATAGTGTTGTAAAAGTACATTTTAAGCCTTAAATGTGCATCCGACAGGTTGGAAAATTATTGTTATTCTTTTGGGGCTACGAGTAAAATCTTAAATTTATACCAATAATTGTGAATTTTTCTTGCACTTTATAAAAGTGTGATTATACGTCATTTACTTAACTTATTCAAGGTTTTCTTCGTAATGGATCTTTTTGTATAGTTTGACTTACCTAAAACGAGAGAAAATAGGGAAAATATTAGTTAATATAGTTAGTACCGATAATTATGTAACTAATACAAATGTTAAACCTTTTTATGGCATTGTAGCTACTTAAGCACCTGATAAGCCAGAAGTCCCAATAAAAACACCATCATTTGCTTTCGGATATATATTTAAATACCATCACAAAAGTCTGTGGACTCAAGTAGGCCAAACAAATATTCCCATTCCCCAGGAATAATGTATCTGCAAGTGCCAACCGCAAGTTGAATGATATTTACGCATAAAAAGAAAATAAAAATCAAGCGAATCAGCAACAATTTTGCATCATAAGCGATGACATTAAAAGAGCGCACAGGGTGAGTAAAGGAAAAAAATAGCCTGTCAAGAGTTTTTATGCCAGCGACAGGCGTGGAAGAAATGAACTCAAGGCGCGAGATTCATTAAACTTTCATGGCCAGAAGCGAAGGCAGAGAACCCATCTGGTTAGTGGATATCTTATCCAGGACGAGAAAAGGATTTGGGCGAGGGCTGCATGTGGAGCGTATGGAAAGCAGCAAAGTTTATGTGGCCAAATGGAAAGCAACTGCCAATTGGCATATAACTCAACAACTGAATGCCACGCACAGCGACAGCCGCAAAAAGATACACAACTTCCAGAAGATACAAATTCCCGGGCAAAGCAGCAGATACATACATATACATAGAGGCCGGCAGTTTTATGACTTGACTGGCGCCCAGTTTCTTTAGCATTGAGCATTTTACGAGCTCAAAGGGACAGAGGGTTGAACTTGCCCTGGGAAACTCTCCTTTGGAGCTTGTTACCAAGTTTTCTTCGGGAAAATGCCAGAGTGCACAAACTTCTTGCAAATGAGAGGTGGAGCATCCGTTTTAATTGATGTGACCAAGCCCAAAAGTATGCAAAAGGCTCTTCCTCCAACTGGATTCTTTGGACGTGAGCAGCAAACGGAAGTTCTCGAAATTATTCGAATGTCAAACCAATTTCTTTTGCTCAAAAGTGGTTTTATTCCCTAATAAACTGATTGGAAGAGAGAAGGGCATTGCAATCAATATAATTTTCACTGAGTGGCTGTGTAAAGTTGTAACGATTGAATCTATTTGCAACTCAATTAGAATTTCAATATTTGCGGTTATTTTGTGCACAAGAATATAAAAATTTGAGGAAATGGTAATATCTGCAACCTCAAGAAGCAATAGTTACTTGTTATTATTTTTGAATAATAGCATAGTTATTAGTGTGTAAAATATTAGTATAGCTATCGAATTAAATTCGCTTTTACCAAGGATGTGATCAACACAAAAACATATTTATTAGATGACACACACAACCGATTGAAGATTTGAGACACCATTTAAACCATTTGAGCGTACTCCACAGACTGACCACCACAAAGGCGAGAACAACAATTGCAGTTTTATATAAATATTTGTAAAACCCCCTTGACAATTTCCATTTCCATTTCAATTCCAATTCCATTAGCCTCCTGCTGCTATTGACACATCGCAGTCCAGCTAGCCAAGTTGTGAAGCTGTGAACTCTTTGCGACACATGGAGAAAAATCAACACAGCTGATGATGGGATGGGATAGCTGGGATTCGGAGGTCCTGCCAGCAAATAACGGAAGTGCTGATAAAAGGAGTCACAAAGGCAGCCAGGATGTGGCAGCAAATGTTTCCGCTACACAATGGACGAAATGCGATCTAAATGACCAGGTGTTTTTTCTTTTTGGTGTGACGGTGATTATCACACCCATTTATAATCAGATTGGGACGACGACGACAAACTCATCAAGTTTTAATATTATTGACAGACGATGGTCTTCAGTTCTTTTCGGATAACATCCCCTTCTTTCTATTCTTCCCTCGGATTTTATAGTGCTGACTATATACCTTATCGCAAATGACATAAAAACTTGGGCCAAAGTTTATGCACTTCTTGCACTTTGATGATGATGATGTACAGGATGTGTCTCGTCCCCGCTTCCTCGACTCTCTACCTCCTGAAATTATTCAATCGAATGACTGTTTGTTCTGGTTCTTTCTCTACTTTTTTTCTGGTTTTACTTTGTGTGACCAGGTTACAACAAACAGACAACGAGCAGGCAGGAAAACCCCGAGCAGAATAGAAACCAAACCAGAACGCCTCATACATACACCATCCCATCTCGCTTCTGTACAAACATTGTCAAAGTACAAAAAAAAAATGAGGGGAGGGGAAAAATCTGAAATTACACACACTGTTCGGATGGAGGGGGTGAAAGTGGGGGCAACTGGTGTTTGTCTTTCGTGTTGGGGGAACAAAAAAATATATAGCAAGGCAAAGGCAAAGGCAAATGCATTGGCTCGGAACTGACAACTCGGTTAAGCTAACAATATTTGAATAGTAAAACCCAAGGATAATGCATGAGTTGGTCAGGTTACCCTGACAAATCTGGCTAATGGCAGGTGAGGAAGGGGGTGGAGGGCAGAGTGTAAGGGGGCGTGGCCCTGCAGCACTGCAATTATTATTGACATGCCCCCAAGCTGCCGTCCTTTCTGCTGTCTGTTTGCATAAAGTTTGAGGTACACAAAATTCTTGAATTTCACACACAATTCGAAGATCAACAGAAGTTAAGGCCAACAACTTTTGTCAGATATCGATGAGGTGGAGGTGGGAAAAAGTTATATATGTATATGTATAGAAATATAACCTATGGGTCAACTAATCGATTGAGCAAACTGCAGTATCAAGTGCGGCTTATAAATAAATTTTCATTGAAAATGCAAAAAGTTGATTCATATGTGCTTTTATTCTTTTGAGTCTGATTCCAAGTATTTTTACCCAAAAATATATAAAACCTCTGGGTTTTTATACCCTCGAAATGGAGCAACCCAGCTCAGTTGTCAGCTCAATTCTTCATCTACGCAGACCTCATGACAAAAACATAAATTTCCTGAGAATTTTCTATCAGTCAGATGCGCATGTATAATGCATAAGGATCCATCACCAACAGATTGCAGCAAAGTGCGAGGAGTCAAGTGAAAAATTCCAATGAAACGACCGAAATTATTTACAGCACGAGAACAGTGCGCAAAATGTGAGTGGGAAAATCCAAAAGCGGACTGAATTCGAGTGAGGACAACAAAGCAATAAAGTCAACAAAATTTGATGACGATTTAATAATTCAGAAATTTGTTCATCACAAACAGACAGCAGCTGTAATTGATGAGGCCAAAACCCAAAAAAAATATAAAAAAAAATAAAAACCAGACGGAATAATATCGTAAAATATAAAAGGCAAATAGAAATTGGTTTACATATAATATATCCCTCTATATGCATGCTCATTCGCCCGATAAACAACGCCGGATGTTCAATATTAAATCGTCATTGCGCATTAAAAATTAATGTTTATTTAAAAAGGCACAAAGTCCGGGCCGCAATCGGCTTGACAAATTCGAGAACGCAAGACACCGAGAACAACTGTCAATCAGATGAAAATAAATGAAAAAGAAAACAAAGAGAAAAACAGGGTTAAAATAAACAGCAAAAACTGGCCAAAATGAAAATAAAAGAGCGAGCAAGTGAAAACCGCGGCTCTTGAAGTTAAGCAGCTTTCGGCAGGTGAAGGAAGTGAAATTCAGGTCGGAATTGTAATGCCATTAGCTTTACGGCTGCAAAAGGTCAGCGGTTAATGGTTAATGATTTCGAAAAAAAAGGGGAAATAAATATAAAAAAAAAAAGGTAGCTGATCAATTAAAAAACACTGAATCGATGAACCTTTTGGGTTTCGTTTAATTTGTTTCACCCTTGAATATAGGGAAAGTTTCCCGACTTTCCTTTGTGCTGTTGCATTAATTTACTTTGTATACATTTCATTAACAACTAAAGCGAAAATTATCTTAAAAGGAGGAGTAAATTCTGCTGAGAAGTGGATTTTATCCATAAGCAAGATTTTTTTGCTGCCAGCTCTTATTTAAATGAAAAGTAAATTTACAAAACGTGCGCAAAATGGCGAAAATGGTGGGGCCAATGCAAAGGGTTAGAACAAAAACTCGCTTAGAACAGAATATGTATATTTTTTTAACTTGTCACAACGCACAATTTCGCGGGATATTTTTTTTTTTTTTGTACATCCCCCATATTTTTGGCACCCCACTCAATTTTCTTGTCTCCTTGGGTTTTTCTTTTTTTGTCTGGCTTTGCTTATGTGCGCACAAAAGCGCGCTTCATTATTTTCGTTTCCGTTGCTCTTCTGTGACACGCACACACACCAGTGCATTACACACACACACACATAAATAAGAGTACGCACACACATAAGCGAGAGCTTTGTAGGCTTTTCTCATTTTGCTTGTTCGCATGTAATTTAGTGTAAATTACTTTGAGTAGAAGCCCTCGCAATTTCATTCAACACACACACTGAAACCCACGCATAGACATCCGCATTTGTTCAAAGAATACGCACACACATACGCATAAAGGACCCTACACTCACATACACACATGTCTGGAAGCCGTCGTCTGGTAGTATAATTTTTAATTGTATTTGCCTGACGTGTTATAAACGATATGAATTTATGCTACACCTTAAGTCTCACCCCAATTTTCATTTCCCCTCGTTGCTTTCACAACCTAGAATTGGCGTGAAAGCAAAATGGTTTTCTTTGTCCCCTTGGTAAAATGTCCTTTTTGTGTGTTTAAGAAAGCTACTTGGAAAGATACTTGCTATATAGAAAAGAAATAATATTTCTCACGTTTTATTTTGTGGTAATAAATACTAATTAGATTCGTATATTCATTAAAGTTATAATCCGCCGTGAGAAAACTAAAAGACAACAAAAATGTTTGAATGTGAACTTTCGAATCCTCCTAAGTAGCGAGCAAATTTTCACCATTACCGCAACTTTAACTGCGTTAAAAGCTTTTCCTTGAGCTCATCTGCATAATTTAGGCAACAGTAAAAAGACCGGAAAAACAACAAAAGCCCGAAACAAACATCTGCGCCACATGGACGAAAACTAACGACGAAAACAAAAGCAGAAAGATGAAAATAGAAATGAAACAAATCTCTCAAATAATCCATTAATGCGTCTAATCCCGGGAAATTTCCCATGCACAGTCGGCAGTAGTAGTAGTCGCTTTTCCTCTGCCTCTTTTATTCAGTAAGGTATAAAAAAAGTATTAAGCACATGTATTCCATTTATGGGTTAATAACCCCTGCCCCGGTAGTTCGTTATGCAGTTGAAGGCGGGCACTTAATATTACTAGCCGAGCACTCGATGCAGCTGCTGCCCCGAAAAAGGATGCGCCGGAAGGGGAAACAGGGGTTAAACAGGCTGCTGCTGCTGCTGCAGCAATGGCGGCATCAAGCAAAATGGCGGCAGCCACTCACACACACACACACAAATACACAGGGGCACACATGTAGAGGAGAATGGCGGACATATGCATTGCATGCATATTAATAACACTAAAAACTTGCCACGTCTGTTCTCCCATTCCTCCTTCACACCCCGTCCCACATCACATCACACGTACGCAGACAGAAGGACAGTTGAGTTTGAGTGTGTGAGTACGAGTGTGTGTGAGAATTGAATTGCTTCAAGTGCCCTTAAATTGCCCTCATTACATAGACAAACACGCACACACAGTGAGAGATAAAGTGTTGCTACAGCTGCGCTTTTGCAAAATGGCCACACCCACATATTCGCCTCGTTCCCCTTTCCTTAATCCCCCAAATGTCCCCCTTTAGGGGGGACTGCATCCACCCCACACCCTTTCATCGCCACCACTGCAGAGCACTCACACATGCCACTTTTCATTTCCGGCTTTGGATTTTTCACTCGCCAGAGTTGCCTGGCTCTTCCTAAACACAGCATCATCACAAGCTGCATTAGCAGAAAAGCAGTAGCAGCAGGAAAATCTGGTAAAATGCGGGGTGTGGGGATGGGAAAATGCAGTACAGAGCTGAACAGCAGCCACTCATCCATCTACTTATGCCTTATATTTTATCTGCTTGCACTTCTTTGCTTGACTTCTACTCAGCTTTTGCTTAGCTCTCTTCGATTTACATTAAGCATACGCCCTGTATGACGCATGCTGAACCTTGCATTACAGAAGTATTTTTAATTGGCAAATTTTTACATATTAAAACAAATTCTTAAATAATATAATTACTTTTTAAAGAACGGAATTTGTTTATAAATCTTTATAAATATGCTTTTTTAATGTTTATTCTTTTTTTTAGCCAGATTGATATTCAATTGCTAAAAAAGGAGGTTGGAATATGTGTCGTTGATTTCGGAGAATAAGCAATTATGTAGATTTAATTTCTGTTCCGTTTTCTAATTATTTTTTGGCAAATTAAAATCAACAGAAGCAACAGCAGAAAATGGGTAAAAGAGCCAAAGGCATCCTCGGCATCCTTGATGCTTCTCGACTGCAATTTTCGGGTTTTAATTTGGCTTGGAATGCGGTCAGCTCGGAAAGCCTCAGTTGCATGCACATTTATAATTTTTAATTATTCCCATAAAATTCCTGGCCCGCAAAAAGCAACCGAAAATTGCGACGACAGACAGACTGGAAAAGGTCCTTCGGCAATCTCGCCTTCCATCCTTCTCCTTTTTTTTTTGTATTTTTTGGAATGGGAATTCTAATAAAAATAGCTTAGCGTCTTCGAGCAAAATGTCGACACTCTGGATAGGATCGGATAATGTGCAGTCAACTCAGACAGGACAAGCCGCAATGTGAAGTTGCCCGCACGAAAATTCAAACACAAAAGTTCAATTTAACGTAAATACTTTTCAAGTGGGCGAGGGGAGAACGAAGGGTAAGCCAGCTGCCAAAGTAGCTGGCATCTCCAGCCATCAATAGATAGTCCTCTTTTCTCGGTAAACCGAACCAAAAGTTCGAGTGGGAAATGCCAATGGGAAATGCCACCATTGAGAAAAAACTACTTAAGGACACGACGTCGAGACAGGAAACGAGCCTCAGATCTTCGCAGTCAGGGAATGTCGAATATGAAATGTGGCCAGATGATACCGACGCCAGCGCCACCGCCGCCGCAGGAAGGAGTTAGCCATTCAAACTATTCCGAATTCCGAAAGGGAGCAGCTGCAGCGGCAAGTGCATCTGGAGAAATATGAGATGTACAAAATGAAATAGAGCAATTGCAGGAAACTGCCAGGGAAAATAGTCGAAGGAAATACTGGCTGGCTCGTTCAGAAATATTCAAGTTATGTGACAAGAGTGGAGAGCAACAAATGGATAAGCACTCGTGGCAAAACTTATATGCTAAATTATTAAAGAATTGTTTATGCAACACATCCATCACAAATTATGTTATAAAATTTGGGGCTAACTGATATCTACATAATTCTTAATTCATATAACCCACATTGACCTATACAACACTATAACATACTCAACTATTTCCCTTATCCTTTTTTATTCTTATAGGCGTGAACTTTTCTTTGAGATTTACAAAAGAAACCCCTTCGAAAGAAGTTAAGACTGGCAAAATTATTACATTATCGAACTTCTTTCAAGAAGATATTTCAAGCCACTTCGATGCCCCTAAGTCCACCGCCTTTTTCCATTTACATATCGAAAGCTGCAACATATCTACGAATGCCAACGGACTCGTTTGCCATTGTCATTGTAACTTCCCCGAATTTTCATGCCCCCCACTCACCGATAAATGTGGGCGTTGGGTGTGTGTAGGGTGTGGGCGTGGCTGAGACAGACAAAGCACATTTCCGTCAAACACAATAAGTCGATAAAAAGAAAGGGTAAAGAAACGAAAACAGAAAATAGCTAAAAAGACGCAAACGGAAAAACTATTTTCCAATTTTCCAAAATGTAGATAAAAACACACATACACGCTGAGATGTGTGTGTGTGTGATGGGGCGGAAGGGGCGTGGCAAGAGGTGAAGGTTCAAAGCTGCACAAACAGAGATATGCAAAAATTGGTAGTGGCAGCGAGCTGAGGCAGCAAAAGTTGCGCCAAAAAAGAACTTTACACAAGGCGCTGAAGAAGAAGAAGAAGCTGCTGCTGGAGAAAAAAAATGAAGATAAAGAAGATTGTAAAGGGGGCGAAAAGGGGCGGGGTTCGAAGGAGCAGCAAAACACGAAGATGAATTATTAGAAACGTATGCAGAATGCTGCATATGCATTAGGGGCTTCTTTTTTTGCGTCTGTGTGCGCACCACGCGAATAAATCAAAAATGTTGCAAAAATGTTGAAATTTTGTGGGATGTGGGAAAATGTTGCAAGGTGTGGTAGCTACTATACAATGCTACGCGGAAATTGGTAGTATACACTAGTCTGGTATTCACGACTATTACAAATAGCTTTTACATTTTCTTTCTTTAAATCATAAAATTCAGTTTATATTAAAAAATATATTTATTATAAATACTTTAAAAAAGTACAACAAACTTTTCATGTTTTTTTTTCTTTTTGATACAGAAATACGTACGGCTATTCGAATTTCAGTATGCAATTTTCCTAATGACTTCATCCGCAAGTCCTTCAAACAAATATACAAAGAGTTCTGGGTGTTTTCCCAGATTTTCACTCCTTTTTTTTTGTTGTACAACGATAACATTGTAGATATATACATAAAAGGGGGGAAATGTGTGCGTGCAGTGGTGGAAAATTCGGCGTTTTTCGCCGCCCACAACTCACCGCCCTTTGCAGCACTTCATTCGTTTTTACTGGGCACGTATTCTCCAAAGACTTGGCGTCCCAGCTGCACATTTGGGCTATGTTTTTAATATGCTAAGCACTTTTTTATGCATTTTACAACACTATCGAATGTGCCAGTCCGCAGCTGCAATGCTGTCCTTCGCTTTGGCTTCTATCTATGTATGAATGCATGTGTGTGTATATGCGAGAGTGTGTATGTGGGATGCAGTCACATTGACAGTCAATGCAGTGCGACAAGTCACAAATGTGCATATCAATGGATGTGTCAAAAACGTTGCCGAGAGTTAATAATACATTTCGCATTCCTCGAAGAAGCTGCAGCCACATCGGAGGGATCTGCAAAATGTTGTGGACGAGGAGGGACGAAATCCACTCCGACTAACTCCACTTCACATTCGCCAATCGCTAAGTGCATGTCAAATAACCGGGGGTTACGGAGGGGGAGAGTGGAGCCGAGTGGATTTACTATGTGACTGACTGCATCCTGATTATGACACAGACACGATATATATTTGGTCCTGAAGTTTGACATTCCAAGCTGCCATTGGCTTAGCTCGCTTGGATGCGAATGGAAAGTAACTTCGTTTTTAGCTGAAAGCCCTGTTTGGCTGAAAAGCTTAAACAGAGATAGTAGCTATATAAGTTGAAAAAACTCTTGAACACTCAAGTACTTTCAACGTTGCTTGTTTAAATACAGTTCGTTATTATTATGACTTTCTTTAAAAGCAAAGTTAACCATTCCCAGATATGATCAAACCTCCCATAAATTCGGTCTCCACAAACTTACCCTTTTAACCAACCCCAAAGCTAATCAAAAATAATACTATATGATTTGATGTGAGGGCAACCACACTATATCACTATATCACATCTCTTACAAAGAAATCTTCGTAATGCAACTCAGCAATAAGCTAAGTAACTGCCATCCTGTGGCAAGAGAATCGAAACGAAGACATGGCAAGTAATGAGCGTTCTGCAGTGCTTCAAGCAAGGGTCAAACCATATACATATATATATATTGCACACAAGCGGGGGATCCCACTTCTCACACAACCCTTAAACGCTTTCTCAATTTTCCCTGCTTTGGAGCTAAAAACGATTTATGCCGAGCACGTTTCATGCGAAAGTCGTCGGCACGTTACACTCCAGCAAAAGATGGGAGTACAGTCAAACTTCGCTAGCTTAAACTTTTATAAATTTAATTTCGTCTAAGTTGTGTGAGTGGGAGAAGCGTAACGTTATAGAAAAGCCGGATCCTATAAGAAAGTCAACATAATTTTGAACTAAAACAGAAAAAGCGTAACTATAAGTTTCATATTTAGGGTATTGTGTTTGGGCATTACAAATATCTTCTGTGGTAGCCAACACTGGCTCAGTCTTCGTATTTCAATAGAAATCTTTAATTAAACAAGCTGGCTGTACCGGTGAACTGTTTGTGGCCAACACTGGCTAACAGTGTTGTTGAACGTCGAAAGCAATAATGGCAAACTTCCGTTTAGCTGCAAAGGCTTGCAACAAAACACAACGGAAAAACAGGAACGAGCACACGAAAATGGAACGCAACAAAGGGAAGCACTTAGCGGTTTACGTTGGCGGTTGGATTGGTTAACAGAACCGAGAGATAGCCATGTGGAAGGAGGTGGTTAGAAGGGGACTGGAGGGCATGGAGCTGGTACTAGAACCACCAACAGTGGTTATGGTCGGACGACGATGACGACGATTTGGCCAAAAGCGAGGCGACACAAGGATCCGGATTATGCAGCTTTGCGCACACACGTGTGCCGAACGTGACAATTTTCGGACAAAGCTAATGATGCTGCGAACTTGCAATTTGTTTAGGAGCAAGAAGATGTTGAAGCGATGGAGATATGGGGGAATATCAGAGCTAAACACATATTTGAGTTGAAGACAGGTTAATACTCTGTGTTGACTTATCCAGTTTGGTAATAAAACTTATGATAATCATTAGTTTAACGATGAAAGGTTGTAAACTTTTGCATGTTTGATTTTAAATTTTCAGCCTTAACTCTGAACAAACTTGCACAGGGTATTCAACATTCCATGCACCCGACACTTTACATTTCCCTAAGCTGTAGAAGTCATTATACCGGGATTACCTGCATATTCCCAACATACATATATGACCATTCAAAGTTACTTACTGATAAAATGTAGGTACTACATTTTAGCAACCAAAATGCACGAAATATTAGTCACAAATGTCAAAGTTCATGGCCCTTCCAAGCTCGACAAAAAGAACTGAAACTTTTTAATAAAAACATTGATTGAAACAAGTAGCGACGAAGGAAAAAACAAAGTGAGGAATCTGTTTGACGAGCAACCGAAAAGAAAACAAAACTGAACACTGATTATGAGAAACCAGGCAGGGGAAATGGGGGCGGGGTCACAGGGCGTGGCTTTGGCAGGAGCGTGTAATAAATTAATGAAAAGTTTATGAAGCCGGGACGACAAAGGCGAAAACGGAGAAAAAAATCGAAAAATATTTTCTCGCTCATCAAACAATTCAAAGCAGAGAAAAGGGAGCGAAGCACAAACTTTTTTCATTAACAATACGAAATCGAGAAAAAGTCAGGCGACAAAAGTTGATGATGATGGCACATATATAGAATTCTTGTTGGCCTTCAGTTTATTTCATTTTTTTTCGGGTTCTTGTTTTTCATGATTTCCCAACACACACATAAGCATTGAAAGAGAGATGGCGAGAGGCAGACCAAGTGTTGAAAGTTGTTTTAATGTTAATGACATTTCATTACGCGACAACGGGGGTGAGATATCCTGTTGACAAATTGCTGAACATATTTTATGCCACAGCAACCCCCCCTCATGGGCCACCACATAAACACCCTTCTAATGGACACCCATGGACAATGCAGTGGTGCTGCTATAGTCATTTCATCATCCCGTTGCCTCTGCCAAATTAAATAAATAAATAAAGCATCAAGCATACGCACTGTGGTACAGTAGATAAATTTAACACACCCCATCCATATTTCTTTTCGTCAGTGCGTATGTAACTGTACGTGTGTGCGTGTATATATGTGTGTGTGAGTACATTTCTCTAGAGCATCTACTTGAAGACCGAAGAGGAAGCAGAAACAGAAGACGAAGGCGCCCCAAGAATGCCTCTTGATGTGCTATTTTTACAAATTTTAGGTTAAAATACTTTGGCCAAGTGGCTCTGGCAGCAGCACAAGCATGTGTCAGGACACACTCACACAAGCATAAGCCTACGAACACACTCACACACAGATATGTATATACATATATATAGCTTTAAGGACGAAAGAGGAGCCGCATCTGCGAGGCGTTGTAGCGTAACGAATCTCAAAAGGCTGCCACTGCTGCTTGATGCCAAAAATAAAGCGAGAAATGAAAACGTGGCAAAAGTCAAAGAATTGTTAGTGCACACCCTGGGAAATCTATTTAAGACTTCAATTTTCCTAGTTTCTCAGCCGTAGCATACATTTAGTTGCGCGCTCTAATGCAAAAAAAACTTTATGTTGTCCCTAATTCGTTATGAATTTAAAAGGTAACTATTAAATGCATTCCTTAATTGGCTCCTTTTCGAATGTATAACTTTATAATCATTTTAGATTAAATTGTACTTTGTGAAAGCTTTACATTAATTAAGCAAAATGGCTCAACCAATTTTACCAACGCAAAAGCGTCAATTGAATAAGTGCCCAAAACTTTGCCAGTACGAAAACAAAATTTTCTCAATTGGATTAAAACGTATACAATTTGACCTAAAGTTGGGCAAATTGATTGGATTAAATTACACAGCTTGTAATTTATTTCGACAGACATTGATGCTCGTATGAGTGATTAGTAAATTAGACGAATTGCATTTAAGTGCAAGACCACAGAAAATCTTGAATGCAAAGTGAATTGAAATGCATATGATTAATAAAATCGATTCAGACTGTTGAAGGTGGTGAATAATTGAGGTAAATTGGATGTTTAGCCATCAAAGGACACATTTTCCCTCTGCCTTTTCAAAATCTAAATTTATTTTTCATTAACTCACTGCACACACACACGCTGAGCAGTGAAATTCTGCCATTTTCTGGTCCCGAAACATATTCAACTTTGACATTTAACCTCCCTCTTTCGAAACCCACTCCGCATTTTGCAGAGAACTCTGCTTCATTGACTCAACTTGATTAGTTGTTGCGCCAGTTGTCGTTGTACCGTGTACACATACACACATAGTACCGAACATTTTGTACAAAATAATTACAGAGCATGAAATTGAATTGAATGAAATGCCATTTCATGGAATTACCCGGAAACTTTTTTCCTTCCTTCACTGGCTCGTAAAGTTTCCAATTTTTTTTTGTACCCCCAGTTTTCTCTATATTTATTTTGTAATGTCGTATGTGAGTGAGCACACGGGACAATTTCAACCTTTTTTTCACATTGTTTTTCCTTCAGTTTGTAAAAACATTAATTAAATGCTCAGTCAGTGGCATTAAACTGGGCAAACTGTGGGCAGAGAACATTGAATCAGTTAAAAATTTGAAGCGCACTACAAATATAAAATATATGGAGCACATTAAGTTTTTGGGTAAAAATCATTTATGAATACTGTTTGCAGCAAGCAAAAAAAATTAGTAATACGGATTCAGATAACCAAAGGGTCGGTCAAAAAAAACTCGAACGAAAATGGTTTATGTTAAATTTGCTGGAAAACTCAAACAAACACTTTGGTGGCAAGCGGAGGAGGGTCAAAAGCAAATTGCAAATGATGAAACTTTGCCCATCATAAACGCCATTTTATGTTATCCAATATGGCGTCGCTTTCTGCCCTTTTTTTCCTCGGCCATAAAATTTATACTTTTTAGTTTTGGGGGCCGAAAAGTTTTTGCCCCCCATCAAGGGGCGTAGCAGATCGAGAAAGACAGAGAATGAGCTCGGCTAATCGCACATATTTCCACATCAATAACAATTACGAAAAGGACCAAGGACCAAGGTCCAAACAAAAACTCATCTCATTTGGTATGCAAGAGTACGGAATATTTTCACCAAAAAAAGATTTTCCACACGATTTGCCGGCGGATGGAATTTTAAATTCCAGAAGTTAAAGCAAAACAGCACACTTAACCTCGTCAGCAGCCGCAATTTGGGTTAGTTGCAAATGTATGTCAGTTGCTAATTAGCTGCACTTCACTGGACCCCGTCGCATATAGAAAATAATAATGCATATTCATAGGCGCGCCTTCTATGTGGCGATGTCACGCATACGCCACGTGAAACGCCACCACTCAAAGGTCCTTGAAAGCAGCAGCAGCAGCAACAGTCAAAGCAACACGCAGCTCATGAGTGAATTTTTCCGCGGTGGGCGTGGCCATCTGCCCACTTAGCACGGCAGCAGAAAAATGAAAGTATTATTACGGTGCTAGCCATTAAGATCGGATAAGTTGCTCGAAAGTGATCCATAAATGCTGACTTTACATGCCGATACTGCTATTCGAATTTGCATAATACAAAACTGTATTATAGTTTGTTAATGATTTTATACAAAGATGCACTGAAGATTTAGTAATTACCTGAGAATGTTAAGCATTCTACAAGCAATTACGTTGAAAGGAAATCACAAGCAAAACAGAAATTGCAGATACAAAATGTTTAAGAAAATCACATATTTTAACTGAAGGATTTTCCCTTTGGTTTCCTCCCTTTTTTGTACTTAGTATTGTGTCTGCTGGGCATTTTGCCAATTCATTTTCACTTCGAGTAAAATTAATTAGGAATCAACAAAATGAGCAGAGAAAGAAAAGGCACCGAGCTCAGACAGTGCCTTACATAAATCTCGTTCGCCTGAGCCCTAAAAGTACAAGGAAAAAATGGCAAAACCCAAGAGGGAGCTAAAAAGACTAAAAAAAAAATGAAAAATAAATAGAAATAATAAGAGAAAAACATTTTTCACTCTTGGCAATGGACAATGAGGAGAGACCAAGTTGCTCGCCCCTTCAAACAACAATGAAAATGAATGAATAATATGGCAAAATTTTTCAGTTGCATTTTTTCCCGCTGCTGAGGTTGCTTTCCTTTGGATTTTCTTTACTCTCCATGGTTATTTGTAATTGAAAACATTTTTGTGGCTTTATGAGTGCTCGAACAGCCCTCGCAAAACCCCTCATCCATCGGAACAAACAAACACACTGGCTAATAATCATTATTATTTCAGATTTATTTGCGGTCATTGGGCTTGATTTTCTTTGTAATTATTGAAAATGTGCTGGCCAAGGCAGTTTTCCACTTTGCTACCCTCTTGAGCCCGAAATGGTTTGTTCATTTTCTTGTGGGGATTTTTAATGAAATTTTCCTTGTTCTACACACGAACAATGAGTGTCATTATCATTCCAGTTCGTCAGTCAGTCAGTGAGTGAGCAAAGTCAGTTAGTCAAATATTTGTATAATTTGTCTTTATTGTCATTGACATTAGGCACATTTGTTGCCTCGATTATCTGGGCATTCTTTAAGTGGACAAACAGCTGACGCTGCTAATGGCAGCGGGCGGAAAAGGGGGTCTTGAAGTGGCTCTGTGGTTTCGTTGGTGGGTGATTGTGGTGGTTTCCAGGGGGTGGTGGTTACCCGCCCCAGACTTTTGCTATTTTCCCCAAGATTAGGTCTTCCGTTAGTGTCTCTACTTAAGCGGTAGCTGTATAATTTCTAAGTATGCAAATTATTCTTTATGTCTGTTAAAGCTCAACAATCTATACATTATACATGGAGCAACCTTTAGGGAAATATTTAAATATAAGGTGCTTTTTTTCGGTGTCATAAAAAGTTAAACAAATTTAAACCAAAAACTCATTTCCCTTTTCAAACTTCTTCAACCTGAACCACTCATGCGATTCCTGGATTACCCCAAAACAAAGCCTGCTCAAAATTCTTTTTTTTGCTAGTACAAATTAATTCCACTCCTCAGCAGAGGATAATAAATGGTAATGAGAAACCAACTGGTACGCGACACGCAGCCAGGAACAGGATAATCATCGGGCAAGATAAGCAAATTGACGGCGGCCATGGAGCATTGAAGATACCAGCGCAAGTCCGCGGCCCCACACAGTGTAATTATTTCAATATTTAATGACTGTAAAAAATCAAAAGAAGCCTATGCTAATGACACACTCACAAAAAAAGTTTGAGCTAAATTTTAGTTTAGTTTAAATATTTAAACGAATTTCTTTTAACTCAAACTCAACTTTATCAAGAGGTATATTTCCGTATAAGCCGAATTGTATAATTTAAATTAAATTTCCCAGGCACTGAATTTTTTGTGAAGGACCTCGGACCCCCCAAGGACACTCACCACGGGCACAGGTATCACGCAGTAGACGCAGGGATGCCCACCAACAGCAGCGGCGGCGGTCGCGGTCGGCAGTCCGTAGGCGGCGCACAGATGGTGATCCGTCTTAAATATCTTTGTTGGCGGCGGCTGGGCAATCAGCGACGAGGAGGTGCTGGAGCACGTGTACAGCGTCGTGGTGGTGCTGGTGGTGTTGCTGCTGCTGTTGCAGGTGTTGCTGTTGCAGGTACTGCTGCTGCTGCTGCCGCTGCTGCTATTGCTGCTGTTTTTGCTGCTGTTGTTGCTGCTGCTGCTGTTGCTGCTGCTTGTTCTGCTTGCGGTTTTGCTAGCCTTTGTTGCGACTGTTGTCCCGGCAACACTTGTTGTTGCTGCCGCTGCGGCTTCCTGTGGTGGTGGTGTTGTTGTTGTTGCTGGTGGCGGCGGCGGCGGTGGTGGTGGTGGTTGCTGCTGGCTCAAGGAGCTGGCCTTAGGATATTTAGCGTCTGACGGTGTTGCTACTGCGGATGATGCTTCCTTCGGTGCTGCTGCTTGTGCTGCTGCTACTGTTGCTGCTCCTGCCGCCGCTGCTGATGCTGCTGCTACTGCTGCTGCTGATGTTGTGGCTACGGATGTTGTTGTTGTCTGGACAACTGTTGCCACCAATTGGCTGACAGCTGCTGCCTTAAATTCGCCGGACTTTTGCTGCTGCTCCTGCTGTGGGTCCTGTTGGCTGAAATTGGCTAGCTTCGATGTTGCTGCGGGCAATGGCGAGGTTTTTCTCTTGATTGACGCAATTTTAATGGCTAATGGTGAGCAGGTTTGATTGTAAATTGATTTCCTGGGCTTGCGTCGATTGTTTTCCCCTTATTATTTGCGACTATATGAGCCTTTGTTTTGCAGTTTTCCTATTGATACATTGACTAGTTTGCTATGCGATTTTTTATATTGGCTAAACACTGAACACTTATTTAAGTTGAAATTTTATTTACTTGACTTGCAGTTACTTAAGCACACACATCGATAGACACAATTTATATTCGTTTTTTTTATTCAAGCTAAGCTTTTTCAACTAATTTTTTGTTTTCTTTTTTAATGGCAATTTGCTAAATCTTTTTCACTCACAATTAAGCTAGGGTTTATGTGTTTACTTTTAGGCTAGAGTCACAAATTTAATTTGGTTTTTTATTTCAACTTTATTGTCTCTATTTATCGCTTAGAGTGTTTCATATATTTCTTATTAAAATAATACTGTAGATCTTTGCTTTGGTGTTCACTTCGAAGATTCCGTTAATATTTAGTTAATTTCTTCCTTGCTTTCAGAGTTTTTAACCCTTTGTAGTTGTGCTTTCTTCTGACTTTAATTAGAGTTCTTAGTTGGCTAAGATTCGTAGGAATTTTCGCTGACAATTGTTGCGCTGAGAGACTGGAATCCTTGGACTACTTTGAGTAGCGAGTTCTTGAGCAGAATATTTGGTGTAAACTTTTCGATTTTCACGCCTTGTAAATAATACTGAACATCACTTGCACTTTACACTTCGCGGTTCTCTCAGTGGCTAATATGTATAAATATATTTGTAAATCATGGACAGAATGAACTGACTTCGACGCAGATTACGTATACGCACGGAAAATGGAAATATAAATATACGTATGTATATATTTAATGCAGAATCTTGCGGTATGGCGTTTAAAAACTTTTCTATTTCGAAAAAACACAAAATGGCGAGCTTGCACTGTGTTGAAAGGATGTGTTTGCAGGACTCCTTCGTGGACTGCTCGCTTGGCTATTTGTTAATAGTGGGATTTGGTTTGGGCTTGAATTTGATATTCGATTAGGACTTCGATTCGGTTTTGGCTTCAGACTTGGCTGTTGGTTGTCTCCGGCAATCTCAGTGTGCTTGGGGCTCTGTGGTCGCTTTCCGCTTTTGTGGTGCACAAAATGAGGAAAAGGCGTTTGTAACTGAACTTGACAATCGTCGAATGGATTCTGAATTTCTCATTGAGTAAGGTTTTTGAGTAAGGCCTCAGCTCAGCCTGGCAGATTCGTTTCGGCTTCCCAGCTTCGGTTTTCCCACTTCGTGTGCTCGAATGCATTGGGGAGCCGGCAAAATTGTTTTCCAGCAACAGGATCCACAAGCCGACGCAGGCGCAGGACCCAAAGGCGTTTCGTATGCCATTCAGCACTGCAATTTCAGACGGAGTTGGAGCACCATATATCCCCACCATCGCCGTCTGGCCAGCAGCAGCTTCCTCAATTGAAATGCATCCCAGCCTATATGGTCGCAATTACCTTAACAACTTTGGCCTGCTCTCGCAATTGTCAACATTGAATTTAATCACAAATTACTACGTGACCAAGCTCACAAAACTTTTTATAAGAAATATAAATATTTTGTGTTGCACAAACTTTTTAGCGCACAAACTCAAACACTGTTAAGTTTTTTTCGGCTACGAAACTCAAATAGAAAATGCCAAAGCGAAAATTATACGTTGGTATGGGGGCGGCGAGGGAAAACGAATTATTCAGGTAAAATACAAAACTGGGGTAGGAAAAGCAAATCAAAGGAGTGTAAATGATATTTCCTTTTGGACTGCAGGAAAGTATTTAATTTCCTAATTACTGAAGTGGGAAATAAGAACTTAGACTGACAAGTCGGAGAACGCCGAAATTATTCGTTTTCTGTAGCTTCTAGTTTATCAAACGGATTAGTTTAAATGACAGTTCGAAAATGGGAATGCAACAGATTCAACTTTGAAAGAGCTAAAAATATGTAAATAATGCATAAAATTGGAATTTCAATCAGAATTATAAAAAGTAAAATCCTAAAGCTGGAAAGGGCTTTGTTTCTTATTGCGATAGCGTAGTTTTCCTAGATTCTGACAAACTCTTGCACTTGCAATTTCAGCTACAGTAAAAATCATAAGGAAATGATTTTGTTTGCCCACTCAAACTTTTCGAAAATTTAATATCCAAAACTCTCTCCAAACTTGACATTTACAATTTTGAGCCATAAAAACGCGGTCATTTCCAACACAAAGTGCGGTCCAAAGTAATTTTAAAAATATATATCTTCCCTTAACTCCATAAACTTCAGCAACTTGGCCGTTTCCTCTTTTATTTATTTACTTTCCTTTCTTCATTTTCCTGTGTAGGACACAAAATACGAAATATAATTTTCATTCCAGCCACAATAACTGACGTCGACTGAGGCGCTGACTAAGCGCGAATGTTTACAATTTTTGCCGCATTTTCGCCACCCTCAACAACAAGTTTTTCTTTTTCCCCGGAATTTTTATTTTCATGTGGTCCGCCAGAGTGTTGTTGTTGCTGCCGTGAGTTGAAAGCTGTTTAAATGAAAGAACGTTCCCGTGAAAAAAGCCAAAGCAACGCCTGTTGGCCATTAGAGGATGCCAAATAGATGTTGCCTACAAAGCGAGCACACCTGGAGGGATTGCAAGGAGTCTGGTGAGGGGTGGTTAGGGATTGGGGATTGGATTGGGCTACCTAAAAACGTAGCAAACGAGCAACATCAGCCCCAGATTCGTACCACACCCATCTCTTAGTATTATGCCGCAGAAGCTTTGAATAGTTTATTATATGGCATACATATATACAACATATACACCTAGAGAAATTGGCATAACCAGGTTAGTAAATATACCATCTCGTAGATATTATGAATTATTAACCACATTTGTGGTTAATTGATAGCTAAGATCGTAGATAAAGATCCCTAACAAATGTTTACTATATAGTTTGCTGTGCATCCATATAACACGCTGGTAAACCGGATTTCGTCAGTTGAGGAAGGACGAAGGGTACCACTTACAAATGTTGCCTTTGTGCGATTTCCATTTCATGCTTTACATTTTTTACATATTTTTTTTGTGCGTTGCTGATGCTTAGAAAGCAAATGCATAAATTATGATGGAAATTACACAATGCACAAAACATTACACCCCCTTAAAACGTGTAATACCATTGAAATTAGCAAAAAGGAAATCCAGCTAAAATGCTCCTTTCTTTGCTGGCCAGTTTGTGTGCATAATGATTTATCCAGGTATGAGGATAATGGGGCACTATTGGCCCGATTCTCTCATCGAGATTAGACTGCCTGCACTGCAACTGTCAGCAAATTGATGGGGAAAATGGTTAGAAGAAATCCATATCATTGCCAGGCCGTGGCAGCCGCATCAGCGAGAGCAATTTTCCACTCAAATGCGTACTCGTTCCCTCTGCTACCACGATTCCCCCAGTTTTTCCTGATTTTCCACCCATTTTCGTCCCGCATTTCCCGGATTCAAAGGACGCTGCGTATGACACATGTCGATTGCAGTGGCGCCCCCTATCGGCCGCAAGGCAAAAATGGCGCCTTCTATGTGGAAAGAAGCATCAGAATCAAAAATCATCAGCCTGAGTCCGATTTGAATGAGCGATTGAGTGAGTGACTGTGTGACTGACTGAATGACTGACTGGCGAGAGTGCGACCGAGTGAGCCGTTTGATTGCTTGATTGATGCACGGAGCTATTGATTGATTGATGCCTTTGTTGATCCCTGATTGCTTAAATGTTTGCCCAACACTTTTTATGCCAGGCTATTTCGAATTGCTTTGGAGTTTCAAACGGGGTAATAGTGACTTTCTACGTTTTAAGACGTAAATCATTTTCCCAAAACTTTATAAATTCAGGAAAATAATAGAAGAAATAGTTGACCAATAAATTACAGCCCAATATTGTCTGCGATATGTATCTAACTTACGTTTGAATAGTTCTGGGATCTCGGAATTTGCGGCGGCAATTGCTGGGCGTTCGATGGCCCCCTCATGCTACCGCCTCCACCTCCCCCGCCGCCTTGCTGCTGGTGAGGCGGTCCGCCCATCTGATGCTGTTGCTGAGGGGGCGGGGCTGGACTGTATCGTGGGTGCATTGTTCCTAGTTTCCTAATAGCACACTTGAATTGACTTGCGACTGAAAAAAGGGGAGTAAATGAGATAAGACAGATTAGAAAGGGTGAGTCATAATTACAAATATTTTATAATCTTAAGACTTTGCTGATATTAACATTTGCTTTAGCTTTGCTTTACTCGACCGCATTTTTATACAGATTTTTATAACTGGTCAACCTACATTATGACAGTTTTTTTGTAGTTATTTAATTGAATTTTCTTCTCATTTTTAGCATTTTGACTAATACATTAATAAAGAATATTATATTTAAATGTATAAAATGAGGTCAGTATTTTTTCTGCTAATTAAAGTTTTCTTTTATTTTTCTACTACTTTTTTACAGCCCAACCCGTTTGCTCTGACTGCCGCACGGCAACACTGTTCTCTGCACTTTTCTTTCTCTCTCCCTCTCTCTATTTATAATGCTCTTTTATAGCATTCTGTGCCACATCCAGCTTATTTTGCCGTGTTTATAATTTGTTAATAATATTTCACTAGCAACTTTGTTGATTATTATTAGCACCACCCGTCTTTAATTGTTGTTGTACTTGCAACAGAGCATTCAGCGAGTTATTTTAGCACTCTATCTGTCTCTTTCCCGCGCGGCAGTTGCAACATTTGCATTTTGGCATTAAAAATAGCACACAGCACAGGCCAGCCAATTTTTTTTTTTGGTTTGCAAATTTATTTATATGCCGCCAGACAGCCACAAACACACACGGGCCACAATAATTTATTGATATGCAGGGGGCAATTATTCAATTGCAAATTGTTTTTACGCTATTGCTTTTTGTCAATTGCACTTGTTGTTGTTGCTGTTTTTTGTTATTGCTTATTTAAGGACAATGACAGCAAAATAGAGAACGAGAGCGCAGTGCACAAGAGAAAGAGAGCAAAGAGCGAGAGAGAAGAGCGGGTGGAAAGAGCACCGGCAAACAACAAGTGAGCAAAGCAAAAGGTGAAAAATAAATTTGCACTGCGATAAGATTTAAATAATTATTGCTCTCTCTCTCTCTCTCTCTCTCTCTCTCTTTGGACTTTTTCGTTTTCCCAGTTGTATTATTGTTTTTCGTATGCTGTGCTGTGCCGTTCTTATTTTTGTATTTTTATGCCATTGCTTTATGTATTTTTTATCGAGTGCATTGCTCTAAAACAACAACATTCGCTTTCAATTAGCTGAGAGCCGCAAATTTGTTGCTTTTGCCATTGTTACGTCTGCTTTGCGGGGCTTCCAAAGGTTGTTTTTCCTCTTGTTCAATTTGCTTTTGGTTTTTAGCTTTGCCTAAATGTTGCTTACTTATTGAAATTTCGTTTTATTGCTGGTTTGTCAGCTGCTGATGGCTCTTCTTCTTGCTTCTTGTTGCACGTTCTGTTTTTTTGTGCACACAAACACACGCACACACAGTCGGACAAACACAACACACACACACAATCGCACGCCCACGCACACTTTTTGCACTTGAAAGTAATTCGATTCGTTTTCGTTTCGATTTTTCGCCCTTTTACTTCGTTATTTGTTTGTTGTTCCGTCACGCGCTTTTATTTATATATTTATGCAAAATATTACAACGACAAAATATAAGTTTGCGCAGCCGAAAAAAACGAAGAAAGCGCAACGCGACAGCAATCGGCAATGGTATGAGCTTCTTCTTCTTTCTTTTCTGCCGGTAATGCTCTCTTCGCTCTCTCGCTTAATTTACAGCAATCTACAGTAGCCGAAAATAGTCTAGGTGCAATCCATAATATTCAATATTTTCTTTTACTTTATGTAATAAAAAATTTTCAGCTGGGAGTAGCATGATAATAAAGTTCTTAATAAAGTAGCACAATAACTTTGTCTACGTGTTAGCTTTGTGGCCTTATAGCAAATATATTCTGTGTACATAGCCTTTTTTCCGCCACTGTATATATTCCTTCTCTTCAATTTGTATTCTCTTAGAAAAATGCTCTTCTTATTGCCTCTTATTAGCTTGCGCCCTGATGTTTAATGAAACTCTTTCGGTTTTCTACTTTATTATTCTATTTTATAACAATTTTATTTATTTTATGTATTCTGTTTATTTTTTTATTTTGTGGAATAAAGTCCAAGCTTATTAATTTTAAAAATATAAAAAACATTGTAAATATCCGATATATGTATTTAATACAAATTTTTCGTCATTGCATTTCGTCACTAATCAAAAATTAGGATCCTGTTTAACCAATAATGTTAACATTTTAAAAGCCTATTTTCCATGCAAACTTTAAATAACTTTCCTTTTCGAATTTGATGCACATGGTTGTCAATTTTTCCAATCCCATTATTTCAGTTCATTACGCAAATGTAGCAAAATAAAAAGAATGAAATAAAATCGAGGGAACCAAAAACTGTAAAGCCAGCAAAAGCATATAGTGTGTTATTTTGAAATATTTAAATAAAATTAATATTCTCAACAAGTGCGTCGCATAAAAGGGCGACGCACACCACACGTCCTTCCGCCCACTTTTCACCACCCACCGCCCCTCAGCTTTTGGCACATAACAAAGGACTAAGGGACTAAACAAATGATGCATGATGACGACAACGAAAAATAAGGAGATAGGGGGTTAAAACTGAAAAAATCGAAATGAGAGCGACTCCCACGCATTGTAAAGCACTGCCACGCCCACCGCCCACATAAAGCCCAACCACTCAGACAGCAGCGGGCGAAAAAATAAGAACATATAAACTTTTACTGCGACTTTCATTTTCAATTTATATACTTTATTTTTATGCACCTTGATACATTTCAATAGATCACAACTTTTTTTTAATTTTTAAGCTTTTATATCTAATTACTTGACTCGCGACTGTAACATCCCCAAGCATAAATACATGTATTCTGCCACTCCCACCGCCCCCATAAGCCTACAAACAATAAATTTGCAATAGGAACGACAAAATTTGAAGAATGGGACAGGACCAACAAACAAGAAGCAGAATCAGGAGCAGACAGAAAGGACAATACTCGAAATGAAATTGGATGGGACAAAAAAAAAATTTTAATACAACAAAACATGCAAGGAATTTAAATTTATCTTAAATATGCAAATTTAATGACACTATCGAGATATGCAAATTTCCCAAAGCAGCAGCAGCAGAAAAACAATATACAACCAAAATGGAGCAAGAAATCAACGAAGTTTAAAACAGTGAAATAATAAATATATGGACCTAATAATTTTGACATCCAAAATTTAAAAAAAAACTTATATTTTTATAATAGTTAACAAAACTTAAGTTGTATAACACAAGCAGTGTTTGTCCCTGTAATAATTAAGTATAACCTTTAAATGAAATATTTAAGACAACAATCGTGCAACTACTGTACCTGAAAAATGGGCCAAGAAATCAAAAAACGCCAATAAATCGAAAGATGGGGCAGATAGTAAAAAAAAAAAGACAGGATCTCACGCACAGTGGGCTGAAACACTTTCGCCTAAACGCATGAAAAATAACATATTGGGGGAACGGGAAAATGGCATGCAAGATGGATGTGCTTGGGGGAGGGGAGTGGTGGGTGGAAAGTTGCCTGCGGAACGGTGGAGGGGGGCGGGGCAACAGCCTCTCTGCGGCCAAAATGACGACGCGTTGGTATTTTCATTAAGTTTGGCACCATTTTCCTTTTGTTGCCCACTCCAAAACCCATTTTTTCCTACACTGCCTGCTGCCCTTTTTTATAAATATTTTTTTACCTTGCAGTGAAAGGAAACTATTGATATTTAGTATATTTAATATATACATATATATTTAGTAACTTCAAATGTCAGTAAATAGTAAATTAATAAGTTAACTAGCTTTCAGTTTTATTGTTTGTTTTAGTAAGTAAGAACATCAATTTATTTGGCTTAGTTATGAAAATATAATACTTTTTGCAAAATATTTATTTTTTATATATGTTTCCATTGATCCATACAATGTAGTTAGATTTTTGTTCAGTGTAGAGTTTCTTGGCCAACGCTTGAAGCGAAAAAATTCTTGTCGCGCAACAGCAGCAAAAAGGAGGCAGAGCCAGAAGTAAGGGCTTTCGGGGGAAGGGAGCTAGGGGGGGGGGGGGGAACGCTGCTACGTGACCGTAAGCAATTTGCAGTGTGGGCGAAAAGGCCGGAAAAGCCGTGAGTGAGGGGGTGGAAAAGCAAGTGGAGGCGGTGGGGTGCACTGGGCACTCCTCGCTGCGTAATCGCATCAAGAAAGTGAAATGTCAGCTGTTTCCATCATCTTGGCGCTGCGCCTCTGTCGGCATGTGCCTGCCAGGAATTCAAGCTAGTTAAAAAATAAAAAAAATTTTAGAAGCATGCGATCTAAGGGTCTGCAGGGCAGGAACTACAACCACTAGTTTCCCAATGGAATGCATTGTATAGGTCACTGCGTTAGGACCAAAAAAAAAAACAGAAAAAAAACAATAGGGAAAACTACAGAACCAGAGCAAGTGAAGTGTAGGAAACGCTTTTGTTGGCGCGTGATCTAAGGATAATTTATGACTCGCCCAAGGAGAGAAATGTGCGCAGGCAGAGGCAGCGGTTGTCACAGGACACGACTGACTTTGAGATAAGGAGTGCTCAAGGCGAGCTCGAGAATTTAAATTCAATCAAACTGCAGTCGGTAATTGCTCGGCCATGAATGGGAAGCATCTCAGTTCAAGGTTTTCCAATGCAGGAGGTGGAAAAATATATGGGGAAAATGCAAAGCTAGAATAGAAATATTCATTTATCATTTATATCACTTTAAAAATCCTCGAATAATTGGTATAAAATAAGCTTATATACCATTAGTTATTAAACAAAATCAACAGAAGTTAAATTCCCGAAAACAATATTTTCCCGCCCCCAATCCGCATCCCCATTCCCAAATTAAACGCCTCTATCGATGTCCTTCGCTTTGGTTTTCCATACCACATTAATATGTGCACAAATACACATCAAAGGACACCCCCATATCTGCAATATATTACGTTCATAATCCATTTTCGCCCGAGCAGACATTGAATGTCATTGGTGAAATTAATTTATATAAAATGACATAGATTTAATATGCGAATGAAGGAAGAATATTGATGTTGGCTACCCCACTTCCCTCTTTCTGCTCCACATTTCCGCGTAATTACCTCGATATGTGCGTGTGTGTGTGTGTGGGGAGAATCCAATGGAAAAGGCGGAAAAGCGGGAAAGTCATGGTGGAGCAAAGCCAAAATGGCGGCGTCGCCGGCACATCATCATTATCGCCATCATCGTCGCCAAGACATCGTTAAATTAAATCTATTGTCGACGCATTCAATGTGCATATAAATCATTTATGGTCTTTCAGCCAAATGCAACAGTCGAAGGGCGCAAATGTAGACATTACAACAATTTATTATTTAATTATCTATGCCGCAAAATGTTCACTCAAAGGCCGCAAACTCAGAGCTCAAGACATCCGAAAACCACAGTACAGACATTAAAGTGCTCCGCCCACATACACACATGGCCACAGTGAAAACCCCCTTTGAACAAAAGAGCCAAAACGCAGACAACTGGGTCTTGAGCATTTCATAAAATTTGATTACAGTGAATGCGTAAAGTTTACGACCAAGTGAAGGGAATTAACTGAAAGTGGCAAGGCGCTCAAACGCACACACATGTGGCGGCATCTGCGGCTTTCCTTTCCTTTCCTTTCCTTAGCTCTATATCAGGGGAATACCACGCCCACTTTTCCGGCCCCAATGCCGCAGCCTCTCGTCGGTCCCCGGAAAATCCATTAGGCGGCAAATGAAAATGGTTCTTTGGCATCGTATCTGCCGATCATAATTTTGTTGTTAAAGCTGCAAATGTTGATTATGATTAGGAATTTTGCAAAAATACTCACATATATTTATGGTTATGCGGATAAGAGGGAAACATTAGTTATACTTTTTGTTGATTATGTATTTTATAAAAAATATATGTTTTTTCTGGTTTGTCCTTTTCTTAAAGGTTTAATAGTTCTTGCAGACTGATTGATAGCTTAACAAAAAAACTTCCTAAAAGTGTTGTTTTTCATACTTGCCATTTTTGGGCTACAAATTGTTTTTTAGCTCCTTGAAGACCAACTTCATTAGTGGATGCTGCCAGACTCCTGTCCAAACTTGGGAAAAATCACAGCATTTTGGGTGAGTGATTGATCTGCAAAATGTGTTGGCCAAAAGATACTCAATTGGCTTAAAGGGAAAGGCTTATACACTAACTTTAAACTTCATTAAGCTACGAGGAAGTATTTGCCTGTTAAATAAAAGAAAATCGAAAATATATGGTTGTATTCAGGTAAAATGTACAATATTTCGTATCATTGGCTAATCACTTTACTCCCTCTATATTAAAGAAATTATTTATAACTTAAATTAACCGCCAGCTAAGCTTATTACTGATGTACATAAATGGCATTAAATTAAAGTTCTGCCTTTCGTTTGCGGAAACTGCAATTTTTAAGTACTTAATGCGCTAGTTCGCCCTGAAATCGGCTTATTGTTTTTAGCATAATTCTGTTGTTGTTCCCCAATTGGAGCTGTCAAAATGTTGATAACTCTGTTACAGTTTTTGGTTTTGGCCAAAATCCTATTGGACAGGAAAAAAAAGAGGGGAGTAGGAAATTTCCCACGCAGCGGCGGCAAGCTGTCGCATTTTGACAATCTAATCTGCTTTGGTATTAATCCTTTTTGCCACAATGCTGGGCAAACAATCTGCCCTTTATCTCCCCAGTTACTTTTTCCCGGATTTCTTCCCCCCTTCGTAGGCAATATTTGCGGTCGTAGTTCTATTATCTCTCAAGTCCGAGGCCGCAATGACTCCAAATTGCCGGGCTGTAGACCCCGCAAAATGTTTCAGCTGGGGAACCACAACCCTCTGCATAAACCCAAAAACCACACCCCCAATTTTCCGGGGGCGCTAACGAGCTTTAAACCGCGTAAACATCTGTGCGAACAGAAAACAGATTCGGACTCACATTTTCCGCTCGCAATCGGTAAAGGAAAATGCCTTTTCCTTGTTGCTGGTAAAACCCTTTTCGATTGCCTACTGGCTGATTCGATTAGAGCTAATTTGATTGGGAATTCGTTTGAGTAGATCTTGAATATGAGCTAGATGACTTTTGTACACAGAAAAAATAGTAAATCACTTAAGTAATGTATTTATTTACAAAATAATTGACTCATGAAATTATTATTAAAGGATTGTAGCTTTGAAAACCACTTTTCAACACTATAACACCAGTTAAGATGGGTAAATCTATTGATATTTATATTGTTCTATGTGGACCTAAATCCAATCCGGTTTGCTTTCACCCTAATCAGGTTATTAATAAGCATTCATTAGCCGGCGGGCAGGGCAATAAATAAAATGCCATCTATTATGTACAAACGATTGCATTTCCACCCAAAACAATCACTTGATTTATTAAATTTATCAAACAAAAAATGGCTATACAGGAATATATATCACTGGCCACTTGAAGCCAAGCATTTCGGGGGCTGTTCTTGTATATACATATATATATATATATATTTAAAAAGGGCCTAACTGCGTTTATCATGCGCCACAGGACATTGCCCACAGTCACCTGGAAGGAGGCAAGAAACTAACTCCGGTTCCGGATTCTTCATGGAACCCCTGCTCTCCAGCATTCCGAGTGTTTCGCTTGGCTGGGCAGCAAATGTTCCATGCGCCGAAAACGCTCCGAATAATGAAAACCAAAGGCAAAAAAAGCCAAAGAAGTTCTGGATTGAAAAAGAAAGGACGAAGTTACAGGCCTCGATGTACTCAATAAATAATGGCACTTTAAAGCGGTGGTGTCTTTCATGCTACCCACTTTATTTACAGCTGTCTCTGGCAATTTCATTCTGACCTCAAAGCTTCCATATATATAGTCCTTGTTAGTCGGTGCTAAGTATTTTTGACAGAACATTCGTGTAATTTAAAGCTGCCCTTCTCTTGGCCATTTTAGTTGTCAGCTTTGTTAGTGGGGGGGACTTGTTAGTATGCTCCAGTGACAAAGCCGTTTTGTTCTGTAGTTAACGTAATTAAAGATTACAAGTTAAACGAAACCTCGGCTTAGATGGGTTTAAAAACTTGTAGTTTGCTGGACTAATTAAAGGCGATGTCCTGACGTTAATACATTCTTACATTCCGAAGACAAAGGAAACTAAAATGCTGATGCAAAATTACCACGCATAAGCCACAGCTTGAAATTATGGTTGAAAATTAAAAATAATTGAAAAGAACTAACTAGCCCGAAATTGGTTTAACTAAAAATTTAAGATTTTATTTGCGAACACACTTGCCACGATTTCAAAAAATTTCTCCGCCACAAAACATTTGCGAAAGTTTCATTTGCAAACGTTTGCCAAAATGCGAATTTCAATTTCCCACCCATTTCCCACACCAAACAGATCGCAAAATGTTGCGAAAATTAATATTGCCTCGTGCCCCGCCCACCAGTCGACATAAATTCTTCGCATTTGAACCATAAATAAAATTCCAAAAATACCGAAAACTGCCGTTGACCCATTTAAGGATGCCCCTTTTTGTGGGGCGGGCAGCCCATCTAATTACAAACGTTTTGCTGCGGGGGGAGGTGGGTGAAAATAAATGGCATGTGTTGACCTTATGCCTATGACCCCCAAATAGATTATGCCAGATGATATGAAATCTGTAGACCAGCCAACTAAACGGAATCCTTTGCGAAATGAAACGAACTCAACTGAACCGAACTGAGTTGAGCGGAACAGAAAATGTGCAACACGCGATGAGCATAAATTGCAATTCCAATTTCCGGTTTCTGTTTCAAATGTCGCACGTTTCGCCCACGCCCCCTGGCCCCCGCCCATCAATTTGGACGCTCCTCTGCCTACAGCCACGCCCACGCCGCTTCCTTCAACCCACACCCCAACACACACACACACACACAGCTGTCGCACAGTGCAGCGTTGCACAATATTGTTGCAATTCATTTAATATATACGTTGCTCGTGGGTTACTGTGCAATTTTTTCGGGTCTCGTAACAAATGTGTGACATTCTCTTAAGTAGCAAAAGGTTCTATTTGTTTAAAACGCAAGCAAAATCAATGAAAAAATATGTTGCCTTTTGCAATATAACTATGTTTCGATAAGAAGTTATTCGCTACCTAAAAAATAATTATGGATTATAGTTATAGTTATATTTTGAATCGAATTTAATTCCCTCGAAGTGCAATACTCATTTTTCTAAGTGCCATGTTGCTGATGTCGCTGCTGCAATTGTAGTTCATATATATTTAACCGCCTAAATACTGTTTGGCAGTTGGTGCGATTGTTGTTTGTGTTGCTTGTGCTGTTTGTGCTGTTTGTGTTGCTGCTGTGCAGTTGTTATCGGCAGCAACCAAATGGCGGAAAATGCAGCAGCAGCAGCAGCAGAATGAAAATGAAATGAAATTGACGTCAACATTTTGTTTCTTGTGTTAGTGAGCACCGCGCCCACTTTCCCAACGCCCATCCTCAATGAGGGCATTACAAGCTGCTTTTGTTGTTGCTGCGACTGCTACAAATGGTTATCGAACAACAACAGCGGCAGCAGCAGCAGCAGCAACAACAAATTGTTGCAGTTTTTGGCTGAATTACAACGAACATTGAAAGAGCATTTTGTAAGTCGCTCCATCTACGGGTTTGCCCACATTTTACCCCATTCCCTTGTTGCATTATTTATACGTAGTTCGCTTTTCCTCTGCCCTGTTTAATATTTCATCATTAATGTTTTCACTTCGCATTGCTAATTGCCATGCAGCTAGTGTGTGTGTGTGTGTGCTAATGTGCTGATAAGTACTACAAGTAAGCCACCCTTCTTCACCTCTTTTTTCTAGGGTATCTTGTAATAACTAGGAAAACATTTGCCAACCAAGAATGCTGTTGCATGCTTTTACCATAGTTGATAGTTGAATTCATTAAATATGATTTATTTGCCATGATTATTGCGCCTTTGTAACAAGTATCTTGGCATATCTTTTAAGAAGAATTTAAGTATTATTTACACTCCATTCATTTTTGTTTCAGATATTAAATTCTTCGACAACGAGTATTTTTTACCCACTTCAAGATTCAGATCACGCTTTAAAACTCATCCAGAACGGATCTGGTTAAGTAATTGTATCATTTATCTTTCATCTCGCTCTCCCTTGATAATGCTCAGCCAAAAATTTACACATTCTGTCCAGCGGAAAATAGGAAAAAATCCATTCCCATCCACGCTGCATGTAGCACCCATTTTCCAAGGATTCCTTGCCATTTTCTAAGCGTATTCAACTTATTTGATGTGCTGCGCATGATTAATCTTCAAAAAAGTGTCCACAAGTCAACCAGCAGCGAAAGAGATGGCGAGTGTGGCGTATGTGGGTTGCGAAAGAGATAGATGGATGGTGGCGAATGTAAGCATGCCAAGGCGACCAAAAACGAAAAATGTCCTTTTCGCTTCATGTGTATGTATGTGCGCATATATGTTGACTGAAAAATGATTAAAAACTTAACTTGCAAAAGAAGTTTCATTCCGAGCAGCAACAAAAACACACCCCCTCCCACACCATTTCTCCCGAATTTACCCTGTTTTGCGGGTAATCCTTTAATGCAGCAAACGCGTATGTCACAGCAGCTGCAACTATTTCTCATCACAGCAGACGCAGACGACAAGGGGCGGACACATCCCCATATACTCGTACATGGATCCCTGTGCCCCTGTCCCTCGTCAACCGAAAACCCGAAATTCCGCCCACCTTGGATGTCTGCCGCCCCCTTTTGTGCTCCCAGGATGACATTTTTGCCTGATTTTCCAGCTACTTTTGGCTGCAAATATTTTTGCTCGCACGTCTTTCATTTTACTCTATTCAATTACCCTGACTAAAGGTCCAACATTTCGGTAAAGGAACTAAAAATATTTATACTATATAGTTCATAAATAGTTTAAGCTGCTCCTTATTAGATAATGTTAAACTGTAAACTTTGAAAATACTTTTAAGTTGAAAATATAGATAAAGATATTTTATATCTAAAAACTTATGGAAAGTCATTTATTTAGACCCAGTCTTTTTCAAGAACACCTAGCTAGTATTAAATTAAATTTAGAAATAAAACAGTGTAGATAATAGCCCAACTTGGAATCTTTTCTGTTTTGCTGATACCTAAATCCCGAAAAACATTTTTGCAAGTTTTTCGCACTCCTTACCATGCTCTTGATCTTCTTACTTCTGCCCCTTGCCAAACGCCACCCCTTCGCCCCTTCCTGTCTGCGATGCATTTTACCAAAGATTTTGACATGGCATAATAAATTGTGTTGGCGCAAAAAGGCGGAGAAGAGCAGAAGACACCTGTACAAACACCCACGCACACGGGGCGTATGGAAAATCTACTTATGCGCCTCGAGCTATGCAAAACTTTAAAAGTGTTTAGTGGATTTTCTTTCGCACTTTTGCTCTATCCTTTCCTTTTGTGCCGCCTTTGTTGTTTTGGCCATTCGCGCGCCACAATTTTCCGCAACATTAATTGCTTGTCATTGTCAACATCCCCAATGTGCCGTGCCCCTTGCCCCCCCTTGCCCACCCTTTAGCCAGTTCAGCCTAATGCCGCCTCGAGATACGAAACGCTCATAAACTTTTGCACGCGTAAATTGTAAAATTTTCATTGCATACTTTCGTGCGTCACTCGAAGGACAGAGATGGCATGATGCACAGAAGAGAGATAGCGAGTGCCGAATGCTGGCGACGCACAGAATTGTACACTTAAAAATATTTCATAAATTCCAAATTAAATATATGATACACTCATAGTTAGTTTTAGTTTATATAGTTAACATTTTAATTTAAACAAAATTAGGAAAATGATTTTTTAACATCAAGTTTTTACTTATTTTTTTCCGCGTGTAATTTGCCCCAAATCTCTTCTCCGCCTTGCCCCCAAAAGAGTGCGTTGGGTTTTTCGCTATTAACATTTTTGCCTTCCGGGGCCAATTGCAAATTAACGTGTGAAATTTGAGGGGGGAAATTGTCCGGGAAGGGAAAATGCGATGAAGATGAGGAAAACTGCGCTCGCGGCGGCTGAGCAGCTGAAGCTTCTGCATAAGTTTGACCAGAAACTTTTCGCCTAGATGTTTATGTGCTCGTGGAGTACTTATTGAGATGACTTTAATTAAAGCCAAGTCGGGTGAAAGTTCCGGGCAAAGTTAATTAGGGGCCAGCGCATTTCGCAATGGGAATCTTAAGCGGAAATATTCATCTGAATTGTCTAGACTGCTGAAGTGTAAGCGTAATTAGGTTCAACGATTTTTTCGGGCCCAAGCATGAGCTGAAACTGCAATACCATTTAAATCTTTTCGAAATGAAGTCGAATCAGAATATTAACATTTCATGATAATGAAGATAATATTATCTTACCTTTACCTATTATTATATCACCTTTATTCATAGCAATCCATTGTAATTCGCCTACCTAAGCATAAATACTTGTTTAAACTGCTAATTGCTCCGTATATAGGTGTGATAGAGTCTGACCAGACTGCCCTTTGACCCTTTCCTGATCACCCACACCGCTTAGCCTTCTTTCCCTGCCCACCTGCCCAATCCTTCAATCCTCTGGAGGCATTGCAATCCTCACGCTTTATAAACAACTCATTTTCTCGGCACGTCGGCATATTAAATGATTGCTAAGCGCAAAAGGCAAAAAGCAGAAAAACCATTTGCAATTCATAAGCCCAAAGCGAGGGGGCTAAACGAGAGATTCCCAATCCATGACGAAGTTTTGCCCGGGCTGCAATGAATAGAGGGGGTGGAAAAATCGGAGGTTGGGGGCCAAGGGAAAATTGCAGACAACGCGCGACTATTAATAAAAATATGCGAACAATGCTGAAGCGTAGAGGCAAGGGGCGTGGAGCGGGGGCGAGGTGAAAACGGAACGGAAACCGCCTCCTACATTGATTTCAATATGGCGGCGCGCACACAC
The DNA here is from genome assembly GCF_004382145.1 of Drosophila mauritiana. Taxonomy (NCBI): domain Eukaryota; kingdom Metazoa; phylum Arthropoda; class Insecta; order Diptera; family Drosophilidae; genus Drosophila; species Drosophila mauritiana. The sequence continues at coordinate 5,153,549 of NC_046669.1, forward strand.
ACACACACACAGAAGCCCACGCAAACACACACATACACAATGAATGACGAACGTCGCTGAAATGAATGAAAAAGCAAAACAAAAACTTTAAATCCTTTAGTTAAACAAAAGGAGACCGCACCACACAATGCCCATGGGTGCACTGAAAATGAAATTCCTGTAAGATGCTCAATACTTTAGAAAACTCTATTTGAAATATAAATATCTTTCGGTCAAATAACGAATTCTTTTATTGTGTATATTTAGAGACTAGATTTTCAAAGCTCTAAATGTTTCTACGACATCACTGATAAACAAATTCCTTCGAGTAATAAAACCCAATACTTGGATCCGGAATAGAGGAGATCCTAAATCAAGACTTTCTGCAGTGTATGTGGAATGGGGTGACTTGTTTTGTTTGGGGAGTTTGGGGGCTGCCAGCCAAGGACTACACACTGAAATCAGCATATCCTGTCGGCTGCGGCTCTGGTCTGAACATTTATATTGTTTACGCGATGGATTAGTGGCGACTAAACGTGGCATATTGGCAACGAGACTACAACCGATGATGATGAAGGACGACGCCGGATGGATGAATGGATTGGAATGGAAGCCTTGGCAGGACTATAAAACAAAGCTGACCGCATTTCTCTAAGCGATTAAATGCCAGCGGAACCAACTTTAAATAATGTCTTGGGGGTTTCAACTCCCAATGAGCAGTATCTGTGCTGATGAAATTCCATTTGGAAGGCAGTGGCAGTTTCATTTTACTCGGCTCTTATCATTTTATTCCTTTTTTCAGCTTTAACTTTCGCATGTTCACCTCCCCCCCCTCCACCAAAAACGATTTTTTGGTACGTGACCTTTGGACTAAATTCTAGCAGCAAACTGTCGTCATCGTCGTTGACTGAAACCCAATATGTTTGAAATGAAATTGTAACAATGAACCCAGATATACAAACACACAAACACCCACCCACAGTAAATGGGGGAAGCCCACGCACACATCCATAGATAAGAACATCCCACATGGCCTAAGGATTCAAGCCAAAAAACAATGTTCCATCTGACATATCTCAAGTGTTTCCTCATTCTCATACCAAGCTCTGAATAATTTTCCACATTTTTTTCTGGCGTCAGGAATCTTTGCTCATTATTATTGGCAGTCGAACTTTGAGATGAAACTAGAACAAAATCGAAAGAAATATATAGAAAAATCAAGAACATTTGACAAAAGTCATGAAAGAAGTCTCAACATAAAAAAAGGAGAGGGTTTTCAGTACAAGCGCTTTCAACTTTGTAATTAAACACCCAATTATAATTAAGAAGGTTTAACACAGAGAAAATAGCGAAAACTTTACCCATAAACAAAAGCCAGCAAATTCTATTAATGTGCTCAATTTGTGATGAAATCAAGTCTGAAGCCTTCAAGAGGCTCATAAAATTGTCGATGGGCTTCTCAAGGGTTGTAAGGGGTTAAAAAAGAGGCTGGCCTTAGCGAGTTGAAGTACTTTTACTCACCAGTCTAATTTGGCGGTAATAAAGTTTTCGTAACTATTGATTTCACAGACCCAAGAGCGTTGTCTAATTAGCCAGAAAAGAAGATTTTCGGGGTGGCAAGAGTCGTAAAAGAGCAGAGGATTTTAACGAAGTACTGCCGTAAACTAACGAAAGTAATAATAATACTAATTAATTTTCAAAATAAGTTCATTTATATGGCAGAGCTGAAAGATATTGGAAGTAAGTTTAAACAACTCCTAAAGAAAACGCTGAATATATATATATTTCCAAGAATATTACCCATACGCACTGTATAACGTGACAATCGGCCAAAACTTTCCTTAATAAATTTCATTAAACTACCGAGAAATTACAACAAAAGATTGCAAAACGCAAGCCGGAAATTTATTATATTTAACAAACATCTTTACTGGCCAAACGGCGTAAATAAATTTCGCTTCGAAAGGAAAATTGCTGAAAGCAGCGAGTAGCGCGAAAATTTATTATGCCTCGAAAATTCATTCGATGCTGCGCCAATGCAGCAAATATTCTTTACCATCGGCGTTGTTCTTGTAAATGCAGCTGAGCCACAAACAACAATAAGGCGAAAACCCCAAAAAATGCGGCAATAAAATTGTATTTATTACATTTCTTGAACTTTGCCACATGAAAAATTCAAAAGCACAAAAAGAACGAGCTGCACACACACACATATGTACGAGGTACTTACTGAAATATTTTTCAATCAAATGCAGTAAATAAAACAAAGGGAAAAGTAATAGAACCAGACTCCAACAGCAGTTGTAATTGGTAATTGAAACTTGTGAAGTAAAATTGGCGTTTAATTTGGAAAGGTTGGTGGCAGAAGGTAATGGACGGGGTTGCCCATTTCTGCGCTCTGCAACTCGTCATTTTAATTGAGGCCACAGTGCCGAGTGCCATTAAAAGTCGCTGCTGTTGCTTCCTGCTGATGTAGCTGCTGCCACTGCTTCCTCAACCAAAAAGCACTTAAAAGATTGCATTTAAAAAACTAAAAACGAAACCAAAACCAAACACGGACGAGACGAGACGCAACCAAACCAAAGGCGGAGCACTTTGCCGGCCCCACCGAAAAACCCGCCATCGTCCAAAACTAACTAACTTTTTCAGCTGCCAGCCTAAAGTGGCCCCTGCCACGCCCACGCGGCCCACGCTTGTTGTCATACGCCCTAATGGATAACGTTATCAACGCCGCCAACGCGAGACGAGCGTTTAGAGGGGGGGTCCCCAAATCGGCAGAATGGGAGCACGACTGCACTGACAAAAAATCTAGCACGCTTTTTTTATCAATTTGTCAAACTTAATTTTAAAATTATGTTTAATTCTAAAAATCTTTATTTATGATTTATTTATATTGTATTTATAAGCTTTTTAAAATGCAACACTTTTTAGATATTTTGTCCAATGTTACCAAAAAGCCAATTAACATTTTTTTATATTTAAAAAACAAATATGTCAAGTTATATTTTAATAGAAGGTGCTCAACTTATAATTTCTTATACGTTTAATTTTGCCCAGTATTTTTTCCTGTTTTTCGCTCCAAAAAATAAACAAATTAATAATATGAAAATATTGTCTATTGGAATAATTTTGAGCTAGAGAAATAAAATGTAGTTTTCCCGCCGTGTGAAAAACAGCGACCGCGCTGAACAAAAAGCGGAAAAGCAAAGCGGGAAAACCGGGCTGTTGGATGATCCCCAATGAATGGGCCCTGGCCAGAGCCCTGTTAACCAAGTTAAAATTCAATTTTGAACACTCGGCTGCGTGCACAAAAACCGACAAAGTAAACAAATTGCGGTTACCAACACATGAGAGCCGCTCTCAAATATTTTTTATTCTTCTCGTTTTTCCTGACGGAAGCAATGACAAATTCTGGACAAAAAGAGGAAAGAAATGAAAATAGAGCAAAATTCGGGAATGGGCACGAAGGAAATAACAAACCCGATTCGTGGCCTGTGAAATATTAAATTAATACGTATGTAACCCGATAGGCGAGCGTTGGGCCTTCATCTGTGATTTGAAAAGTGGGCGGAAAAGCGAGCGGAAAATGTGGGGGGAAAAGCGTTGCGGGGTTCACCAAACATTCGACGTTCGTTGCTTTGAAATTCAAAAGTTAAATATTTAGCAAGCGCAAATAGCAAAAAGCAGGCGGCGTTGCCTGCGGGAAAGTGTTGTGGGGGCAGAATTTCCAAATTAGAAACAGACTTTGCCTGGCCAAATATTTGAGCATATTTCGGCCTGCCAAGAAACTGCACTGACAGTTTAAGTTTTGGATTTTTGAACTCGGTTTTTTTCATTTATTGGTGGAGTTGTCGGTGGTTGAGAGCTCGGCAAACAGCAGGAAAATGCCTTGGAAGGTGTCTTTGGTTTCACGTTTCCCACTCGGAAATGAAATGTATAATATAATTATGAATTGGTCGAGGAAACTTGTAAAGCAAATATATTTTAGGGCTGCACCAAAGGAGTTCAAAGTTTTATTGGAATATCAAAGAGAGTCAGCACTAAACGGTATCTGAAGATGAGCAAATACATTTAGTACTTGTGTTTAATACCCTAAATTAAAATCCAATAAATGCATTTGAAGCATCGCCTCAAACGTTTTAGTTAAGCAAATACAATAAATAAAGCAAATAAAATTTTATTGGATTTAGAAAAATGTTTGTGATTTAACGAAATAAATGTGGAATTACCTAGAAATTGTCCTGAATTGACACTTGAAGTAAAATTTCACGCCATCACACTTTTTGGCCGAAACTAGGCCAATGCCTAAGAAAATAATCAAAATGAGAGAATGGGATGTGCCTTACATCCGCTTCGGGATGTTTTTCATATCTTAAGTGCAATATCGTGTCTCAGTTTCAATCACAATTGCTATCAAAGCAAAGTTCTGTTGGCACCGCAATAAGGCGAAACTATGCCTTCAGGAGGATATCAAAGGGGAAGTAGATTGCTGGGTGGTGCGGGGGCATGGGCTAAAATTGTATTTTGCACAATCAACTGAGAAGGGAAAACAGAAACGTCAAGCGTCAGGACTTATCCTTGGAATCGGAATCGGAATGGAAATCCGTAATACCCATACCAATTCTATGCCCATTGCCACTCCACCACGTTCGTCTCCGTCTCAATTTGCGTGCCATGGCATTTGACTTGAGCCGGAAACGGAAGTGTAATGCAAACAAACAGCGCTGGTAGGTGGAATGTGGCACGGTGTGTGCTGCATGGTGAATGGTGAACAAGGCCCGAAGCGATGAGAGTTGCTTGATTTATTGAGCCACGATTGATGCCACAAGTGCCTGCGTTTCACTGTTCTGGCAAATCACTCGCATTGAAGTGCCCACCAAAGCAATCCATACCACATCCGCAATCTCAATTTCTGCCCTCACAACCCTTGACCACTTGACCCATGAGTGTGTGTGGGTGCAGTGAGAAAATATTCAGAACTGTATACAACTTTTCACTTTTTCTAGCATGTTTTGTATTCAACGGATATTGGATGCATTTTTTCTTAGTGTATCCAAGTAAGTGCGCTTGGACTTGGTGAAGCTGATAAGCGCCTTTAGCTCTACGGCAATTTGATAAGAATTAAAGGCCAGCAGTCAGAGCAATGGCAACGACAAGGAGTCGGACCAGAAGCAGCTTTGTTGTCCTGATCCCTGACATATGAAAGAGCTCGCTGGAAAAAAAGCAGGCAAAAAGAAAAGAGTGGAGGAAAAGTTCACTGCACAATTGTAAATCACTGGAAAAGTAAACTCCATCACGGGCTTAGCCTTCCCTGAATCTCCCACTCCAGTAAGCAGCAAACTTCTTATGCAATTTAGCCGAGATTCACTCAGTCCCATTCACTTTTACATAATTTCATCATTGTGAAATCCTTTTAAGGGTTCTTAAGTTGCCGGAGGCAACGATCAGGTTGCTGCCACCCCATTAAGTGGGTGGTTTCGCTCATGGGTTGAGTCCTTAGACTCTGATCAATTAGTGAAATTATTCGGATATAGCAATAGAAAATATTTAGTTTGTAGTTCAAATACAACAATTACCAAACAACATATATTAATGGAAAAAATGTGTTTCGATAAATTGAAGCGCATTGATAAATATTCCTGAATTTGCATACAGAATTTACCTCTTAGAACCTCTTAGAAGCTGACGCTTATCTTAAATCTTATTTGTTATATGTGATTGTTATGTAATTCTAGTTAAATTACTGTAAATTTGAAAAAGCTAACTATACATAGTTAGCCGGCGAGCCCAAAATGGGCTGAATTAATAGATAAGAAGGACACAAAGGGGCTTCATGACTTCCCCGTATGCCTTAATAAATAAATTAAAAAAAAAAAAAAAAAAAAAAACCTCTTAGTAAAATCTTACTGACAGGACCATCTCATGTTATACAATCTCTACTCTTTGTTTGCCCAAAACCTCTATTTCCATCCATAAAGCCAAGAGAAGATTTGCGCCCGGCAAAAAACCAAACGTGAAAAATAGAAACGTAAACCGAATGGTAAGAAAAAAAAAAAAAATAGTAAACCAAGTAAAAAAGACCGTAAAAAGAGCAGAGGGATGGCCAGGACATAGCTATTGAACGGGGTATTTGGGTCGCTAGGTAACAGCGGCGAGAACAAATGTCTATAAAACAAAGTTATCAACGGCAGCTACGGCCAAACTAGGAAACAACAAAAATTGAAATGGCAAAAAAAAAGAATAGCAAAAAAAAGGAAAAATAACCCCGAAACCAGAACCGAAGAAACAACAAGTACAACAGAGAGCTGAAAATGAAAATAGCGAAAATAAAACTGAAGATACATGGCACAAGGCTAAAACGACTGCAATTCAAGTCCTCGAGTGTGCTCGAGTGTGTGTGTGTGAGTGAGTGTGTGTTGGCCAGTGGGCGATTTTCAGTGTGTGAGTGGTATTCAACTAACGAAGCTTTAGCCGCATCGAATGGCAAAAATGTTTGCGGCACGAGAAATGGCCAAGAAAAACGCCAGCAAGGGAGGATAATAAACGAAAAACGAGTTCGGGTATTAATTATTGGTTTCAGCTTCGCTTCGGTTTTGTGGCAAAGACAGAAAATTAAAAAGAACATACACTACGATTGAACAAATGGCCAAGAATGGTAATTTAGCTTTATGGATCTTTTTAATGAGGAAAGGAGCATTTGAAGGATTATCTCATATTTATGATCACTGAAAGCAAAAAAGGAGCAGCTTTTAAGAGATTTTCCTGTCAAGCTTAGTTCTGTTATATATATTTTATAAGTACTTCATTTAAATAAACATACTAAGCATTAAACAATTAAGATATGGCTTGCGCTCTTCAAAGGTGAACAACCATTTTTTGATGTTTTCAAAATTCAAAAGCACAATTTGCAAGTCCCTCGCCAGGATATAAAAAAAAACAAGTAGAATGGATGAATGAAAATCTGCCGAAAGAAAGGACTGGCAAAAGGCAAAGTTGAGGAGGCAGAGGAGCGTTCACAGATTTGAAGTTACGCGCTTGTAGTGAAATTCAAAACTTATTAAAACACAAAAGCGCACAACAAAAGGATACCAGCTAGAAATGGCGGCATGTCCTGCCCATGTCGCAGTCGACTCCCCCTTACCCCATTCGTTCCCTCTCTTTCCCACTCTCCCTGCGGCTGTCTCTTTCGCTCAGCAGCAGGCGTCGCCAACGCTTGTTGAATAATTTTTGGTCGCCTTTTGTGTGTTTTATGCCTTAGCCCGCTCCCTCGCCCCCCGCAGCCCCCTATCCTTCTATATCCTCCAATGCAATTGTTGTCAGCTGCACTTAGAGACCGACTGTTGCCTCCAGAAAGCCCACTACCCTGCTCGCCAATTCCCTTCTAAAGCATTTGAATAAAAAGAAAATTTTCGCCTTTTAGTTTTAATTATGGCCAAAGTTTTGCGTTGGCCTGTTAAATGTGTTAGGCGGGAGCAGGCGCAGCTAAAAATAATTATGAATGGCAGGCTGAAATTAAAATAATAGAAGAAAACTTGCATTGAGGAATGGCAGAGGCATTCGGGTTGCTTCTATTACAGGCAAGCACTAGAAATATTTCTGGAAATCTAAATATTATAACTAAGAAATATTTGACTTTCTAAATAAATTTATTTATTTATTAACATAACATAATAAAGTTTGCATAATATCTTCCTTAAGTCCTCCAAACATTTAATTCGGACCCATTATCTCTGACGGTCTGAAATATTATTCATACGCCATGTGGCCACAATTGTTAGTGGGCCTCCAAAAAATACGTAAGAACTCCAGGGCACAGATCTTCTTCTTTAGCCAGGCCATCAAAATTTATATTTTAATTAAAAAACTGTGTGCTCAACATCCTTGGCCAGTTGGAGCGAACTGGACACGCATGGCTTTAATTGCTCATCGTTCTTTTTTATAATACGCCTCGGGGCATATATAGCCAGAATCTGTGGGGGAGGGCAGCAGCTGTCACAAGTTGACATCATACTCTGTGAGCAACGAGAACCGCAAAGACAAGAAATGGCCATGATGGAGATGGTCGGATGGGGGTGGTCGAAACAGGCTCGCTCGGCTGGTAGATGGCTGATACACAAACCGCACGCGACTGAAGGCTAACCGAAATTCAGAGTCCCACTGAGCTATGGGTACACTGAGAAGTACCAGTTTATAATTACAGTTTCGTTACTATAAAATATTTAACTTTATAAAAAACGAAGTGTATTGGTACAAATGTCAAACTATTGAAACTCAGGACAAACTGTTTAAAAACTAGCCTTCAGGAGAACTTGAAATCTTCCCATTTAATTAGTTTAAAAATTCATAAATTCCATATAATTAATTTCGAATATCAGCACAATTTTCCTCTCTGCAGACATAGAGGCAGTCAGAAAAGGCGACACATTCAAGGCTTCGGAATCGGTTTCTGCTTGGCTTGCAATGCTAACAAAACCAACAAAACCAGCAATTGCGCCAACAACAGAAACAACACCAGCAGCCAGAGGAACAAGCAACTCTGACATTGACAATTCACAAGAACATGGCATCAGTCCGTCTATATCCGTATATCCTTGCACCCCTTATCCTTGCCCCAGGATCCCTCTGTCGTCGTGCGTGTATGTATGTGATAATTAAATTTTCCAGTTTCACTTCCGTAGTGCCTTTGGTCCTGCTCCTCTGGCTGGCAACTAGTTCTTCTACTTTTTTTTTTTTTGGATCCTTTACCCAAAATTTTTTTCGGATTGCTTGCGGTCTGGATCCAGTTGATTCGGCTGACTTTTGTCTGATGCCTGGCTGTTGGACAGCGATTCCTCACTTGATTTGGCCCCAATGAACTCGATGAACTGGCCTGAAACCGAAAGTGCCAAAATGGTCATTGATGAACGTTTCCGTTATTGGTCGAGGAAATTGTATTTCCCATCTGAGCTCAATGCCAGCTGCCATCGACGATGCTTAGCGCCCTGGTCAACCGATTGGAATTGGATGAGCTTAAGGGGAGAGCAGCATATACCATACAGTGGAGACAGTCGACTCGACTGTCCGGGCCTAATGCGATTTGTCGCAAATGGTAAGGGGTTAAAAGGGTTGCCAATAGAGTCCGATAAGGTCCATGTCCGAGCTTTGCGGCCACTGTGGGTGGATGGGATGGTAAATCGAAGTAGTTTTAGCTGGAAGTCGTTGTCAGTTAGGGGAAGTGGTTTTTATTGGGACATGCTGAAAGGTCATGAAATATAGAACCCGTTTTGCGTAACTTCTGTTGCTACACGCAAAGCATAAAATGCCTTTGAAACGAAAATACTTTGTCTACTGATTTTCAAGGAGCTTAAGCCCTAAAAACTATGATATGGGCTTAACAACTAATGTAATTACAGGATTAGAAGACTATTTTAAAGATGTATCCCATATCCCTTTCTTTAAGTTAGAACCCTTTTCACTCTCAAGATCCGCTTTAATATTATGTAAGCGCACTCAAGTGTTTGGTCTGGAAGGCAAATGTATTATCCGCATGTCCTTGATGAAATTACCAAAACGTGTTAAACTTTGAAATGCGCCAACAGTATCCTTCACTTCAGTTCACAGGCCCCAAACTCTGGTCCTTTCTATTGGCGCCGAATTGTTTGCCAAACAAAAAAAAAAGCAGAAAAATAAAGTAGCGAAGGAACCGCCGAAAAAGAGATAGAAGAGAGCAGCGGACATTTTGTAAATATTTTTCATGTGTACTTTAGTGGTGAAAGTAGGAGGAAAAGCGGCTAAAGGGAAGCCGCATGGCAACAGAATTTTCCCGCACAAAACATATTTTTAGTTGTGCGCGTATGTATGTCACCATTTGCATCCTTATGCTTACATATATCCTTGCGAACGGCAAATATTTTCCAAAAGCGGCGCCTCTGTTGGCGTTAGTTTTTCCATTGGGCTTTTACTCTTTCATAATTATGGCCCCGAGCCGTGAGTAGTTATATTTTATTAACGAAATTTTGAATTGCCCTACACTATATTTATATATAATAAATAATTGTTTTGATTCTTGAATAATACATTAAATTAAATTATTAATATTTACTTTTTGTAATATTTGATATGCCAGTTTTTTGTAGATTACATAAATGATTATATGCATTGTTATTGTTTGATTTGTCCTGATTTTTTTTATTAATCCATGTACGAAATTTAAGAGAATTTCCGACTTCGTTAGCAAAAATCATACATTTTTTCGTAGCAATGTTGCTTTTGGTTGTTTAAGCAAATATGGCCGCGCTGACCCGCAGCTTTTGGCTCATTTCGAGGCCCTGGCCAGCATAAATAACGAATGGCTTGGATGGACAGGATCTAGGATCTCTTACCCTTAGCCCAAAATCTGCGATTTGGCAAGCAACTGCTGGTAACATGGCCCATCGTTCGTTCAATCATTCATGCAGTCATTCAAACATTGACGCCAGCTGCTCGGCTTTCAAAAACCGTCGAGCGAAACAAATGTGTTTGTTTTTCATTTTCTAGTCCCTCTGACATTTTGCTGTGTATTTTGTTTTTCTTCTTTTTTTTTTTTTGTTTTTGGTGCTGCCAAATCTTTTGCTCGCAGTAAGGCTTTTTTAAGTAGTTTTTAATAATGCGCCACACACGCGGAAAAGGACAAAAGGGATAAGCCAAGCGGCGAGCCAAAAGGACACAACCCATCGATGTGGGCAGGATCAACAAATTACGTTTCACCGAGCGAACCAAAAAAATAAAAAATACTCAAGGAGCAGCCCAAAACATCTGTTGCCATCGAAGGGATGATGCTGAAAAATAGCAGTCAGTTAAAGGCTTGCGGGAGAAGTTAAGAGTCAGGGGAAAAGGTAGAAAAAATAACCGGGAAATAAGAGCAAGCCAGCATAAATAGGGCTTAGATAATCATATATGTACGCTGCAAGCTTCTTAGCTCCGCCATCCCCCTACACATTCCCTCCCACAAAAAGCTAACCAAAGATAATCGTGGAGTGTTCTTTTCTTATCTCTGCTTTAGCGGCCCTTAACAGAAATTGAATTTAAATGGTTGTCAGCAACAGAAATTAGTTTTGCTTTTCCAGAAATAAGGAGAAAAAATTCGAAATAAATACAAGGCAAAATAGGGGAGAGTATAAAGAAAAGTGCAGGCCATTCCCAGGGAATTATGAAACCAAATAGCGGCGAATAAAAAATACCTACAGTTCGTGGGGGCCAACAGGCTCTAATTAAAAGATGACACTCGAAGATCCAAGATGAAAATGATTCAAGGCATGGCAAATAATTAGCTGACATCAGCAGAAGTGCAGATTATCCAGGTTGGACTCTTGAATTGTAAAAACGAAATAAAAAGAAAATTTCTGAAGAGGCAGAAGAATAGCTATGTTTGAAAGAACTACAATTGAATTCGTTTCTTCTCGGTTTTTTCTATTTTCTGTCATAATTCCCCTAGAATTGCAATCCTCGTATCTCTGAAATTTAAGCCTTTCTTTCGCAGAATCTGTCGAGGCTTGCCACATCTTTAAATTCATTTATTTAAATATTCGGTTTACTTCCTCTTCCTCTCAGCTTTCCGCCAACCTCTTTGTCAAGCCTCTCGAAAAGGAACCCAAAAAAAAAAAAATAAGTAAAAACGAAATAAATATAAAGGAAGCCAACCGCAACAAAGTAAAGTCTACTTTAAAACACTTTTCAGTGCATGAAACTGACAAAGACACAGAAGGCTGGCGAGCTTTTCGGGGGGAAAATGGTGGCACGACCAGTGGCACTATCAAGACCCAAAGGAGCTGGGGGAAAAGGGGGGCTCTACCAAAGGGATGGGGTTGGGGATTGGCAGCCACAGCAACAGAACAGAGAAAGAGGAACAACAGGGAAGAACAATGATAATGATGATGGGCGTGCTGAGGGCTGCTGATGAGTGAATAATGCGGCACACGTTGAGTGCCGGCTAACATATGAGCATCATATATTTTGACAAAAGCCGAGCAGACACAGACCGTGCAGCAGTGCTGTCAGTTTTTCAGTTCAAAAATTAACCTATTAAGAGATTAAACAGTTCATAATTATTATACATAAGTTATAAAGAATTTAAATTTATATCTGTAAGGTGCAGCTCTGTAGGTACTTTCATATCATATAAGCTCGCATTTTTGAATATTTTTTAAAAATAAATCCCAATTATTAAATAAATAAATAATTATTAATTTTAAATTTTCCATTAAAATAGCTAAACTGACAGCTCCTGCTTGCATTTGACATGCATGTGAGATGGGGATGCGGTGGAGGACATGAAACCAGGACAGCCCAAAAGTACTCAAATGTTCATGTGTCTTTGTCGCAGCTGGCGGCTGTCACAGCAAACAGTAAGTGAGAGGACCGAGGACCCCGCTACCTGGGCCAACATAAACATAAATAAATTTATAATAAGGGTTGCCGGGCTTATTAAATTTGTGCCCCAACATGCCCCACGTCACGTCGATGGTCCGTGTTTTTTGCCGGGCACTTTAACTCTATGCAAATATTTTTACTACCATTATTATTTCCTTTGTTCTCCGCCCAAACATTTGTGTTAATTTTTTATTTTAATTTTTAACGCCTCACTAGTGGCCATGACACGATTGCAACATACGTGTTTTGTTTGCACACGATATGAACACCAAAAACAGGAGTGGCTATATGATACAAAAAAGTGGCTGTTCATATGCACTGAGTGCCACAGGTGCACGCACGCACACACTTTTTGGGGGCAACTGCAGTGCGACACAAGAGCAAATGAATTTTGCCACACAAATAAACAGAGATGTTGAGCAAATAAATACATACATACATATTCAAATATATATGCAAATAATGAAAAGCAAGCGGCACCATCAAATTATGAAAGCATTGAAGTTGATTTAAAATTGCCGATAGCGATGGCAATGAATGGGCAAATAAAATAAAGCGCCCTGAAAAGTGTGCTACATATTTTGTGCTAATAAAAATTTAAATTTCACTTTGTATCATAGTTGTGTGGGTTTATGAACTGTTGCGTTGACTTGAATGCTCCTTTCCTCCATTCCTCCATTCCTCCTTGACACTCGCACACGCATACAGACAAATACACCTCATCAGTGTGCCATTAGAGTTTCTTTTCTTCGTTAATGATTTCACAGAGAGCTTGGCGTTGTTTCTGCTTATTCTCCACTGAGAATATTGGCTTAAAGTTACGCCAAATTTACATCCTCTTTTTAATAAATATGTTAGCTTATTCTAGCCATATAAACTTAAAATATCTAAAGTAATATAATTACATTTTAATAGTGTTAAATGTGAAGGAAAATTATTCAAAAAGAAATTCCTGTTTCCTGACATCATCAATGGATGATGACCCACCCAATAAGAATGTATTGATTTGCTTACCAATATATTTTTTCCCCAGTTCGACCTCTTTTTTCTCTCTTTGATGGCGCAACCTGAGCAATGGCAAATGAAATGCAAATTAGTAGTTGGAGCCGAGAGCGCAAGAATGTACTTAGCGCGGCGCCAGAGTCATAAACTCGAAATGAACTCATTAGAGGTGTGTGTGCTGAATCACTTTGAATAATTGAGTTCCGTCGGAGTTCGAGTTCGAGCTCCAGCTTGAGTCCTCCGTTTGAGGCTAGGCAGCCAAGGCTGATCCGATGGATAGCCACATCTCTGGCCACCTCGTTTCAGCATTTTTCAATTGTCAAAGCCAGCGTGCAGCAGGAGCTGCATCAGGATCGGAATCATCAGCAGCATAGTCATCAACCATGTGCAATCCGCATGCCTTGAGGGCGACTTCCGACACACTTATTTCTTGCCGCCCTGCAAAGCGTGTGTGTGAGTGTGTGTCTGTGGGGGTGGGTGGGCGTGGCGCCTGTCCATGTGAATGGGTCGCCCACATATACACTTTCAATAGCACTTTCCATTGACACCAAAAAAGAAAAGTGTGGAAGAAAGCAAGCAATGCTGGCGAGAGTGAAGCGAAATGTTAACATTTTGCTCCTCGTCCTCCTCCTCCTCCTCCTGCTCCTCCTCCACCCGCAGACGGCTGCATGTGTGAGTTAACAGCAATTTGTAACGATAATTGTGTGTATTTTTCAGTGACAATAACGTTGAATGCTGATGAGTTTGCCAGCGACCAGCATCCTATGGTATGCTATGGAATGGACGCTCCAAACGAGTCCATAGATGACAGCCAGATATGCAGGATAGCAGGATAGTGCTGCCAATTCATCTTGCTGCCAAGAAAACGGAACTTTTTCAACGGATTTTGCAACGCGGAATGGACAAAAGTATACCATTAAAATGAAATATATTTTTTGTTTTTTATATTAACCTCAATAGACTGAAAAAAATACTATAAAATTGACCACAATCAAGGAAACTATTTATACTAATTTTTATACTAATTATTCATAATTTCCTGACTATTGTTAAGCATTTCAAATTGTCAGAACTTATATTTTTGGAACTCCAGTATGGTTTATTACAGCCAACTCAGATCCAGCCTGCCAGGACCACCATTCAGCCCCCTTTTTGGCCTTTTTCAAACTCTCCGTAAGTGCTGGCCTAAACGGCAAACATTTTCAGTGCTGAGTGCTGCGCTTTTGGGCCCACGGGGCGGATGGAGGAAAAGTCTGAGCGAAGAGAAGCCAAGCGAATGCGGAGTCATTGTCAAGTGTGTCAAGTGTCGGGCAAACACCAATTTGAGGCAAAAAGAAATCAACTCAAAAAAAGGAAGAGAACGAAGCGAGCAAAAGTGGGCAGCAACCTTGCCCGAAACGAAAAATGGAACATTTCTGCCACGTCGCCAGGCAATTAAATTCAATTTGTCATTCACTTCAAGTTGACTTTGCTCATAATTGAATTCATTTGATTGGCCGACCCTCTTTCGTGCCCCTTCCCCTTGGCGTATTGTTATACCTCTAACTGCATGCAATTGTTCATGACAATTAATAAATGTTGTGCATAATTAATTTATGTGACGCTTCTGGGCAAACAAAAGGACATCGCCTATTGACATACGCGTCACAGAAGGTTTTCTATTGTGCGGCGGTTTGTATTTGTCTAATATGTCCCGTAATTTACGAACAGTAATTAAACTGAATTATTTAAATTATGCACCTGGGGGAGAACAAAACGTTTATGTGATCATCCGAAAGAATTACTAGAAAATAATAATAAATGACGTGCGCCATATAGATAATGCAAATTGTTTGAAAACTATTAAACTGATTGAATTTTTTGTATGGAATGTGGTTGTGCAAAGAGCTTTAGAAATTGCCACAAAAAAATTAATCACTACAAAAAAATAAATATATTTTAATATAAAGTAGTTTGTAGTAAACATAAAGTGAACTAGACATTTGATTGATTTTTATCAAATTAGATAAAATCTTACTTAATGATTATTTAATTGGCTTCAATATTACCTCATCAAATTTTTTATAATTTTATAACAAGCTAAGTGGTTTATTTACCAAATAAATTTAGTGGGCCATAACGTTAAATGATTTTGTATGTTTTAAATTTTTCGAAAAAGCTATCCTTTCTGCGAGGATGTGCGACCTAAACCTCATATTTCATTGGGCTCACCAAAGCTGTTCTACCTTTGTTTATTTTTAAAACCCTGACCAGCGCATGGAAGTCCCAGCATTTGAATAGTTTTCCCTTTTAAGCCTTTCGGGCATTTTTAAATACAGGACCACAATCAGTGGAGAAGGCCTCACCAGCTAGTAAAAAACCCATACCGCAACTGAAATCCTAACAACTTTTTATGATGCTGAAACATGAGACGCGTGTACGTAGTTTGTATTTAGTAAAAGGATTTCACCATACACATCACACACTCACTGGATTTTTCTACGCTTTTCCTGCTATGCAAACACAGACGGGTCGCTCCGCATGAAACACGAACACGTATTTTGTATAACGGTATTTATAACATGTTTACTCAATAACAAAACACTTGAGCTTCTAACCCAAATACCCATAAACAAGTAAGCCACACTCTCACACACCTCACACACCGAACCTGAGTTTTTGGATGCGGGATTCGCTTCCTGCAGATTGGATTGGATTTCTACAAATTTAAAGGACATGTTTTTATGACAAGCTATGGCAGGATAAAAACGGGTTTAAATCAGGTTAGCTTTAGGATATGAAATATTTATATTTTTGAAACAAGAAGACATTTTAATACAAAGATTATTGTCAGCAAACCATACTATTAATCCCAACATTGTGAGAATTATTTAACTGAAACTGAGCATCCGGAATTTGCCTGTAAATGGTTGGTTGGCAACTTTGTTGAACCAATGGAACGTAAGAGGTGCTGAAAATGGCGGAGGGAAATTTTAAGGAGTAGGAGGAGACAGAGGTGAGTGCATACCATAAACAGGAGTCAAATAAATCAACGTCGTCATCATCATCATCATCATCATTGTCGTCATCAGCAGTCCCCACACGCGGCCATCCAACAACAAAGTAGCAGACGACGTACAAACACACACACACGAACCGTCAAGGATACTCGCACACGCACACTTAGAAGAACATACACAGACACGGAAATCTCCAGCAGGGCAAACCATAAAGCAGCCAGCGAAATATAAATGCAATAAAATATTTTTAATGGCTCGTAAATGTAAAAATTACGCAAAATAAAAAGAAAAAACTCGCCGTACAACAAACACGCCAGCAGAAATATGTAAAACGTACAATTTGAGCAAAAATATTGTGGGGACTGGAACACACATATGAATGAATGGAGCGCAAATTGTCGCAGGATATGCGAAAGTATTTGCTATTTTGGGGAGGTGCAAAATTGTAATACGATTGGGTAAATTTTACAAATTAGTTAGCATAATAGTTTACGCAACAATGCAAACGCCGCAGGGGTCGAAATTTGCCTAATTGAAAGCAGCTCAAATGGTGGTCAACAGTGGCAGCAACAATAGTTCTATGGCAACAACAGCAATAACAACAACAAAAAGTACAACAATAATCGCTGTAGCAATAGCAACTAACTAACTAACCAACAATAACAACTCAAAGAAGAAGTATGCATATTGCAAGCTGTGCACAAACATTGTAAAGGCAATTACGGCAAATGCCAAAGTGACAAGCCGAAAGCCAAACTAAAACTGCAACAAAAGTGGTCGAAATGATGGCCAGCAGTAGTGGCTAAAGGGTGGATTAGGATAAAAACTTTTGGCCACAACGAAAGCTTCACCGTTTTCTAACGATGGTTTTACTCAAAAATAATAATTTAAAAATTTAAGCAGAAAATTTAAACTTTTATTGCGTACTGTATAGATAGAATATTTACCGAAATAACTATTTATTAAAAATAGAAAATTATTCCCAGCATGGAAAGCCAACCAAACAGGACCTTACATCCTTCAAAGGGTATTTTTTGGTACAACCAGTCGAAAAAAAACTTCAAACAATATCCTGTTCGAGCGCAGCAGACTGGCATGTGTATGTGTATTAGTTGTTGATAAAATTAAACTGCATTGTTGAAAATCACAGCAAAATGGCGATAGAGATAATAAAAACAAAAGAGATCCAGTAGGAAAAAGGATGCAAACTTGTGTGTGCTATGCTCTTGCGGTCGAGCATTTAAATATTTAATAATATTTATTGCTGAAAAATGCTGAAATATTTATGGGCCAAGCTATGCACAAGATGTACCCAAAAGCACAAAAAGTGGACATAAAGGGCAATTTTGTCCATCCATTTGGTATTTGTTAAAACAAAGCCCCGAGGACAAAGACATAGACTCAGACACAGACACAGCCATATGCAGTCGCCTGCAGTGGATATGTTCTGTGCTATATATATTCTTTTATTTTTGAGGTGGGTTCATAGGTGGCTAGCATATGGTCATATGGTAGGCGGCATGCGTAGACAGAGGACAGGAATTTTAGATATGCAGATCAGGCAAAAGGTTTTTCGGAGACGATGCCAGGCAAAAGGTTAAGACAAGCAGCTCGGCACCGGGCTTACAGGACATGTCCTGGGGGAGGAATGTCCTGCTAATGCCCAACGATTGTCTCTCTAAGCCCAGCACAGACATAAATACTAACTAGCGCCCCGAGGTTCCTGTCAGTCCACGTCGAAGGCTCCAAACGAGGATGGTAACAGCAAAAATTTGCACATTATTAGCATTAGGGTACACATTTTGTTTTTATTTTTCGGTATTTCCAGTTTATTTTATTCCATTCTGTTTATTTGATTTCATTCTCGTTTCCCTTCTGGCTGGCAATTGGCATTGTCGGGTCTGCATTTGCATTGAGTTGGGTGCAAATCCGTAACAAATCTTCGAAATTGTTTTACTGACTCTCTACAGCATTGAAATTCATTTGATGGGCAAAATCTTTTACTGATTTTTATGCATATGCAGGACGAGAAGAGCGAAGAAGGGTGATCCCATCTGATGTGATGGCCAAGATGTGAGTGTGTGTGTGGCCAAGAGGAATTTTCTTTTTAGTTCGTATTGAATTAAATGTTGCTAGGGGGAAATAGAAGTTATACCAGCTTACAAAATTCTTCAATTGAATGCGATTTCCAGTCAAACTGCTACGAAACACAACTCAATTGAATGATTTGTAAACTAAATATTCGATAAATGTTTATTCGAATCCATTTTGCAATTCGATTACTTGTTTAATTATTCAATTGGCTACAAAATTGTGTTTTGCAAGTGTGGCTTGGAATACTTAAAATTTATGATTTTGTACTAATTAAAAAAGTAATATAAAAGAAACCAAAACCAAATGGGTAATAGACAAACAATGAAAAGGATTCCTTTGGAGTTCCGCCTTAAAATTCAATACAAGTCCGAAGTCCAAATCGGATCTGTATCAAAGGGTCACATAGCCGAGACAAGTGAAGTAACTTTATATATTTGATTTGAACAGTTTATGTGCTGCACTCGGCATGAGTATGGGTTTCGAGGATTATATAAATACGCACGAAATGCTCCGCCCACATCCATTTCGAATTACAGAGAGTCGGCGTCTCAGGCTGACCCAAAGCCAATTGCCTTTTGCAGTGACTAAGATTTATTTGCATTTCCGTCTGAATGCATTTCTGTTTTATTTCTATAGACCAACTTGGCTATTGCTTTTTGCAGACACGCACATGACTGCACTCACACATACACGTCGTGGAGGAACATGTTTCGCTTTTGGCAACCGACTCGTCCTGCGTAGTCGTAAATGGTCATTCTACTGAACCTACTCGCATTACATATAATGCAGCATTTACTGTCTGATTTCTTTCTTTCCCATTAACAAACTCAATTTGCGAGCCATTTTCTGGCCGGCGTCAAGGATAATGGTTCAGGGATAACGCTTTATCGGTCCTTGTCTCTGGGGCTCCTGACCAATGCAACACGTTCCATCTGATATTGCACTGAGGTAAAATGAAATTAGGAACGCTGTATTCTAAATCCAATTACCCTTTCAAATAAAACTAAGCTTATTAAGCAAAGAAATATATATTTAAAACATATTAGAACGGTAATTTGTATACCTTCTCTGTGTTTGTTTATTGGTTTAAACTTCATGATTCTTTTGTATTATTTCAGTGCACTTTTAACTCTCAGTGTTTTGGAATTTGGTGTCCTCCGCTAACAATGTTCCATTTTGCTGGCAAAAGGAGGGATCCTGCTCCTAGTTCTGTGTCCTATGCAGAGCAGCAATTTAAAAATCGCTTACGGGCACGCCACTGCCATAAAATCAGGCATCAGCATCATCATCATCTCGTGGCATCGTCATCATCTTCATGAGGTGCACGGATCCTGAACATTCGCTTCGTGCCTTTTCCTGCGTTTTGCCTCCATTTGTTTTTTTTCTGTTTTTTTCCTACAGCTTTTGTGTTTTTCTTTTCTTTTTTTTTTCTTGTTGCAAAATGTTGAGTACGTGACAGATTTGTTATAATTAACATGATTGACGAGCCAACGACGCCCAGACAAAAACCCAATAGCCACAGCATCTACCTTGCCAAATATTCAAAAGATGGTTATCTGGGGAAAAAGTTGGTAAAGGTGTCTCGTTGAGTTTGTCAGTTTGGGCTTTGGAGTTCCGTTGGCAGAGTTGGCAAAGTGCATAAATTTCAATGTTAACAAACATTTCCATCGCATCCAGTCGCAGCGCATACGCTTCGATTGAAATCTAAATTGCATTGCAAGCCACTCCCCCTGCCGCCCACGATTCCCTCACGCACACACACACACACTGGCACACACACATACACATACTGAAGATACTAGCCCAGTTTAGGGGCTACAAATTCAACTGTAAAAATTGCTGCAGTTAAATACTGCACTTGATAACAACTACAAATGCCCGACGTGTTAGACGCCGAAGCTAACAAGCAGCGCAGCAGTCGTGGAAAGCGGTGGAAAATGGGTGGAAAATGGGTGGGGGAAATCGGGGAGCGAAGCGATGGTGAACAAAAACAAACAGGATATGGGCGGTCTGCGATATGTGCGTGTGGGTGTTTTCGGTCGCTGTTGTTTGTGTCTGTGTCTGTGTCTGTGTTTGTGTCTGTGCTTGTGCAGGACATACATTACATTACACTGCAGTTTTTGCAACTGTAAAAGGAACTACTGCCATCGGCAGCAGCACAAGGAATGACAGTAGTGGTAGTGCTACTAGCAACTGCACTTGCACCAGACCTATATATAAAGATTTATATTCGTGCCACATCCCGGAAGCGAGATGCTCTTGTCAAAATTTAAGGCACACAAATCATTTAAACAAACATTTCAGCAGCTTAAATTAATTAAAATTTAAATGTCTGATGAAAGCGAAATATAGGCGGTAAAAAAAGAAATATGGAAAATGGAAGTACATAGAAGTATTTTTACATCAGAAATCTATAGAAACTTTTACTATTGAGCTGGATTCTTTAACTATTATTTTGCACTTTAACTATTATATGGAAGAGTTATTAAAATCCTTCTAAAATAGTTATCAAAGGTATTCTAAAGTAGTTATCTTTAAATGCCTATAAGGTTTCCAAAGTTCTTAGACATTCGCTTATGTCCTTCGTTGTTCAAAAACTCAAAGCTATTTTACCGAAAGGGTGTTATTACAATTGCCAGCGACTCATTGGCCAACTTCAGGCCAAAAGAGCTGCTGCTACCCCCTTGGTCCTTCAGCGCTCCCCCAGCGCGTTTATTCAAAGGGATATTGCTGGGGCTGCCAATTGGCCGCCTCAGTCGACGGCGCTGCCCTTTAACACAATTCCCAACTGGAGTTGGTGTTGCACTTGCTGCCGCTGTCATTTACAAGTGCAGCGGCAACAACAACCGCAGGCATCATGAAAGAGCATTGTAACCGCAAAACGGAGATCAGAATTGCATATGCAAAAATGTAACTGAAATTCGTAAAATGCCATTCGAGGCGAGGCGGGCCAGTTTCGAAGTCAGCGGCAGGATCCGGAGTTCCAGTCCGAGTGGCGTGGATTCCTGCACTCTGATGCGGGTATCCTGGTATCCTGGCCCTGCCATCGGCCAATCGTATAAAAAGTGCATGAAATATGTTTACGGTTATGTGTTGGCGTTTATGTTACGCCAACGTTTTTTGAGAAAGTGCACTGAGGGAAATATATTACAGCCAGAAATATACGCATTCTTATGTATTTAGAAGGATCTGTGTATAAGGCTGTGTGAGCTGGAAAATTTCCAAGTGAATCCAAAATTTCAATCTATCGTTAATGTACATATGATATATGTATGATTTTCCTGTGTGCAGTGATAGCTTCAAGCTCAGAGCTATAGCATTTCCTGTCCTCCACACAGAAGGTCAATAAAAGGTCATTGAGAAGGTTATAACAGCCAGCAAGTATGTGTGGGAGATTTCGAGTGTGTGTGTGTGTGCGTGGGTGTGAGAGGATTCGCTCATGCGTGAGTATGTGTGAGTGGGCAGTGGAATGCTTCTGTGTGGGTGTAGGCACAACCTGGCCAAGAGTCAATAGGTAATCCAAATTTGCAGATTTTTTTTGGCAAGAGCTTTTTGGGTCGAAAAAAAGTGCTGGCTTTGCCTTGCCAAATACCAAAAGTTAACAGATTAGAATGAAGTGTGAAATGAAGGATAAAAATGAAGCGAACGGACTTCCTTTTAATTTTTGGAAATTTCCAACTTTTGCCGAGTGCCGCTGCAACTTTTCTGGCAACTTATCATTTCTCATTTTACACCTTTTAATTGCCCCAACTGCCAGCTGACGACGGGTAGTTCATTAGTACAATTATCTATGGGTCTACAGTTGAGTTTTTGACTCTACTATCAAATGGCAAACACTCAAAGTTGTGGTGCTGAAATAAAAGAAATCCTCTTACCGAGCATGGAAATGGAATTTCCGAATTTCCAGCAGCGTATCGTATAAATCAGCTTAGAAAACTTTCATCGTATATCAACACACTAATTATGGTAATTTTATAATTTTCTAAAAATCCACCCTCGCCAGAGAAATAAAAAGCGAGAGGAAGCAGAAGGCGAAACCACAAGCTAAAGTCAGGGCCCAAAACTCGGATCCCTGGAGGCGTTTACTGTTGATGTTTAATAAGCCAAGGCTCTTGCCATCCCACACACACACACACACACACACACACACACACACAAGCACTAAAGTATTTTTTGGCCCTAGGAGCCTGAGACTGGCTGCAGGAAAACAAGTTCTTTTCATGAAATTTGAACATAAATTCCAATGAACGAAACAAAACCAAAGTGCAAAGCTGCCCACACACTCCGCCCACTCACACCCCTTTGATTTTCCGTCTAGTTTTCTGTGGGCCAGTGCCCCTCGCATGCAGTTTAGTGTTACTAGGCCCCCGGGGGGAACACGGCATCGGGAAAGCCAGGCCGAGAAAACTGCCCAGTCGCAGTCGCCGCTCAGTGGCAGTAAGAAAACGCCATTTCCCCAGCCGAAAGCGGCGAACTATAAAATAAAGTAAATTAGTTGTTCGGTTGATAGAAGTTGTAATACCTTATACACATGTATTGGCATTTGGGTTAAACATTATACAGTATGCCTAAAAGTATGCAATGAAAACGTATTTCGCAAGGAATGCAATATTGTGGCATTTACCACCTTCCGGAAAATAAAATAATATAAGGGCTGCATTAATCTGGCTAATACACCTTGAAACCTAATAAAGCCGCGGTATAAGCAGAAAACGAATGCCAGGACCTTAGCCCAAGAAGGGCGTGGGGACCATAAAGTTTTCCACCGGGCCAAAAGGGGTAGGAAAGTGGTGGGCGTAGGACATGGGAAGGACGACCACTGGCAAATCAACTTTGCAACTTGAGACTGTTGCAGTCTATTAAAATTACGCCGACGGGCAAGTGGGCAAGGGCTATATGGGTGTGGGTGGGCGTGGCGTCTCTGTGTGTGTGTGTATGGGCGGCAAAAGGGGGCGTGTCAAGCGCAAGCACAGCAATGGGCGCTAAATTAAAGGCAACTGCAACTGCGGCGGCATGGCGGTAGTTCCTGCCGCTCCTGCTTCTTTATCATCTCGTTACACCCCTCCTCCACTTTCCTATCGCTTTCCCTCTGATACTATGTTTTCTTGTTCTTCTTCTTGTGCTTCATCTGGTTGTACTTCTTCTTCTTCCACTACGAGCGCCTCATGCAGAGCTATGTTTCCGGCCGCCGCTGGCAGTTAGCAAACGTTCCAAGTCTCAGCCAACTTTTGCAATTAGAGATGGCAACGGGAAATGGCTTTTCCAGCAGCGAATAGCAATGTAAAAGAAATGAGATAACAAAAATTGGTAACACAAGATATCACCTAGCTGTTGACCAAGCAATATTTATATGATCCTTGCTAATATTATTTTTAAATAATATTTTTAGCTAAGAATACAAGTTAGCAAGATCGACTTAAGCCAAGCAAAGGCCTAATTTGAAAAGAGCCTTTGTTACCTTTGTGTATAATTAACGTCATAAAAACTCTTTCGAGTGCCCAGATCGCATATCTTTGTTGATCTCGTCACGCGACCACCGCTGTTGGAATATCCTGGCCCCCATACCATGCATCCTGCCAGGACTCTCGGTTACGCTTGGGCTGGCCCTTACTTCTGCTACGGCTTCTGTTTCGCTTTTATTCGGGAAGTGGCAAAAAGGAAGCGATGGGGTTAGGTAATGGAGGGGGGGATGGGATGGGCCGCCTTGCATCGTAAATTTAAGACTATGCAGCTACTCGAAACTTTTCGCAAGGCGTTGCCATGTAGTTTATGGCTGGACCTAACTGGTTGCTGTTGATGTTGCCGCTGATGTTGTAGGTGGGCCGTCATTTTCATATCTTATGGCGGTAGTTACAATACCAAAGCGCCAAAATGAGTGGGTCGCTGTGGGGCTTGTTGCGGCCACTTTTGCATATTTTCATTGCCCGGCGAACGAGCACTGATTGAGCAATTTCTGAACCGCTCATAATAATGCTTTGCCCCTCATCCCCTCCTATAACTGAACTATAGTATATCGCCATGGGGGATATCCGTGTGGCGCCGTCATCAACTTTATTACGATTATTGACGGTTTTTTTTTGGCCAACAT
Organism: Drosophila mauritiana; assembly: GCF_004382145.1. Lineage (NCBI taxonomy): Eukaryota > Metazoa > Arthropoda > Insecta > Diptera > Drosophilidae > Drosophila > Drosophila mauritiana. Next base: position 5,178,098 of record NC_046669.1, read on the forward strand.
CATCAGCATCGCTTCGAGTGCAGCACATCTCATCTTTGGCTATCACTTTGTGGCGCATTGTTCAAACTTAAAATTGATAGTTTTATGGCTCTTGCCCCCATTTCGGGCTTAATGAGCGGTACTTGCCGTGTTTGTAGTGCCTGTAAAGTATGGCAGAGATTGTTGCCCGAAACGAGGAAAAGAAAACCCCGGACATGAAAAGCTGGAAATATTTGCCCCGATTGCAGTGGCTGTTCGGAAAACAAGAAGGACGATGCGATACGTTGCATGGCTTCATTAAGCATTTATTGAGAAAAACTAAGATGCAAAACTGGAGAGCTGATAGGAATGTTTAAAGTATTCATTAGTTTCTAAAGAGAAAAATCGATTTGCTCATTTCTATTCTTTATTTTCTGGCTCAACAGACAGAGGGGGAAAGTGGCAAATTATTTTCACACCCTAATTAAGCAGACCATCATCCCCCTGGAGGAGCATTTCCCTCCGTTTTGAAAGTTGATGGAGTGACACATGCCGCCAGCTTATTTCGCTCGCTGTTGTCGCACTCAAAGTTTGACAAACAAAATTAATAAGTTTCATTTATACCTTTTGCGGCGAGCGGAGCGGGAAATGAGTTAATACCTGGCCTCACTAATTTGAGGCCTGAGTGACTGAATGATATATATGCTAATTTGCCGACTTGATGGCTGGCTGCTTAATTAATATGCATGCGGAAAGTTGGCCATGGAATGTCGTAATAAGGAGAAATAGATCTTTAATGCAATTGCCAGGCCCAAAGTTTTTGATCATCGTTCTGTGTGTGTTGGAGGGCCAAGTTTTGTTTGATTTTTAATGAATACTTGAGGCAACTCAACGTGACTCGTTACCCCAGCATCTCTACTCATCGCATCTCTTGCCGCAAAAGTTAAATGTACTTAAACTTATTTGTTGTCGACTTTCCTGTGGTCTCCGAGGAGCCAAATGATTTGTATGACCAACTTTTTGGTTGCCTGCTTGATTGCTCGGTCGGGGAGCTTAATAAGTTTGACACAGAGTTCAGTTTTGGGGACTGCGTGCTAGTGAGTATAACTTTATTTAGTTTACATATCTGTTTGTCTTGGCCAAGTATAAATCTAGTTTTAATTGACTTGATCAAATGGAGGCACAACTTTCAAGTCACTGCGCTGGGTAAACACAATGTTTAGTTCATAGGTTTAGGTATACACTTTCAAATGTTAAACTTTAAATCAAGTATTGCGAATAGGTAACAGTGTACTTGTAGGGATTAAACAAAATCGAGTTCCATTTCTGTTTGGCCAGAGCTAATTAATTTCTTACTTCCATTCAGTGTTGGCATTTGCGACCCCGCACACGAACCTCTCATTCTCAGACAATAGATGCACTTAGGGGCTTGAGGAAAAAGAATCTCGGCAGCAAACTCAAAGCTTGTAAAACAACAGCAAATAGTTGGTCTTCTCCACTCTCTTTTTAACACTTTGTAGTGCATTTTTTCGGAACATTAACTGCTGTCTGTTGCCATTATCCCTAACTAGCAACCGATAGACTCACACACTTCTGCTGCTCTCTGTCTTTTTTACCCTGAGCAAATGGCAACTAAAGTGGCAGCCGCTTTTGAGGCGGGAAGAAAAGGAGGACAGCGATACACAGAGAAAAATAAGGCGGTACTGCACTTAAAATTATATTTTCCTAAAACCTTATTATCCTTGTTATAGAAATAAGATACCTTTCCTGAAACTGTAAAAGTAATAATCATTAAGTTACTATCTTGTGCTAAAGTATATAGATTTCTCGATATTTAAATTTAATATGAGAACATCTATTTTTTCTTTGTGCATCCAGCTAGAGCACTCAAGTATTCACACGAAAAGGGCAAGCCGAGGAAGAAATTGCTTTCCCCTTGTTTGCCCCTCTTGCTTAGCATTTCTCGGTAGTCTTTCAAATGTTAAATGATGCAGTTACAACAAATTACGCAGGAATGTTGAAAGCGGAGGGGTGAGGCCAGAGGATCTGGCGGATTTAAGTGGGGGGCTATGCCAAATGTGGGGCAGGAGGGCTGGCAACCAAGGTATGCACTTGGAGATTGCAGATAGAGATGGCAGCGTGACAGGAGACAGATATGGCCATCCCTTCTACCTCTAATTGCAGTTTGAGTGGGTTGTGCCAGAGATTTTGGTGAGGTGTTCTTTGGGGTGGCCAAATATTAAGCGGTCTTTTGAATAGTTGGCAAACTCTCTACCTCTGTGTGTGTGTGTGTGGGCCAAAATGAAGTTGTTTGCCGTTTCAATTTTGCTGGCGAGAGCGGGAGGCGCGAAGAGCTCTTTCAATATCCGTTGTCGTTGGATGTTGACGCGCAATTAGGAAATGTCAGCAAGTAGGAGTGGCAACTGGAAGAATGGGGCGGCCAAGGGGGCGTGGCAGGTGCACAGACATGTCGCGAGGCTTACTGCAAACATAAACCGGAGAAATGACTGCACATAAAGTTGCTTTAATTGAGTTTTATGCTTTCAATTTCGGCGCTATTATGGCGCCCAACGTGGAAAACGACGGCCACACACACACATACAGACAACGAGACTCGCACACAGAGACAATGCACACACACGTACTCATAAAGAGAGCGACATCTCCACATGACAAGCACAAAAACCCATAAAACTCATCTGTCAAACACTGAAACGCCGCCTATCAACATTCATGTTCACTAATCCCTCGCATATATGCGCAAACGGATATATCCTTGATAGTGTGTGAGTGTGTGCGTGTGTGTGGGATGTCCTTCTGTGTGTAAGTGCTCGTCCGTGTGAGCTGCCATTATCAAGGTTTTTTGTTTGACTGACTGGAAGAGCGGAGGCAGCGAAACGGGGAGTGTGCAAAAAGGATTAAGAGCAACAAAATGCGTCGCTCGACAGAAGGTAAAAGCTCCAAAAGAACGAAGAGAAGCCATGTCGGCAGTCAAAAATCATATATGTATGCTTCGCTCCTGGAAAGATGATCTATCAAATGGTATTAGTCTGGGAATAACTTGAGTTAATGGAACTTGGACAATGTACTGCGAAAAAGTGGTAAAATGTTTTCTAAAGTAAATGATCAGAAAAAATATTTAAAAAAAATAAAGTTCTGGTAAAATATATTCTTAAGCATAGTTCTGCAAAGTAAGCACGAAAATAAGTATTTCAAAAATGTCTCTAATAATTTCAAGTGTGGTTTTTCCACTAACTTAGCCCCATAAACCAAAACAGATTTGTATCCCATCTCAAATAACTCTCCAGATATTTCACCAATAGCCATATATCTGCTGCCAATAAGACAAATGACCTTCGACTACGACGATGGCCATATATCCACACCTCCATTAAGACTTTCATTTCCAGGCAACTTTTGGTTATGCGCAAAGTCATCTATTTATGGATTTGACCAAAACTTTAACGAATTCACGCATTCCACGCCGGAATAACAATACTACCCATTCTCAGGAAAAGTTCGTCCTTAGTCGAAGCTTCATTAAGTTGCTTTCACCGCAGAACACACAAAGGTGGTTGGGTTTAGTTGGGTGGTTAGGAAAATGTCATGACATATTTAATTAGACGCTTGTCGGCTGTATTAATTGATGGATTATGCATACAGCTATTCAGTACGAACATATATGTGAGGGCCGGCAATCTAATTTCGTTGTTTGTCCTGGCGGACAATTCCTTTATGGTGGCCATTGATGCAGGTTTTTGCCTGTTTTCAGCTGCTTGGCTAACCAGCGACAGCAACAACGACACAACTGCGTTTTGGTCATAATCTTGTTGTTGACATTTTGTGCCCACACACAGACACATGGAGCTGTCACTACCGTCGCCTGTCCCCCCAAAAGCCCCCCAGCTCCACTTCTCTGTGACACCCACAATATGCAGCCAGGACCAAAGGCTCAGCACACAGACGTAAAAATTAGGAGAGGTATGGCGAAATGGGGACACGGCAACGCTTTTGGGTCTCATGTGTGCCTCACTAGCGGTGGAAATGAACTGTGTCACGAAGGGGAAAATGTATACAAATATTAATCAGTGAAATAGAGCCAGGCGTGACTATTTTTGGGCAACTTATCTTAGTTTTTAGGAGCTCTTAAAATGGTTACAAAACATTTGAGAATAGTAAGTAGGGCTTCAAAAACTCAATCTTCAAACTAAAGTTTAGAAAGTTAATTTCCAATAAAATCTTTGTCTGTGAATCAAGGTCTTAATTATATTTGTTGAATAACCAAAACTGTAATCTTTACCACTTAAATTGTCATCTCCAACTAGAGCGTCATTAAGTTTCCTTCTGCACAATTTTCATCCAAGCAAAGAAAATTTGACAAACAGAAACACCACAAAACCAATGTACCTGCCCCTCGCTTCACCATTTTTCAGCCACATGACCACATACAGCATATCGTTCTAGCTCAGACATTTTTGGCCACACTTTGCCGGTGTAGACGAATATTTTAATGCATTTGCCATGATTTGGCGCATAATAAATTATAACCATGTTCATGTGCATGTGCGTGTGGTTGCCATAGAGTTGCTACAAACCGAGGGGCTCCACTATTTATATGGGGAGAAACACCTGACGGATTTAAGTTTTATCATGAGCTCAACTGCCGTTGACTGACTGTCTTGTCTGTCTGTCTGTCTGTTTGCCTGTTTGCCTACCTGGCCACAATCCTACCCATTTTGCAGGCATCTTTTGAGTTCGTCTTGGCTGAAATAGTTTTGTTTGTGAGCTCTGCATGGGTATGCGTGTATGTTAATGTTTTAAGTCTTTAAGCTCTTAATGCTTTACATTCTTTGCCGTGGCTGTCACACCTGAGACACACACACACACATACATTTGCTGGGATTTATATTACATTTTTTGGGCACAATTGCATTATGTCGTTTTAAGCTATACAGACAGCCAGAGAGTTTTCCAGATTGAATAAACTTTGTAAAGTGCTGATGAAAGGTGAGTCTCTAAAGGGGGCGGAGGAAAATTTGCATAAAACTCTGGCATGGTAAAGTGAAGAAATTGCCAACACTGGAATGCACTTTTACACGATCATAATTTGCGGTAACAAAAAACTTTGTTGAATGACTGAAATTTCCCTTATTTTATGAAATTACACAATTATGCAGACCGATATTAATATTAATAAATCGTAAATGAAAGTTATGAAAATGTTAATAAATTCCGTAACCTTACATGACAAATTCCGGACATAATTTATGTTAAAAGGGTCAAACAAAGAGAAAGCAGACAGCACATTAGCCGAACCAAAAAAATAAAAAAAATGAAAAGGACATCGTTTTGACCAGTTGGAGTTATCTGGCCCCTGCATTTGGCCACTGTAATTAATCACAATTTGCGGATACACAAATTGTCGCAGTAAAAGTCACATTTCTTCCACAAGAAAGCGAAAAAAAATCAACGAGCGGGGCAATGAGACAACAAATAAAGCCCAGCCACCGAAAATGGGGCCAGAGTAAAGTCAGGCTAAAAGAAATCAAAAAAAAGGGAAAACAGAAGGGCGGGGCGGGGGTTTTTCCTCAAAAAAACGAAAAGTAAAAAGAACTGGCTGCACTTCCGCTGCAGAGTTTCCGGTTCTGGCCATGGCTGCTGCTTGAAACTTCTTCGTGGTGGCGCAGTCAAATAAATTGCGCTCTCAAATGGAAATGCAACCCAGACTCAACTATTTGTCTCACTAAAAATGGCGAGACCATTTGCCCGGCTCCCCCTTCCCCAGAACATCCCCATCGAACATCCTGCGACCGTCCTCCATCATGGCCTCGTCATGTCCGAAGGGCAGTGAGAAATCTCAAAAGGATGTCGTTGGCATTGTTTGCCTTTGACTGCGCACTTTCTGGTGCCATCCTTCGTCTTAACAAAAGTCAATGGCAATTAAGCAGCCGTCGCGTTTTTCAGCTGACGCAGTGCCATCCGAACTGAAAGCCAAATCCGAAGCCAAACCCACATTGATGGCCAAAAGTTTGTCGCTAAGATGGCGCTGGCAACAAGGATTCGGCAAGGAACCAGGCCAAAATTACAATGAGTGGGCCCACCAGACGTATGAGTTATGTTTGGAAAATGTCGGCGAATGCCTTGCCAATTTAGTGGGCCTTAAAATATTTCAATCAATGAGTGGGTCCCCCAGACGTATGAGTAATTTGGTGGAATATCTGAAAAGGGCACGTAAATTTATGCAAAAATAATCAAAATAATAGCATGTTAAAAGTCAAAGGGAAGTTAAAGCGTGTTAAGTTCTTAACAATATAATATTTGGGTAAGAAGCTTCTAATACTCATCGTCTTTCCTGTAACAATTTAATTGCTCACAGATACAGAAACTCCTAAAGTGCCCATTCTACTTTTACTAGATACAGCCAATCCCGTCCAGACTCCCTGGAACATACCCATTTCAATTTTAAATGACAAAGTTATGGAATGCCCCTGCCCAAGATTCTAATAAGAGAGTTTTGGAGCAACAGACAGCTAAATGTTTCCCTTGAAACCGGATGTGTGCACAAAGTGTGCTAGTGTGTGTGTGCATTGCGGTTGCATTTTAAACAATGAATATTGCACATGTATCTGTGCGGGTGTGTGGTGTGTCTGTGTTGGTGGGCTTCCTTTAACCTTTTTATGACTGACCCAGCCAAAAACCGCTGGGAAAAAAGGGAGGCGAAAGTCCGACCATTGCACGAAAAATTAGAATTGCTAATGTTTGCGGTAAAAATGCTGCTCCCCTCGTATGTGTCAGTTTGCGAGGATGTGTGCGTGCCACCGTATGTGAGTGTGTGTGTGTCGCGATGTTTGTGTTGGTCAGTTTAGTTTTGACTCGGCTTGCAGAAGCATGAAATTAATTTAAATTTTGCGCACTTGGCTAATTTCTTCTGGCCTGAAATGGAACAAAAAAAAACACAGAGGGGGAACTGGATGCCCCCGCCAAAAAGGGGAGCACAGATCCCATATTGCCGGGGAAATGGGTACTGGGTAAAAACGGCGACTCTTTCCGAGATAATAGTTTTAATAGTCCCTTGAGCGGCCTTAAAAATGTATGCGCCGCGTTATGAGCAAAGAAACGCTGCGATAACTGAAAACTGGGAGCCCTGAGGGGCTTTGTCCTGCAGAGGGGATTTTATTTTCATTTCTCTTTTTTTTTTGCTTTTTCTGGGGGCGGCATTGGACCCTTGGACCATTGGGCCCAGGCCTTTATGCTTCGTTTGTATGCAAAATCGTTTTACATTTTCGCTTCATTTCATCTCACCTCGCGCTATTTCGTAACGGGCAGTTTCTTTGGGGGATTGCGGTCCTTGGTGGGCGAGAGTGGTTCCATTGAGTGTAATCTATGATTAGCCGGCAACGTAACGAAAGGTAAGCGCCAGTCTCCAAGGGTTGCAAGTTCGTATTGGTATTTTATGTTAATTCCAGCGCATAATGCTGGCAACATTTTTGGGATTTTATAATGGTTACATTATGGAGTTTGCCCTTATTGAGAAACCTTACTATTCAATAAAAGGTGAGCAAATATAAAATTATTATACAAATAAATGTATATTAGGCTATGAGACTTTTTATTTACAAAACATGCATTCAAACAATTAACCAATCTACAGAATCATATACATACAAACATAAAAAATGATGATTTAAAAACTGCTGATATCTTCCCCCATAAAATCAACCATTAAAATCGAATGGCAGAGGGAAAATATTTGACAGGGGAATGCTCCACGTCCTCTAAACCTGTGGGACGTCCCCCCAAAATCGGCCAAGTCAAACAACACTTCCAATTAATCAAAACCCATAACATCGCACAGTGCCTGCAATTCGTATGCAAACATGCATTTCACATGGGGATACATTCCGGTCGCAACTAACCCGGCTGCTAACTGCTGAAGGGGAATGGGTATTCGATGGCTGTTTCTGGGGGTGGAGGAGGGTGGCAGAGAAGGGCTGCGACGACGATGGCAACGCATTAAGTATGCGTTTTAATTAACTTTTGATGGCTGGACCCGAGTTTTCGTCCTGGGGTACACAGCAGGCGGCAGATGGCGACACTGAGCAACAGGACAGCCCCGAAAAACTTTTTGATGCCAACAAGAAACTGAACAAAAAAATCTTCTCTCTGCGTGTGTTATTAAATATTAATGCTGTTTTGAGAGGCCAAAAGCCGGCAAAAGAGTTACTCTCTCTCTCTCTTTTTTTCTCTGATTTTTTGCAGATTTAGCGGCTCGCCAAGTGGATCCTAAATCCACTACGCATGTCCTTAGAGAGCGTGAATTCTTCTGCTCTCTGGGAGAGATAGGGAAGGTTTGTCGGCGACTGCGCCTTGTGAAAAGCCGGGGAAAGTCTCCGACTGAGAATGTCACTACGCCAAAGGCTCAACAACTGAATTAGGTATACACACACATTCGGGGAAATCGTGGGTGTAGGGCGTCCGGAATGGAAAAAGGGAAAAGTCTGGGTGGAGTTACTATTGTGTGTGGGTGGCGCTGCATTCCCAAACAGCTGTTGCCGCTCGCTTGCTAGCTCACTCTCTGTCTCTCTCTCTCTCTCTCTGCATTTGTCTCTTTCTCTGTGACGTCAAGTGCGGCTACCGTAATTAGCCAAGACAGAATCAAGATTATTGTTATCAGGTTCGTTGTTATCTCCTACTGACCGCTTGCTGGGCGGCAATTATCGTTATTCAAGCAGCCCATTAATAAGCCAGCCACAATATTGGTCTATTCATTGGCCAAAATCGCGGCATCCAAAAGTCGAAATCTCTGCCAGTCAAACTACATATGAATATATATTTGGATGTTCTGGATAGTACATAAATGTAGGCGGCACGCCATTAGTGGGCTTTCAATTAAATGCGCTTGCCCTCGCATAAATCACGCATACGCCACGTGGCACAGCAGCCTTCGATTACGATTGGGATTGGATTGGATTGGAACGGAATGAATTGGCGTGGTTGGGTCTTGGGGACTCAAGTGGAGCCAGTGCGGGCTGAGTGGAAAGTCGGTGGTGCTCTATTAATTTTACCACTGTCACTTGCCACGGCTGCTCTTGTATTAATGGACCTCAAAAGCAATTCGAGATGAACTATTACAAATGTCTGGGAAGGAATAGAGGAGCAGAAATACGAAGCACACTGGAAACGGGTGCCACTGAATTCTTAGTTAGTATAATTTTGCAGATTTATAGTCCGCTTAAATCATTAGAAATATAACTAAATTCAATTCGATTCTTGGTCAAAAAAAAAGTCTAAATCACACATTTAATTGACGAGCTTCAGCCAAGGGAAAACACTTATAAAAACAGCTAAATGCAGCTATCTTCCTTCGTTTGACACATTTGAGCAAACAAAATTAAATCAAAATTGCCCCCTAAACACTCATCCGCCCCGTGGCTCATAAAGCGTTGCTAAAACCCAAAGCAAAACGACATCAAATATGCCAGCTCCAAATGGGCAGATGAAGCTGCAGTCGAATCTGTGTATATAACTGGTTTCTATGGATCCAGATTGCATCTGGAGAGCGGGACGAATGGCGACAGGGACAGATAGACGGTTGGATGGATGGATGCGAATGATTTATGCACAAACTCTAATTAAACTGTTGACTCAGGCAAATGAAACATGCGGTGATGTGTTATTAACACCAAAAGCACTTAAAATGTTTAAATAGCAATTTTCCCAGAGAGCAGTCCGTTCATCCGCCCGACCAATTTATGCACCCATAATTACAATGGCCACATACGAAAGAAGATGGAGCGTACGAACTGAATGACATGTGCAATAGAAGGCAGACATGGATTGGTCACATGAATTATCTAAGGCCGTAAAGTGGGATTTGCCAGGTCTTAAGCTCTGTTTAATTAAACGATTTTAATTTGCCGATAATGGCGTGAGGAAATTTAAAATTTCCCATTCTCGTCTGGCGTAAAAGTCGGTTGTAAAGAGGTGGTAAACTTTGTGTATTACGTATACGTTATGTTGTAATGAAACCCCAGCATGAAAAACCCCCTCTTACTCGGCTTTCTGTTTCACCCTGTCCTTCAGATTCGCATCGCATATAACCTCTCATTCCCTTTACCCATCAACATTATCATCATCATCATCAGCCTTCCATTTGTCCATCCATCCTCCTTGGCTGCTCTGATTATATTGAATGGAGCGCAAATTGCGAACAGGCTGAAGTCGGCAAAGCCATTGCAGCCATACAACTTATTCATGAAAAACGGAATGAAATTAATTGCAAATATGAAAACTTTATTAAGCGAATTTATAGCTGCACAGAGCGAAGCAGATTTCCAGCTCGACTTTAACCGAACTGAATTGGTTCGCTGTCCCAAGGTTTTTGTCCATCAAATTCTGAGAACTCCCCATAAAAACACGGCCAAGACATAAAACCGAAAGTAAATTCAGCTTTATGATTAAAACTAATCATTTCGGTCAGCCCGACATTAACGAATAAAAGGGGTTGAAACCAAACTGGCGTCATGAAAATATAAAAATTACAAATTATATTATTGCTTGCTCAGGATTTTCATGACCATGAAGATAACGCTTTAATGGAAACCTGAAAGAAGCTTTTGGACTGGGGGAAAATAAAAGATGCAAATGAGTTTTGGTTGAGTTGTAGGTTATTTTTTAATTTTATTTAATTGGTCAATATTTAAAGGTGATAAAGATCATTTATAGACTTTGATCACCATAGACATTTTATCGTAAATTTAATCTAATTTAAACTGGGTCCGCTTAAAAGGCTGACAAATTAGACAAATTTTTTGGCAATTAAGCCAAAAATAATCAGTTGAAGCAACAACTACAGCAGCCACATCTTATCCATCGGAAAAGTTTGCTGCGCAAGAAAACAATCTGTAAGACAGATAACGCCGAGAAGATATGTAAGTGGGATTTTGTGGGTGGCATTCTTCTTTGGCCCAATTCCCAAAAGCCACGAAGTGAGATGGCCAAGTTGCTAGTTGACTTCTGTTGACCTTAATTACACCCCAAATGCATGCGACATGCAGCAGCAGCAGCAGCAGCAGCAGCAACAGCAGCTAGTGTTGTTTTGTAGAATCGGGGACATCATGGGACATCGGGGTCAGTCAGTCAGTTGGCGCTATGACATGCGAAAAATGCAGTTAATTAGCTATGAAGGACCCAGTCACCCCAAAAGCCAGCCAAATAGAGCGAAAAACAAAACGCGAACAGAAAGGAATGTCATCCCGCAGCAGCAGAGGCAACATCAATATAAAACGGAAAATTTATGTGCTTTCAATTCAATTGCAGTTTTCGTCATCGATTGAGGCATTTCGCAACCTCCCTGCTGGCTCGTTTGAAATATGCCAAAAACACTCGCACACACACAATGGGGGCCATAAAAATTCACTCAATGGCAATTAAGCCTGACTATCGCCAAACAAAACCGTAGCAAATCAACCGGAGTCCGAGCCAAGCCATCGGCCAGGAAAAGCCTCCAAAACCGCCCCGAAAAATCCCCGAAAGCCCCCGAAAAACCCCAAAAACTGATAGCTGCAAACCGTTGATGACAACGTCGACATCGCGGCATTATGACTTTTGGCCTTAAGCCAGGGATATTGGAGCGGCGGTAACTGAAACCGAGGCTAACCAGCAAAAATCAGCCAAGCAGTCAGTTTAGTTTAGTTTGGTTCAGATCTTTCTATCCTTTCTTTTTTTTTTTTTTGAGGAGGGTGGTGCAGCAAATGTGGCATAATGAAGCAAACCAGTTGCAATAAGAGGACCAAAAAACATAACCAAAAATGGCCAAGGCATTCAAGCAACACATTCTGCAAAGTACAATCGAAAAAAAAGTAATTTAACCAAAGCTTTCAAATTTCTTACCTACTAATATGTGGAATTTCTCTTAGAGCTGTACCTACTAATGGATAGTTAAAAAAAAACTAACTGATAATAGTTGATAGTTGATTATGCATATATACTTACCAAGCTATCAAAATAATACTTTATTTATTATATTTGAAATATTTAATATTAGTTTTAGTTTTTTAGTTTGGGAACATCCTTCGAGCTGAATTCTATCAAATATTGCCGCCTGCAGTTGCTGTGAGCCAAAAGACATTCAAGGTGAGCTGAGCGCAGGTTGACTAGCTGGCTGGCTTTCAGGATGGCAGGCAGCTGCTTGGCACTGGCCAATTGGCCGTGGTCACGCCAAATGGCCAACTGGCGAACTGGCGAACTGGCAAACTGGAGGAGCTGCAGCTGGAGCTGCCCACACAAATACAGAGCAGACGCAGACGAGAACGCTCTTTGAGTTGGCCACATGGTCAGCGTTGGTTTAAAACGATAAAATATCGCAAATCTATGAAGTGGCCTGGCCTGGCTTCCCAAAATGCTTCGCAGTTCCCTCCTCTTTGGGGTACCTTTGAAAATAAAATTGAAAAAAATTGCACTGACGCCATAAATCAAATGGTTATGTGTCAAAGCATCATCATAGTGTGTGGCTGCTTAGTTCGTTTGAAAGGAGTGGGTTGGCTGGACTGTGGGAGTGGCTGACAGTGTGTGAAAGGGGGTTCTTAAATTGTTGATTAATCGAAGAGCCAGCCAAAAGGCAGAGGGTATTAAAGTCTAATTTGGAAAGTCAAAGACCTGAATGTCAGCCTTCTGTTTTGAATACGATACAAGTTTATACATAGAAGATTAGTTCTATTCATAATCTAAGCACACAAAACTGTTATACGCAAGCTGAACTAGGAAATGTATTATTTTATACATAGAATCCTTTTAGTTTCCATTTCTGCAGACAAGACATCTCAAATTGTAAGAAACTAATTTGAATAGCCAACAATTTCCACTTGAAATCCGGCATTCGGAATAGTAAAATTCCATGCTCTATAGTTGGATTTCTGCAACTGAATTTATCAATTTGCTGCCTTGATTTCAGTATAAATTTTGCATAAATAGTATTTCCACATTTTCATAATTGATAATTGCAAGTGATTTACATTTGCTGCAAGTGAATTAAGCCAAACGAGCTGGACACACATGGAAAGTGTTTAAATATGCAAAGAGTAAAAAGTTTTCCCCAGAGCAGCCAACTTGTTGCACTTAAACAGGAAAAAGGAGTGAGTGAAAAATTTGTTATGTGCATATATGAAAATTGTTCCATCAGCAGTAAACTGTTCAAAAAGAGATGGGGAGGAGAAAAAATGCATTCAGTATTGTCGGAAATAAATGCAAATTAAATGGCCAATAGTAAAAATGCGATATAATCGTCGTGTCACCAAAGAAATTGAACTGAACTTTTCGCCTTAACTCTCTTTCTCTCGCTGGAGGACCATTAAAATTGCTGAGAAAGGAAAAACATTTATTAGCTACATTAAGAGACACAAGGCAACTACTTATGGGCACTCAGGACAAGTTTTAACTAAAACTCGAACAATGCGCCCGTTAAGTGACCTCTTTATGCGCCGTAACTGTAAACGTAATCTCAGCCAATTGTGATAACAACAATCAGCTACAGCTACCCAGCCAAGTGGACCATAAAAAAGTAACCAGCAGCGCTGGCTGAGAGGCTCTTAAAAAGCAGTCGGGAAAACAGCGAAAGCGAAGCGAACGGGCCGAGAAGAAAGGAACATTTCAAATGAAGCGCATTGCATTTATCCAGTTCGCTCGACGAGATTCTTAAAGGATTACAATTGCAGCGAACGGGACACAGAACGAGAGCCGAAGATGAGCTGACTTACGCACAAAGGACGAGAGCAAGGAAAACTTTGCCCCGGGTCCTGGAAAAGCTTTGCGCCCAAAAACGGAGAGTCCTTACACGGCGAAAAAAGTCGCGGCTAAAATGTAAAATAGAGTATTTATTAGCAGAAATTAACTTAAGCTTTAATGATAACTTTAACTTAAAAGAAAAGCATATTAAAGACGCATTTTTTGCCAGTGAACACTTAAAAGTAAAAGGCGAAACTTCATGTAACGTAGCTGCGTGAAAAGCCAAAATAGAAATGAAATTAGCTAAAGAATACATTTGCTGCTTCAATTAGTCATTGCTGGCATTGTCTGCTCATAATTTCCAGCTCGTATCGTAACTAATCAAAAAGTGACAGGAGGACAACACACTGGCAATGCCCGACCATGGAAACCGACTGACGACAAGTGACAACCACATGGCATTGACCAGGCCCAGCAGTTGGCCCAAACCGCCGTCACTAATTTGCTAACATTTAACAGCAATGGCAGCTACACACACACACATACACACACACACACAGCGAAAGCGGTAGCAACGTGAAACAACAATTGCTGGAGCCAGGCGAAATGCATCAACATTGCAGTCGGCTCAAATTGTAATGCAGCTGATGAATTAGCAGCTTCCTGCCCCCAAAAACTTGGGAGAGGGGCGGGGGGGCCCCCAATCTGGGTGAACGGAGACAGGAGCCGGGTTCTGGAATGAGCAGCAAATATGCAACAATTATGGATGCAATATGAGCTAGCGAATTGTTGTAATTAGGCAAAGGTTTCAATGCGCAGAGCAAAATCATGCACATAGCGTATACGCCATGTATGTCGGCTAATAAAGTTTTAAATTCGAGTAAAATTGATTGGCTAATGGGAGCAGCACTTTTGGGTCGGTAACTAATTAAAATCAGTTTAAATTGGTAAAACTATGATGCGTATTATATTCTAATTAGATGGATTTACATATAAGATTAACTATCATTTTCAAAGTATTTTTTAAGACCAAGCTGTTTTATCCACACATTTAAATAACATGATTTTTACTTGATTAAAGACTAAAAATCCTGCTGTTTGCGATGGAAAATGAAAGAAAAATATTTGCTATATGCACAGCAGGAATAACTGTGACAATTCCCATAGAATCCAACTCTAATTAACCACAATCCAATACACTCCATTTCAGTGCCATCGCGTCCAGCAGTAACCCCAGATAACCAGACCAATATTTCACATCAACTGCTCATTTTGTGCGCTTTCCAATTGGATCATGTCTCCGCAGCAAATGAATTCGGATGCTGCTCGTACCACAGAGCGAATGCTTTATAAATTTGCATAATTTTATTTTACATGCATTGAATTGAATGCAGGCAGGCAGTGTGACAAAAGCAGCAAGTAGAGAGCATCGGCAAAAATCAACAAATGGAACAAAGATAAAATTTCGAATTCGGGACGACCTTCGGTTTTTGGCCCACAACGTGTTAGGTTTTATTAAGCAGCAGCACATTTCCGGACCGACATTTCCCAGGCAGGGACAAGCACGAAAATTGTGTTTCTAAAATAATTGCAAATTGATCAACATTCCGGCCAAGTTCAGCGGTTCGAATCAAATTGAAAATCACATGTGAGGGGAGAACACAAAACTTGTCACAGTCGGTTAATGCAAGGGCGAATATTTAGCATAATTGATTTTTGGTTGTGTGCAACTGAATTATGGGGCACAATTCAACGCCTATGCAACAATGCGGCCAGGGAACATTAAAGAAAACACTTGCACACAAAAGTCAACAGCTAAACAAGGCTCGAAAAAGTGGAGAATGCCGGCAAAGGGGGTTAAATCTCAAGCGCACTTAGCACTTTTAAGGGAAAAGTGGTAAAATACATGGACGAAATTGAGAGGGGGTTAGAAGGACCTTTAGGAAGTCATAAAATTTAAATTTCTATTGTATAAGCTCTTTTATTATGATAATTTAAGATTGTTTGTTAGTTCTAGGTTAAACTAAATTTAAACTGAATGCATAAATCTGTGAAATAAGTCCCCTTTTTTAAATTCCTAAAAAATATAATTGAAAATATTGTGGACTACGCCCATGCACCACAGAAAGTTAAGCGGGAGGAGCAGCGTTAAATGCACTTACTTCAAAGCGCCAAAAGCAACAAAAGGACCAAAGAGTTGAGCCAAAAAGTGTGGCCAAGTCACACACACTTAGTTAGACGCACACTTACACAGCCTCACTAACTCGCACACACACACACACACGCACTGAGAGGCAACAAGGGAAACCACTTAAAAGTAAAGGCAAAAGCCATCCATGTAAATTTCTTTAACTTTTCTCCTTTTCCCATTTCAGACACTTCTTTTTTTGTTCGCCCATCATATTTATTTAACATATTTCGCACTGAATGAGTGTTTGTGTGTGTGTGTGTGTTTGTTGGGCACGCCCCTAAATTAAATGCCGCCCCGTGTCCTTGTGTACATTTCATGCAATTGGATTACATGGCACTGCTTTCCATTTTTCTTTATGCTCTCCTCGTAGACTTCTCGTTGTGTTTCTTTTTTGTGCCTGGCCTTTTGTACAATTTCATTATTTCGTTTTGTGAGAGAAGGAAAATGATTTTCCACTGGATTTTCTCCTCGTTAGAGTGCGAAATTCGTTGTAACTTTGCCTGCACGAGGATTTTGGCACTTTGGGAGGGATATGGGTGGTTTTAACTAGAGTGGATGTAACTAATTTAGTTATGGTAATAAATAAGAATAATTGTATATTAAGTATTTAAATCTTAAAACAAATATCTCACTGCTTCACTCTATCAATCATGCTCATAAATATTAGAAAAAACAGGTTAAATTTTTTTAATTACCGTCTAATGGTTTTATTTATAAATCAATTATTAAATGATTTATTAAAAAAAAATGCCCTACCGTAGCATTTTCTGCGCAACCCTTAGCTAATTATTTATTTAGTGCAATTATGCAACGCTGTTGAGTGGAGAAAATGGGGAAATGTCAACTCAGCACAATTAATGCTTGAGTGAGCCCATTAGGTTTTTCCAGGCGGTGAGGAAATTTTCAAATAATAATTGAACAGAATAACGATACAATTGCGGTGACCGCTTTGTTTGCTTTTTCATCGTTCTGGCCAATTTTCTCCTTATTCGCATTCTTCATTCAAAAATGTAATTAAAAGCGGGCAAAAATGAAACTTCTCCCTCTATCTCGTTAAATAAAAACTTTATTAGATAATTTATGACATTTCGCGCCGCGGGTAAAACTATGCAAGCGTCCAGATGAGGGGACTGCGGTTCGGTTGGATGGTCTTGTTGGCCCCAGTCAAGATGCTGGAACATCCTTCGTGTCCTTATCTGCTCTCTAAAAAATTCAATTAAATGCTCAAGTGCCAAGCACGCACACAGAGGCGCACTGATGTCACCGCAAACACATTCATTGTGCCTGTGTGAGTGCGCTTCCTTTTTGGCACCAAGGACACGGCCCATCCGCCCCAAAAAGCCGGCTACCCATAATGCTGCTTAAGGTTAAGGAATTTAATTACCTTGTGGTTTGCTCGCATAACTTTCGCAAAAAAGAGAGTGAGCCGAAAAGTAGTAGCAGAAAATTCTGGCCTATTTTCATTGCATTATCCACTCACACACACCCACACACACCGACACATTGACACCTGGCCCTCATTTATCCCTCAACGCCTCTCATCCGGCTTAGGAAAATTTACATTTTGTGTGGGCCAGAAATATTTATTTCCTGCCAGTCGGCTGAAATGTACCAACTTTGGACGACCGATAAATCTTGGCACATTTTTGTATAGCATACTTTTGGTTCTAGATTCTAAAAGAAAGTTAAAAATCATATCTACCAATAGTAATTATCTTATTTGTGCCCAGATTAAGAACTCATTAGTCTAACTCTTTCGAGTTAAAAGACTTATTTTTGCCTTTAGCAATCGCTCAAAAGGTTGTTTGCAAATGTAACCAAGGAAAGGCGAACCACCAACGTGCCTTTGCAGGAAGTTTTCCGGTGGCTTTTTCCCCGAATTTTCCCCTTCACCCCTTTTGCGCTTGTCAAATTGGTTGATAACAATTGGAAGCTGGAGCTGGAGCTTCGGCAGAAACCACCAAGCCAAGTCAACCAAATAAACCATTCAAAATCAAACTAACTAAGTTGGTAAGTGGGGAAGGAAGGGCACGTGCCAAAAGTGCCAAAGTCGTTTGCCTGAAGATGCTGCTCGAAAAGCACAGTTAGCGCTAAAAGAATTTCCCGCCAACTATTGCATGTCAAACATTTGCATCCTGCAGGATGACGATCCCAGAACGTATGGCAGAATGTTCAAACTTTGTTTCGTTAGTTTCGATGTGGTATAAATCCTTGAGCTTTCAACTTTGTTGCACTGTACAAAATTACATGCAGCAAAAAAAGAAAAGTTGTTAATAACAATTCAAGGGGAAAAAAACGGACAAGTTGGGAGCTAGAAAACAACAAAATCGAAAGGGGAGAACAAAATTTGAGTTTGTTGTGAAAAATGCGCTACAAGCTAAGCTCATTTATCACAATGATGAAGTTGCCAAAAGTGAGGGAGTTGGTCGCCAGGATAACGATGGATATAGGGATGAGTATGGCATTGGGGCCATGTCATGATTTTACTTTAATCATAAACCGGGGCACAGGCACTTCAAAAATGTAAAATAAGTCGCCCAGTCAATGTATTGTTCGCCGGTTGGGATAACCAACCCCTGAACTTTGACCCCCCCGCACATGCCGTTCGATTTGATTGCAGTTCTTAACTTCAGCTCCGTTGATGACTTTGTTTTTGTCAACGTCATGACTGTCATGCAGAACGTGTTCCAGTTCATGTCCACTCCACTCGTGTTGTGTAACAGATTTGGCCTCTTCGAGGCGATATTTATTGTTTTCCAACTCGTAATACTTCGAGTGGAGCGGAAGTGCTCGGTTAAGATTGCTGCCAGCTGCTTATTGCCATTAAAGGCGGTGTGTTTGAGTTATGGCTTTGATGTGTGACTAAAGTACCTTGACTGCACCTCAAAACCCACAGTGATGCACTTAAAAATAATAGACATACATATATATCATTAAAATAAGTACAAAGGAGTTATTGATGAGTATTGAAACAGAGAAACTATAGAGTTATATATTATTAAAATAATTCCATTTGAAAAATATGTGTATATTTATATATATGTATATGGCAGTCTGATAAACCACAGATATGACCGGATTTGATATGACAGAATTCTGAAATGATAAACAATTTCGATGATATATTTATCTTATCCGACTGACGCGAATTTGAAGGCCACTAAAGGCTTATGTATAAATTAATATTTGACCTCAATTTATACGACCAAGGATTCAATGCTGCATTTAAAAAGCCAGTCATCGACTGTTTTGACATTTTCGGATATTCAAATAAGTGAAAAACAATCCATTAATCGAGAGCAATTAGAGTCTGCGGCAAATGTCACTTTGATGACCTCTGAACCGAAACTTCTCCACGACCATTTGGTCATATTAATCCGCATCCGGATGGCGCCAGCCGACAAGAAGAAACAGAGAACACACAAAAAACCGCTCCACATTTCAATTTGATGACCCGATGACCTCGCTCCGGTGGGCGTGGTCCGGTGGGCGTGGCTGTATCTGGTCATTGTTTGAAGGGTTAAAGGCCTTAAAGTCAACAGTCAAGGCCTTATCACTTAGGAGGGGAAGGCCGCAGTATTTTAAAGGACACAGCTTGCTTTTGTGTGTGCTAAGCTTTACAAATTCGTTATTAAGATGTTTAACCCAAAAAACCGCCACAAATGTGTGGTGAGCACAGCAAGCTAAGGAAGCTGAGTCAAAATATAAAAAGTGGTCCCAAATAAATGACCAAATAAATAACCAGTTGCCCCAGTCAGACTGCTCGCAGGATATCTGGTGACTTCAAGTATGAAGGTGCGGTCCGGGCATTTTTTGTTGTCTGGTGCGTGATAAGCACTCGGGAATTTCGCTGCAAGCACTTTAAGCTATGAATGGAGACCCTTTGCAGTTTTTCACTGTGCTGGGATTGATATACTTAAGCTGCCATTAAAATTTAGTTTAGCTTAATTTTTACTAGACAAAAAACAATTCTTTACAAAAGGCTACCCTTTTTTTTTCATCACATGATGCATTTTCTTTTTGAAAATTAAATTATATTATAATTTTTAGCATTTTCTGGTTATTCTATACACTTTCCTTTAGCCATCTGTGACCAACCTGCCCAGCGAAAGTTGGATATTTTCACAAATGTTTCCACTTCCACGCAAACATAATTTAATCAAATATATACACGCCCACACAGGTGGAAATACTGGCGGCACATATGTTACGCATACGCAGCGTTGAACACTTAAAAATGCTGGTCACTGGCCGTACGCAATTGCGTGGCTAAACCATAAATCACAATGCTTGTACAGTGCCAACACCTGCCAACTGAACTGGAGTTTAAAACTGGTGAATTCGATGGGTAGGCTACAAACATACATACCTACATACATATATAGATTTTAGCCATCGGCGGTGCAGCCCTTGAGCAAATGCACTAATTTCCACCTTTGGCATGCAAATTGATATATCAACTGAAAACTATCTGCGGGAGGACACTGTTTGATGTTGTTTGCCTTCAGCGGCGTCATTAGCATCAAAGTAAATTTACGTTTATAAATTAGCCCAAGGGCGAAACAAACCGAATGGCGGCCATAATTCAGCTAAATCATATGACAGGGACAATAAGTGATATGATATGGAGGTGGAAAATGCAGGCGAGGAATTCAGGGAAGACCTGAATGTATGCAAAATACTTCGTCGTAATTCCCTCACTCTCGCTGCACTAAAACA
Source organism: Drosophila mauritiana (assembly GCF_004382145.1). Taxonomy (NCBI): domain Eukaryota; kingdom Metazoa; phylum Arthropoda; class Insecta; order Diptera; family Drosophilidae; genus Drosophila; species Drosophila mauritiana. Next base: position 5,198,688 of record NC_046669.1, read on the forward strand.
AATTTAGCTTAAGAAAATTTAATAGAATTATATGTAAACTAGAACGTTGGGATTAATACGTCAGATATAAGAAGATATTCAAACAAAGGAATATTTATACATAAAAACCCACTTTTCGTATACAAACTGAACTCAAGCATAATATCTTGCACGCAATAATTCCAACTAAAAGTCTATTATAAACCTGTTCTATATTTGGAAGTCAAGTGGAAAAGATAGAGGCAACATAAAGTGGATTGAATAAATTTGTGAAGATAATAAGAAACTTATATGTATAAATTCATAGCGAGATATTGATTACGTATAATGGCATTATATACAAGTTTTTAACTACCTTCTCGCGGGCACCCTTCATCAAGCAGTCGTGGCCGAGCGGTTAAGGCGTCTGACTAGAAATCAGATTCCCTCTGGGAGCGTAGGTTCGAATCCTACCGACTGCGATCGTTTAATGCTTTTTTTATTCATTCGCGTTTGCTTTTTTGTGTTATTAAAGTTTATTTTTTTGTTTTGTTTAAAAATGTATTCTTCATAAAGATTTTTTCGGGTGCATCCAGCTAGTTTGTTCGTTGGCACAACTTATGCAAATTGCTATTCCTTGGCTTGGTCTTTGTCAAGCTAAGAAGTTGCATACCAGCAACTTGCTGCAGCTCATAGTTTCCCCCTTAGATGGACTACATAATATATATGTATATAGCTGCCATATATATAGGAAAATTGCATGTTTCACTGCAATGAAAACAAATCGCAAAATTACCATAATCAAAGCATAAAAGGGATTTCTGTTTTATTCCCAGACACCCGCACAGCATCCTCCTCCACTCTTAGCCTGTTGCCAGCTCAGAGTTTCCGACCAAGACAAAAGAAACGAACCTCTTTTCCTCTTTTCGGTGCTTTCTTTTTGTTTTTCGAAACTTGTCGACCAAGTTTGCTCAACGAAATATTTTAAAGTAATTGGCCTCGTTTGTTGGCTGCCCTGGATGCGAGCTACGAGGGCAAATTGAATTTCGAAATAGATCTATTTGAGTTTGGTAATTGGTGCGGGGCTCCTCTTCGAATTGTTTTTGACAACTTCCAGCTCGTACTTTATTGTGGTCCTTCATCCTCGCGCTGCGAAGAATTGGAGTGTAATTGAGACAAAGGGTCGAAAGAAAGTTTAAGACACGCATTTAAAGCGCGTAAGAAAAGTCAATGAGCACTTTATATGCTTTTTGAGACAAAAGGTATGAGTTTTGATCAGCTTCTTCAATATTATTCTAAATTATTTGATATTTACATATAATTAACTTTAAATTTGATAGCAAAAGGGAGCCTAAACGAACTGACCAATTAAAAGTTGGCAAAGGGGTGTGGCCAAAGATGATTGGCAAATCGACGAGGGCCAATAGGAAGGGACCCAATGAAGTAAATCCAAAAGGAGGTGTTAATTTAGGCTGGCCAATTAGAGCTGTTCAATGGGGAGGAGCTAATCAATTAAAATGTGCATGTTAATGCATGTTAATAACAACTTGTGTTAAGTATACCTGGTAATGTTACCTTTACATAGATCATAGGTCAAAAATATCATTACATATTGAATATTTACCTTTTTATATATTTTTTTGTGATAAATCAATACAAAATATTTAAATGCTTGCGGTATTTTCAAATGGTTGGCATTAGGCAGTATCATATTAATTTAATTTGATGAAACATTTACCAATTCTATTTCAAAAGCTCTCAGAAAAGCTTTTGGCTTAAATAGTTCTCGATTGGTTTTTGCCTTAGCTAAGCACAAACTTTTAAAAAATTACAAAAATTAGATTAGTAATTTACACGAAGTCTAATACAAAATGCAAATTTATTTCAAAATCGTATTAACCTTTGCAGTAATGGTATTCAAACACAGTCTGTTGTTTATCATGGTTTTGGTTTTTATTTTCATTACAATTTGTTTATAGTTACTAAAATACAAAAATTTGTTGCTAAAAAATATGTTTCCAATTTCGTTGCTAATTTACAAAAGACCTACGGAAAATAAAAAGCTGTACAGCTGGAAGACAACAATCGATTGGACACGCATACATACATAAGTACAGTAGACACTAGAAGACTATGGACGTAAGATATGTACCAACTAGGAACACACAAATTATACGAGACAAGACAGAACACTAATTAGCGAATCTAGGACAATTATTGCTTTCCAGTTTTCAAAATGGATGGAGGTGGGTTTTGGGTACAAATTCGATTAGGTTCTACGGGTTAAAAGAAGAAACCTGCTTCTCAGCGCCTACCACGCCCACTTGGGCGAGACCTTGTCAAAGTTCCACTCATCAGGATGCCCCTCATGGCCACCGCCCTCCTCCACGGGACTCATCTCAGACCACTTGAAGGGTCCGCTGCCAATCTTTCGCATGGCAATGGCCCTCATATCATTTCGCACAGATCGCCGTTCCGTGATGAGTTCCATTTCCGCCAGACTATCCGCATCCTCGATGCTCACGCTAAGTCGTTCATCGCCCATGGAGGCGGCGGGTGGAACACTACCATCCTGGCCCTCATCCTCCAGAGTCCTGGGCTGAGTATGTTGGAATCTCAGGAAGACTGGACCCGCAAAGGCATGGAAATCGCTGATGCCCAGTCGGGCATTGTAGGAGAACAATTTCAGATCTATGTTGCCATAGGCAATCGACTCCTGGCTGCCCAGCAAATCACCGCGGAATCCATGAGTGCGCAGATACTTATCCACCGACGCCAGACTGGTCAGCTCCTCCTCATCGGCCGCCGTCAGCTGTTGATCCTCGCTGTAGTTGACGCCGCTCAGCTCCAGAACATTCTTGAAATACGGCACTCCATTGGCCAGCCAGGACGTGTTGCCGGGCACCAGGAATCCCTGAGTAACATCCTTCTTGGTCATCATGCCCGGCAGCTGCTCGGCAATCCAAACCATATCCCTTAGCTGATCGTGCCTCTGCTGGATGGCTGTCCTATCCTTTTCGTTCACCACCACTGGAGCATCGTCATGCTTGTCATCGCCTTCAAGGACATTGTATAGATTATCCTGCACCTTCATCTTGTTCAGATCAACGGTGATCCACTGCTTGGCTCCCGTAAATGGATGCCTCGACATGGCACTGGCCCAAGTCTGACGGTTCTGGGATATCCGATTGGCGGCCATTACACGAGCCACCAAGGGCACCATCTTCTTGGGATCCACCGTCTTCCACAGCTGCAGATTCTCGTTCTTGATGCCCACTCCTCCAACGATTGCATGCAGATGACGACCTTTGATGGTGTAGAAGTCATCGGTGGATCCGAGAATGCCAGGGTAACCGGTGAAAGTGATATCCACACCGGGCACCGTGTTACTCCGCAGTTTCGGCGAGAAGTGATAGTGAAACTTGTACCGCTTCTGGATTCTCAACATGGAGGAGTAACTTCCAGCCGTGCTGTGACCGAAGAGCAACTGAAGTACCTGCGGCGACTCCTCCTCCTGGACGATCTTCGTCAACATGGTGGCACTTGGCAGGAAGAAGTTCTTTGGCTGATCCGTTCCGGGTTCCTCAGTATGTTCCGTACTATTCTGCAGCTCATAGTTCTCGTAGTAGATCTTGAGATCCTGAATATCGGCAGCGGCGTTCATCAACAGAAAATCGGAAAATGGTATCTCCTCCTCCAAGTCGGATCGTGCCCGGGATGCTCCTCGCTTGTATCCAGTTTCCAGGCCCTCCAGCTGGGTGATGAACAGATGCAGCTGATGCCAGTAGTGATCATTCTCAGCCTTTTCAGTCTGCCTCTTCAGGCGATGGTAGTTGGTGGTCAAAAGGTCCCTGAGCCAACCGCAGAATTTCTGGGTGCTTTCATCACGCTCGCAAGAAGAGGAAATGGTACTATAATTTAAAAAAAATATATATTAATATCAACAAAAAATCCAAGATAAATATAGAGCTATCTTACTTGGACCACTGATTGTAGATGTTCCTCCAGGTCAGCGAGCCTTCCAGCATTCCGGCGGCATAGGCCTGCACCCAATCCGGATAAGTTCTTTGCGTCTCCACTTCGATTTGGGCCCATCTACAGAATAAAAATGATATATTAGAATCATAATTAACAATATGTTATGTGGTAACACCCACCCATTCTCATAAACCGAATCCTTGTAGCAAATCCTGCCAACACCCGTGGGAATGTTGACCAGATCGTTCTGCTGCTTCCAGTTTTCAATCTGGAAGCCCACCTGCTTGGTCCACAGAGCGGTGGCACAGTAGGTGCCATCGTACTCCGGCCTCTCCATATATCCGATGAAGAAGGCTCCGATGACCAAGAGACCAGCACCGATCAGGATGTAGGTCCCTATCCGCGTTTTTTGCCACGAAGCACCAACGACTTTTAACATTGTGCCGGCCGTCGTGAAGCTGCTACGATGCAAAAATGGAAAATCCTCTCGAGAAACGATCCTAGAATCAGTGTTCCACCAGTCAGATTCCAATTGCAGGACTTATCCCAGATAATTGTGATCGGCACGAGCGGCGTAGGAGTGTCCAAGACGGTGGGCAATCAGGTGGCCAGTGTGCAGGTGGTTCTGTGGATGGATGGTGAAGGTGCTGGAGGAGCAGGAGGTGCTGATCTCGGTGGCCACGCTGTTGAGCGCCTTGGCCGATTGGTTCATGGGTGGTGCGCTGCTTTCAAGCAGAGATTCCAACGGTTTCCAGGTGGTTATATTCGTGCTAACTATTGACTTTAAATGACTGCGGTGGTTTGGCGATGGGCTTATTGGAGCTTGGCTATGTCTTTTGAGGTTCAATTTGTATCCCTGGAAAAGTACAACCATAATTAATATGTTTCAAAATACGCAAAACTGGCTCATAAAGCAGAGACTATGACGTCTCGATGGAATATTTATGCATGCCCATATAACATCCATTCATCGATGTAAATATTTACTAAACAAACAAATCTTATGAATTGTGTTTATTACTACACACTCATTAAATATTATAAACCGTACCGGAATCTTCCCAAATTCCGCCCTTGAACCATTTCCAATATTTACGCACTTTCCCTGATCTGATACCAAAAAACCCAAGTGTTTATCTCACACTTTCGCTACATTTGGCGAAGGAAATTCCTTTTTTTTTGCACAGAGAGCGAGAGAGCGGTAAACAAATTTAAGCATTTGTAAAACTAATAAATTATTTTTATGGCTCGAATAGTACTCGAGTGGTCGAATTGCTATATGGCTAAAACAGCAGCTGGGCCAATGGTAAGAGTGTGCGAACAAAGATAAGCAGGTGCCTCTACAGATCTTGCAGAAAAGTCTACATAATAAAATAATCCACAAGAGCGCAATGGAAACAGCGGAAAACTTTCAATCAGTTAGTTGGCCAGTCTTGTGGTCTGTCCTTAGTTAATTAATAAACAACATTATGATTACAAAAAGGCAAATTGCTTTGGTGTCTATAAATATTACAATTTCAAAGCCAATGCCAAGCGTATTGAAGATCTTGCTTAATCCATAATGTAAATTGGAAATTCTGATCGGAAATTCCAAATTAAACCTGTACTATTATAGTCCGGCGTAAACAATACGCATTTGTGTACATTGGACACGTGGGGCAAACATTCCAAACCATCAGTATCAGTATGAGTACTATAGTAGAATTTTGTTTTCTTTGCAAATTTTTGAGCAATTCTGAATGGTATTAACATCAATCAGTCGGCACGCTGGTACAATTAAAAATCTATATCGAATGTGTATTCCCATTTCGATTTCTCTGATTGTTCCGAAATGTATCGCAAAATGCTTGGGACTTTTGGATATACGAAAACGCAAATATTTAGATGGATATTTGGCATTAATTTACGATTAATTTGATGGTTATAACAGGTGTAAAATCGTGTAATAATACATTAGGCATACCTTTTGTTTCCCGGGTCCAGGAAGCAGCAATATCACAAGTCAACCCATTTGAAGAACTGCAAAAAAACAAAAGGAAACAAATTCGTTAGTCTTTAATCCAAACATTTTCACAGACATTCGGTCATCTAAGCATTATTAATTCGTATCTTTGTTTATTTATCCAAATGGTCGCAAGTCTCGTGATTTGTCTGATTTCTGCCGACATATAGTAAGGAGTCTGGAGTGTCTTTGTTTACTTTGGATTATAATGGACATCTCTGGGCAGGCGCACGCGCTTATTATTTATTATTTGTCACAAAATGTAGATCATGGCAATTACTGGATATGCGATATGATATACGATCGCCAATTGGCTGGTGGTCTTTTGTTAAAGTGTAGAAGGTTCGTTATCAAGTTCTTAGAAATCCAATTTATGGGTTTCACATCGATCTATCAATAGCTATTTTCATATTCTAATAATCTCTTTCCTAATTATTCATAGTATAATAGTCTTAATTGCGATTAATAAGCCTAAGACATGGGTTTTTTATGACAAAATACTTAATTACTATGACATATGGCATAGAACTTATGGCATTGAGTAGTTATAATAATGTATTTCTCAGTAACAATTTCAGTTCCAAGTACTGTAACGTAGGTCATTTAACTGAAATGCCTGGCAACTGAGCTATTTTTGTAAAACAACTTTATTTACCTGGTAACTGCAACTTGTGCACCTTTTTTAAAGCTTATTCAAATAGCACCTTTTATCAGAAATTGTGGAATATTCAAGCGAATCATTCTAAATCACCTGTTTGGAGGGCTATTAATGCTTTCGGCTGTGTGACTAACCAGTGCGCTATAAGCAATTATTTAAAGGCCCAGTGTAAACATACGTATTGCAAATTCGAAAAAATATCACAAGTCGGAACGGAAATTCTTTCATTTCACTTATTTTCATTTCAGTTCGCTGTGCAAATAAACAGCAATCAAGATTTAAGGAAAAGAGTCAGCCTCAACACATCAATCGATGCCATCAGTATGAATGAAATAGGTTTATATTTTTAAACATATTAAAGGTAATCCGTAACAGAACTTAATTGACTTGCCCTCATGGAAGGCTGCAACCCACAACCAGGCTGTCAATATCATGGGTATACTATATAGTTGAGTATACTATATAGACAGATCCAACTGAAAAGTTCGAAGTAAACCTCAACTGACGCATTTGTGGCATGGCAGGAAAGCTAAATGCAAACTTGGGAGCATAAAAGTGGCGAAAGGTTGTGATGAGATCGCACTGACGTCTTTGCGGCTCATTTAACTACTTAACTCGATTAACGCTATTATCATTATCGCTGTGCAAACACAGTTGTTTTGTTTTCCATATCCATATGTATCCATATAAATCCTCACTGTGCGCTACCGAGCTAAGTAGTGCCATTGTTTTCATAGCCCTGACAAAATTATCATATGCACTTATACAACTTATACTTATATATGTACAACCATTTTGTCAGTTGATCAATCAAAACTTAGTCGGCGTAAATAGTTTACACATGTGTTCAACTTTCGCTGTCGCCAAGTGAAGAATATTGATAAGATTGTCAGCATATTTATTAGTTCAATATTTAGATATGCGTATCTAGCTTTTGGCATATTAAGAACGTAAGTTCAATCAGCGGAATTCTATATAGTTTGCTCAGATAAGATAACACTTAGTCTAGCCGCGATTAAATTTTCCGTACAATCGAGGAAATTTACTGGTGGAAAATTAAGTAAGTATCTTGCTAATTTCTTTGTTCAACAAATAGCACATCATTTTTGGGAATTTATGAACTAGAATCCACCCACATATTCTCTAAAAACTTTTCCATAATTCCATAATTCCCGCGTATATTTACTTGTTTTCACGATTATTAATGATTTTCCATTGGAAACGGAAACTTTTGATGGCTGCCAATAATTTCTATTGTTCGTCCATTTAAAATATATATGCGCACTAAGTAAACACTTGAATATAACCCACATTCTTGGTATATATTTTATTATGTCTACACTGCTCAATTCCATAAAATATGCATAATCTTTCCTTAAAATTCCGAACGCCACATGTGGCATTAAGTGGAATAGAGGCTTGTCGATCACCGAACGTGCCACGTGTGTTATTCCGGAAATAATGCCATCATTAGCGTATTGGATAACCAATTCAATTCACTCCCCTACGATTGTGGGAATCACTGAATGAATTCGCACGGATCGCCAACGCAGCAAAATCATTTCCATGGCTTTCGGATTCAGGTAACGCGAAAACTGCTAACTTGGCCGATGCCACGCGCCGCCATCCAGTTGACAACGCCACAGATTTTGATGAGCCCCATCACCGAGTCTAAAGTCTGGAGTGAGTGCCGTGTAAACTGATGCCGGTACAACTAAGTTGGGAGTCAGCAGAGCAAGTGCAGCCGTTTTGTAAAGCCAGGCAGCGCCGCACTGCGAGTGCATACACTGAGCACAATTAAGCTATAATATAACATAGTATTGCATCAAGATTACAATATCTTGCTGAAACATTTCGATTTTACTTTAATACTACAAACTCGAATGATTTTATTCTATCAAGCACCACAAGCAAACCCTTTGACATACTTAATATGATATATATAATATCAATATATCTTAGTTCATTCGCTTTTATCCATTTATTTTTCCCGCAATGCAGATACATTATCTTTTGTTGGAACTGCATATTTTCGAACCGGAGCCCTGTCCAGTGTTTAGACTACTGACAGACAGGCAAAACCGCAAGCGCCGCGTCGAGACGTCTGGACTGGCGAATCTGGCCAATCTGGCGATTCTGGGGGATCTGGGGATCAGAACAGTCGGAATTTCTATGGTCCGCACGTGGACGAGACAGGTTATGCAGTTGGAGAAGGGGCTGAATTTATGGGGGATCGTCTGAACGTGAGGAGTAAGTTGTAACAAACCAAAGGCGTAGAATTCCATCAGATACTACCGTGTCCACCCATCTCAGCTGATCCGATCCAACACGCTCCAATCGAATGATAATCGAGATGCTAAAAACTCATCCAGCTGATTGCAAACTGAGTTGTGAATGATACGTTCAGTTCGCTGATTTAATCAGATTATAGAATATGGCAACAATTTGATTAGCTAGGGGCTTGTGCGGGAAATTCTGAATTAGTGAATGCTAATGAAATCGCCGTACAATATTGTGTTCATAATCTGCGATCGCTTTGAATTCGTGAATAATCGGGCATATTCAAAGCAATTTCATTGTCCCCAAATGAATCTATTTTCACATTGAGTTCCCAGGGGAAGGTGATCTATCGAACTCATGATATAAGTAAGTGATATAACTTGAATAATACTTTTGAAATGTTTACCTTTATATAAGAATATCATTATAAAGCTGTACCATACTGAAATCTTTTTGGATTTGCTCTGCTTTTTTAACAGTTGTGATGCACTGTTTATTCAATTTTTCTTTTCAAAAAAAGTATTCGCTATTAAGTCGCAATTATATTTGATTGTTGAATGTCAATGGCACAGCAAGCTAATTGTTACATATACACATTTTTGAGACCTTTCAAAAACTAATCAGTACACAAAATTCTGATGCAACCGAAACCGGTTATTTTAAAGAATCCCACGGTTGATAAGTTCGTTTACCCCTTTCGACAAGTCACTTACCAAAATCTAATTCGCTTATAAATTAACTGCAATTAACTGGAAATTCGATGGGACTGCGACTTAATTTGTATTAAGTTGGTTTGTTTTCCACGTTAACGGGAAAAATCTGCACCAAATAAGTATCTCGAAGATACAGCGGAATCTCCTTTGCGTCAATCTCCTAGCCCGATCGCCCCGTTTCTGTTTGGATCGTGCGAATGCGAATGCCTTGACGTTGCCACCGAAACTGTCGGCGCTTTTTCGGCACTCGGCTTTTCGTCTTTCGTCTTCTCTCGGGTTTTTCTAGCCACGCCGACGATGGCGGGAAAATCGTGCGAAATTTTCATACCCGCTAGCTGAAAAGTTCACGGGTATGTGGTAAAATTTCCCACTTGGTAATTTAGGAAAATTATCTTTGCTATCTTAATCAAATAACTTAGTTATGCATATATTTTTGGTATGAGATATATAGATTTCACATTTTTCTCTGAATATTAATTGTTGGCACATATCAGCTGTTTTTTAAAATACAGAACATAAATGTTAATGTTTGAAAATTCTACAATAATATTGAAAATAAAATTCAAAACTTTCGATTTATGGCAATACATTAAAAAAAGAATTGGGACAATCTTAAAACTGGGTATCTTATAGTTGGGAAAATACTTTTATTTTCATGCCAGGTCTTTCAGAATCAAAAGTTCTATTGAACTTGGCCGCCATTTTCGAGGAAGGGGTTCGGTTCGCTTGGGTTTTTCTCGGATTGGCAGGTGCTATATATGCGGCATATAGACAGCCAGTCAGTCAGTTATCTCTGCCTAAGAAGTGAAAACTCGTAGGTTGGGCAGCGTGAGGTCTTGGGTTAATTACGCAAGGTTCTTTGGTCAGATTTATTTATGGCCACTATGGCTGATTTATTTGCGCATTTTGCACTTGTCCATGCAAACGGCTAACTGACAGGCAATCGTGTTTCCGCTTGGCTACAGTTTTACAATTGAAATTGACATTTAATTGAGCCGCATTGCAGTGCGCAATTGAAAATGGTTTTCCCATGAAAATTGTGGGGCACTCAGCTTCCTCCCAATGCTTTCTAGTGCATTTCACTTTCTTTGCTCGGCAAATTGATAAGAGTCTCATTTTGGGGTCAATCAACAACAAAAATTCTTGGCGACTTGTTCTCAATTGAAATGAATTGAAATGGCGACATGTTAGCTTGAGCATAAATCACACATACATGTATTCACATTTCTAGAGCGCAAATCGAATGGCGGGGATAACCTTGATTAGTCTTTATCTCTTTGGGTTTTCCTAAGCCATTTCATTGACAATTGTCGGTCAATATCAAAGCTAAAAGTGATCTGTAAAAAGGGAGGATTTTCTACAGTCTCTAGATAGCCTGCTTAAGCATTCCCTTTATTCATCATACTGGTTCAATGCTCTGTGCCTTCCTGTTCTTCTTCTTGGATCGTCTGCATTCCTTGTAGCTTATATACAGTAGAAGTTCTATAGCTTTAACTGCTCTAAGCTAAATCATATTTCAGCTAATTAGTTAATAGTTCTTAAAGATGTCACCTGTATGATTTATATTGAATGCAATTTCTTTTAAAACTATACTTTTGAGCAGTAATCTATTGCGTTCAGTTTGAGGTAGCGAATCTCTACTGTACGCCCAGCCAGTAAGGACAAGAACCTCAAGGATTTTGACCTCATTTGTCTGGGGCTGTGGGAACACGAGATTGTGAACAGGAGATGCCGCGCCGCCTGGCCACTTCTCGGAAAGACCTGCCCCCCTCTTGTTTAATAGTTTTTATTGCCTTTATTTGTTTGCTCAGACTGAAGAGACTTCGAAGAACATTCATTGAAATGAGCCGCGCATGCGCAGTGGAACAGGGGCAAAAAAAAAACTTGTTGCTAGGCGGCAAAATTACCCCTTTGTTCCCCGTCGATCGTTTTTATTTTTTTGAGGTAACTTGAGAAGTTTTGTCTTGGTTTTTTTATATAGTATTTTTTGTGTAGCTTGTATTCTAGGCCATTGGCTTTTGAGGTTGAACTCTTACTTTTGTTCAAGCGAACAGAATCGTACTCGTTGGCAAGGTTCTCATTTTGTAGAGGTTTACTTTTCAATGAACTTTTTCTTAAACTTTGCTTGGTGGCCAAACCGAACTGCTCAGGTGTATAGCTCGAACTAAACCGCCACCGATTCTGATATGTTTGGGGTCCTCACATCCTCACATGCCGTGCAAAAACCAAAAGCGTTATCTACTGGAGATAATGGTGATGTTTCAGCGGAAAAGACACTAAAACGGTCGGATAATCTACGTAAATACGTCAAGTACGATGTATTTTTGGATGCCCTATGTCTTAATTGTTATATGACATGTTTATTTGGCAAACCTCCGCTTGAAGTTCAGTGAGTATCTCGCGTGGAGCTCTGTTTACTGGGTCCTCACCCATGTCAACCGCCTGCCCGACACTCATGTGATCTGTTACGATTCAGATACAGATATCTGAAATATATATGTATGTGGAAGTTGTTATTTAACGGCTGACTCAACTTCGGGGTAAAGTCTAGCCGATAACCGATAGCGGAGTCATTCACGGAACTTAATCAGTGCTCCCGAAGAGGCGACAAGTGCTAAAAATAAGCGGCACCATTGGTATTTCCCCTCTGAACTTTGATAAGAGCATGCGGAATATACAAATAATATCGCAAAAAGTTCTAAAACTCATATATAGAAATTAAACTTTTAGTAGAAAACCGTTGCGTGCCGAAAGCAACTCACACAAACAGCACATTTTAGTTTGGAAAACATGAAAATATTTTTAACAAATGTGATAAAAATATACATAAAAATATATTTATACACGCTTAATGGCTCACACAACCTATTTTTACAATCAATGAGTTCCAGCTATGAGTTCTTTGAACTTATACTCAGAATAAATTAGTTTTTATTGGAAAATATGACAAAATCCACTTCCTTTTATATGGAAATCCCAATTTCACTCAAAGGACAGTCACCCCTATTGCGACTCGTCGTCTTTCGAACCCCGATCCCCAGATAATCCTTATACATATGTCTCTATCTATCAACCCAATGATGGGAAAAAACGTCCCCAGACAATCGCAATATGTTGACCCTATTTTTGTCGGTAAACAGATATTGCGACGCGTTCCTGATTTTTGCGATGGCATTTCGAGGTCAATAAATGATACAATGGCACTGTTTTCACTAACAGTTAACACTTAACACTCGAGTTCAGTACTCTTCTACCGATTCGGTTTCGGAATGAGATCGATATTGAGAGCGAGGACAACTTACCGGAAAATTGAAATGGCTCGTGACTCAGGCAAATTCCGCGCCGACAAATAAGAGAAATTCGCAGGGGGGTTTTAGTTTCAAAATTACACTATTCGTTGGATCGCTGCTAAATTCAGCCACTGCGAACACGATTTTAACACGATTTTGCTATATAGTCACACAACGCTCTCGTGTTAATTATCCATGAAGGGCTACATTGAAAAGGCGCAGGGGTGTGTATAACTTTTTCCGGATTACACTCTCTATGCGATTGAATTGATTGGCGGCGAATGGGAACCAAACACACTTTTATTTCGATGCAAAAACTTGTGTCACTTCAGATCATCGAAATGTTTGATATGGTTATTGTTGCTATGCGGCGTGTTGGAAATATCAGCGGCAAGTAACTAATTATACAGCGTGGTCGAGTATATGTAATGTGCTGCTTGAGTGTGTTTTTTTATTGGCGGAGAGTTTGTTAGAACGCGAGAACGTGGCGTTTATATATGTTTAAATAATTTTTTGTAATTTAATTGAGCGTCGGGCGATACTCTCTGTTTCTTGCACGCGGTACGTATGTATTTTTAGCGTCGGCAATTGCACATCCAAGTGAAATTGAACAGATAACAACGAACTGAAAACTCGAGTTCAACACGCAAACACAGATCACAGGGAATTAAAGCGATTTTCCTTCCGTTTCGACTATGCGCAGCGGACAGACTGATATTGTGGACCCGAAGCCGAAGAGTTTTACGATCGCTCGGTTCGGTCTGTCCGCAGAAAGTGCGAGAGCAACCACTCAACTACACTGGACAACAAAGCAGTCATTTATTTTCAGTATGGTCTTGAAAAAATGATTATACTCTAGGCTACAGAGCACTCGTACATGTATGTTGAGCAAGGTTTTGAATTTAGAATATAGGCTTTATGAAAAGCTATGTGAATCTTGTTTATTTTTTACAGAAATATATAATAAATAAAATTGAACCCCTATACCAACTGAAAACCTATATATACGTATACTGCAGTGTGCAGAAGTCTATACAAAATTGTATACCAAAAAAATCATTCTAACTCGAATTTAGTTGAATCAAATTTAAGTTACACCTCTACATGTGTACATTATTAGATAACCAAATATATGATAAGAAAAATAATGCCTTGTAAAGAGTAATGTTTTTAGATGATTTTTTTTACCATCATAATATTTTTATTTTTAAGTAGTTTTTCGTATGTTTACATATGTACGATATTTATTATTCAAGTGCATTTTGCTTGAATAAATATTATTGTATTTAAAAAGTCGTAATAAAACCGATTGTTTCTTATAAGGATTGTGGTTCCCATTTCCCTGTAGCTTGGTGTTTCGGTTATTTGTTTCCACTCAATTGGCTGCCAGTGAGAGAGTAGCATTACCTTGCTCTCGTTGATTTTTCACTCCGATCTTTTTCTTTCACCTGGCAACGCAATTCTCTTGTTCACTTGGCAGATTGCTTTCATGTGAATATATGTAAATTTAACAGTTATTCGTGACGTCTTACTGCGATACCGCTGTCGATTTGAGCTCCGCCCCCCAATTCGCAACTAGCTGCAGCTAAATGGGCAAACAAAACGTGCGGCGATAAGAGCAAACTGATAAGGCGGAAATGCTTTCAGGCAGATTCATTTGGGTTGCCTAAAATCTAGGCTGCGACAGGAGTAGAAATTCGCACAAAGCTAAATAAATAGTGGATAAAAGTACAGTTTGCTTTCCTTATCGCAGGCTTACCTGCCCAAACAATCGCATCCCCTGCAGGTGGGATGGATGAGTAATCCGGTATCGAAATAACACCTGAACGGAAGGCATTTAAGCGAAACGAACGAAAATCAAAAAAAGAAGAAAGGACTATTAAATTATGACATTCTTATTTATCGTTCGACTTAAAGCTTTCACATTCTTTGGTTTATTTTAATTTATCAACAACCCAGATTTTAAAATTCCTTAAGATCAGATTTTTTCACTTTACCTTAGAACCTTTTTAAGCATTGTTTTCTCTTTGAGATTTGTCAAACGATTGGCATCTGGTTCCATAGTGTAGCGGTTATCACGTCTGCTTTACACGCAGAAGGTCTCCGGTTCGATCCCGGATGGAACCACGTTGAGAAAAAGATAATTTTTTTTTTCAAAGTTCGTTATATGTTTATTAATTTTTATTATTGCTGAAATTATATTTAAATATTTTTTAATATCTCAAAATAGAAAAATATAAATAAGTAAAAACAGCAGATTTTTGTGTATACCATAAACGAAAGTATATATTTACTTGTATATACTTGTGTTTGTTAAAGATCCACTTTTTAAACGTTTAAAAAATCAAAAGAAATAAAAAAACTTAATTCCTCCTGGTTCCATCCGGGATCGAACCGGAGACCTTCTGCGTGTAAAGCAGACGTGATAACCGCTACACTATGGAACCAGTTGTGCGTAACTCGGCCAAATTTCAGTTTTGTTCAGCAAGCTCTGAAAATTTATAGCCTACTTGTGTGCTGATAAAAAATAAAAACAAAATAAGCATAATTCCTTTAAATAAGAAAGATAAAATATTTACGAGTGAGTATCATATTTTTATTTAAAAGCCAAGAGCACACAATAGCTATATATTTGTGCCTAATCGGGTAAAATCTTGTTACTACTTAGTTGTAAGTATTATAAAATAAGTATGTTAGAAAGTAAAATTACAAACACAGTAGTAAATATATTGCACCGTTGTTCAACCTAAAAAGTATGTCCTAAGCAATAAATCAACAAAAACTAAGGTCTAACAAAAAGGAAATTCGCTGAGCAAATGAATCTGAGGCTGTAGAAAATCAGGATTAGCAGGAGCAGAAACCAAAACTGGACGCGCAGACCACCGAGGATGTGCAGCCGGACTAGCAGTCGAGCAGTCCAACACTCGCTTCAATATCGCCTGGCAGTCGTGGGTCTGGGCACACCCGAGGTTCGCGGCCTGGCGGATTTGGAGCGCATTGGATTGGACACTCCATCGGTGTTGTAGCTGAGATAAACATGTGAGAGATCGAGGAAATCGGGCTCCTTGCCACTCGTCTTGTGCGCCGAGATGTGCTTCCTCATGTTGTTACCCGTGTAGGCCACACACTTCAGCTGCCACTCGCCGATGTCCTCGTTCCAGTGCGTATACTGATTAATCATCGATTGGTACTCCTTGGGCACGTAGGAATTTAATACCAGCTCGCACAAGGCCAATTCCCTCGATAGGCTCCTGATATTCTCGTAGATGCCCTCCTTTTCGCGCTGGTGCTCCTGCTGCTGATCCGCCAGCTCCGATTTCACGCCCATCAGCATCTGCATCACCCGGTGTATCTTCTTGGTAATGCCTGTGCTGGCATCTTGGAGCGTGGAGTAACGCTCCTCAATGTCAATCCTTTCGGTGGCCTTCTGTTGCAAAGTTTGCTTGAGCGCCTCCTCGGACTTTTCATGTTGTTCCAGCTCCGCAATGGATTGCTCCAGCAGCAGCTCTTGAGTCTGCGCTTTCTCCAGCAGATTCTCCCCGCCAACGAGAATTTTGCCTTCCAGTGAGACTAGTTTATTGCGAAGTGTTTCCTGCTCCGTCTTAGCATGCTCGATTTCCTTCTGATGTTCGTTTTTGCGCTTGGCCAGTTCCTCCTTTTCGGCATCGGTTTTCTCGCGCTTCTTCTTGGCCTTTTTCTCCACTGCCTGGATCGTTGATGACTCCAATTCGATCTCCAGTGGTGCCTCTAGTTCGTCGTCTGCTGTATCCTCCTCCTCTTCGGAGCTCGGTGGCTCCTCCTCCAAGCCGTCGCCCTCCTCCAATTGCTTGCGAAGTCGGGCAATCTCCTCCTGAAAGTGGCGAAGCAAAGCATCCTTGGGTTCCTCATTGATGTGCATGCGATTCTGGATATTCTTAGCACGACTAGCATAGCGCAGGGTGGATATAGTTTCCATATAGTTGCTATCCGCTGGACTAATGGTGGCACACATGACGGTCTTGGAGTTACCACCGAGGGAGTCCTGCAGAAGTCGAGTTAGCTTGGAGTTTCTATACGGTATGTGTGTGCTCTTTCCATCCACCAAAGCACTGATCACATTTCCCAGCACCGATAGCGAAAGATTGATCTTGGTGGCCTCTTTAAGCCTCTGTCCACTGGCCTGGGTCTTCGACTGCCTTTCGGAGCCGGCGAGATCCACCAGCTGTAGTTTACCCATTCTCACGTGCTGGACATCACCTTCACCCAGCTCACTTCTCTCCACCGTAATGGAGAAAATGGCATGGGAGCGGGAGCTCTCCTGGTTCATTTTGGTGGCTCCCACGGCACGATTTTTGTTACCCAAACGCATGATGTTCTCCAGATCATCGGCGTTGTGCACCACATAGCCACTGAGATCCTTAACAAACACGCCGATGTCCGGTCTCTCCTTGACCTCCAGACTCTTGCCCACATCCTTGCCCAGTAGATCCCGCACCTCTTCGTTATAGATCTCCATGTAGCTGACGCGCACCAGGAACTTCTGGTTCTCCTTGGCCTTAGCAATGTGCCCAAAGATGTGCGCAAATGCATTCGGAATGATGCCCTTTGTTTGCGGCGAATCCGGATTCCCCGACATGGTATACGTCTTGCCGGTGCCCGTTTGTCCGTAGGCCAAGATGGTGCCATTATAGCCCTCCAGCACCTTGTCCACAATCGGACGGGCGGTGTCCACATAGAGATCCATCTGATTGGAGCCCCCATCGAATACATTGTCGAAGTAGTACGTTTTCGGCGGCTCATTGGCGGTGGCATTCGGTTTCATCACCGTAATGGCCCGGTTGATCTTATCCACCGAAATCGCACTTAGCGCTCCCGCGGACAACTCATTTTTGTCCATGGGTCGCGTTCGCACCACCACACGCACATTCTCGATTTCGTCATCCAGCTGGGCCGTTGTTCCCGCATTTGCCTCCTCCTGCGGCATGACGATCTGCGTCCTGGCTTTATTCCTCGTCTAGTAAGAGCTATTAACCACTTTTTGCGCTGACCGCACTTAGTGGAAATCAATAAAGAGGGTTTCTTCTCGCATTTGTTTATGCGTTGCTAGGTTTTTTTGTTGGCGAATGATTAACGGGTGCTCAGCTGTTATCGATAAGTGGGGGTGTGCGAAAAACTGGCGAGAGGGATGCCAGATCAGAGGAAAAATGTATTCATCGGTTAAACAGTATATTTTATAAAAAACTTATTTATAATAAAAATAACTAGCAAAAATAAAAATAAAAATATAATATGGATCTGTGACAAGATAACCAATCGCAGGAAATTTTGTGTACTGCGATATTTGTATTCGTTTCTACTTTTTGAAAAGTCTTTTCCAAGGCTTTTAAGAAGCTTGTAGATCTTTCAAAAAAATTTCATCAATAAAATTTAAATAAAAATTTTGTGATAACATGATACATGAAAAATTGAATAACAGCACCCAAAGTTCTGCTAAGGCATGTAACTGTTTTTACAGCTGTTCTGTCAACTTATCTTAAGAAACCATCAAGTGGTTTCTAAAAAATATAAATATCCAACTTAATGTCAACAAGTAGTTCCAATTGGAGTATGGAGTATCTGAATGGATGGAGTATCTTGAATCAACAAGTAGGAAATCCGTAAATTCGAAGATATAATGTTCTGTATAAAAGGAAAAAAACAACACTAAAAGCAGTTAAGGTATACTTTGTAACAATTATTTTTTACAAAAAGAGTTAATTAAAAATTAATATTATTAATGTATTGAATTAATTACACTAAATAATAAAAATAATAAAAATTAAAATTAAAATATCTGTTTAAAAATACCAAAATATCGCCCCCGCCGATTCGGATTCGCTGGCAAACGAGCGAGTTGCCCACCACCACCACCTCCGCGAGAGAGCAGCGAAGAAGAGGAAGACTTTGTGGCAGTGGAACTGAAAGATTGATTCGATTGGCGATTGGCTGCCCGCAGAGTTTCCTTAACCGACCAGACGACGCAGAAATTAAAACTCCGGCCACCATGGCAGCGACATTGCGAAGATTCCATGGCTTGAGATTGCTGAAATCCGCGCCAGCACTCAGCCTGCAGCAGGTAAAGATCGTGAACGGCGGCTGCAAGTTTTTCTACAGCCACCGCAGCACCTTGAAGGAGTCGTGTATCCGATGGAGAAAAACATGAAATAATACCACGTCGGGGCATAAAATGCAAGGACCAATGGTGCACACTGGGTGGCATTGTGAGTGGTATCCGCAATTCCAATGGGATTAAACGAACTCGGATACGAACCGAACAACCCAATTATGTAACTCCGTGCAAAAATTCGTACTCTCCTTGGCCGAACGTCCGAACTAAATGACATCCCTTCTACTTGCAGGCGAAGAACCTCTCCTCCGCCGGCAGCTGGGCCAGTGGCAACAAGAAGGTAAGTCTGCGAGTCAGGAATCCCACATATTCCCCACTTCGCATTTCATAATACCCGACCGGACCTAACCTCAAAACGCGTTTGCTTCTCGGTGACTGTGTGTGCGTGTGTGTGCATCACCAACAGCTGATCGGAGCCTTGGGAGCGATCACCGGCGGAGTGGGCGCCCTCATCTACGCCCTGGAGCAGTCCGTGCAGGCCTCCGGCGGCGAGGTGCACTCCCCCGCGCAACTTTGGAACCACAAGGGCCTCTTCGATGCTTTGGACCACCAGAGGTAATCAATAAAGGCGGCATATTCCCGGCTAAACTGAGAAGTGGAGGAGTGCACTTCTAGTGAATTGGGTTAGATTGTTGCAAAATTTTGAACAGTGTAGTTCTGCAAAAGGAGTTCTTTATTGATTAGACAGATGTGAAAGATTTTGTTTCAAGTATTTCAAAACATAGCCAATTTTCCGACTAATCTTCTGTAATCTTTAAAAACTGATAACAACTATAGATTAACAACAATACTTTGCTTATAAGGGCAAATCAGAACAGCAATTAACAGAACATAGAAGATTTATTATTAATGGTTAAATGGAGATATTAGTTATTGCTTGTGACTAAAGAATGCTGAGATGACATTTTCCCGCTGACCCTGCTGTCCAGTGCGTAACATCATCTCAATTCCTACTTTCAGCGTTCGTCGCGGCTACGAGGTGTACAAGCAGGTGTGCTCCGCCTGCCACTCGATGCAATACATTGCCTACCGCAATCTGGTTGGTGTCACCCACACCGAAGCCGAGGCCAAGGCTGAAGCCGAGCAGATCACGGTGGGTAACCGAATGGATTAATAGATCTACATGATTTCTAATTGACTTGGATGTACCCGTTACAGGTCAGGGACGGTCCCGATGACACCGGCAACTATTACACTCGTCCTGGCAAGTTGTCGGACTACTTCCCGTCGCCGTATCCCAACGAGGAGGCGGCCCGTGCTGCCAACAACGGTGCTTATCCTCCGGATCTGAGCTACATCGTGTCGGCCCGCAAGGGCGGAGAGGATTACATCTTCTCGCTGCTCACGGGCTACCATGATGCTCCTGCCGGAGTGGTGCTGCGCGAGGGCCAGTACTTCAATCCGTACTTCCCGGGCGGCGCCATTTCCATGGCCCAGGTGTTGTACAACGAGGTGGGTGGCTGATCAAATACGAAATCTATTAGTTCTATATGATAATTTCGATTTAAAGTTCGAAGTCGTTGTTACTCAAGAAGAAACTAATGATTTGAGTTTAAGTTTAGATTAATATCCTTAATGATTCCTCCCGTTCCAGGTCATTGAGTACGAGGACGGCACACCGCCGACGCAGAGCCAGCTGGCCAAGGACGTGGCCACTTTCCTGAAGTGGACCTCCGAGCCGGAGCACGACGACCGCAAGCAGCTGCTGATCAAGGTGATCGGCATCCTCGGCTTCCTGACCGTCATCTCGTATTACATTAAGCGGCACAAGTGGTCGTCGCTCAAGTCGCGGAAGATCGTGTTCGTGCCCAAGGAGAAGTAGAATGTTTGAATTTGATTTTGATGGTGTGAAGAAATGCAGTGTTATCGCGGCTTTACCGACTAATAAAGATAAATCAATTTTAAGCAAAAACCAAACCACACACAAAGTGAACAAGCATCCGCAACCACCAAGTCAATGTTCTCTCCGCTGAAAAAATATAAACACAAAACCTATACCAATTTGCGAGAGCCAACCAAATTCAAATAAAACTAAATAGCTAAATCTAAAACATCCTTGGTATGCCAATACCAAACGAAGATCGGATCGGAAGATTCAATGAGCGGGGGATTGAGGCTACGAAGACTACAGGAGCCTAGCGAAATGATTGATGGATAATGTGACATTGATTGTGTATAGAATCGATAAATCAATTATGTATTTAAAACAATAAACAATTGACAAATAAACGGAGATGATGGTTGGGAAATCATTTCTAGGCGGCGAATGCATCAGTTTTCAATTTAAAAAGTTACTTGATTTGGTTTTTCCACTTGCCCATGTAATGTTTATAACTTTTGAACCAATCCCACTAGATTACATGGATACACTACGGTTTATTGGATTAATTGTTTTATTTAGAAGCTTAAATTAAAGTATTATTTTAATCATCGTTCATCGTTCTGTCCGCGCGATTTGCTCATCGGCTTAGTGTGTGTGTGTTTCTATATATATATATATCTATAATTTCCACAATTCAATGATTATAAATCGCGTCCCTCGTCCCAAGCGATTCGGGAGGAAGATATTGAAAGAATAGAATATAAAATCAACTACAAAATCGCTTCTTCAATGGTAAAAAAAAATACGTTCGTACTGGCGCCGTCTACAAAAATGCTGTTCGACGTTGGTTTTATTTAAATTAATATATATTTTGCTTTATGTATATAATTAATAAATTTTTAGTTTAGGCAAAAAACAATAATTCTCGCTCGGATCTCACGCTGTGATCTTAAATAATCGTTATCATTTTTATGCATTACATTTCTGTTCGATTAATTTACGCATTTTTCGGTTTGAAGTGTTGAATCTGAATCTCTCAGGCATTTAACTTGTTTCTCATGCTGCTGTTTTATTTCTTATTCAAGAAGTTCTCATATTTTCGTTTCGTTTTGTTTGGGACTGAAGTAGAAAGTAGTAAGAAGCAAAGTAACCAAACACGATGACATAGTTCATGACGGAAGGGACGACGACGACCTCTTCATAGTGACGCTCCTATCGCATTTTTCGCTGCTGTTCCCTTTACTTATAGTATAGCTTGCATTTGGTTGTTGTTCTTGCCACAATAACCGCACTCGATCTTTATTACGTTCATTAATAAGCATTCGCTGCCGCCGATGGCAACTCGGCGGAGCAGCCGCCACACAATCTCTTTTTAATTCCACGCACGTGTGGCCACCTCTTGGTCTTGGACTTTTGGACTGATGGTGGTTGGTTTTCCGGCTCTCAATGGGTGTGGATGCTGCTCCCGCTCGCGTTGCAGTCGATGCTGTTGCAGCTGCTGCTGGTGTTGCTAACGGATGTTGTCGACTAAAAACAGCTACCTTCTGGCGGCTGTGCCAGCTTCAGGTTCTCTTTCATGGTCATAATCCTACGGATTTCCTGCAGCATCGTTTTTATATTGTACTCGCGACTCCATCTGGCCAACATCTGAACTGATCTATGATCAACCTGTTGCAAATGCAAATATATGTAGTCATTGTTTATGCCACATTCGATTGCTTGCACTTACCACGCCATTGTTCTGATTAATGCAGTTAATGTTTACTTTAGTTATAAACCGGAGCGTTGGTGGCTCATCCGGATAGCGTTCGCCGCACTCGATCTTTAGTGAATACATTCGATTCTCGAATGGTGTCTGTAAGCACAAGAGTTTGCCATTAGCATTAAATGATTCCTGAATGATTCAATACTCGAGTGTCGATGAGTCAGGCGCCCATTCCCCTAGTCCTCCGCTTCTTCTCCACTTTAGTTGCCACTGCAACTAAACCAAGCTGGGGCTCTGCTGTTAGAAGACCCTGCCACCCAAACTCCTCAATGATTCATGCGGCGGCGCGCGCAACACTTCTAGACTATACAAAAATTAAATGCAAATTTAGTTTTCCGTCGCTTTCCTGGCTAGCAATTCAAGGCTAGAGCCTTGTTTTTCCCCAAGAAATGCATGGAAAGTGGAATATTTTCTTGTGTATAAAATAAGAATAAATTAGCATGTAAACGAGCGTTTCTATACCTATATTATATAGCAATAATTCTAGATTTTTGCTTGTAGTTTTCATATAAGATTAAAACCTATTCATGTTCCCATATTTTCTGACCTGTACCTCATTACCTCATAAGAAGCTAGATATTTGGAGAAGCCAATGACTTGTGAAGCCCACTCACAATGAGTTGCATCAGCGGTGCTAATGAAGTGCAAATATTATCAAATTCCATCGCACTGAAGAGATAAAGATAAACTGAATGCCCTATTCATTGGTCTGCGTAATCTAAGCGATAAAATGTCAATAATCCTAGAGAAATGCCTGATAAACCGGGCTTATCTGGTGACGTAGCGAGGAAAGTCCAATCGAAATGGAAACTTACTCTAGGCGGACCGATGATCATGCCGATCCAGTAGGTGAGCGTCATGTCGTCGTCGTTCTCCAGTCCCCACGATATGGTGCCATCGCCCACGCCCTTCTGGCCCTGATCCAGCTCCTCCAGTAAGCGGAAATTTCGTGGCACCACTGCAATGTGAAACGGCAAAGAGGTGAGAACTCGATGACATAATGCATTTTCACTGAAAAACTTCAATCTTTAAATATGGTCATTAAGTTAACTGGCAGCTTGTCTTCAATTTTCTTGTTGACGGGGCAAGAAAGTAGTTAACTTTCCAAATAATCATAATCACAGACATATTAATAATGGACTGGGAAAGTTAATAGATAAGATAAATATATATATAATTAAAAACAAGGCAGTTTTATCTTTGTAGAAACAAAATCCATTTAAAAAACTAATACATTAATTTTCCTATTGGATTTACTTTTTTTTTTGTATACACCATTTTCGGTGCTATTTCGGGGACATTTTCTCTCAGTGTGGGGTCATATGGGTACGTGTTGTTGTTGTTTTGCGCTCTGCTTCTCGTGTTGTTTTTGTTTTCGGCCGTGTGACTTTGTACGCATTTTCGTGCAGAGAACACAAGTAAAAAAAAAAAGTGCGAAGCGCATATATTAGCAACGATGGGCGCGGGGGGAGGGTGTGTCGGCGGGGGCGGGGCGAAA
Source organism: Drosophila mauritiana (assembly GCF_004382145.1). NCBI lineage: Eukaryota > Metazoa > Arthropoda > Insecta > Diptera > Drosophilidae > Drosophila > Drosophila mauritiana. The sequence continues at coordinate 5,222,797 of NC_046669.1, forward strand.
GCATAATTTCTGCATTTGCAAAAACAATCCAGGCAAATGTAAATGGCAGCTAATTTAATTAGAAAAGACAAGGCAGCTTGCAAAACGCAAGTGTGCAAAAAAAGGAAAATAAAGAAAAAACTTAAAGTATGAAGGCAAGAAGAAGAGCGTGCGCGAGCGGGCGAGAGAGAGCCACATAGAGAGGGCGGAGCGGGGATGATATTTCGGAAAATGTCAAGTCACGAAGCCCAATTGCAACGGAGTTTTTCCAACGCCAAAAGCGGCCAAGGAAAATTGCAAGAGCAGCGTGGTCCGCTGGCGAAAATAAATTTCCAATCGCCCATTTCGCTTTTATCGGCTTTCGTCTTTCGCCCTTGCTTTCGTCTTCTTTTTGCCCGTTTTGTACACACACACACATTGCGGTCCGCTTGTCAGGCTCGTAGCGGCGAAAAAATCGCCGCCGGGCAGTGGGAAATGTAGAAAACGGATGGCCAGCAACTCCGGGCGTGTAGGGATCGCATTTTTAAGCTGTCAAATTGCTAATTTATCAATTTTATTTCTTACCAACGCCGGTACTTGATGTATTCGCCATTGTGGTTAATGCTAAATGCTAAAATACCGTAAAAGTGTGCTAACGCGTTTCCAGGGCGATGTGACCAGTGGGGTTTTAGGTATTGCTTGCTTGCTTAACAACTCTGATTTCTACAGCGTTAACAGTGATAACTCTTAACAGCGCTGTTAAGTGCAATATTTGGTCACTAATTAAAATTAATTACTTAACAATGTATAGCATATTCTCTGAAAATAAAAAAGAAATTAGATAGTTGCATTAGCTTATAGGTTTTTCATAATATATGGTCATACCAAAAAACGGCAGCCAGCTGCTCTGCTATCAGTGCTGTTAACTAACATGACACTCTGTCCAATGTTAACGCGTCAGCTTTTTAAACAAACCAATTGCAACCGATTAAATATTAATTGCCGAAGATTCTCGGGCCCACAAGTTAATGCGGAATCCATAGGGGAAGCAACATGGAGAGCCTGTACCACCAAACCAACAATGTGGTAAAGGACATCGAGCGCGATTTTCAGCGGCTGAGTCAGCTCAGTGCCCAGGAATCGCTTGACGTGGAAAACGGGATTCAATTGAAGATTACCCAGGCGAACGCGTGAGTTTTACAATGAAATATATCCCAAGAGGAGATTGTATTATTAATGGTTTATCCTTTGTGTTTAGAAACTGCGATCGGTTGGATGTGCTGTTGTATAAGGTGCCACCTTCGCAGCGGCAAAGCTCCAAACTACGCGTGGATCAGCTGAAATATGACCTGAGACACCTGCAGACATCGCTGCAGACGGCGCGGGAACGAAGACAGCGACGGATGCAGGAGATCTCGGAGAGGGAACAGCTGCTGAACCACAGATTCACGGCAAACAGCGCGCAGCCGGAGGAAACGCGCCTGCAATTGGACTACGAACTGCAGCATCATACGCAGCTGGGTAACGCCCATCGGGGTGTGGACGACATGATTGCCTCGGGCAGTGGCATTCTCGAGAGCCTGATCTCCCAGCGAATGACGCTGGGCGGAGCGCACAAGAGAATCCAGGCGATAGGCAGCACACTGGGTCTGTCCAATCACACGATGAAACTTATAGAACGCCGGCTGGTCGAGGATCGTCGAATATTCATCGGAGGTGTGGTAGTCACCTTGCTTATCATCGCCCTAATCATCTATTTCCTAGTGCTCTAATCTGAAGACAGCGTGTTTAGTTGAGTTTAAATTAAATGTACTCTATTTTGTAAAATGTTAAATTAACAATCGATCATTTGTGGATTAGTCCTCGGTCTCCAGGGTGATATTGTTGCCGAACCGCTCGTAGAGATGAGCCTTCAGCTCGTCAATTTCCGCCTTAATAACCTTCATCTTGGCCTCCACGCCGGCGATCTCCTTGAGCACCTGCTCCTTGGTTTCCTTCAGCATGTCCTGTGTTTTCTCCAGCTTGTGCGAGAGGAACACCTCGCCCACATGGAACGGTATGTCCTCGTCCTCGTCGAACAGCTCGATCTCCTCCAGCGCCTCCTCCAAGCTCTTCAGCTCACTGCGCTTTGTTTCCAGTTCCGCCTTGAAGTCATCCATGCGGGCATTGTGCTTCGCGAAGCGGTTGATCCGCTGCTGGTCCTCGAAGGAGATGTGCACGTCATCATGCTGCAAATGCAATTTAATATATATCGTAAATTTCAATTGACCAGATGCAGAGAAAAACCATCACAAAGTGAGGTTACTTTTCATCCTCGTCAGTTGTCCTTTGATGATTCACCCATACTCACGTTCTGGAACACTTTGTTCGTGCCGCTAGTTACTTTTGCTACCATTTTCCCGTTGGTTTTTATAAATTTTGTAAATAATTTATGATATTTTACAAACAGTTGCTGTTTTTGGTGATTCGGAAAGAATTTTTTTTGTTTAACATTTGAGTGTTGACAAACGTAGAGCAGTTGACAGAGGGAACGAGGCGTTAGGCTATTTTACGGCAGTGATTCCTCCATAGCAATTTATTTTTATATCTCCTTCATGTAATTAATAATTTCATATATGTCCAAGGATTTATGAGTATGTTAAATATAAAGAATATAAAAAATATTATACTTTAGCTATTTGATCGGCTGGTTTTTATTTCCAACTATCTTTACCTAGCTTTATTTTTGACTCTAACAGTGTAAAAAAAATGATTTTGTGTAATCTTACAGTCGAGTATATGTAAAATGTACATGCCCTTTGTAAAATATTTTTCAAGTTCAGTTATTTTTAAAAAGAAAACCATTTTCAAATATTATATGTGCTATGCTTACATTTAAAATGAATTATTAAAAATAGGTACCCTCTTACCTGCTTGAATTTTTTGGCCGTTTTAAATTTGGTAAAAGCTCAAAAAATGTTGCATTAGTAAAATATGAACAAATAATGCAAATTCAATGAGAGTAATTACTTTTCAGCGCTTTTTTTTTCCTACTCTTTACTACTCTTTAGTATGTGGCCTTACAAAAGTTGGCAATTGAATAAAAAAAAGCATATTAATTGTTTCTGTGATTCGCCCATATTATTTTCGCCACGAATTAAGCCTACGACACAGCTAATTAGTCAAAGTTATTATTGCTTCCTTTTTGGCCATGCGATTGAATTACTAATTGTTTGCACATGTCACAAATTAAGCAAAAACTAATAAATTATTACAGTTAATCGCCGTAATTAAACGGGATTTCTTCGCACGATGCAATTAAATTTCCGTTGGCAGCTTAGGAATTTTCACTTCACCTCCCCCTTTTCCGCACGATTTCATCCGCATTAAACTGAGTATTTCGAATGGAGAATGCATTTGCCACTTTCATTTCCCCTTTTCGAATATTATCAAAATATGCAAATGCAATTAGACGAAACTCGAGATTAGCCATCGAGGGAGTGGGAAAGTGCAGGAAGTGATAGTGTTAATATCCTGACGATGACTCCGCTTATCCTTTCGCTTTTCCGCCGAAAGTTCCTTTTGGGCAGTGTCAGTTCACCGAATTGAAATCATTCCGGTTGTAGGCAAATAATTGCAACAAAAGGGGGATGAGATCTATAATATATATAATGATGCCTTTTTGCTGCAAATTGGTGCCTAATTTATTGCATTTGCATCGCATCAATTGCAATTGAGCCATGGAAAAACGACGTTTGCTGCAACAAGTTGTGATTTGAATTTTCTCCTAGGTATCGAACTTGTGTATGGAAAGTTTCATCAGCTTATTGCTTTAGCCTCGCAATCAGATTATCCTTGGGCTTTCCTTTAAGCAAACATATCGAATGGTGTTGCTGCAATTTATTATACCCATTTCTCGCAGAGTAGAAAGGTATATTATATTCGTTAAAAAGTGAGTAATGAATATATAAAATGAATATATGAAATGAATATATGAAATGAATATATGAAATGAATATATAAAATGAACATATAAAATGAATATATGAAATGATCAGGATCAATATCCGAGTCGATCTGGCCATGTCCTTCCGTCCGTCCGTATGAACGTCGAGTCCTCAGGATTAGAGACCCATATTACCACGCCCACTCTTACGCCCACAAACCGCCTAAAATATCTGATATTGTTCGCATTGAATACGGATTGGTTTGCATTATTACAAGGATTATTGTTTGAAGCTTGATTAGTTATATATTTATTCTGCGTAAAGTTAATTGAATTAATTTTTAAACTTGCACTGAAAATGGTTACACCTTTGGTTTAAACTTTCATTGCTGCCTCCGATGGAATCCTTTCCCATTGACCCACATTCGGGTCATCAAGTGATGCCCACATATGGACGGGGTTCTTGCAAAAAGGCTTCCCTACGTCCCGCATCCTTCGGCCATTCTCCTCCAGTGCGTGAGTTCTGAAACACGAGGGAAATCAAAGGACATGGCGTCAATCAGTTTTCCACTAAACCAGGCACATGTCGGTCACCTCCTGCGGGCTCAGCTGCCTCCTTTCCCTTTCTGCGAATCCTGTGGATTTTCCCTCTTTTCCCGATCTCCATCGAGTGGAAAACTTGGCAGCAATTGGCGACCGGCAGTTGAAGTATGACTACCTCCATTCTCAAAAAAAAAAAAGATAGTTTAACTTTGCTCTGCTGGGCTATTGATGTCTTTCGGTTGCAGTTGGTATTTACATTTGCCCAACTATTTCATTGTTTGTCCATTTTGCAGGATGAATGTGCTTTGATTTCGATTTCATTGCACACAGGTGCGCACGAGGACAGTTCGGTTCGGTAAATGCTGTTTGATCCAGCCAGTCAGTGGTAGTTATCCTGTAGTTTGGTCCTTGCACTCAGAAAAATAAAATGTATATTTCATTTAAAAATATATACAAAGAAAAGAAACATTAAAAAAGTAAGAGCAACTTATTCTGACTCTTGACTCTTGACTTGAAGTATATTATATATATTTATATTATTTTATTATATATATCTAAAAAAAAGATTCTTGAACTTTTTTTCAGCATATGCACTTGCCTGCGTCTTTGGGATTTTATTCTATAGTTCAGATATGCCAACTTTTGTTTATTTGCAGCTACTATTTGTGGTTTGCCTCCATCTCCCCTAGGAGTTGCCGTTGTCTACAACAGAAATTGTTTATGTTTAATGGGAATTTGGGTGAAAAAAAAAACACATATATGCTTTAAGTTGGCCCGTTCGAATGAGCCAACGCCATGAAAATCGAGTTAACATATATCGGCTCTCATTTCGAATTCCGTTTTCGTTCCTCTTGACTTTTTCGGATTCGATTGCAATTGTTATTAAAAGCCGCCTCTTGTTGGTGGAAGCTCAGCTCTATGGCTTTAATGCGTTAATTTATCAAGCCAGCAGACTTCGGACCCATTCCATACCATATAGACACACTCATTGTATCTCCACATGAGAGGCACGTTCCCCGATGAGAGGCTTCAGCAGGATTTATGGCCTCACTTAGGTTGTGCCTCCTGATGAGGCGGTACTCAAGTTTTGTTACTGGATCCGCGACAGGTGGCATAAGTAGGACGAAAATGAATAATAATGGCAGCTACACATATATGATTAACCCGATGACTGATAGGCCAAGTGGAATAAGCGACACTTGGCTAATGTGCTTATAATGAGGGTAAAGTTGATCGAATATGATATGGTCATTAGGTTGGAAAGTTTTGCTAACTTTGAAGTGCAATTGAAATAGGTAAGAAAATACATAGCTGCAAGTCAGAAAATTAATATACTATTTATAAGTTCGTAGAAATAGTATGTCATTATTTTGTTACTTTTAAAGCAGTTTCTTAAATTTTACACCCACTTTCTGCATGTCCTTTGTTGCTCTGGTGACTGCACATAATTGAGTTTTTGGTTAATTATAAGCGGTTTTGTTTTTAATGCCCCAACATTATGTGCACAACCAGCGGAAAATAAATGTTCTTGGCGGGCCACACAAAAGGAGTTGCCTCAAAAACAGAAATGGGGGAACCTGCTGAAGTCTCATAAATAATACATCGTGGTTCTCACTCTCACTGTAGCATTTTGGGTTGTTCAATTCATAAATAATGAGTGAGTGCTAGGTGAACTCCACAACGCCATGCCTTTGAAATGCAAATAAAAGGTATTTTCCTGGCTGAACTTCGGCCATCACATACCACATGGCGTATGCGCAATGTGCCTCCTTCTATACTTTTGTGTCTTCTTTCTTTTTCATATGTGTTCGTGTTTTATTATTTTTCGATCAATTTTACAATTGAATTGAACTGTCCAGAAATATGTTGAGATATGTTCGAGGTAAATGTGTATACAAATTTCTTTGCCACCGGGCCAAAAATATGAATTGTCAAAAACGTAACGAGCTCTCCGGTGTCCGCCCGTTTTTCAACCCGTTTCGCTGACATCGACTGCATTGAAATGTCATAAAAATTGAAACACGTTTCTCGTTGTGTTCGCTGGAACAGGATTCTTCCTGAAGCCGAAATCCCCATCCTGCCCCGTCGCTCCTGAGCTCGACTTTGAAATGGCATTTTGGATGGTGACACTGGCCTGCAATGTTTCTGCCTCTGGCCTGCTGCTTTGCATACAAATAACGCTAATCTTTGGCTGGCCAAGCCCATTTCCCAGCCCATCCGTGAGCCTTTAGCCATGGCTATAACCAAACACACATACATACTTAGGTACATACATATATTCGTTAACCCATTCCGCAGCTTGTGTGTGTGTGTGTCTGCCGCTGACGATGTTCCGACTTGGTCCATTTCGCTGATGGTGCAATTTTGCACTTTACACGTGGCCTGCATCCATTCCTTATGTGGGCGTTGGCGCTTTTGGGGCGTGGCACACGTCTGGCTACCCGGGATATTATGAAAATTTATTGTTTTACGTGCGAGTAATTTTGGGCAATTTTGAGAGACTGCGCCAAAGGTCGGCGCGTCTAAATCAATGCGCAAAAAATGCAGCCATCGAGTGGAGTTCCAGAAAAATGGGCAAAAGCTATTGTAATACCACCTGCAGCTCAACCAAAATGCTCCGCGGAATTTAAATCAAAATCAAATTGAGAATCAGAATATGATGCTATGAGTTTATAGTCTATTCCATTGATTTATTTGTAATGCTTTTGATTATTAAAATTTTAATCAAATTGAACGTTTATTTTGACACAAGTGTGTCAGCGAAAAAAAAATAAACATCTAACATTTCCAACGTTTTTATGTTTAGAATGTATATAAGCATGCATTTAATCTGCCATCGAATTTACATTCATTACATTACATTTTTGGTTTATTGTTGACTTAACATGGACATGGACCATTTGCCTGGTATTTGACAATGGATATATATGGCTATATTCGCACTACATATCCATCGCTCTGTATTTATTAGTTAAACCCTCAGGCAGAAGAACAGAATGCTTTTGTTCCGCAAATGACAATGCAAATAACAATGGGGCAGGCATGCGAATGGGACAGAGATTCAGATTCTTGTTTATTATGCAGCAATTACCATGGGGGCGTATACGTGTTAAGCGTAGGCAAAAGATAAATATTGTCCTTTGGACAATATTTGCTCAGTTGCCCGGCTGTTTTTCCCACCCCGTCCACAGCAACATCTCCGCAGCGAGAAGACAAAAACTTTGCCATAAGCACAACATAATCGTGGAATTATCATTACGGATTTGCAGCTTTTGTTTTACCATTTCGAATTTCGTATTCCCATTGGTGGTCAAGTCGTCAGCTTAGGTTCCATTTTGTATCTTGTATCTCCTGGCTACTTGTATCTGCTGAATGCCCACGAGACGCATTTCGAGTTGGCAAAAGTTGCTGGACTGGTTGGACTTTCGTTTTATTTGAATATTCTATATCTTAATGTAAGGCACAAACCTTTTTATTGCACATTTATGAAATGGCATCTTCGTGACTTTGGACATTGCGAGCTAAGTTTGTTTCGTACACTAGTCAATGTTGCTCAAACTTTGTATTTACTTGCAAAACATTTTCATTAACACAGCCTGACAAGTCTTGTGATAGTTTAAGAAAGAGATTGGACAAAGATTTTCAAAAGTTCCCTGATTGCTGCTGTTTAGACAGAGGAATTATTGTTAGCAACAGTGTTTTGATACACCATTTACTATAATATCTATTTCATTACGTTTGCCTTAGTCTGTTTAAAATTACCATAAAATATAAAGAAATTAAGTTGTCAACTTCATCAGGTTCAGTCAATTTCTCCATTGCTTTCTTGTCCAATTTGTTGCAATTTCTGTCTCTTGAGTGATTTACAAGATTTCAAGCCATTCTACAAGCCAGGAAATCCCCGATAATTGCACTCAGTGTTCACATTTTTCCTTTTTCGTTTTGTGCTTCCAATGAATTTCAAGTGGATTACAATAATTCGCTTGTCGTCCGGGGGACAGGAAACAGTGATCCTGATCGGAAGTTGAGTGGGGAGTACCCACAATTGCCCACCGAATTAGTGCGCTTTGTGTCATTAGTTGTCGTTTCAAGTTGGGTGAGGATTTGGATTTTAGGGGAATGGAATTGGGAATGGAATTGGGAATGGAAATGGGAGTGGAACTGGGAGTGGAAATGGGAGTAGAAATGGGAGCAAAATTGGGAGTGGAAGTGGATATGGGAGTTAGTAAGCGGCAATCAAGTGAACGCACTCATCAAGTGGAGAACGCAAAACTAACCACATTGGTTGCTCCCTTTCAGCGCTTTGCAATTGCAAACATTTCGGTGGATTCCCCATTTTTATTTGGAATTTTTTATTTTTTTTAGCCAGCTCTTGCTCCATTTTGAACCCTCCCAACTGCTCTTGGCCTTTTTGAGGCTTATCAAAAGTGCTCGGTCGTCACAGTGACAGATTTCCTATGCCTGTTATTTTATGCGCAAAGGCCGGAAAACCACAGTTTTCAGCCTTTTTTGGCCTTAAGCATTAAAAAATAGAAGCTTCAAAGGAATAAGTAAGCCTGACCAAACTCCTTTAAGCTGATTAATAGTGTGTGATTTTACTTGAAAATCCAAATAGTTGATGTGCAATAAATTAGCACTTAATAAACGTTTAAGTTAAAACCAAATAATAAAGAAAATAGCCCCAAGATATGTTGTAATTTATAGACAAAGAAATATTTAACAGGAAACTGATACATTTTGCAAATAATTTATAGCCAAAGGCATATTTAAATCCATTTAGTTGTCGTGTTGCAACATTTTTCATTCGAATCTCTTGCTAAAGTTTAGTTACCAACTCAACGACGCAGTCTCCTACATCCTGACAATATAATTTATTTAAATTCATCCCCTGCTCGCCAATAAAAAGGGGAAGCCAACTTCCTCTTCAGAAGATTGATGACTTCCAGCGACGACAGCCACAGGTGTGTAGGTGGGCTATATTTGTGCCGAGCATATTTATGATGAATTACCTGAGTCAGCTGGTCTATGCTCTCCATTAGATTACTTTCCATCATGTCACGCTCACTTTCCCCAGCTGTCAATAAGCAAATGGCAGCGATAAATCCTCGCCATCCAATATACACATTTATATAGCCGGCTGCTGGTTGTCGAGGAGATCTTGTCGATACTCCGCAAATTGTTGACATTTTAATTGAAATTTATTGGGCCTAAGAAAGGCCATTGTTCGGTCATTTAAAATGAAATGCCTGCATTCAGCACCTGAACACCTGACAAGCGCACAAATAGCGAGCGGATATTGTATTTAAATTAAATAATACACAACAGCCGGGCAAAAAGTTTTCCATTTCCATTCATCAGCCAGGACAAATCCGATTCCAAGTCAATGGGCGAGCTGGGAGAAGTCGAGAAATGCAACTGCGCTGAATTGAAGGCAGCTCTAAACTTGTCCGATTATAAATCAAAACTTTCGATTTTCCCCGGCGTTTTTTTCTTTCCGGTTTGCTCCTAGGCGACTTCCGGTGCCAGCAGCTAGACAGAATGTTGCTGGAAAAACAGGGGGAAACAGGCGGAAAAGGGAATTTTCCAAGGCGAAGAAACTTTCACAGATGAAAAGAACCGAATAAACGACAATTGATCGATTTTAAACTTTTGAGAAATATACATAATGCGTATTAATAATGCTCTTCATTGTCTACTTTGCTTTATCTGTGTCTGACTTCTGTCGAAAATAGTTGCTACATTCATTTAAACATTACTTTAAAGCATTTAAGCTACACTATTTATCACCCCTTGAATGATATTGATGCGCCTAATGCATTCGTACATTAGTTAACAATTCCATGACTAACTTTTAACCTTTTATATTCACCTGCAGAGTTGATAATAAAAATGGAATATGGAAAAACTAGTTTGGCAACTGGCCAAACCGCCAGCACAGCAAAAAAGGATCATAAATTACAGTTGTCAACTATTATGAGGGCAAAACAAGTGAGCTAATCGAAAAGGGCAAAAAAGCAGAAAAATGGGCAACAAAATGCCATTAAAGTTTACAACTTGTTTTGGGAATTATTTACAGCAGAAGTGAATCAGGCAAAAAACAATGGCAGATACATTAAATTAAACATGAACACATGAATGCAGCTCAATTACGGCCATTCGTGTCCTGAAATTATTTATTATCTATGAACATTTAACTAACTGCCTATGAACTATGGGAAAATATATTTTGAAATATTTTCATATAAAATTCAGATGATGAATATTTTCTTAGGAAAACTTTGAAACCTCTTAATTAATATTGCTATAATTTCAAGAATTTTATTCCTTTGCCGTAAATTTTCTGGGAAAAAGGACGTGTATACTTTCTCGAAAACCGAGTATATTCTTGGCGTTTCCAACTCATCAGACAGACAAAAGAGAATCCGTGCTGTGACACTCGAAATTGGCCACGTGTCTGGGTTTTTTTTTCCACCCAAATCTCAGCCTGCTCCACAAATGTGTGTCACACACATTCCTTCGTCGGTATATGCTCGGAATTATAATGAGAAACCAACCAGAAATACCTCGAATTCCCTACGAATTTGCTTTGTTCATTTGGCACACGAAGAAAGTTAATTAGCGGAGGTAAATATTGAATATGAGATACAAGTGGAGATAATTGAATTTCGGGCGCAAAAGGAAAGTGGTGTGCTCATAATTGAAAGTTTAATTATTATTTTGTGGTTTCACATAGCAGATTGTGCAATATTTATATGGTTATATACGTAGTTAGTAGTGGTGTGACAAATTCTTTAAATATTTTAAACTGTTCTAATTGCAGGTTAGTTAGTAAAAGAGGTGTTGTAGAATTTCCCCTTCTTGAGCAACTCACTTTCCTTCAACTGTCCGTAAAAATGATCCCACCAGGTGAAGATAAAAACGCAAAGTGAGCAGCTTGATAATCAGGCACTCAATTATCCCCTAAGTTTTCACTAATTGCTTGGCTTAAAGTCAAGCAGCGGGCAGACCTTCGACCTCTTTTCATACCCCCAGCCCGCCGATGCAGCTGTCACTTTTGAAAAGTTGCCCTCGCCGAGGAGTTGAGGGATTTCTGCGGGAGCTGTTGCAATATTTTGGCGCATAATTCCTTCCCTGTGCTGTATATAAAATTTAATTAAGACGCATAAAGTTTTTCACACTTTGACACAAGCCCCAAAGCATATGCTCCTCCTGCTCCCCCATTTAGCCCTGTCCAATCTCGACCCGATCTTGCCCGGCGCCGTCTTAAGGGAAACTACTTTAGTTTGGCTTTGCGCGGAAACTTTTGGGTTCTGGCCAAGCACAGAGTTGCAGGAGAAGGGTCACATCATTTCCTTAAAACACGGATAAAAATATTTAAATTGTTATGATATGCATATCCTTAAATCAACAACATTCGGCAAGAAACGCTATACATATAAAAAGTGTTCTATAATTTATATTGATACCAGTGCAAATAGGAATGAAACTACGACTACAGGTTAACCAAAATATAATTCATAATGTACATAAAATTTATACAAAAATTTAATGCTTAAAAATAACAATATATAAAGAACTTTAAATGAGTAGCAAAAATTTCCACACTAAAACAAAAATTTTGCGAGAGATTCCAAATTCAATTTCCAGTATTTTCAGCATTAAGCATTTTTGTAATTGATATTACAGCTAAATTCATTGCATTTAAAACGCCACTATATATAGAGATAAATTTGTACAGTGTAACCTATATTATTCAAAATTTTTCTCAGTGCAGCTGCATGCTGGCAAAGCGGGCAAAATTATTCGCCCCGCTGAGCGCTTTTGTTAATTATGCCACGGCTCCTGCAGGTTTCCACTTTCCACTTGCCACGCTGCGCTGCCACTTTCTTTTGGCTGTTTATTTTTGTTGGCAACCGCCAAAGTTTTGTTGCACAATTTGCTGCTCAAACAAAGCCAAAACAATTTAATTGTCACAGTCGACGAAGTGCGGCAACCAAATTGCATCTTATAGCGCGCGTGGATAAATAGCTCAAAGTGTACGGATTAAACCGAAACCGAAGCAAAACCCATATGTCTAGCCAAACTTTTTCAATCAGTCGGTGTACTCGGCAAAAAGCGTGTATTCCGGCAAACTCACTTGGTTTTTCAACCTAACGCCCGCCCATCGAACATGGAACACTCCTTTCTGGTTTTTGTCTTTGACGGGGTCACTACTAATGAGCAAGGACATTAAATGAAAAATGTTGACAACTTTTCGGGGCAACATGTTCTCGTGGCGCCTTACAGATTCTCACTACATGTAATTGATTTGCCTCGACTTGCTGCTCTGTTGCTGTGGCTTTTCAGCCTAGAAGGCGGACCAAGTCCTTTCCCATTTCGCAAACAAACAAATACAAGGCGCTGGCTGAGGGAGGAAAGGAAAAGAAATGCCTAAGAGCGGCACTTTGGCAAGGAGCCAAAAAAACATTGGGCCAGGACGAGGACTTTTGTGTTTTTGTGTGAGCGCTGACAAGAAGGCTTCCTCCCGGTAAAAGGCAAAGATACAAAAAAATGAGAAATATGAAGGAGTGGAAGGAAGGCGAACTGTGTTACAACTACTGAAAAACTTGTTATCTTAATGGATATTTTGTAGTTCGTTTGTGGCCAAAATTGACTCACTCACTCCTTCTACGCCCGCTGCAAGGCATTTTCTAGTCGAGACAAAACGAAAAAATATTTTTAACATCTTGCAGATGTCAAATTTAAGATTAAGCTGCTCAAACGAAGTAATACAACCATATCAATCTTCCTACTTCATTATAATTACTCAGAAAAAGTTTGACCCCATTATCTAATTTAATTATGCAACTGATTTGCTGCGCAGCCAAGTTAATTTAATTAAACTGTTACCTTTTGCCCGCGAAAATCGAATTTTCCCTTTGTGGCGAGCTAATGAATCGGAAAGCGGGCATTCAAAATGAATTGAAAACTTCATCCACCACAATTAATTCCGGTTGAGCTCAAGTGTCAGAGCTCAAACTCTCTGAGTTTGCATTTTATTCAATCACTTTCAAGTTGCGCCCACCCACTTTAATTGAATCCGGTTATGCCATTTGGAGTACAGAATTTCGGTGCCCAGTATCATAAGGGTGATGCCGTAGCTGAAAAGTAGTATCAACAGGGCCGAACTCACGGTATCCATGTCAACCTGGAATCAAGGAGGCTTAAAAGGTTGAAAAGGGGCGGTTTTGAAAGTTTTTGGAACTTACATGCAGGTCTGAGGTCTCAATTTTCTTCACACAAGGCGGTTTTCTCGAGTGCCAGACATTAAAGTGATATGTCAGTATTCCTGTTTCGGTGACACGTCTTAATCTACAAAGATTTAGACTTAATTTTTTGTTTTAAAAAATTTGTTAAAACTTTACTCACCCGTAGGAAATCACCTTCCGCATGGGCGAATTCTTTTGCATTATGCTCACAGTTTTTTGGGGCGGAAACATGCTGACTTCGGTCAGATCGCAAATATCCTGTTCACTAAAGGTTTCAGCAATGATCTTGTAAGCAGCAGCCACATCCACATGAAAGGCAAACCCTAAATCCTTGAAAATTAGTGGGGTATATATAAGGGTTAACAACTACTTACGTTCATGCTTAACCCTAAGTAAACCCGTTTCCGGATCCAACCAATTGCTCGCAGCATTATCCTTTGCATGAGCACCAGTTTCATGGCTGTGAACGATATCCCGATAGGACTTGGCCGGATCTGTGGATGCTGGATTTGGATCCACTGGTTCGTCTTCATCGGCTTCGTTTTCCTTGGTCGTAGGCACACTGGTTATCTTTTTGGCATACAGTTCCATGGATACGGGATCTTTAGTGTGCTGAGAATAAAGAAGATTTGAGGACTTTAAAATTATTGGAAATATTTTGATCCTTACCAAAAAGTAATCCCTGTTGTAGAGAATATCCTCCATTCCCACCTTCAACGAACTGTGCACCAGATCGCTCAGTGTTTTGATGGTTTTGGGTTTCTCCATGAGAAGTGTGCCCACAATACTAGCCGAATAGAATTGATAGATGCAAAATGAGAAGAGTAAACTGGTGATTACAATACAGCGACCCGAAACAAAACTCGTGGAGAATCCCAAGCCCTGCTGGCAAATAATTCCCACGAAGAACAGCACGGATTCCAGGAAGAGACCCACTCTTTCCGGCGCTTTCTTCTGCTTGGCCTTTCGATCCTTGATGTATTTGTTGAGCTTCTGATAGCAGCGTTGCCAAAGGGTTCCGGCATCGATGGGAGTGGAATCTTCATACTCCTCCTGTTTCTCCTCAACTTTTTCCTTACTGACCACCACCGAAACGGCAGTGATGGGACGCACTGGTGCTTCCACTTGCTCCTGATGTTGTTTCTGCTGGTAATGATGCCTGGGAGGCGCTCCTCCTTTGGGCTTTATCAAAGCTGAGCCATCGTGTGGCACCAGTTTCCACTCGATGGTGGTGAGGAACCAAAGAATAAATACCGTCAGAACACCGCAGCCTACAATTAAAACCCAAACATCGTTGGTAAACGGTTGCAGGAACACGATACGATCCTTTTGGGTGCTTCGAGGATGTCGAAAGATGAAACAAGGACGACTCGACCAACTGCGACCGGCCACATCGATCCATTTGTGCCGCTCCAGCCAGTAGAATATCGGTGCTCCGCCAATGTCCGTCTCGTTGCGAATGAGTGCCCCAATCATGCCGTCAAACCGGCCGTTCTTCACATATCCCCACGAAGTCGTCCTGGAGAGGACGAACGTCCAGTTGAACATGTCGCGCACCGCCATCAGCAGATTGAAGTTGAAGCGGTTCATCGTGTCGATGTGACCGGACACGGTGTGCGTGAGGTAGTACATTAGGGTGCCTGTCATGTTCTTGTTGGTCACCTGCCAAATGGACAAATATTGATGCACTGTAATAAACTAGTACTTAATACGCACTAAAACCTGTAAAGGTGTCTACTTGTATGCTATATAACATTTTCCATCCAATTCTTTGTGAAGTTCAAAAATTTGTTAAAGAACCCAAGTGATTTCTCTGGTGCCCCCTGGGGTGATAATGGATCTACACATCCCACCCAATTTCCCAATCCTCACCACAACCATGCATCGCACCCTGGCGTGCTGCATGTCCATCCTGCGACGAACTGTGGACGTGGTCCGAAACCATGTATGCAACTGGATTCCCTCCGACGGCGTGAAGCTGCCAATTTCGGTCAGATTGACGTGTCCGCCGTAGTTGAGTCCGGGGTTCCTAAGCGATGGTCCAAAATGGGAGCAAGTCGTTGTGGGAATTAGCAGCCGGGAAGTCGACAGTTGGGAAATTATGGCTGATGTGTTGATGGCAACCAGGCAGAAGCGCCACGCCTCTCACTGGTATTTCAGGGGAATGGAATGAATGGTTTTGCGGTCAAGTGTTGGTGAAATGATAGTTTGTCCTTTGACTACGGCAATATTATTCAGGCTAAGGAAGCTTTGGAGGTGCTTGAGGTCAAAATGGTTGATACATTGATCTGGTTGGTAGCCATTGCTTAATTAAATAGGCAAATATTTCCTTTTATTACAAAATGTACTAATAATCAAGTATTTGAAATGAACATAATACAGAATAGTTCAATTACATTTCTTGGTCATTTAATGACTATAATTAAATGCCTATAAAACCTCAATTGCCAGGTTAATTTGAACTAACCACACATTGCTAAATGAAACACCAAATTAAATGCATTGAATGTGTAAATAAACCAAATTTAAGGAACAATATAAGGCACAATGAAATAAGCAAGAAAAGTTTGCTATCAATGACACTAATCAATCAATATACAACAAGTCATTTGAAGTGCTCAGTCATCAATGAACAATAAAGGGACAAATATGGCATAAAGTATTTTCGGTAAAGGACAACTTGATTCAACTTGAGATTGAAGCTTGAGGTGATTCTGAAGTTGATGACCAGGCCAGTTAATCACTCACCAAACATCGAACAGAGTGTAGTGAGCTGCCTCGGACATCCGCTTGGCCAGAGTGAGCTCGGTGTTCATGTACAGGTTCATGCCCCCCAAGAAGCTCTCGATGGAGGGCAGGTCCTCATCGTCGGTCGCCTGAATTTGCTGGCCGGCCGGCTCCTCCTCCTCCATCTCGCCATCATCACGTTTCCCAGATCCTTCGGCTGTCTGCGTCCTTCCATGCCAGGCGAAATCCTCTATCAATAGCCAGTGAAACTTCTCGCTGTAGAGCATCTTGGCGGAAGCCTTTGAAATGATTGTACTTGAGTACTTAATAAGGAGTCTACAACTAGACGCCAGCACTTGGAACAAATTTCAGTACTTTTGATATTACTAAATGTATCGAATTAGATGACAAAAAATTATTACATATTTTATTATGTAAATTACTTTTAACTTATACCAAGCATTTCATAAATCCCAATTAAAGTCCCAATCATTTGATTTTTTCCAGTGTCCTGTGGAGAAACCCCTACCAGTTTCCACACCCCTTCTTACCAACTCGAGGAATCGTCGACTGACTGCGCCGCATGCCAGATCCACGACCGCAATTTGCCTGAGGGCTTCCATCCGCAGGACGCCCTCCAGCCACTCGGAATTGCTCTGCGCCTGGCTGGGCGTCTGGCTGAATCCGCCGGTTGGTCCGCTGCCCGGTCGGTTGGGTCGCCCACTCGATGGAGCCGCCGCCTGGGCCAGGACATCGAGAAGGACAATCCGCACAAAGAGCTCGCTTTCGTAGAGACTCTTAATCAGCTGAAAATTCTTCGCCGCGAAGGCGTCACGATGCTCTGCAGCGTTGGGGATTTGGTTTGGGGTCTGGAGATGTGGCTTCTGGCACGTGAAGTACGTTATCCTGGGAATGTGCTTATAGTCCTGCGAGAATTGCAATATCAGACTGCTCTGCAGCAGCGAAGTGCGCTGCGGTTCGGCCAAACCATAATCCAACTCCAGCTCCAGCAACTCACGCTCCGGCAATCCTTGGCAGGATAATGGCAAAAATAGGAGTAGCCACCAGTGCATTGTGATTTCTAACAATAAGTTTACATGCAAAAGACGCCCCCGTATATATATCTCCGCCTCTGTGTGTAAATTATTCATTTGGTTGGCTTTGACATTTTGCGGCTGTCAAAATTGAATTGAAATTGGCCCATAAATCGCTCATTGGAATTTCACTTTTCTTGTCAACTGACACCGGTCACCGTCATTATTCAATTTCGTTCAATTACATTTCATAATTCATGATCCACGCCCGGTTAGCCCATGAATATGCATAAAGGATATAAGGGTCGTCCCAAGTGTGCGTCTCAATCGCACTCAAACTCCATTCGTCCTTTGGGGCCTAACGCTTCCCATGTCATAAATTCGGACAGTTTGTCACCTTAATTGAATTTCCGTGCCTATAGAAGTAACAAAGCGGGAAATGTATCCCAAAATATACTGTGAATCAAATTTGGGTATGCGGTGATATAAGTTAGTGAATAACTTTACAGCATTTAATCATTAACAAAATAATAAACCAAATAATAATATAAATTATAAATTATTTTAGATTATTAAACTGACCTTACTTTTTGCTGTTGACTTCGTACATCTGCCAACTCCAGTTTGTGCCACTTCTGTATTTTCTTTTGCTTTCATTTCCGTGGCTTTTCCTGCCGGCTTTTCATTTAACATTTTATTTTTGTGGTCAAATGAGGAGACCCAGAACAAAGTCATATTTCCTTATTATCTGGACCACCGCTGTAATACCCGAAACAAAAAAAATGGAATTATTTATGGCACTGTCCATTCGCTCTCTGCTAAGTGGCGCAAATTACATTTTTGTTTATTTTTCCCTTAACTTGGCCTTGGGCTTCCAATTCTTGGCCCTACTTATAGCTGCAAAGGTTGTTTTTTCCTCCGTTGACTTCCATTTCATTTTTTCTTTATTGTTTCCCGGACACAATATATTTTGGCGTATGGCTTTTGGCGTTCGTTGAAATCCTTAATTGTACTTGGGAACTTGGGAAGCGCGTTGGAGCGCATTGCTTTAATGGTCGTCGGTACTTGTGGATGCTTCGACTACCTTTCGCATTATTTATTTGGTCTTTAAGTGGCAGCAGTGGAAAAAGCTGGCCAAAAGCATTGAGATGTTGGTCAAACGGGGCGTATGGGTGATATTGTGCACGTGCTTCTCGTAAGCGGTTTGCTTTAGGCAAAAAGTTGGGCATTAGGCGCGTTTGTGCTTCCGTTTGAAATTTAAGTTAATACTCTAAGAACCAATATTTCTGAAATGAAATTTAGGTAATGTGTACATTCATTTTCCTTTTGGGAGCTGCCACCAAAAGTGCAACTAAACAGCCATAATGAGTGGGTAAAGACCTCGTTTGCTAGGCAATAAAACCGACAACAGGGTCGACAATTGCCAAACAAGAAGTTTTGCAAGCGGCCAAAAGAAACTTTTCATAAAGCACTCTTTTCCTGGGGCTAGTCTCTAAACCCAGCAAATGTTTTTTTCTGTTTTCTTTTTGCGTGTCCTGAATATTGGCCAAAGTGTCAACGGCAGTTGCAAGTGCGGCTCTGCTTTATGAGCCTGTGCCCCTGCTGAAAAGCCAAGTTTCGTCCTGCAGGACGAGAAGCCACAACAAAGGCGACCAAAGTGCAAAATGAACAGCCATCCAGGATTCGGTGGCCAAGGGCGAGGGAGTTGAGTGGGAAGTGGCCTACCGACGACATTTGCATGCAAATGATGCACTTTCCAGCGATTCGCTTCTCTGGGAGCAGCAGATGAACTTGTTTTGTGCTAATGAGATCAGCATGCAAATCGCTAGCTAAGAACAGGAAATTGCAGTGCAAGAAGTGTAAGGATAATGGCTCATGCCAATGCATCTTATTCGCAATTCACAGCACACACAATCGGTGAATATTATGACAAGTAGCATTAATCAACAGGCAAAAGCTCTTAGCTTCAAGATGACTGCGTTTTTGGGATCAATTAAAGTAGAGTAAGAGAAAGGTGTTGTCATTTAAAAACAAATTTTATAGAGAATTTGTTCTAAAGAAATCAGGGTTATCAAGACATCGAAAAGGTTATGCTAGAGGATTATACCATATCATATAGACAAATGCTTAATTGGGAACTAAAACTTGCAATCTATTTCCTAATGAGTGCAATTTCACTTTCATCGCTGAAACTTTTACCTTCGCTGTCTGGAAACATTTTTACAGCATTGCTATGAAGTTGACGAATTTCGCTGACATTTAAGCAGCAAAAATATTAATAAGTGTGAGGCGGCAAAAACTTGCCACGACTTTTATCCTTGAAATGCAGCATAGACGAAAAATTGCAACTGCGTTCTGTGGCCCGGAGATATTCCATTTGGGCCAACTGACTTGACAGACAGCTGTGACATTTGTTGTTTCGCATTGCCGAAAGATAAATGTGGACTGCGTACTTTCTTGCTCCTGGCAAGTGGTTAGGAAACCCATTTAAAATTATAGATTATAAGCCAAATGGAAAATGCAATGGATATATACAACTAAGCGGGGAAAAAGCCTTTAATGCTTTAAAAGAAAATATTTCCCTGACTACTGCCACCATTCTTATGCCCATCTGAACCCTTCGCAGTAATAAAGCCATAACTATAATAGCATTAAATAAATCACAGTCCAATCTGGTTCGCTCCTTTTGCTTTTATTGCCGCTTACGCTTTTCTTTGGGCTTCCACTTGGGGGAAAAGTTCTTGGCGTCAACTGGGAAAGTCGCGTTGAGTGCATTTTGTTGATTTATAATAAAAATAATGTTAAAACCATATTACATCATAATGAAAGAGCGCGACGAGCAGAAAGCGAACCGTAAACAAGTTTCGAGCGAAATAATAAAATGCGCTTTTTATGCATTTTCCCCCCGGGCAAACGCCGCACCAACCTGGCTTGGCACCTTTTTGTATAATGCGTGTTATGTAATAGTTTGCCTTATCCCCCACTTTCCCCTCCCCACATTCAACTTTCCCCTTTCTTCCTTCTTCTTTGCCAAGCTGTCGGCGGCGTGCAAACTTGAAAGCGTTAAAAAATTTCCCACCATATTTTCCTTTGCGTTTCTGTTATGCTTTTGTTGCAACACACAAGTTTTCCATCCAAAACGACAGCGTCGGCGCCTGCAACACTTAGCCAAGGTAAGTGCACTGAGAAAAATACCACTTTCTCTTATTATTGAAAATTTACTATTAAAAATGTACTTTTTATATTAGTAACTAAGAGCTAAACAAGTAGATAACAACACAATTCACTATTAAGTTTCTAAAAGTTAACCTCAAAATATGTCTCTTTACTTTGGATTAATTTCTCCCTGTGTAGAAGGTAGTCCCCGGGGAAGTGGTTTTTTTGGCCACATCTCAAGCCTGTGCTTGAAATGCTTAACAAAAATAAGCGTGGCCGTAAAAGCAGCCACAAACTTTCGCCAAAACAATTTTGACACCTGAACCCGAACCATTTGCCGTGTTGACAACGGACCGGGCCATGTTAATTCCACGCAGACTATGCGAGCCATGGCTTGTGACAAAAGGCAGGAAAAACTTTGGATCCCCCGGAAGTCAGAAAAAAAGAGCAAGGTAAGTTTTCAGGAACCGCAGGGGCAAAAATATTTTGGGTTAAATGTGGCGCATAAGTGAAGGGGTGGCTACATAAATGTGATTTAATACATTTAAATTAAAAGAAAACCAATTACGTTGATTTATTACATATTTTATTTAAAAAACTGGCTTGCCTTTTTAGTAATATTCATTTCTACCAGATTATCCTTAAAGTTCATTCTTGTTTATTAAAGCTAAGATTGTACACAACTTTTTAAATGGTTTACTATATAGCAAAGTAGCTTAAGAAGCAAACACGTTTACTTAACCCGCAGTGAGAAAAAGAGCGGCAGGTAAACAAGCTCACGTAAACACGTAACACCTTAGTCTGAGCCCAAAAGTGCATGTGGATTTTGTAACTTCCTGAGCTTTGCTTTAAGGAAGTACCACACCAAAAACCAAGTGAACGCGGTGGTGTGACCCAGTTTATACACACACTCACAGCTCGGCAAACATCCTTGGTCCTTTTGCGGAGTGGCGGGAAAGTGCTTCAATCAACGGCTCAGACACATATGTTACGCTGGATTGTTATGGAAATCCATAAATAAAAGCGCACAGACACATGTTTACACGCTCATCAATTTTTCCAGGCGTATATAAAACGCCCGGTGAGGGAAATTGCGCCAGCACCACATAGGGATCTCCTAGGAGTCTAGGAAAATGCGGAAAAGTGGGCGGAGGCAGTCAAACGTCAGGCGTGAACGTTTGTTAATCTCCAACCTGGCAAAGTGTGGACAATAATTCAAGACACGTACCTGCAATAAACTGCCGAGTTGTCGCCTGCATGTAGACCGACTCACATAAATATCGCCGCTAACCTTGTTTTACGACCTCCGATCCGAGATCAGCTTTAAAGCGAAGCCGGGAAAATTTAATGTCGAAAACAAATTAATTGAGCTTTGTCTAAACATTTTCCATTTATACTCCGTTCCTCTTTTTAGCTCTCTGCCAGCTAATTTTCTCGTCCTGTGCGTGACCAGGACTCATTGAAATTTTCCAGGCGCGCTTCGTGTTGACATTTGGGTAGATTAAGTTATAAACAAATACGGCAAAATGCGGCTACTAATGAAGTGCTGTTCGACTTTTTCGGACCGGCAGCGCAATGTCAACAAGTTTATTGTGTGAAGCTGTTTATGTGGAGAACATTTGATGGGGTGGCAAAGGCCTTAGGCAAACACGCAAACCAAATTAAGTCATAAAAACGTGGGCGTGTTTAAATGAATTGTCTGGGCGAAGGAGAAATCCGAATCGAAAAGTGTCCAGGAAATCGCACATTTTTTGGGGCTAACAGCAAAGGAAAGTGAGAAGACATTCCCATGGCCGAAATGCTTTTTGCCACTTGTATATATTTTCATGCGATTTGCATAATTTGTCCAAACAAACATAACACAATGTAACACAATGGCAGCACACATTGCGTATGCGTAATCTGGCACTCGTTGAGAGGGCAAAACAAGCTTTGGCCTCCAGCCTTTTTTTTCTTCGCACTTCGACATGCAAATCGAGGATGTGGTGTTGTTGCTGTTGGTCTGGTAAGGAAAACGATAAACGCCTCGAGAGCAACCCAAAACAAACCGAACAACAGCAATCCCTGGGTCACAGGCAAGGGCCAAATCCTACTAATACCCTCACACCATAAAAAACCCGAAAAACCCAAACCGAAACCGAAGCAAATGCATAACGTTTGTTGCCAAATCCGTCCTTTATGCTGAAATCAAACAACAATAAAAGGGGAGACGGAAACGGGAAAGAAAAGGGAGCCCGATCCCAGCCCCAAGGAGAACTGCAGAAAAAGAAGCCCATTTTATGGGTATCGCCAAACGTTGGGTTATGTTTTATGGCTCAAAACACCAAAAACGAAACAACGGAACGAGCTGCAATACTAAAAGTATACAAAATTAAAGTTCCATCAACTGAACTACATATGTAGTCCATAGAAAGAGGAAACTTAGGAAACTTTCTGCTTTTAAGTTAATGCAGATAAGAAATACATGAACTCCAATTTTTCATTAATATTGAGGCGACCCTTAGAGATTTCTAATCTAAGCACTTATTCTTAACGAAACGGATATTCCTTATTTCCGGTTCCGTCATTATCCATCTGCCTAACAGAATTTTCCATTGCCAAGAAGAATCTGGGATTCCATCACTTAACTTGAGCTGATTGACCAGGACAATCGCCTGTCGCTACCTTTAAGTTCTTTGACAGGAATAAATCATTTTGTGTTTGTGCTTGGCACTCACACCTGTCCAAGGCTCCTTTGGCATTTCCATTTACATTCGACCAGCCCACATTTCCGCCGATTTTCACCTCCCAACTCATTCCATTCCCTTGCATTCCACACCCCGCTGGCGCAATAAACTTTTACGCATTCATTATGACCAACATGGAAAATGGCGTTTTTCTTTGTGCTCACCGCGTTTTTCCGTTTCTCTTTTAGCTGGTGAAAAGTGTGTAAGTGGTTGGGGCAGGAAAACGAGGGGATGGTGAGCGGGAGGGGGAGTGGGCGGCATTAAATGGCCGCGGCGGTCTCGTCACGTAAATCGCTCGCCTTGGTTTTTCACTGAGAGGTTTTCCCGCTTTTCCCAGCGGTCGCACTTCTGATTTTATTTTTCTTTTCGGGGGCACAGCTGGAGGTGGGTGGATAACAAAATGTCAATAAAAATAAATACTGTTGACGCAGCTCGCTTATATTTTTGAGCCAAAGTAAGGGTCGTTGACTTGGCTGCCGCTGATGAGGATGCGTTGATAATGATTATCATGAGGATAATGTTGCAGGGATTCAGGGATTCAGTCGTCGAGTGACACTTGTTGTTCGTTGGCTTGAAGTGTTCTCAACGCGGTAATAATTGTTATTAATGTAAATAAATGCTCTGTAATGCTTAAATGCTCAACAAGCTGTATCAAAAGGAATACTATTAAAATAAGAACTTTAAACTTTATATTGTATACTTCGAAACTTATTTGAATGCGCAGTCATTAAAATCGCATTATCTCTAACTCTCCAAATATATAATTTACACATTTCTTTATTAAAAACTTCCCCTTAAACCAATTCCCAAAGCGCCATGGAATGTAATTATGAGCTGAACTATATCCAAGGATATTACAGGCTATTCGCCAAGCGCCCTCTAATTTCAACGCTCAACATTCAATTATTCAAATGAAGGCACATACAGGCCACAGCTTATGCGACATTCACACTGCCTGCTTCCCCCGAAGCAATTTGCATTATTTAGTCGAAAAATGATAGGGAAGGTCAGAAAGTTGGTTACCCAATAAACGAGGAGACAATTGAGGCCCCAGGACTGCCGGGGCAAAACAATTAAAAGACAAAGTCAAACGGATACGAAGGTCAACACAAATAATTGAACTGCATGGGAAATTGTGCAGGGGCAAGCAAAAAAGCAAACGAATTGTAGGTGTAGCAGCTCCTCAATTTTCATCTTCGCCTATACAATATATATGTATATATATATCTATCGGATCGAAGATACAAAGCATCTGGCAAATGGCAACTGATAAAAATACCTCGCTAAATGTAAATACAAACAGAAATGGTGGGCTGAGAAGTGGGACTTCTGGAGGTAAAATTACGGGGGTGTGACAATAGTCGTCTTGTCCTGTGGCTGCGGGCCGTTTTACTGGCCAATTGAACATTTCGGAAATTGGAAATTTCTCACTTGATGATGGTCCACAAATTGGCCCACAATGAAGACACTCGTGCGTGAGGCAATCGAAGGGGTCGAAGGGGCATGGGGTCATGCTGCTGTGGTTTTGCCCCTAACTCTAGTTCTTGCTCAATCTATCTCTTTGCGGGTTACTTTATACGCTACCTAGAGGTATACTTACTTTCTAGAACTGACATCTTACAGAACATTTAAAATTCATTAGGTTTAAAATAATAAATGAAGTGTTTTTGAATGTAGCCATCGGGCTTTTGAGTCTATTATTTTGCGTTGCATACTATTTTACAGATTTAGAAACTATTTGAAATAGTTGTGAATTTGGGAGGTTTTTTTTTTTACAACGAATAACCATATAGGGTATTTCAACATTCGTTTCCCGAAATTAACCAATATTTCTCTTTGGTCTTTGCTTGGGCAATAGCCCGCAGCGGGACACAGATGTATCTACCGAGCGCTCGCCCAGTTCTCGGTTTGATTTCATTGTCACATCTCCGTTGTCCGATTGGGGACATGAGGGATTTGCTGGGGAGGCAATTTGATCCCATCCCTTGTCCGTTTGATTTCCCCAGTGCTTGTGCCATGGAGTGGAAACGGACCGACCCCGTATCGCTCCCTTAACTCCTTAGCTCATCCGATGCGGCACTGTCATAAAGTGTTTATGAGTGTTTGTCTGTGGTTACTTTGAGTGCCCGTTTTACGTCCTGTCCAAAGTTTCTGACTGTGCCATAATTTACCAGGTGTTAAGGCGACAATTTGTGTGGCACTTCGACTTTTCTCTTCAGTAATTCTTTTACCATTCCAGATTGTACAACAAAAAAAAAAACAAGCCCCCTAACATTTCTCATATATTTTATACAGCCTGAAAAGGTCAAGCGGGGAAATGGCAACATTTGACAGCATCCGCAGTTGGTTTCCCCTTCGAAGAAAGCATTTCCTTGTCAATAAAAAATGTCTACTTCCGGCAAAGCCATCATCAACATTTATGTGTATCCTTCCATGCAAATTGAAAGCGAATTTGTAGATCTGCAACTTTTATTTGTCAGAGTCAAAACTTTTTAAACTCAAAATAAACTTGTGCATTAATGGTTAAATAGAGTGTGGGCGAGACACGATTTGGGGCAAATCCAGCGTGTCCCCAGTGGGTTAAAAACTTTTAACTCAAATGATATTTGTCAACATCTATTGTTGTCTGTCACAGTTGCTTAGGTGTTTTCTTAGGCTCACTGATTTCGCTTATTAGAGAAGAAAGTCTTTGGAAAGCGCTGTTTTCAATCAAAACAACAGCATCGCCATTATCATCAGCAGATACTTTGGTAGCAAATACAAGGCGTTAGATGCCTTGCATAGCTTATAAAACATTCCGCAAGCTCGACAGGAGTGACGACTTCAGCATTTTAGCATTTCCACGACGAAGGAAGAAGGATGCAGGATACAACGCCGCGAGCTGCGTAGGAAATTTCCCAGCATTGTTAGCGGCTTTTGAGGTAACGAGCGTTGGGAGGAAATGGGTTGTACGGGGTGTGTGGGGTGCTTAACGGGAAGCCGAAGCCTTCAACAATAAGGTGAATGACGGAAATCGTCACCGCAATGTCTAAGAAGCGTGAATTGTTGCAATGGTTACAATGTTCACAGCCACACTGACAGAAATGAGTGATAAATATGTAAAATATACGATTTATTTACATGGCTGCTAAACTATCTTAAGGTTATGATCTTAAATCTTAAATTGAATAAACGGCTATATAGGATCAAAATCTAAGTTATCAATTCCTTAGTAACATTAATTATTTTTAAATATTTTTGTACGGTTTACCCTCTTCACTTTTGTATCGAAACAGAAAACAGAAAGGGTGGCGGTTAACATCTGGCAAGAAAGGAATGTTTTGCATTCGCCACACACACATACCATATGGTCTGAATTAAACATTTTGCCGCATAAAAATTTATGCAAAAGTTCGATTCCGTTCTGTTTTGCTTTTGTTTCACTCCTATTTGCCATAAATCGCATGAACAAACTACCGAACTTTTTATTTGGCTCGTTTGGCTATGCATGGAAATTCAATTAAAGTGACAAACTGTCCAAATTTTTGACATGGGAGCAGCTCCAGCAACAGAGAAATCACACACAAAAATCCAATGAATGCCCAATGGACAATCAGCATAAAAAAGGCAAAAAGATTGGCAAAATGGAACGAAAAAATTCCGAAAACAAACAGTCTGAGGCAGAGACTTACATGCATATTCATTGTGGAGCAAATCCTGAAAATATCACAGAGCTCCACTCGTGAATTATAAAACGTAATTGAATGAATTTGATTCGGCTGGAATCGTATGGATTTTCCGGTACGAAAAGTGAAAATTACTAACAGTCATTTTTTGCCTATCTATCGTTCCTTTTACGGCATTTAAGTTGACAAATCAATCGAAACAATGGAATATGAAAACGATTTAGGTTGAGCATTATGGAAATGGAAAACTTGTTTAAGGGCATTTTGTATTATTTTGGAAGGTTTATCTCCTAGATGGATTTTCAGTACATAAATGCCAACTGTGTTTAGCTATAAAGTTTGGGGGTATATTTTTCTCATTATACAAGATTAGTTCCCAAATTAATGTATAAACTTTTTTTTATCAATCTTGAATTTCAATAAATTAAAATAAAAAAAAATGTACCGCTCGCAACTTCTATTCTCAATGTTTTGCTCATCACCATTAAGTATACGCCCTGTTGGACGATTTCAAGTTTATTTATGAGCTAATAGCCTCGAATGCAACGATTGCCATCTGTTTGGCTGGAAATAACGATATGTTCAAGTATTTGCGCTGGCCAGTTGCCAACTGGCTGGCCTTTCTAAGCGGTGATTTGGCATCCAGAGCCTCAAAGTTCAATTTGCAAACAAATGTAAGCCATCGAAATGCTGATTTAGTGGGCAATCAGTGACAGCTGCAGTGTAGAATGGCTTCTAAATATCGTCCTCACCAATACTGCAATAATTCGAAAGCATCTTTGAATACAAATGAGGGCGAGCTGGTCAAAGATCGTCAAAGGACAAAATACATACCAATACAATTGTAAACCCTTGCGACCTGCCTGCCGCGGCACTTAAAGTCACTCATTTGCACTTTACGAAGGGCCAAGATTGGAAGGTGACTCAATCAACTGAGTGCCCAAACAGCTCACAGTTCATTTGAGTCTGCTACGAGGGGTAACTCGAGGAATTTTTTAGATACGCGCAGAAATTTCTCTTTCGCCGAGGTTAGAGGTTGGGGAACTCTATTCCCCGCCAGCTTGCTACTTCGTTTGATCTGGAACAGATTGAACAATCAATTACGTGCTGCCAGTCGCCACGCCCACACCGCCCACTTGGCGAGCCAAAGCCCAGAAGGCGAAGGACGAAGAGCAAAGGTGAGGCTGAGTGGCATGAAGAAAAACGCGCATACGTGCCGTTGTCCAGGTTTCTGCAAGTGCACTTGAAATTATAGTCATAGGGGAAAAAAAGAGTAGCTCAGAAAATTTGTTTATTAAATATATTATCTTCTTGACTATATATCTAAAATTATAGCTTTGCTAATAAGTTTCATGTCTTAAATGGCAATTATCACTAACCAAATAAATTAGTACGAATACTACTTAAAATTTTTTTACGTCAGGAGAAATATACGCGTTACTTATAATCAATTTGAACATATTTTGAGTAATTTTTTATTTTGTTAATTCGAATTCTAATGTTTCATCCTGTTTTTTTCCAGTGCACCTCTGAAGTTCGTCCAGGTTCGCTGTCGCTGTTGCATGAAATTGACCCGCGTTGCCGGGATTTATAAATGCAGAGTGCGGCGTTCGGAGCGCAGTCGATCCCACAGCTATGAGAAATGCAAGAAATCAACCAAAAACGAACGTGCGATGCATACAAAAGCTGACTTCAAACGGATTGTTTTCCTTATGTGCGAAAGTTGACAAGCTCCCCCATTTTTTTTTTTTTGCCTTCCCTTGCTGCTTTTCATCTTCTGGACTGAAAAATGCAATCAACTTGAGGCGAATATTTTTCAGGGAAATGGTATAAGGACTATGGAATGTTACTACTGGTAGTTCTCCGCCTGCATTCATCCATCCAATGCGATTGCCAAAGGAAGCGGAACAACAAACCCACCTGGAAACAGTCCTGCTGGCAAAACACAGCTTCATTGTTAAGGGATGGTAAAGAGCGAACAATACAATTTTTAAAGGAACAAAAGTTTTAGGAACCTGAAAATTATCTATAAAAAATTTATGAATAATGTGTTATTGTTTTCCGAGAAAAGAACAATAGGTTTCGGTTTACTTTACAATAGATTTTACATAGACATATAATACGTTATATATTTTGTAATTCTTACCTTCATCTTCAGCTTCTTAAGTTAAAATACCTCAAAGTATCGTTTAATTTGATTCGAATTCGACATAATTCATCAAACACCAAGCTAAAAACAGAATAAAAGTTGTAACAACTGTCAAAACAAATTGTTTTGTAACTTATTTGCCTTCTTCCAAATGCCATTGGGAGCGTTAAGACAACAATAATGTTTTATTATTGTTATTATTGTTACATATAAGTGTGTTTGCCCATACAAGTGTCAGTTGTTCATGCAGATTTTACTGCGATTAAGGGGGCAGACGGCTCCGTCCAGAGGGGGCGTGTAAATATTTCGTATTATTTATCCCCAGAGAGCGAATCGCCCGTTTGTGGCATTAAATATGCAGGGGCAGCGTTTTATTCGAGCGACTGACCCCTGGCAACAGCTCAACTGACAGGGGAGTCCGGCCGAATGGACAGCAAAATGTTCAAATGCTTGGACAGCTGTCGGCAATTGCGTAGCCAGCAAAAACCATCAAAATTCATTCGAATTTTTTGACTTAATACTCTTCGTTGGGGTATAAAGCTATTTGAATATTTGAGATATTTACAAAAATTCTGTTTCAGAAAAATTATTTTGGGAAAACAGCTTCAAAACCATGAACAAATTTTCTAATCACAAAAAACTATTTAATTAATATAGATAATAGAGAATCGTTTTATCAACTTTCAAAAATTGTGAGGTATGTACTGTTTTGTTTTTCCCCAAATCTCTTCAAGTTTTCATTGTGTGCAGAAGTGTGGACTAAGAAAGATTTTTCGGTCGTTTTCAATTGCAGATAAATAAAATTTATAAGCCACAAAAGTGGAACACTGCCAAGAACACACAGGCTTTGGGGTAAATAAAATTTAATGTTTTCAATTAGCTGTCAGAAATTGTTCTTCGCCCCAATGCCTTTGGTCCACATCACACTGCACTCACACACACAGACCCACTCCCACTGAATGCCAGCACCACCACCCCCATTTAAACCACACAATCAGCAACCCTTAAGCATCGACAAAGAGCCACCCAAATGGGTTTTGGATGGTATGGCTTGGTTTGGCATGGTATGGTATGGTTTGGTATGGGGGTCACTGCTGTCGAGTTGACTGGTAAACAATTTGGTGCCAAGGAACGGGCACCGAGCGTTGATTGCATGGGCCTCAGATTTTGGTCAGGACCTGGGTGTCTGTGAATAATTTCGGCATTATTGCCTGTGCTTAATTCAAATGAAATTAATTTCGCAAGGTAAACGCCAGGCAGGCGAAGGACCAGCCAGGATCAGCGCCCAACCTTCGTGTCCATTGTTTTTGGGTGATTTAATGGCTGGGGGTGAGTGTGTGTGCAAATGAATTCATCCCTTGGGCAACATTTTATGGCATAATTTGAGGCGTCAGGAAGTACGTCGTCCTGGTCGTCGCCCTAACCAGAAAAGGTCAGTTCCCGTTTTGGGTGTGAATATTAATGTCTTATATTTTATTTCGCAGCTCGGTTTCCCGTGCCGTTCAGCTTTTAATATGATTGTGTCTGGGGCGTGAATACTGTTGATTTTTCGAACCCTCGAAGCGTTTAATTATGTGCAACTTGTAGACTTTTAGGCTTTAATCCTGTGGCAGACATGTTTCGATTTTCAATTCAAGGATAACTTCATCGCTGGAGCCTGCAGCCAGGACTCTTCTCGCTGGCACTTGCAAATTCAGTATAATATATATGTGTTGAGCTCTAAACACGTTCTTAGCATTCAGACAGACTCGACGGGAGAGGTTGGTCCCCTTTCCACTTCCTTCGCCTGTCGGATTGTCTGATTTCCCAGATATTTTGCTATTTTTTATGGCCACAGAAATCCGGCCCCTTTGCGTTTCCCCCTGAGAGAAACGGAGACTGTCTGCCTCCTTGCTCCTGCCATTGAGTAGATTAAAGTGTAAATATTTAATGCACGCGATTTGCTCGGCCTGAGTTATTATAATGGTACCAGGAAGGAAAAGCCAAGAACCCTTTATTCGGAACTTAAACTTTTTAAACCCACTTTAAGGATCTGTTCAGCAAACAGACCAAAGTTTATCAATAGTCATGGAAAACAATGCCACAAAAAGCGGTTTATTATTCGTTGAAAATAATCCATAAAAGATGTTCTACTCTCGGTTGCTTTCAATGGGTTTTTGTTGAGTTTCGTGCAACTTTTAATAGAGCATCTTCTAGATACATGCATATGTTTGAGTTTTTGGCCAAATTAGAATATGTACGGTTTTGTTTTTTACCATACTTGGTAATTGTATGCTGAAAATATCAAGAAAAACAGAATAATACTTATTAAGACTATATGAAGTAGACCAGTTAAGGTTCATTTTAAATATCAATTTTCAACTAAATGGTAATGAATTATTATAAGAATTAAGAAAATGTGATAATGAGTGTGTTTTTTTTTGTGGGTTTCAAGACTTTTTGCCTGTAGCTCTAGCCAATTAACTTGAAACGTGTATTTAACGACATCGAAATGAACTACCAAAAGCAGAACATCATGGAAAAGATAACGACTGTCTCATTATCATTCTGCACACACACTCACATACTAATACACCCACACAAATTGAAGGATATGCCCCACACAGACGCACACAATCCCACACACGTGACCGTTTCGAATGGTGGCGCCAAGATTGACATAATGACAATGAAACGCCCAAATGATTGGCTTTGCCTAAAAATACCCACACACGCACATTCCGAAAGAATTATAGAAAGAGAGCTTAAACAGCGGCAGAAAGAGAGGGAAGATGGAGCGCGAAAGAGAAGGAGTGTGCAGTACACCGAGCTGGCAATTATGGCAGCCAGTTAGATAATTGGAAACAGAAGGCCAACGTTAGCGTCAACATAGCCATGAAGTGGCTTTAAGGAATCGCAGCTAAAAACATTTGCACCAGAACTAAATCAGACACTGGAAGAAATCATTACCAACTTAGAATATTAGTAATATATTCCAAAACAAAACCTTCTGTCCTGGAAACCAATTACATTTTTACAATCGCTTAGAACTTATTTTTTTGTACAATTTTCTTTCCGTGCACACACACTCCGGGAATTTCATTAAAGTTAATAATAATCGTAATAATCTCCCGCTGGGTCCTGGTTTTGGTCCTGTTCTTGCTGCTGCTGCTGCTGCTGCTCCTGGCACACACATGCACGAAGTTGGGCTTAAGTTCTCAAACACTTAATGAGGCATTCAAAACAATTATGTGCTGGTGAATCTGCTGTCCCCAGAATTTCGCCCCTGAATGTGCTTGTGTGCTTTGCATTTGACATTATTAATATTTAAGACTTTGGCTAGCCGTGGCCAAGGAAATGGAAACGGGCTTTCGTCGAGCTTTATTTTGCGACAGAGAAAATCACTTTAATAAATTTATGCACACCCCGAAGGGATCACGAGAAATATGAAAGGTAAATGGAATTTTCCTTTGAACGGGCCCGAAAAACATATACAATTTAATTAAAGTTTTGCCCAGAAACCAGAAGGGCACAACTAATACACACATGTGCCATGTGCCCGTTCTCGTCCTTGTCAGCAGCTGTTGTCCTGTTCGCATCAGTCTTGGTCCTGTTCTGGCGCACGAGTCCTGCTGATTGAGTGGCAGCAAGGACATGACGGCAGAAAAGCCACAAGTGTGCCTGGCACATCGTCTTGAATGTTAATATTTGCACTTTCAATTTGCACGCAGACAGTCGCATACGGAATGGATTTGCGAAAAGGACTCGTCCTTGAGTTCTTTTGTTACAAAAATGGCCATTCGTCGGTGCAATTATTTGAGCATTTCTTGCACTTCCTGCCATTTCAAATGGATTGCATTTAAAATTCTCATGCATTTTATTCTGCCAATTTTTTTTGTTGCCGAGCTTATTTCTCTGTGTTCTGCCACATTTGCCCAAAATAACAAAGAGCTTCAAAATTGTTAGCCCCATTGTGTTGGTGGTAGCACACATATCCTTTTCCTTTCCTGGCTGCCCGGCAATGGGTTGAAACTGAAATTAAATTGTGATGCCCACCAAAGCCTTCTTTTGTCTAGTTTTTGCTTGGACTTTAACGTGGCTTTCGGATTTGAGACGATGTACCGAAAAAATGTGTCAAACGGAAGTCCTATCAAATTTTAATTGGCAAAGAGTGAAAGGAGGAAAGAAATGTGTTCTTTAATGAATTATATTAAAAACGACGTGCCATTTCTTTTCGTAATTGAAAAACTTCAAGTCGCTTAAACTGCCTTGCCAAAATAGCCAAAAATGTTAAAACTTTAAGTAGTTACTTGGAATTACTACATTTGAACACAAGGGGTAAAGGCATTCGTTTGATACTGAATTAAATATTCAAAAGCCTGAGAAAAGCGTCCTTAAAGTTTACACACGGATTTAGTTGGGGATTTTGTGGGCTTACAGGGGAAAAAAACAAGACAAAACCCTTTTCTAGTCCCTCTGACCGATATCTGGTTTTGTGTTGATGTTCTTTGCAGGGGATTTATACACCCATTTGAGGCTTTGGCAGTCATTTAAAGTATCTGTCTCTTCTTCACTCCTTTGCCAAAGCATTTGTGTTTGGGTTTTAAGGGCTTGCCTCGTTGTTGTTGCTGCTCGGTCATGTTGGGCAACCAAACAAATCGTTTGAGTTGGCCAGGCCAAGTGTCAAAGTTTTAACGCACCCTAAGCCCACAGGCTCTAATGGAAATGGGTATATATATTAATAATGAAAAATGTTTTCGGTTTCGTTTTGCGGCGTTCGCCTGCAAATGACTCTTATTTGCATTGAATTTCTACCAAATGACGACAACAATTCATTTCACCTGGCATACATCTTAATTGGAGTGGAATCGAAAGCCCACGCTCAAAGCCACATATACAATGCAAAAAGAGGATTACCCACAGATTGCCAACTGTCTCTGACATTTGTTGGTTGTAAGTAGTCCTGGAGCATTCTACTTGCAGATGGGAAATCGGTAAAGTGGGGGCGGCAGAACACAAGTCCATTGTCTTGTCTGCGGACAGTCTATCTATCTATCCACCTATCTCCCCATCGATTGGGCTAACTACCTATCGATGCTGCAGCTTTCGACTGCAATTGCAGTGGTGACCACCACAACCTCCAACCCCCTAAATATCCCACTGAGTAACCCTTTTCCTTTTAACCCCCACCCCGTTGATTTAATTTATTACCCAACTGCGCTCTGGTCGCAGAGCCATTTCAGATAAATGCGTCTGTACTTTCGACAATATGGACGTTGGCCCCGCCTAGATCCACAGACCTCTAACCACACACTTGCAAAAAATATGGCAATTTAATATTGAAAAACCTATCAATGTAATGCATTTCCCAGAAAAATAGTTATTTATATGATCATTATTTTTAAAGGGACTTTCCAGGAGGAGCTTAGAGGACATTTTCCCTTTTAATAGCTAAATTTATTTATTCCAAAGAAACTTATGCCATAATACTTGCAACTCAAAGCTTTAGAATTTTATCCTAACTCTGCTCAAGTGGATTTTGGTTCTTAACTTTAATCTACACGAAGATTGTAAATATGTTTGATCTTAATTTACAGTAGAGAATACTTAATTGTGTAGTTCTTTTGTATCTTGATTGCGTTTCACAGTGTTTTATGAGTTGCAGAAGTAAGCCAATATTTCCGAGTGCATCTACCCCCCAAAATTTCACCCCACCCCCTCCCTTCGGTCGCATGTGTTGCACTCGGACAAAAGTTTGCGGTTAAATTTACACATGCTGACCGCACATGCTGACCGCAAGGTAAAATTCGCTCGTCGCAGTCCCGATGACGAAGTAGATAAGAATAATTTATGGTGATGCCCCTTCAGATTCCAGTCGGTGTGCGTGTGTGTGTGTGTGAGTGAGTATGTGTGTGTGTGTGCGAAAATTAGACATGCAGACAAATTTATTGGTCTCAACAAATCTTCATTCATTTTATTTGAATTCTTCATACTTTAGCCAGTTGAGCTCTATTAAATTATTGTTTACAAAGTGTTGTGAACTTCGCTTGACACTAAGAATGAAATGTGAATAAACTCCAAGTGAATAATAGCCTAGAGTTATTCAAAGGGGTGGAGATCTTGGACTTATCACTTGTATGAATACTTTTGAAGCAATACAGCTCTTATTGAACTTGAAGAATAACTTATTTAGTTACTTAATCCACATTCTCTGTGCCCCTATTTAATCTTTATATTTTTAACTAAATTTAATAGTTCCTAAATATGCTTTTTGTTCACCCGAAATATTTTTAGCCCCTTCTGTTTTAACTCATTAACTTTTCCAACTGTGCATGTGATTGCTTTTAGCTGATTTTAGCTGTTTTAATTTAAATGCCAAGCCAAATTATTATTATTTCAATTGCATAACTGTTTATGCAGCTCCCTGCCACATTTCAGTACCCGGCACTTAAAGACTGATAGTTTTTCCCGACAGCTTTTCCAATTTGTGCGCGCCGGCAGCAGCAGCAGCAGCAGCAGCAGCTATGAAAATAATTTTAATAGCATTTAATTTACGCAAATGCCATTAAAAGCTTTTCACTTTTCATTCTACCCAAATCTGATTATTTTGCGCGTTGTTTCGCATTTTGCGAGCTCTTGCGCCGCGAGGTTTTATAGCTGTTTTGTCAGCTGACAAATTAATTCTGCGATTTCCTTGGCAAATCTTCATGACTAAAGGTATCAGCGAAGACGCAATTAGTAACATTATCTGACGAAGAACACTGAGCAATCCTTCTGGCACTGCAAAGCCAAAAAGACAAGACTTTGAGTAATGATTACAGTTGCAAGTTTGAGATTTATGAACTGAGGGTCAAAAGTCAACCGCAGACAAGTTGGGGCAGGAAAAGTAAACACTGGGTTCCATTTCCGCTGAAATTCCAAACAGAAATGAACAACAAATGTGCGGTGTATCTATGGACTGGGCCACCAGAATGGAAAGGAGCAGATTGTTTGCCAGGACTTGCGCACAACTTCTAAAGTTCAACTTGGTGTGGAACTTTAGCCGGCAAATATTGGCAGGACTTAGATTGATGCACCAGATACGCTGCCCATATGTCCTTCCAGCGAATGCAAAACACAAAATTCTCATTATTTTATTCATGGAACGGCTTAAGTCGCCTAATAGACAGCTAATACTAGCGCATATATATTTTCCTTTGAATATATTTACCAGCGCGCAAATTAAAAACAAACAAGTAAGCCAACGAAATCAAACATTCAATGCATTCTAAGGCCAAACACACTCTGTCCAGAATTTGTTGCTTTTTATGAATGGAGTTTATTTTGGATCAAAGGGCGTAATTGAAAAGTGTTTAACCAGGGCAAATCGTTTGATGCAATGCATATCCTGATTCTGACAAAGAGGGTAAAATTAAATCAAAAGTCAGGATTCAGGGGAAAATATTTGCTGAAGGTTTTTTCAGGTATTTTGGACACCGCAAACGAAATGCATTTACAAATTTTTTAAACATAATTTTCTTTAATTTCACTATTTCCTTAAATAACTTAACATTAATCACTGCGAAATAGGAAAAAGTTGACGGAAAACTTTCCAGATCAATTGCAAATTATGTAATCCACTTAAAAACTGGTCAAAACTTCTTCGCTTGTTTTTTCCACTCCATCCTAATGACTGAAAAAAGAAATCAAAAAGTCTTTACCAACAAAGTCATGGAAATCGTAGCAATTATCCGGCAGCGTCCACAAAGATTCCACCAATATTCAGTTCTCTGATCCCGTCTGGCTACCGATTGAAACAGAAATCATTGAAAGAACTCATAGGAATATGGGGAAATGTGGAGTCGAATTGCAAGAGCCGGGAAAAAAAGGAAAATAATATTTACTTTTGCCATGACAATGTCCTTACAGTGACTCCAGCGAGGCAAACTTTTTGATGGCGTGTGCGAGACTCCATTCCAGATTATCTGAGCCACAACCACAGGCGGATATAGATACAGATATGGTAAACTGGGAAACTGGGGAACCTGGCCAACTGTAGAAGGCCAAAATGGGAGGATGAGGGACTCCACTGTCTGGCAACAGCCTGGTATTATTGGCTTCTGATTGGGGATTATGTTTTTAATTGACAAACTTGAATAGCTAACGACATTGTCAGCAGCATGGAAGAACAATCGCCATGAAAAAAGTGCCGACAAGCGAATGCATAACAACTCGGGGTCCAAGGAGTAGGTGAGATGGCCATAGAGTGGGAGCGAGAGAGAGGTGCCTCTGGGATCGGCAATTTGATATGCAAGCACAGAAGGACGAAATTACAAATGGAGTGAGGCAGAAGGTCCTGAAAACTTGCCAGTACAAATTGCTTTGAGGCACTTGAGGCAAATTATTATCTACTAAAGGGACAAAGCAGAGGTAGAGTTTTGATGAATTCATAAGTTTCAATCAGAATGGTAAAGGTTTCCTTTTAGATTGTTAAGCATCTTTCTTCTAATGTACATCCTAATTAATTTATGCTCAACAAATAAAAGAATTGATTATTTTATCTATCGAAATTTGATTACTGCATCCTCTCTATATCATTCAGTTGCCAGTACTAAATCAATGGAATTTCCAGTAATTCTTGTTTGATTGAAATACCGAAATACGTTGATTTAGGTCCATTTCGAAATTGGTTAGAGGCTTTGGAATAGTTGATTGAGCGAGCGAAGTGGTTGCGCACACACACACACACATACACGCACAAGGATTCAGTAAATTGTTGACAATATTTACCCCAAACAATTACGTAATTAACAAAAGGTGTTGGCCAAGTTCTGCACAGCACTTAACACACTCTAATCCGATTATGGCCATAAAACACACACACACACTCACACAAGCTCGCACACAAGTACTCGGCACTCACACACACATACACACAGATACGCTCACATGTAGGCAACTAAACCAACAAAACAAATTGGATAAACATTACGACAATTTGAACAATAATTCTGATTACAGAATTTGCTCGTCCTTGTTCTCTGTTGTTAACCTCCCCCAATCTCTCTATCGAAATATCTCTGGAAATTTGTGCAGCCACAGATGCAATTAAATGCAAATCGATTTTGTTTGTATTTTGGGTGTCAGAAAACCTGGAACGCCCACCCCAAATCCTTCAATTTGTGTGGGTGTCATGGTGCTGTAAAATGCAGGCTGAACTAATAAAATAGTCTTTTTCAAAATGAATATGAAAATTCGTTTTTATTTGTTATCTTTTAGTGTTGTATCTACAATGACATATTTGTTTTTTAAATACATAAAATATAATAGCCAAAGGGTCCAAATATTAAATTTAAGCTACTAACTATGAATTCATGTCTTCTAATTAGTCGAACTAAAGGGTCATAGCACTTGGGAATTGTGAGATTTCTTGACCTCCTAACTTGTATTTGTATTAATCCCAATGGAAAACGCTGACTTATCGTTTTAATCAGTTTAATTAATTGAAAATTATTGTGTCAGAACATGAAACTACTTATTAATTTATCCAATTATGGCATCGTAAATGAGTATTGGGCAGAAGATTAATTTAACAATGTTATTCACTGCGCTTTGATTTAGACCTTTGGCGTAGTCTTTCAAAATTGAACAAAATTACTGGAACGTAAAACAATAAATATTCATAATATCCCGGAGCACCCACACGTATGTGCCACGCCCACCCAGACCGCCCACCAGAAGGACACGTGTAATGTGCAAAATTGCAGAATCAGCGAAATGGTAAGAAAATAGAGATTGGGTAAGAGTTAGGTACAGGAATAGTTACAGGTAATACATTGAGCACTCCAAGATAAATGGTCTTGGGTAGCTGAAAACCAGCGATATTTGAATGCAAAGCGCCGGGTCAAAACGAACCATAATACAATTCAATCCTGAAGACCAGTGTTACCATCCACAACTGTCATTCAAAGTCAGCCAAAAAACGGCTGGAGATTGGGGCTTGGGATTCAGGGAACAGCGGCGAAACACAACGAGGAACGTGTTTCAATTTTTATGACATTTCAATGCAGTTTATGTCAGCGAAAGGGGTTGAAAATGTCCACTTGAATGGGAGAGACACCGAAAAGCTCGTTGCAATTTTGACAATTCAAATTTGCCCCAGGCAATCCCATGACCCCCGAAAAAATGTACATATTTCTGGACAGTTTGCAACAATTCAATTGAATTGTAAAAATGCTAAACCGAAAAAAAAAAAATCAAATGGAAAATGCTTTGCGGTGATGCGAGAAATAGAACAAACTGTAAGCCATTGCCGCACATTGCTCATACGCCATGTGGTATGGTGAAATTTCGCCTTACTTTCCTAGGCAGCCACCGATAAGCAATATATTTTGTGTTATTTGCATATGAAACACATTAGACAGATAAGCCCGAAAAACTGGCCATTAGCCGAAACGGACTGCCATATACTAACATTGGGTGGAAAATTACCTGAAGCTCATTTTGAAATGTTTGGCACGCAGCTTCTTGATGTTGGTTTTATACATTTTTATGTGCTTGCACAGCTCGAAGGCATTATTTATGGCCAAAACGTTTTGCTGACATATGTACAAGCATTTATACTTTGAAGGTGCAAAAGTTGCATTTGTACACAGCATCCATTTACACTTAAGAAAATTAATCTGTAAGATACATTATAATAAATAAAGTCTAGTTAGAACACTGAGTTGTGACATAAGGGCTCGTACATTTCGATTACACAAAACTTGCATCCATTGATCAATATTCCATAATTTACCCATATATTTGCGTGTATTAAAGTTCTTTTAAGTTGTTGCGAACTCATTAAGCAGGACTTTGGCAGCTTGGCGTCTGTGATTCTCGATGTTTATGTGAGTTTTTAAAAATACTTTTCAATGGCAATGTGAATCTTTTATGACCCTACCGATGTGGGTGCTCGCTGTCATGCAGCATGTTAATAAAGAAAAAAAAATACATATATATATATTTTTAGACGGATGCCGACTGTTAACCTTTTCTCAACATCGCGTGGGTGTTCCTGAGTAGCCGGGAAAGGCAGGGAACATCATCAACAGCAACTTAAGTAGCTCAATAAATCTTGAGCTTAACATTTGTTGAAGCTTTTGCCAGTTGGCAAACGTGACTTGTGTGCGACACAAATGTGGGTACTTCGGAGCTCTGTCTGTTTGCCAGTGCCCCGCATTTGGTTGGATAGGATAGCGAGCCCCTTGGAGTATGCAGTAATATTTTACAAATGCTTTCATTGAAATGCAAAAGCTTCTTTCTGGCCTTGGTTACGTGGCCGCTTCTCAGTGGCACCTGGATTTTCCAGTGTCTCCAAGCGAGCGTGATAAATTAATGCATTAGATGAAAGTACCGCTCTTTGGGTGCTACTCAACTGTGGTAATAGCACATACTTACCTACCATATACCTTAACTTGTGTCGATTCTGGGGATTCCCCGGCCATCATAAAACTCATCTTCGGCGACTAAGGTCTCGGCATTTGCAATTAAATTTAATTAAAAGGTCGGAAGCCGTCTACCCTGTCTTATCTAGTCAAGTCTATCATTCAGACAGTCCACTTAACAATTCAGTTATTCAAATTAAGACTCGTGGAGGTAAAGGGAGCGATGCGAATACCAGAAACGCGAATGCGAAAAAAGAATATAATCCGACTGGCCACGGATTATTTTAATTTTATTCATTGTGCACACAAAGATAAAAGGTGAAAAGTCTAAATGAATTTTAAATGCTCATTAAGCATACGCCCTTTCCACCCATTTACTTCAGTCGTATATTTATTGAGCAAAAAAGAGTTCGCTTTGATGGTCACACATTAAAATGGTATTTGTATTATGGATTAAAAATTAATTAACGAGCTACGGAAAGGTAAGCAGTTAAAATGTAATTAAAATGTATTTATTTAAAGGTTCTATACTGTACTTGTTTGTATGTGGTTCTTTTGAGAAATTTGAATAAAATCATATACAAATTAAAAATATAATTAAATTTACAAAATTAGAGGGGAAACCGACCTTCATTAATCGTTACATAAACACTATAAATGTAGCTTATTAAATCCATTTAATTCATTTAAGAAATTGACTCAAATCTCTGGGAGACTTCAGTTATTGTGTAAGTTTGCAACCACAGCATAATATAATTTCCACAATCTAATCCAAACCCATTCCATGATCCCGAACTTTGGCTGTGCCCCAAAACTAATTGATAAACCCAAGGCAAAAGCGGCCAGACAAACTCAGATACTCCTCCAAAACTAGGGCCATGACTTATGGGCTAGTTAAATAAATTTATGCTCTGTGATTTTCGTATAAAATTGATTTATCACATTAACCACAAAATGAATTGGGGAATGGTAATGGGAACCGGGGAGTGAGGAGTGCGGAATGAAAGAGGAGCCGGACTTCATTTCATGGTTGTTGGCTTTGTGGCTCATCAATTGCCACAGGAATGTTAGGGGAAATTCAGGGAATCCGTCGAGAAGAGGAATACGCTGGCCATATGAAATGGCATTAGATGACCCGAAAGGGGAAAGGCCATAAATCCCACTGGATGGTAAGGTCACAGCAAAAAATTGTCCAACATTTCATGTGTATGTTTTTTTTCCCCCCCTACTTCGTGTGTGCTAAGCCACCGCAAAGAAGGGTTAATGGTGCGGTTCCTCTATTTCATTCTGTTTTTTTTTTCGTTCTTGCTTTCTTGCTGCAGAATTTATTACATTTCTAATGAAATCTTTCGGACAGAATGAAAGCAAGCCGTAAGCGCATTTATTTCAATTCATATTTCTGCGGAAATCCTTGAGATCCTGGGCCGCTTGGGATAATCAACATAATGAGTGAGCGCATTCAGGCGAGTTCTCTCAATGGACCAAGCCCTTTGGCAGGACTAAACTAACCCAGCAACCAGAGGCGAAGACGAGTTGTGTCAGAAACAAATGCTTTTCATTTCAAATGCAGCTGTTGCTTGGTTGCCAGCATCTTGCCCCTTGGGGAGCGAATTTCTTATCCAACAGCAGCTACAGTTGGGTACAAAACAATAGTCGCACCACCCAGTTAAATTGAAGGCATTTCAAAAAATGTTTTCAAATGCTTATTTTTAAAATACGTAGAGAACCGCCATTTGATTAGATTGATTACTTAATCAATAGCATATTAATCGGATTTTAGAATGTAAATTATCCCATAAGACAAAAGCTCTTTGCATAATTTACTTCCTCTAAAATCAATTCCCTTTTAATCAACATTTTAATCAGTCATTTGTAACTACTGGCTTATAAACATATGTATAGTAGCGCTTGCTTCCTGCTCCTTGAAGGACAACAGATGTTTTCCGTATATCTTTTTTATTTGTCGCTCAATGTTGTAGTAAATATAATGTGCATAGATTCATCTTCGGGGATGGGATGAGATGTGAAACATGTCTTGTGGTTAGGCATTAGATAAGTTCACAGTGCAGCAAAGGTCCTTTATGCCGGGTTGTAATTGGAATTGACATGAATTCGAATTGGGTTTTTGTTTTGGGGCTACTCACAATGTGCTCATTCTTTTTTTTCCCATGTTTCGTATTCAGATAATGGACAGCAGAAGGCTACAATACCTTTTTGCATATATCCGAATGCTTTCTGCTGAAAGGTTTTTCTCCGCTTACTCATTTGATTTGTGCAGGCTTTAACGGCAAGAAGAAAAATGAGCTTTGAATGTGTACGCATACGCATTGGGGCATTAGTAGGATTTGTCCCTCACACATCCAGGCACACATGGACCATAAAATGGCATCAATTGTGTGGCAGGAGACTCAGGAGCAGCAGCTTGCCTCAAGGCGTTTATCGTTTGTAAAATTCTAGATTTGCATGTATTTGCTTGTCATAAAAGTGGCAAAAAAAGAGCACAGGGGTGAAAAGATATACAACAAAATGTGCTTACATGTTTATGTGAAGAGGGCGAAAAAAATGAAAAAGGAAACTGCTAGATTACGCATACGCAATGTGTGCCAGCCACTTTGCGATACAATGATCGGGAAAACAGCAAGCAACATATTTCCAAATTTCTCAAATTCACGAGTTAAAGCTGTAGTTATAGTAGGATCTGCGTGCTTCGTGCAATTAAATTTGAGTAGGCCATAAAACTTGTTGACAATTTTCGTGGGTGACAAGTTTGCGGCTACTAACGCATTAGCAAATCACAAATTTGGTTTATAATGATATCTATGAAATGTCAACTAACGTGTGCGGTGATTTAAGTTATGATTATGTGCTCCAAACATGCGAAACGATGCTCGCATTAACTTATTTATAAATGTGGACATTATGCTGTAGATTTGCTGATAAAACTTTTGAAAAAAACTTAAATAAACTTTGGAAATAAAGAACGATAGATATAAAGGAAAAGCAGCAGCAACTTTTTTACTATTTGGTATTATGCATGCAAAAGTATTTTCTTTAGTTGCGCATTTTTTTGTTGATATCAAGTCTAAGCAAAATGATTTCCACTTTATTCCGACTTCAGCTAGGGATAACATCTTGACCAGTTTACTTTTGCTCGAAATAAACTCATTTTTTCAAGAGCTAACCCTTTTTACTTTTTTGTGTCACCCGACAAGTAGCCGCGGAAATGCCAGTTAATTGACTCGTCCTGCTGCTGCCACCGACAGAACTTGACTTTATTCTGGCCTTCTATTTTTCTTAACCTTTTTTCGTCCTGCCACTGGCATTTGCATGCTTATCTCATTAGCTACCAAACAAGTTCATTTGCCAAGCCATGGGCACGTACATATTCTTCGTTCTCCGTTTGACATTGGCAAAGTAACTCCGTCTTTCGCCATTTGCATACAAATGTTGTTAGCCCGGCGATGTCCCTTTTTAACTGTTGACTGCTCACGGAGGCGTGGTCTGGACCACTTTAGTTTCTTCCCGGCTGCCTGCTGCACTTGACACCATTCTCTGCCAGGCCAGCGGTCCATGAAAATAGATTTCCATTTGAAACAATTATAGCTTTAGTTTCGCCAGCTGCTCCTTTAAGCTAATAAATATGGGGAATATGGCTGGAACTTTCACCTGGCTGACTCAATTTCAAAGGGGCAACGTCAGTGTTGTGAACTGGAAATAATGTAAATTTAAGTGTTTTTTCCTGCTGCATTTTTCTATATTTTCTCCGTCCTTTTTTTTGGAGTAGCTTGTGCATGGCTCTGGAAAACACGTTGAGCTAAGCAGCCTGAAAGAAAGTACTGGTTCGGATGGGTTGAATTAGCAGCCAGCATCTTTTACCTGCATTTTCTGCTTTGTGGCAATTGTTTTTTTTTTTTAGAATTTTTTATCTGAGCTTTTTTATTATATTGCTGTATTTGCTTCCTCCTGTAAGAAATGTAC
The DNA here is from genome assembly GCF_004382145.1 of Drosophila mauritiana. Classification (NCBI taxonomy): domain Eukaryota; kingdom Metazoa; phylum Arthropoda; class Insecta; order Diptera; family Drosophilidae; genus Drosophila; species Drosophila mauritiana. Next base: position 5,267,293 of record NC_046669.1, read on the forward strand.
ATTTTTGTGCGCATCTCGGGACATAAAAATGCATGTATGAAAATTATACTCGTGGTGCATGTGATATTGTTTACTTTTAAATGTAATCATTTATTGGAAATTTTTCAGACATTTTATTAGACTGCAATCACTTAATACCGCCTGAAGGAAATTTAGAAAAAGAAACAATTCTATTACATAGGTATACAAATTATTTTCCTTTTGTCGTAGATTAGATAGTAGCTTGTGGCTTTAGTTGGTTTTTCAACCTTCTGATCTGGCTTACGGTTTCCTCTTGTTTATGTTTGTTTTTAAACACATATTCAACTCTTTAAACAGCACATTTCACTCGAGCTGCGTAGACAGGCTTGGCAGCCTCAATCTTTCTGGCACTTTGCACATTGAAAAGGCAGCCACCTGAAGAGCATTTTGTCAGCATTTTTGACACACGAGTGTCGGGCAAAGTAAACTAATGATGACAGCCCGGCAGGACTCGTAGGATACACGTCTGCATAAGTGGGACACTCTCGGGTGACTTATGGCCAAGATCGCTTGACATAATCTCTGGACTCCATTTACACATGGGACCACCCCAAAAACTTTAAATTCCGGAAATTATTCCTGTTCGTAATTCAGGATATTAGCCACACCATTAACTTTATTTGTCTGGCATGTTCAAGAACACAACTGGCCGTTTAATACACAAGTTTCCATTCAACTAATATGCCAACTGTGTCAACTCAACTTGCTAAGATAAATAAACTTTCTATGAAGGCTTTAATTAAGGTTAAATTGAGATTATATATGAATTCACCACACAAATTATTAACTAAGGGTAAAAATATTTGTTTTGTTTTTATGGGCTTAAGTTTAGCTACGCTTTATAATCAGCAAAATCCCATATGTGGAAATAACCAATTTGCTCTATAAAATCTCAATTTAAACCGTACTAGCACGACTTCTCATTATCATTTATGCACATTGTTATGAACTTTGGAGTATACTGAAACCCCTTTCCACACCCGTTTTCCCCGCAGCCAACCGAAAACCACTTCAAAATTGTCACTCATAAAAGTTTTATGTTGACAATTACGTATACGCAGCGTGGACTCTGATTGTCATTCATTTTAGATTGTCATTTTATAACTCCATGTTGGTCCATCTCCCACTCGCTCTGCCATTCTCCAAATATTGTTGCAGTGTCCATTTGTGAGTGCCATCGAGAAAAGTTTGTTGTTGCTGTCGTGGAAGCTCATAACAACTGACAACTGTGGAAATTAATTCTGCCACGCCCCCCCGTTGCCCGCCCGCAGTTTTCCATCCCAACTGGTCGCCCCCCACCGCCACCCTTAAGTTTTGTGCTTGAACTTATTTGCCGGCTTTTACCTGCAATTAGACGCAATTAAAATCGCAAAATGTAATTTATTTTAATTGCTGTTTGAAACAACTTTTTGGCCAAAGCCTCAAATTTGGAACATCGTGGAAGGGGTGCTGATTTCTACATGTTTAGATAAAGTTCGCTGAAGTGCTTTCACAATAATAAAATTACGCACGCAATTTCGGTTGTGAATTTGATGAAATTATAAAGTTTTTCCGGCCATGGCCAGCGGCAAAATGTACATCTGGGCGTATACTCAATATCAGCTCAAGAAATCAGCAATGAAAGATTCGAGCTTAGAGCTAATTGAATCAGCAAAGGGCTAAGTAGTCCATTTAAGGAGGGAGCTTAAGCTTCATAAAAATGAATGCTTGCCTGTGGCCTTGACTTCAATGTGGGAAAGTGTGAAAAGTGGCTTTGGGCGCTTAATCCTTATAGCCACTTGTGGCGTAATTAAGGACAAAAATTGGGGTTGAGCTCTGCTGTCAATCCCTTGGGACAACATTTGATCAGAAGATAACATTATATGGCTAGCAATTTCACTCAATTGGGAAGTGATGGTGGGAAGTGATTTTCCTTCCCACACGTTACTCACATCCGTTTCGCATTTCTTTGGAATTTTCCCACCATATGTGAGGATGACAACAAAGCGAAGGAAGGAAGTCGGGCTTTCGGGACATGGGAAATTTATGTGTTAGGCCTTGTAATGCGATGCCAAAACAGACAACGAAAATCCGTTTAGCTGACACGCAGCCGGGGATTGTGTGCTTCATTGGAGGCTGAGCAAACAGAATCAAGTTCAGTCAAATTGCTTTACTTTACCGCAGATTTGTAGAGGAAATCGCTGGGAGTATCCCAAAGCAATTTACAATCTTGTCAGCATTGGGGGGCAATCGCTAAGTAGATTGGTTTATTTGCCTTTCCAGATAATTACAATTTGCAAACACCTAATGGCAAGCTAAGCAATTGATAATTTTAATATATTTAAAAAAACTTAAAAAAGAAAGATAAGAAAAGAAAAAGTAAATAAAATTATTCTTGTTACTTACCATAAATAATTTAATGTCTTTTAGGTAAAATTGCGTAAATACAATTTAAATGCGAATTAAATTTCGATTTTAAAAGTTTCCCCTTTGGACCAAAATTTATGTGTTTCTGGGTCAGTTCAACAAAGATAAACATGGCAAGTTAAGCTTGTAACCAGACAACCACAAAAGCACCGAGTGCCCATTCCAATAAACCAGATAACCGGCCAACAACACAAACACAACAAGTACCCAGCTCAATTTTGTGTTCTTTTTGGGGTAAAACTTTTCACCAGCAAAGACAAAACACCTTAAGGGTGCCAAGTCAGGCGGGTTAAGCCGAAAAATAACAATAAAGATCACAATTCAGTGTACCTGGCTTTTAAGGTTCAGTAAACGTGAGAATTCAACGCTTTCAATTAGCTATTAGGAAAGTGGTTTTTCCTTCAGAAAGTCAAAGCTTCGAGCCATTTTGTTGTTTTATCTGTGCTTTAAGGTGTTTGCACATATTATATTGATTACTATCAAAACAAAAATATCTGAATGTACAACAAAAATGGTCTGCATTCATCTGAAGTTAAACGTAAGTGTATTTAATTTAAAAAGTACACTTCTTTTAGAATTTATTATTGATGCTGACTAACTAGTAAAACCAGCAAGCAATTTTCCTCGACCAATTGTCTATTGGCCGGGCTAATGGGCTTTGCTGGAAAATTATATGCAACTTTTCGTGGGGCAGGAGGAGCATAAATGGCAGGATGGCCCAAACGGAAGTGCTGCTGGCATGCTACGCCTATTTATGTGCTTTTAACATGGGCGTGAATATTAATGCTTCATATTTCGCGGCGTTGAAAAGTTTGCGTTTGCGTTCTGCGGTGGGCGTTTTTGGGCAAAAAGCCACGTTTGTGCTTGTTGATTTAATTTGCGGCCCACTCCCACTTGGCTGCAAAGGCGTATAATTATTTTGCAAATGGGCGTGTTCCACAATGTTTCTTGGGCAATTTATGTTCCATGGACAGCCCGCTCGCGTGCTGTCTGGGAATAGCTCTCCCATTTCTAACCACACTCCTTCGGATTTTATGTCCTTTTTGGGTTTGTTTTATTTTTCAATTGCCGACTTTTGTGTGTTTCTCAAAAACTGTTTAGCATGCAGCGCACAAAAGTCCGTGAGTGTTTCGCTGGAGAGGATATTGTATAAGTTTGCCATCTTTATGACCCCGACCGCAAACAGACACACATTCAAAGGTCCTGGGTTGTACACACAAACACAAGCTCTCACTCACACACACAAGCACACCCATCGGCTAGATTAAAGTGTAAATATTTAATGCGCGGGTCGCTTTGAATTATTCTAGATGTCTGTTTTGACTGACTGACTTTCTGTGTGTGTGTCTTGTTTTGTCAATATTTTTAGGTTTCGATTTTAACTTAAAGCTGGAACAACTTAAATACCTGTTTGCCATCCAAAGTTATTTCTCCTACTAATAATTTACTTCCAACTCGCTGAAGGACCTTGAAGATAAAGGTTTTAGAAAGGATAAGAAGTTGTCATTCCATTATTTTAACTCTTTAAAGCTGTCTAAAAGTAGTCAAATATATATATTCTTGTTTTGTATTAGAAGTTTTTATGGATTACTTTTTTTTTCTATAAATTACTTCAGTTGCCCATCATGTTTTTCTAGATCCTTCGAGCCCTGTTCTGAAAAAGCTTAACATATTCCTGATCAATCTGGCCTGTTTGCTGCTCTGAGCTGTGTTTACTTTCAGACTTCAGCTTTTGCTTGCTATTAGCCAACGTGCAAGTTGTTAAAAGGCAGTCAAGCAATGTCTAACCAGCTTTGGTAAGCCCACGCCTCAAATCGATTACACTTCCGGCTTTGTTAAATCTAAAACTACTTTTTAAACTTCCATAGAGCATCAAAGCGTCGGACTTCGATGGCTTGCGATTTCCAACATCTCTGGCGGTTACTTTCGGCTTGTTGCTCCTGCTGCTGCCGCTGCTAGCAGCAAGTTTTTGCCAGTGCTTAAACATTAACAAGTGCATCAGGCCGGCAAAGTTTTGGCCCCAAAACTTTGGGCCGGCCGCATAAAAAGTCCCAGGCAGCTGCCGTTATTCGGAAAATCAATTACCGCACACATAGCCGGGAATCTGTGGCCACTTCCCGCTGCCTAACTATCCTGCCGACTTTCCCTCCGAGATCCTGGCAGTACGCATCTTGTCTGGCGCTAATATGGCCGCAACGACAATTGACCGACATTTTATTTAATGTTGTCGTTCATTAGGCGGCCGCAGGCTTCGCAGAGTGCTCCTCACCGCAGCCGCATTTGGTCCGCAACCGTTCACGTAAACAAAAGCCGGGAACAGCGGCTAGACGGTAATACACTGCGAAAAAAACAACAGAACAGGTTTCTGGTGAATATACGAGGTGTGAGGTACCTGCTAACTACCATACCAAGTTTATAAAGTGCTTAAAAAACCGTAAAGGTATTGCAATGTGTATTTGAAGAATTTATGGCAAACTTTCCATTAGTTTTTCTCAGTGTGAAGGTCTAACCACAAAATTAGACGCTGGTCGAACTCGCCCCCTTTTACCTCCGTGGCCAGCCAACTGCTGCTAGTAAGTCGATCATGTGTTTGTATCTTAATCTGATAAATACGTGGCCGGGGTTCTCCGGTTCGTCGTTTGTTTGTGCTGAGTTCCTGCAGTCGGTTATTGATGGTCGAAAAGTGGTTGTTGTTGTGTTGTTGCAACCGTTGTTGTAGTTGCTGCAGTTGTGCTGGCAGCCAAGTGCTGGGATTTTCCGCTGCCATGGCGAGCAGAATTTGCAGGGAAAGAGATACGAACTGTGGTCACGAATCGAACGCTTTTCTGGGCTTAAAGCAGCTACAAATTGAACAAACTTTGGGTCGATAAACCCCATCGATTTGTTAAATAGCCCCAGGGGCACTTTAAATTGAATAGAAGTGAAAACTGTTGCAGCAAGCAATAAAAATAATATTAATTTAATATATTTTGCGGTGGCCGTTGACATGCGGAAATGTGACCGCAGCTCATTTAAAAATGTAAGGGGAAAAAAAGGGAAAACCATTTCTGTGTAAACAGAGGCATTCTTCTTTTTTCCGTCCACATTTAAATCAGAATTTTTTCCGCTTAACCATTAATGGTTTCAACAATTCGCAGCTGATCTGGTTGGCCATTAAATCAGACACATTATCTGCAAACCAACAAATTTATTCTGCCCTAAAGGGGATATGCGAGTATGTTGACTTGACCTACAAACGAGTTTTTCATTTAATTAAGTTTCATGCACGTAGAACTCTTTATGTGTGTGGAAAATTTGCAAGCTTTTCCGCAGTGATTTATGAGTGGCAATCCTTCTCAGATGTCCTGCGGTGTGTGGAGCGACAAAGTTTGCTCAAAGAATATTTGAAGACAGTTTTTGCCCTTTCGAGTGTCAGTTACATTATTCATCTAAGCAAAAGTAAACTTAATATTTGCCTCGTGGCCAAACTTTTCCTAATATTTTCTTCGACGTCAGTTAAATTACTAGTAAGATACAGTTATCATATCTTTCAGTAAATTGAATATTTACCCACAGTATTCCTTTTCACATGGGTTTTTACTCAAATTTAATGAATGTTTACGTGAATCCTTTTGATTTTGTATCTTGCTGTTCGATATCCAAAGTATCTGGTGCTGATGATAGTTTCTAAAACTGAAACTCTAAAGCCTATAGCTTTACGTGGCTCTTCATATGTATATAAGTCACCTTGTCGGTTTTAATGGCGAAAGTTTTTCACTTAACCTTAACTCATGAATTGATTTCGTTTCACTTTTGTTTTTTTTTGACTTTAACGACTTTGCACTTGCAGCTGAAACTTCTTCCTACTGAGTAATGACTTTACATGCGTGTCAAACATGAGCGTATGTATATCCCTGCCATGTCAGGCTAAGCTGGTGTCATAAACTTCTCATAAGTTTGCTGTCTGTCCTGCCGGCTGACTGGTGTATCTGAAAGTCAAGAGTCTTACTGACAAATTATGTAATATGTTGGCTATATTAAAGTTAAACGAAGTTTGCACACAAGGGGGAAATTAACTTTACAAGAGGGATAACTTTGCAGGGCACTTTAAATAACACAATTTTCCTAATGGTTAGGGATATAATAAAGTTTATTGTTTCGCAATTGTTTTTTATCTTAGTGATGGGTATATTTTTCACAGTGCTACAACAATTTGTTTTGCTTTAATATAGGTTCACACCTTCTCAAGCTTATAGATCCTGTCTGCACCACATATCAATTGAATTTTGGCTCATTAAGCTCGTAAATCATCGAAACACCATTAGAAGCCGTGGATATTAGGTTTCAGCAGCGCAATAATCGATATCTTCCATCGGGCAATTAATTACAAGCTCTTTGCCTAATGCAGAATATCCCCATTCCTTTCAATTAAGCTACGTTTCCAGTGCTCGAGGCCTTCAGCGTATCGGGCATAATGAAAAATCAAAATTCGAGTTAAGTAAGTTCTGTTTATGTTGTTCCTTGCTCCAGCTTCCTTTTTGGCATACATCAATAAACAATAACAGCAAGAACATCAATTTGCGTGTGCATGTCAGTACTACACAGTACAGGATGCAAGGAAAAGTGGAGCCAGGTACTTCGGCAATCATTCATTTTGTTAATGAATTGCCTCAACTTCAGCACATGGAAGGAAAATGGAAAATACGGGAAAATGTGAAAGGGGAAAGGCAAATGAAAATGAGTAAGGCGTAAGGATAAGGCAATATTTCATTGTAAAGTGCAAGCCATAATAATAAAGGGCAAGGGAGTTCATCACTTAAGCGGACTGGAAGTTACCCATTATTTTTATTTCGCTGCCATTTTTTGTCCCACAATGTCACATAATTAAATCTTCAACTATGACTAACGAGTGAATTAATTAAAATAAATAAATTTACTTAACGACTTGAAATACCTTATCCCTGCAAAGTATCACTTACTATAAAAAGAAAATTAAAGGAAAATGCCAGTACAATATTGCTCATTCGCCGCGTATGACCGTCGGATATTGCATTTCACACACGCCGCATTTTTTGTTGCTTGGAGTGGACATCTGGATATTTCCCTGGACACGCGATAAATCTTCTTTGCGCTGATTTCACATGTGCGAACCTTTGGGCAAATTTAGATTTATTTCAATGCGTATGCAAATACATTTTGGACCGCCACTGCCGCAAAACTTTTGACATATTTCACTTGCCCGCAAGACAAATGCCTTTTTAATGTCCATAAATTATGCTTTCCCCGTTATCGATGACCACATCCTATTTGAGCAAACAGAGCAGTCGGAAACTTTACCCCAATCTAAGCATAAACATGAAGTTGGAATGGTCCTTCTTTTGTGGTATGAAAATATTCTCATGCATTTTATTTAGGCGAATAGACGCAGCCTGCAGTTTTCCCCATTTGCGGGCAGTTTTTATGAGGATGATCCTTAGACTATGCCAAAGTTTCCTTTACGTTCATAAATCTATTTGTTTAGCTCTTATGGGGCAAAACAAACAATGAAATTAAAAACATATTTTCTGGTCGGGCAAAGTCGGGATTTAGATTCAATTAAACTGTCAACGGGACAGGGACTCCCATTCACCGCAAACAAGCCGCACTCCTCCGCTTCCTGCTCACCTGTCGCCATTCACCTGGCAGACAGGACACTTGCCATGTTTGTCATGTTGAGCAGCAGGCATTAAATTCGAATTAGCAGGTGGAACGAGAAACGACTCCCCCACTTCCACTAAGAACTTGGTGAAGAATTGAATTCTAACACCCCACAAGATTTATAGGTATCGATAAAGGAGCAAAGGAGAACCTCTCGGCAGATCCAAAAACCGCAAAGGTCGACGACTTCATAGGAGGCCATTGAGGGACAACAAAGTGAAAATTAGGCCGCGAGGATTCTACAGATGGCGACCGCAATGTCTGTCAAGGGGAAGGACAACCGAGGACACCGATTTTCAAAGGATCCCAAGTACGAGGGAAGCAGAACTTGAAACATGGACACCTGTGGCTTTCGGTGGGGCAATAAATCAATTTGCTTTGACGTCTTGACATCGTGTCCAATGGGAGAAGGAGGAGTGGGAGCAGAGGGACGTATTTGTCCAACCCGACTTTGCCTAGTTCGTGATGTTTGTCCTGGGCTTCTGAGTTTGACTTTTCTCGGTTTGCCCAACATTTGCATTGTGACTTGCTATTAACCCCTAAATATTGGGATAGGTTTTCATCTCACTTTCATGCAGTACTAGGTTAGAAAGTTCCATCATAAGATTGAACGGCAATCCCCATTCAAATCCAAAAATAGAAGCACTGATAAGGAGTCATCGCTTCGGTCAGAAACTGTCAATTTCAACGAACTTTCTCCTCTTTTTCTTTTTGGTCTGAAACTGTCAGTATCGCCTTTCGGTTTCTGGAAAACCAGAATCAAGGAGACCAAGTCGTCTATCCTGGCCAAAGTCAGACAAAGTTCAGCTGGGGAACTTGGCCCCTGTCTGACCCCTCCCACATTAATAAGGCGCTTTAAAGTCATCCCACTTACTGCGAATTGCGATTTGAATTTGAATTTGAGTCTCCCACAGGAGAGATCCAATGCCAATGAATGCCAACAGCAGTCAGAATGAAGTACACACCCCGGCATTAGCCGCTCTCGATTTATGACCCCCACTTGACCATCCTGACCAGTCACTCTCCATGTCCACCATGTCCTCCGTGTGCTCCTCTGTTCTACATTCCCCCGATTTTCACCGATTTCCCCTCGAAATGTTTGCATTGGCTAGTCCTTTGTCCGCAGCTCGCCAGCTGAATCATCCTGAATCGTCCTCCTCCTGGGCGGCAGTGCATTTCGGACATGTAATGAGCCGCAGCGGGTCTTGAACTTTGAATAGGCCCGCTACATCATCTCTCCCAGTCAATGCAGATTCAGAATTTCAGAACGAGGTCCTGCAATTGACATTTATCGCTGCTGGCTGAGCACCAGACAATGTCGAGGATTAAGGTGGTCGAAAGGGGTTAAATGGGTGGACTCTTTCGGTGAACATAACAACTCATTAACACGCGCAGGACAACAATTGCTGTCACTGCCATTGGCAATTGAAGCGCTTAAACGTTGTAATTCACTTGTATCGCACAATTATTCGCTCATTTGTTCGATAACGAAAACCGGATAAAGGTAAAAGTACGACCCACGTCAGGAAAATGTAATCGGAAAGGGCGTTTTGTCCTCCATACAATGAGTGAGGCGGTCATAAACCTCCAGGAAAGCCAGAAGGATCTTCTATTGTCTTTTCCATTAAAAAAAACTTATATAGGGATATAACAGATTTTTAAAGTCATTAGAAATTGTTTGACCTCTTCTATAAATAAGATACGAAAATCCGACGTGACACAGATTAAAGCATTGGAAAGATATAGAAACGATGGTTATCTCACAGATTTCCCAATAAGTTCTCATAAACCCTGAAATCCAAGAATTTCCTGTAAGGTCAGGTCACAATTTCTGTCCCTTGTCATTCTTCTGCCTTCTAAGATCCACATGTGCACTTTGCGTTTGGCCAAGGACAACCCAATCCATCCTGACACGCCTCCAGTTGGGTTCCACCTCAGCATCTCACTCCAACTGGCCATCTCTCATCCGACCTCGACTATTTTTGAATAACTAATGAAGGTGCCAGTTAAACAAGGAACGAGGAGCACCAGCAGGATGGCCACAATAAAACAATAGCAGGCAAAACACGAGGAATGCGTCGGCGTTGAGGGTCGAGTGCCTAGAAGTCCTGGCCTGAATATGAAATTCGGATTCCGATTTCATCCGACTGTCGACATTCATCTTGCCAACTGTCTGTCTGGCATTAGAAGTCGAGCGTCCTGTGTCCGCCGTCCAGGACTTATGCATCATTGTCAAAATATTAACAGCTGGCACATTCCCCTTTCCGCCCCTCGTGTGAGCACTTGAGCTCAGATGATGATGAAATATATAAATGGAATTTAAGTTTTTGAGATACATTTTCCCAGCAAACAGACGAATGGGTCAAATCCTTTCTGAATCGGACTCGCTTTCGCCTTCGATGAAATGCGTCAAGGAGCTTGCCTTCCTTTAACCTCAGACTCAGTCCAGCATCTGGAGTGCATAAATCTAGTGCCTGAAAAGGATATTTACGCATTTGCATGGGCATGTGGAAGGCTGCTTAGCTGAGGGCATAAATAATAAGAGATATTTATAAATCAACACTGGGAGGATTTGTACATAAGAACTCTCCCATATCCAAGGAAACTCATTAGAACAGAAAAAGGGATTGAGGTAATAAGCACTTCCTACGAAGCAGAAACCAAGGATATATGTTCAGGCTCTTCTTCTGATTTCCAAATGAATTGAGTGCAGTGCAGTGGCAAGACTCCATCCGAATATCGATTTCCATCAATGGAGTGCATCAGACAGGAGTTGAGGGGATTTAATGGGTGCCATCCAAAGGGGCACCGAATGACTTTCGTCTGGCTGCTCATGTGAGATGGGAAGTGAGATGGGCATTGCTAAACAAATTTGCTTTTGAGTAAATTAAAAACAAACAACAAAATCAAATATTCATGTTCTGTAACGCGTTTCAACGATATTCAATCGGATCAGTATCATACAGTATCGTATAGAGAGTTGCAAACAGGAAAAAGTGCAGAGCAAACACACCAATTTAGAAAAATTCAGAACTTTGGTTCAGTTTGTTTGTTTTTTGTCTGCGCTTGGAAACAACGGCGAAAAAAGTGTCACTTATTCACTCAGTCGCAAATGAAGAAACATTCCCCTCCCAAAAACACCTCCAAATAGAGTTGTCTACATTTCCATTTCACTGTCATTTCCCCCTCAACCTTTTCCACTGCTTTTCATTCTTTTTGCCTCCGACGAGGCTGAAAATAAAACCTTTCTGGCATCAAAATGTTATTTTTGGGCTAACATTCGTGGAATTCTACCCACTTTTCCCTCGGAAAGTTCAAGTCGAGGAAAAGCGTGTGAAATGCTGAAGTATTTGCTGCTTGTTGTCACAAAATTGTGGGAAGGGAAAACCGCAGCCACGAAAAACGACTTCAGATTTTTCCTCTTTTTTGTTCGAGATTATTTGATTGCGTATTTCTTGCTTTTGTAACTGCGTTAAATAGGCCCACGCTCAGGGGTCACTTCAGTGTATTCCTGGTTGACGGAAATCCCTGGAACGTGGGTAAATACCAGTTTCCAGGTCGCAACTCCTAATTTCATTGTTCATTGATGGTAAGCCTGCACCTGATGAGCTTTGCATTTGCCCCGCAACTCGCATCAAATATATACACTCAGGGATCGGGCATAATGCGACGATTTCTGGCGCAGAGGCCTCAACAATAATTTCGATTACGGAATTTGTGGCCCTAAATTCGGGCAGCCGCAGATGCAATTAAATGTTAATCGATTGAGTTTGTGTATTGTGGGTGGGAGTTCGACAAATGTCACGCCCCCACAACTGCATACTTGAGCGAGATAATCAAAAAGGAAGGAGGACATTGACCCTTTGCACATCTAAGGGACAAAGGGTGTTACTGTGTCACAGACGTAATTAATTGCAAATAATTGTGCATGTGTCACTTGCAATTTATTTATTTGCTAAAGACATCCGCAGGCTACAAAAGGATAATGGGAAATAAAGTATAGATTGATCTCATTGGCATTCCGAGCACTTACGCAAAAAGGTCAGTATTGGGGTCGTCTTACAGTGACCCTCATCTAGGGTTCTGTTTTGTAATAAAGAACTTATGGATGGCATATTGCGCATACGCCGCGTGCTCCCTGCAGTTGTAAATGCCAGATGGGAGATGCGGTCTCAACTTGTTTCCCGATATTTGCATGTCAAACGCGTGCTAATTTCAAATTACTGCGACACTTCAACTTCGTCTTCTCCGCCTTTTTCGCATCTTACCTTTTTATGCCCCGTCTCCACCAGCTGAAACGCATTATTTATGACTTGTACGCTTTCTGCGTCATTTTATAAACATTTTCCAAACATGTTCGGCGACCTCGGAAAAGTTCTCCTCCACTTCGGAGGCTGCAGCAGCATACAAAATGTATAAAAATAAAAAGCAGGCGACTTACTTTATTTATTTATGAACTTTATGTTTTATTTATGAGCCACGCACACACACAAGTTTGCACGGGACTTCACAATGCGAGGCGCCTTTTAATGTGACCAGATCAGGGGAGAGGGCAGAAGGTTGTTCGCAAAATAATGGTCCTACAAAATGGTAAGATTAGTTTTATCGATTCTCTGATATGCTGATGCCTCATTATGCCTAAAGTGCCTGCCATATGTTCGTGAAAGGGTCAAAGGTTAAGCACTGGCTCGCAGTTGGACCCCCAAGCAACTTTAGCTTACCGCAAACCACAAATCGCCGTTTAAATATTAATACATCAATCCACTTAATATGCGAGTTTATGCCATCGAATGATGTAATAAATATAAAAGGCGGAGCCGCAGACACTCGGATAAAGATGATGCCCATATGCGGATGCCGTAAATCCTTCCTCGGCTCCATCTGCACTGTCTGTGGGAATGGGAGTCTCTCATCCACTACACTTTATGATGAGTTCTCCCCGGTTGGGTGATGGATTCACAAGTACACACATACTGTAAAGGGACCTCAAAGAGCTTCTCCATTAAAGTTACAGTCAGACTTCAATGGTTTTCATATTTTTTGGGCTTTTGGATCTGGTTCTTTGACTTTTTCATTTATTGCAGCTGGCAAAAGTCAACCGCAATATGCCAGTAAAGCAAACAAGATTGTAATATGCCGAAAACAAAACAAATTCCTGGTATAAGAGCGCACTTCCTGAAATCCAACTTAGCCTTAGCAAAGCGGGCCTTCACTGCGGTGGTCCTGGCATAAAGGAAGTGGGCCCCTTGTTTACTTGAGAACTTGTAAAGAAAACATCAACTTGGATTTCCGACACAATTGTGGAAAAGGGAATGGGTACAACAATACCGGAAAAGCAACAACTTCAACAGCTAACTCTCGGAACCAGCGGATATCAAAGCAAGATTTTGCATTAAAACTTAAGAAATCAGTGGGTCTTCCTCGTAAGAGGTCCCGAGATAAGAAGGCAAAATAGAATATTTCTCTTGGCTAAAGATTGCGTAAGGTTCTGCCTCCATAGTCAGTGCGTATTTGTGAGTTCGCTTGTGCGTTATGATTGCACGAACAAATCCAAATGCAAATTCAGATTCTGTTGTCATGGGCATCGTGTGCTACGTCCACGAGTTTAGTAACAGTCATTATCTTATACATATATGGTAACATAATGTACTGGTCTCTTTAAGTTTCACAGCATAACGCGACTGGATTGCAGTGCACATAAATGGATGTTTCTTTACATATACATATTTTCATATTTGCTCTTATATGAAAAGAGTAATCGAATATTTGCAAAGAGTGTTATACATTTTATAAATGACAGTTACACCCGAATTTAGGCATAACAACTTAGCAAGCACTTTAAATATCGTTCTAATATTTTGTTCCCTTTCTAATCACCTGCTTTACCTATCTTTTACCTTTGCCCGGCTAAAAGCAAATCCAATCCCCACATAAATACCCATTCAAGTTCAAGTCAACCCTTATGGAGGCCTAAAACCGCAGCGTAAACCAAACGAGGGAACAGCATTTGCCGGTTCGCTCGTTGGATTTAATTTTGGCTTACACATTCTTGGCCAATGAGATTTATGCGTTGCTTGAGAGTTGTTGTAACTGCTGTTGTACTTCTTCCGCTCTTTTCACCCACATTTTTGTCCCAAAGAGCCCAAGTTGGGGGATATACTGATATAAAAAAAAGGGCGCAAAATGTTGTTTTGATTTGGCTTCCGTTTTCTCCTTGAATTTCTTTCTCAGCAAAAGCCGAGCACGTGTTTCGTTCGAAAAACAAGGACGCCTGCGCCGAAAACGTTTTCGAAACTTGACGAAACTTTGGCAATACTCACACACGAAGTCCCAAGCGAGTTAATACGAATGGGGAACTTCGGTTTTCGGAAACCCGAAGCCCTTTTTCCTGCTTTTGCCAATGAAGCGAACCATTGAGCGGCACGATTTGAATTCAGTTTGACTCGAACCTGCTCCGGAAGTAGAAGTCAGCCCGCGAGTTTCCATCGCAAGCGAAAATTCTCAATAAAACACTACAAATTAATCATCATTTAATCAAAGTTAAAAAAGAGAGTTAATTACGAATTATTCGCTCGTAAAAAAGTGATCATACCTAAACATACAAAGTAAAGTAATTTGAATTCAATTAACCACCAATGTGTGTAACAATCAAAATAAATCTTGTGTGAGTGCGGTTGGCCATAAAAATAATTCGTGCCGCAACAGCAGGCGACAATAAATTTTGCGGTTGGATCGTTAAAATTTCTCTTTACCTGAATGCAACTGAAGCCGGAAAATAGCAAATGAGAACGCGGAGTTTTCCCTACCATTACCTTTTTTTCAGCAATTTGCATTCGGGGGAAAATTCATTAAAAATACAGCTGAAGCTCAAGACGAGAGACGCTTGCTCACTCAGCCCTGTGCCACATAAATTTCACGGCAATCAGCCGGCGCTGCAAGTCATCCAAACTTCATTTGTTGCTACTTGGGCTCAGGGCCCTGGGTACTGGATACTGGGCTCTGCTCGGTTCTGTTTTCCGCTTTTGCTCCTGCAGGATCTGGATCCTGCCCCATGGCTCCTGCAGCTGAAATATTGCTTCCATTATTTATGTTAAGTTTATGCAACATTCTCCCTGCTGCTCCCAGCACAAGTCCTGCTGCAGCACAAGTCCTTCCTCTCTTGTTTTTAATATCCTTCAGCTTGTAAAGGAATTACTCCTCAAGCCGGCAACTAAGAGCAAACTCAAGTCTCACGGCATTCGGCTCCTGGTTATCCACCACTTTTATAGTCTGCCTTTATTTTTGGTTCGTCTATTTCCATCATTTGCCTCGTTATTCAAACATCATCATCTTGCTGGTTCAGTGCACTGGGCTCGGGAAAAGTGCGGATAACAAGGAGCGCCATGTTATTGCCATCGAGTGCATTAATAAATCAATTGTTTTTTGCATCTCAAAGAGCTCGCTTTGCTCCAGAGATTGACAGGTCGGAAATCTGAAATGTAATCGCTGCCAGACGAAGCAATTTGCCAAGAAATGAACTCTAATTGGGTTCACTTGGAAAGTTATAAAAGAAAACGGATAAAGGCGGTGAAGAGCTCATAAATTTGCTTGTTAAACACTTGAATACATTAAAGCCATTGAATCAGACGATCGCAAAGGGTGCGTGGAACAGAACTGTCAGTTGAAGTTGAATGAACTTTACTAGATTTTAACTTCTACAACTGTTGAAGAATTCAGTAAAAATTGGCAAAATTCCAAAATCAATATAAGTTTATAATGCCTCAAGCTAATTTAAAAGTTGAAAAAATTTTAAATTTAAATAATACGATTTCCTTCAAACATGAGCCATTTTTAATGAGCCAAATGCTTTCAACTCAAAAGGCAATCTTAAAATTCGCGGAAACTAACCATAAGCTATTTAGTTACCCAAATGGACCACAGGAAAATGTGTGCTTCTATGTTTTCGCCTCAAGCTCATTAACTGCTCGGGGCTCTCCCTACTAGATTGTTATTTTTCCCTCAGCTCACACAAAGGATAATAGGGGGAAAACAGGAACATTTACTAATTAGCACTCCCAGGCTGCACACAATGAATGTAAAATTATCAAATCGTTTTCTGCGCATCCTTTTTTTTTTGTTTAGTTTGTTTGTGGTATTAAAAGGGAAATAAAGGAAAAGATTCCTTGGTAGCAAATGTCGTGGGTGGACGTGAAGTATTCATGGCAGTGAAACGAAAACGAATTTCAATGCATTTCGCAGCTGCACTCTATGACATTTTTAAGCATGCACTTACAAAAATTATTAAAAATATGTTTTTAATAGGAAAGATTTTTACAATTGGAAGCGAAAATATAGTTAAAACCATATCTTAAATAACTTCAAATTGTTAAATTGAAGAGACATATATTTTTGAAAATAATATTTAATTTTTATTTTTTTTTGCTAAATTTTTTTGAATGCTAAATTGGCGGTGTAGTGTATACACATTCAGGCATCTGCAAACAATTCCATTTGCGCTGGCTGTCAGATCTGCAGGAATTGCTCAGCTGCCTGGCCGACGATTCTCCTGTCGCAGAAAGAGACAGCCTGAATGGGCAGAAAGAGACGGACTAAAGGAGATGACAGCCATGAATGGCATTTCTTCTGCTACCTCCGAGCATAATTTACATTGTATTTCAACTTGAGTGTGCAGTTGAGGCTGTCTTTTATGGTTTGCCTTGGCTCGCTACGGGCTTTTCGTTTGGGTTTTTCCCGCTTTCAGCTTTTATACAGTTCTCTTTGGCGAACGGAAAGTTTCACTTGTCACAGGCTGTGGAATTCGCCGAGTAAAAGGCTTTCTTCGAGCTGCGCGAGCGGAAACCTTGGTTAGCTACACTTTATACATGTCGAGCTTGTTAAGTTGTGATTGCGCTCTGGCCTAAAAGTGGACTTCTGGCGTACTGATTGCATCATAATTACCCAACTGCCTCCGTCCCTGATTTTTGCCCCTAAATGCTTTTTAACGAGCTCTCTTCGGTTTGGCTGCTGCTGCTGGTGCTTTTGCTGTTTGTTGTCCGTTTGAAAAAGGGCCGGAAATAGGAGGGCAAAAAATTTCAAACATTTGTTTTACCCCCCCGCCACAAATGATTTTCTGTCGTAATTTTCCCCCAGTGAAACCAGTCATGGTCATTTCCCTTTCAGCCGTTTTTCGAACTCTGTCGTTATAATCTGCTACATGGACCCCATAATTTGTAATTTCAACCTAATTACTTCAAGCCCAGGCGAACGGGGATCGGACCAGCTAAACAACATTGTCTGCAATAAAATGTCAAAAACCAAAGCAAAACGCCCATTTCGTCTGATTCACACACACACACATGAGAGCCAGAAGGACACGCCCCCTCACACGCACAGTGCGTATGATTTCGGTTTTTGTGTCCTTTGCTGGTGACATATGTTAATGATCTGGCAACGATTTCTGGGTCATTTAAATTGATTTTTACGCCTGTCGGGTTATTTTTGTTATTTAATTAAAATGGAAGTGGAAGCAAGTGTGTAATTATTATAATAATAATTGAAATGAATTCTCTAATTATTTTTTCATTTCCTTTTTTAATCATTAGCCCTTGTAGTAATGATATGCCTCCTAAAAAAATATTAATTATATATTATATTTGACCGTCTAACCTCCAAATAAATGTATCAAATCAATTACAACGAAATATTTGTAAGCACGGCAAAATTAATTTGATTAAAATTCTATAATTCCATTCCAATAGTTTCATAAAAACTTTCAATTTGTTTATCAATAATTCAACTAAATGCACAAAAACTCGCATTGCTGTAACTATTTCCGAATAGTTTCACAGCATACATATGTGTAGCAAAAAATCGAAATTAATAAATGCATGTACATTAATATTTAAATCGTTTGTCAGACAACGAATGAAAAACTACCAAATATCGCTGCAGAAACAGATTTTTATTTTTGGCAGTATCAAATATTTATATATTGAAGCGCCAACTCAGTTGAGTTGAGTAAGTGGATCAACTGAATCTCAGTCGCTGGTGCGGAGTGGCCAGGATGGGCAGGAAGTCAGGATGAGTCTGGCAATGCAGGAAGCTGATATGGAATGTTCATTCATATTTCATTTCGCGAAATTGTTCGGTACCAAGTCAGAGCAGTGCAGCAGAATTGTCAGCCTAACCAGGCGGTTGAAACGCATTTCGATGGAAAAGCGAGACACAAGCTCTGATGGGTTCATGGGAAACTTTGGCATATCCTGTAAAAGTTGTCCTACAATAAGCAAAAAATGTGTCAATTGAAATTAAAACTTCTAAGATACAAGACATATGTATATGAAGATTTTGAGTTAACTGGATTAACTCAGTAAAACATAAAAAAAAAATATTGTAAATTTGACCATTTTTCAAAAATGTATTATATAACTACCTTAATACGAGTTCGGTGCAAAAGTAAACACAACTTTTCCAAGGGAATTTTTCTCCTACGGTAAAGTGTAAAAACGCAACAAAGGCAATTGAAGTGCAATGGATATGTCGTCATATAGTCCTGGTAACACCAGTTACACCAGAAATCAGCGGTCACCATGACGTCGACCGTAAAAGTAACTGTTGCAATGACACAGCCGTTACTGCCGGCCATCCATCGCAGTAGAACGCATTTCTGGGGCCATAAAATAGTAACATCAATGGAACGCATTCAAACGTGGCACATTCGCGCATGAACCTCGACTGACCGGAATAAAGTGCTATTAATAATAAATGTTGCATTGGCAGTGGGCGTGGCGACGGCGAGGGCGAGAGGTGGCCAAATGAACTTGGCAAACCGAAAGCCGAGAGCCGAAAACAACCAACGGCCAAACAAGCAACCAGTCATAACCCCCTTCATTGCTGGGGGATTTCCCATTTCCCTCGTAATGAAAAGCAACCTGCATTGCGTACGCCCATTGTTCCCCGACCACTAAAATGGGTATCATGATTGCTATTTGAAATATGCTACGGTTCCTGGGAATCGCTCGAAAGAATTCCCAGTCACAGATCTTTTAAATTCTTCGATAAAAATAATTACACAGGTCGTGAATTTTCACTTCAATATTTCATATTTAATTTATGGAATGGCATATTTTTAATTGAATTACAAGCTTTACTAACAATACATATTTTGAATGCAAAGAAGGTGTTTTAAATGCTTGGTTACTGTTAACCAATTAGATTGGTATAATAGTTGCAACAAAAGCAATTCCTTTAAAAATCATAATTATTTTTTTTAAATATTTAAATATAGAAGGAAGAAATTATAGTTCAGGAACACAAGTTCCCACTTTAGTTTTCCATTGGTACGCTTAAAATGTATCAAACATGATACTTCTTTAGTGGTAGCAGCAGGGTGTTCCTGACTTCGATCATTTAATTTTGGTTGGGAAAACTTGTTGTCCACATACAACATTGAAAAGCCTGGGCAACAATGGTGAAACTGGGAGGGGGTGTGGAATGCCGAATAGCAGGGCGACTGGCATAATAATAATAAATGCCATAATCCCCTGGAATCGGCGCTCCTCTGTGGCCATTTCTCCGCCCCCATTTTCCGCCTTTCTCCATGTGTGTGGGCTGCATTTTTATTATTTCATTTTCATTGTTTCATTTACAGGAAAAACAACAGCCGCGGAAACACAACAATAACAACAGAAACCATGGGCAAATGCCATTCGGCGCGTCAAGTGAATTAAGCGATTTTTAAAGCTTTACGCTAAATGAAATTTGAATTGCCAAATTGTGCACTTGTGTCTGCAAATTAAATTACGCAAATCAAATAAATGTTTTAACCAAATAAAAATAGGAATCGAAAAGAATACGAAGTGCAAATAAAAATGCTGTGCAAAAATTAACAACTATAGTGTAAATAATTCAACAAATATTTTATAGCACCAGACAGATAAAATTAAACGCAGAAAAGCAAAACAACGAATACGACAAAATGTTTATTCTAACGGTAGTTAAATTGCTGCTGATAGCATTGAATATATTTCCCAGTCGCTTCACAAATCGACGGATTATGTTCCTCATCTACATGACAAATCTGGTGACGCACGGTAAGCACACACATAAATTTGATAATTTATTGATTTAGAGTTTGATCAAATGGTTGAGCCAGATGAAAAACGCTGAACTTATTCAACACAGGCTTTAAATAAATAACAAAATTTAAGCTTGTTAATGCTGGGATTAGTTAGTGTTAAAACATTTCACGCATTTTTCACTTTCCTTTCATTAAACAGGGATTTAAATTGATTAATTTCATATTGCTTTTTGAATGCATATGCACTTTACGATTTTTCATATATTTTATTTATATAATTCCTTTTGTTATACAAAAAAAAATTATATAGAACATTGTGTTTCTTCAAGCCAAATGAGAACATTAAATGATTGCATTTTCCATACGAAAGCATTTCCTTGGCCACTCTTTCTCTCTCTCTCTCGTTTAATACTCCTTAATAAGCATTTCCATATGCTCACATTTCCGCCACCGAATACGTGTTGTTCCCCATGTTGAAACTGTCAGATCTGGCCATAATTTAATTAAGAAAATGAGACCTCAAAACGTTGGCAACGCGCTGGTCCTCGCAGAGAGAGCCCAAAACTCCGGACCGAACGCAGGTGAAAGCCGTGAACCGTGATACAGTTGCAATGCTCCTGCCTACCGGCCAAAAGGGGCGTGGCAGGAAGTTTGGGGCGCAGGGGGCCGTGCCTCGACTGCATGACGCAGATAACACGGCAACACGGCGCCATCAACTTGGCCAGGAGGTAGACCATGTTTTTATATCCGACACTGGTAGTGTACATGGGCATATTGCAATTCGACAGGGGAATGTCTTTGGAAAGATACATTTGGGGGATTCTATTCCTTTAATGATATATTTTGGGTTTATAATAACTCAAGAAATAGCTCTTTAATTTTAATATAAATTAAATTATAAGTAAATATTATTGTTTTACCACATTTTCAATGGCAGGATGCAAGTATCTAAGATATTATTCCAGTTTGCATTGAAATAATTTTGAATTTTTTAAAAATGCAGGAGTTGCCTAATAATCCATTAGTCAGGTATTCCAAAGTCGTTGTTCGAAGTGCGGTAGTATTTATATTATTTTCGCTTTTTGTGCAGCACTTCCGCGGCAAAGACAGCGGCACGAACACGAGCTGAATGCATAGAAAAGGAAAACGGAGACAAAAGTGGCATCAGGCAGCCTCAACAGGCAGCAGCTACGTGCTGCCACTTTGCTCCACCCACCATGCCACTTCCCCATTGCACTCCCCACTCCTCCCGCCAGATAAAAAATTGCTTTGTTTAATTATTTCATAATGACGCTGCGGTTGCCGTTGCCACTGTAGCTGCTGTTGATTATATTTGGCCTGTGGGTCAGGGATTTCCGGCAACAGCTGCTATTGCTCCTCCATCAACATTTGCACTTCTTTATTTTTATTACCCGGCGTACTCCGCTGGGCTTTAATGACTTCGTTATGGTTGCCATGGCGAGAAATGGGGCTTCGCTTCGGTCCTCCCCACAAATTATTCATACGTACTTAAGAATTTTGCACAAACTATTTTTGGCAAAAAATGTTCATCTTGCGACTTTAGTAAAAACTTAAAACGAGCTTGGTGCAGAATTATATTAAAGAATAATTTGCTTTGATATTTATTGTGTTTATTTTGCTCATCAAACTTTGGCTGTAGTTGAAAATATTATAGTTTGAGATAGTATTAATATGAAATATGATTTCTTAGTGGATAAGATAACTCTTGTATAAGATAACTATTGTTTTGTACAAAGGGATTGCCTTTTAAATTGATAACAAGGAAATGCTTTATAATTTATTCCAATCCTGCTCGAGTAATTTTACGCGATAAGAGTTTTTCAAAGCCTTCAATTACGTACCAGAAATTCCCAGCAATTGTAATTCGAGCATTATTAAAGCCGTTACTCATCTCAACGGAGCTGAGCAGTATTTCCTTGGCCAGGCGCAGAATTGGGTTTCCCAGTTGACTCCTTCTCTCATTAACTAACCCACTTTCGCCGCCACTTTTCACTTGCAGTCATGATGGATGAGCCACGTTTTGCGCAGCCGATACCAAACGTCACCGTTGCTGTGGGTCGAGATGCCAATCTGCCCTGCGTTGTGGAGCATTTGGGTGGCTACAAGGTGAGTAACGGGTAGAAAGTGGAAATTCCGGGTAGGGAATGCCCCGGGGAAACTGTCATAAATCGTGCGTAAACTGAGCTCCATGGTCGAGCCTTGGCCCGTTGATGAAGGGGTTTGCCAGCGAGACGGACAGTGTCAAAAATCAATTTCACAAATTGCACAAGGACCCAGGCGATTGGCTGACCGAATAACTGACTAACAGGCAGGCAGAATGACAGACTTCTCTGGCACTCAATTGACAGCTAAAGATAAAAACAGACCTATCAAAATATTACCCGGCAATACAATGGAAATTCTGAGCTTGCTATCGATGACTTTCTGCTGTCATTAGCAAGTCGAAGTTTTGTTTGCCCAGAGACACAATTTATGAGCTCTGGTCGGCGCTGCATGCATATATGCATCTAATCCACATTAAGCTATGGATACACTCTGGCCAGGACGAAGGACCTCTGATGCTCTCTCGACCAAACAAAATGGCTAGAAAATCACTTATCATTTATCTCCCTCAGCTGCTGGCACACAGCGAGCTCATAACAAATCACAAATATTTACTCGCCATATCAACTTCATATAAAACACTGTCGCCAGGACCACCGGGGCCTAGCTAGGACACGAGTCCTTGCTCCTTGCCCCTTATTGGACTTTTGTCAACATTGGCCTGGACATGAGGAAAATGGCCGAGGACAGTAAAGCGGGAAACTCATTGCTGTCAGTGCTGGTGCTGGGGGCAAATTTGAAAAGTTTGCTGCTAACTCAAGGCTGGGAAAGTCCTTCCACCAGAAAGAGTTCGTCTCCATCACAGAGTAAGAAAAGATGTTAGATGTTAGTTAATACAAGCAAAATGTTCAAAAATTCAGGGGCTTATGTGGCAGTATAGAAAATTAGTAAATCCTGGGGAATTCTATCAATATCAAGATTTAAGGTTATTGCAAAACTGGCACTTATCTCGGATTAGATTTCCACGATTTCATTGCCTTGGAAAAATTATATTTCTCAGTGTAACATGTCTTCTGCTGCAAAGGCAGAGCAAAGTCCAAAGAAAGTGCGAACAGAAGGAGCAAAAAGTGTATTAAAAATGCGGAAACAGCTGTCAGGCTGGCTTTATCCTGGGGTCCTGCGTCACAACATGACGTTCATTTATAATGGCAGGGTCTCCACATGTGTTTAGCCGGCAATCCCATTTGGAGTACGGATGGCTGGCTCTTTAAAGAACGCCCCGAGGTCTCTCGACATTAGTTGAAAAATTGATCGAATAATGCGAGTTAAGCTTGAAAACTATGCACACTTTGCAGGTGGCCTGGATTCACATAGACAGGCAAATGATACTGACCATCCACCGGCATGTGATATCGAGGATACCGAGATATAGCATCACCTACACGGACAACACGTGGCTGCTGCACGTGAATCAGGCTCATCAGGACGATCGCGGCTACTATATGTGCCAGGTCAACACCAACCCGATGATTAGCCAAGTGGGCTACCTACAGGTGGTCGGTGAGTATCCCCACATCCACTCTCCATGCCGCTTAATCAACTAGCTCTGATTCGGATTGCACCCGTCCCGCAGTGCCCCCAAATATTTTGGACATTGAGAGTACGCCGTCGTCGGTGGCGGTGCGTGAAAATCAAAATATCAACATGACGTGCCGGGCCGATGGCTTCCCGGCCCCAAAAATCATTTGGCGGCGCGAGGATGGAGAGGAAATTGCCGTCGAAAAGAAGAAGAAAGGTATGTGTGATACGTAGACAATAAAAAGGTAAAAAAAAGTGACTTGTATCTGAAAGTATGCTTTTAAAAAAGAGCATCATTTTTGGCATGACTTAAAAGCAACGCATTTTCAAACAGGAGTTTAATTCTCCTCCTGAATAACCCTAATTATTTCGAATTGAAATTCACAATGCTTTCAACACGTTTATTTTCATGTATGGGTTATTCACCTGCCGCCCCAAAATCGCCCATCGAAAACAACAGTTCTCGTGTACGATGCTGATGTCCTGCCGCTAACCAAAGTGAGTCGCAATGAAATGGGCGCCTATTTGTGCATCGCCACCAATGGAGTACCGCCATCGGTGTCCAAGCGCATCATTCTGGACGTGGAGTGTGAGTATTCGATTACCGGTGGGCGTGGGCGTGTGGAGGAACTCGACTAAATGAGGAATGAAAGCGGCACCAATCGAGGGGGAAATCCTTGGGAAGGGAAGGGATATTAGACTCGTAGTTGGCTGCCTTTGTCAGTTTAGTTGAAACACGCGCGCGCACTTACCGGAACGCGAGGAGGCCATTCATCCAACCTGGCTATCCATCTATCTATCTACCTACCCATCTATCTATCCGACCATCCCGGCTTACTGGCATCCATCCAGGCATCCTGCCAACCAAACACACAACCATCCTGGGTATCTGGTTTTCGTGCCATATTCCTTCATGGAGCCGCGCATCGCCTCCTGGTTGTACCTGCTGCTCATCAATTTAACTGCACGCTCGTTGCTCCGGCAATGAGTGACAAACGCGGCTAAGCTGGCGCCATCTAATGCAGCTGGATATATAACAACGGATACATGTATAGAATACACTGAGCGAAAAAATCTAAAAATATTAAAACAAACAGAGCATGAAGGAAAAGGGTAAAACATATTAAAATTCAATTTTGGCCATATATAAATCCAAGAAAAACTGATAAAAGAAAATTTCAAAAGCTTTGAAAAACTTTCAAAATAATTTCCAATTTTTTCTATATGTTTCGCCAGTATCCTTTGAACGGCAGACATGGTGTCCTGTAGCTGAGCGTTAAAGCTAGGTTGCCATTGCACGCCGTGCGCCAGTAAACGCTTGTTAATCCTAACGAGTTTCAGCCAGCCATCGGCCTCTTTTCCCCCTCTAACTACGCCCCTGGTCCAACAATCTGCACCCCCCTTGACAATAATTCACGTCACGTACCTGCAATAAAGTCACTTGGCGGCGTTGCACGTATGACTTTGACGGCGTTTTTCTGTTTCGCCGTGTGTGTGTGTGTATTTTTCTCTCTATTTTATTATGAACGGTTTTGTGCGTGGCTGAGGGCGGGGCCCCTGAAAACGAGCAGAAATCCTCATATTGCAGGTGTAGGCATTGTCAGGAGCGTCTAAAATTTCCGACTAGCTTGCTGCTTCTCTCCTTTTTGTTGCACGTTTGAAAAAGGGGTTTTCGGTTTCGGTTTCACGTTTGCTCTTCCCATTGAGGTTAGCTTAAAAAATATCAACAAATTGTGTTAGATAAAATGGAAGCTAAATATGCTGAGAATACGTGGACTTAAGAGGTATGATTAGGTGAATCATTGAAAACGGTTAGACGACACGCTATTTTCGAGAAACTTCAGAAGTATAAAATCTTTTGAAAGAGCGCTTAGAAGTCATTAGAGATATTTGCAATTAAGTTGAGAAAGGGGTAGATGCTGCAAGAATATATACAATACGGATACAAATTTTCTTTTGGTCTGGACATCTCTTCATCCGCAGCACGTACTTCCTGCAAAACTTAATCTATTTTTCTAGTACCCTCATTTCACTGACGTGTTGTCTTAGCCATATTGTATTTCTCGTCCAAGTTTCCAGCTTTGTCATTGCACTTTCATTTTAAGCTGGCGCATAGCAAAAAAAAAAAAGAAGACGAGCAGACACAAAATGTTGAACAGGCGTAATTCTGCCGCTTATGCGTGTTTTGCAGCGGCACTTTCCCAGCCTTCGTAGCACCTGAGTTTTCCCCCAGGGAAAATGCCATTTACATTTGCTAACGTTCCATATCAACCTGTTTTTCCGTTTCCATCCCCCTTTATCCACAGTCTCGCCAATGATTTGGGTGCCGAATCAACTTGTTGGCGCCCCATCCGGCACAGATGTAACCATCGATTGTCACACGGAGGCGCATCCCAAGTGAGTCTCCTCGGATTGCTTTCGCTTTGCTCTTAGTTTTTTATATTTATTTCTTTTCATATTCGTGTAACACGTATTTTAGCTTAATTCCAGGTTTATTTGGGATTTTCTGTTGCATCTAGTCTATTCAACAATTTTTGTTTATGAAAGCCTTTAAAACGATTTAATAACGAAAGTTATCAAAGTTCTTAATTTAATGTTATTTTCTTAAACTGGATAAACCAATAAAATTCGATAAGCTTCAAGCCTCATAAATTGCAATATCTCTTTTAAAAGCAATTTTTTAAGATTTACATTTTTAGTTACATCCACATTATTTTTATGGGATTGAACAAATTTTACATTGCACCTGATTGCAGATGAATGTGTGTCTATGTCTGTTGATATTTCAGGTCGTCGATGTGTCTCTGTTGAATTTTGTTCATTCGATTTGCCTTTGATTTTGTTAAAATATTTACTTTCATTTGTGAATTTGATTAGTTTCCTCCTTTTCGTGTGCATGTGTGCAGATATTCGTTTACATTCGATTCGAAATGTTTTTTTCCTTCCCCGCAGAGCCATTATCTATTGGGTATACAATTCGGTGATGGTGTTGCCGAGCAAAAAGTATAAAACCGACTACACGGAGAACTCCTATCGGTAAGTCACTTTTGGACAAAAACAGAATAAGAAATATATACAAACGAACTACATACAAACTTCATCGAAAATTGTGTTCTTAAATATTTATCAACCATTTGCACTTGCCTTTCTTTTGGGGGTCAGGTGCAAGTGCAAATGCTTTAGCCCCCCTTTCGGAATGTCGGGGAGATAAGCTGCTCCATGGATATATCCTTAAGCTTAACGTATTCTTCTTGCAGTGCCCACATGAAGCTGACGATAAGAAACCTACAATATGGTGACTTTGGCAACTATCGATGCATCTCGAAGAACTCGCTGGGGGAAACGGAAGGCTCCATACGTGTTTACGGTAAGTGCATGTGTATTGGTGACTTAAGTGCACTAGTTACGGCAAATATACACACAGGCACACAGACACACGTACACTCACCCCGAGCAATGCAATATCGTTCGCCCTTTGTGGCACAATTTTGCCAAAAGCTTTTACCTATAGACCCTGAATCCACACGACCCTACGAGTATATGTGCACTATACGTTGTCCTCCGGAGCGTAAAACTAAACGAGTGGTGGCTAGTGGCTGGTGGGTGCTGTCTGGCTCCATCTGCCCCATGTCCTCCACACCCAGCCCGGCATCCTCATGCCCCGTGGCCACACGGAGACACATTCACCATAAACGTAAACGGAAAATAAAGGTGAATTTCGGAATTGTTTGACTTTGTATCGTTTGCCAGCCCAAGGAGTTGCCCCCGAACATATAGTATATGTATACGTGTGCGCTGGCTGCATTTATTTATTTATTTTTTATGCACTTTACCTGTTTTCTCGGCTTTTCTCCTGTTTACAAGTTGCTGCTCGGCTTGTGCGGATGGCAAATGCTAAAGTTGTTCTATCCCAAAGGTTATCCCCGAAACACGTTGATCTTGGCTTTTTCGTTGTTATCCTTTGCTTTGGGGTTCATTGCCAATCGTTTACATTTAATAACAATTAATGAAGGTAGCTAGATTTCAGATATTTACCTTTCCTGCTGTTGCTGAGAAAGTTGATTTAGAGTTGATTTTGCAGTAATTAGTAAGATTTTTTTCGGGTTTGACTTCGCAGCCTAATTTTGTTTATGACTGAAAGCCCCCTAGGCTTTTAACTAACAGCTGAGTTTCTTTAATTTATGCACACTTTGTGTCGAGATCGCCAACCACTGAAGCTAGGAAAGTGTGCGTTTGACCTTACCTGTGGAAACCCCGCACACTTGACACATTTAACCAGCGCATAGCAACCTACATTAATTCCGCTGGCATAATGTAATGAAAACCCATTTTGTTTATTATTATATATTTGCCGTTGGCCGCTGGGCTGCTGCTGCTTGAATGCCTTTCTAATTATTAATTATGCAATGTTATTCAATTCCATTTGCAGAAATACCTTTGCCATCCACACCATCCAAGCAGGTCACCCACACCACCGTCGAGTCCAGGGAGAGTAAGTATAGTATCAGCCGGAAAAGTGTGTGGAAATTGGGGGGAAAATGCGGTGGGCGGTAGGTGTCCCACCCCCAGGTGTGGAATGCTTCGTATTTGCGCTCAACACATTCAGCGTTGAGCGTGAAAGTCACACCACACACTCGCACACTCACATACAAAGGGAAGGATACAGGATACAGGATACGGCGAGCCACAAACAAAACTGCGAAAGTAGCAGCTAAGCCAGACAGATCCACAAACAGGGTGGCGCTGAGGGATTGAGGAGGGGTATGGTTGGGGGTAGGAAATGGGAGTGTGGCACACGCCCACCTAGAGATAAACTAAAGCACTTTTGACTATTTCAGCGACGGGGGTTTTTCGCCTTTCTCCAGCTCCACTTACAATAGAAGAAAAGGTTTTTGTATTTGTAGCTTACCTCAGCGCTTAATAAAATATTTATACTTTTTTGTTCACATTAATATATTATTATTTTCCTTAAAATATAAATTGTTTAAATTATTCTTAAATAAAAATATGAGTGGCGTCCTATCATTTTCTTCTTTATGTAGGCAACTTTTTTCCGTGTGTTCTTCAGTAGCTCCTGTTGAAATTCAAGTCGAGCAGAAAAGTACACACACTTTCAAGTCTCCGTCCGGGCTCGTGGCCGTGTCCTTTTCCCGTTTCCACCTCCTCTCCCGCACCCATACCCTGTCCCATGTCCAAGTCCACGTCCTCTGGCTCGGGGCAAAGCAATATGCCCGGGATTATGCTGGGGCGGAGGAGGATTTTCGGGGGCATTAGGTTGGAAACACATTTGAAACACTGCCGCAGACTTTGAGCCCGTGAGCTGGGTAGCTGCAGAGAGCTGGAGAGCAGAGCAAAAGACCAAGCATATTTTATTTAAAGTGACTGGCAAAGCAGCGCGCGAGCAATGCAACGGAACCTAATCCAGGAGTCAGCCAACAAAGGATCTTATTGTTTGTGTGTGTGCGTGCAGTCGCATACCATATGTGTTGGTTCGCTCCATTGTGCGACGATATAAATTTTTTTGTATCGCAGCCAAGATTTCCACGCAATTTAACTTGAAAACCATGTCAGGCGTGGGGTTAAGTTTTGTTTAAGAGACCACAACTTTTACTGGCCAATAGTGACCCACAAGTGAACAAACAGTAAACGACAGCAACGAAAACTTCTTGTCGATTTCCGGCTGCTAAAACTTTTTGTAGACTAATTTTGTGTGACACGAGGCATATTAAGAAGGATGTTTTTCTTTCTGAGCAGAGTTTTAGCTAGTGCAAGTTTACATTGATATGATGAAATTCAAGTTAACGATTGGCTAAACTAAACGAGTGACTACTGTATACTTGTCTATTAAAATGTATAATTCCACTTGTAATCTGCAGACAATATCATACCCTCATCACGCAACGACACAACGAAATCCCTGCAAACGGATGTGGGATATGCCATGAAGAACGATTTATATCCAGGCTCGGCCTCCTCGTCATCTTCGGGAGGCAGTTCCTCGGCGGCCTCGTCCTCCTCCTCGATGCAGACCTCGGCTTTGCCAGGAGGAGTGGCGGGAAATAGTCTATCATCGATGGGCTCCAAAGGATCCTTGGCGATAGGCAAGAGCACGTTCTACACAGAAAGACCACCGAATGAGTACGCCGCCTCGTCAGTGGGTAAGTCCTGGAAAGTCCTTTGCCTGTGACCATCGTCATGTAAATCATTGTTTTCTTAGCTGGCCTGCTGCTTCATAGAGCATTGCTGTTCGGCTCTGGAATCTATTTGACCCTGCTTTGAAATCAATAAGTCGTTTGAGTTAATCAATAAGCATTTGGAAAATGCAGCCAAAGGGGGTCTAGAAAAACGGGGGAATAGCTTAGGTACATCATCACATTTCATAGCTGAAAGTATATCAAAAATCCAATAATAATAATTAACAAACAAAACTGCTTCAAACTTGGCTCACTTCACAGCTATAGGAATTTGTAAAATTATTAAAATAAAATTGAAAACCTAAAGAAAAAGAAGAAGTATTTTGCAGAACAATAAAATGCTCATTGTATGTATAGAACTTATGGAATTCGAAGCTTAAGATAAATTAACGATCATATGAAAATCGTATGAAAATCGAATTGTACAATACACATATATTAGAGTTAAAAAAGACTTGAGATGAATTGCTTGTCACAAAAACGAACCATTAAATTAATTATAAAATGCGCCCAAAGCAAAGCTTTTCTAGAGCAAGAATCATTTAACATATTTACTTGAGTTGTAATATTTTTACTTTTACCATATCCCAAACTGAAACACTGAAGCTTAACTATTCAATATCAACATTATAATTGTACAAATTTATTTCAATTTAAACATATCTTAATATCATATCTAAATTTTTAAGACACTTTTTAATCTCCTTTAGTTACTTTCAAACCTTTTCTTTTGTCCCATTATCAGCAGCAATCGTACTTATTCGTTCAATCCGTGTCGAAGTTTTCACCCCTTTTTCCAACTGCAGCAAAGAATTCCAATTTATTTAATGAAGAAAAAAGTCGACGGGATGTCAGGTCAGGCCACGCCTCCTTTTCGCCCATCGATAGCTCTGAATTTGGTTGCCAAGCGACATTTAAACGCCTTGAAAATGTCATTCATTTTAACCGTTTCCCCGCTGTCAGTGGGACGACAAAAAATTTGCAATAATAATTTGCAATACCTTGATTCCGTTTCCTGGTCTTTCGGAAGCCAGGAAACCCTCGTCATCGTCATCATCGGCGGCTTTTGTGCACTTCCATCACTTTTTAATAAATGTGCATGCTAATTATATTATTACTCATACGACCCGTTGCCATGTGTGTCCTTTCGCTGTCTGTTCTCCTCCGCCTCTGGCGCTGCCTCTCCGCGCGAAATACTTGCAATTAATTTCAGCATAAAATTGCGTGGCCTGCGGTCCCTTGGCCCCGCACAATGACACACAGTTAACATGTCCAATTTATTGGCCATAACTCATGCCCGGGATCGACCAAGGAGTGAGTGAGAAGGATTCCGGATCCCAGGAAGCAGGAACCAGGATCCATGGCCAATCCAGAGACAGACATCCGCGCCATCGACGTGGCAAAGAAAAATGACATTAAGGCCAGAAGATATATGGCCCATTTGCATATAGGTTCATGTATGTATGTATGTACTATATGTGTCCATGTATATGTATAAATATGCGGAGGGTTGCAGGTTAAAGGCCTGCCAATTTACAGTATTTATGCCCCAACGTCGCCGTTGCACGGTTTTAATAATTCAACTTGTGTTGCATAAAGTTTGCATTGACATAAACATAATGAACGATGGAAAACCGCATGCGAAATTGCCATTCTGCTTTCTCCATCCGCATCCACACGCGCCTTGCCCTTTCGTTTATTAACATTGTTAATGCCAAAAGGAGAAAAGCGCATTCAGCGTTGAAAATATTGATAATCAACATTGTGTCCTGTATGCGTCGACGCTTCGACAATAACAAAATTAATGCATTTTATTTAATTTTACCCAGAGACGGGCACCGGAAAATAAGGTCGCCAGTGCAGTTAACTTCGACAATGCGGCTAATTAAGCATTATAAATGCAGATCAAAAGCCAGGCCAAGGATATTGTGACAATCTTTAGGGAGTCGTATATTTTTCAGCTGTCGCATATTGCCAGGCATTTATTATTTATTTAAATTGTCAGGCATAATGAACTAATTTCCACACAGTTTGCATTGTTTATTTGGGGCTTTAATAAATTGCTCGTCAAATATTTGCCGTATTTAGCCACACATTTTATTTTTAATTAGTAAATTGCGCTAATTAAAATTTCAGTTATGTTTGTAAATAAATCCTTTTAATTGAGGTCATATCCATAACCAAATGTAGCTGTAAATACATTGTGACCCTTTTAGTTGCGTGTAAATATGGGAAATAATAATTAAGGCATCACTTAAAAAATCAACAATTGAATCAGCCAGAAAATAACTTCAAGCATACTAGTCAAAAACTCTGGCATAATTAACAAAGCCAAAAGAGATTTGTGTAAAGTTCGTAAGGTTCATCGTACTTGATTTGGCAAGTAATATGATAAAGTAAAAAACCTATATAAAAAAACTATATAGCCTATACAAAGTAATTAAATTGTCTGTTGCCTGTATTTAAAAAAAATAGCTGATCATCAAATGAAATATATGTAAAATGTTTATAGCTTTTTGTGCGTAATAAACAAGAACGGATGTGTTTTCCTATGAAGAGGTTGGCAATTTGTAAAATACGTATAAAACTATTCATAAAAAGTATAGTTTCAGAAATCAATGTATTTATATATATTCCGTTTTTATGACTTTTTCTTAGTTATATTCGGTATTTAAAGATCAAAATAATTGTTGCGTTATAGGAGATGGCTTAGTTAATGTTTAATAACTTTAGTTAAATATAATATTTAAAGGATATTAAGTTCTTATTAACCCAAATTTGAGCTGATTTATTAATGCCTAACTTATGTATAAAAAACAATGTCGAAAGAAACGCAAAATGATGGTAAATTAATTAAATCTACGATTAAGATTGATAAAACTACATTGTAAGCAGTTACATAATTATGCGATAATAATTAAACAATAAAACTTTAGGTTGATTGATACAAAAAAGAAAGCGAACCGAACAAAAACCAACAAACTAAATGAACATAAATAACCGTTGTTTCATTAAACCATTTGCATTTAATTCTAGCTCTCAATTACATGGGGAAATAAATGTTGGCTCTGGTTTTGGTTTGGCATTTATGCAAATTTCCTCCTTTTAGTAGTTTGACATTTGGCGGTTGGTTTCAACAATCCGCGCCACCAAAAAAAAAACAACGTTAATGGAAGCGTTTATTTACAGAAAGCGCCAAACTACACACGTAGGTGTACACCGAAAATGTTTTTTCTTTTGGATATTTCAACGACTTTGTTCCTGTTGTCATCGGTCTACTTAGCCCCTTTTTCGCTAAGTGTGGAGCCGGCAGACCTCCAAGACCTCGGTGTGCGTCTACTAATTGTTTGAGTCACGCAAACAAATTTCACACAAAATATGCTAAACACTTTCTGGGATCGCACAAGAAAAATGTTTCATAACTTAATGTTATTTGCATAGACTTCAGCAACCTGAGCGTCGTCGTTCAGCAATTATCCTCGACACGCAGCTCCAAACCCCTAGTTTACCACAAAGTAACCTATTAAAGGATCAACAAGGATGAGAAGGGGACTAATTTGGAGTAAATGGCTTTATAGTTTAAATGTACTGATGGAATAATGATTGAGTGCGAAGAAAGGTAAGTAAGGTGTAAGTAAGTTTAAGGGAGCTATCCAAAATATTACCACAAATATTTAAAACAAATTTAAAAAAGTTAATTCAAAGTGGAAACAATTTTGCTTGCCACCATTGTGCACGGCATAACATTGCGGTCGCAACCCCACTGCGTATACGTAATATTTCCTCAGCACTCGCAAAGTTCTCCACACATCTGTGGGCTAACCACTTGGGCACACTAACATTATCATAATTACAGGGCTTTTGAAGGGGGAAACAGAGATTCTTCGGGGCGGAGAAATGGGGAACGGAGACACCTTGCACTCTTATCTGAAATGCCTGCTTTGAGGCACTCGAGAAACTTTTCAAAAGTCATTTAAATTGTGCGCACAAAAGCGCGAAAATTATGCCACGGCGAGACGAAGATTCAGACGCCACTTACAGCCGCATATATATATATATATATATACGTATATATATATTACATTATATATATTTAGAGATAGAGATAGAGGTAGGGTGGAAGTGAGACAGCACCGGAAACCACATTTGTCGGCAAAGTTTTGCCTACAGCCAGCCTCTCATCCACATTGCAAAAATAGTTGAGTGCAAAAGCGTGGAGCACACTTAAGATAAGCTCGAAGCGCAAAACTTTCATCTTACAAAATACGCGGCACCCCCTCCATTTCTCGACGCCCCTGGCCCTTTTGCGAGCGCATTCAACAAATTAATTCTGGCTTTGTCGCTGCAGGAAATATGTTTAATTTCATTTAAATGCAGTAAGTGCAACACTTTGGTTAGCTTTTCCCAGCTCTGAATGGACTGAAGAGCAGGGGTCTACGGCAGGATGTTTGCTCGGGCTGATAGAAATCTTTTGGTTGAAGTTCTTTTGGCTCACATTTTGTGCGGGCTGTGTGAAAACTGTGCAAAAGGGCTTTCATTTTCTCTGTCTGAGATTTTCTACATGTACCTCCAGCTGGGAAAGTAAGAAGCCGTTAATGAGTTTGACTTGATTTAAGTTGTGGCAAACGGTTTAATTAAATGCCAATCTCTGTCTGTAACTCTGCATATGAATACACTTTAAACGGTATCATGATTTTTATCTGGTGAACTATAAAAAGTGAATAATAGTATATTAAATTCTTGTAAATGATCCCTTCTCAGAAGTCAGCTTTCAAACATGCCCTAGTTTCTCTTCCATCTATAATTCCAATTTTCAGCGACCTAACAACGACAAATCCATAATTTTTACTGCAAAATTGTGACCACCATTCAGTCCCCGGACTATTCAAAGTTGTCAGAGCTCATCAGCAACGAAAATCATTACAGATCACAACTTCTACTTGCCCCGGAGTTCTACTTAGAATGGAACTTTTCAAAGTTTGTTTGGTATGGATTTTTTTGTGCAGTAAACAGTTTTTGCCGCAAATTACAGCTTAACATTTTTGGTCTGCCAGCCCAGCACACTCACATTTGATATATCGGTGATTTACATACAGCTCCAGTGCCCAATTTCTATATATGTTTTCTTTGTTATTTTTGCAGTCAGAATTGGTATGCAGGGAGCGGACTCATCTGTCAGTTTTACATAGTGCACCCCAGAGAAATTTGTGCTTGCTGAATAAAAATTACATCGTACATTGTTCGCGAACGGACTTTGATGGCTGTATGACATTGTGGAAAGGCTAAAAAAAAATGCATCGAGTGCGTCTGAGTGTGTGGCACTGTTTTTGGCATTTCTAAAAATGTTGCATTGTGTGCGGGGACCCATTGATGTGGCTGGTGTGACAACAAGCGCTCCGAAACTCTACTGTCCATTTTTTGTTTTGTTTTACCATATATATCCTTTTCATTTTGGTGTTATGCAAAGGCCAGGGCAACGACATCATTGCGTTTGTATATGGACATTTGTGGTCAGGAAAAATGTTAGCCAAGCGCAATTTAAGAGACGAGTGACAGCTTTATGAATCGAATTTTGGTTTTATTATTAGCTCTTATTTTCATGAATGAGCGATGGTTTAATTTAATTATTTTTTACCCTCAAGCTGAACATTTTTTAGCTGCCTGCCAGACGTGAAATACATAGGTCAGAGGGATAAAAAAAACGAGGCTAAACAGCATATTGTTTATTATTTACTAGTTTCTTTGTATTTTATTTGCATATACCATTTAGAACTTAAATTGCTTTAGTTACAAGTCTGTACTTAAGCACATGTTCTACATTCCATAGCCATAAACCGATTCTGCATTATTTAAGGACAACTGTTACGAAGACATCATCCATTGACTGGACACCGCACTACATGGGATTTCTTCTGTGCGGCAGCAGCTTCTTGTGTCTTGTGCGCATATTTGTTGGACTTTATTTTTTAATTTTCACAACTTTTGACAGCTTTGCAGTTGGTCACGTACGTGGCCAAGTCGGTGCTGCCATATATTGGATGCCGTTCGAACGGAGCAGGCGAGCGGGGATGACCACAGTGTGCAACAGCTGCCTTTGACGCACGTGACTGGCTGGGAAAACGAAACCCCTCCACCCGGATTCCTTGTACCGGATCCCAGTTCCAGGTCCTTCGTTACCCCGTTGCCCTGGCAAATTTTAATCAAGTTTTCTCGCCACACCGCTCGGCACTCGCTCTTCAGTCTATTTAATTGTCAATTTGTTGCGGCGTGTGTCTGACGACTTAACAAACTCAACTGCCTCCTTGCCGGTTGCCAGATAAATTATGTTCAGCTGAACTGGAGCCTCAATTAGGGGGCCAAAATGAAATGCAGTGCAATCGGTCTGAGCCAAAGGTTCACTCAACCATTCTTATCACTGTGCTGGCCGGGAATTTTCGGTTTATCTTGTCTTAATGATTCCATTGTCAAAGCCATCGGCTACGGAAATTGTCTACACAAATTTAAATATTCAACAGGATATTGCATGAAATATACATGAACCAGATGCATACACACAAAAGGACGGAGATTCTTGTAGGTGAGGTGGCTTAACGAAGACGTTCTGGCCAAAAGGACTGCAGGCGACAAAATCTGTCTGTGCGTAAATAACATTTAGTTGGTTGTTCCTAAGAATTATTTTGACAGCATTTTTGAAATTTTTATCTCAGGTTTCACGTCAGAGTTTTAGTTCTCGTCAAGGTATTTGTTTTGCATATTTTAAAATAATAGAATTCGTTGCAGGCTTAAACCAACAAGGAATATAAATTAAATTATGAAAAGAAATTTTGGCATATAACATTAAATATTCATTATTTTAAAAGTATCCGTTCTACATCGTTTCTCGCTATAAGTAATCACTTAAATAATTTATAATTAAGCACAACTAATTGCCTTCTATTCCCCAAGTTAAATAAATATCTGGGGAGACTCTTTGTATATTTCTGCGCGGAAGGATAACGCATTTATTTTAATCTTCTTGAGAGGTCCTGACTGCTCTAGCATTGATTAGGCAAGCAAATTATATTCCTTTCTTGGCCAGAAGCTGGGCCTACGTTTCCCTGGAGGTTGGCCAAAACAAATGCCATTCATTTCCGATTCCTGGCCGCCAACGCACAAATGTCCTGGGAGCCAGCGACTATCACTCGTTCTGCAAAAGGAGCACACTTATTGTATTATTTAGTCCTCAAACTCCAAACAGCTCTGGCATTGACTTTGACAAGTTGGCCGTCGCTCGAGTGGCATTCGTTTTGTTTTAATCTCTTTGGTCCTGGTCTCGGTTTTTGGCCATGGTCACCGGGGAGCAGTGCTCTGAAATCCTGGCTGGGTTTTCAAGTTCTCCCTCTGTGTCTCTAATGCAAGTTGAAAACTTTTTGATGGCCCAAACAGTGGCAAATCACTGTGATGCTCCTTCTGCAAGGATCCCGATGATGAGGATGATGATGCCCGGCTCATAAACTTTTACGCGCTCATTTTCGCCGGCAAAACGCCAGCTCTTTTGACTTTGTCAGGTTGGTTTGTCGCTAAAAGCGGAGAAAAAAAACCAGAAAACAGAAAATAGCTTTTCATTGTCTGGCGGTGGAAAAGCGAGGAAAGGGCGGGAATGTCAATAAAATAAATACTGTTGACGCAGCGCGGTTATTTCCCAAACACAATCTCCATTACGGCATTTACATTCGCCGCTGTGTGGCAGATACTCGTACTGCCGAATCTGTGTTGCTGTTTGCTAAACACGTTTGTTGACTCTCTGAGTGCCTGTATTTGACTTTAAGCGGCGCACAGATAAAGACATTTGATGCCAGACAGCGTATAACTTCTTGGCCCCCCCTCCACCAGCAATTGTCGGTCATTGTCATTAAGTTGGCCCAAATGAAGATGACTTTTTCTGGGCCTTTCTTCATTTCAATGGGCATATCCTTGTAGCTGGACAGGGTTTGATAAGGCCTGGGAATGTTGAGTCGGATGTATTGAATGATTTTATCGCAGTGCGTCGTTCCTTTTTACCCACATTTCAGCAACACTTCTGCGTAGACCTCCATCCCATTAACAACTCATTGTGAGCTTAGTGAACCCTGAACTGAATTTTCATTTCCTTGCAACTCTAGAAGGCTCGTTCTTACACTGCAAGAAAAAGCGTCATAGCACAAATCGAAGAAAACTATTATTGTTTAAATGAAAACATAGATAGATATGAAAAACTTATATATTCATTTTGTATTATTATTATTATTATTATTCACCTAAAATGGTAGGCTTGAATTTAAGCATGTTTAAAACTTTTCTTTGCCTGCAGCACTTGTTCTATGGTGGCGCTTCAGCTCGGTTTGGTTTATCTACTACTTTATTACTGTAAATCCTCAGATAATTTATTTGATTTGTACGCGCGAATCCTCGAAACCCCCACAAGCTGTAGAACAACAGCAACAAGAACATCAACAGTAGCAACAATGCCGAGAACAACAACAATGGAAGCAACAGCTGCGTTGATGGAGGACCTCGTCCCTTTGTGCGCCTGTGTGCGTATGTCTGGGTATGTGTGTGTGTGTGTGCAAAGGATACGATGGGATGGCAGCTGAGATGTGGGTGCTGATTTGTATCTGCAAACTGTAAAGTGTATCGCATTACAATCAGATTAAGTTAAAGCCACCATATGCACGCCCCTGTCGTCCTGTCGCTGAGCTGCCCAAATTGAATTTAAATGCTGAATTGAAATAAAATTGAAAAAGAATTTACATGCCCAGCGGATATCCATTTCTATTCCATTCTATTTAAAGTAAATTAGGGTATGTCTGCGCCTACACAGATCGAAATTTAAACGGCTATAAATATTTATTTACGCAGCACAAACATTTAGGGATTTTTGTGGCTATTTGGTAAGGTGTATAATTTCATAACATTTATTGTGGAAAGGCATGTAAGGCAGACAAGTCTGAGAAAAGTTTATTTATGTACATCGATTTCATTTTAAGTATTTAAGGCAAAAGCCTATAGACTGATGTGATATTAATATAATCAATAAGTGAACTGTTTGGGACAAATTCTAAGATTGCCTTGGGTATCCTTTACCTATAAATCAATCATTCTAGTCTTAACTATCTGTAATGGGCATGGTGTCATATGTAAACTGAATTTGATGACAGCTTTGGCAATCATTCGATTAAACGCCTTCACTGAAACCACTGCTTTTATTTTGACAAACCTCGCACAAGAACGGAAATATCAGAAAAACGTATTGGGAAATCAAAGGCAGTCGTAACAAAGGGCATTGTGAGCTTTGATTTTTGGATTCTTTCTGCAATTGATGCCGAATGGCCGTTGGCCAAACTCTCACAATCGGCAACCGCAATATGTGAGGCTACCTTTTTCCGTACGAACGTTTCGTTGGCGATATAGAATAGGTTTAGAGTCCGGCTGCCATGTGACAACCGGTCAATTTTATTTTCTTTTTGTGTCCTTAGTGGCAGGCAGCAGAAACTAATGCCAATGGCTGACAGGATGTTGTTCTCTGTGTTTGCGTTTGTGCCACGCAACGGCTGTTGACCAATTTGTGGGCCATCACCAAGTGTGAAATTTCCAATTTCCGTACTGGATGCGATCCCCTTTTCCATTTCCACCTTCCGTTTTTCCCTTTTCCCCCAAACCAACACCATTTTGCGCCCTGCAGCATTTGTCTCACTTTTCGATTGGGCTGCATTTGCATCAATGTTTCGCCGGGTGTTTGTCCAAGCTTTTTTTCTGCCTGTATTTGTTCTGTTTACATTCAGCCATCATCAGCAATAGCGATCTATTTGCTGAACCACTGAAGTGATTTGCTTGGAAAATTGTTTAACCGTCCAGCATTGTAAATAAAATGTTTCAGTTCTGTTTACCCATAGCTTGTACGGAATATTTAGTTTAGAAGAATGCTGCTAGCAATATGAAAGCAAAAAACATTTATAGTTAATTAAATTCAATAAAGAAAGCCGCACTATAAGCGTTGTTTTAAATTTATTTTTAAATGAATTAACCCACGTTCAACTGGCATTGACAAGTCCAGCCACAAGCTCATTAGCCTCACACCCATTTCAGAAATCAAATATCATACGTTCCAATCAACAGGAGCCCCAAACCCGAGAGCTTGCCCTCAAAGCTGATTTGAATTTAATTAAAAGCGTACAAATTGATTTAGCCGAGCTCAGGAATCTTCGGGGACTGGTCATGGAGTGAAAGGTCATCACAGAATTTAAAGACTCTCACAAATTAAAGCGATTTGACCTGGCCAACCAGCTACCTGAGCAGCCTTCGCCGCTGTTCCAAATTAATTATGCTGAAGCGAAAGTTTAATTGAAGATATTGACGTAGAGCCGGGTGTGTTCTGGCATAATTACACCTGTCCAAGTTGTTTCCACTTTGTTTCGGGCGCTTTCAATTTCACGAATGATAAAACCCAAATTAAGATTACTCTGGCTGGTGGAATGGGCCCAGGATGATGGGTTATACGCACTTAAGTCTGTTTTCAAGACGAACATTCCATTCAACTTCTATCAGTCAATTATTGGCTCTGGCCACATTATCAAAGACTGATTAAAAGACCCCGCTCTTTTATATTGGCTTAAAGCCGCAAAAAGGTCTTC
Organism: Drosophila mauritiana; assembly: GCF_004382145.1. NCBI lineage: Eukaryota > Metazoa > Arthropoda > Insecta > Diptera > Drosophilidae > Drosophila > Drosophila mauritiana. The sequence continues at coordinate 5,307,939 of NC_046669.1, forward strand.
AATGGCATACAATAAACAAGTCTTAAAAGACGAACGGCCTAGACCTTCAATACTTTTAGACATCTCTTTCAAGTACTCTTACGAGGGGTATTCACCTTTCCGAAAGGGAAAGAGTAATGAAAATACAATACCACACAGAACTTTACATTGGAATATTACATCATTGCTAAATTAAAATTCTAGTAAATTAACTATCTGCAATTTAATTGATGTATATATTTTAAAGAGTATTTAAAGCTGCAAACCACCAGACAAATTTTCCTGCGCTCCTGCGGTCCCTTCCGCAGGCATTCAACTAAAATAAAAACCATAAATGGCGGCAAAGGCAGAAAAAGAGGCGGTAAATGGGAAAACCCCCAAATGGGGCACGGGGCAATCAAACAGAAAGGCTGCCTCAGCGGCTGACTCAGGATGTGACTTTGAGTGTGTATGTGTGTGTGTGTATGGGGCAACTGCAAATGGCTGCCGGTTAAATTGGCAACACTTTATCAAAAAATATAAAAAGCACTAAAAGTCAAAACGCATGGCAAACTGTTGGCAGTCAAAAATAAAGAAAAATAGAATAAAAGAGACTGGTCTGAAAGGGACAGGGTCCAATCCGGGCCCACAAAGACGATGATGATGATGGCGGCAAAAGGCTTGCATATAGATTGGCAATAAGAACAAGTTGAATCATCATCATGGCAGCGAAACCATCAAAATACTCGTAGGGCAGCAGGGATGTGGAGATGGAGGTACAAAAAATATGCAAATACTTTCGCATAATTCATATGAAATTGTTCTATTTATGAAATGTGACAAGGACGCAATTTATACAGCCCCTTTTCATGGGTTGTTGTCACATTTTAAAGAGAGTTATTTACAATGCGTGTACCGTAGAAAAAGTGTATGGATCGCGTGAAACGTACAGCGTTTATTAGCCATATTAAAGTGTTACGGCTCATTTTAAAGAGGAAACGCTTAAGTTTATCTCATCTGATTATTTTTAATGAAATTCACTAAAGTTGCACTTGGCAGTATACTTTTTTCAGTTTGATATATTATTGATGTTTTTATATGTGCTCACATTTACATTTATGGCTTACATTTTAATGTTTAATACAGCTTCAGCCAGCACAATCAGTATATAATTTTCATGTATTTTTTCCCAATGCACACACACACACACATAAAGCTCCTGTTACTGTTTCATTAACCAATAATTCAGGCATGCCTCATTCTGATCATGAAATGCTACTCATTTTTTTGTGCACATGCAATTGTTGTTCTTCGGCCAAGATTGATGGATAAAATTGTTTGCAGGCACCAAAAGAATTCTGCTCGTTTTTTGTCCCATGTGGCTGATTGAACAGCATTGATGAAGTTATATGAAGCTTTTTTGCGTAGGTGTTACGTTTTAAATTGAAAGAGAATATTTGAAGAGGATATAATTGCAAAAAAACTGCATACCCATGCTGAGTTTAATGATAGATGCTCTGTTTAATAAGCAATATAAAATTCCCTAGATAACATATTTTTTACTGGATTATTTTCTTTTCCGCTGTGCAACATAGTTTCAAAACAATCAAAAGTGAAAAGCAAAAATATACACTCCTTTGATTTTCCACCCATTTGGGTAGCGGAAAGTTCATGGATTACCAATTAACAATCATTTGCACTTCCCCGAACTACGCTAAGCCGCAAATGTGAATGGCTAGAATATATTGAAAATGGATGTTAAGCTGATGCCACGACAACGAAATCTTCAGACAATGGCCGAGCGAATAAAGTGTAAATTATTCAAAAGGTAGCTGCTGTGCTGCGAAGGAATATGTCATTTCCTACAGCCCCACAATGGAAATTCCACTCCACAGGCGAATCAACCAAACCGAAACGCAGAAAAGAAGGATGGTCGACTTGAAAAGTTCCTCGGCAAATGCATTAAATTCAGTTTTCATGCAACTGAGACAACAGTTGAGTAAATTATGGCAACGAGCTGCCGCCAACTATCCAAGAGTAGCAGAAGCTGGCTTTTCCGGGAAAATTGGGAGGGAGGTTGGGGAAAATTGGAGGAAAATGGCTGCAGGAGGATGAAAATAAGTGTCAGTCTGGCTGGCAGGCTCTGTTTGGTCTCTTGAAATTTTTATGAAGCGTGTTGAATTTTCCTTTCAAGCTTCAGCTATCATCATATTGGAAACTTTAATAAGAGAAGACACAAACTTTTTTATTAATATCTGAAACAAATTCTTTTTATTAATTGTGAAACTTTTTTTGTGCTTAAATTTGAATAGAGAAAATAATAGTTCTTTAATATTTAAATTCTTGAAACTGAATAAATTTGGCATTATTTTTTAAGCAGCTTTGTAACTGTCAACAATAAACAAATAAAATCAAAAATCAACTTTATACGCTGAAAAATTAAAAAAAAATTTTTTTTCGATACGTAAAATGCGTTCTTTTTTACCAAGAAATAGATGTAACCTTACTATGCTAACTGTTTTGCTTCGAAACCCGAAACAAACTGAACTTCATTGGCAGAGAACCATATTCCGTTCGGATTATTGTTCGTTGAGTTTTCCACTTCGTATAAGAGTTTTTCTGCGCGTGCGTGTGAGTTAATATTTTGTGGAGAGTTCAACTCTTACAGTATCTAAACAATATTGTTGTTGATGATGGTTTGGGCCACAAACTCACATTTTTTGAGTTCAGAGAAAAAACAGCCAAAAGAGCGGAAGAAAATGAAAGAAAAAATCTTAAATTTCATTGGCTAAGCAAATGTCACAAATTAGAAGGCAATACAAACACGAAGAGCGTTAATGGAAAGGAAAGGGAATGCGGAAAAAATTATTAAGGTAGGACACTATAAATATATTTTAGCGAGCCACACTAATAAAAGAGGAAGGAATGCAAGGAATAAGGATTCAGTCGAAAATATGAATAACCATCTGGTTGTACCTTTATTGGACCATCTCTTTGTGTTCCCTCTACAGTATGTGTGTACTTGTGAATCCATCAACCAACCGGGGAAAACTCATCATAAAGTGTAGTGGATGAGAGACTCCCATTCCCACAGACAGTGCACATGGAGCCGAGGAAGGATTTACGGCATCCGCATATGGGCATCATCTTTATCCGAGTGTCTGCGGCTCTGCCTTTTATATTTATTACATCATTCGATGGCATAAACTCGCATATTAAGTGGATTGATGTATTAATATTTAAACGGCGATTTGTGGTTTGCGGTAAGCTAAAGTTGCTTGGGGGTCCAACTGCGAGCCAGTGCTTAACCTTTGACCCTTTCACGAACATATGGCAGGCACTTTAGGCATAATGAGGCATCAGCATATCAGAGAATCGATAAAACTAATCTAACCATTTTGTAGGACCATTATTTTGCGAACAACCTTCTGCCCTTTCCCCTGATCTGGTCACATTAAAAGGCGCCACGCATTGTGAAGTCCCGTGCAAACTTGTGTGTGTGCGTGGCTCATAAATAAAACATAAAGTCGCCTGCTTTTTATTTTTATACATTTTGTATGCTGCTGCAACCTCCGAAGTGGAGGAGAACTTTTCCGAGGTCGCCGAACATGTTTGGAAAATGTTTATAAAATGACGCAGAAAGCGTACAAGTCATAAATAATGCGTTTCAGCTGGTGGAGACGGGTCATAAAAAGGTAAGATGCAAAAAAGGCGGAGAAGACGAAGTTGAAGTGTCGCAGTAATTTGAAATTAGCACGCGTTTGACATGCAAATATCGGGAAACAAGTTGAGACCGCATCTCCCATCTGGCATTTACAACTGCAGGGAGCACGCGGCGTATGCGCAATATGCCATCCATAAGTTCTTTATTACAAAACAGAACCCTAGATGAGGGTCACTGTAAGACGACCCCAATACTGACCTTTTTGAGAGAGTGCTCGGAATGCCAATGAGGTGGGTAACTTTAAGATGACCCCGGTAGAGATCAATCTATACTTTATTTCCCATTATCCTTTTGTAGCCTGCGGATGTCTTTGGCAAATAAATAAATTGCAAGTGACACATGCACAATTATTTACAATTAATTACGTCTGTGACACAGTAACACCCTTTGTCCCTCGGACGAGCAAAGGGTCAATGTCCTCCTTCCTTTTTGATTATCTCGCTCAAGTATGCACTTGTGGGGGCGTGGCATTTGTTGAACTCCCACCCACAATACACAAACTCAATCGATTAACATTTAATTGCATCTGCGGCTGCCCGAATTTAGGGCCACAAATTCCGTAATCGAAATTATTGTTGAGGCCTCTGCGCCAGAAATCGTCGCATTATGCCCGATCCCTGAGTGTATATATTTGATGCGAGTTGCGGGGCAAATGCAAAGCTCATCAGGTGCAGGCTTACCATCAATGAACAATGAAATTAGGAGATGCGACCTGGAAACTGGTATTTACCCACGTTCCAGGGATTTCCGTCAACCAGGAATACACTGAAGTGACCCCTGAGCGTGGGCCAATTTAACGCAGTTACAAAAGCAAGAAATACGCAATCAAATAATCTCGAACAAAAAAGAGGAAAAATCTGAAGTTGTTTTTCGTGGCTGCGGTTTTCCCTTACCACAATTTCGTGACAACAAGCAGCAAATACTTCCGCATTTCACACGCTTTTCCTCGACTTGAACTTTCCGAGGGAAAAGTGGGTAGAATTCCACAAATGTTAGCCCAAAAATAACATTTGAATGCCAGAAAGGTTTTATTTTCAGCCTCGTCGGAGGCAAAAAGAATGAAGAGCAGTGGAAAAGGTTGAGGGGAAATGGCAGTGAAATGGAAATGTAGACAACTCTATTTGGAGGTGTTTTTGGGAGGGGAATGTTTCTTCATTTGCGACTGAGTGAATAAGTGACACTTTTTTCACCGTTGTTTCCAAGCGCAGACAAAAAACAAACAAACTGAACCAAAGTTCTGAATTTTTCTAAATTGGTGTGTTTGCTCTGCACTTTTTCTTGTTTGCAACTCTCTATACTGATACTGATCCGATTGAATTTCGTTGAAACGCGTTACAGAACATGAATATTTGATTTTGTTGTTTGTTTTTAATTTACTCGAAAGCAAATTTGTTTAGCAATGCCCATCTCACTTCCCATCTCACATGAGCAGCCAAACGAAAGTCATTCGGTGCCCCTTTGGATGGCACCCATTAAATCCCCTCAACTCCTGTCTGATGCACTCCATTGATGGAAATCGATATTCGGATGGAGTCTTGCCACTGCACTGCACTCAATTCATTTGGAAATCAGAAGAAGAGTCTGAACATATATCTTTGGTTTCTGCTTCGTAAGAAGTGCTTATTCCCTTCATCCCTTTTTCTGTTCTAATGAGCTTCCTTGGATATAAGAGAGAGTTCTTATGTACAAATCCTGCCAGTGTTGATTTATAAATATCTCTTATTATTTATGCCCTCAGCTAAGCAGCCTTCCACATGCCCATGCAAATGCGTAAATATCCTTTTCAGGCACTAGATTTATGCACTCCAGATGCTGGCCTGAGTCAGAGGTTAAAGGAAGGCAAGCTTCTTGACGCTTTTCAGGCGAAAGCGAGTCCGATTCAGAAAGGATTTGACCCATTCGTCTGTTTGCCGGGAAAATGTATCTCAAAAACTTAAATTCCATTTATATATTTCATCATCATCTGAGCTCAAGTGCTCACACGAGGGGCGGGAAGGGGAGTGTGCCAGCTGTTAATATTTTGACAATGATGCATAAGTCCTGGACGGCGGACACAGGACGCTCGACTCCTAATGCCAGACAGACAGTTGGCAAGATGAATGTCGACAGTCGGATGAAATCGGAATCCGAATTTCATATTCAGGCCAGACTTCTAGGCACTCGACCCTCAACGCCGACGCATTCCTCGTGTTTTGCCTGCTATTGTTTTATTGTGGCCATTCTGCTGGTGATGCTCGTTCCTCGTTTAACTGGCACCTTCATTAGTTATTCAAAAATAGTCGAGGTCGGATGAGAGATGGCCAGTTGGAGTGAGATGCTGAGGTGGAACCCAACTGGAGGCGTGTCAGGATGGATTGGGTTGTCCTTGGCCAAAAGCAAAGTGCACATGTGGATCTTAGAAGGCATAAGAATGACAAGGGACAGAAATTGTGACCTGACCTTACAGGAAATTCTTGGATTTCAGGGTTTATGAGAACTTATTGGGAAATCTGTGAGATAACCATCGTTTCTATATCTTTCCAATGCTTTAATCTGTGTCACGTCGGATTTTCGTATTTTATTTATAGAAGAGGTCAAACAGTTTCTAATGACTTTAAAAATCTGTTATATCCCTATATCAGTTTCTTTTAATGGAAAAGACAATAGAAGATCCTTCTGGCTTTCCTGGAGGTTTATGACCGCCTCACTCATTGTATGGAGGACAAAACGCCTTTTCCGATTACATTTTCCTGACGTGGGTCGTACTTTTACCTTTATCCGGTTTTCGTTATCCAACAAATGAGCGAATAATTGTGCGATACAAGTGAATTACAACGCTTAAGCGCTTCAATTGCCAATGGCAGTGACAGCAATTGTTGTCCTGCGCGTGTTAATGAGTTGTTAAGTTCCCCGAAAGAGTCCGCCCACCCATTTAACCCCTTTCGACCACCTTAACCCTCGACATTGTCTGGTGCTCAGCCAGCAGCGATAAATGTCAATTGCAGGACCTCGTTCTGAAATTCTGAATCTGCATTGACTGGGAGAGATGATGTAGCGGGCCTATTCAAAGTTCAAGACCCGCTGCGGCTCATTACATGTCCGAAATGCACTGCCGCCCAGGAGGAGGACGATTCAGGATGATTCAGCTGGCGAGCTGCGGACAAAGGACTAGCCAATGCAAACATTTCGAGGGGAAATCGGTGAAAATCGGAGGAATGTAGAACAGAGGAGCACATGGAGGACATGGTGGACATGGAGAGTGACTGGTCAGGATGGTCAAGTGGGGGTCATAAATCGAGAGCGGCTAATGCCGGGGTGTGTACTTCATTCTGCCTGCTGTTGGCATTCATTGGCATTGGATCTCTCCTGTGGGAGACTCAAATTCAAATTCAAATCGCAATTCGAAGTAAGTGGGATGACTTTAAGGCGCCTTATTAATGTGGGAGGGGTCAGACAGGGGCAGAGCTCCCCAGCTGAACTTTGTCTGACTTTGGCCAGGATAGTCGACTTGGTCTCCTTGATTCTGGTTTTCCAGAAACCGAAAGGCGATACTGACAGTTTCAGACCAAAAAGAAAAAGAGGAGAAAATTCGTTGAAATTGACAGCTTCTGACCGAAGCGATGACTCTTTATCAGTGGTTCTATTTATGGATTTGAATAGGGATTGCTGTCCCATCTTATGATGGAACTTTCTAAAATAGTACTGTATGAAAGTGAGATGAAAACCTATCCCAATATTTAGGGGTTAAGGGCAAGTCACAATGCAAATGTTGTGCAAACAAGACAAACATCACGAACTAGGCAAAGTCAGGTTGGACAAATACGTCCCAGTGCTCCCACTCTCCATCGTCCCATTGGACACGATGTCAAGACGTCAAAGCAAATTGATTTATTGCCCCACCGAAAGCCACAGGTGTCCATGTTTCAAGTTCTGCTTCCCTCGTACTTGGGATCCTTTGAAAATCGGTGTCCTCGGTTGTCCTTCCCCTTGACAGACATTGCGGTCGCCATCAGCAGAATCCTCGCGGCCTAATTTTCACTTTGTTGTCCTTCAATGGCCTCCTATGAAGTCGTCGACGTTTGCGGTTTTTGGATCTGCTGAGAGGTTCTCCTTTGCTCCTTTATCGATACCTATAGATAAATCTTGTGGGGTGTTAGAATTCAATTCTTCACCAAGTTCTTAGTGGAAATGGGGGAGTCGTTTCTCGTTCCACCTGCTAATTCGAATTTAATGCCTGCTGCTCAACATGACAAACATGGCAAGTGTCCTGTCTGCCATGTGAATGGCGACAGGTGAGCAGAAAGCGGAGGAGTGCGGCTTGTTTGCGGTGAATGGGAGTCCCTGTCCCGTTGACAGTTTAATTGAATCTAAATCCCGACTGTGCCCGACCAGTATGAGCAGAAAATATGTTTTTAATTTCATTGTTTGCTCTGCCCCACATGAGCTAAACAAGGAGATTTATGAGGGCGAAGGGGATGAGTAGAGGAAATCTTCACATATTGCAAGAATGAGCCTCATGAAAACTCCAAAGAAATGAGGTAAAGTGCAGGCTGCAAGTTCCCACAAGCGTAAAATGCAAGAGAATATTACCGTTTGGCATACGAAAACCATAAAATCCCTAATATATGCTAGCTTTATTTGGAAAATGTAGCTTTAAAAGTTTGTTTTAACGCTCGTTCTTCAGGCTAAAATGATTTATTATCTACCTGAACGCAGTACATTTTGCATATTTTTGTGCTGTTCGTGACAGCAAAAACTTCGATAACAACAACTGAAGTGACATTGCAGATAACTGCAAAAAAGTTCAAATATCAAAATATTATTTTATGAAATTTTTTCCACCTAAACAGAATTTTTTTACAACTATATATAGGAAATTTTGTTTTATAAAATGCGGTCCAATAAATTTATTGACATTAAAATCGCATTTGTCTTGCGGCTTGTGTGAAATATGTCAAAAGTTTTGCTGCGGCTCAACTGCTCCTCCGAACGAAATAAATCTAAATTTGGGTCTGAAAAAAAAGAACGCATATGTGAAATCCGGACGTCGAGGATTTATCGCTGACCCAGTGTTATAAAACAGCTGAAACAATCAACGCGGGCCTGAGTCCAAAATAAAACCGCTTTCTCATTTTCAAATTGCCAAACAGAAATCGCCAATACATGAAATGATTCTATGACATTATATTGAAGCATCTTAATAATCAATTGTTTTGTAAAAAAAATATTTTCGGCATAATTTTGCGTGGATTGCATCAATCGCAATTTCATCTATGTTCGCAATGAGTTTTATTATAAATGCAAAATAATGAGCCTTCATACAATGTCAAAACTATCGATTTCCTGACACATGAGCCCCACCCCACTATATGAAGAATCAAACACTCGAAAAAATGCGACCATATGTTGGAAAAACTCAAGAAAATAACAAATTATTTTTTTATTTTCTGATATATGGAAAAAGATTTTTAAATCATAGACGGCAATAAACTAGTAGTAAAAATATTTCGATATTTTGTTTTATTGCACTTGTTTTACATTAATTTCCTAAATGTAGTTGTTTCTGCTACCAAATTTTTTCCTGTGTTGAAAAACTGCCAACGTCAGTTGAAAACTCTCCAGGCAGCAGAACAGAACCGAACCGCAGCGAACAGGATGGAAAGGCATCTCCCCAGACAAGAGCCTAAAGGCCGATTGCACAATAGACTCGGTTGGGCATCGAGAGTGACACACACCATGGCAGATACGTTGCACATCATTCTGCAAAGTATCCTTATTCCCAGCATCCTTCCGTGCTCCCATCCTCGCAGAACATCGCCACACTATTTATGAAGCCGCCAAGAGCGCAACTTTCGAGCCATAAATATGAGTCCGCCATGGCGAAGTCAAGGAACTTGGCGGATAGTTTCGTTTCGTTCTTGTTGCCAGCGGCAATTATTATGAATTTATTGATTGCCCAATAATGGTCTGATGGGGCGCGGCTACCGCTGACATGGGATCCAAAGTGCTCCGCTGAAAAGCCGCAGCTCTAGGCCACCGAAAATGCTTTTAATCTGATTGCATGCGCTGGTCACGAAGTTCGCCGAAGGAAGGGAAAAGATTACTATTGAATAAAAAATATTTATGCACTTGAATGGCGTTAGATAGATAGATAGATGATGGTGGCTTGCAAAGTCGAGGCCCCGCAAGCAAGTGAAAAAGTTTACGGATTATAAATCAAAACTTTCAATTTTCTTTAGCCCCTCGCTTCAGGGTTGTCGCTCGCTGCTATTGCTGACGGCAAACTTTTCTCAGACACGGAAAAACTTCTCAGTAAAATATACAAAAAGAAAAGAGTGGAAGAGAAATGTAAAAGAAATTGAGGGAAAGTCTAAGCGAGTCAGTGGGAACAATTGATTGATTGACTGACAGGTTTTTGTTAAGGACAAAGAACGAAAGTGCCATCGAAAGTGCAAATTAATTGCACAAATGTAATTATAGCTCGAGCTTGAATAATTTTTTAGAAGTGAAAGAGATTTTCAGGCAAAGTGCACGAATAACAATTCTTTTATATATTTAAGTGAATATATAAATAGAAAAATAGTTTCCTATAATCCTTGCTTTTACTTAACGAATCATTTTCTTTCCTTTACCCGAAGTAAGCAAATTTTCATATAATTGGCCTGGCCAATGTATTTCGCCCTAATTCCTGTCCAGCTCTCTGGTCTTCTCAGTTTTCAACCTCAACGCATTGCTGCTCATTTAAACGTATCCTTAGAATTTAACCACAACCGTTGCACACAAGAATACATAAACAGGGAGACAATGAAAATGTTTCATAAAATTAGATGTGAGCCTTTGAAGGTCCTGTTTTTGTGTTGTGGTGTGGTATTTCGCCCGAGATATCCTGCCATGGCCTGGCCTTGGCTCGCTGGCGTAAAATGTAATCAAGAAAACATTTAAATGAATGGCAAATTCAAAATTGCATGCATATTTCATATGTGCAGCCACAAAATGCTCATGTAATTGCGCACAAGTTTTCCCCAAAGAGGATGACAAGGAGTTGCTCCCAAAGTAGGAGATGATGGTCGGGGATTGCATAAATTCAGCACTTCAGCTGCCCCAAAACTTTGGATGATGACAAAACGAGGAAAAGCTGCTCTCGAATGCCCAGGCATGCTCTGAAAATTTGCACATTGATTACAAGCCGGAGGAAGTAATAATTAAACAACAACATCAAAGAGGACAAACTTTCCATAATCGAAATTAAACATAATTTGTTTACTAAACACGTCGGTCGTTCGAGGCAAACTTGACCAAGCCCTAATGACCTCCAACTCAACTATTTGAAAATTCCAAGTGGCACCTGTTAATGTGACAAGCCAAGTTCCTGAATCTGCCTTCTGACTTCCACACATTAGTGTACAACTTTGGATTCTGAAGCCTTTCCCCAAATTAGTGATGTCAATTTGGCCAACTTTTGAAAATATATTTAGGTGATTTTAAAGGGGAAAATAATGTCAAGTTAATAGAATTCTATCGGTAATCAGCGAAGTAATGACCTCAAATAAGTATATAAAATACAAATAAATTCTTAATCCATGATAACCAGACATAATGACCCATACACTTTGCTTGTATAAATAAATAAAACAAAAGGATGGCAGTTTCCTAAATTAAATGGGTGTCATCACTGATCGCCAGGCAGCCAACCACATGGAGAGGACCTCAGCCAGGAGAAGTCGTTAAAAAGTAAAAATCAATTTATGAGTAAACGTTAAGTGAAAAAGTTTTGCCATTAAAAGGCAGCGTAGTCGTAAAAGAGGTGGGCGAAACTTGACAGACCTTGGGCTCCAAAGGTGTTGAGGAGATAAATCAATTTGCTTGTTGCACAGTTGTGCCAGTTGCCAGACCAACAAAAAGGTTTAATTAACGAACAAATGTCAACTGGTGCGGCGGCAACACTTAAGGCCAAGCAGAAGCAACTTTTGTCCGCAATTAGGGCTCGAATGAATGACAGTCTGAATGAATTACTAACTGACTGAATGACTTACTGAATGGCGGAGGTGGAGGATGGTGGATGGTGGGTGGCAGATGTGTGTGCAAGTGCCAGTTGAAGGAGCATTTGTGTGGCCAAGTGCTCGATTGTGTGTTAAGAGATTTCTCGTGCTCAATTAAAGCCAAAATGCAACTTTAATTCATTGAGGACGTGGCTAAAGAAAGGACCAATTAAATATAGTGGCTGTTAAATCAGGTCATTCTGTCGTTACAGATAAGTACTATGTATAAATTTTAAAGTATTTCAGCACTAAAATCATTAATGATCAATATTTTCAAGAAGCAAAATGTTTCAAAGTATTTCCAAGAATCAAAATAAATTTAATGACAATTGAAAGCCGTTCCTTGGCTTTACAATGAAAGTTCAAGCAAAGTTCAAACTCCAAAAATACAGGATGAGGAAAAGAGCAAATGGCATTTAGTTTGCCGACTTAAGTGTCGGAAAATTCCAACGAAATTGAAACCAAAAGCCAACAACTAACAAACTGAAAGCGAATAAATTGTCACTTGCAAGTTGCTTGAATTGAAAGTGCAAATATTAACATTCAAAGCAATCCAACACTTGTGGCATACATATCTATTTGGACAGCAGTCCTCACAGCTAGTCCTTTTGGCCGGCTTACAACAATGTCCCAGTGTCAAGAGTATCCTCGTGTTCCCGGCAGCCTCAATTCCCAGCGATGTTCGCACTCAATCTCTGCGTGCCTGCCGACTGCAGGCGGTCCCCTTCAGAAATCAAAAGTTGAATGCGAAAGCAGGGCAAACAATGAGTGAGTGTTACCATTTCCAGCGAGACACAGAAAAAATTTTACGATTTTTAAGATATTTTTTGTATCAAATATTATATTTCGAATATATAGCGATGCCTAAAGGTGTGCAGTGAAAATAAGTATATACAAAAATAGTGGCACACTTCAAAATCCTTTATAAACACTTTTAAATACAATTTGTGCTGAAGTCATATTTTGCATTCTCAAGTAACACGCCACAAGCTTTGTGTTTTGCCCGCAAAATTATAGCTTAAATTGAACGGATTTTCTATCCGTGCACTCTCCGCAGGATATCAAATAATATTTGAACTGGCATCTCAACCGAGCGCCGGATGAACATTTTGCATTCGTGTTGACACAGGCTTGGGACTCATTAGGCTCGGGCGGAAATGCTTAAGTATTTGGGGTGTGCTCCTGCCATTAAGGACCCACTACCATGTCGCATTATAAATAATTAATGCCTGTTTAAACTTATAATGTGTTAAGCCTTTAACGCCCGCTCGCAGGCATTTATTTTTGGTGGTTATTAAATTAAAAGGGCAAACTCATTCGGCAGCAAATTTGCATGCCTGGCACAAAGTGAACGTTCAGCAGAAATCTTTAAGTAGCCAATTAGCCAAATGTATCCCATGCTCAAAGTTCACATTGCGCATTGGAAATTAATTCAATTAACTCGATAATGACTATGTCACAGAATGCGGCATCGAGAGCCACTTCCAATTAACCCTCGGCAGCCAATGCGAGTTTTGTGCCACTGCAGCAAAACTGGGAGATATAGTACGAGTACCAGAAGATTATCACATTTCGGCCAGGGGATTACTATGTTGTGAGTGATACTCAGAGTTTAATTTCCATTAAGCAAAATGCTTTGCATTTCGGCCGTTGGGTAAATTTGCACTAACACATGTGCATACCGAATATTTGCACATATATGGCCATATATTTGGGCAAAAAATTATTAAATTCAATGAATTATTTATTTAGCAGGTGGCGCTGACTGAATAAACCCGCATATTCCAATTAACACGAAACGGCCAAAACAAATACACGCTGAGAGGGGCATAAATTTCAATTGAAATATATATATATATTTATGTCAACTTTAAGCCGATTAATGACCAACGGAAAGCGAAATGCTCCGGCTACCTATTGAAATCAATTAAAATGCCAACGCGAAATGCTAGTCAAAAGTGAGTACCCAGGGACATTAACAATTTAAATGCATTATTTCCCAGCCGGGCAATAAATTTCGTAAAATCAAAATGACAATTTGCCCGAAATTGTTGTTCGTCATTAAAAAGTTCAATTATCAACGCTGGCAATCATTTGCCAACCTATCGCAAACGAGGGATGTAAATTCCTCAAATTACAAACTTTAAATTGAGTCATAAAATGGCGCACAAAACTGGTCGCAATATTATTTAATTAATGGCTCACGTCCATATCCATCTTTCGTCAGTATTAATCCAGCCAAATGAAATGCGATTAAAACTCAATGCTGCCAAATACATATTTAATTAAAATTTCGCCTTTATTTGCGTACAAATTAAACAACATATGTAAGCGAGGTGGGCTGTGCAATTGGTGCCGACTCTTGTTTACATCTGCATTCCGATTTTAATTGACTTGGCAAATAATAAAGAAATGCATTCAGTTTTTTGCTTCGCCAATCGTATGAATAATCGCAAAAACGGATTGTGTGGGCTTATAAAATGATTATGGATAATTTAATGGAAATCCGATTTAAAAATAAGCTTAAATTGCGTTATGCTTGTGAGTAATTTTAAATGCAACTAGTAGGGCGGAAAAGCGCAGATGGATTGTGATTTTTTTAGATTGTAATGCCGTTAAATTTAAAGTTTTCAGACCATAAAGGCGTTCTACTTAAAATAAAATTTAGTGAGGAACCACAGAGCACTTCCGCTAAAATACACTTTAATCAAAGGAAAGCCTCTTTACCACACTCCATAAAGCAGGAAAGAGGGAAAAAGTGAAAAATCAAAATCATAAACATTTGCTTAAGTGGTCTGAGGGCATACCGAATCGCGTCCAGGGTCATGCAGTAAGAACTAAAAACCATGAAGTGGTTGCCGAATAAAATATTAGGCATTAATATTCACACCCTTCGAGGACTCACGACGGTGGGGTCATGACCCCACCCAAACCTGATACCAATCCCAGCTGGCCGGGGCTGACCTTTTTGGCAAAGTGAGCAGCAATAAAAGTTTAAATAGAAGTGCCAACAAACCACAACAGCACTCATCACGCTCCAACGCCATCGACCATCAGCAAATGGGGCAGGTGGAAGTGGGCCTGGTAAAGCGGAAAACACTCCCCAAAAACACAAAAACAAAAAAAAAACAGGAGAAGGGAAATCCGGAAACCTCAAAGCAGACAAGCTAACAAGGATTAGTGGAAAATTTGCTGAAGGCAGCGTTACCCAAAATATATATTTTCGGTTTTTGGTTTGCTTTAGTTTGCCAAACACCAATGGTCTTTAAATGCGAAAACAAAAGATGCAATCTGATTGAACACTTTAAAAGTGCGTTTTCAGCCAAATTGAAAACCTTTAATTAGCCTAATTTAGCGTTGGGAAAAACTAATGTTGTAATATGCAAATTATTTTCTAATCTGGTTCTCGATAATTTGCTTATGCAATGGCACGAAAGTGTTAAACATTTTCAATTATGTGATTGCGAGTGAAAATTGTTTTTATGCATAATGCATTAGGTAGAGAGAAACTTTAAGTTTAGATAATCCTGCGTTGGCTACTGGGATTTTTGGTAAATAGAGGAGAAATCTAGTTTAAAATAATTATATGATAAACTTGAAATATAATTCATAGGCAGCCAATTTGATGTTGGCAATTTAAAAATCATTAAATACATTTTACACATCAGTTTGTTAATAATCCTTTTATTTTCAATACTTGCTGCATTAGCTGGGAAAACTCTGATGACGGGGGAAAAAATTAAATTATCCCACTCGCCTTTGTGGCGCTTTTTGTGCAATTTTCCAGCATTGTGCGGGGTTAAAGAGTAGAAGTAATAATACTCAAATAAAACATTTACAGGCACAGACGACGAAAAACTGTAAATGACATGCCGAACGGGGGAAAACTCGAGCGGGAAAAGCGGAAAACTGCGGTTAGACCACAAAAACAGAGCAGACTCGTTGCCATCGTCTCTTGTCGTTTGTCGTTTGCTCGAGTCAAGTGGAGTTGAAGGAGCTGCGAGTGCACTTCATTTCGTAGCCCCCTCGACACTTCAAAGCCCCCCCTTTGCAACCGCTTTTTAGTCCCTTCCCCCCATGGACCCCTTTGAACCCCTTTCAATGCCCCATTCGGCGGCAGTTGCCTCATAAATTGAAGCCGAAAAAATGCGCTTGTGCCAGGCACTTGGAAAGAAGACTGCCTACAGCAAATAGATAAAGACAGAATCTACGAGGGCACAGGTAAAAATGGGCGGAGAATCTGCACAAAATGTACACTTCAAAGTTCGTGCTTCTAAACTATGTTCTTATTACCATATTTGTCTAGGAATATTAATATAATTTACTCCGAAAATATTCTGAATGAGAATTCTAAAAATCATGTGATTGTAAGAACTAAAATTGGGATAATTCTACAATTATTTTCTCCATCCCTTTCTCCTTTAGAGATTTCCCCTCAAATTCAAGAGCCGCTAGAATTGTTAAATGTTATTATTAGTATAATTGCTACTAAATATTTTTTCGCGTGTATAAACGTGCAACAAATCGGGTTTTAGGTGGCAGCAACATTTAGTTCACTTTACCTATTTCCTCCCCTGTTTTCCGGAGATCCGCTTCACTTCACTCCATCCGAGAAAACAACAAAACCGCAAATGCGACAAAAGCAGAATGCAATTCGCACTTGAAACTCCGTGGCGCCAACAACAGCAACAACAGCCTAGCCAGAATGCAAAGGAAAGATCCTTACTTTTGTGGTGAAACAAAAAAAAAAAAAACTCTCGCAGGCAAAAGTCCGCGTTTGCTTTTCCACTTTTCTTTTTCTCAGCAGCAAACGGCTGCTCCCCAATTTGCTGCAGAAAATGAAAATTTAAATTTTTAACCAACGCCGAGCAGGCTGGCCAGAAAGTTTTCCAGCTACACTTTTTACCGCTGCCGTCACTGCAGCTGGGAAATTTCACACATTTCCCACAGCGCATTTTCGCAACCTGTTTTTTGTTACCATTTTTTTGTTCTTTAATTTTTTTTTTGTTTTTTGTCAACGAACGAAGGAAGCCGTCAAGCTGTTCGGGCGAGTGATGAATGAATGGAGGAGACCCCTCGCAGTCGCTTTTATTTAGCATAATGAAAAGGGAAACCGGGAAACCGAATGAAGTTTGATTGAAGCTCGAAACCGGTCCTAGTCCTGCATGTTTGGAGCCGGGATCCTCCTGGGGCAGCACTTTCGCTGGGTTTTGTTCCGCACTGCTTACGAGCTAACAACAATCATCAGCACACAGTGCCCCCCGGGCCAAGGAATGCACATCCGACACCGTGTATCCTGGCCACTTTCCCCGCCCATTTCCCAGGACCACCCATCCTGTCAGCATGCAAGAAATGCCTCGAGTGCATAACTGCCTGCCAGGCTGTACACTGTGAGTAATATATAGATTTAAATACAATACGTTAATTATTCCTTATCTGTATTATCCCTAACACTGTTGTTTGAAGCTTACTCCTTTTTCATCAGCTTATAAACTGTCAGATGCACCACAATTTTCGAAATCATGCGCGTAAAGCTGCCAAGATTTGTTCGCTGTGCATTCTCTAAGCTCTGACTTTCACCCTGACTCCGGCATAAATCATGGCTGGCATTTGCATGTTCCGCAACCTCCTCCTGCATGCAGCTAATCTTCGTCCTGGCCAAGTGGGAAGTGCATCCTTTGTATGCCTTTTGTTTGCCTTTCATGTACTTGCTCAATTAAAAAATTGCTCCAGTAGGGGGCAATTCGGGTTTGCCTTGTCGGGCAATTAATATGTTTGGTCTCCGGCAGAGAAAGCATTTTTAATTGCATTTTCTCACGAAATGCAGCAATTTCGTTTGCCCGGGCTTTTCACACCTATAAAAATGTAAATTTTTCCTTTCACCTGCATTGAAAGGAAAACGTGGCTTATATCTGCCCAGATAATATTAATTGCCGCTGCATTTGTTAAGCTATCTGAACTGACCCTCATTCGAAGTGAATCTTACGCTTTTTTTCGAGCATAGAAAAATGACTACAAAAATGTGCAGAGTTGAACTCTAGAGCCTTTTGCCTTCGGCCTAAGCTGAACAGCAACTGTTTCTTGATTTGGCTAAATAGAATAAACTTCGCTCGTTTTGGTCGCTCGGAAAACCGAAGGGAAAATGCTCACTTTGAATGGAAACGCAGGCGCCAACTTCAATTTCGAAAATCGAGAGCAACTCTCCAAAGAAAGAGAAATGGTAAGTTATAAGAACTCAGAGTGAGATTTATGTCTTACAAAGCTGAATGTGTCTTTAATAGTGTCTTCGATCTATTAGGAAATAATACGTTTTTTTTAAGTTACTAAGTCGATCTAACAAAATATTATGTTATATCATCTTGATATTTGTAAAACATTATTTCCAGATTTTAAGTTCAGTCAAACGAAGGTATTTGTTGCAGACTGTGATCTTCCATTCAATATCTAAAAATCAAAAAAATATATTTATATCAGAAAGCCTTTTCTGCACAACGTTAAGGTCATGAATTCAACATTTATAAATTGTTATACATTTTTCTGGTCCTCGTATCTCAATTTGCATTCCATTTCAACCATGCAAAATATTTCTATTAGAAAAATAAATCTCAGGGTTTACTCACAACTAGCACGGAAATAAAAATTCCGCAATCTGGTGAGGAAAAAATATTTTTAATTTTGCTGATTGTAGTTGCCTACAACTACAAAGGTACACGAAAAATTCTTATCAACAAACGTTGAAAAATGTGTGCAATTAAAAACTCTCAGCATACAAAAACAACAAAAAAAAAAAAACAGAAGTAAAAAATAAGAAACAAGTAGAAAGAAAATGTAAATTCAGCAAAACAATCATAAGAGAAATTAAAAGAAGCCCAAAGAAGGTTCTGGGAATCATTGGATTTTAATTAACAGAAAAAAAAGGAAGGGAAAGGGGGCCAAAAAAAGGGGTAACAAAGCCAAAGGACCTTCGGCATTGGTAAAAAAAAGGAGGATACACATGCATATTCTGTGCACTTTGTGCTCTCGTTGTTTGTGTGTTTTTTAGTTTACTCCGGGACTTTGGTCCTTGGTTTGTACTCAATGATTTTGGGTTTTCATTGCATGATTGCACTTTTGCGGTATTTCATTTACTTGATTTTTACTCGGCTGTGGTAATCAAACAGTTCATTTGTACCGATTTCTTCGGTATCTTAGCCAATGGATTTTCAGATATTTTGAAACAATCACTTAAAGTTTGCGTAGCTTTGAATGCTGCACAAAATAAAATGGTTACAGAAAGCTATTACTGATTTACAAAGCGTACATTTAACAAATTTAAAATGGTTTCTTTTTCTCTAGTAATTAAGCATTTTTAAATAAAAATGTATGTATTATTGACCATAAACTTTCATTTTGTGTGGCTTTATATTGCTTAAAAAAGTTTTGGACTTTTTTTAGGAGTTTTACGGGGCTTAAGTGAAATCTCTGGAAGCTGGAAAAACACACGAATGCGGACAGACTCGGTGATGAATCTAGGCCCCAGGATGCATTGCGCCATATACAATCCCCCATCAGACCGCCGAGAATCCTTTCCAGTCGCTGGCGACACACGCACCGGGTCAATTTCATGCAACACAAACAAGGAGAGGAGTTGTGGCACGGGGCGAGGAGCAGCTTTGCTGCGTGGAGGACACGTTTTCCCTCGCATTCACCCGCTTCTCCGCCGCCATTCCTTTGAAGAGCAGCCAGGCGGACAGAAAGGCGAGCAGGTGCTCAGCTGTAACTAAACGTCCGTTTTAACATTGCCACCTGATGGTCCTGCTTCTTGTTTCCCAGATTTTGGATGGGGAGGGAGATGTGGCATGTGGCACATGTCAGTTGCTGGTCACGTCGCATGCAGGGGCATAATTGATAGTTCAATCTGTTGCAGATCAAACGCTTGACAGCAGCCAACAGATCAAGCTGAAAAATTGTCCAGCAGCAAGCTTGGCCAATGAGATGGGAACATATGATTGGAGGTATCTTTATCTCGTCGCTAAGCTAATTCCAAAGCAAAATGTGCTAAGCATAGATTTATTCTGACATATATTTTTATAAAGAGTATCATAAGTATTCATACTCCTGAGTTTAATTTACCCAAATGTAAAACCATTTATTATTTTAATCTCAAAAAATCTTGACTGAAATAATCCGCACTTTTCCTTTATGCAACTTTATTTTTATATTAATGGATTTGGCCTTTCAGGCTGCACTTTATATTTGCCAACTTCGTGAGCGTTTGTCAAGCAAAAAGGCGACTGAAAAAGGGATGGAAAAAAGGTCAGCCAGACAGCATAAAAACATCCTTCAGACAAATAGATTTGTATGCTTTTAAGTAATTTGCAGCACAAATTGAAATACCATGGCTAGCTTTCTATGCAACTGCAGCTTGCAATTCCACTTTAAACTAGAGATACAAATTTCTTCAATCTGTTTATACATTTTCAACTAATTCTACTTAATGCCGTTTTTTGTGTGCCACTCATGTTTTGTCGCTTAATTTTAATGGCTTGCCGGGCATTAAACTTCTAGCTTCATTCACGTTTATGTTCGCATTTTTATTCGTGTAATTTACGCGTCGAGTGCTGATCATAAATTGTGACTCGAACTTCGCTGTCGGAAAGGTCACGTGGGCTCATTAAAGACCCAACAACACCCTGAACTCGAACAAGAACAATAAGTGTAATAACAGCAGCAATAAGAGTCACAAAAGGCGCACACAAAACACATGCCAACAGGATAAAATGATTTACCTTCGAAATGAAGGAATATAAAATGACACTCATTTTCCAACAATACGTGTGTAAAAGTACACCAGTAGTAGAAATACTTAAATAAAACCCCGGAGAAGCTTCCTGCCTTATATTTTTCTTAAAATTAACCTTTATAAACAAAGCAATCTATGACGCCAAGATAAGACTTCAATACGTAATTGGCTTATCACTAGATTAGAATATTACGGAAACTGTCTTCTGCTGCTCGTGTTGAAATGGCACTTAAGAATAATAATTCAAAAGTTAACGATAACATAAAATCACAAATCACAATCACTAGAATGAAAAAGATTTTCTATGAATTTCAAAGAATTTCCAATTAAATCTAATCAAAATGTCATTAATATAAGTTACCGACGTTATATCAAGAAATACCTTTGCTATAGACAAGACAGTTGGCCTAGTTAAGAAGTCAGTGTGGAGTTAAACGCGCAGGAGAAAAGACCTATTAAAAATATATAGTACAATTTGGAAAGGGGAGTTGTTATGCAAGGTAAGCCCAAGATATTCTATGCAAATACAATGCATTGAATTATTATGTCAATTATACATAAATATTTAAACTTAAATACTAATAATAGTCTCTGTATGCGGGTTTATTGTATTATTGTTTTCTTTATTTTCCCAGATAATATTTTCAAGCCTTTGCCATGGCTTCTAGTGGTTATAGCCGTATTCTGGAGTTGGCAGCTAAATGTTTTGGCCCTGCCTAAGGTCGAACCTCGTCACGAAACCTGCAACAATGAACAGCGATACGAAAACCAGGTGATGTGCGAGGGCAAGGACTTTGGTGCTTTGGTACCGTATCCGGATAACTGTAGTTTGTTCCTAGTTTGCGACTGTCTCTATCCGACGGTGAAGTTGTGTCCGGCAAATCTCTGGTGGGATAATGGGACTCAGCAGTGTAATTATCCCCAAGCTGTAGAATGTATCTACTACTCGATTGAAACGCCAGAACCTACGGATGGAACTACTCGATTTACGCCAGAACCAACATCCAGTACGCAAAAGATAACGTCAGAACCCACAGAACCATCATCTAGTACGGCAAAGATAACGACAGAAAGTACCACCGGAACCAGTACACAGATAACCATTGAAACGTCCTCTACCCCCTCAATTTACCACCCAACAACCAGTTGGGATCCACCACCGGCACCGCCGGGAATTTCAGATGACTACTGTCGCAATAAGGAGGATGGCTCGGTACATTATTATCCTTATGACTGCCAGGCCTATATAAACTGCACTTACGGCTGGCCCGTGCTAAATTACTGCATTGAAGACAAGGTATTCAATAAGTACCTTGGCATTTGCGATACTCCCGATATGGCGGATTGCGAGGAGCTGCCCCTTCCTACAACCACAACAGAAATGCCGCCCACTTCAACGACTGAGAAGGATGAGGTTTGCGGTCCAACGCCGGAGGGAATTGAAGAGGATTATTGTGTGCCGAAGGGAAATGGTTTCTATGAGTATCCTTACAATTGCAGTGGGTACTTGGCGTGCAAGAATGGTTGCACAGATTTGGATTACTGCCAGCCGGATAAACTCTTTAATAATTGGTTGCACATCTGCGATACACCCGATTCGGTGTGGTGTGACCCCCTGCCATTCCCCACAACTCCGGGAACAACCAAAAAACCAACTACGCCTTCAATCACGACCACTCCTTCAATCACCACAACTCCTTCAACGCCTACAACACTGCCTTCTGATGGCTCTACAACTGAAATTCATTCTAGCACCACAGAAGAGATTGTAACCACTACCGCTGGACTTCCCTCTGATGTCGATCCAAATGATTGTAAGGATGAAAAGGACGGCACTGTTTTTGCCTACATAGGCAATTGTTCGGAGTACTTGATATGTAAAGACAATCAAGTGCAAATGGGTCATTGTCCTCCTAATACGCTCTTCAATCCCGACTGGCTTGTATGCGATGAGCCAGATGATGTTGTTTGCCTTGGAGATCGCACCACGACTCCAATTCCCACCACCACACCAACTACTACTACTGAAAAAACCACTCCTACCACGACTACCACCACAGTGGCCACAACTTTGGGACCAGATCAGCTTTGCGATGGTCAGGAGTTGGGAGCTTCGTTCGCTTATCCGGATGATTGCAGCAAGTATTATCTTTGCTTGGGCGGCGGACAATGGACCCTGGCACCCTGCATTTACGCCAGTTATTTTGATCCCAGCACAGGTCAGTGTGGACCTGATGTGTCTCCCGATGCGTGCAAACCATCACAAGTCACAACCACCACAACAACAACAACAACGACAGAGACCACAACAACCGAAAGAGATACCACCCCCAAGTCCACAACCACCGAAAGGACAACCACAACTGTAGCCCCAAAAACTGGTATTTGCGGTGGTCGGAATGAGAACGAGAATATTGCTTATCCCAATAACTGCACCAAGTATATTGTTTGCGTTTCACCAATTCCCATAGCCTTCTTCTGTCCCGATGAGACATTCTTTAGTTCCAAGTTACAGAAGTGCATTGATGATTGGGAAGAAAGTGATTGTGAGGGTGATCGAAGCACCACGACTCTAGAACCAGGCTATACAAGACCTCCACCGGAACCGACCATGTGTACAAATAGCAGTCGGGATACATTCCCATATCCGGATAACTGTCAATGGTTCATACGCTGTGTGGATGACTACATTTACATGATGGACGTCTGTAATTGTGGGGAGTACTACGATCCAATTACTGAAAAGTGTGGAGCGGATGTTCCTTCAGATGCCTGTCGATGGGACTACACCTCAACCACATCAACTACCAGTGAGCCGACAACGACCACAGCGGTTACAAGACCACCACCGCAGAAAGGACCATGTGACGACGTAGAGGATGGGGCCCTTGTCGCCTATCCCAACGATTGTTCGAAGTACATTCAGTGCGATAGACCCATTGCGGTTGCCTTTGAATGCGACAAAGGAGATGAGTTTAGTGTGGAGCTCGGCAAGTGTGTAGATGCTTCACTCGCCAATTGTTCGATTACAACCACTGCTAAGCCATCGGAGTCGACGACTACACCAACAACGTCCTCCGAACCATCAACGGGATCTTCTACAGAATCATCCACAGAATCAACAACAGAATCAACGACAGAATCAACTACAGAATCAACAACAGAATCATCTACAGCATCAACAACAGAATCAACAACAGGACAATCAACACAGTCATCAACAGAAACTACAGAATCATCTACAGTATTATCTACTGAAACTTCTCAATCGCCTTCAACAATTTCAACACCACCAGCATCTACTACAATGGAACCAGGAACAACTACACCGGAAGCTTCTACAACTGCCAAGCCGGCAGAGGGAATTTGTGAAGGCAAGACAGACGACTCTTTGGTACCCTACCCGAGAAACTGTAGCAAGTATATAAAGTGCCAATATCCAATACCAGTTGGTTACGATTGTCCGGAGGGTTTGGAGTTTAGTCCCACGGAATTGATTTGCATGGATGCCGAACTTGCTGGTTGTAGCACTAAGTCAACCACACCAGGGCTTACAACTTTAAGTACAGAAGCTTCGTCTACACCGGTAACAACAGTTTCAACAACCCCAACGACAACCGAGCCAACAACTCCAAAGACCACCACTACCGAGTCAACCACAATCTCAACAACAACCACAGATTCAACCACTCCCCAAACAACAACCACAGAATCAACTACAGCTTCAACCACTCCACTAACAACTACCACAGAATCAACGACAGTTTCAACACCAAAGACTACTACTACAGAGTCAACGACAATTTCAACAACCCCAACGACAACCGAGTCAACGACAATTTCAACAACCACAACTACAACGGAGCCAACAACCGTTTCAACAACTCCAAAGACAACAACCACCGAATCGACAACAGTGTCAACAACAACTGAATCGACAACCACTGTTCCTATCCCAACAACTCTAGATCCGTACACCCCCAATATCTGCTGTGGCCAAGCTCTTGGAACTCTGCTTCCGTATCCCAATGATTGCAGCCGCTATGTCGTTTGTGACTACCCCATTCCATATGCCGTTGATTGCGATGAGGGAACGATTTTCGATGATAAACTTCTTCAATGCACCTCTGTGCCCAATGAAAGGTGTCTTTTCAATGAATTTTAAAAAAATATATTAATAAAGCATAAATCACAGCAATAATCTTTCCCATTTCTCTTCTTTTTGCTACCCTACAAAATCAATTGGGTAAATGCACAAATGCTCAATAGCTGGGAATCGCTTAACATATTCGTTACTTTTTACACTTCTAGGGCTTTCTTAGTCCTTTTTTAAGTGTTTCACATTTTAGACATATACTTTGCTCCACTTTTGGTATCAATTACATGCAAACCCTTTTCCCGTAATTTGTCGCAACAAAACGAAACCAAGAAAAAAAAGGTAATTTACCACTTAACACAGTCAATTCCCCCGACAGGTAACAAGCCGATTGGAATTGCAGAACCTCCTGTCGAAAGGATTGCAAACGAAGACCCTCAAGGGGACGCAAGCGCGCGACAGTATTTTTAGCAACAGGCTAAAAGCAGTTTCCCCTTGACAATGCCACGTCTGATATCTGCTCGCTTACAAGTTTCAGCCATTTATCGTAGCCTGATACTGCCGTTCTTGGCCCAAAGCTGAAACCCTCGGAAGCTCGTCTAATCAGATTTGGGGTTGGCCACATAAAAACACAATTGCCAAGGAATTATCCTTAGGGTGTGAGGTGGCAGGCAGGACATATACAATTGGGGGTAAATATAACAAGCACAAGGATAAGTTGTTCAGTTTTGCTGTTGCTACTGCGGTTGTTGTTGTGGAAATCGAAGAAAGGGAAAGGAAACCAAAGCAAGTTATGTATGTGAGTATCAATGACAGTAACGACACAAAATGAACACAATTCGAGCAAATTGTTTGGCAATAATGTTAACTTAATGCGTTCCATTTGTCGCACTCGAATCGATAGACACGCGCGAAGGCGCTCCTTCGAGTGATTTGTAACGCTTTGATAGCCACCCAGGATAAACAAGGATTTGTGCTTGTGTCTATAGGGATAATCGTGGAGGAGCCCCAAAATTGAGCAACAAGTCACAAGAATTTCACTTAATTGAAGATAAGACTTTGCCTTACAGCCAGACCGATTAAATGATTTTAAATTGGGATTTTATCATTAAATGCTTATAAATTAAATACTGATTGCCTGGGTGTCGCCTAAAACTGTATCTCGATGCCAAGTTGGGTAATAAAAAAACAATTTTACCTCGATTTCACTTGCCAGATTTAGTTGAATCACTGCCAAAATGAAAAGAGCTGCCCAAAAGTGTTGAACAGGCAACACCCAAGAAGTTGGACTAAGTTCTGAAGAGGAAGAACTATGAATTGTAAATTGTAATACATGACTTTGAAAGTAGTTATTTGATTTTTTATTTTCTTCTGCATTGATTAGTTCAGCTAGTTCAACTCCTTATAATTCCATATATTCCGCGATGGCAGTATAACCTATATCAGGCAATGGGCCAACACTTACGAAAATGTACCCATAAATGTACCATTTAGTGGTGTACGAGTATGCATAATATGTGCCAAGAAAGCAGTAGCATTAGAATTTAATAGTGAAAGTTTTTGGTGGCATAAATAACACTTAAAACTAATTACAGGTAAGAATTCCCCAGCAAATTGCCAAGGAAGGCAACTTAATGGGGGGATAGATGGAAACTTTCACAAAACTCTCAAATTGTAACGATATCCAGACATAACTAACAATTATCAAAATCTCAATGCGATGCAGTTGGAGGAGACACAAATCGCAGCGAAAACATTTTCCAAGCACTCGACACATGCACATGCACATGTATATCAAATTGCCATTGCAGAAACTCGGAATTTCTCTTCTTGCCCCATTTTCATGCATGGGGTTAGTTTATAAAACTTTTGCTGGCACATATTAATGTGCAGCTCCATCCATTTATGTAAAATGTATTTTATGTTTCCCGCGAGAATTTTAACCATGTGCTGGATGCCCCAGCAGTTAGACAGACAGCCAAAGTTCAGGCCTTTCAATGTTTTTTTGCCTTGTTTGTGCTGTATTAAATGGCAAAATTTCATTGCGAAAATTGGTAACTTTGAAATATTTACATTTCGGTAAAATTTCATAAAAAGCTTATGCAATATAAATGGGTATGGAAAAGCCGGAAAAGTGGTTTACTGGTATTTATGAAAACATAATCAAATGTTATGGCCAGTTAGGGGTAAATGCAACTAAACTATAGCGAAGCCGACTGAGTTTTTTTTTAGGTGGAAGAGGAAAATGCTCTTAACTTTTGGCACGGCTGTCGATTTTGAGTTCAGTGAACTGAAAGCATTTGTTTAAAGTTGTATTTAAATTAACTAAAATTTTTAGTCCTATGGAGAGATATACCTTTTTTGGTTCAAATCATTTTAAATGATAATAATGGAATCATTAAATGTTAGTCCCTCAGTATCATAAGTAATATAATTTCTAGGTTGATTGCCATACAAATAAAGTAATAAAGTAATAAGCAGCTAACTCAATCTAAAAGTTTCTTAAGCCCAGTTCGAACTAATTTCCAAACCAGAGAAAACTAATTTTCTTATTTTCCGACTTTTGGATAAGTTCACCTGTAACCCAATTCCGCCCTTATATCACACACCTTCAGCAATCCATCCACTTGAGATAAACCTCAGCCCACTTTTGGTGAGATAACAGCATGTAAGCGTTGTCATAACACGATTCGGTCATATAAAAACAAAATTCGCACAAATTTAACGCCTCCGACGCAGACGTTTAGCTTTTTATGGCCCGACCACGCCCACTTGAAGGACCCCCCACCACCGCCCACACAGCATTCATATTCATAAAAGGCAGCGACTCATCATTATTTGTCATGGGTGCATGTAAACAAGTCAACAAAAAAAGGAGCGAAAAACCATGAGTCACGCATAAAATTTTATGAACTGAGGGAACGAGAAAGGATACTCTGGCAAATGAAGGATGAAGAAGGATATGCGAATTCATGCCAGCATTGCGTATACGCAACGTGGGGTGCGGTCTTGTGGCTTAATTAAAAATCAGCGTGGGGCATTAAAATAATTTCTACAGTGCGGTCTATGGTAGCAGAAAAAAGTCAAGTACGCATTTCATAATTAGAATGAGTTTATTTTAATTTTTTATTAAAGGCAATGTGAATTGCCGTGTTCGTTTTACTTATAGCCGAATTTTTCACCTTTTCCTATATATTTTCCTCTACTGCATTCTGAACATTCCTTTATCAGTGATTCACTTTTGGAAGCGAGACCGAAATAAGTCGTAGGAGAAAGTGAGCGGGGAAAGCGAGAGTGAGTGCCAGTTTAATTAAATTGATTTCCGCTACTCCCCGTGGCGAGATTTTAATTAAACCTTTTTCGATAGATTTCCAAGCGCGATGGGAAAGAGTGTGAGCTTAAGCAAACTGCTACCTCTAACCGAATTTTTCTTTGATTTCCCACCCATTTGCAAATGTTTTTTTGTGCTTTAAGAAATTTCAATTGCTAAAAGTTGGCGAATTGTAAATTTTGTTATTACAAGCCAGGCCAACGCTCCCACAATTGGCTTTCTTTATTGCTTCCCAACGAAGTTGGAAGTTCAGCTACAAGTCAAAGTTTTTCCCCCTGGATATGTGTACTCAACTCTGTTAGGAGTCGTGTGTTTATTTAATATCTATAAAATAAATTAAACATTCATATTCCGTTTATTTACTTAGGCAAATTGAGTTTTCGCAGTTGACATGCTGAATACGTTGAAAAAACGAGAAGAAAACTCGGTGGAAATCCGTAGGAAAACGCGAGTCATGCAGACGGGTGGAAGGCCCAGCAGGTTGGACCAAAAAAAAAAAGGATTCAAGAGCTGGCTGTGTCATCCTCAACGGTCTGTAAACAGGAAACGAGTGTCTGTTGCATGCAGAGAGTGACAAATGTCATGAAATATTCAAATTGGCAAAAGTGTTGCTGTCGCTGTCGAAATCACTTTGGCCCAAACACATTTTAGGCAAAACTTTTGGCACAACTTTAATTGGCACCGAGAAAAATTCCATTCCACTTCTCCGTGCCATTTATCATAGCCGAGACACCTTAACAGCTCATAATTGGCAATTGAGTACAATATAGAATATCATAAATACATAAACGTGAACCTTTTGGGGATCAGACGGGGGCACACAGCAAGCCAACATAAATCACAAGCCCCTAAGCCATGGAAAAAATGTTTGTAAGTTGAGCAAGAACCGCAAACACTTCCTCCCCGAAGAGTACACACATGGAAAACGCTTCGTTTTCATTGTGTAAATATTTAAGCAAACAATAAAATTCGAAACAGGACCAGGCCAAAAAGAGGGCGGCCAGCAGTAGCAGGTGTCAAATGTTGCGGCCAAAAGGAAAAGCAAAGCCAGTTGCACAGAGAAGCTCTGCCCCTCTGTTCTCTTCGAAAATTTATGACAAACTGTGGCAGACACACACAAACGTTTGAATTCGCCCATATGCTTAGAATAAAAAAAAGGAATAAAAGGTGCTACTTGAGGAGTCTCCGATTTTCAGATACCTATTACCCAAATATTTAAAAGGGTGTTTCTGCTGGGTGTATGCTTCTTCAAGTATATATTTTTTTATATTTTGCTATAAATTTCACTGTGTTGAATATATTAACAAAAATCGTCTTGGACTGTAATGCTTCTTGTCTTGAGCTAACTACTATTGAAAATAATTGAATTTTTACCACTTATTCATCAAACCAGAATCGCCACACACCAACCTCAAAAAAAATAGGAACTCAAAAATGGCTTTGCGGAACTTTTCGGTACGTGCCACTTTGGCGAGGCACGAAGTTGTTGCAGCTGCCTTGGTCCTCCAGTGTTCAATGTGTTTGGTGTCTCGCTTCTTTCTATTTTTTTGGTGCATGACATTAGTTGTGAGCACATAAAAAATAAATAAATTTTACACACGTCATTGGTTTTTATTACTGCAGCAAATGGGAAAAGGCGGAAAAATGATTTAGATCAACCAGGCATTGTTGAAAATTGAACCAGGAATGAATGCCCGGAACCGGTGGCATTCAATCAAGTCGAGGAAACTGCTGGATTTTAATTAGAGTGAAGAGCACCTTGAGCGGAAAAAGTTGGCAACTTGGGCTCAACTTTTCGGTAATCGCCTTGCATACACGCACTCAACTTTGGCAGAATCTTTTCTCCTTCAGCGCGTATATAAGATGCATTCAATGCCCACCTATATACATTTTTGGCAACGAATTATTGACAATTGCAATTCAATTTCACACACAATTTGGCCAAAAAATGTCGTTACGCCGGAAATGGCGTAAAAACTTTTCTCGAAGCTTTGCAACTGGAGCTGCAGTTGAAAAGTTTTCGTTTCGTGCAGTCGGAAAATCCCTTAACCCCCCCACACCATGGAAATGTTATTCAATGCGACACCCGAAAAAGGAGTAAATAAATTTCAGTAAATATTTGTGCGTCTGTTTGGGCGCGTTAGTTGGATGTCTGCGTGTGATTGAATGTGCCCCTGATTGAGATTCGAATGGTTAGGTCTGTAGGGCTCGAATTTGCAGCAAGATTCTGTTTTTGGCTTGTCGATTCGAAAGAATGACTTACACACTTTATCAGTTGCTGATAAATACGTTCTTTGGTTGTATTTCGTCAAAAATCGTTTCCTGTTATTCCATCAGCAAATATTTGGATTTTCAGGCAAAACATTGGATTTAATGGTCCAAAACTAGATTCCCATACCTCAATGAACTCGTAATTGAATTCCCATTCGATTGGCATTCAAATTTGGAAATATTAATTTTTTCAGTTTTTTTGCAAATTTGGATGATGGTACCCCTTATCAAAAATGCAAAAAATGACTAAATTTTTTTTTATTCTAAATCCAAAAAACGGCTATAGATTTCGTTAACATGGCTAATAAGCTTTACAAAACGGTTATAAGATTACATATATACCAATTTTTAGCAAAGTTATGAAAAAAATAGTCGAATTAGCGAAAATTAATGTTGCCTATTAAAAAGTCATATGTCTATAAAAGTAATTTCGTTATTTATAACAAAAAGATTCCTTACTTGCAATAAATCAATCTTTACCCCCCATCTTACCGTAAAATCAAGCTTACTTTTGATAGAAAAATGCTGAAAATACTTTCATTTCATATGCAGAACATTTCACCCTATTTCCTAACATTTACTTAGACAAAAAGTTGTTCCTCACCTTATAAATGCAGGTACAAAATCCACATCCTCGACCCATATACCAAAAAAACTCTCATACCTAGATGTTTTTGGTGTAGCGATTTCCGTTGAACATGCATAGGAAAAGTCAAATATGAAAACTGTCAGCAGTGCTGAAAATTTATGACTCTTTTAATACAATACCACCCCACATACTCCAAAAAAACATTTACGGTCGCTCAAAAGTATGCTACAAATTTCATATTAATATGCAGCAAAGAAATAAGGAGCAACCCCACAAAAAAAAAAAAAAAAAAAAAACTGAAAAACTTCACCTACGAACATTTTTCACTCACAACGAATTATCGAAAGCGGCTCAAGTTTAACGAAAGAAAATTTACTACGTGATTTTAATGGCACACAGCAACTTTTGCATGTGGGATGTGTTTGCGCTGTGAATGTGGGGCCCACATACATATATCATTTTTAAAATGACACTTTTATTGTCAAGCTCCGTTGAGTTTAGGGAATTTTTAGATTGTGCTCACTTTTGTTGCATTTTGTTTTTAAATGGAATTTTAAACATTTTACCTTTAAGCATAGCTGTAACATATTGGGTAAAGTTAAACTTAATATGGTAACTCATAATCTTTTGTGCAAATTTTGAAAGTAATTTAACACTGAAGAAGGTATCATATTTCCTCCTTAGGGTTCTTTTCGTTTTAATTCCAAGCGTGGACGTCGTTCTTCGTTCTGACGGAAAAGATGAGTTGAGTTAAAAGGATCTGTGATTGATTAAAAAAGTACGTTCTTTCATCCCCGAGACAGTTTACGCAATATTTGCAGAGGAACCCCCTCATTTAACCACACGGCATTGCTCTTGCCACTTGCAGTTAATTTAAGACTTTTCCCATAATTTCCGTTTGCTATATAAACACGAGGGAGCGGGACGGCCTGAGTGCGAGCGGGAAGGGGTGGGGGGATAGTAGCGGTATTGCAATCGCCTTAAGAAGTTCGCTTAACAAATGTGCGAAACGTGACTTAAGCATGAATACAAAATTCCAAAGTGCATACAAAAGCACACATGAAAATCAGTGGGGTATTTGGGGCGATACAAGTGGGCGGGGCCACACACACACACTTGGGGCCTTGGCAAAAACTTGTGAAATGCAAAGATGGGGAAAAAGAGGAATGGCTATGGGATAAATGTAATCCCTGCCTGCAAATATATTTGCAGAAATTTATAATTTATTAAAAAACGTATAGCACCAGCCACGGGCCAGCAACAAGAACAAAAGCAGTAGCAGCTGCATTACACGCCGTCATATATGGTCCGCACCACCCAACCACCCAACCACCCAAGCCACCCAAAACCACCACCCACTTGACGCCCCAGGCACACATGAGTAATATGCAAGCGGAGCGTGCAGCGCCACTGAAAAGAGCATCCAAAACTGCTGCAATGGAGCTGCTACAGTGGCCCCTCGGATATTTATTTATGTGTATATGAAATATTAAATAACTTCTGCAATGTTACCTGTTTTACCAGATTTCATTCGAGAAAAGTAACCAAGGGCAATGGTTTATTTAATTTAACTATACATTTTACATTGGAGTATTCATAATTATATTTTTCCCAACTAAGAAATATAACAATACATTGTACTTTCCATTCATTTATTTCTTTTTTCCTGTGCATCTTGTCACTTAATTTACCTTTCTCCATATAATTGGGAAAATGAAACCGAGTAGTGTTTTTTATAACTTTCTTTTTTTACAAAGTATGCACAGTGTATTGGCGCATTAGTGTTAGTGGCAAGTTGTCCGGTGTTTAATAAGCTGCCATCTGGGAAAATCGGGAAAATAAGGGAAACTGCTGAGAACATCGTTTGAAGGCAATAACAACATTTGCCATGCTTCATTGTTTTTTGCTACTTAAATTGCAGTTCTCTGCTGGTGTTTTCGTTCTCCAACTTTTGTTATACGCTTGTAAAGGGTATTATGATTTTGATAAGAACTATGTAGTGAAATAGCTTATTACTGTTCAAAACACATACTTATTTCTTGATCTTAATATATATTTTATTTAGCATATATTATCTTTTGTTTCGTAATTATTGTCTGCCCAAGAACTTATAGATCTACAAGGGTATTATGATCTTCTGATATCATTTACTTTTGTATTTTTCTACTTTTTGTGAGTGGAGAGGTGGTTGCATTTTCCCCCGAGGTGCAGAAATAAAATCCACATTGATGAAGCTGCCGCTGATGAGGATGCTCATCCAAGAAATGAAGATGATGATGGTAAAAATGAAGCGCACTTTCCCCTCCTTCTGCTGCTGCCACTCCCACTTTCTTCGCCGCCCACTTGCTTTGGCTGGCTTTCTTCTCTGCATTTCTCGCCTTGGGCTCCGTTTTCTTGCAGTGGAAAACTTCAAAGCAACTCATTTCGGTCGTCTGGCATTTTTACGCTGCATAGCTGCAAACTGAGATTATTAATTTTGATGTCTGGCTTTCCATAATCGATGCATTCGCCTTTGTTTTTGTTTTTGCCGCTTAAAACACCCCTTCGCTTTTGTTGTAGCTAAATTCCTTTGAAATTCCAAGTTTTCAGCCCACGGCAAAGTTAATAAGTCAAGGCTGCCGTTTTTGATCGCCTGGCAGTTGAGCCTTTTAATTGCACAATATAATCACAGCGCTCTTTTAATTGGAGTTTTATTGCAATAAAAACAGACAGAGAATTGATTAAATGCATTCATGCCATGCTTTTAAATGTTTTATTCTGGTGTAATTACTGAGAAGAAAAATATGCATAGTTAATATACAATAGAATTAAACGCGAAATTGTGATTAGTGTGGAAGTTAAGTAGAAAAAACCCATTCATTTCTCACATTTTTTAGAGCTTTTGTCCCTGTCAATTTCCTTTGACTTTTTTTTTGCCTAAAAGTGTATTGAAAATTACTTTCGCGTAAATTCGTGCCTGCAATTCAATTGTCCCCAATACAATAAACTTTGACTACAGCAGCACTAAAGCCCAATATAAAACAGGATGTCGCCGGAAGTCTTGCAAAAATATACATATACATGCATAAACGGGAGGTCCTCCTCCTTTTAAGTGTACATAGAGAATGAGAGTTCATACATATATCTGTGCGGGTGGGAATCTGAAGTCCATTATCAAAGCGATAACAAAATGTTTAGTTTTCGTACCAGCTCAAACTTTTTTCGGTGTAAACTTTTCGGCAAGTGCATATAAATTGAATGTAACTTTGCACTCATGTATGCAAACAGCGACGCATACATTCATACTTCGGCGACCTGCATGTGTATTGGTGTGAGCGGGATATTTGTATACCCTATGAGAAGCTTTAAAATATTTAAACTATAACCTAATCTGCCTTGACTTTAGCTTAATCTTACCAGTAATTGAGTAATATCGTGATATTACCTATTATTTATGTCACTTTATTATTTAAGGATATATTTTAAAGTTTCATTTTCATTCAACCAAGGTGTTCTTTTCTAGCATCCAAAATCAATTTTTATATTCCAGCCAGAGACCATCGCTTTCAATAAAGTCGCCATCTCACTTTTGCCTGGAAAACTTTGCTTATATTTCACAACAGAGTGCAAAAGATAGAGTGGAAGGGAGTTGCAGAAATGTCCTTTTTATCCTGCTCCCCACATTCTCCTATCCCTATGTCGATACTTTTGATATGCAAAAGATATGAAGGGACAGCTGTTTCCTGCTCCATTTGCTTGCCGAAAACTTTTACCAGGACCAAATGCATTCTCAACTTCAAGTTGAAGTTGAAGTTAAGAAAAGGAGACTCCAGAGTGGGCGTGGCACAGCCTTCGATGTGGGCTTTAAATACTAAAGGAGTCGAAAAACGCATTGAAACTTGCATAAGGTTTGCGTGCGAAGTTTTTCAACATATTTTATGGCTATTAGCATTTTTTAACTACTTTTAGGTATTTACGACATTCGAAGTGTGACCAGGTGCATTTAGTGGAAAAATCGTGAATTACTTTTCTAAATAGGTTACAAAGGTAAATTTTGGTAAATTTAATTTTACATGTGCTAATAGTATTTTTTTAAGGCTTTAACATTTTTTAAGGTTTTTACAGTGACTAGAGATCTTTATATCTTTATATCCGTCTTTACTATTTTTTTCCAGTGCGTAACACCTTTGGTGCTCAAACGTAATTTATTTAGTCTACTTCACGCTCATAATACACATTCCCTTGTGGAGGGGGATGAGGGTGCCAAAGGAGCTGGGTGACGTGGAGCATTCATGTCAGTCGCCAGGCTTAAGCCCCCCTTTTCCACGCCCCTGTCTACTTTTGCTTGCAAGTGGCAAGTCGCTTGGAAAAATTATGTTGCACGTGATATGCTTCAGCAAATTCGCTACATGTAACGCGTAATGTTGGTGGTGCTGGGTGGAAAATGCTGGAAAAGACTACGCTTTTCCGCCCAGCACTAAAGATGAGTTCCACTTGGAAATATAAATTGAAATCATCAACTGGCTTTGTGCGTTTTATCAACATTTTTACGTGCCGCGCTTCAAGTTTGCGTTAACGCTGCACTGAATCCGCCACTGAATCTGCCCACTTTTCCTCGCCGCCTCCGCCGTTCACACTGAATCAGATTTTCCTCACTCTGTTTCTGGCTGCGTCAGTGCCAACTGCAAATTAAGCAATTTTCCAAACGACTTTTGGCTGCTTTTTGGTTTCGCCAGCTTAATGTCTGACTGAGTGCGCGGTTTATTAAGATAAACGATGATGAACGGTGGAGCTGTTTCTCCCCTTCGCACCTCGCCCGATGTCTGGGTTATGGTTATCCACCTGCAGCACAGTTCGGCTTGTTAATTGACTACTCAGCTCTCCGGCGCTTTTCCATTTTCCTCCTCGGCCACGCCCCCTGAATAAAAGACAAAAGGGGCGGTCGGATGGGTGGCGAAATGGAAGCTGGAGCAGCTCATTCTATTAGGGCATTTGCATGCTTATCTCATTATCACGAAACACAAGAGTTCCGGCCAAAGGTTGGATTTATTTCGCAGATACCCTATCATTGAGGCGTGTGGCATTTAAATTTTCCTAATTATGGCATATTTATGTTTGAAAGTCTTAAATGAAATTTAAAGCGCAGCGATACTTTAATATAATTTTATTATTAAATATTATATTATTCTCAGATTTTGTATCAATGTGTCTTGGACTCTTGAAAAATTTGTAAAAATTGTGTTTAGTAATTTGTTTTATTTGTTTAATTTTTATTTAACCCTAACCCCTCCCTAACCAACACTATGAGTCAGTAAAGGACCCTGGTTGTCCACCAGGTCCTCCAACGGCTCCTACTTGGCTGCTGTGTAACTTTTGCGCTTTTGTCGTGGTTTTCATTATCCTCTGCCATTTGGCTTTTTGCTGCTTATAAGCCGCAACAACCCTTCCGTTTGGGGGCCCACCTCAAAGCGAACTGCAACGGACACATTTGCCAATATTGACTGTACACAGGGGACCAACATCCAGCTGCTCGGCTTATAGAATTTGCAACTGCCTCTTAGTTTGCCCCTTATTTCCGGCCCTGTCGGCCTATGCAAACAAAGCGCCCTTGCTCTTTTTTACCACTCATTAGTGACAATTTTCTTGTAGTTGACATTTGCCACGCCCCACGCCCCCACATTTTGCGGTTGCAGGACAAAGTTTTTGTGTTTATACCGCCATCTCGTCCTTACGCCCACTTAAAGTCAGACATTTAAAGTCAGACAGGAGAAAACAAGCAAATAAAATCTGGATTTTTGTGGCATGCAAATGACGCCATGTAGGTGGTGGCTTGAAAAAAAAATGAATAGATGAATCGGTCCCTGTAGGACCTTAAATTTTTGATGGAAAACCAATTAATTGGAAAAATTAAAATCAAATATTTGCCAAAGCGCTTGAACAACACTTCACCGGGAACCTTAAAAAAAACTGTAAAAAATACGGAAATACACAGGAAAAAACTATGAAGGACACTTAATATAATTTAATAACTATATATGACTATAAAATGAATTTCATAACTATAAGTTTTTCCAGAACACATATTAAGTATTTGTCATATTTTTGCTAAATAGTTCAAAAGACTTGCTTTTGGCTGAGTGTTTAAGAAAAAGTATATCTGAGCTGAGGTTGCTCTCTTTTTCGACGTCGGATCTAAGCGTCGTCCTTCATTTATCCTTTCTCCATTGCGAGTGTGTGAGTGTGGCAGACAGGAGGGGCAGGAACTCTCAATCAGCGCATGTTGGCGCCCACAAGCTCACGTGCAAACACTTTACGACAGGTACTCTCAAAGGAGCTGCAGAAACTGAGGTGGAGTTAAAGGGGCATCTACATCCTCATCCACATCCACATGCCCATGCTCATGCTCATCCTCGTTCGGAGGAAAGCTGCTCTCGTTTTGAAGTGCAATTTAGCACAGCCACAGATTTTCCTGCCCTCGCCGCCCTCTTCCAGATGCTCTCCAAGTATGCGGTAATTAATGCAATGAGGGCGGGTTGGAGGCCGATGGCTAAGTGGGTGGCCAAAAGTTACGCAAGGTGTGTTCTACCGCTATATGAAATGTGCTGGCCATGTCTGAGGTATTGGCCAGGCTGTGCTGTAAATGGGGAAGGGAGCCTTTAAGCTTGCAACCAGAGCACGATGATTACTTTTTATTAATTAGCTATTATTAACAGGTATATGATTTACTTTTGTATAAGGTTTCTTGAATTTCGAATCTTGAATCTTCTGAATCTTAAGTTATTTTCTTGAAAA
This sequence comes from Drosophila mauritiana, assembly GCF_004382145.1. Taxonomy (NCBI): domain Eukaryota; kingdom Metazoa; phylum Arthropoda; class Insecta; order Diptera; family Drosophilidae; genus Drosophila; species Drosophila mauritiana. Next base: position 5,345,479 of record NC_046669.1, read on the forward strand.
ATCTTATTTAAAATGTCGAGTACATTTTTTACAACGTTTTGGGTCATTAACGTGCAACGCGGTTCAATGCGCTCCGTAAACTGTTACCACCGAAAATTGTAGTTAAAGAAACCGGAAGAAATCTTTAAGGTTCCCTGGCCTGCCAAATGATATAAACCAACACACAATTTGCGCCACTTAGCAGCAAATGGACGAGGCCATTAATAATTCCGTTTTTTCGTAAGGTCAACCGCAAAAAAGTCATGGGGCGGCGCAAAAACAATGCCAAAAACCGCCCAGATAATAAGGAAATATGACTTAAGGCGGACCGCAAGATGCTGCGACCTCAAAGGGGGTGGTGAGCTGGGTGGATTGGGTGCTTTTGGGAGGTGGGTGGTACCATACACTAGTGAACATGGCGAGACGGTCTTGTAAAACAAGCCAGCAACAAGAACAACAGAACACAAAACAATAAATTGAGCGTGGAGAAAGCCAAGAAGTAGGGGCTCTCATAAACAATGTAATAATAAGGCCAACATTGTGCGAGAACTTGGCTTCGACTGGAGCTCCAGAAAGTGGTTTTCCCGGCCTTCCCTTCAATCGAATAAATCTTGCTTAAAGCCGGGGATTCCCCTAATTGCCGGCCATTAGAAAAATGTTAATTGTCATTAAACGCGGATGCCCAGCCATTTCGCACGAATAACCATTAGGGAGAGAAATCATTAATAAACCCAAACGGAAATGAGCTGGATATTGATGAGCCGTGCAATAAAATTAACACTTTTCGTTCCCTCTTTTTTGTCTAGTTAAACAACTTCCATTTGCAGCGGAACAATTCCAATTCGAATTCAATTACGTTCGTTGAAATATTTTTCCATTTTCATTCAACACTCGCTTTTTTTTGGCTCACTCAGTGTGACAGGATAATAAGCTGGTTGAACTGTCATGAACATTTTTAATTAAATTCAATATCCAAGATCTGTGTCCTCCCGCCTTTTTATTTGTCTTTCTATCGGACCGACAGGAAAATGGAATATGAAATATGAATGCAAATAATTGCATAGGTTCCGGGGTGATGTAATAAAAAAGATTGATCTAAAGTTTTTTGTAGCAGAAAAGAGAATTTCCAATAAAATCAAGAAGTAAATGAATGAAGTGGTTTAAGTTTTATTCGTTTTACTTACGATACAAATGAATACAATGAAGAGTGTTATTTGTTGTAACGTATTATTATATTTCTTCAAGTCAGTATTACGTGTTTATTGTGAATGCCGGCAAAGCGCCCAGATCCATTCGATGTTTTCGCTTATTTTTGTGGATATTCGGTTCCAAACAGTTTGTTACAAACTAAAGCGGTTAGTTTGTAGCGGGCTACCTTTTTGGATGGCCCATCAGCATTAAACTCGCAGTTGTCCACACGGACGGTCATGGAGACAGTTTTATTTTGGTTAGTACCAGTGGAACCCGAAACTTTAAACTTTATCTGGGGGCGCATATAGGTAAGTACCATCCAAGGGTCCATATTCTTCCATGATTTGGGCAACGGCTTCCCTGGCGACGATGCCTTTGGATCGACGCCAGGCGTCAGCTTCTTCTTCAAGTCATTATACATGGCTGCGACATCAATATCATTACTCTTCCATTCCTCAGCAAGTTTGTGAACGGCAAAAGAGGCCATCTTTCCGAGTAAATCATCCTCATCGCTGCCCGAGCTATTTTCTGGCTCGTCCAACACAGCTTTCATTTTGGTGGTTAAGATTCCCTGCAGAGCCTTCTCGCAAGCTGCATTCCTGGCAGAGGCTAACGAAGAACCCTTCCCTTTGTATTTCTTTGAGTTAACAACAATGTAGGCCATAATTGGCCCATCGTGCTTTCGTTTTACTTCCATTTTGTCGATTGTCACGCCCTTCAACTCATTCAAAACCATAAGCGCATCCTTGGCGGACACGGGCATGGTCAACGGGCGACTAGTTGCCTTTTGGGTACCTTTCGACGTCTTTTTATTTTTCCTTTTCTTTTGCTTCTTAGAGCCACTGGTTGCGTCAGCATTGATCACGACAGCAGATTCATCATCTGCCATTTTTTTCAATTCTAATGGCTTATCCGACTTAGAATCGTCAACAGTGATCACGCGAGAAGATTTATCATCTGCTTTTTTTTCCAATTCTAATGGCCTTTCGGGCGCATCACAATCCATGGCATTGGTAACATGGATAGGAGATGCTTTCGAATCATCTAGAACGGAAAAAACCAAATAATCAATCTACGATGTGCTCTGCCTGTTCATTTTAGATAAAAGAGGGTTAAAATAAATGCTATTTCTTAAAGCGAAAAAGTGCTTGGCGTGGTGCTCTTCTTCTTCTTTTGCACGTGTTCCTTTTCAAAGTGACTAAATCTACATATATATATACCTGCGAGCGGAATAGTTACAGCAATTGCATCCCCTTGGGCAGACGGATTTGGATTCAATGGGTCCTTCATCTCTACGATGTGCTTGTCGCTCGCACCAATATATTATATTATTTGAAACTCAAATTAGCTCAGCTTCTCCAAAACTTTTGCAGCGTCAAGAATGACTTTCGGAATTAAAGAGACCGTAGCTCACTAAGATTGTAAAGGAGATATAATCGATAACTCCAAAGCATTAGGAAATTTTTTTAACACTGAAACACTTTGAAGTTAACAGTGTTGCTTACATAGCGCTAAAATTAAAATGGCTATATATTTATAATGGAAAACGAATGCCATTCTTGTAGAAAAAAAGCTATTATGCAAAAAATTTCAGAATAATGCACACGGAAACACGGATAAAAAATTAAATTATTGTAAATACGAACTTGAGGTGTGAAAACACTATAACTATCGAGGTGTAAACACATTAACTACACACTCTTAACAAAGACACTAGAATAACTATATATTATTCTAACTATATATAACTATATATATATATTATATAACTATATATTATTCTAGTGTCTTTGCTCTTACTAGCTGAAACAAATATATCTAGCCAAATATCTACAGTGAGGGAAAATGTTTACTCCTTATGTTAAGATTGACCTGTACATTACTTTACAAACTGAACCGCTTAAACTGAACTTCTAGGTTAGGGTTAAGCATTTTGCTTGCATTTTGATTTCGACGATTCCATCATTTTTACACTTCAACTTATGGAGCAGATCGATTGAGTTCAACCCTTTGCCATTTGCAGGACCCCTATCGTATTTAATGGAACCACTCGATGGACTCGCAATTCACTTGGCTGTGCGGAGCGGGGATAAAATAGTTGGCCTGACCATAATTGCTAAGCGTCTATGAAGTTGCCCTTGGTGTTTTAGGGGCCCCAACAAGTGGGGCTGCACTTTTCGTGTTCGTGCACTTGCCAAAGGCCAAAAAGTCGGTAACGTGTTGGCTCTACCACAAAAACAAGAGCTGGGCCCAGAAAACACGGTGGCGAATTCAGCTTAAATAGAAGCGTTAAAATATTGCCAACATTTCCGCGCTCTCGGGGGAAGGAGCAAAAACCAAAAATAAAATGTAATGGACGGGGGAAACAAGTTAGGACGGCTGCCTCTGGACCGAGAGCAGCTGATCCTGGCCAAGGCTTTTACACTGGCGACTTGAAGCGGAAATTATGTAAATTTAAGTGTTGGCCGCTGCCACGCCGCCCATCGCACATCGCCCATTTTTGAGCAATGAAAACATGAAAGCAAAAATCCAAACCAAAAAAAAAAAAAATAATAAAGGAGCGCTGAAAAGATGCCAACAAATAACCAATAAAAAGCAACAAGCAACGAGCCAGTTGGGGGCGAAAGAAAAACAGCATAAAGTTGTGCTTGGGAAATTTCCCACATTTGGTTTGGAGTTCAGTTTTCCCTTGTTTTTCCAGATCCTGGGCCCGGCAACAAAGTTTTCGTAATTGTTTTTGCATTTTGCGGCGCACACATTCGATGGGCGGAGTGGAAAAGCGGGGCCCAAATGTGTCCTTTGGTGTATTAAAAAGTTTCCGCATTTTTCTTTTTATTTTAGTTCCCATTTTTTCGGAGGGCGAGGAGCTGGCCAAAACATTTTCGCTGCCGTTTGGGTCGTGGTCCATTGCCCATTAACATTTTATATGCAATTATGATTATTTTACCATTGTGCATTTGCGGTAATCTTTGGGGAGCAAACGTTGAAAGTTGAGTTGTCCGAGCCAATGGAGAATTTAATGGGCTTCAAACGGAACACACTGGTCTTGGCGAGGAATTTAGCGTAAGGACCCCCAAAAATGTGGGGAAGCCCAATCAATAATTGCTGTAGTGGGTGGGTGCAATCGTATTGTTGCCACATTTTGCAGATCGCTCATTGAAAAGGTAGATTCCGATTTTTAGTGAGATTAGCAACGCCAAATCATTACACTTAAATTGTCGTAACTTAGCTTTTAAATGATCTTTTATTTGTGTTTTAAATATTTTTTAATATTATTTACATTCCGTTTTTGGTGATAACTTTGAAGGTCCTGCACATCACCATTGGAACTCACGGTCAAGATCTGTCCTTTCGGCCCTGGTTACATATGCAGAAGGACCTACCTGAGTGACTGCAACCAGCAGCCATTCTGTGGTCATTTGCCCAAACCAAACTTGACTTCTACTCCGGCCTGAGATTTTCTGCAGAATTTGCAAAAAAAGGACAGTACAAGGAGTAGCAGATGAGAAGAGAATGTGAAGGGGGTAAAAATATATCCACAAAATGCGACGGCGACACAAATCTTCTTTATTGCTTGCTACGTTTTGCATGCACAGCTCGTCCGGCTACACTGAGAAAAATTGAAAGAAAAAATACTTCTTACTCCATTATTATTATGCATATTTTTCAAAGCCACATTATAATGTCTTTAGACATTAAACTGGCTTTTACGTGGTTTTCTCATTCCATCTTTTATTTTATCAAATAATTAATAATGCTTGTAGGTTTTCCGCTCACTGTCCTTGTGCTGCAAGTGTGAGTGTCCTGCCTCTGTCTGAGGTTGGACTTTGACAAGAGGACATTAGGCTGGGTCCAGGACAAACAACTAATGGCCTTTCGAGGGCATTTTCCTGGTCACAGGTGCTCAGGCTTACCTTCGGCCAGGTTGTTTTAAATTAAAAATCTATACGAAACGCAAAAATACACAGAATACGAGCGAGCAACATGCTAAATATTCTTAGCATGCTTGTCCTGAATTTTTGTGATTTATGCCTGGGTTCCATTCAATAACTTTATTGGTTTTGTTCGAGTTTTGGCGCTGATGCTGATGGTGCTGCTGCTGCTGCTGGAATATTGCTCATACGCCGCATTGCCCGCCCATGAGCAGCTCAGTGTCCGCATGAGCGGACATTCTCTAATGTTGACTTGATTATCAACACTCGCTGCACATCTTGCATGCTCGCATCTGTATCTGATGCTGCATGTTGCAGCTGGCAGTTGACAGCTGATGATGTTGCATATTTCCCACTGGTCGGTGAGTTTTTGGCTCCACTCTGTCCAATGCTCGTCGGTTGGCATGACCGGACTAATTATGCTAGGCTGACTGTGGAACTAGAACTGGTTCGGTATTTCTCTGCTAAAGCACGCATTTAAATTGGATCGAAAATGTGTAATAACGTACGAGTTCCCCATACAAATTAAACACTGTAATTCGCTTGATTAAAGTTTCAATTATAAAATATTTTATTTTGATAGAGCAAATTAGCACAATTCGATATACTTAGGCCCCTTTATAACAATCCCGAGCTGTCGATTTTGCCCGCTCCCGCTCACACATGTCCTTCGGGAGCCTTCAGATGCACTTATGATAATTTTTAAGTATTTTTCGGTGGCCCTCCTGCAGCACTTACCTTATCAGGTGGCACAGACTGGAGGCTGGATGGAAGCTGGTAGCTGCACTATCAGGTAGCTGGGGCAACTCGGTGCAGCCAAGTGGTAAAAAGTATTCACATTAATTCAAGCAAAAATAAATTATAAAGGCAAAGGGCCCGAACGCCCCCTCGTTGTCGGCGACTTTTCGCTGCGTTGTGCATTTTATGACGTTTAATGTTTTTCTGCTGTCAGCGGCAGAAGTTGCAGTTGCTGCCGGCGTCGACGTAGATGCAACTTTTAACTCTTTTTTCTGCGCTGCCGCGTTGAGTGCATTTTGTTGATTTATAATAAAATAATGTAAAAATATTACACAATAATGAATGCGCCGCGACGCCCTTCTCGCTTACTCTCGCCAGCTCCTCGCAGCCTGCTCTGTCTCTTTCTTTGTCCTTCTTTTTCGGGATGAAATATGCAACAAGGAAATGCTCGAGGTGGAAAAAAGTTGCAGCCAAGAATATGAAATATGCGAGAAATAAAACTTTTAACTAAAATTATATATGTATGTGGCCCCAGCATACATATATCCACTTACATATGTCGCTGATGGTAGGTGTGTGTTTGTATTTGTCATGTTGTTTACGTTCACTTCTTGGCCATTTTTCTTTGTTGGGAAACTACACGGTGTATTTTAGCGGTTTGTTGGACTACAATTCCCTAATATCAAAGGAATAGTATTTCACCCTATTGGTTATAATGTGATCTTTAATAATCAAGCCTAAAAATCCTAAGCAAAGTTCTTAGTTTAGTTACAATCATTAATCTTATAATTTAATATGCATACATCAAGTTTAAAATTTATTACGACATAAATTATATAGATTGTGCAGTATTTGGCAATAATTTTTTAAATATTTTTATTTACAATTTTAATTATTTGTCTTATATATTTTCATTGTTTCCCTAGCATAACAGCATTAATGCCATATCGTTTTGGGTTAGAGTATCTGGCAACTTTACCCACAGCGACCGCTAACTTTCCCGCACTCAAAGTCAACACACACAGCTCACATTTTGATGCGCTTCGAGATCATGGCGTCCTTGCAACTTTATCGCTCCAGAAATTGCATCATATTTCACGGACCTCGGCGTGACAACAAAATATATATGTATATGTGTATAAGTAATACCTCTACCTACTGCATATATGTAGCAATGGAAAAAAACCGCTCGCGTAAAGTTCCGAAAAGGTAACTTTACTTACCAGGCACCGTGAGGGGCCAACTAAGACGTCTGTCAGCGGGAAAGGAGGCGAACGAGCAGGGGACAAAAGTTGTCAAAAGTTCCGCGCCACACGGCGTATGAGTAATGCCAGACAAGAGTCAGGTACGCTTTAAGAATCGCACACTTTTATTAAGATTACAATTTATAACGATGCCCGTTCAGAGCGTAATCTTTGGCATAATTTTGAAAATCCTGAGATAAACTCTGAGCATGCACATAATTAATGAAAGACCAAATGTCGTCTTCAGCAGCGTGTGCAAAACGAGCATCCTGAGCGAGTCCAGTTACAGATGCATCGCAGAAGCGCCGGGAGCAGCATGCAAAAAACGGAGTAAACAAAGTGTAATTAAAAACTACTTAGCGTCGGACCAAAGGACCCTTCCAACCGCCTTTCGCACTGGTCCTTGAGCCAACCTGGTGAGTCAGACCCACCTGCGATAAATAGTTCTGCGCTGCTGTAATTTATTATCGTTAGCGCTATCCTTGAAGAAGTAGCGCCTGATGCCGCTGAGGTATGAGCGGAAATATTCGCTCCAATTAATCGTCGCAATGTTGAACTGCAGCACCGAACGCTCCTCGCGTGGCAGCAGCTCGTTCAATTCGTCAATGTTGCGATGGGCGAACTTCCACTCCTTCAATCCGAACCAAGCCATCATGTCGATTATGCGAGAGATCTTCCCGTACGCCTTCGCATAGCTGCACCGAAAGAAATCATGGGTTCAATGCAGAGCAATATCTATATAAAATAATAAAGCTGCGTTTCTACCGTGTACGTGCTAGATGTAAAAGGATATCGAAGGGATGTTCAACTGATGGTATCTCTATGTGCACAAAATGCATGAAGTGTGTGAGGGGTAGTTAGATGCAGAGATTGTTGTCAATATGTTTGCTAATTGGGTTGAGCTTGAGTAGAGGCTGTGGGCTCTGCCGGGGGTCCACCTACATAAATAAATGGCAAAATGCTGAGGCTAATGCGCTCTAATTGCAATTTGTTAAATATTACGTATACGCTCGGAACTAAGAAGCTTGCCAAGAGGGTCGACTGAATGGAAACAACGAACTGCCATTGCTCTTTCTTTTCAGTTTTGTGAAGTAATTAAATCAGATTTATTGATTGTCCATCAATATAATCAAATATATAACATATTAATATTATATAGTTCTATCTTACTGAGCAGAGAGCTAAATTAAATAAATTGTGTATAGAACATATGTTACCCTAATAAATCCTCTGGATTATTTATCCGTGGCAAAGTCCATGTTAAAAACTAGGTGCCCCATGGATACCCTGAACAGGTCATTCAATTGCCTTTCCATGTACCATTTAAAACCCATTCAATGTAGCCAACCCCCCGAAAACCCACACACCAACACCATTGCCACCTTTGCAAGCGTATTCTCAATGGGGGCGGTGGCGAGGATGGGCGTGGCAAAGGGTCGAGCATGCATGTGTGGGTGTGTTTGTGCGGAGAGCAGCTGAATCGATGTGTGAGTGTACTTACATGCGCTTTTGTCCGGTGACCATGGCAATTAAATCTAAAATATAAGCTGGGATATTGTGCAAGAAAAATGCAATTGCACAATGCAGAGGCTTCGATGGTATTATAACGTACGAGAAGCACCTGTGACAATAATGCGGTCGATCGCAGGACATGAACGTGTGAGTGGGTGTGTGCGTGTGTATGTGTGAGAGGTCGTGGATATAGCGATTCCAGCGATTTCGTGTGGCATTTGGGTTCGATTTGGTTTAGTTGGCAATCCCCAGTTCGTTTTATGTTTCCAGTTTGTGTACGTTGGTTTTTAGGTTGTTTGAGCCAGGTTTTTTCGGTTTTTTATACCGAATTTCGTTCAGGTTTCGTTGTTTCAAGGTATTAGCAGAGCATAGATAAATTTTCCATTCACAAAAACATTCGGCAATATTTAAGCATTGGATTAGACATGCATACAATACGGCAGCGGTTCGTGTTGATTTTTTTTTTTAGCGAGAACAAAAATTCAATAAAGAATATTTATTTTTATACCAAATAGCAGAATGCTGCCGAATGCACAGTGTGTGGCATAAACTCACCAAAGCGCCTTGTCGAAAGGTTCGTGAAATCCTTTGCGCGACAGATGCATATATTGGCCCCAGGTTATGTTGTTCGCATCGGACACGTAGTTGTACACGGGCAACTCCGATTTTCCATCCACTTTACTCTCGCGGAGCTTAAACCTGCAGGCACAAAAAAAAAAGGATAACTTATTTGTCAAAAAGAAATTGATTCAACTATTTGATACGCTCCTTTAAAATATAAATATAATTGCTTTATAAACCTTATTGTGTGGTTGAAATCTTATTAAGAAAAGACTGAATAATATGCACCAAATTAAATTGAACACCCTTGTTTAAATGCAAAAAGAGGTGATCTTTTTTTCCGGTCCCTTGACATTATCACCCGCGACCTTTGCCCTTCTTAATTTCTCCGTCCGTGGTATTTGCAAATTTCCACCTTCTTCCTGTCGTTTGCAAACAAGCGAATGCTATCAGCTTGCGGTGTAACTCTTTACAACTTTTACACATCCTTTTGCGCCGCTTCAGCAGGATGCTTCTGTGCTGTGTGTTGTGTGCTGTGCGCTGGAGGACTAACCTTCGAGCGATATCCCAGGCGGTTGCTATCATGGCATTCACCACATAATCGGCGGGCACCATGTTCGCCTTGCAGCTGGCCTTGCCGTAAATGCAACGGACGAGTCCCCGAGCGGACCAAGTGCATAAACCTGATGGCCCGTACAAATTATCAGTCCAGCCGGGAAATGGATCCTTGTACGTTGACATTACTGCGAATAAATAAGAATTAATGGCTGCTTTGTTCGCTCGGCCAGAGAATCGCAGTCGCCGAAGGAGGAGGATTTTTACTGTGCCGGGAGTATCCATGTTGATTTTCGCCAACGTCAAAGCGATAATGGTAGGGACTGGTCCAGCAGCTCGGATCCCAGCCACCAATGCCACCTAAGCCAACTCATTCCGAACTTCCCATTCCATTTGCCATTCTGCTAACTGATATGCCTGACTCCCAATTGCAAGTTTTGGACTTGATTTTTTCAACCAACACTCTTGGGCAACAGAGTTCAAAGGATATATCGTCACTTGACATTTTAAAATATTTAAAATATGTTTAAGCAAATATTTGTTAAATAATAAACATAAATTGATATCGCACATAAATGTACTTATTAAATATTTCACATATTTAATTTTTAAAAGAGGTTAGGAACCCTAACAATGAGTTTAATTGCGTTATTTAGCAGGTTAGGAAACCAAATAAATATCTCGCTGATTTAAGTAATAATTTTTGTATGAAAGCCACTATTTTAGGTTAGAGTATTTCGCTATCTACCAAATCATCCGAAAATGGTCCTTTTTCCATTGCCATTCTCGTTTGCACAGGCAGCTTAGGATGCAACTGCATGAGGACGATGCTTTGGCATTTTTGTGTTAAAATAAATGAAAATTTGTTTGTGCTCTGTTCCTCGAGAGCTTCGGCAGCCAGGATTCCCATTCCTCCAGCACTGAGACGTTGGTAAACCAAGTCAGCCATCCTCTGACTTTTTGTTACGTTTCGTTCGTTACGTTACGTTGCGTTTTGTGCAGCACGAAACAAAGAAGCAAACAAAATCACAAAGAAAAAAAAAAAAAACGAAATATATAAACTTTTTCCACATGCATTTATCTGGTAAACCCTAAGAACCCTCCCCCCAAATTCACTGGCTACCAAACGAAGACAACTCTGTTGGCCATTTTTCACAAAATTTTAAATATTCCTTTTGTTGCCACAGAGATCCTCCGGGGATCTCTCCCTCAAATGGAAGGAGCTGGAAATGTTTCTTGTTTGTTTTTGCTTACACAATGGCTGCCCTTGGGTATTTGTGCTAATTATCTGACAATTAGTTTGTTAAGTCAAGTCTGCAACCGCAATAAATATTCCCTCCGCCCATCCGACTCACCTATGGGCGGTCGAAAAATACCCGCCGGCATGTGGAATGCCCGATGATTCACCAGATTCTCGGCACACTTCTTGGTCATCGTGTAGGTGTTGGGCATCTGGCCAATCAGGCAGTGCCGCATCTTCTCCAGAGTTTCGTCGTCAAATGTGCGGTAGATCTGCAGGAGTAAGAAGTGGTGGTGAAAATTCTACCCAGCTTAAGGTTGTCTTTAATGAAAAGGTAGATTATTATTTAAGTGATTTTAGTTTGCTAAGTGTTAAGATTCCGTTTGAAAGATATTAAACTTTATGCTAGCATTACCAACCTGCATGATTTTTTCGTAGCCAATTTCGTTCTCGTACACTTGTTCCTTGATGAATTTTCGATTGCAGTTGCAGTAGAGTGTTGAAATGTGCACGAAGGACTGTGGTTTTTTCCACGAGGAAGAATCCAAATGGGGGACCATCGCAATCGGAAGGGAAACACGCATGTTGAATGTTGATTGAATTGTGTTCGAAATTGTTTGCCCGCCAACGCCGTAAAATATGAAACACCCAAATAGTTGGGAAAAGGGAAAATTTGGGGAGAAAAGCGGGGAAAACACAGCACGTAAATGTAACAATTCATACTCAAATATTTTTGCATTTATTCGGCAACGGGAATTATGTATTTTGGTTACTTAAAAGCGCGATATGCGAATATTGAACCTTTATTTAACCATTGTTTATTTCCACTAATGGAAGTGCAACCAATGCCAGTCATGATGGGTGGGTGGAATATAAAGTCGGTGGAAGCTTTTAATAGGCTTTTAAATTATATGCATGGAATCGGTATTGAATGGCAGTGTATTGATTGCTGATACATTGGTTGGTTCAGAATGGAATATTGGCGGGTTTTCATGAATCATTGTTTAAACAAGGCATGATTATAATGGATTTTCACATAATGTTATTTTTGTTGAGTGGTAAGTACCTTTAAAAGAATAGTTTGCAATCAACTTACCTTCAAGTGCTTCATTTCCATGGCCAAGTCGAGGATCTTCTTCGTTCCCAGGACATTAATGTCAATGGCGTCGCTCAGTTTCTCATTGAATTTCACTGAAGCCACAACATTAAAGACAATCTACAGGCGAAGTTAAACCAGACCAGAAGAATTGTAATGCATATTAAAAATGAAAAGAACAAAAAGGGAAGAGCCCAGTAGCACAGAAATGCTCATGCAAAATGCACATGAGATTCGCATACAAAGCAGCATCAGTCAGAGTTGGCAAATATCTAGTATCTTAAAGATTGTTACAAGTCTTGTAACTATTACTAGGCAAAATATGTGTTGAAAATTATTTCACAGCTAACAAATTAGTATTAATTCGTGGCATACAGTATTATTCGAGTTGGTATGAAATAATATTTTCAGTTTGGCAAATAAGTCTCTATTGTACCCCTTCCATCACTGTTAATCGCTCAAGCTGCGATCTGGTGGGGAATTGGGGCTGCTCTGCACTCCATGTTATCCTGTAAGTCAGCACACAGAATGCAGCAGAATGAGCGGTGGCAGATGGAAGCGGTCCTGGAAACAGGACGCTGAGGCGGGAATCCTGCAGTGCCACGCGTGCATTGAACATCGACAACAAAGCAATTTCAGCTCAAAACAGTGCAAGCGGACTCTAAGCAGACCGACCAGGCCTGAGTGACTTGTATGCAAAATGTTTTTGCAAACAGTACGGGAAGTTGAGGAAAATAAAAACGACCAACGGATGCGGACGAGGATGCAGATGCGGATGCGGATGCGCCCGGATGGCAGGACAATGGCTCGCGCATGCCAGGCACTTGAAGCATGCACAGGAATTTTCATTTATTTATATATTGTGTTTTATAACCACCAGCAGGCGAAGCAGCAGCACACATTTTCACAGTTTTACGTGGCGGTGGGTTTTTCAATTTTTGTTCAAAAGTAGAAAATATATACATATACATATGCACACATCGTGTGCCTCTTGTGATCAGCAAAACAGAGCAGAAAAAATAAGGGGCGAGAAACGAAGGAAATAAACTGACTGCCTGGCTGGCGTTGTCGTAAACATTGAGCCTGCCTTTGGCATGCAGCGTTTTACGTATACGTAATGCGGCAACTAGGGTTGTCGAGGGGCACGTTGCGATAGTTCGAACACTGAAAGAAATGTTCTATGCTGAATATGCCAGCTAACAAGATTGGTATCTTCGTAGTGCCCCCTAATCTGTGGAATGCCATCTAAGATATAAGTATCATTTTGTCATATTTCTTGCAAGGTTAGTTCTCCTTTCTCTAAGTGTAAATAGATAGTAACAGACAGGAATCGGGGGAGCCATCCAGATAGGCAAACACAACAAAGACCCATGAAAAGTTTCTCACACAAAAAGTCCATTGATTGAATTGCCAACAGAGGAGTGGTTGCGGTGGATTGAAACTGGCGATGGAGGAGGGGGGGCCGGTGGAGCGCATCAACAAAAGTTACTCACCTGGACCTCAGACGAGAGCATTGCTCGGTCGGCGGAATCAATGTCCAGGTCGATGGCACTGTAATCAGCGCGTATCGGATGCACCTTCGCCAACAATTGCGGTGACTCCTCGCGCATCCTATTGAATATCTGTTCGGAGGCAGTGGGTTGGGATTTTATCCGATATTGTCGTGGCCAACGGCATGGAATGGGTCGCCGCCTGTCAGCAGGCTCCCGCATCCTGTCCTGACACTTACCGATTCATTGAAAAAGCCCTTCAAACGCTCCTGCACGCTCATGTTGTCCTTGCTGCGTATCAGCATGTAAATTTTACGCAATCCAAACGAGCGAAGCAATTTCTCTGTTAACACTTTGCCCACGAAGCCCGTACCGCCCGTAATGAGTACGGTGGCATTGCTATAGAAATCCGTAACCGGTGTCGCACTGACAGCGGCGGCGAAGGGGGTGCCACTCCCATCGACGCTGTTTGTTCTTGTGCTGGACGACGCCTCCTGGAAGAGCTGCTCCTCCTCCTCCTCCTCCTCGACGTCGTGGCCACTGGCACACCCATTGCTACTGCGACGCGAGGAGCTGGTGGACGAAAAGGCCTTGCGAGCAGCTATTGGGTGGATTACGGAATAAGTATAAAGCCAATCAGTTCAAGGACCTTTTAAGTGCAGCTCGGAATTAACAGAATTACAAGGATAAGATGAGTTTTTCACTTTCGCAAAGGTTTCCAAAAGTATGCAACAATCTACGAGCAGTTTGTTAAACATATGTTTCATTTGCTGCAATTGTTATATCACAATACGTTCATGTAAACCAAGTTCAAAGATGTTAATTGTCTCTCTTAGTTTTAATTAATGAAGTATGCTGAATAGATATCTAATATATGAGTATTTATCTTAAACTTTACACACTTTTACTTGAATTTGCCTCGTGCATGACTTCAATGTTGTTTTTTATGGCTTATCCAAAAATCGAACCGTTCACTTCAAGGGTAAAAAGCACATTGACAAGTTTTCAATTTCAATGCGACTAAAAAGTTGGATTTTAATCAATAAACGGCAGACATGTATCGAAAAGATTTTCCCACCGCAAGTCAATTATATTAATATGAAGTACACACGATATATATCCCTTGTAGCCCAATTATACTATATCTATTTGTGTGTCCAACAAACCCTGCACTTTTCCAGCGAGCACATCCATATATATATATATATATATATGGTTTAAAATGTGGACCAGGGGGTGGGTGCGGTTTGGGGGGCATGGCTGACATTGTGGTTGCATTTGACCTGATGACCTGGGCGCCGGATGTCTGGCCAAAAGGGAGACGGCGGGTCCACCTGCTCTTTCACTCTCTTTCCATCCGCTTGTTGAGCCATTTTAAACAATGTTAATTATTCAATTATCAACAGCCAATGCGGCCACGTCCGTGTGACCATGTGTCCTTCTAACTGACAGTGTGTGTGTGTGCGTGTCCCCATCCGTGTGTGCGTGTCCATATCCTCCGTCATAGTCACAGTTGGTCCTTGTTCGTCGCGTGAGCAAGTGCGCAGCATATGTTGTTTGATTGCAAGCGAAAAATGAGGCTCAAGTAAAACGTGCACAGATGCACCATCGAAAAATTTGTAGAACTTTAGATAACTTAAATACATATACTTAAAACTAGCTTATACAACTAATTATACATAATTGGTTTTGACACGATAGATTATGGAATAGTATTTACTCTTGAAAAGTTCATTAACATGAATAGAGCATTCTTTCTTGAAGTGTAAGGAAAGTTACCGTGTAGTCAATACAAATTAGCTTTTACACTTTGAGATCAAGAAGTGTAACTTGTAAGTATTAAGTTTTTTTTCCTGTGCACACATGGCTGTGTGACATAGTTGTGGTTCTTGCTGCAGCCGTCATATATTTCTGTTCAATTGCCATCGTCCACATTCAGCCTGCAGTTGTTTGCATGGGCATTAGGGAAAAACGGTTGGCCAAATCGTTAAACGCTTATTATGCCATGAGCTTTAAGCGGCTTGAAATGTATATTATTGATACGCATTTAAGCATATTAATATATTAACACTATACTAAGCGTATCTAGGAAATATGATTTGATTTTGAGTCTGTGGTTTCTCAATTACGAAAGTTCCTATTTTCCGCCGAAAAAAACTCTTACTCAATGCGGCACCGCGTAAGGGTTAAAGCTTTTCGATGTCTTTGCTGGCGCCGCAAGGAACTTGAAAGCTCTTCGACCATCTTAAGCTTTTGATTGCCCATTTCCGGTGTGAGTCTCTGCTAAGCGATAATCTTTTAAGTAAAAAACACTCAAGTCAAAACTTTTACTTTCATTTAAAAGTAAATTTTCTTTATGTTTCAGATTTATAGCAGAATGCCATAATTTCAAGATTTAAATGCTCACCCGGCAGTT
This sequence comes from Drosophila mauritiana, assembly GCF_004382145.1. Taxonomy (NCBI): domain Eukaryota; kingdom Metazoa; phylum Arthropoda; class Insecta; order Diptera; family Drosophilidae; genus Drosophila; species Drosophila mauritiana. The sequence goes on from NC_046669.1 coordinate 5,361,433, forward strand.
AGTTTGAAACAAACGAAATGAAGCGGAAATAGCGAACCGAATTTATTTGTTCAATTTATGGGCCACGTATATATTGTTTATAATTGGTCTGCATGTAATTAAGAATAATAAAAGTACTGGTATATTTAGTTTGTTTGCTTAATGACTCGAAATGTTTATTCGTTTGGTAATTTAATACAATAATAATTACATTAATTAGCCTTTCTGTTTTTTAATGACAAATATTGTACATTACATTTGCTTACATCCAGCTGTGTGCTTGTGTAGGATTTAATACATAATCGGATTGTTATTAAAATACTATTTAAATAATTTAATGCTACTTAATTGATTTCAGGTGCTAATTTAAGTTGATTCATTTTTTTGTTCAGCTATTAATACATTTGATTTGGTGAGTTTTGGTTTGAGTTTGATAAGGTCTTTAAAGAATCGATTATTTACAACGTTTGGACTTCGTGCTTTAAGGATCGCAATTTGAAGATACCATTATTATAATACTGTACACGGCTCACGACCAGCATTCACACTCATTCAAAATATCCTGCTGCGTAACAATTATCAGCAATGGGACTTGTAATCACAATTCATTAAGACGAAATCACAGAGGCAAATGGTCGTGTTCCAATGACACATTTAGTTGCGGGTATCTAAACACTGATTAGGGATTTTACTAAAGCCTTAAATACAATTACAATACAATTTGAACATGTTAGTGTAGTAGCTGTAACTTAATAATAGTCATTCACTAAAACATTTACACACATACGTTAAATGAATGAGCTACGACAGCTTATTTGCTGGAATACACATCATATGTGAATGCCGACTGGCTGCGGAATGTGTCATTGGAACACGGCTATAACTTAGATCGCTCTAGTTTAAATTAAAGTGGTTGCCACAAGGACTTGCCCGCATCCTTCTCCTTCGTCTGCGAGCCGGGCAGGTGGACTCGCGACACCTCGCTGAGTATGCAGGTGCCATCGCACTCGGTTTGGCTGCCAAATTCCTGCTCGCAAATGCAGCTGGAGCTCTCCCTGCTGAGCAGGGCCAACTGGACTCCGCCGCCGGATGCCAACTCCTCGCTGGGCGGCGTGGCCGATGGCAGCTCCATGAGTGCCATGTCGTCCTCGCATTCGATTACGTTCGGATGCAGAGGTTTGAAGTTGTTCCGGCGCCACGGCGGCATTGCAACGCCAACACCTGATGCCGAAACACCCGGAGTGGCAGCAAAGGTAACCACGCTTTGATGCTGATGATGGTGGCCATTGACATTGTTGTTCTGCCCACTACTTCCGTTGTAAATGCCGCTGTTAGCACCGGACCCATGCACCCGCGGCATATGCAAGCCCGGCTTCCCATTGTTGACACCACCGCGCGCCGGGCCAAAGAGATTACTCCGGATTCGCATCGAGGAGTTGGCGTAGGTTGACCTTATGGAGCTGGCGCGGGTGTGCATCGAAAATGTCCTTTCGTGGGCGTCCATGCTCGTCTTGAACTTGCAGAAACAGGCCGCAAATCGCTTGTTGAATTCCCGCTTAAATTTTTCCTGTGCAGAGAAAAATAGACGACGGTTTATGTTAATCCATCGCAAAGGTACATTTATTCACTTAAATACAAATTAAAGTGCATTGCATAAATCATAAACCTCTTAGCAAAGTTTATCATACGCCAAAATATATTTTTTCGCTATTTGCTTTTGCCGCACAGACACAATCAAACTTTCTGGCTAATTATTATGTGGATAGGCAGAACATTTTTCGGGAAAACCTCCACCTTCGCAGACGAATGCCATTTGTCTTTGCTGACAGCAAAATAAAATATCTGTTGACAAAGTTTTTCACGCACAGCCAGCTGGGGAAAAGTTTACGAGCATTCGCAGATCTGGCTCTCAATCTATCTTTTACAGACAATTTGAGTGTCAAAGCAAACAGCCGACGGGTTTTTCCCGCTTTTATCGGTTTGCCACTTTGCCATTCTGAGGATTTATGTGGATTTCGCTTCATTTTGCGGTTTCACAATTCCTGTGGCCCAGACGTTAGGTGTTTGCTTATTGGCTACAGTGGAGCGCTGCTTTAATTAACTTTGACAAAGTATTTTTTTGTGTCAGCTATTTCTAGTGCGAGGCGAAAAGAAATTGGAAATTGTTTCAAAGCCAGAATTTATTTTTGATAAAAAAGTGACGCGGATGCTAATAAATCAGTGAGAAGGAAAAAGGGGAAACATCAACGAAGAAATCGATTCGCTTACAATGAAATTAAGTTAGACGTTTTTGACTCATTTCTAAGCTTCTTTGATTTTTGAGACCATGAAAACTTCCGTAAAAGTTTAATTTACTTTGCGTCCATGTTTGTGTTTCATTTGATGAGATAATAGATAAAGCTAATTTTGGAAGCACGCGCAAAGGCTTTTTTCGCCTTTGAGTCTAAAGGTACAAAAATAATATAGAAAATATTACATATTTTTAAAGAAAAAAAGAGGTCCAACGACTAACCAAAAAATAGTTCTCTTTAACTTCATTATTCAAAGCAAGACATTAAATATGTAGATATTTTGACGAGATATTCAGATTTACGCAAAGCAATTTTTCCCAAAATCCCCTGTCAATAACTGACTCACCCAAACTTAAGTGCCCCAAAAACTAACCCAAGACGACCTTGAGTCCCTCATCAATCCCCACTATGCCCCGGCAAATTTACCACCCATTTACAGACATATATCTTTTTAGTGCGTGTGCAAAGAACGTGTCCCTGGGCACCAACTACGATCCAGAGGATGTCAATCAAATCCCAGCCAGACAAATGCAAATTTAACACTCCGTAAACAAATCATCATCATCATTGGAGCCCACACTTACGTTGTAGATGCCATAAATAAAAGGGTTGTAGCAACTATTGCTCATGGCCAGCCAATCGCAGCAAAACCAGACGATGCTAATGAAGTGGTAGTCGTTGATTTCCGGTATCGTGACATACAGAATATTATAGAGCTGCAGTGGCAGCCAGCAGAGTCCAAAGATAATGACCACGATAATCAGCATTTTGATGACCTGCAAGCGTCGCAAAAAGAGGAAATTGAACCCCGTCCCGATTTGCATACCACACCGACGTGCGAAGCTCACCTTCTTCTTGTTTTTCAACAGCGTTATGTCCCGTGAATCCTGTGCGTTTCCAGGGGCACGTGTGCCCCACAATCGTACCGCCATCTGGATGTAGACAAAGCTGATCACACAGAATGGAACCAGATACTGCACGAAAACCAGGGTGTAGCGAAAGGATTGCAATTGATCATCCGACAGGTTCTTGTTCATGCAGAATGGGCGCGTCACATTGTAGGTCTCATTGTTCTCTATTCAAAGGATGAAATTCGGTTGAGGTCGCTGGCACTTAATCCATGACTTACCACGAAACCTTTCGGTCAACTCCTCCACCCGAAAGGCAATGGCAAAGGGCACCGCAAACAGAAGGGCCAGCATCCAAATTCCACCAATTATGAACTTCGATACGAACTTGGTGGGACGTGCCCTGCATGCGAAAGCAGATTTTTAATGATTATGATTGCCGAATCCAATCGTTTCGAATGTGGGAGCCCCCTCTCCCCCCGCCAGCGACTCACCTAAGTGGATTAATGATGGCCCTGTGCCGATCGATTGCAATGGCGGTCAGCGTGAATACCGAGACATTCACACTCAGGGCCTGGACGAAGGGGCAGAAGCTGCACATGAACCACGGCAGGTTCCAACTTTGCAGCAGGGCAGCCTGGAACTGCACGGAGAGAAAATAATGCAATTATTAGTTTAAAGTATTCCAGATTATCAGAAACAACTATGCCTGACCATTAGCCTAAGCCAGATGTTTAAGGATCACACATAATCCCTTTAAAATGTTTTTTATATTTATATTCTATTTAATTAAAGTGTAAGGAAACAGGATAGCTACATGTGAGTCGTCTGCCTGCGTTTTGCTATGATTAAATCAACCCGAAATTGCGCCTCCATTCAAGTCACACGGCAAACACCATTAATGAACACTGGACCACAAACAACATGTCGGGGTGTTGTATTTTCGGACTGTTTCAACATTTCGTGGACAAATAAACGCTCGAAAGCCCAGCGCTGTTGTTTTGGACACTGATTTGCGCGGGAGTGAGTGGCAACGTGTGTTTGTGGTTACTGCGGATATTTGAAGAACGCGCTTTCTCCTTTCTCCACACAACGCAGGCCGCAAATTGCAATTTCTCGCCGTTTCATTGATGACACTTACTGGCGGCTGTGACAGGACCAAAATTCTATTTGATTGCGGCATTAATATAAATTAAGTGCGCAAAGTGTGGCTGACTTTGGGTCAAGTTCAAGGTTCAACGGAGTGTACACATTGAGCTATTCAAACTATGAATATCAAATCATAAAAAAATCAAACAAAAATAGGCATATTTGTCCAAGTCCTAATAGAAAGATGTAAACAATTTGCTGTACTACCAATTAATAATTATTTTGCCTATTCAGTTCGATGGTTACATTCGATATTTTACGTCTAAAACAAACTGAAATGCAATTGCGGCATTCTGCGAAACGAGCTGAATACAAAGTAACGATTCAATTACTTTATTCAAATGTCCAATGCTCATTGATTGACCAGTTTTCCGACTAAACAGTATTTTCAAAGCAAACTGCGTTCGCGTTTTGCATTCGACGACACCAGCGAATCAATTGAAGATAATGGCAATTCAATTACTCGGTACCACATACAAATTCCAAAGAAAGCCCAGCAAAACTGTTCACATAACTTTTAGCACTCTATTTTGGGTACTTTATAGGATACAAATCCCATTAACACATAAACCGAAAATCACATTTAAATTTGATGTAGGTAATATGCCATTATCACAACTTTTTGGACAAGATGTGCGTGGGCCATGCCAATTTTCTAATGCCAAACATGAACGCTCGTTGCCCGGAAATTAAATTGATGCCGGATTTTGCTGAAATTGGTGTCCCTGCGCACTGTGGGTTTCAAAAACAGTGCTGGCTACCTATCTATGTTGAAAATAAGTGAAAACTAATGCTAATGCTGTTGGCTTGTGTGATTTATGCGTTAAAGTCGATATCCATTTACCAGCGCACCAGTGCGTATGAGCAATTTTCATTGTATGCATTATATACCCGCGCAAAAAAGGCCCGGTAATTACCCGCATTATAATTAAGCTTGACTGTTGCAACTCACCTGAAATGGTATGCAGAAGAGGCCAATAATCACATCGGCAAAAGCCAAATTAGCGATATACATATTTGTCACGGTCCGCATTTGCCTGGTCGTGGCCACCACCCAGATGACCAAAGTGTTGCCAATGACGGCCACGATACTGATTCCCCCATAGAAAATGGACAACAGAGCCACAATCTCAGCGGGAGCCGCGTACAGACGCTCTGCGAATTTAAAAATAGTTGTGCATTAGATTTATATCACTTGGAAAAAGTGCTTGCAAAATTATTATTATATAATAGTTGGCTAAATGAAATATAACAATCTGTTTTACAAGATATTTAAGAATGTATTCAATACATTATGAGTGCCTACTAGGTTACTGAAGTTCAGTTATTTATTACTAGACCATGATTTTATGAGTGAATAAATTTAGGGTGCTTAGCTTCTTCCAATCCATTAGTTTCAGTGTTGAAATTGTGAAAAATCGCGCTTGCTGACAGAAGCAGATTAATTCAAGTGTCAGTTGTCAGTCAACTGGTGGCAGGACAGACAACATTTACGTTCCTGCTGACTGGTAAACGTCAAGGAAATTGAACCGGAGAGGGAATTTTATAAATTCCAATTAAAATATTGATAGTTAAACCCAACTTTGATATGAATTTCATTAGCATATCCGAACATCACCTGTTTCCTCATATCAAAGTCAGTGGATGGTTGGTTGAGCCCAAATTTGGTCTTTAATTCGGCACCCCCATACACTCATGAATGATTCAAGATCAAAGAACTAACGGCGAACTGTCAGAAGAAAAAAACACTTGTCAATGTTTTTGATTGATGATACGTCAAGTCAATTTAATCCAGTTGGACGAGTCGCGTCCCCAGTGGCTTGAAGGGATTAGAGAGGATACTTACCAAATTCCGCTTCCTCCTCGGCTCCGGGCAAGAATTCCAGGCGGGATTCCTGCTCGATTAAGTCCATTGCCACAACACTTTTTTCTTTTTGGTTTTAGTTGTGTATCCTAATGAGGATATGATATCCTTCAAAACTTGTACTTTAGTTCGAAATTCTGCTACTCTATGAAGTGCAATACATCTTCAGGGGCTTCTGGGCTTCATTGCAATCTAAACTGGAAAGATATAAATTACAGCACTTGTTCATTTGGTTTCTGAAAATTCGCAAAAAGTTATCTGCCACAATTCCGGTGGTCAAGGTACAACAAGAGTGCAGACAACAAGCGAAACAAATGATCTGAAAAAAACATTAAAAAGCTATACAAGCAATCTCAGTCTTCCCCTCAAGGAACTGACCAAATTCAGTGGGTGGACATGAGTTATGGCTCAGGTGGAATCACCTGTCAGCTTTCACATGTGAAAAGTTTGTTCTGTATAATTGAAAGTGCACCCAAATTCAGTTTGGCGACTGAGGGCAGTTTACTAGAATTTCGCTTGTATTTTGTTTCTTATGAAAACAGTTCTTCCGTTTTCATGTTTTTATTGAAGGGTCACGCCAACGCTCAAATGTTGCTTAGCCTTATTGGCTCCTAAAAAGTAAACAAGAAACTCGACGAGTTCATTGTATGTTTTGAGAATAGGAGCCTCACTGCGTTTAATTGGCCATTTATCGAACTGTTAACATTGTTGGGACTTGTTAATTTATCTTCTTTTGGGCAAACACAGTCAAAACCTGTTAATTTATTGGGCAACTAAATGTTTATTCTATAGGCAGACGGAATTGTTATAGATTGATTTGGGGAGGCTTGTAGAAAATAGATTGGGAAATTGGCGAATATCGTGAAAAAATATGTATTTAGTTTTGAACTAATATTTGTACAAATTCCCCCCGAAAGAAACACGTTCACAGGTTTAAAGTATATGCGCAATTGTAAAAATGGAAGTGTATATCATAAGCCTTAACAAATTGGATCCAAAATTTGTTTCGGGCACTAAATTACTCATTTTATTATTCTGGTCATAGGCTAAAAAAACCAAACCAGGGGAGCCACCCTAACGCATGACCCCAAAATGTCTAATATAACCACTCGTAACTTTCCTTCCTTTGTAGTTGCACCTAGCATAAGTGAACATATTTTCAAAGGCATTATGTGTACTACAAGCTGCCTCCACTGAAACTACCATTTTAACTCTAATCCCCAAAATCCCAAAATTAGACCCATTTGCAAGGCTTTACCCTGGGCTACAAAAAAATACCTAAACATAGGACCTAATTCGGGGAAATCGAATAAAAACTGAATGGAGACCTTCGTTCATTGTTGAAATTTCTATTTGCTTTTGTGTGTAAATATGTGGGACACCATCACTAACTCATTTAGTTGGCGCTTCATCGCATCAAAGGTTCAAGGTCAAACAAGAAGTTGGGTGTTCTGTTTTTGTGGTCATATGCAAGGGATCGCTGCGAGCTAGTTGAAAAATGCCATGCAATTTTTCAATGGCACGGAAGACAAGGGGAAAAATCGGGAAAACTGTCAGATGTGATTATGATTAGAGTGAGTGCTATTAGTCCGGCCATGCGAGACGCCAAGATTTTCTAATTAACGTCAAAGGAAAATCATGCTTTACTTGTGGCCCGCTTGGGTGGCTTGAATTTTGATGGTCAACTAATTGATATGCGATGATTTTTGGGTCATTAGGCTGAGGCAAAAGTTTGTTGTGTGCTAGTATTTGGGCACCCAGTAAAATAAACTTAAAGAAATTACCAAAAAAAAATTCATTAATCTCAGATTTAAAATGTCTCAGAATAAAACTTAACTGCATTGCATACTGTTCAAAGTATTTGATAAGCATTAAAATATATCATAGGAAATTGGCTGATAAAATAAGCAGGTTCTAGTTTTTCTCGGTGTTTTTAGCTCCAGACGGCGTGAAAAGTGCTGCTGCTTTGTGCTGAGAACAAAGCAGCCGGGACTCGTGTCACCCAGGACCAAACCATTAATTTGTAAAATTTACAGACTTTTGACTTCACACAAACAAGGAATATGGGTGAAATTTCTGGATTGGGTAGCCAGGTGAAGTGAATAACAAATTTTTCAATGAAATTGTTGTTCAAGCAGCGAATATTAACAAAAGTGTATCCTATTAGACCGTCACAGAGATGTAGGAGATCAAAGTGAAAATTCATATTGGATGGCAACGCGGCATCAAAAGTATAGCCCATCAACGAGCCGGCTGACAACGATATACGTATTATGAAAATGGACTCCCACATCCTGTCCTTTTAAATAACATTGAATATTGCGCATACGACACATAAGCCGGGCAACAACAGCCACATTATGGCAAGGCTTATACCATCGCCAAGCAGAGGCATCCCCGATTTAATGAAAAAAGAAAAAAAAAGAAAAGACAACATGTCCAATAAAAGCGCAACTGTAGGCCGATGCCGTGTATTACCTTTTGCCTAGGGTATATTCATTTTATCATGAAGTTTATAGCTTGAAAAATACATGTTCGTGTAATTTTTTGTCATAGCTTACCAAAGTATATATATATGTATGCTAAAACCTATATTAGATTAGTATATCTGGGATATATGATAGGTTTAATTACCAGACTGTAAGATATAAAATGAAATTATCATTTTTAGGTAGGCTGTGGTAATAAAATTGACTGAAATGATTTCCAAGAACTTTTTACCTTGATGACAATAGACTTAAAAGTAAGAGTATTTAGATATAGAAAGTGTTTCCCTTTCGGGTATATATTTTATTCGGGGTTCTGGGTAAAGGAACAGCTTTTGGCTTAAGAACCGAGCGAGTTGTTTCTTGGGTCGTGTGGGTCGCTTTGTTTACAGTGCCAACGGACTTTTGACTTAAGCCTGAACTTAGACGGCGTGTGTTTACGGTTTTTGGTTTGATTGGTCTTTGGGGACAAATGTTTTCAGCCGTCTAGTCTTATTTCATTAAATAATCACTTGGGTGAGCGAGGATTGCAATTAAGATTGTTCTTGCCAAGTTAAAGTGTCAAAGGAGTGGTTATATATTATAACAGCTTAAGAAAATGTCACAGAAAGTTCAGAAATCCCCTCGACATGAGGAGGCCTTGAGCTGGCCTTACCTCGTTTAATTGTTTTCCAGGAAACTTTTCGCAACCTATTCAATGCTGTTTACTTGTCGTCTTACGGTCTTGGCTTGTTTGACCTAATTTTCCTGGAAGAGACATTTTCGAGTTTAAGAAGTCCGGAAATCCGTTGACCCTTTTCTGGGCTATGCCAAATTGATAGCCATTTGAGCTCTTGCTGTCAGCAGTACTCAAAGGCGAATCAATTAAAAATTAATTCAGCATAATGTCCCAGGGGGGCAGGTAAATGATTTCAGACAGCTTACTAATTTGCATAACGCAAGATGAAATGTTTTCCCACAATCGCCCGCCGCGAAATGCCAGTTCAGTTCGGAACACTCGATAAAATGCTCTTGGCTGTCGGGGGAAAAAGAATTTCCCACAGCTCATTTAACTGGCTTCTCCTACAGTTCCCTTCTCCCACTTTTGGGCCATCTTACGCGGTAGTCATCAAAGGACCTCGCTAAGAGTCTCCCACTGAGGTCGCCTCTCCTTTGACATTGTTTGCGTAATATCCTGTCAATTTTATGCGCCCTTTTGCGGCTGCTTTGCCATTTGTCAAAACCATTTTACAAATGCTAAAATTAGTATGCCTAAAATATTATCAAAACGAATAACAAAATTGTGTCCGAACACCAAATACATTTTTTCCGTCCCGGCTTTTAATTCCGCAATACGCAAAGGAAGGCTTACCAAAAAACATTGTCCAGGTGTCCTGGTCCTTTGGACACGTGGCTCGTTAAAGATAACTGCGATTGCTACCAATTATTGAACAGGTCACGATCTTAAAATAGATGGGTGCTAACCAAGTCCCCAGGTGCTTGTAATCGGATTTAAAAAATATATATATATCATTCACGTAATTATCAGAATCAGTTTAATGTGATATTTAAATGTCAAAACAAAACAAATATAATTTTCAGTTCCTTTTAAGGGACTTTATAGCTCTATTAATTTTCAAAAATACCTTAACCAATGCGGGCATAATTTGTTGCACGTAAATCACAGTTTTTAGTATCGAATTTAGGGTCCTACCGTTGTAAGAGAATTTTAACTACTCTTCGCGTGATCATCGTTAAGCCCAACCACAATCCAATAAAATCCTCATCAAGTCATGAAAAAATAAAACCCGAAAAGGTGAGAAGAGAAAGGGGACACATTTGTGGCAGTAAAAGTCTAATTGTAATAAATGTCAGTATGCCCGCAGGTGCTGTAAGTCCTGGAAACGCGAAACCCTCTTCCGGTTCACTCACGCAAAAAAAGGAGTCCACCGAAATTGGTATTAATATAGTTGTTTCTCACTGCTCCAGCCTTGGGTCACAATTAACTTGTCCGTGTGAAAATTCAATTAAAAGTCCTTGCGTATTCCGCTTTCACTGCGATTAGAACTCGTTTTCACTGGGCGCGAGGATACGGCTTTTCAGAGGAGCCAGCTAAGCATCCTGGCCGCACGACCTTCCGTTATCAACTGTTGGCAGCAGGTTCTTTTTGGGCTGGAACAACTGTTGAACTGTTGGCAACACGCACACGAAGCCACCCGACGGCGGAGTTTTTCAAAGAACAAGAAAACGAGGCGGGCCAAAAGGCAAATTCAAGTCGGGGATTTTGGCACTCAAAACACAACAAGTTGCACTTCAAACCTGTTGGCCATCGAACAGGTTCCGACGACCCTTAAAATTGGCCAAAAGCGGTCGGAAAAAAGAGTAATTCGCATTCTTTATGTATATAAGAGCATAAATTTATGATGCTCATTTCCATTCCGCCGGCAAGTTTACGCTGATGAGGCTAAGTGAAAAATTAGCAAGAAAAGTAATAAGCAATTAAAGAGCGTTTTCCACACCCCTAAGAAATTCAAAGAAGTTGGTATTAGGAGGATCCGTTGTTTTCCTTTTCGATTTTTCCACTTATCACAGCTTTTCCATGTCATCAGCTTTAACGCTACCCGGCACCTTGGCATCGCCGACTAAATCCAAATGGCTGAACACACTCTGATTTGCATACTTTATATATATATGTACTCACACACACCCTTTGTGGCACTTACTACATGTATATGTATGTGTCTATACACACCTTTTGTGGCACGCTCGCGTTTTCTGAATGGGAATTAAATTACATATCATGCTGAGCAAACGGAAGAGAAATACCCAAATTTGTTGGATCTCATTCTTCTATTTTTGTTTGCCGAACATATGCAAATTTGTGTGTGGAAAATGTGGCGGAAATTGAAAACAGATAATCTGAAAAGTGTTTCTCTGCACTTAACAAAATAATTCCCTTTGATTGATGTCAACAGCAGGGGAGAAATCATTTCAAATCAATCGCGGAAATCTTTGATGGCGATTAACATTTCCTCGAACCGGAAAGGCTTTCATGTATATTCTTAAGAATGCTTTACTTTAATATTTTTAAAAATCATTCCAAGTATTTTAAGTTCACGTACTGCATCCGTTTGATCTAACTAATATTTAACAAGCACCTCACGTCTGCTCGCAACTCATTAAAATGTAAACCCCTTTTTGAAAAGAGGCATGTATTTTTAATAAATGTGTAAAGTTTGTGATTTGTGATGAAGGCATGGCAGAAAAAACACAAAACTTGGGACCACGTGCGCCTCTCTAGTTTAATCAAAGAAAATAGAAAACCTTTTGATGAGGTTCAGGTTCGCTAAAGAAAACTTTAAACTAAATTCAACTTAAAGCTGCTCTGTGTCACAAATTCGCAATCATGTTCAGACTCCGGGAAAAATCATTGTCTATGGGGGGTAGCTGGTCCCCCATATTAAAATACAACCTTTTTTTCGGTTTTGGCAGACGAAATTGCCACACGACAGGTGCAAATGGACCGTAAATGTTTTCATTGAAATCTGCTTATTAGATTGAAACATATTTGCGCCGATAAAAATTGATTTCATTTCGTTTCAAGCATAACATACTCAGCATGAGATTGTAGTACTCCAGACTTGACCCCTGACCCCCCACCCCACCACAGAGATTACCATTTTGGGCATCGAATTGATATTCGATCAGATTATTTGAAAGTGCACAAAGTACATCAGTCATAGGCTTTCATAATTCAATTATTATTTTGGACACATCGAACCATGTTCTGGCAAAGTACACAACTCACTTCCTAGCAATTTGCTTAGTTAATTGAACTGAATGTTTACTTGATGGATAGTCAACATAGATTTGTTTTCACTGGAAACACATTTGCATATGAGCCTCGAATTACTTGCTTCACTTGGCAATCGCCGCAGCAATTGAAGTGCATCTAATCTCGAATGATCACAGTTCACGGCACTTTTGCCCAGACTTCAGAGTGCAATGGCGATGCCAGACCCGAATCAAGTTAATCAGCACATTTAAATGCACATAAAGGACACAAAGGCGACAACGCACCATTTTGCACACTTGGCTTCGTCCCCGTCACAAAGCCAAAAAATGTGAGAGCTAATCGGACATCTCGTCGAGTGGTGAAAAGAACCGAGAACTCAATTCCAATTCCAGACGGGCAGAAAACAAATTTCACATTCTATTGTCGATGGTCTTATTCTGCGCTTAAGTACACCGACACAATATAATTATCAAGTTAACTAATTACTGTCCGAATGTTGTAAATATTAATAGAACTCTGGGCCTGGAACTGTCTAGACCAGATGGGTGTTTTTTATTCGTTGATGACAGTTGCTAAAGACATCAACAATTGACTAGGTTTCCTTTGCGTCGGATTAGTGACTGACGTGGGTCACCATAAATATTTAATTGTGAAAAGATAATTACTCATTTGAAATAGGGATAGGAAAATTCTTGGAAGTGCGTTCCGCAAATAGCACAAGGGTGGAAATGTAAGTGAAAACTTATTGAGATAGCATTTTGTAGCTCAGCTAAGATAAATCCATAATAAATAATAACTATGTATGCAAATGTATTAATTAACATGTCAGTTTCATTTAACCGAGTAAAATGTAATTCGATCCAGTTGCCTTGCAGCCCTTTTCTTGTATAAAATGAATGAGTGGGAGAAAACTCAAAAAGAACATGAATATTGTAATTTTGAGCCCTGATTAGGCTGTCCGTCAAATTCGAGGCAACTGACATATTTATTATTATTAATACTCCACACTTTTCATTGAACACGATTTCAATAGTCATTAGTCAATTTGTATTCATAACGTATTCAGGCTGAAATATGTTTGCTTTATTTGCTTACACATCTGCAAAGGACTTTTACTGCCGCTTAAAGGATTTCTGACCAAATTATTCTATCTTAAAGGCAACCATGTGCTGAAAACGATTTTCATTCGGCTAAATATAGAAAAATATTATGCAGAAAAGCCGCGTCGAGAAAAGTTTCTTTTGCTGTCGTTGAAAAGATTTTTTCCCCAGGACAAAAATGTGAAAGATTTGCAAATAATTGCTATATTACGATTTGCCGACATTTTAAGTAGAGTCCTCCTCGAGTGGCGGGTGAAAAATTTGCATCGCTCTACTCATCGACATTCTTGTTATTTTTTTTTTTTCTTAAGCTTGGCAGGGAGTCTAGTACCCTTTCTTCCAAAAGCATTAAAACAAGCGATGAGCAGCGCGAAAAGTGAAATTTTTTCAATAAAAGTCAACAAGCGTGAAAACGAGAAATATTTACGTGGCTGACTTCGTGTTGGCATGAGCATACAGGACTCTGGCGGATGGTAAACAGAATTCTGTTGATAAACACAAACACTTGAAGCAAAAATGGGGAAAATATCGCATATAGAATAAAGAAAAGCCTTTCGATATCAGCTAAAAATAGAAGATTAAAAACTAGTTTATTAATAATAATTATGGTAAAAATTTCCCTCGTCCTTCACTGATAAGACTTCATACAGGCAAACGACAACTTCTAGAGAATTTCTACAAATTAATTCAGAGACTTTTCAAAGTTTTCAAGTTGACTTCGAGAGCCTTAGAATTGCAACCACTTTGAGTTCTGTGCACTTCTGCCCACACCTACCCTCGAAAGTTCTTTAAACTTTTGTTCAATCCCCCTTCACACATCTTGAGCTCGAGAAAAAGTCTTTAATTACCCGAAGCATCTGCCACCCGTTCAGTGAACCTTGCAGTTATCATCGAGCTCGATTCAATTGAATTTCATCCGCACAAGAGCTTCAGCTAATTTTTGAGCAAGCATACGCGTAGCAAACACAATTTGCCATTACAAATTCCCATTGTTCCTTGACCTTTTTGCCAAACAATGACAATTCCGATGAGGTTCACCCAAAAAGGTGAAACAACAAAGCCAAGGAGATGGAAAATCCCCTACCAATGACCCAATTAAACGATCCCAAACTGACAAAGCATTATCATTTGTTGATGGCTCTGCAAGGATTTCTTATAAGCCAAAACCTCCTGTGTGGCAAAGAAAGGAAAATATTGTTAAAACTGCAAGGGCCAGGGGAATACAAAAAAAAAATGGCATGAAATGTGGAGAAAAGCCTATCAAAGCGAGTGCGAACAAATCTTTTTTAAAGATTTTTCCAGCTGCAAGAGGGAAAATTGCAGAAAATGAAATCCACTTCGGCAGTATACCCTTTTTAAAGTGAAATCCACATAAGAGCTCTGAAAAGTAGACTATAGAAATCCTCTTAAAGCTGGTGCAAATTAATAACATCATCCCGAGGTCTTTTGTACGAAGACGTCGCCCTCTATTTTTCGACTTTTTCGGCTAAATCAGAAGCTTAATTAAAAACGAAATTAATAAACCCAGTAAAATATGGAGCACGGGGTTGAAATTATTTCCCGATTACTGCCGCCGAACTTTCAGGCTATTATGCTCCAAGGATAATGTAATTAATCATGCTATGCGGTATCCAGACAAGCTGTGCGGGCAAGGATAGCAGAAGCCAACCTGAGATAAATACATTTAATCTCACACTTCAGCCGCAACAACAACAACAACAGCAAGAGAAGAAACCTTTTACGGGAATTATCATTATCTCTAGTAATTAGTGGCCTAGCAATAATACGAAACCAAATTCCAACGGGTTAAATACCGACCAAAAACAAAAGAAGATATTTGGCCAAGAAAAGGAAAGTAGGCTACGTGTCTTGATTTTATTAACTTTTACCCAGAACGCCACAGACACAACAGGAAAAGGCCATTTGTGGATTCTGTTTTCTCACCTGCAATACTCGTTATGCCGTGTTTGTTTCTTGGCTTAATATGTACAACGAGTTTTCCCTTTGAGACGCAAATAAAATGACTGCTAAATTCCAGATACGTCTTTAAATTTGTATACACATTTAATGCGGCTGGTCTTTTGACTGAGCAGCTTATTCTGCTGT
Organism: Drosophila mauritiana; assembly: GCF_004382145.1. Lineage (NCBI taxonomy): Eukaryota > Metazoa > Arthropoda > Insecta > Diptera > Drosophilidae > Drosophila > Drosophila mauritiana. The sequence goes on from NC_046669.1 coordinate 5,377,031, forward strand.
TTATTATTTGCATTTTTTCTTTGTCGCCGCTTAATTTCCTGGCCAAGGCTAAGTTCGTCGCACCTGGAACCACCTTCTACCAACTCTAATTAAAAATGCTCCGCTCCTGGCAACATAGTGCATATACATAGTACAATAAGTTATATGGTCTGTTATGTTCCGAGAATAACGTAAAGGTTGCAAAATTTAAGGCAACAGATTAAAACTCGAGCGTTTTCCCATCAGCCGGACCGTGAAGGGAAAAACAGAAGACAGCTTACAAAGCTGACTCCTCACTTTGTTATCTGTTAGCTGGCATTTGAAATACTCAATGACGAGAAGAAGCATTAGCATTATGGCCAGGAAAAGGATGCCAGGGGGAAATATTTTATTAGGCACTGCAATTCAGTGAATTGTGTAGTCTTGTTTTTGAAATATGTTAGCTTTGCCTGCGGTTAATTGAAATTCGATTCTAACTACATTTGCACACATTGTTATTTTGTATTTCGTAAGCTAACCGCAACAGGGAAAATTCCAAGCAAAATGTTTGACTATCGCAAGTAAACAAACCACTTTATAGTCGAAGCTCTTTTATTGTCCCACGTGATCAAAGTCTATTGGATGCTAAAATTTCATTGATAAATTTCGCAGACAACAAAAATGAGAGAACGTTTAAATTGCTCAATTGCCAAACAAATCGACGAAGTGTATGGCGTTTTAATAGATTTTTTATTTGCTCATTGAGGCGAGAGCTCAGATCGCTTGATAACTATTTAATATGCCAACAATGTGTGCAGTGAATGCTCTTAATTGTAATGGTAATGAATTTTTCACCATTTTCTGCATAACGGAAGCCTATTTGGCGGACTCAACTTACCCCACAAAAATTAATTACTTTTCTGATGGATTTAAATGCGTTTTTTTGTGTAATTAATTAGTAAATGCTCATTTATTTCTTTCACTGCCCAATGCAATTAGCTTTCTGGTTAGTTTGCTATTGACTCTGCATTTATTTGCTTAATGACCGTAATCAGTTGGCGGACAAACAGTTAACTGTGTATACGTTTAATTATACATTTAGATAAAAGCACTTTTGAAAGGATTTCAATTAGGTTTCACAAATAAATCAGTATAATATTCTACTGCCCGAATTTCGGTATCTTAATGCCAACGAATTTTTGGCTGAATATTTAGTATCTTTGCGATACAGTTTCGATCGCAAGATACAACCGCACGATTAAAGCTCCCGAAGTCAACTGAATGGCAATGGAAGCTCGGCAGCCTGTTAATTTTTTCTTGTCGTGCCGGCTTCTATTGATTCCAACACAGATACAAAGAGGGGCAGGCGCACTCGCACACATACAGCCCCATATTTTTTGTTGATTTTTTATTTTTTTTTGTATTTTTATCTCTGGCAGAATTACGCATACGTCAGAGTAGGCATGACCACGAAAAACAAAAATTGCTCAGGTGCAGCCCGACAAGAAATCTTAATCAATTTACCTTGTCTTCGCGGCGCTGTTAATATAAATCAATAAAAAATCCAACACCAATTCAGCTGGGAGTCTGGGCGTGTCTCCGCTGTTTCAGCCGAATATTTGCTGACTGATTAGAGCCGCTATCCACCCAAAATAAAAAAAGGGTAAAAAACAAATTATTTTATTGCCTCCCCCTCGGCAAAAGTGATACAGATAAGTGAAAGTTTCAATGTCTGCGTATTGTTGAGTCAATTATTTACCATTTAATGCGGTATTAAGTGGCTTTCCAATGGAGTTTTCCGCTCCCCTTTTTCCACCTGCCCCCCCACCAATTGGTCTTGTTTGTGGTGGTAGAGTTACGCCAACTACTTGGCACTTAATGATTTATTTGGGTGTAGACAGAGCAATTACAGCTAAGCAAAGTGTTTCACTAATTTCTGGTCGCAAAGGCGTTAATAAAAGGCCCTTTAATGCGGTTGCGGTTTGCTGGAAATATATATATGCTTTAGAGCACTCCTTGGATTCTTAATGAAAATTCGAGCAATAAGGGAGGGTTGAAATTCCAAATGAAACTCATTATTGATCTATAAATATATACTGTTTAATTAAGCTGAATTCCGACGAATTTTATTTCGGAATGTGATACAATTTCTAAGATATCTGCTTGAAGTACAATTTAACCCAGTACAATGGGATTGCCCTCGAATGGCCAACTCATGCTGCCTTTAAGATGCGCAAATTGAATTTAGGAACAAAAACTCATCAGGGAAGACACATGCAGGACAATGTCCATCAGTGATTGACCCACCTTTGGGCTCTCGGACGGGGAGTGATTGTCTGGTAGAAAAACAGCAAGCCAAATGGCCCGAAGGCGCTGAATTTTGTAGGCGAAAAACCAGACTGAGCCCAAACGAAATGGAACCTAAAGGCTAATAGGATTTGGGCATAAGTGCGTTGGGGAGAATGTGGCTCCTTTTAGTTTAAGCCGCACTTGAACGCTCTGAGCCCTGGCAAACTATTCGATTACTTTAAAGATACATAAACGGCAGGTGCGCACATTTATAAATTCTGTTTTACCTTTAAACTGCTTTTGCAGCTCACAACCAGATTAAATTCGCCAGCATGCTGTAATCAATTTAATCGGCTTTCAGTGCACACAATTTTCCCCAGATATCGCACTTAATCAATTTATTCAGTGGGGCCCTTTAAGAACGAGCAAATTGTTTAAACTTGTTAAGTTAACTTTCTTACACTTACATTAAAATCTCACATCCCACGGCAGCCGACTACTTAAGATTTTATTTGAACAGATTTCGAGTCGGTGGCATCGTGGCGTCCATTAGAGCTCGTGTGCGAATTGAATTAAATACGAACTAATTTAACTAAATTCGCATTATCATCCGCACCACAAAAGTTGGCTCCAACTCGCAACTGAGTTGAACCAACAGATCTGGCTCAGCCATCAGTCTGTTAATTCTTTCTTAATTTGATTATAGCCTTGCATTATTTTAGCTTACTTTACGCCTAAATGTTTCGCCAGAAAACATTTTCATTTGGCAGCGTCGAAAAGTATCATCGAAATCCAATAAAAATAAGTAAGTAAGGAATTTGTCTCGATTTTTTTTTTATGTACACAAGCAAATTTGATTGATTTACCTTTCGCTTTGGCCGTGCTTTGTGATTATTTGTATTGTGAAGTGTGTTTTTTACGGTCTTCCCTTTCAGAAGTCCACCGACCAGTGAATGAAAATGCTCAACATCGAGGTTTATTCATTCCGGATTATACATTAAAACAGCACTAAAAATCCGCCAATAATCGATTTTGTGTTTGGGCCACGTTTTTTACGCATACAATGAAATGCATTTATGCATAAATTCCGCTTCGCTGCGAGCGCCAAATGTTAACAAGCGATTTGTTTTGATTTATCTGTAATAAATTACATAGCTTAAATTAATGCCAATGGCTGTTGGCCCCTCCGCACATTGCCATACTCCTCTTGTTCTCCGTTAATGGGAAACACAAACAGAACTGAGTGCGATATGATAATGATTTTGAATCATTTATAGTCTGGCTTCCTTCCGACGGCACGTGCTAAACTTATCACTAGAGACTGGGATTTGTGACACGGCGGATTGCCCTTAGTTGTGTGGGTAATCAGTCAGCTATATCGATTTTTCTTACATTTCCCATTCGACTCGAGGTCGGTGCTTCTGATCTTTGGACTTACACCTCTTTGGGAATAAAAACTGAAGCACGTGGCGCCTTTGCAGGTGCTAATTGGTTAAGCATGCCATATAATGAACCCGCTTTGGTCAAAACGAAACACAAAAGCGGGCGCGTTCTATATATTAAAAAAATGCGATGAAAGCGAGTTTTGATTATACTATAGGTAATGCGGAGCAGCGACTGCGAAACGCCCAGAAAAAAGCAACTAATTGTTTATTAGCGGGCTAATATGGCGACATTAAAGTGTCCATTTTGTTGTTAAGCTGCGGAGCAGAAATTATGCAACTATTGACATTGAAAATCTGATAATTTTCAAGGGCCTAAAGTCTTTGCCATTTATCCCTTTTTCAGGCTTACAAGATGCATGAATAATTTAGTCCGAGAAAATAATGCCAACCCTTCAGCATTGCAAATATCCAGCTGAAACTGACATATGGCTTCATGAATTCAAAATGCGTCCTTTGAGCATTTTTTATTAAACGAATTCACATGCAAGAACAAGAATAACTCTTCTTTTAGTTATGGAAATGTTAAATTGAGCCAATTTACATTTGCAACCTGCCAGTGTTTTTGATAGGCATCCAATTCGCTTCCAATGAAATCCCATTAAATTCTAGTTCCGCTCGAAGCGCTTATTAAAATCCTGGCTAAACTTTTTCACTGACCATTGAGTGGGAAAATCTTTTTGGGAAAGCTCGAAACTTTGTCAACTATTCCAAAGGTTTTCTGCCACCTTCACACGCTGTTTAAGCTGCTGGGCAAGTTTGTCCAAGTAATTACCACACTTGGTCCCAGTTTTGGTTGCAAGCAGCAACAGCAGCTGTGGCAAATTATGAACTGCCATATAAAAGTTGCGCCATTTTCCGCATAACCAAAGCCAAAGGAAAAGGCAAAGTCTTTCACCAGACTGATAAGAACGTGACGAAACCTTGGGTGAAAACCGTTTTCTGCAGACTGCTGACTGGCTGGCTGAAATTTTTAAATTATACAACAATTTCAGTAAGTAGTTCTCAGCTCGACCCTCTGTTTTTGTTACCACTTGAAAGTATCTGCTGGCTGCCTTTAGTGTTTGCCTGCACCCTTTGATATTGAGTTGGTTTAGCCAACTTCCGTAGGAATTGCAATTTAATTCGCGTCTTTATTAAATTCAGCCCCTTGACTCCATTGTTTTTCCCCTTTGACATAGGGGGCAGCAGCAAAGAGAGTTGCATGTATATATGTCAGGCAAATATTTGAGCTGAATAAACTGACGCGGCACTCATTATGTGCAATACTTTTTGCATTATTTGCCAGCGTTTTTCCTTAATTAAAACGCTGTTAACATTAGGTTTCAATGCGTTTAATCCGCGCGGCAAATAAATATTTCCATTGCCCCTCGGGCCAGATAATTTTATCGGTTTTCGTTATTTTTATTTATTGTAGCTTGCGCCGGCTAATTATTTCTATTTGCCTTTAATGTAGAGCGTTGCCACAATAAACAGTGCAAAATAAATGAAGACCAAGGCGGAATGAAAACACAAATGAAATCGTATTCCCTTTCAGTTCCATTCGATCATAATTTTTGTTCTTTAATGACCTGGGAATTTGGTTTTTATGCCAGCGTACCAGCGTATTCTAAACAATTTGGCGATACATTTAAAAAAAAATTCCATATGAATGCTCATATTATTCGTTATGTATCTGTATCTTGTGCCGCTGGTTCTTCGCATTGGTATGTTTTTAATTTTTATGACTGCACGGAAGGAAGCGGCGCATTCAATGGAACCAGCCAAACGAGACAAGCAGATGAGCAAATGGGTAAATAGATTAAAAATCGCAGATGGTATGAATGGAAAAACTCTGAGTATGCAGAAATACCTATCAGTGTTTTTGTCATTCGTGTGTTTATGTTTAAAGGAATGCCAGATATGTAGAAATTCCATTTCAGCGCCTCTTTTATAATCTAAATGTTTTGCCTTTGAAGAGAAAGCCGTTTGGTTCTTGAGTAAATCTGAATTATTTTGAAAAGACTTAGTAAATTGTTTATCAAATTCTGGCGCCTTTGAACTAATGGACTGAACAGCAAAATTTCCCCAGTTTGGAAATTTCCTAGCCAAATTATATTTCAACTTTACTTCTTCGTCAGCTCCATTCGGGCTAATTAATTTTCTTATGGTCCGACATAAATTTGTTGGAAAATATTGCTTTATTTAACAGGGGAAATCTATTAGCTTATCACAAATTGCTCTCGGCACATGCTCAACTGGCAAAGGGACTCGGGCACTTTTCCCCGGAAAATTCAAGTGAAAACTTTGCTCCGCTGGATTTACGAGCTTGCAGATGCCGAAGGGGAAAACATAAACATGACTTTACGTAAAATTTAAGGCTTAGTACTCAAGATGCTGCAGCACAGACTTTGTCTCCTCGCAGAAACTTGAAGATATTTTCGGTGCGACGATGCAGTTAAAGTTTGCCGACTCGGGGGTTATTTCGCCTTCGGAGATGTGTTGGCTAATAAATTGCTTATATAAGTTTTACGATCTTTTTGTGTGTTGATTTTGATGCGTGCCGGAGTGTAACATTCGGTTAAGTTCTTGGCGGCGGCTTTAGCCAAAAGTGCTGCGCACATAGCCTGAAAAATGAAAAGAGTGGTTTGAATGAAGTCGAAAAGTCGGCAACGCGTTGCAGCCAAACAAGTAATATGCATAGTCAACTTTCGGGTTGAAGCTGCAAAAGTGAAATCAGACAGTAACACACACATTTTTACCGACACTGGAGAGCATGAATATGAACGGATGACAAATGGGCAGATTTGAGTGTGCAATTGGGCGTGTCCGCAGGTAATTTGAATGCCTCATGGAAATGTAACCTAGAAGCAATTAATTACGCGCCAAGCTAAAGCGACAGCTTACACATTAAATTAGTAGCACTTGACATATGGTTAGGTATTTTATTATTAGTCAAGAGGGAAGAGACCAAAAGCGGTAACAAAAATGCAGTAACAACAGACACAAAAAGCAGATACTTAGTTATAGCCGCGATAGGAACTCGAACCATAGGAACGATCTCTCGAGATGGGCAGGCCTAACCGATCTGTATCATCGTAGTAGCCATATCCACGATTCCGCTGGCCCTGATAATCCCGCTGCCAATAGCCCGAGTATTGCCTAAGACCTCCATTACCTCCGTAGCCGCCATATCCTCCGTATCCGCCTCCTTGACTACCCAGAATGTTCGTGGTGGGATAACTGCTAGTGGAATAATAGTTATAGCCCTGAGTTGGGTAGTAGCCGGCGGAACCGTAGCTCCCCTGGTTGGGATAGTAGGTGGTAGATCCATATCCCGAGCCGGGATAGTATCCCGATGACCCGTAGTAGTTCGTATTGTAGCCGGGATAGTAGGGGTTGCTCGGGCGATTGTAGTTGTAGCCATAGTTCGGATATCCAGAGCCAGTTCCAAAGAGATTTAACACTAAAAAGTCGTAGGTAAAGAAGAACAAAGAATTTTTAATTACCTAGTACCTTCATGGCTATAAAAACAATAACGCAATCATATTACTATTTGAAAATACAATAAAAGTTCTTGAGATACCAGAAGAACTGGCTTTGATACAAGTGAATGATAGTACTCACACTTGGCCGAAGTCTCGGCGGTTGCCAAATCACCTGTCGTCGTCCTGGTGGCCGTTGCCACCTGATTTTCTGGGAGCGCGGCACTCCAGACTCCAGTTACGGCCAACTAAAATGTTATTTAAGGGGCTTTTGTTTTAGGCTGTTTGCACAAATTGAATATAGCTCCGAGCACTCACCATTACGGTAAATAGCTTGATGAACATGACACTGGATTTAACTATTTTTAAAATGAAACAATCTGAATACGGCGGAACGGTAGACTTTCCGGCAAGAGAGCTTTGGATACCAAGACAACTGCTTGGCTCGGTTGTTGGACGTTAAATAATTCTGTTTCTCAGACAAGGGGCCAATTTATATTTTTCATTTTCCGGCTGAGTTGCTACGCTCAAGTTGAAGTCGCTGTCGACGTCGCTGAGACAAACAATCCGCAACAGAAACGAAACAAAACAAAGCCCCCAACTCCCGCACTTGTCGCACTTTTGTATCTCACTTGAGGTGAAGCTCGGGTTTATTACTCATACGACACGTTGGTGCGACCAAAGCGAAACTCCAGCGGAACTTCCCACCTCGGCGGTTGGGAATCCAGCCCTAAAGAGTTCTAACCACTCTGAGCAGTCGCAATGAGACCTTTTCTGCCAGCGATTATCTATGATTATTGAATAATACGCGTAATATACTCAATTACACGAGGCAGGTGACAAAATAAATGCCCATCTTGCCAATGCGTGAGCGGGGTTTAATTTTACCCACCTATTTGCCTTTGCAAAACTTTAACAAACACAAATAGCCAAAGCAAAAACAAAACTGAAACAAAAACAGTGAAAAGCCCCGCCCCTGTAAACCATTGAATATTTACCCTCAGTTCACAGATCGCATTTCTTTCAAGTTTCCCGCCATCTCGAAATGAATGAGAATACTGAAAACGCTGCTGGCCAGGTCGTGTTGGCTTAGTATATCTTTAATTCCAATTATCCACAGAGAGTTTGCTATCTAAATATTTAGCTTATTTGACTTTTTGTTGGTTTTTGTGAACTTTTTTTTTTGGTGCTAACCTCTTGCATAATCGCCGCTTATCGTGGTGGAGCAAATAGGCCGCCAAATATTTTGTAATTCTTAAAGGCCCTGAGAAGTAGTAAGCCCATTCATAAAACTCCAGTTCCGACTCGTACTAGAAAGCTTAAAAATTATCTCAAAAGTGTATTTATGTTTACCCGAATATCGACCTCCATCCAAACCCTAAAACCAACTGAAAGAGTTCACAGCTAAAGTTAAAGATACGATGTGTGAAAAGTATCGGGTATTTTGCGACATGCGGGTATTGCAACTCTTTAGTTAAATACCCAACATAGTCGTAAAATGTATCCCAAAACTGGGTTACTCATAGATCCAAGGTAAAATTGTTACAAGCCAAAAGAGCTACGAGCTCGTAAAGGCCCATCTTAACAAGAATTTAATAAGAAGATGCCAACGAGATGCATACTTCCATCTTCTAAAAAAAGAACGTTTCCAGTTAATAATTTAATAAATGCTAATGAAATATCTATGCCCTGTTTTCTTGCTGTGGGCAAAATTATGCCCAGCCTCCAAGCTTAAAGGCATTTCACTGCCATGAATTCCATTTTATACCTATCAAAACAACAAAGAGCAAAAACAGCAGAATAATAAAAAATAACCAGAAGGTGTACATTTCACTCTGGCTTCACTGCCTCTCTTTGTTTGTCTATTGATTTCAGGTCCTTTTCCAAGGACCTGACTTGGTCGGATTGCTCATGCATTGGGGGCGGAAAAGAGCCTTACACGTATTTGCAAATGGTAAATTTTGTTGCCATATATTTCAAGACAACAGCCATTTTACGTACAAGGCAATTCTAATTAACAGAACCCAACTACAGAAAAATTTAAATTAGTATATTTCATATCCTTAGTTTTCAAATTCGTATATTTGCTTTAATTTTTGTGTGTTTTTTTTTAAATATTTTATTAAATATTACCAAATTATATCTTATATACTCTTACTACCTCTTTAATGGTTAAAATCAGGAGCGAGTGAGCCTAACACTAGTCTTTTCTAACATCAATTACACTTATAAAGATATATAAAGATTTAATTTCTAAATTGGATTCCTGCTTTACTGCTTGCTGTGAGGGCTGCGGTTCAATAAATTTGAATTAGGTTGCGATCCCACAGCCAACAGATTGCGTAAAGATACAAAATCTTTAAGGGCAAAAAATATATGCAAAATGTGGGTAAATTGTCAATTTAAAATGTTACTCAAATCGATGCTTTTCACAAATGCCAGTATACTTTTGGGCTTAAATATCTTCAGGTACCGTAGATACACGAACTCGTAGTAATGGCGCAACTATAATTGTGCAGTAACCATGACAGTAAAAACATTAAAAGAAAACGCCCTTAAGGTATGTAACACATTTTCCAACTGCGCCTCAAGTATCTTGTAGTCGACTATTATGATACTCGTATATATATTTTCTTGACCTGAGGGCAAAGGTTACAAAATTTGTGTTGAAATTAATCTTTAAAGTTTAAGCCAACTCTTTAACGTCAATCAATTTGTTCATGACCACATGCACAAACTTTTTCTTGATAGCAGAACCAAATAAGGTAATCCTCTTCTTTCATAAAATTGTGCCACCCAACCAAAGGATTTAATTCTCATGTAGTCCAATTCATAAGTAGATTTATTTCCCATTTTCCAATTAAATAATTAATAAAGCCAGCATGATTTTTTTTTTAATTTTTATTTAATTTCAGTATTTCTCTTTTGACATAACAATTCATTATTCCGTCTCAATCGTGATTAGAGTAGACATTAAATAAACTAAGAACTAAAGTTGATAAAAATCATAAAGAAATAAAAGTGAACAAAATCATAAAAAAATAAAAAGCATACACAAATGCATAATAAACAACATGTCACAAAACAATTTTCTCTTTTTTTTTGCCAATTTACAGTGCTCTCTGCAGGAAATGTTTAGATTACAAATAGAATTTGAAGGAGATATTACATTAGAGAGAGCTCCGAAACTCATCGTGGACAGGCGGTTTGGAGTGCATTTACCAAAACTGTTTAACATCGATTTCGAAATTTAACTCAAGTAAGCGAACACATTAACTGGGTTCTCCATTCGATTAACGCTTCTTAAATGCTGGTTGGCCCTGCCTGGCAGACACTAAAAACACTTAGACTAGGTTTAGTTGTTCGGGAAGGAGGTAGGATCGAGGTTGGGATGGGATTCAAGCGGGATCTGGGAGGGGAATTGGATTGTCCTCTCGTCCTTGTCTCAGTTCGTCTCACTAGTCACCTTGGTTTCGGGTTTGGGGTCAGCCAGGACTTTCTCTGCTTCGGGCTCAACTTTCACTTTTACTTCCTCGGATGCTGCTGGAACGGGTTCAGCCGGTGCCTTAACCTCTTCGGATGCCGCGGGCTTGGGCTCCACCGCTACTTTAACCTCCTCGGAAGCTGCGGGCTTGGGCTCCACCGCTACTTTAACCTCCTCGGAAGCGGCGGCTGCTGGTTCGACCTCAGCCTTGGACACTTCGGAGGCGGCTGGCACGGGTTCGGCCAGGGTTTTTACCTCTTCGGCGGCGGCTGGTGCCGGTTCGACCAGGGTCTTCACCTCTTCGGAGGCGGCGGCCACGGGCTCGGAAGCCTTGACATCGAGGGGAGCCTCAGTATCAGTGGCTTCGCGTTTCTTGTGTAGTCTGTTGGGCAGATTCTGTGTGCACGAGCATGGGCACATGCACTGATCCTTGGGCGCCGAACCCGTCAGCACCGAGTGAAGACTGAAGGATACACCAGGCTGAACGCCCAGCGGGAAGGAATCGATGTTCGTATGTTGGTTAATTGAGTTTTCCTCACAGTTCGAGTAGTACTCCTGAGGCAGGATGACAACGGGCATTAGGGCGATAACGGCTCCCTTGGGAATCTTGTCCGGTGGATAGAAGGCCGGCTGTCCTGGGGCCTGAGGTATCACCGGCAATTGGGTCAGTGACATGGCGTTTATTATGCTGCCGAAGTTTGCTTGTCCATTGAAGCCGGAAAATTGTTTATTAAAGTCAACGGAGGCGGGATTGGGATAGGAGTTCGTGGTGGTGGTGGTTGTGGTTGAGGTAAGGGTGCTTTTCGATGAGTGCGTCTTATCGGCGTTACAAACACAGGACTGATCGCTGATCGATGGCACATGCAATGGGGGAGAGGGACGTGGCGTTACTTTGGGTTCAACGTAAACGGTAGGAGGTCGGGTCACGGGTTTGTAGGGAACAGTCACGGGTTGTTTGGGCACCACCACGGCGGGCACCTGTGGCGTATGGTATTGGATCTGCGGCGGCTTGGTCACCACCTTTTCGAAGGGTCGTGGTGTCGAGGGTTCGTATCGGATCGGAATCGGAGCCGGAGTGGGCACCGGAAGTGGAGTCGGGGTCTTGGTCTTGGTCACGTATTTGGGAGTCGGCGGTGGTGGTGGCAAGTAAGTGTGGTTTTCAATATTACCCGTTGTCACTGGCGGTGTGGTAACGCTCTTATGTGGCTTATCCTTCTCAATAGTGATAGCCGGGACCTTTGGCTGTACGATCGTCGTGGTTATTTTTTGGGATGGCGGTTGAGGAGCGGGAACGGGAGCGGGAACATAGGGTTTTGGAGTGTTGGGGAAAGAAGGAGGAATATATGTTAGTGGTGGCTTTGTCGTTACGGATGGTTTCTTAATAGCATAATCATTATTTTGTTCGTAATTCGGCTTATAGACTGTTTTTGGTGGTTCAATTTCAATGACTTGTGAGTAGGATGGAGGTGGTTTCGAGATTTTACCCGGTTGGTTTGGTGGCAGATAGCCGGGCGTCTCCTTGTCTGAGTAACGAGGATCGTTGGGAGAGGGTCCTGGAATACAAAGAGTCCTTTCTTAGCATCTGATATTGAAATGTGAAGAGGAGGGCTTACCTGGTGGGCCGGGACGAGTGGGGCCGGGGGGTCCGGGTGGTCCGGGAGGTCCGTATGGTCCAGGACGATTGGGTCCAGGTGGGCCGGGTGGTCCCGGGGGTCCGAAAGGTCCAGGCTTAGTGGGTCCCTTGGGTCCGGGAGGTCCTAGAAAGTGGGAAAAATGGGTATTACTTAAAATAAAGAACATTTATGGCTGCCATATAACACCTACCAGGTGGTCCGGGTGGTCCAGGTGGGCCGGGGGGTCCGTTAGGTCCGTTGGGTCCCTTGGGGCCTGAGAAGCGTGTTTAAATTGTAATAAAAATGTTTGTAGAACATAGATCTATCAAGGATTCTACCGCCAGGTCCTTTAGGTCCGCCTGGGCCGCCGGGGCCTACGCCGCCGCCGTCTCCCTTGCCGCCATTGCCGCCGTATCCGCCCTCGGGTCCAACAACGTGGACATATGGGGGTGCCGGTGGTCCAGTGGGGCCTTCAACGTGAACATATTTGCCCGAATCATCGTGATAATACCGACCATCGTTAATACCTGTGGATGGTAGTCGAATGAGTATTCATTGGCTAATTCAAAGTTATTATTTATTACTCACCGTTATAGCGTCCGCCGTTGCCATTATATTTACCGTTATCTAGATAGTGGATTTAAAGATCATAAAAATCGTTCGATTAAAAACTGTGCCGTAAAAAGTGTACTTTCTACATGCTCACAATTTAACTACAGTTACTACAGATACTAGCTACTAGTAACTACATAAGTTAAACAATACATTAACTACGGCAACTGATTTTCTAAAACTGCTCTAGATAATTACAGGCTTACGTTCTAGACCGACACCAAATAACAACAAAAATCATAACAACAAAGCAAACAAGTAGGATGGAGTTAGTATTAAAGTATGGGCTTAGTTGGGGGATCAGGAACACCGAAAACCAAACTAAAATAAATCACAGGTGTTAATTGTTAGTTGCGTTTATAGAATTGATTAATAGTCATTGCTCAAGCGGATTTTTTTACATTTTCATGTGCCGTGTAATTATTTTACAATAAATGTGTGTACTCGTGTGGGTGTTGTGGTGTATTGGTGTGGGTGTGTATCTGTGTTTGGATGGGTGGGTAGGTGGGTGTTGAACTGAAGAATCGGTGCAAGCATGGGTGATATAACTGTGATCCGATCTCAGCCAAATGCACGCTGAGACACAGAATTTGTGATCAATTGGTATTCATTTTCATTTCATTCGATAACTTTTTGTGCAGGAAGGATAGAAAGTGAGGTATAGGATATATAAAGATTGGGATTGTGCGCTCTTGGGAAAGGTGCTCTGATAAAGGATAACTGAAATCAAAAACGTGCCCTAGCATTGCCTGACTTATATATGTGTGTATATGGTCTTTTTGGGAGAATTGCAAATTAGGCTTATAGAAAATATCGAAATTAGGTGCGAAATCATTGTTTCTTGGCTGAAAATAAACAAATAGTTTCTTAAAATAGTTTAAAGTTTAAGTAAGAATTATTGTAATGAAGACATACGTTTAAGATTGCTATCTTACGAACTAAAAGCCTTGAAGAGAGAAATTTGAACGAACTGATCGCGCACTAAGATGAGAAATTTATCGATGTGCCATTGGAACCTCTTTATATTGGGTAACACCATATCAGGTTACATTTCATCCGCTTCCTCCACAGCTCGTTCAAATTTAGCTCTCCATGTGTAGAGAAATCGTTGGAGGGCTAACCTGGAGTGTATGGAATGGCCCCAGGAAAACCGGTCTCTGTGTGCGTGTAGGTGCTCGTGTAGGTTCCCTCATTATCCGGGCGATACTGGCCACTGGCTTCGATTCCGAAACCGCTGGCGGCACCAGCGCCCGTGCGATCGCCACCAACAGCGCCACCGTTTCCGGTGGTATAGCGACCACCGTTTCCGGCGGTATAACGATCGCCAGAGCCGGCGGCACCACCGTTTCCGGTGGTGTAACGGTCGCCAGCACCGACGCCGCCACCGTTTCCGGTGACATAACGGTCGCCGGCACCGACACCGCCTCCGTTTCCGCTGATATAACGATCGCCGGCACCGGCACCGCCACCGTTTCCGGTGCTGATGCGATCACCGGAACCGATTCCGGAACCGCCGCCCAGGCCAGTACGGTCGCCATCCTTGTAGACCGGTTTTCCTGAGGCTCCTCCTCCCGCGCCGACCGGACCCAGTCCGCCAGGTGGTCCCGGTGGTCCCGGAGGACCCTTGGGTCCCTTTGGTCCATTCGGGCCACCCGGGCCATTGGGTCCGAAACCGCCAACGCCTCCAAATCCTCCGATTCCACCGAAACCGCCGCCAGAGCCGCTGCCTCCATTGCCTCCATTTCCGCCATTGGGTCCAATCACATGCACATAGGGATTACTATCCGGCACGTACTGGCCATCATCTAAAAGGACACAAACTATGCAGTTTCCGATCCGCAGATCCCTTCTCTAGCTCATTGCTCACTGTTGCTGCCCGGTAGCAGGGTGTTCACCGAATGGAAGGACGGCGCCTGATCGCCGGGATGGCTGAGATCCGAATGACCCTTGTCCGTGCCAAAGATCCCCGTGCCCTGCGGCACCAGTGGACCAGTGGGCTTGTGGATGGGCAGACTCTTCTGGTCGGAGCCCTTGATCACAATTGTGTTGGCTGAGAACGATGGTATCGCATCGTTGCTGCCGCCTTTGTTCTTAAACTGGAAAATATGTGTAGGTGCATCGGATTAGAAGGGGTCCTTCAGGGGTTTCAACGCATTTCCAAGAATCTTGTTAACCAAACAGCCCTTCGGTGGGTTGAATTCTAGGAAATGAGCAGAAACCGCCCGAGGAGAACCCCATCAACCCTTACATCATCTAGGAAGAATGGGACGCCGTGCTGGGCGCCATTCGCGAACTTTCCACATCCGATGGGGAAGTACAGCTCCTCCCACTGCAGCACAATGCCAGGCTCGGATGGACCACCGTTGGTCTCGCTGTACAGATGTGGCGGGAAGGTCTCCACTGGCTTCTCCGGCTCCACGGTGCGGTAGCCGTGGGCATCGGCCACGTAGTGTGTTGCCCGGAGGAGGTGGTAGGGGTCGATCAGGCCGTAGCAGCCGTAGGTAACTCCATCGGGACCGCGGGTCTCGTGATGGAAGTTGCCGGTCTTGCCGACATCGTAGCCATACCGATAGGCATCTTTTGGTTGATCGTGTTCGTGTCGATTTGGATTGGTTTTTGATTTGGTGGGGTTTTGTTTGGTTTGGAAGAGTAATGTTTAGAGTATAACGCTTTTGTTTGGTGTGATTGCTTGCAGTTTTTGGTTTTTTTGGTTTGTAGTGCTGTGAGGACCTGTAAATGGTGTGTTTATATAACCCTAACACTCTCGACTAACTGACTGTGATCTAACTTCTGTAAAAAGGGCGCTGTAACTGAAAGTTTCACGAAGAACCTAATCAGATGAGGTTTGTATAAGGAAAATGTTGGTGTTTGTTGTGTGCTGTTGTTGGTTGGGTATTTTTCAATTCTTTTTTCGGTTTTTGTTCGGAGTAATCAATTTTGAGGTGGTGTGGTAGAGTTATGAGTATGCGAAGCATTTTTAAAAGAGGTTTCATGTAGAACTTTTGGCCACTGAAGAGCAAATGCTTACACAAAACTGTAGAAAGAAGTGTAAATTTATATGTAAGAGGAGGAGAAAGTAGCATAGAATAAGAGAGAGTAGAGATTTAGGTAATGGTTGATTGATTGTTGAGCGTGTATATATTTACAATTTGATACTACGAGTTCTACTGGGTGAGTTTAGTAAAGCTGCTACGGAAATATATATAAAAGTATATATATATATATATATAGGAGGGTACTACAATTGGTGGTTGTTTCGATTTTTAGAGGGTATAGATTAATTGATGTAAGTCGGTTGAACTATCGAAAAGGGTGGAAGGGGGCAGTACAAATACTTACGACTACGGTACTACTAACTACTACGATAACAATTTGTTGTTGGTCAAGTTAACTACTTAGGTGGTATTTATGTAAATAACAAAAACGAAGACTAACTAACTGCATGGATGGGTCAGATCAGAAATAGATGGGCAGTACAAAATTCAACTGGTTTTTACATAGTTAATGGATTGAATAGGGGGATTGTTCTAGTTTTACTTTTCGGATGTTTGGGATGGATTCAAGCGGCTTAGATAGACACGGGTACAAAATTGTTAAACGGATTCACTTACTTGTGTCAATGTTTGACGAATAGTACTGACGGTTCGTTGTCTTTTGGTCGTCAATGTCGAGAATCAGACGACGGTTCTGCTCATCGAACTTAGCAGAGTAGACGCATTGCAAGAAAATGCAAGCGACGGCCTGGAAAAAACAGAGGCGAATGATTAATGAAACTGTCCAACGAAAAACCCAAATCCTACAACTGTCGAAAGATTTGTCACATTCATGGCACGCCCCCACAGAAACCGAGCTAGTATCTCAAAGACTTGAGTCTTGGCATGGCTCGGCTCGGCTCAATTTGCATACTCCGTTTAGAGATGAGTCAAATGCCCGAGCTCGTTTTTGGTTATTTGTATCTCCGACAACAGGCCCAAGCAAATCAGCAGCCATTTAGATCCGGTTCGATTCGAAACCGAGGCAAAGAAAAATACAGCACATAAAAACCAAAAAAAAAAATCCGTTCACCAAAACCGCTGGCAAAATGTCAAAGGCATAATAATCGAATCACAACGCATTCTTGGCTCACTCGTCAAATGTTGACGGACTTTTTAGCAAACTGGAACTGGAGTTTGCGATTTGGCAGAACATGCTAATTTCCCAAGATTTGTCACAGTCGACCAAGAAAAACTAGTTGGCTTCCACTGACAGTAATGGACAATTAGCTTAGTTCTAAATGCACTTGCTGGCATTCGGAGTGGCACCGCCAAATCGATTACCACTATCCACTTAGCATCAGGTTTTAGCTCTCAACTGGCCCACATACTCGTAATAATCGTTGGATCATCTTTTGGCCGAAGATCTCCGCCTGAATAGCTGAGATTACGAAACTGATCCGTTCGACGATTTGCATATATTGCCCATAGAATTAATAAAGGCAAGCCAAGTTCCGGCATCGCCAAGACTTCCTTGTGAAAACGAGTTATCTTAACCCCATCCTAATACAGAATTAAAACATCATAATTCTTAAATATGTCGCTGAGTTCGTAGCCAAAAAATCAGGTGCGGTGTCTATAACCTTCGCGTTATGCTAAATAATCGATTGCCTTATGAATTGATGGATTTGTTCGCGTCCAAATTGAGACTCCATCTCTTCGTCGAGGGTGTGTTTGCCTTAAGGTTAAAGAGGTATTGCAGTAATTAAAGGGGAAACAATGGCATTTTATGGTTAACACCCGCCATAGATTCCATCTATCAATGGCTGCGATAAGGTCAATAATTTGGCGTCTTTGTGGGTGCAAACAAAGTGGAAACCAAACCATGTGAAGGAAACCGAAAAATGCGGCGACAAAACAAATGAATTTCTCATAAAACAAATTTATTTGCCTATCGCGGCCATCAAACGGGTCGAGATTCAAGACTGAGATTCCAATGGCGAAAAAAAAAAGAAAAATATGAAATCTCATTAATGCAAATCGGTGGCTCCACGGATAACTGTCTTTTGATTGGCACATCTTCAAGTTTAAATTGTTGCCAAATCGCCTGCTCCAAAATCTCCGCCACTAATCAATAATACAGAAATTATGCACAACAATCGCAGAGTCTATGGAAAGGGCATTTTTTGTTTTTAATTTATTATGCCATGCTATCCAGCAGCTGCTGACAGCAGAGGTCGTTTCCATCTCACCCACATAATCGAGCCTCAGGGCAAGTTTTTCATAAAAAATGTGTTTTTTTACGCATTTTTTCCTCGCATTTCACATTGCATGCCTGCCATTGGAAGTCGATGGAAAAACTGGTGGTTAAATATTACTAAAGTTTCTCATTATATTCGGTCCTTATTGATTTTTAACTTATTACGGCAGTTGATTACATTTGAAACTTTGTCTTTCACCCATGGGAAACTAACATATTGAGCAAGTTTTTCTCTAGCAAAAGTCGGGGAAAACTGTTTTCGTTGACATGACGGAAATACGAAAATGGTGATTGATTGATGTGACTTGCTGGCGGAAAATTGAGGAAAAGAGCCATTGATTTGGTAATAAAGAAAGTAAGTAAGAACTGTAAGTTGAACAGATAGAAGTGAAATATAATGCAAATTCCTCTTAGCATTAATCAAATAAATTGAAATATGAATTCATTTCAAATATGGGCTAGCCCCAAAATCTGACAAATCTAAAACGTTGTGGGTAATTAGGCTCTCAAATTGAGTGAAGGGGCTGCCAAGCCCGCTTTTGAGTTACTGCTGATCGCTGCACAAAGCCGCACATCAATTGCCAATCAATTAAACTCAATAGCCAGCCGCCAACAAATGTGGGCCAAAATGTGTGTAACATGTTGCATAGACGTCGCGTCATGAAAGAAGTGCGAAGAGGCGAATTTCGAGTTGCGAATGCAGTAAATCAATTGCAAGTCGCATAGATCATGCAAAACCGAGTGCCAACTGGCGTTGTGACCCAAAAAACGCATATGGCTACGCCTTGAGAACCAAAGCGTTCTATAGTTACTATGCACCATACTAGTAGTAACATACTTGCATACACTATGAGCCAATGAATCTTGAAGAGTTTGCATAACTCAGCGAAGACAATTTATTAATCGACTTATTCGCACGCACAAGGCGGTTGTTGTTTCTGTTGTTGTTAACATGATTTCTGATGTACAGCGCATTTTTCATCATCATCATGGGCATCGTGATGATCATAATCATCCGAAAAGTAACCGGTTTAGTCATCCTCACTCTTTTCGCTGAAGTATGTATCTTGACTGCTTTTGCCCTTTGGCGGTTGGGGCGAAACTTTTTTTCGTGTAAGTATTTATACTTTTCAAGGTCGATCTTTTGCCGGCGGCCAATGAATTGAACAAGAAATAATGTGTTGTTGTCGCATAAAAGTTTATAAATCGAATCAAAATGCAACTGACTGCGGAACGGCGACCTTAATCGATGACATCTTCTTTGGGTTTTTTCTTTTTCATTTGGGATGCAGTTTCGGGCTGCAGGGAATTGTGAAATTTCTCTTTAACGAAACTTTGTTGGGGAATTGTGAAATGCCTTTTTCAACGCCTCAGCTTCCCGGCAAACATTTCCATAAAGTCAGAGATAAAAAGATGGCAATAAAAACGCCTAACAAACATTCATAACGCGCCTGCCCGGCAACCAAAAAACAAAAAGTCTCCGCAGTAACAAAAGACTTATAAGAACTTGACAAACTTTGTGATCTTCTTAAAAAAGAAAAAAAAATTTTAATAAAACCGAAAATATTCGGGGGAACAAGTATAACCAGCTGTGGGCGATGGCCTTTAGGTTTGTATTTTCCAGTTAATCCAGACTTGAATTTAATTAGCAACGCATCTAGAATTCTTTGAGAGCAGAAAAGTGCTAATGAGATCAGAACCCATCGATAGGCAAACGAATTAGCCAGTTTGATCCGAGACAATAGCTGGGCATTTGTCCACCGAATGTGAAGCTCATTAACTCGCCGACTGAACTTCCACTGGACTTGTTCTGATTTATTAAAGCAATTAAAAAATAAACCGTTGGGCCTGGCACCGTCAAGCATCCCGAATGACATCATATTATTTTTAAAAACTTTTACTTTCAACTCTTGGCATTTGGCTGCAGCTTAATGAATACACTTTGTATAGCGTTTTCGTTTTTATTTAAAACCAGCCCCAAAGACTTCCTCCATCATCGCCGCCAAAACCATGTATCTTATATCTCCATAGCTGCCGCCTTTGGCGATTGTCTCTCCCAATCGCCGACTAGCGATCGAGGGCTAATTTGCATTTCTAGATTCGTATTTTAGATACAGATTCCATATTGAAATTGGCCACAAACATATGGCAACAAAGAAGCGCCATAAATTAGTGCGGCATAAAAGACGACCTTTTGGGCCTTTAAATATCGAAAGTTAACTGGCGAGCAGGAGAAATAGTAGAACCGATGAGCCATAAAAGTGAATGGGAGACGATGAAGTTCCCTGAACTCTTACGTAATGTTGTTCTAGCTGAAAGTTGGCCCAGCCTGAATAAAAGTTCATTAACTGGTTTTTGTGTCCACGTTTCCTGGCAAGGCAGAAGTGCTTTTCCCTTTCTTTCCACTTTTGTTTAAATAATAATGGAAAACATCATATACTATGTTCCATTTGAATTACCCTTTTGGCTCTTGTAACTGTAAAGATTTAACTATTCATCGGACATGCCTAACGCTCCATTTTACAACCAAATAAATGTAATTTATTTCAATTGCCCCGTTTGCCACCAGCCAACTGTTTGTCATGCCAAACTCGGCTCTGGCTACTCCATTTTATGACTCAACTCAGTGGGCAACTACTACTACTGGCCGATTAAATCTCTTCAAATTGCACTACACCAAATGGCGGCAAAGAAAATTCCGCGGACTTTTTAAAATTCCGCACAAGCCGAGCTGAGAACAAATTTATAATAAAAAGAATCGTGGGCCAAGATGAGATGCGATGCGATGCCCTGTCAACGTGGTGCCGCTGGGCATTTACAATATTTTTCTCCCCCGACTTCGTTTGTTATTTTTCTTACCCGTTTTTGTTTGTTGGCCGAGTACGTGTCTGGCAGAATATCTGGGCCCAAAACAGAGGCTTATGCCGCAGGCGACGGTGATAAATGCCGAAGCGCCCGCAAAGCTTAACCCCAAAAGACCATCGAGGATTGGGTCACTTTGGCAGGTGACAAGGGCCCCAGACTGAATCCATTTTTTTTCTACGCCGAATGGCGATAGTATCTGGGCTCACTTAGAGCATCATTATGGCACCTCTTGGGGGAATTTCGGTGCTCGTAAAGCCGCAGGTACAAAAAAAAGAGTAGCAGTCACAAGCAAAAACAATTAACAGCTTTGGATAGGCATTATCTAAGAATTTTTTGGCCATAATCAAATTAACACTCTTTTGCGATAGTATTTCCTAATGAAGCGAGTCCTTGACTCACGATTTTATTTAGCCTCAACTTTTGCACATTTAATATGTGGCTCCGTTAGACAGCAAAAAAAAGTGTCAAATAATAAAAAATTAATGCGAATTTGCATAATGCAGACAATGGCAAAAACAACTCTCTCTGAATCTCTTAGTTAAATACCCAGAAATTCGTTATTTTTGGTAAACAACGTACTTCCCTACTGGCGCATTTTTGTGCGTTGACTAATCTTCTAACCCTGGCTAAAAACAACAAAATTGTACCGAGTATCGATTCGATTCCAAACAGCAATAATAAAATCCAGCAGCGTTAGCAGCACAAAAAATTCAAGTCAAATAAAAACTGGGCAATACTTTTGCTTCTGCGTTGTGAGCCAAAGCAAACAGAAGCGCCTGCGTTTGCATCGCATCGTTTCGAAATTGCCGGTATTCGTATTTGTTTGCCCAGAAAAATGCCGGTTGGCTATTACTATTATTACTATTATTATTAGTACTATTACCGCACGTTTCTCCAACAAATTCGCCTTCGCGCCCGTACTTGTGTAAATAAATTGTACGGTAAAATGGGGTTCCGAAATAGTTTTAATTTGACCCGGACTTGTTAACGCTCGTTAAATGCGGAATTCCGTCTTAAATATCAGTTATGAGTTGTACAAATATTCTATATGCAGTTTGTAGCTCGTAAGCGTTTGAAATTTGGTTGTCATGCACTATACGATATTTGAATGTGATCAAACAAACGTATTTATTTGCATTTAATGTTTGACAATATTTTTAGCCAACTGCTAAATGTCATTTCAAAATATCAGTTGAAATAACAATCAAATCGAAGGTCATCTGAAGACATCAATTTGTTTTTACACCCAAATTTAAGAAACTCCAATAGTTTTTCGTTTGGCAATATGCTTTTTTTCCAAAATCGTATAATTAAAAACTAATTGTTTTTTTCTTAAGTATTCATCTAACTTACCATGCACAGAGCTGCACGCGCCATTTTGCAACGAATTTTATGTTTTATTTGACACAAGAAACGCCAGTAAATATTTAGGTGTTTTGAATTTTACAATGGAATAAACTCAGTTATCCCTTTTCGAATCTTGAAAAGAAGAAAATGCTTATTTTAGTTGTATATTGAATCGCAGGCAGGCACACAGTTTCGCACTATAAAGTTGGAATTTGCAAATATTCCGTCGTGTTTATCCTTGCAATTAGTACAGTTCTCTTGGGGCTGCTGTAGCCATTGATCGATCACAAGTGTTGGGTAGTGTTTTAGTATTTACTTTTAGGAGCCTAAACTAGAGCTCATACCGTGGTGACCGATGTGGACGAACTGAAGATGAACGCATCGAGTCTTAGCCATATAAACAGAGGCAGACGCGAAACAAAAAGGCGAAAAAACACACTCGACACAAAAAAAGACTGAAAATCGTACTTGAGAGCAGCTCCTAACCCATACAGATACCTGGCCTAAAGTGCGTGAGTGTTTGTGTGCGAGTGTGAGTGGAACGAGTTTGCTTTTTTCGCCGGATTCGTTAATTTATTTGGCCAAGCGCCGGAGAGATGAGCTCGAACTAAGCCACGGGTCGTATACTTGATATATTGATCACTCTCCTCGGCGATTCGAACTCTCTCGCTCGGAATTCTCTAGGATCTGCTTGCGTGTCTCAAGAATTTAAGTTCACTTTCAGGTTCTTGGGGTTCATTAATATTTAGAGATTGATTTTTTTTTCTTCGTCTTATTTATTCTCTTTTATGTTTTATTGTCTCGCGTGTTTGTTTGTTCAAAGAACGTTTTTTGTCTTTAATTGAAAATTCGAGTTTTTCGTGTTTATTTTGATTTAATTTTATCGTTAATCGAAGAGTGATATTTCAGATATACGTAGATATAGATAGATCGTCGTCTTTTTCTGGCTCCCGCCGTTGAGGTTTCATATATTTTGTTAAAAATTATTTAGATGGTTTATTGATTTAATTAAAGCTTTGCAAAAAACCAGGCGAGCTTGGATTTATTATGCTTGACGCACGATTTCCGCATATACTAATTTTCTTCCTGTGTATGCAAGGGGCATAATTAAAATACCTCTGCAGCTATTGATCACAAATGAGCCAGAATTTAGATGTTTCTAAATCCTGATATGAACTCACACAGTAGCTAAGCAATTAATCTATGAGCTCACGAACCCAATGTCAGATAGGATTACCAATCCATTTGCCATAATTCAGACACCTTTTCATTTAGTTGCGAAACACTTCCGTTTGATGATCCGCTTAGCTAGAATGTTTCTCAATATATTTTTTTTTTTTTGTTGCATTCATTTCTTAAAGAGTTGCTGACATTTAAAGCAAATTTTGCGGATTAAATGGCCCGACTGCCAGAAAAGGGGAAACAATTTCAGCTTAATACGAATACTCGGCTTGCTCTTGAATGCAGCAATTGACACAGAAAATAATCAGCTTCTTCGCTCTTGGACATTAAACAGGATGAAGTTAATGACAATGCTTAAGTCAAGGACAAAGCCCACCGAATGAAGACAATGTATGAGTATTTTCGACTATAAAAACAGAAATGAGTAAGGGAAGCAAGCTAAGTGGACAAAACAAAAGCTAAATACCCTTTAATCAAAACCTAAATAATGGAAATTAATTTAAACATAAGTAATTACTTAAAATTTGAATGAAAAATATCTTTGATTTTTTTATACAATTTATATTGATTAATAATTACTTTAAGCTTTGTTTTAAACCTTTAAGATACCCTACTTAAGGAAAGGGCAATCCAGTGAAATCCGAAATTGGCTCAGCATGCAACCATCCAACGCAGCTGGGTTTCGTTTTGTAAAATATGTCTACGTGGGCTTAGTAAAAGATTAAAAAATATACCTTTTAAGCAATTCGCCAACGGCAATGTTAAGCAAGGATGCATAATAAAACTTAATTCAATCGACTCACTAAAAAAAAACGCGAACAGTCAAATACTTAAATGCATTCTCAACATTCCATTTACATTACCTGCCACGAGTGATGACCTTGACATCGCTTAGTAAGCGGTTACTATATCTTTATCCTGCTAAGCCTTCAACATTCTCAAATCATTATTAAATTTTTTGCTTTAATTTTTTGTCAGCCGAAAAAATCGAGTTGACCGAAAAAAAGGAAAAACGAACTGAAATATTAAAAAACCGGGGCTTTTGTTTTGCTTTAATTTTATTTCATATGTAAATGCATTTTTGACAGAGTTTCATTGACAGTAAAATTATTAAACATAATTTCGCGATAAACCCAAAAAGCAACAAGTGGTTGAGGTAAAATTGAGGCTGTGAAAAGGGACAAAGAAATTGTACATATTTAAATTGAGATTAATCCAAATTTGAGACTCAGTGGAATTTAAATATATATATATTTTTTTTGCGAACTTTTAGCCCACACAAAATTAAATTTTTATGAGCACAACGAGTCACACAATAAATATTTTTTTTTTTGGAAATGACCTTTGAGAGAACAAAACCCCAAAACGAAAAACTTTTAGCTATCATCAGTCGCAAAACAAGTTATATTTTTGTTAATCAAATTCAAAAAGCCGGCGAAACTATCAAGAAATCGAACATATAAATAGAAATATACGATTTTAACAAGCCCAAGCCAAGTTCGATATGAAAAAAGGAACAAGAAATGAGCAAGTTTAACCTAAGATCAATATCTCATGCTAACAAAGAATCCGAGGCGAGTGAGCTACGCATTGGCCAACATTTTTGTGGTAGACAGAATGTGCACATGAAGCACCAAATTTAGAAAGCCTACCAAAAAAAACCAACTTGTTGCAGTCTCACCAACGAAATACCAAAAGTCAACGCCTCTGACTCAAGCCGATGAGATGAGATGAGATGAGATGAAATGAGATGGGGAATCGTTACCATAAATCGTTCAGTCGAATGGCTTGCTCCACTGCCAATGAGTCATGGGTGCGCAGGGCAAGTCCCTTGATCCCAGGTCCCCATGTTGCATGTTGCATTCGCCGACGACCTTCGCATCTCAGATATCAACGTGGATCCCCAACCAGCAGCTGCTTCCTCCTTCGGTTGCACGCATCGATGCTTATGTAACCGGAGTTGAATGACTCTTGCCATGTTGCCCTTGTGCAATCTGGGGCCCAAAAATAAATCAACTTCGGAATCCTGATCGCCCCTTCTCGATTGTTCTGCTCAAGCCGTTTCCGGGCAAGTCTACTGGACTTTAATTTCAATTTAATTGTAAAAACGAAGAACGCCCCTGTAATCCTTTAATTTCAGGATGCAGTTGAAAGGAAAAGTATTTTTTTTTTTGAGGGGGAGCAGCCTAAAGTGAAAGGCGAAACGCACTCGTGGATGCGTCACAGATGCTATGGCAAAGATACATTTACATCCGTTTGCAGTTTTCGCAGAATTTAATGACAGCTGGGAATTTATCCAGCCGAGCAGCTTGAGAATTATCTTGTAATTATTTCACGCAATTCTTTTGGAATTTCTGAAGAGCTGCTACGTATTTTTTTATTCAGTGACAAGTTGTTAATTTTAGGCTTGATTTCTGGTAGTTTCCATTTCTCGACCAACAAATTGTGTGTGATGTCATTCGAGGCGTTTCATTAAAAATGCATTAGTCAAATTTAAGATAATCAAAAGAATAGCAGGCCTAAGTTATGATTTTTGATAAAGTCAGGGGCGGATTAATAAGATTAGGTTAAACAAGTCTAGTCTCTTTAGTCACAGAAGCATCGGAAATCTTAGGAAATACTAAACATTTTTTTATTATTAAGTATAATAGCATATTAAACTAATATAATATATTATCTAGTTTTAGCTATAAAAAGGGAAAATTTTCAAATAAAAGAAATAGAGTAGCGCCCAAATGATATCTTAAATCCGCCCCTGTTCGCCGCATTGGTCATCGCACAATACGTGAGAAATTCACGAGAGTGAAAAAGAATTCGCGGCCAATTAAGATTTGAAATAATGCCAAGACAAATGACGACCGGGTCTGATGGAGTGACAGCCCGCAATTGTCTTAGGCATTTGGCCAGAAACATAATCCGCTTGGCCATCTTATCAATGATATCAGACACCAAGAACTTGTTTGGCCAAGGTAGAGTTTGTAGTAGCATCTGGTAACATATCAACAAATCATTTGCATACAAATTGTGGCCGAACACTGAGAGAACATTAAATCGCCATGTATCGGAGATAATTCGTGGAAGGGGCGACCTCTTCTTCAGCGGGTGGAGCAAAAACCTCAAGGTCGAACATGGTCAGACAAAACTGCCAACAAATTTCCTTCACCTTGTTGCAATCAATCAATACACTTGTGTGCCGTTGACTGTCAACACCAAGCGAAATTTATCCGCTGCCACCGATTGAATTTGAATTCTTACTTCCGTTCCGAGTGCCTGCAAAACTACAGATACACTTTGACCAACGCTTATGTGGGCTTATATTTCGAGCTAATATTTGCCTAAGCCGCGCATTGAAACTATAAATATTTATTAATTTATAAGCGAGGCATTTGTTTGAATTATGACACCAAATTAAGCTCACACGACACAAGCCGCAACTTTAAGTGGTCAAGACAAGACGAAACCTATAGGCCAAAAAACAGCTAAAAGATTCCTGAATTTAGATCCCACTATTTCAAGTGGCTGAACCTCTTAAAACACCTTTCAAACGCCTCACCTGCCCAGATTTGTTATCTCTTGTGATTTATCGAAAAATAATGCGTTGCAGACATATTTTCTGGCCAGGAAATACAAGCCCAAAATCGCTTTAAAAGGAATTAAAACTAAGCTAAAAAGAGCGCAAAATAAAACAGTGGCATTGAAGCTTCGCACAAATAAAAACAGCGATTAATATAAGCTAAAGTAAAGACAGTGGGCCCAAAAATTGATATATATGTATTTCCCAGCTCAGGTGTCACATTTTGATATTAATGGGTAGCAGAAGGCAAATATGCATAAAACAACAGCAAACATTTTACGATCTATTTGGAGGAGGGAAAACAGAAATTAGCATGCAAATAATTCAATTAGGTAACTTTGATCCATTCTCTGGTTCGTCATTAGCACACAAAGCTCACTTTAAATCAGATCATAAAAAAATCTTGCAAAATATACAAATTCGAGGGAGCAATCAAGAATCGCCAACCAAACAACTGAACTTTTACGATGGGCGGACCAGAAAACCACATTCTCTATATTTTTGTTGATTTTAATCGATGTTCGTTTGGTAGCTGGTTTTATTTGCAAAAATTGGCTGATTTGATTTGGCCAAAATGTGTGTGCATAAATTAGAATTCCAAATTTGTAGTTTAGTTTGAAGAACTTGAACTCGTTTTAGCTGCCATGGAGTGTTAATAGGACTTTTCTTTCAGATGCGAGACAAGTTTCTTATCTGAAAGTGTTATGAAATGTGTTTTGCATAGATTTGTTGGCATTGCCACCCCGCCTTTGTGCTTCCCCATAAACTGTCCATCTTCTCCAGCTTCGAAGCATCCAATCCAATGGCCATAAAGTCAGCACTATTTCGGTGACGCAAATGCAGGGCGTCCGGATTGGTCACTTGGTGATTTTTGGTCCGGGCCATTTGAATGATAATATCTGTGGCCGGCAGAATTATGGCCATCTAGATGATACTGGTTATGCTGTGATATAACATTCTATAATAACTAAGCATCGCATTAAGCCCAAAGCCCCCAAACTGTCTCAGACGCCTTGCCACGTTCGTCTATTCTGGGTGACTATGTGAAGTTCAAGGAACTGTCTGACACACGCCGCGTATACTTAATCTATAGAGGTGGTGTCACTTATGAGGCGAAAATTTAGATGGTTAGCTTAGCGGGTGGTCTATGAGATGCTAATGTCTTGTTTTTGGAATGGCAGTTGACCTGAAAAGGGGAGAATGAAACTTCCCACACGTGAGTGGCGAAATGGCAAATAAATTTTTCACAAATGCTAATCTGCTTAGAAATGCTTTCACTTTCAACGAAAGTATGCAGCAGCGAAGGAACGAAAAGAAATCAGCGTATTTGAAATTTCTATGGAAAGACTTTTACCTTCACTTCGGCAAGAACTTTCATTGAACATTAATGAATTCTATAAATATCCCTAGCAACATATAAATCAACCTTAAAGTGTGGGGCTTTTTTCAAGTCAAACATCATCGTTGCCTGTATAATCATATAAAAAAATACAAGTTATTTCATTTTATCTTTCCGCTTTCGTTTCGCTTCAAAGAACCTCTTTTTATATAAACCAGACAATCAGATTCATTCAACTCTATAAAGAAATGTTCCAACTTCTCGATTGCATATTCATGATGCAAACTTGCTTTTTTCGCACATCTCTTATGAAACTTTTATAAGCATGTTAATCTCGTTTAGGATAACCGAAACAGGAATTCAAATAAATTCCCCATTAATTAGCCACGTCAGCAGAAGTCACAGGCCAAAAAAGAAAATCTATCAAAATCCTGAGCATTTCAAACAGCCGCATTTGCGATCAGAGTACCAATAAAGGAAAGCTCTTAAAATTGATTAATTCCATTCGGCTGGAAAGGTTAATCCAGCAGAAGCCGTTCTAAACGCTTCAGACCATTTTGTGTAAAGTGGCATAAAGTTGTTCTATTTCGATTATAAAATAAAATCGACAAGTCCATAAACTTTTAATGAGCCCAGACCAAACCAAGCCCGACCTTCACGTCTCAATCAATATTTATTGATGACCAGCAGCCGCACTCCAACTTCGAAAAAAGAGTGGTTTTGAGGAAAGTTTGCGTGTGGCAAATAGTAATCAATCTAATGGCTTCGCTTATGCTTATTGATTATAAACAGTTTATTTTTGAGACCTTTGCGTAATCGCGGACCCCAACTCTCAGTTTCAATTTTATGTTTTCTAATCTTCCCGCAAAAAAAGACGAAATACAGCCGATAACTTTTAATTTCAATGTTTATAAGCGTTCATTGACGCTCGATTTGATTGAAAATATTATGCAAAATGTTTCTTTGTGGCCAAAGCGATGGCAATTAATCTTTGGCCATCGCCTAAGAACAGGTATGTTGCCTTTGTTAATGAAGCCTCGTCTTCAGATTCTGGTTCTTCTCATCGTGTTCCACTGTACGCTGTGATGGCAGCATTTTATGCAAATGGAAAATCTTGAAACCTCTTAAAACCAATTAAGCATCAATTTATTCTCCTTTAGTTAAATTCCTATTTTTTCCAATAAAATGTATTGAATTAATATATATTGGTTTTAAGTTATCCGTAGATATGAGCATTCGTGTATAAATTAGTTAAGCCGCAGTTCGTATAATTAGCGCTTTTTGTCCACGCCAAATTCCCATGAACATTTATAATTAGTCTGTCTCTAAATCACTTGTAATCAGAAAACTGCTCCCAACAGGGGATTTCGAAGCTGTCCGTCAATCAAATTCAAAACGCGAGGCAGAAGAGCCGTGATCGAGAAATCCGTGCGGCAAAAACTCGACAATTCTCACACAGTCAGTTGGTTTAAGCCGAAGTTCTTAATCCGTTCCGTGTAACGAGTGCAGTAAGCCGATTTGTTTGTCAATCTAACGGTGAGTGAGGTCACCAAAAAGTGAATGCCAAGCCTCCGCACTCTCGATTTGGTGGCCATAATAAAATCCGTAAATAAATTTGCGTTTAGCACATATTTCAGTGCAGTTTCCTCGACCAAGGCTATTCCAAGCGAGTCAGTCATGAGGCATCCGAGCATCCAAGCATCCGGTTTGAAGTGACTTGGATTATTCGCTAATCAGATCTGTAGCGAATGTGCGCGCCAATCCATCCATCAATCCGAACTATCTTCGAACAGATTTCACGCTTCAGCAAGTCCTCACAATCGCTTAAAAGATACATTTTTCTTTCTGTCTCTTACCTTCCCTGAATGTCATTGCCAAGTCGGGTTTTAAGATCGTGGGTGGGGTTTTTTTAAGATCAATATTTTTCACCACCTGCCTTGCTAATTATGCCTTTATAAGCCAGGCAAATTAATATATTTCAATTTGTTATGGTTACCATTTAAAAGACTTTTTAAGTGCTTGTGTCGATTGCTGACAAAATGGTCTAATAGTTTTGTGGGTTTTTGGAACGTTCGAAAGGCCGAAGCTTCGCACATTAAATATTTTACTCCATGAACCATTAATCAAGTATTTCGAAAAACTTAAGACTTGAAAGTAGCCTTGTCAAAGATATAAAGTTGAATATAATTCAATCAAAACCTCATATGTGCATATGCTATTCTAAATAGACTATGGTATCAAAGGTCACCACGAAATATGATGAACTATTACAATTTGTACGCATTATAAAGTCCAATGATATGCGTTAAGATAACCTTATTTCATCAATCATTAACAAATAACCCGACACAAAAAGGCAGCTTCGAAATCGCCGGGTTGACACATGGTGCAGCCCACAATCGGTTGGCATATCAGTTGTTACTGCAAACAAACTGATGCATATCCGACCAGTTGCCTCAACGGCAACAAAAGCTGACAGCGAAAAGTTTGTTCGGGTTTCCCAAAATGCAAACGCCATGGGAAAACTAACTCGAATGCACCAAGCTGACTGGCGAGGAGATTCATTGTTTCGGATCTCATTTTGGAGCCCAGCTGCCTTGAACCCGCTCTAAAGATGCATTCAGCTGTTGTATACAATAAAAACTTTATTATTCTTCGCTTTAGCTAAAAGTCATTTGTACATAAAAATGTTACACATATTATTGTATATGGGAGGGTAAAAGACGTATGTATTGCTTTAATACATTGCTAAATTCTCGGTTAAGAACATGCTACAAATACAAGTACAAGTGCAATGGACGGATTATTAATACAGACCTAATTGTTACCTTTAAAAGAAGGTAACTTGTGCGGAATATTCGAGTTCAAAAGGGAATGTTTTGTTCTTAAAACTAATGGGCGGAGTTTCGCTTACCTTGCTCTGGGTCACTTAATTAAGGCACTAGCTTAGCTGAAGTTTATGCAATTCAATGATCTCTATGGTTAGTCGCAGGTCAGTCGTTTCAGGTATGTTTATAACAACAATTTGTTTTCAGGCACTACGAACTACACCATAATAGTTCTATCTAATTAAGGCACGAGTGTAATATTTCGATGCTAGTTCCGACTAGCCTGCGACTTCTTCTAAAACAAAAAACGTACAGTTGCGGAGGGGGATGCTGTTGTGTCTGGGCGTTAATTGAGCGAAAATTGATATGCAAATACTGTAGAATACTCTACATGAACATGAGTCATATGTTTGAGCGTCTTCGTTTGATGTGCTTGGTTCAGGTTTTCATTCGGAAAAACATTCAGTCTTCTCTTGGAACTGATCTGGTCGATTGGATGGATGATTATAAGTACCAAAAACTGAAAGCTTGTGACTCGGTGCGGCCGTCAATTGCATAAACTTTTTAAATTAAAAACTACGAGTACAGTCGAACTTCTCTGAACTAAAATTAATTTGTTTATGTATGTTAGTGAGAAGCGATGAATATATGGCGAAAAATATTTTTTATCCAAAATAAATTTGGTCGTTAAAAATTTTAAAATATAACTTTTTAGTTTCTTGCTTATTTTCAGCGGTTGGAGAATTCTTTAAACCATTTAAACCAACATAAAACGAATGTTACCGACATGAACACTTTAACAAATGCCTATGCACATGGATGCCAATAAATTAAATAAAAAACCAAACATTAAAAACGTGCACTATCAGAAACTGTAAGTTAGAATGTTTCGCCTTAGAGAAGTTCGACTGTAATGTTTAGGGTGAGAATTCTTTGAGGGGACGGAATGTTTTTGTTTTGTTTTCCTCTTGGTTGGCTTGTGTTTTCCTTGGTGCAAGTGTGCCAGATGCCACGGCTAAAAAGAGACAATGCAAGAAGGTTAAGCGACCGACCTTGACTTGGATATAGTCAAGTACTTACCGTCGACTATCCGCGCACCAGCTCAAATCGCGTCTGAGATTCCTTGAACTGAATTCTCTTCTTGTGCTGCACGTGGGCTTCACTGAGGAACAAAGTAGACGCCACCAGGGTTAACACAGTACCCACACATGCCAGGATAAAGGACCAGCCAAACCAATTGTTCGCATGCTCCGGCATCCAGCCATTCCGGTTGCCAAATCCAGCGAATACGATCACTGCAATGGCCGCACTTACTCCAGCACCGAGAAGCACATATCCCAACGATTTAATGAGCGTAATAAAGTGCTTTTGATCCGGACCAGCGCACAGGATGAAGACCAGTACTCCGATGGCAGACACCAACATCCCGATGAAGGCCAAAGTGTAGAAGAACTGAGTGGCTATCATGAAGGCGGGCAATAGGAATCCACGGATCTCATCGTAGCCCGTGGTAAATGGGTCATACACCCAACGGCAGCCCACGAAGAACCTCCGCTGGCTGTCGTCGTTCACGTCCGGCAGCGATCGGAAGCAGTGCACCCACAGTCCCAGGCGATCCAGCTTGGCGCCCGTGATGCGGTAATCACTGACCAACCAACTGGGCGTTGCAAATGCAATCACGATGAAGGCAAAGGCGAACACGAAGACGCCAACGCCACAACTTCCGGATAGTGTGCGCCTCTTCATGTTCACGGTGTGGCTGTTTTGGGTGTGGCTGGTGGGCAGGTGCTCCTGGGAATCCTCGCGTGCGAAGTGGGATGGTTTTTGCATCCTTTGAGTGGGAAATTCTATTGGAATTTCGCTGGTTTCCTGGGGAAATGTTTGTTTGGTTTGCTGTTTGGGTGTGGACTGCAGTGTGACCGCCCTGGTAACACAGCAAAAAACCATGGGGCCACAAAACAAATACCAAATGAAACGGCGCCAATAAATACCAAAAAAAAATAATTTAAATTGTTAATTTTTTAAATTAAGAAATAAATGTTTTTTAACTTTAGTTAATTTTTTTCAGATGTTTAACATACTTCTAAAATCAAATAAATTTTTTTTAATAGAATATAACATATTTTGGTTATATTGTCGATAAAAACTTATATTTAAAAGGCCCAACCGTTGTAAATGCTAATGAGCGTCGTTTCGTTCTGGAAGACATGCTCTCCTCAATCATTCCCCTAATTAAGGGCAGCCACAGCCTTGTGGGCGGCATCATCCAAGTCACTGGCAGTCTGAATGAGCAGGCCCGAATTCTTCAGGATCTCGCGAGCCTGATTCACATTGGTGCCCTCCAGTCGCACGACCAGTGGAACATTCAGTTGCAGCTTCTTGGAAGCAGCCACAATGCCATTGGCAATGGTGGCACAATTGACAATCCCGCCAAAGACATTGACCAGGATTCCCTTGACTTTAGGGTCAGCTGTGAGGATCTCGAAGGCTTTGGCCACCTGATCCTCCTTGACGCCACCGCCGACGTCGAGGAAGTTAGCGGGCTCGCCTCCATTCAGTTTGATGATGTCCATGGTGGCCATGGCCAGGCCAGCACCATTTACCAAGCAGCCAATGTTGCCATCCATGGCGACGTAGTTCAGATTGTACTTGGCCGCCTCCACTTCCCGGGGATCGGATTCCTCCTCGGTTACGTCCATGGAGAAAATATCCTTCTGACGGAACTGGGCATTATCGTCAAAGTTTAGCTTGGCATCAACGGAGATGACTTCTCCCTTATCCGTCTCCGCCAGCGGGTTGATCTCGATCTGCACGGCATCCACAGCTTTGAAGAGAGTATAGAGTTTCTGAATTTCCTCGGCACAACGCTTCACAGAGTCTCCCTTGAACTCCAAGAACTTGGCCACCTCCAAGAGCGTCGACTCCGGAATGGGCTTGTCAATGTCTAGCGGAACAGTCTTAATTTTCTCAGGCGTTTCCTCGGCCACCGCCTCGATATCCATGCCACCGGCAGGCGAGGCAATCAACACGGGCCCATTGTGCTCGCGGTCCAGCAAGATGCAGAGATAGGTCTCGCGGGTAATGTTGATACTGCGTGCCACCATGACCTTGTTGACCAGAATTCCCGATTTGGGCGTTTGTTTTGTTATCAGTCGGTTTCCAATCATCTGCTGGGTAAGCGAGAGCACCTCGCTCTTGCTGCCGAAATGATAATAAATTATTAGTATAAGCTGGTCTTATCACTTGTGTTTTTAAGGTACACTCTGGCTTTCACAAACTTTTATCATTTTCAATATGGGCAGAATGATAAGATTAATCGTATATACAAATGATTTTGTAGAACATAAATAGAAAAGACTCTAATATTAATTTTTTTAGATAAAATTTGAATGTGAATAGCCGGAATAGGCCTAATCTATATTACTTGGTGGTGATATGGACGCCGCCTTTGAATCCGTTGTCGAAAGTTCCCTTGCCACGCCCACCGGCGAGAATTTGCGCCTTCACCACATATTCCGGGCACTCTGAAACACAGAAATGGAGCATTTAACATCAATTAGCCCAGGGATTACATAAACACCGGCATGGTCACGTCCTCCACTTACCAAAAGTCTTGACGACCTCGGCATCTGCCTTGGAGTTATCCAAGACCTTGAATTGCTGGATGGCCACTCCATACTTCTGGAGGAGATCCTTGCTCTGGAACTCCAGCAGATTCAGGTTGCGCACGGGAACCTAGCATCGAAAGATAAACAAAGCCAAGACAAAGGTCACTTCAACTTCTCTTTTTCAAGAGTTGGGACATATAGAGAGGAATGTGAGTGCGAGGAAACCTTATGAACGATGTGACGGGCTGTGGTGACTGCTCTCAGTAGGAACGACATCTCGGCTGCTCTGCGGTGGTAACTGAATACCTTGGCTAACTTGGTATAAATTTATTTTCGTAACTTTGTAACTTTGTCGGCAAATTTAGTTTAAAAACACAACCGAAAATCGCCGCCGTTCCACGATGCTTATCACTGCACAATGTGACCAAGAAGCACGACTACATCCCACGGTGATACAAATATACCAAGTTTCATTGCCATCTTGAACTAGTTCACACAAAGCAACGGTCGTACTTCTGCAGTCAGCTGAAAATCAGCTGTTATTGTGTACTTTTTTCTTCGGCTAATGGTCAGCGAAGAATGACGAATAGCACAAATTGAATGAAAAACCTGAGTGAGACGGTATCCGAAGTCACCATGCAAGAAAATGTAGTCCACGAATCATTGCCCCAGATCCCGGTGGCCACTTCGGTGACCTGTTGCTTCGTGCTGGCTGTTCTGTACGTTGGTAGCCTCTACATTTGGAGCACCAAACACAACCGGGATCATCCAACCACGGTTAAGAGAAGATTCGCCAGTGTGTCCATGGTGATGCTGGCAGCCCCGTTCTTCGTCTACTTCTTCTCATCGCCGGAGCTGCTCAGCCGGGTACCGTTTCCCAAGCTGCTCGGTCTGCGCTTGGAGGGATTGTGGCAGGCTGTTGTGATACCATACGCCCTGACGGTGCTGCTCTTCCTGGGACCCATCTTTGTCAACATGCAGAACGAGTCTGTGCGCTCCTACTTTGGTACTGATGAATACACCTCTGCCTTTCAGCCGCTTCTTACTGCTTGATTTGAATTGCAGATCTGGACTACTGGAAGGGATCATTTGGGAGCATCATCTGGGTGCGCAACCATGTGATGGCACCGCTGAGCGAGGAGTTCGTCTTCCGAGCCTGCATGATGCCCCTGATCCTGCAGAGCTTTTCGCCCCCAGTCGCCGTTTTCATAACGCCGCTTTTCTTCGGAGTGGCCCACTTGCATCACATAGCCGAACGCCTGAGCTTGGGCGTGAATTTGAGCAGTGCCCTATTGATTGGACTGTTCCAGTTCATCTACACCACGCTGTTTGGCTTCTATTCCGCCTTTCTATTTGCCCGTACAGGCCACGTGGTGGCTCCCATCTTGGTGCACGCGTTTTGCAACCACATGGGTCTGCCGGATCTGCAGGATCTGTGGCAGCAGGATCTCTGGCGACGAGTTGTGGCCATTGTTCTCTACTTAGCTGGATTTGTTGGATGGATATTCCTGGTACCACTGGCTACAGATCCTTCGATCTATGATAACACCCTGTACTGGAATGCATAATTAAATTAATTTGTATGTATCAACCGCTGCCATACGTCGGTTCATTTATGTGTACATAAATATTATTGCATGTATTATGTTTAGATGTAAATTGCATATCGATGCGAGCTAATGTGCACAAAAAAAAAGACTTCCGATGAAAAAGAAAAGAGAAAGTACAGTTATATGTATACATAGAAAGTCAGTTGTTCTGTTTTGTTTTTTCAAAATTAATTTTATTTCAACTACTTTTGTTTGCATTTGTTTAATAAACAATTTCTGAAAATGTATAATTATTTTTTAAAGAAAGAAATTAGAATTCAAATTTAGGCGGTAGTTTGTGGTTCCGCGGAACCACCA
The DNA here is from genome assembly GCF_004382145.1 of Drosophila mauritiana. Classification (NCBI taxonomy): domain Eukaryota; kingdom Metazoa; phylum Arthropoda; class Insecta; order Diptera; family Drosophilidae; genus Drosophila; species Drosophila mauritiana. The sequence continues at coordinate 5,413,775 of NC_046669.1, forward strand.
GTTCCAACATATTGGTATCGGGCAAATGGTCACTCTGCCCCTCAGAGCCACAAAGGCTTATCGATAGGGCCCGATAGGCCCAGACAAGTAAATTTTGGTAAATATGTGATGATTTAAAACGACGCACAACAAACGAGAACCTAAACGACCCAAAAACCGAGAGGTCAGCGCCAGGAGGCCCAATCGGAGGTAATCCCGCAGAGCAACGACCCGTCCCAGAGCTGGGACAACAGATCCGCGTTCTGGTGACGTTTGTGGTCTTTGCCCAGGACTACGAATGATAGTAATTATAGAACAATTAAGACTAACCTCGACCCCCCGGGGGCATCCTGGGACACTTGCAGGCCGCGCGGAAGACCACGTCAACGCACACGCAAATAGATCCCAAGCAGAAACAGCAAGAACAACACACCCACCCACCCAACCGCACACAGAATGTATTGCCTACAATGCCTGCTGCCCGTACTACTGATACCGAAACCCACGAATCCGGCCCTGATGGAAACGCACGTGATGTTCATAGTCCTCTACCTGGTCGGATTCTTCCTGGAGCGAAAGCCCTGCACCATCTGCAGCCTCGTATTCCTCACAGCCGTATCCCTGATATGCTACAGCGGCGTCGGGAACTGCATATTTTGGGGAAACTGCGAGGGCCATCTATGTGAGAATGGCTAGAGGGTCAGCAGGGCCGCTTATCTTTCACTCCCAAGCAAAGGAACCCCCCGTAGTCATAGTCAACGAAGATAAAGTGCTAATAATAACTACCTTTTTACGGAATTACGTTCGCGTTGTTACAGCTTTACATCCTAGAAGATCGGAGAAGTCTGAGGAGCAGGCGGAGATAAGGGATTAGGGATAGCTTGACTAAGTCGGTGAAATCAAGTGATCAGTGATACAAGTGATGAGTGAGTCCGACCAGGAACAAAGATTGTGTGTCTAGTATACCCATTGCATTATTTCCAGCCCCTATATGTTACCTTCATAATTCTCTTGGTTATGAAATGTAATTGTATTCAAGCGTTTTTTGTTTTGTTTTTAAAGCTTAGACGAATTTAGTTTATATGAAGAAAGCGCTACATAAACGTATTGTACATCACCCCACCCAAAAGCCCTACCCTTAAAATCAAAAATAACCCCTATCCACCCCACTTGTCAATGCAACTTACGATTAGTCATATATGTTATATATATATAAATACATTATACAAAACGTAATTGTAAAGAAAACTAAGGCAAACCACACATTCACTGCGCATCCTTGCTGAGTTGCTGAGCCAATGGAAGCTGCTGACATCGGTTGTAATTACCCTGTCGTGTGCACGTGCAAAACCTGTATATACAAACAAGCATATAACTTACACCGATCGAAAAAATATACATTATATACATAAACTGTAAACGAGAGACAAGCACAAATATGTAAAAATGAGTAAGAGGCGGGCGATTATAACTTATACAAATAATATTGTTCGATTTTTGCGAATTTGTATGATTTGAGCGGTATCCAAAAACGGAAAGTGTGGTAGATATAATGAAATAAAATTTAAATAATGGTAAACTTCTGCAATAGCTTGTTTAAATATTTGTATAGTTGCGGGAACTGTTACTTCGAAATCGGATTTTTTAATATTCAAATAGAACCTATTCTCCTGGAATTTACATATATATATATATGTATTTATTCCAATATCCCACAGCCAAATTAAGTACTCATTTTATTTGATTTCCAATTATCCACAATTTTATTCGCTTCAAAATGTGAGTGTATATAGTATATATGTTCATATATAATGTACAAATTTCTCTTCGCTGTCGTTGGTTTTGGAATTTGATTATATCAAGATCAGATCAGCTTCATCTTCGTTCTTAATTTACTAACAACTACACAAGACAATTAATTAATTAAAAATACGATAATAATTTATGTACAAAAATTTCCATCGGATTTATTTGTGTGTATTTGTGAAAAACAAAACTGTAGACAATTCAAAAAACTGAAAGAAAAATACTTGGAAAACTTTCACAATTTTCTTTTTCACAGGCGATTGTGTTCCGTGTTCTAGTTGTTGTTGTTGTTGGTTGGAATGTTATACACGCATTAATATAAAATATACAAAAATGATATATAGAGAATACGTTTTTTGAAGAAGGCCAAATATGGTAGAAAGGCATGTTTAAAACTTGTTGATTAGTTTTGGTTTTTACTTTTTCTTTTTAAGCTGCTTTAATTACAAAACAAATCGAGACGATTCGGTTACAATCTTAGATTCTTCGGGTTTAGTTGGGTACATGATGACTCCTTCTCATAGTTCCTCGCGGTCTACACCCTCGTCGAGATTCGATTCGCACAGCAGCAATCACAGGCGTGGTCTTCTTGTTACTTAAACGGAACGAGGCTGGACGACTGCAAGTGCAAATTATTTTTATTTAGAAATGCTGATTTCTAGATATTCTAAATATAAAATACACCATCCCATCCTCATGATCCTCAGATCCCATCCCCATGTTAATAAAAGTGTAAAGATCTACTCACAGTGAGGTCGCTGGGACTCTTCGGGGGCAGCAGCTCCTCCCTCCATGGCCTGCATCATGGGCACCGGGATGCGGACGGGCTGGGCCAGACTGCGTCCGTAGACCATGCGACCAAAGGGCAGTTGCTGTGGCTGGTCGGGCATCGGCGGGGTCATGGTGTCACGGGGCTGCTCAGGCAGGGGCTGCAGGATCAAACGCTGGATGCGCATCTGGGGCACCTGCTGCTGCTGCTGCTCCTGTCGCTCCTGGCTGACTTCCTGGTGCTGTTCCTCCGGCTGCTGCTGCTCGGGCTGGACGGTCTGCTGCTGCTGCTGCTGGGGCACCGTGGTCTGGGCCTCGGTGGTGGCCTGCTCGGCGGAGCTGGAGACGTCTTCGTCGCTACCCTCGCTGGATTCCGCACCCTCCTCGGCGGCCAGACGACGCAGCTCGTCGGTGATGCGATCCTCAGCCATGCGCTGGATGTTCCTCAGATCCTCGGCGGTGATGCCAACGCGCTGCAGGGCCATTCCGAAGGGCATGGGCTGGATCTGAATCTGGGGGATCTCACGCTGCTCCTGGCGCTGCTGCATCTCATGACGCTGCTGCATCTCCTGGCGCTGCTGCATCTCATGACGCTGCTGCATCTCCTGACGCTGCTGCATCTCCTGGCGTTGCTGCATCTCCTGACGCTGCTGCTGGGCGGGAATCTGGACGGGCACATCGTCGGCCACATGGATCTCACGGAAGGGGATCTGCTGCATGTGAATGCGCACGGTCTGGACCTTGGGCATCTGCATCTCCTCGGAGGACTCCATGCGAGGAGCCTGCATCACCTGTGGTGGCATGGGAGGACGCATGGGCAGGTGCTGGAACGGAGGTGGCAGCTGCCGGATGATGATGGGTCCCTGCTGTTGCTGCTGGGGCAATTGCTGTTGCATCTGCATGGCTGGCGGCATCATCCTCTGGGGCATATGGGTCAGCGGCATCTGGTCGGGAATGCGACCGAAGGGAATGGGCACTCGCTGGAAGGGAATGAACATGGGCCTCAGCGGCTCGGCATCCTCGTCGGAGTCCTCCTCCTCCTGCTCCCGCTGGCGCTTGGCCTCCTTCTCCTCCTTGTCCTTGTCGTCGCCGCCGTCGCAGAAGATCGAGATCCGCTCGCCGGTGATGCGTGCCTTCTTGGGATCCGTGGTCAGGTTGACTCCGAAGGGCAGGGCCACCGTCTTCGAGGGCGAGTCGACAATCTCCTCGGCGTGCTTGCGCTCCACCACACAGTTCATGCGGGATCTGTCGGGAATAAGAAATTTGATAGGGATAAGGATTGGCATTAGAAATTAATGGTATTTGCAATAGAAGTTTTATATTTTTAGTTGAACTATTTTACAATCTTTTCGATGCTTACTTCTTGTTGTTGCGCAGAATGGCGGCAGCCAGGTCACTCAAGTCCAGCTCGAGTGGCATCTTGCCGGGGAACTTCTGCAGCTCATCGGTTTCATCGCTGTCGGAGTAGGAGTTGTCCTTGTCGGGGTGCTCCTCGACATCCTGGGTGGCTTCAGTCTTGCGACTTTCCGGCTCCAGGCTCTGCAGCTCGGAGTCATCGGCAGATCCAGCAGCTCCTCCCAGCAGGGGTTCAGCACGGGGAAGTTCCTGAAAATAAGAAAATACATGGTTTACCTATCTGGTAATATTGTAAAGTATATTATATATTGTTATTTGTTTACGTCATTCCCCCCTAACCAAACATATTTAACCGACCCCAATTTTCGGTCTTAGATCATGTTGCGTGATTTTGTTTCCCCCAATTTTCCAACGTTTTGTCGTAAAATTGACAAAGTTGTTTTCTTTGGGCCCTCAACTGAAACTGAGTGTCTGCTTTGCAGTTGCTTTTCGTTATTTTCTTGACTAGTTTGTATTTTTTTTCTCTTTTTTTGAGCCAAGTTTCTTGCCAGCTCTTCGTGCGCGAAACAATGAGGGGCAGAGACCCCCGGTGGCAGTCATCGCAGTCAATTGCCCGGCGGAGATGTGACCCCAACCTACATACGACCGAAACCAAAAGTAAAATGCCATCGGAGTAAAATGCTCGTTGTAGCCGCGGCTCGAGAAGTCCAAACAAAACAGCGAACCAGCCACGAAATTACATAATCGCACGATCGCACACAGCCAAACAAATGGCTATATCTGCGTTTTGCGGCCGAGTGGATCGTGGCTAAGCAGAATTCATGCCCGGCCACAATGGGCACAGAAGTAAACAAACGAAAAATAAATTTAAATTATATGACTCTCTCATTAATGGCCAGCCACGAACGAGGGGGAGTTGGGCGGACTCAAAGCGGGATGGAGGTGATGTGGATAATGTTTTATACATATATCCGGTTCGGATGGATGGATGGCTTATTTTGCAGGTCACCCAGTGTACTTGACAAAAGAGGTTGACATTGAACTGAGTCGAGTTCTCTTCGCATTTCCTCTAAATGATTGAGATATATATTTGGTTTTGAAGATGCTCTAATCATTAGTTAAGCAGGAAGTCTGCACTTTTTAGAGATGGAACCGATCTGGGAATGCCTGGAATTCATTTCTTGACAAAAACTTTCCTATCTTTGAATTTTATAAAATTTCCATTTCTCAGAAAAGCCGCAGATCGTCAACAAAAACCAGTCCGTATGCAAAATGGACCAAAAGTGAGTCAATCTTGAGTCATGTGCTCCCAGGCCAGGTGACACACAATCCGTAAATTTCACTTTAAAATCATATGTGTAAGAGAAAAACAGCAAATTGGGTGGAAAATAAAAAAATACGAGCTGAAATCGAAACCAAGCCCAACCAGTTCAGCAAACAAGTTCGCTCGATTTGATTGTTTGTTTTTCGCATTCGTAGTTGAATTTCAAGGCCAGTCGCGTCTGGAGATAAGATCTATTATAATACAAAGAGAACATTTGTCTGCTTCTAATTTGCCTTTGCTTATTGGGCGGGACATGTGGGGAATCGCGTCGCATTAAGATGACAATTAAATGATTACAAATTGAATGCTCCGTGCAATTAAAATGACTGACAGCCCTCCGAAGTCGGACGGTAGGCATTTAATTTGCAAAACTTTTATTTATAGCCCGAGTGAGTGACGTGCGTCAGTCGCCGCCGGCTGCAATTGTCATTCTAGAGGCGGCTCATGGCAATTTCTTTAGGGAAATCATCCATAAAAAAAATCCATTTGCGCTTAGCCAGCATAATAAGTTTTTCTTCTGCCCGTCGCTTGGTTGTCCAAGTGCCAAGCGATTTTGCACAACAGCAGATAAATAACAGTTACCTATATGCTGGCTGCCTGTCTGCCAGTATGTCGGTACATTACATAATCGTCAGGCCAAAAAGCATTTGCTTTGTCCCCAAAAAAAATCACACACACACAAGAGCAGAAACAAAGTGCGAGAGGCAAGCGGAGAAAAACGAAAGACTCAAGCGCGCAACTCGCCTTAAATGGCAAACAGTCAACGGCAATGGCCAAAACCACAATGGAAGCCCGGTCTTTGGTCTTTGGTCTGCTGATGGCTTTTTGCTGGATGCTTGGGATGTTTGCCCGAAAGGTTGTTCGGTTGCTTATTTTTATTTTTTTGGCTTTCGGTCGGTACCAAGCGGCGCCAGCCGGCAAAAGAAGACAAATACAGCAGAAAACACTGAAATGACAGCAAAATTGCATTATGGAACGGCTGTTGCAAGCGATGGCCACGTGAGAAGATCTTCATCAGCCGGAGATATCAACGTTGGAAACGAAGGTGTATGAAATCGCATTTGAGAGGCGGAGGATTTATTAACTTCATTTGGATTCTGGGAAATAACCATTAAGAGGGAGAGGCTTTTAGGCTGCAAGTGCATTGACATCATTTCGAACTCTTAAGGAGCCAAAGTGATACTTAAAAAAACCAAACCTCTTTAATGCAAAAGATTCATTTGTCTAACGACTGATTAGATTCATCGCTTATTACCTACACTTAAAATCAATCTACAGCTATTTTTTAGTTACTGTTTCGTAATTATTGAAATTGTTATTAGGCTAATATTTAAAATCATTTGCTTATCGATGTCGTTAGCCTTGAGTCTCTAATAAAGTAAATTTGAATTCGATTTTCAATTACAGAGCACTTTAAACAATGGTTCATTACGATGGCCGTTATTGGCAGCTTTCACTCTTATCCATTAACTTGCCGCACAATCAAATTAATTGGGATCATATGCTGCAGTAATGAGGCTTTATAAAAAGGCGTAGTTTTCAGAGGGTTTGCCTCTTTTTGGTTGATCACATAACAATTGCATTCATTGCATGGAGTAAAAATCACTTTCACGATTTTCCGACCATCTCTACTGCCAGCTGCTCTTTCAGCTGATGATCTCTGGCATTTTGGATGCCCCAGCAGCAACAGCAGCAGCAGCAGCAGCAGCAACAGCCGCAGCAGCAACAATTGCTGCGCCCACGCCCGCTTCAGTGGATTTTTGTTGTATCTTTTTGTATGTGGCTTGCAACATGTTTTGTTACTACCGAATGCTGCTTTCACTTCGTCTGGCATTTGATTCGCAATTGTTTGCTCTCTGGTTATTATGTCGCAAGCTCCGGGCTGCGAGCTCCAAATGCGAACTCCACCATTTTGGTGTCCACTTAAGCGTCAAATTATGGGAATTTCGCTTGATTGAATTTATCGTTGCATTCGCTGGATTCGTTTGTTCGCTCATTCGTTTACATAAGCCATCTGCACAGCGGGTTGAATAACCTGATCAGAGCACTATATGTATATGTATGCTATGTGCATAATTTGTTTCATTTTGCACTTTCCATATCGGCTAATTGAATATTGATGACACGAATGCAAATGATTGGACCGCCAGTCATTAACTTTGAATTACGCGCCTTGCCCACTCATCCAATCATCAATCAGCTATTTTATATCCATAGTCCTAACTATAAAGTTGTTACTTTTTTTCATAACTGTCATTTGATTATGGTTACATGCGTGAAATTTCTCAAGGAAGCATACAATTGAACTTTTTTTTTGTTTTTTGCTGTTATGTACATGTGAGTATGCGAAATTGCTTTGGAGCTAGGTGCTTATTCAATCACTTTTGATTGAATTGGCAGTTATGTGGCAAGATTTTTGTATAAGTATAATGACTAGGAAACGTTTAGATTTACTGCAAATCGATATTTCCCAATAAATTTCCAAAGTGATAGTGATTTACAGACAAAAGTAATTTACTTTCCACTCAGACATGTCTATCTTGTGATTGGTTTTATAATTATATGAATATATAGCAACTGATTTATTTACTTTACAGTTAATACACATTCAGCTGTTTCCTTTTGGCTTCAAATTAAATTTCTACCCAATGATCTTATTACGATTTTAGCTAATATATCTAACATGTGAATATCACATTTCGTGATATACAGTGCCTGTCGAAAGTCTGCGCTCCCATGGAACTAATAGCGCGTGCAGTCAACAACATTTTGAGGGAAATTACAGCAGGTCCACACGAAGGGGGAACATTTTTCGGCTACCACAGATTATAGCTACGTTTTCCGGTAATTATATTTAATTTTGCTTAATATTCGAAGTTTTTTTTTCGGGAGTCCGACTTCAGTCCGTAGCGTGTGCAGTCGAACGATGCGAGCCATTATTAGCCAACTCTATAATTTCTCAAATTCAGAGCCCCATAGAGCACGATACTAATCTGCCATGGCAACGGACCATTGAAGCACAACGGATTGTACGGATTGGCATATCGGTTGGAATACATATATCGCGGACTCACCTTGCCCACCTGCTGCAGAGTCTCGAGCATTAGCTCCTTCTCCAGCACCGAGTCGAGGGCCTGGACCTGATCGCAGGAGGCCTTGGCCTGCAGATAGGAGGAGGCCAGGATGAAGGATCCCAGGATGAAGGCTGACACGATGATGGTGAAGGCGGTGATCTTGGCGATCTTCACCGAATTCGCCTGGCGCTTGTAGGCCTAGAATGGTACAGAAAATAACATTAGCTTTGCGGCTTTGTCAATAAACATAAATATTTAGTTTTTATTTGTGTTTGCAATTCAATATTTCTACGTGCTCATTTGCCTATGACCTCTCTGTGTTTCGGTTTTTTTTGTTGGGGGTCAGGTAAAAGCGACGACCTTACTCCACAAAATACACCTCAGCATGGTCAAGCGCGTTTTTCGCTTCAAAACGTTGAAGTTTTGGGAGAATTTCAAAGAAGTGCTGGGTGCATAATGATTTTTTGTGAGTGATAATAACTTATTTACATAAAATGTATAGGGGTTACTTCAGTTGCGACTGTTTTAGGATGGGGCATGCAATTTCATTAATATTGTATTATCAATGGGCTCTTAAGTGCTGCTTCCAGGTGACAGAGGTGGCTCGGCATTAATCATTAAAGAGCCGAACAGTCAGCTAAAAAGATGAGACCCAAGGTAATGAACAATAAGTGATTGCTAAAGGCATTTAAGTTTTTGGCAAGTACTTTAATCGAGAAGAAACTGCGCCTTAGATCATCGCAAATATTTGCCTTGCCAGCAGTGGGAAGCCGTGACCAATGTGCACAACAAATGCTTGCCGCTTAAGGTGCAAAAATTTACAAGTGGATGCAAAAAGCCGCCGCATAGGGAGTATCCACAAAAAAGTTAGGCCAGCCAAACGAATTCCGCATTTGATGATTTTGGTTGCGCAACAGGAAACCCTCCGCAAAATTGAGGAAGTGGCAAGCCCAAGAGAAAAGACAGTGAAGACGCCGAGTCTCAGGTGTGGGTGCAGTCAGGTGAGGCGGCTTTTTCTCGGTTATATCTATATCTTTTTTTCGAAATGTGCAATGTTTTTTGTTAACACCTCTACGTGCGTGGCTGGCGTGGCCCCAAAATGCAGTTGCGAAAGTGAATTGTGAGTGAGTGAGTGATCATCATCATCATCAACACCAGGCAAAGTGAAGTGGAAGTGAATGGCTCGCCTGGCACTCTATTTTACTCTACTCTACTCTACTTGATGAGGTTTTAATTTTTTTGCGTTTTGTGTTTTTAACTTTTTTGTGAAGATTTTCGTGCAGACAAAAGACTTGAGCGACAAACCTGATGATTAAAGTTAAAAAATCCCATCTGTGGTTGGTTTTGAGTGTTTGGTTCGTTTTTTGTGTGGTGGCGAGTGCGGGGGAATAGAGAAAATTTCATATTGTCAATCACGGTTTCGGGAATGGTTTGGGTTTCGGTTTTTTGCATTCACATTTTTCAGCCAAACCAAAGAAAAACGATTTTTGTGGTTTTTGTTTCAAGTGTTGTGCACACACAAACGCACACACATTGCAAGGGAAATGTACATAAAAACAAGAAAAGACAAAAAGTTAATGAGATTGTACTGCAGTTGTGTGTGGGGTCGCTTAATAATACTTGAGGTGAAAACCTAACACATTTGGCCCAAAGGTAAACAAATACTGCACAACAGGGAAAGCTCTTGGCCAAGGGTCGATTGTGAAGGCTAAGACAGAGCTATTGACGTATTAAGTAACTCATTGATTGATGGACTCTGTAATGGGAAAGGTTATGCTATTGCCTCTATAAACGGTATCAAGTCATTGAAAGTTATGGTTGTTATGCTCACTGTCCATTAATAGAACATAATAAAGATAATTCTAGTTCACTTTTTGCATTCAGTACATATTAATGATAATTACTTTACAGATTTCAACAGCACTGGGAATTATCCCTAATGGTTTTCCTAATGGCTTGGTCTGCAGCCATTAAGCGATTAAAAATTCAACAAAAACAGGTAATTATACAAATACATTATTTTCATTTTCCATAAACGGAGTATCTTTTAGCTGTTTTTTATTTCCACTAACTGGTGTCTATATCTTTTAAATCGAATACTTGTACGTCAGCCAATCAGGTTTGCCGCTTTTTTGCATTGGGTCAGTGGTAGTGTGCACTGGAATCGAGCCTGTTAGATAACTTTTTGCTTTCACTGTACCGCTTGCAAGGCGATAATAATGATGGGAGGGGAAAACCCTCGCGTGAATGGAACCGCACAAATCATTTATGGCTGATGCGGATGCTGACTGTTGAATGCCAAATGCAAAATGTACGGTGCAATTTATGCAAATTTGTATTTCAATTCAGCCCACACAACAACACCACTGCGCCCTGGGATCTAATAGTTATATTTTTATATACGTATGCTTATAAATATGGTGTATGGAATGGTTGGGAAAACAAGTTGAACAAGTCAAAGTACTCGGCGGTGGCGCAGGCTATATAGATATGGTATTTGTTTTGGCTTTGCGTTATTAGCGTGTCGTGACTGTGGCATTAGAGCTCTTCGCGATTCGGATTGCGGCGGATTTCTATTTGTCCAACCATATCGGATACAGAGATCCATTCACACCTTGCCGAGAAAGAAGTATGTATGCAGGTAGGTACGGGTGTATCTTGTATCTTGCAGATACGAACGTTGCTGTGGACTATTTCAGGGAAATGTCAAGCCGCAGACAATTGTCGAAGCCGATCACGTTGCATGCGATTCCCTCTCGACTGTCAGACAGTAATAATTTTTGAAATTGCACATTAATGGCGGGGCATTTGCAAATTGCTTATGCAGCATGCAGTGCAGGCTGATTTGGTGAAAATGCAGCTCACGTTTGCAGCTACTTGCAGAAAAGGTCCGCATTGCGCATACGCTCTGTGGTCCGTCGGCGGATGCAATAAGTCAAAGGGTGACCCTGGCATTTTCTAACCCACTTGGCCGCCAACCGACCAATCAACGCTCAAGGGGTCAGTTGAACTGAAAAGCTCAGTTCAGCGCACACTAGATGTTGATCAAAAAATTAAATGATCATTTAAATTAGCTTAATAAACAAGTACATTCTACGCAGAAATACTAATCGATTAATCTCACTAATCTCTCTACATTGCATTTATTTTTTCGGTGCAAAACCATCATTAGCGCAAATCGTATGTATCTGGCTGTCGTCATTAGTTTTGCCACTTGTCACACCCAAAGGGAGGTCGAGGCTTCACTGTACTCACCGGTGGCGGTTCGCTGGCGGTGCTGTAGACCTCGCTAGCCGCATAGTCGGGCTTCATTTGCACGGTAGCCATCGAGACGGTATCCTTCTCGGTCATCTATAGCACTACAAAATATGGGGAACAATCGGTTAACTCTCGGCTACTCGAAGTCCTGCCATGTAAAATCCAAGCAAGGATAATTAATAATTGTGGGCAATAACAGTTCGTATTGTAGTTGGGAAGACACAATTTTCTACACTTTCTTTTATCACTTTTCACTTGCTACAGTTTTAATTCGCAGCGTCTGGCATTAGTATCCTTCACTTACGTAGAGGATTTTCCAAAAATTCGACAAAAAGTAAGAGGAATTTCGTTGTACGATTTATTATTCAGCGGTCTTGTTGGATTTTTAAAAAAGTTGCCTGACCAACTTTTCAGCAGGGAGACTTTGGGCCTCTGGAAACTTTGGATTACTACGTCTTTGTTGTACGACTGCCACTCGCCGTCTGAAGCCACAAACGCGTTTCGTTTCAGATTTGTCTACCAGATTTAAAACTTTTTTCACTCGGCGACTGCGACGCCGACTGCGGCAGAGCGGTCACTCACACACACACACACGAGTAAGCTGAAGTAGACAGAGACAGCTGCACGATCGGCACGAAGCTAAAAAAACGAACGAAAAACAAAAGTTAAGCTTAAAAACACAACAAAAAAGATCAACAATAACACACTCAAGCGGCCTGGCTGGCTTACTCACACACTGACACTTTATCCATGGGATACAGTAGGCACTCAAGTTATTGTTTATTACTAAGGTAAAATATATAACTATTAGTATATACACAAAATATTATATATAAAAGTATATATATTTTATATAAATAACACATTGCCTTTCATTCAATTTGAAAAAGTACGAAATCCATTTAGTCGAGTGATTACTGTTTGTATTCAAGCCGAGCTTAGGCATAGAAAAAGCTTTCGGCTGCTTTGGACCCTACAATTGAGCTACACACGTGATTGTGCGTTGACGCTGAGCAATTAGCCGAATGCGAATTAAATTGAATTTAAAAATAAAATCATATCAAATGATATAATTGCTTGTGTACACACACACTATTTATAGGGCCTTTTGTTGGCTGGCCACTTTTCTAGCCAAACGATTCGCAACGCATTCCATCAATTAGAAGCAGCTAATGCGGTTTAGAAGCAGAACCATTTAGGTGAGCCAAATGCGAAGCCAGCGATATGCCGCGCCGATATGTAGGGTATACATATGTACATATGAAAAAAGCTCTCGCGACACACTAAAAATTAAAGGTACTCGCACAACTCCGCCAACACAATCGCATACATACATACATAAATTAACAACCAGAGTAGACCTCGTATAACTTGCTCCCGACTCAAAAGTGGTTGGCTGCAGCTCGTTTGTTGTTGCACCACCACTTCGAGTTGCTTACGAAAAAAAAACACTAGGTTTCTGTAGTATTTCTATATTTCAGTATTTCTGTACTTTTTGTAATTTTTCCATTGTGATTGTAGCTGGCCAAAGCGTTGCACTTGCCCCAACACAGATGCAGAATGTATTTGCTGGCGACTACATACTCATCTTGATTGCCACCGAACAGCTGCGCCGCCTGCTGTTTGCTTAGATTACTTCCATTATTTTGAAAAATTCTGGGAATTGCTTTTAATATTAATAATAATAAGAAACTTGATAAGATGCTGGCTGTGCTGACTATCGAACCAGTGTTCTGAGTCGCGTATTGCTCATACGCCATGTTGGCCAGAAACCAGTTTTCTTCGCTTTTTTCGAGTCGCTCGATTTTGTTTTGATTTTTCCCTCCTCCACGGACTTGTATCATGCTAGATGCTCGTTTATTATCTATTTTCGGTGACCCAACATTGGACCCGCCTCGGGTATTATGTAAGCTGAAGATCTGTCTTTCGACTCTCTTCGTTAATTGCATAATTCCCAGGGTTTATGATTAAAATGTCACAAGCCAACGAACCAACGGGCAACCTACGAAACAAAAGCCACACTTCAGGTTGGTCAAACTCAAGTGATTAGTCAATAAAACGAAGTGGCTTTCTTTGTTTATGTTTATGCAACACGAAAGATGAGAGATGGGGCACAGCATCCCTCTTTCTAATTGGGATCATCCCACCGCTAATCCCATGCCTTTTATTTACCATTTCTTTCTCAGCTGGCTGCCATATTATTAATTATTGTACTATTTAGTTTGTATAATTTGCATAGCACAATGAACAACCAAACTCATTTCACATTGCATCACTGATTGTGCGAGCCAATTGAAAATGTGGTTTGGGGCGGTGAAATAGGTGAGTGACGGTTGGATTACAATAATCCAGATACTTTTACAGCAAGTTGTTGAAATGCTTGACTAACGTGCATTCTAATCAGCTAGGAATTTCCAAGCAGTTGCTTCGATATTTCTTCTGATATTCTACTGAAACTAATGAATTAATAATTAATCGATTGGAATATAAGAAAACCTCAACGATTTGAATATTCCAAGTAGTTCAAGTATAAGTGGAGATCGTAATATAAAATAAATTTATTTTTCTATATACTTCTTAGTTAATATAAGGTTATTTGCAGGGCATCACACTTAAACATTTTACTTATCAAGAAAAATATATATTCAATTATCGCTCTAAGTCAAAACCATCAATACTAGAGCACATTCTTAGATTAGAATTATTAGAAATCTCGACAATAAGAAAGTCACCGATTTTTCATTTATTTTAATAGCTAAGAATATAGTAGCGAATATGAATTCCCCTCAAAGTAAACGAGAATCAGACAGAGATATAGAAAACTATATCTGTGATATTCGATCCAGGTATCGAGCTCTAAAGTTTTACGATCTGGGTTTTTCCCCAACCATAAACACCCATAGTGAATCCGAGTCAAGTGGGAAAAAGGTAGATGCGCTTAGCCCGACTCGCAAATTGGCACCCGGCTTCGGATTTCGGCTCCGTCTCCGGCTGGAACTACTGCGACTTTGATCGCGGAGATCACGGGGAACGGCGAAGCCGGGTGCTACGAGGTACCAGCGGCGAACTGGCACCGTCTTAGGCCTGGGAATTGTGTAAAGTGAATATAGAAAAAAATAAAAACAAAAACTGCAAACGAACTACACAAAAATAAACACACACATAAAACACAAACTAAAAACGAGAAAAATGAATGAAAAAAGCGAATTCAATGCAGGTATCGGACGGATACATGCGAGTATCTCAGAAATACAATGCGCCAGTGCCTAATAACTGGATACAAGTTGATGTTTGAGTGTGTCTATGTGCAAAATAAAATCAAAACAAAACTCGAAAAGCTCATAAATAATAGCCACACAAAAATGAACAACAAAGGTTTTCAGTCGTTAGCGCAGCTCGCCATTTTGACTTGGCTAAAATTAGCTAATAACGATAAAAAATTGTAAACAGAAAACCAAAATAAACCAACAAAGTTATGAGCTTATGAAAAGCAAGCGAAATAAAATATCATGCGGATTTTGATGGACTTGAAAGTACCGAAAATATTACTGCAACGTTATTAGCAACTATCATAACTATCAAATATTTAACTCTAATTCCGTGCTCGCATGTCATTTGGGTGTGATTTTCTCATAAAAAAAAACTAAAAACTCTTACTTATTTATTAGCCCCATTTCTCAAGAAGGTTCCCCGACTAAATTATACCCTTCAGGTGCCACTTCATTTGCCTACCACTTTTCCCCACCCAATTAGTGATGCCGACTTCCTAGACCCGCAGAAAATGGTTTCATCGCATTTGATGCGAGTTGGTCACGGGAGAGTGAACGAGGCAGTAATTACGATTGGATTTCGAATGCTTCAACGATTGCCGCGGGGATTTTGTTTAATTTTTCATACGTGTACTTGCACACATGTACGAGTATATACTGTAGGTGGCTGCCGGAGAAACTGCGTTCTAAGAATCGAGCATCTTGCCCCGCTTTCGTATTGGAACGAACGTGCGACCTGCGATTAGCACCTCATCGCCAGGGGCCCAGTTCATCCGGAGTTACCTGTCCGCAGAGAACTGGCCTGCGACCCCTTCTTTCGCCACTTCGTCCCTGCGGAGATGGGCATGTGATGAAAGCATGCCCAAATAAATTAAGCCAATTTGGACAGGAACAATAGAAGTTTTTTGTATGCCTAGCAGTCCGTAAATTGACAGAGATCTTCATTTGTGCGGTTCGTGTTTTTGCCTCTCGGTTCCTCTAAATCTGCCAATTAGCGACGCTTACAGGTGTGTGTGTGTTTATCTACAAATATATATAATTAACACGAACATAAACGGATATTGTTAGGGTTTTTGGTACACCCTCAAAAAGGGGATATTATTTTGGATGTTTTAGAAGATTCGAATACCATTTATATCTTATAAAATCTTTTTTATGTATGACCAAATACATAGACCAATACATAGCTTTATATATTTTTTATATGAATTATTTTGAATATATTTAAATTCTGATAAGTGGTTAGGTATATCTAGCACTAAATCTCTGCTTTAAAAAGTATAGCCTGCTTTTTGGAACCCAAATGATACTTTTGCCCTAAAACTTTGCATAAATATGATACGTACGATTGAAAGAAATACAATTTATTTCATAATTATATAATTTGCTTATTAGAGTATATAACGCATCGGCTTGATTTGCGCTAGTTCTGCCCCTCACATATCATTTTTGACTTACATCGGCACTCCACTGCAATTATCACATTTTTCGAATGCGGATCCATAAGTTTTCTAGTTCAGCTGCGAATGTCAATGACTCGGCGCTGCTGTAAGCTTTTTGGATTGGAACTGCGCCGGCGTTTACCGCTCTCATTTGTCAACGCCGGCAAACAGCCGCAAGTACAACTAAGTACACACAAAAGTGCCGCCCTCAATGCCCACGGAGCGTTGCTTTTTTTAACGCTTCTCAGGTATGAATTGCCGGCCAGATCACGAAAATAAATAAATAAATATGGAAAAATTAGCTACATTTGTAGCCGCACATATTTGGTTTAAATGCTCATTAAATTGAGTTATGGCAGAGGAGGAAGCTATGCAGTCTGTGGGTGCTGGCTACTTAGGAAAGTGATTTAAGAAAGTTTGGGAAATGGGAAACTGGGTTGTTTAACTCAGAGGAATTCAAGGCTTAGTTGAAAATACCATGTGCGTTGGTTTAACATTTTCGAAAATAGCTAGCATTTGTTTCACAACGTATCCTTAAGTTTCTCGACTTGAAGTCTTGCTTCCACTTATCCGCAATATGATGTTCCTTCTGTTCCGAAGGACAAAGCCACCACCAGCCCAAAGCTGCTATGCTCTCCAAGGTTTTCGCACCCAAGTGCCAAATTCGAGAAGTCTCGTGGTCGCCCATGTATGGCCCCAGAAAAACCCAAAGTCAAAGCCCTGCTTGAAGAACCACAGTGATGGGATACAATGAGTTTTGTACGTAGGTTCAACCCAAGCGTTGCTCGGGGACATCCAAGTTGATTTTTCGACGTTCTCAAACAATGGTGGCACTTTTTTGCCTTGTTTTTCATTGCGCATCCACTTAGCAGTTGGTGATTTTCAAAATGAGATAACACCTCACATTTTGGGGATGTGCTTTTATATTTCGGTTGAACCTCAGCCGAGCAACGCGACAAAGCTGGGAAGAAAACGATGGAAAATCGTTTGAAACGCAGGAGATTATGCTTGATGATGGGGATAAAAGTGAGGAAGGTTATTGTGGGGCGCCACAAATTAATTTGCACCTTTCGCCTCTGCCGCTGCGCTGCAGCAGCGCCGTCGCCGTCGGCAGCCGGAGAAAGTTGCACATGCAAATCTACAAAAGAAAGAAAAACTGAGAGCGCTGTCGGCAATTAAAGGCAACTCCGTTGCACTGAGATGAAAATGAAGCATAACTGCAGTGTTGAAGGTTTTAATTAATTACGGACATCCATTTGCTTAATCTCTCAAGGTAAATTGTTGTTATTAATTAAAATTAAATTGAATTAAAATGCATTATACAAAGAAATACAATTTGAACGAAAATGATAATTTGTAGATATATATATAAACTTCTTTGAGTATATTAGAAACTTTATCTGATTGGAAAAGTGCAGCACTTTTCATATTTGATGCATCTCAGTGTGGAGGGAAACTTTTCCACCTTTTTCGAATTTCCCTTAATAGGCAGGCAATGGCAATGTCATAATATCTGCGGATAGGCGTATTTTGCACGAATCGCTTGACTGTGCGCTTGTTCATATATATTTAGTGACTGTGTATTTAGCGGGCACAACGGTAACCGTATTTGTCATTTATTTGCACTTCGCATTCGAATGAACGCCGCTCGCGAAGAGGAAGCGGAAATAAGTGCAGTCTGCAGCGGTAAAGCGCATTTGGGTGTTTGATTGCGTTTCGCACAGTTACTACGACTTTTCGAGCATGTAAAAGACAGTCGTTAAGTAAATATAAAGCTAATGAATTTAAAATCCATTTCAAAATATCGGAGCGAGCGACTCAAATAGTGTGGCAACGCTAACAGAGTGTGCACTCGCTAAATGTTAAGGTGGGTGAATTCGCTATTATATCGATAGAACTAGAAGCATTCCGATTAATATCAGTGTTCACACTGGAAAATTATTTAAAATTAGTTAAACAATTATCAATAAAAATTGTGCTATGTTGCTGTACACTAAAATGGGGATTAAAAACTTCCTTAAAAATGTCAGCAGATAATGGACAAAATTGTTAGCTTCTTTTTCAGTAAATTTGTGATAGCTGTTGGCAGTACTGCCTGCCGATAGATTCAATGTGGCCAGTCTCTGTTCTGCGTTGAGTAGTGTTTACTCGCTGCAGAAAAGTTATTGGCCTTGGTTTTTCATAATGGCATAAACATTAAACGGAAACGTACATGATACCGCAAACGCCGAGCTGGTGCACCGCTGGAATCGACGAGGACGTCCGCCCGCGTCGCCCAATCAATATTACCGCTCGGCGAGGGAAAGCGCAGCGTGGATACCCAGCAACACCGCGCCGCCATTGAGAGAGCAGAAAAAGAAAAGCGTGTGCGCCCGCAAACAACAAGAAAGATTCATCGAAAAGGGGGGCAGAGTGAGGGGCAAACCGATTTGAGGTCGCCGGATGTAAAAATGTCGCAAGCAGCTGGAGGATCTGCCGTCGGAATGGAGCAGCAAGCCACTGGAAAGCAGTCAAAGCCACCGGAGGAGCTCCAGGACAATGACACCAACAGTCTGGAACCGGGCGAGGTGGTGACCCCGCCCCATTATCATGCCAGCAGTCCGGCAGTCAAAAAGCATCTGTCCAAGGATCTGATAATGAGCAAAACGCTTCTGAAGCTACCAGCTAGCATTCTGGAACAGGCGCGCAAAGAGAACGGATCTGGCGGGACACCAAATGCCCAAGCCGAAGATGTGGACGATAGCGAAGGCCTCTATTCGGACTCGGATTCCTCGGGGGAAGACCTCAAAAACGTAGAGGATGTGCAGAAGGCGAGGAAGGAGAAGCAGGAGGAGGCTGCAGCTGCTACCCTGCCCCAAGCACCGCCCACGCCGTTCTTGGGCAATATTCCGCTAAGATTCCACATGAGAGCTCCTTGCTTTGACTTTCCACGCATGGGCTTTATGCCCCGAATGAACAGGGGCGGACCAAGGGGCATGCGAACGACATTCTTTGGTCGCCCACCCGCACCGAATCGCATGGGAGCTCCTATGATGGGTGGGCCACCAACGCAAGGACCTCCGCCGGGAGCGTATGCCCCTCAAAATCCACCAGCTACAGGTAATAACAGCAATTCAGGTTGTTGCAAACGACTCCAATCGGATGTGATGTAAGTAAATTCCATATTTATGTAGAAAGTTATGTTTAACAAGTTTAATTTTAGTTGGACAGCATTGCAGCCGCCAGTGTCCTTTGTTTTCAATCTTGTTTCCGAGTGCTCCAATAAAAAGCATGAGAACTGCAGAACTAAAGCGGAAACTGCTGACCACAACTCCAAGGAAGCGAAACTTTCCAGCGAAACAAAGTCCACTGAACTCTTAATTGAAATCAATCGATCGAGAGAGAAGTCCCAGCACAAAAATGACGTCAGAGGAAAACCAAATAATCGATCCCATGACAGAAACCAAAATCGAGGAAGAACTAGGGAAAGGTCGAAAGAATCGCACGGCAAGTCCACTGAAAACTCCAAGAACAAGGACGAAAGCAGAGGGACAGGAAGACGGAAAAGTAGAGAAAGATCCCAAGATAAAAATTCTAATAGAGCAAAAAGTATGAATCTATCTAAGGAAAAGGATGAAATTGGAGGCGAGCTTAAGAATGCAGCGAGTGGAAAGTCACAGGAAAGAGATCAATCGAGAGGTAAAACTAAAGAACGATCTAGGGAGAGAGATCGGACTAGAAATAAAACACGTGAAAAATCGCAAGCCAGAGATCAAACCAAAAGAAAGGCAAACGATGCGGAACATACCAGAGTAAAATCAAGGAAAAGGTCCAGTTCACGGGATAAGCGTCGAGAAAAATCAAAGGAAAAGAATGGAGACTTATCCAAGGAAAAGCTTAAAGAAAAATCTACCGAACGCAGCGAAAGAAAAAATGAATCCAAGATTAAAAATAAGGATACAAATGAAGAAAAGCTTCGAGAGCGTTCCAAAGAAAAAGATAGAAACCATTCTAAGGAAAGACTGCATGAAAGAACGCAGAATAAGTCTGAAGAAAGAAAACCTGAAGCAAAAAAAGTGAGAAATGCAAGAGAAAATTCAAAGGAAGGAACTGATCACAAAAAGGACAAACTGTTGGGGCCATTGGGAGATAAAACAGATGAACGTTTAAAGGATAAGCAAAGAAAGCGATCGAGAGAAAAATCAGTAACGAAATGCCCAAAGGAAAGCGGCAAGGACAAATTAAAGGAGCATTCACGGGAAACGACTAAAGATAGACATCAAGAAAAATGCAAGGATCCGCCGAACGAAAATGGATTGGATAGGTCCCAGAGATCAAGCACGCCGCATGATTCCTTCAGTGAAAGTGCAATAACAAGCGAACACGCCTCAATAAGAAAAAATCAGACGCCTCCACCTTGGGGGAGCAGGGAAGGAACTCCCTCAATGACACCACCACAAGTTCAGATCCCTCAGACTCCAATTGTTGATCACGCCAATCCCAAGGACTTTGATATTTTCGCCGATTCACCTCCACGAGTAAACACTGCCGTTTCAGCTCCAGCTGCAACTATTGAAAGGAGTACTACGCCGCCGTTGAAGTCATCCATTCCTATTGTCCCCATCGCTAAAGCCGACAAACTGGCTCCTCTGCTCAAGGCCAGTGAGATTCACAGTAGGATTGGCGCCCTGCTTGAGGAAAGCGATTTGCATTTGGATAATCTACTAGCTACTAAAGAGCAATTGTTCCGTCGCACTAATGAATACAAAGAGAGAAAAGAGGCTCCCAAAGAGATTAAAGCTGAATACCTTCCGAATAGCAGGCATAATAGATCTGCGAGTGGTAGGGCAGAGGTCGAACATCACAAAAGCCAACCACGGCATATAAATCCTTTCAAGCGCGAATCAGTATTAAGCGGGAGGAAATCCTCCTCTCGCCCTTCAAGCAAGGAGAGACGATTTCAAAGACACGACAGTGATGTTGAGGATTGGGATAGGGATCTAGAACTCGAAAGAAATCAATTACATGTCAGTCAGCAAACTGGATTCCAACCAAGAAAGAGTGATGAGTATACAAAATTCAGCATTAAGAAAGAAAAAGATCTTACGCCCCCGCCTCTGCAAACGAACTTTACTCGAACCACTATAAAAATCGAACGCAATGCAACGCCTCCCCGGCACGATGTGCTGGTTAGAAACGGTGCAGTGGCGACCAATGCTCCTCCACCGGCAAAAGAGCAGGAAAGTCCCGATACGGATGACTACATCGACAACTGGGAAAACGACGATTCACTGGCCAGTATGCCCAAGAACGCACCTCCTGTAACTCCTACTCCCGCTCCAAATGCAAACGCATCTCTTAACGCTACACCCTTGCCTCCAGTAGCTTCACAATTTAATGGCGATGATGACGATGATGACTCCAACGCTCTGTGGAATGCAAAAAGCACACCTCCTCCGCGACGTAAAAATGAAAACTTGCCGGAGGGCAACATCCATGAACTATATGACAAATTCATGAATAGTATTAAGATGTCCAACGAGCATTTGGAGTCGGAAACACTGGACACCTCAAAGAACAGTTCCTTGAGCAATTCCCCAGCCGAAGAGAGTTCGTCGGGCTCTGAGACTTCCTCAACAAGTAGCAGCAGTAGCGAAACCGAGGAGGACTCCAGTTCAGAGGACGACGATGCCAATGAAAGCTCTTCGAATGATGAATCGGTCACAGCATCCGGTAATTGCAACACAAATCAGGATGAAACCGCTGGTAAGGAGCAGCTCCAAAAGAAAAACAATGTAAGCAAGGACCTACGGAAATTAAAGAGCCTCGAAGACAATCTGGCTAGGATTCAGATGATGCGTGAGAACTATGACGCGGGCGATGAGATTTCCGAAGAACTGCTGAAAATGGAATCCTTATTTCTAATGCAGCGCAATGCCATCATGGATAAGTATCGCAAACAGGAACTTAAAAGCAATTCCAGTGAGGATCAGCAGCCAGTGGATGAACAAGGAACTGTTCAGGCACAAGAGGTGGTTAAGGAAACATCCTTTCCTGTAAACAGCATCTTCAGTGCCAATCGGGAAGCCATCAAACTGACCATCTCGCCATTGAAGTTGACTAGGAAATCTGTTATTTTCGACAAGGACGAAGCAGATCTACCGGAAACATCCAAGGCGGAGCCTCCCAAACCACCGATGCAAAAGCCACCAAAGGAGATCGCCATTGTGAAACCCACCATTGTCGAATCCCGATCTAAGCCTAAGCTAAGGAGTCCACCACCATCAGCAGGAAGTCGTCGTAGATCCCGGTCCCGTTCTATTTCTAGAAGTAGGACACGACGTCGCGGCTCTAGGACCAAGTCACGTACTCCCAGCCCCAGACGCCGACGCCTTCCATCGCCCAGAAGAGTTTCCAGATACGCTAAGCGAATTGGAGCAGCAGCCGTCGGAGGAACTAGGAAAGGCAGGAGTCATAGTAGAAGTTTAACAAGGAGTCGAACGCGAAGTAGGAGTCCAAGTAGACGAAGACGGTTGCCACTAGCAGGGCACAGAAAACGCTGTTCAATATCTCCAATGCCACAAAAATTGGTTGGACCTCGGTCACCACCTCCTTCCCGCCGACGTCACTCACTAAGTCGTGATCGGGAACGTGAACACTTATCTCGCTCCCGTTCGCCCTTACCCTTCAAACCTCCGTCTCCGCCGATGAGACGCAGTTGGTCCAAAGCACCAACCAGAAGGAGATCGTTCTCCAGGTCGAGATCGCGGTCAATATCACCAAGGTCTCGATTATCAGCAGAGGAAGCTTTCAATTATTTTGAGGAGAATCAGGGCATGGAAGCGGCTGCGTACTACTATAATATGTCATTGATGCAGCAGGAGGATCAGAACGCATTGGGTGAGGGCTATGATGCTTATGCCGCATATATGGACTCCGCGTACAATATGGAACAAGCGTATGCACAATACTCTGAAGAATATTCAAATACGTACATGGATTATATGGTCGAAGTAGCTTCCTCACCTCAGGCACCTGGATCGGTTCTTAGGGAACTACCTATGGCGCCGATGATGCCCGTGGAATCCTTTGTTCCTATAGCGCCAGTGGAGGCAATGCCATCGATGGCGGCCACGGCGTCAGTGATGCCGGTGGCCGTACAAAAAGGCAACGTTTTGGAAATAGTACCTTCTGGGGAGGATATACTGGAAGCGGAGAAGAACATAGTGGCAGATGCAGTAGATGAACCAGTGGAGGACACGAGGTAAGACAGAGTTCTAAATTTATTTATATATAAATAATAATAGTATATTTATTTTTAGTAAACCAAAAGGAAAAGGCGTCAATTTCGTGGATAAGGTGCTGCCCGCATACGAGAGCGACAACGAAGACCGCGCGGTCGTTGAAATGGCGGTGGAACGTGCCCTTCGGAAATATCACGAGGGTCGCTCCCAAGCCGCCGCCAAGCTGCAACTGATACGCGATGAGCTGCTTGTGTTGCCTCCACCACCACCGCCGCCACTGACAACCAAGCCAGCTAATCTGGAAAAGCCTGTTTTGGTGCAGAAGAAACCGAAGTACCGATACTTTCATTTTGATCCTTTCAAGTGTGCAATAGTGAAGACGTACACACGCACGCTACGTTCAGCATACCGCCCTCCATTCGATCCCAAGCATTTTGCCATGCTAATGAAGACTGGTCGCCTGCCGCAGATTCCTCCAGGATTCCTGCGACACCGCCCGCCATTTATACCTGCGCATGTCGATGCTGTCACGAGAGGAGCAATGCTCAAGGAATTCTTTAGCAAACATCCTCCACCGCCGCTAGCGATGCCCATGCCTGTACCCAATGGGATGCCCTATTACCTGAGTGGTCCACCGCCAACGCCAAGTGGAGCTGCAGTTTCTCCTGTGCCTATTAATGTCCTGCCACAACCCATTCCCGTGTTGGATGGAAGTGGTTATCAGGGTTATCCTCAGCAGCCTACAATGGTACCATCACCTGTTCCAGTTCCTGTTCCAGTGCCGCTGCCTGTGCCCTTGCCTGTTTCTACTGACACGACGCCACCTCCCGCGTTGGAAACTCCTTACTTCACACCACCACCTTTGCCCGAGCTGCCGACTCTACCCGAACTGCCGTCTCAGTTCAACGTGAGTTCGGTGCCCACAATAACGGAGATAATGCCAGTGGATATACTAGAGAAGTTGGGACCGCTGCCCAAGACCTTGGACGTCGATGACGGAGGTGGAACTGCCAGTCCGGTGGAGATTAGCGACGATCTCAAAGAGGTTGAGGCAGAGCCAGCCGAACAGCCTGTGGTGGACGTGAAGCCGCATCTCCTTGTGGAGACCCAGTAGTAGACCCATCTTGCTAGCTTGGTTTTTTTAATTATAGAGTTTTTTTTTAGGTAATTATTCTTAATTGTAAACCATGAGGATCCTAATCCCTACACATAGATTTACTTCGTAAATATTTGGTTTATATAATATTTTTAATTGACCATTTGTAAACAAGTTGCATTTATTCATAGAAGGTCGTTTTAGGTTTCTATGTCATTTATACAAGGCCCTTCTGGGCCCACGTTTATTGATTTCTAAAAGAAAATAAAAAATGTAAATAGTTCGCTTAAGAATTATACTTGAATTAACTTTCGGCGTGCACACTATACATATTTGAGTCATTTACTATAACGAAGTTCTTAACGAATTAATCTAACCTTAAGATCCACAAGAATCGAATGTATGTGAAATTTCTATAGTGTGGTGAGCATCTATAAGACTTTGCATGTTTGGTATCGTACAAAATATAGACATGAAATACAAATTTTGTATTTGCGTTAGTTGAATAATTGAAAATATACTCAACAGTAAAATAGTTTTACTATTTGATTGAGCTTATTCGTTATGTCTGATGATGGATAATGCAGTAATCTTATTCTGAAGCGGTTTGAGTTATTTATGCTTAATGAAATTGTTTTTTAATTTATAACTTTATAGTAGTCCGATTTTTTCCCTGGGTGTCAAGACCAATGGAAAACACTCGGCAGGCAGTGCCAAACTCTCCGGACTGATCTTAATTGTCGAAGGATCATGACTGCTGATATTATATCTCTGCATTACGTTGACCAGGACCAGAAAACCAAATCCCCTCACCAAACTCTGGCCGATGCAAGTCCGCTTCCCGATGCTAAAGGGCAGAAAGTGTGGAATATTCTTCTTGAGTTGAAGTTTTTCATTATCACTTTCGATGCCGGAATCAGAACCTTTGGAATTTTTCGGGCTTGGCACCTTTGATGGTTCCAAAAACCTTAATGGATTAAATTCCTTAGGATTTACCCAGAATTTCTCGCTGGTGTTTAGCACATAATTGTTGATGAAAACAATGGTGCCCTTGGTCACTCCATAGCCAGAGATCACTGTGTCCTCGGTGGCCACATGTGGAACAATGGGAGAGGATGAATATCGAAGCACCTCGAAAATCGTCGCCATCGTGTAGGGCATAGCATTCATATCCAGCAAATTAATTGACCTATTTTCCTCTTCGGTAATTGCGTCAATTTCCTCCTGTATTCTCCTTCCAATATCCACATTCTTGGCTATATAGGCCAGCACTAGCATCACCAGATTTCCAACCGCTGAGTGTCCACCAATGAAATCCTCTAGCATGAAGATGATCGTGTTCCGGGAGACATCTTTATCTTCAAGCAGGCTTTTAAGTAGAGCATCTGTGAAGTCCCGATCTGGTTCATCCAAATCGACGGTCAGCTCCCGATGCCGGATAATCCTTTCCATTATGAATCTCCTGATGGTCGAGGACCAGTTGATGATCTTGTTCAGGTGTCGCTGGTAGAAGGGATATAGCCAGGGTAGAAAATCCAGCGCATGTCCCTGATTGATCTCCCAGAATATCTCATCGAAGTACTGAACCATCTGTTGGAAATCCACATCATCGTAGTCGAACCTCAACGAACACATGTACTGACTAAACATATTGGCACAGGCCTTCATAACCAGAGTCTTTATGTTGATCGGCTCTCCAGGAACTAGTTGGTTTCTTAGCTCCCGATTCCAGTGCTCCATTTCCTCGCAGCCAATCTGGGACATTTTCATGTAGAAGGAGGAGGATTCCCTGGGCGAGCAGTGACGCCTGGCCAGATTCCTTCTCTTCTGCTGCAGCTGTGACCAATCGCACAGTGCCAACGAATTGCTCCGCTCGCCTCCGAATAATTTATGATATCGTATGAAGTCCGGCCGCCCGCTCATCACCTTGCCATTTTGGTTGAGCACCTCGCGGATCAGCTCCAGGTTGTTCACCACCAGACAGCGGGTGTGTCCAAAGGTCAGGGAGTATATGTCTCCGTATTGCTGTGCCAACGCCGTGAATCCCGCAAAGGGACTATCCCTATATCGATCCAGCAGATGAAGATTACCAATTATGGGCCATGGTCGTGGTCCTGGAGCCTGGTTATATTTTTGATGAGCTATTTGATTGAGTTCGGTTGAATTCTTTGCTTTAACGGCCTGAAGAACGCGACGCTTGACTCCATATAGAATGCATATGTAGGACGTGGCCAGAACAATCAGTAAAATCGCGAAGATAGTGTAAATCAAAGCAGCCAGCATTTTTGCTGAGCTCTTGAAAGCGGGAAGCACAAAACACAACTAACGACGGCCAAGCAAATCAAGTAGCCAGGTAAACTATGGGTCGCGACTTTCCCAGATCCTTCGGGAGAACTGCTCTACCTTCTGTGGGCTAAGGCATTACCTGACCATAATCTTGTCTGCTACCTGTTTGCTTTGCCTTTAATCGCTTGTTTTTCCCATTCAGGGGATGACATGAATAATCAGGATGTGGCTGAGACTATCCAAAATGTCCTTTGGTAAGATGGTAATTTATTTTCATTTAGACATTCATTAGAGCCACTTGGTTCCTCCTGCTGTATGACTTTAGTTTAACACATTATTAAACGGACTGAAAGTCCCAAGTAACTGAAACATATACTGGCCAAAATGCTGATACAGCCATTTGCTGGATTTATTTGCTTTTATTTAAGTTTCGGCCTTCGCGTGGCCCTCTAAATATCCGTCAGCAAGAAAGACTCCACTGCCCTCCGGGATCCCCACTCTCCGCTGAACACCATAAGTGGAAATTGCGAGAAAAGTATACTTTTGTATATTTAACTGACCAGAAAAAAAACATATTTTTTATTTCCCCTTAACTATTTACTGAGTATTCCTTATGAGTATGCGACTGAAGTTGGGACTTTATTCCTCATTTATCTTGTCCTTGGCAAATGGTCCAATGTTGGTGGCATAAGCCATCATGGCTGGAATGGAACTCTGTTCGTAATTGCCGGTGAACAGGTGCTCGAAGGGACCAGAGGCAAAGACACCCACATCCTCGGCGCCATGGGTTTCGCTGCTCAAGGGA
This sequence comes from Drosophila mauritiana, assembly GCF_004382145.1. Taxonomy (NCBI): domain Eukaryota; kingdom Metazoa; phylum Arthropoda; class Insecta; order Diptera; family Drosophilidae; genus Drosophila; species Drosophila mauritiana. Next base: position 5,441,461 of record NC_046669.1, read on the forward strand.
ACCGTGGCCTGGAACTCAAACTCCGCGCTCGTGGTGTCCGCATGGGAAAGATCAATGCGTCCATCTTTAGTGCTATAGGTATCAGCAAATCCCGGACCATTGGCATAGGACAAGACGGTAAAGGGCAGCTCATCATCAGCCAGATTGGGAGCAAGGGAAAGGATGTTCTGTCGACGGTACTGGGATAGGAGATAGAAATATAAATATATAAGAATTATGTTGAAAAGGGAAGATTCAATAAATAAGCAAAACATGAAAAAAAATGTTATTTTGATTTCTTGAAGTACTAATAAGTTTCCTACCGGATAGCCGTTGATGGACATGGTGTGCGAGTGATCCGAAGTCACCACAATCAGCGTGTCCTCCTCGTCGGTCATTTTCCTAGCCAGTTCCACGGCTGCCGCGAATTCTTCGGTGTCCTCCAAAGCCTTCTTCGCCTTGGTGGCGTGATGGGCCATGTCGATGCGTCCACTCTCCACGAACAGGAAGTAGCCCTCCTCGTTCTTGCTGAGCATCTTGATGGCAGCCTCTGTCATGTCGGAAAGGGATGGCTCTGCATCTTCATAATGGGTTCGTCGACGATCGCCATGGTAGGGCAGATGGGAGGTGTCGAAGAGGCCGAGAAGGTAATCCGTCTTGCTGAGATCCGTTTCCTTCAGGCCCTTAAGTGACCAGACGTACTTGCCCTCCGCTCCCTGCTGTTTCTTGATCTCTCGCCAATCGCTGATCAGATCGCGTCCATCGGTTCGCAGGCCCGAAACGCCAGTCTCATCGTGCTGGGACTGATCCCGGAAATAGGATCGACCGCCGCCCATGATGACGCGCAGTTCCTGGCCCACTGGCCATTCCACCAGCTGCCGGGCAATATCGGTGTTGACGTCGGGACTGCATTTGGAGCTGATGATCTCACCATCGTGCTCCCAATTTCGCTCTGCAACATGGGCATAAACTCCGGCTGGAGAAGCGTGGGTCACCCGGGCGGTGGTAACCACACCGGCCCACTTGCCGGCCTCCTGGGCCCACTGACCAATGCTCTGGACATGGCTACTCGAATTGGTCACACAGTCGCCCCTCTGCACCTGGGCATTGACTCCAATGGTGCCATAGTTGGCCTTGACTCCGGTCAAATAGGCCGTAGCAGTGTTGGCCGAGTCCGGAGTACGCTCATTGACGGCATACGTCTTGGACAGACCCAGGTAGGGGAACTTCTCAAAGAAGACCTGCTTGTTGCTATCGCCCATGAAAGCACGTGTGGCCGTGATCGTGTGGACGGACATGCCATCGCCCAAAAATAGGATCACGTTCTTGGCGCGATTCTCGTTGAGTTTCCTATGGCCGGCCAGCTTATCGGCCAGAATCGATTGGGCCTTATCGTGCCAGAATCGTGTGTCCAGCTCCTCGTCGAGGGCCTCGAAGTCGCGTGATGTTTGCAGACGGGGATGTTGGGCTGTAAAGTCCGGACTTTGGGTTAGCAACTAATCGGCGGGAAAATTGGTCTAATAGAACTACTTCTTGAAGTGGTAAACAAGTTTTCAGCTTATCTCGAGCAGATCTATAAATCAGTTTTAATTATAACTATTTATGGGCTTTCGGCTACCACCATATCGCTGGAAATTCACACTTGATTGAGGCTTAATAAAACGTGTTGAAAACGTTTTAGCTGATTATGGTGCTGCTTGTCATCATTACACATTCATTTGAAATACTTAGGCTTATATATACTTTGAAGAAATATATCCTATTAACACAAAACCTCGAGTTCCTGTACTATATGTTAGCTTAGTCTATACTTATTATACCCCTTTTTAAGCTTATAGAACTATTCAGTGCTTTGTATCGATCCAATTGATTTAATCCAAGAATTTAACCTTTCTTGTTAAACATAAATCTATTTATAGGAATATCATGTTGTTGATCTATGTTATAGAAATGTTAATTTGCCTTCACGTGAACAATTGAGTCGTAAACTATTATATAGCTGCACGATGACTGAATGCTGTTTAAAATAGGTCTAGATTAGCCCAGTCTAATGGGCCAACAAGATCTACGATAAGGCGAGAGAGCTATTCAATTGGCTGTAGATAAGCTGGGTCTCGGCCAATCGGATTCGTTCGGCAGTTCACCTCGTAATGCCGTTCGGTTCCACTTACCGTGCTCTTGGTCATCGGCTAGATCACTCCGGGCCTGGATGACCAGGAGAGTGAAGAAGCACAAGATCAGGCAACTCTTTACCATTTTGGGGGAGGGGCGGTGACTTTAAACTGAGGAATGCTCCGTTCGGGAGTGACCGCGAGACTGGCCAAAACTGACGAAATGGCCCGGTTATATAGCCTCCGAATTTTCGAAGCGGTCTTCCTGTAATATACATACACGTTATGGGTGATTGTTTTTGTGATTTGAGCAATCTAAAGTGGCGATCGATTAATTATCTCGAGTGCCTAAAAACGTGAATATCACGGTCTGGCTAAGAAGGTGTCGTAAATTACCCGATCCCCACCAAACTGCCCTATCGCCTCCTCACACGAGCTGCACCTGATGGTATATTAATGGGTCGCATGGAACTACGGAGTACAGTATTCACTTGGCTGGCACGGTGAAAGTATCTCGAAAATGCTGAGTCTTAAGTTCTGGATTGGCCTCGGTCTGCTGACCGTCGTTTGGGGTGCAGCAGTACCTGGAAAAGCTCCCGTGGACGAGGAGCGAATGCATCCACATCTGCCCACTAGTCCCAGGCTGCGTACGATTTCCGGCGAGGAAACCCAGGAGTTCTGGCACTCGGCCAGCAAGAAACTCATCCGCGAGAAGTTGGAGTTCGTGAGGAACACCAAGAAGGCCAAGAACATTATACTGTTTTTGGGCGATGGCATGGGACTGGCTACTCTGGCTGCTGCCAGGAGCTACATTGGAGGCGAGGAGCTGAAGCTCTCCTTCGAGGAATTCCCTTTTACCGGACTATCGAAAACCTATTCGGTGGACAAAATAGTCCCCGATAGCGCCTGTACCTCAACCTCATATCTGTGCGGAGTGAAGGCGAACTACGGAACAATCGGAGTAAATGCGCATGTCAAGCGAGGCGACTGTGCGGCGATGGCCAATGAAACAAACCATGTCTTCTCCCTGGGCAAATGGGCCATGGATGCGGGCAAAGCTGCTGGACTGGTGACCACCACCCGAGTGACTCACGCCTCGCCATCCGGAGTCTACGCCCATGTCGCCGATCGCGAATGGGAAAATAACGCTGTTCTGGAGGAAGCCTGTGGTGAGCTGTCGGAGGGTCTCCAAGACATAGCTGTCCAGTTGATTCACGGCGAAGTGGGCAGCAAACTCAAGGTCATGCTGGGTGGAGGCAAGCGTAGCTTCTACAGTCCGGAACACTACGACAAGGGCCGACGCACAGATGGTCGCAATCTCGTCGAAGAATTCGAGGCCTTGGACGCGGGCAACACCTTTGTGAAAACGCAGAAGAAGCTGCTCAATGTGAATGCCACTGAAACCGGAAGATTATTGGGCCTGTTCAGCAAGAGCCACATGCACTATCATCTGGAGCAGCTGGCCGACCCGGACAACAATGAGCCCTCCTTGGAGCAGATGACACAGAAGGCCATTGAAGTACTGGAAACCGAAGATCAGGGATATTTCCTTTTCGTTGAAGGAGGCAAGATCGACATTAGCCACCACGATACAATGGCACGAATTGCTTTGGATGAGACAGCTGAACTCTCGAAGGCGGTGAAGAAGGCTAGGGAGATGACCAATCCGGAGGAGACCCTCATAGTGGTGACCTCGGATCACTCGCACACCTTCAGCGTTTCGGGCTATCAGCCACGGGGCAGCGATATCTTTGGAGCTGCCAAGGCGAAGGGCAAGGATGGCAAACCGTATCTGGCGTTGAGCTATGCCAATGGTAAGAGTTTCCAGGACTACTACAACACGGAGACCCACGAGCGCGAGGATCCCACCAGTCTGCCCACAATCGGAGACTTCGATCAGCTCTTCCCCGCGATGGTGCCCCTGGAATCGGAGACCCATGGCGGCGAGGATGTGGGTGTCTTCGCCTCGGGACCCTGGGCACATCTCTTCACCGGCGTCTACGAACAGAACACCATTCCCCACATGATGGCATTCGCTGCCTGTGTGGGCGATGGACTAACCGCTTGCGATTAGGAATCGCAATCCGGCGATGATTGACGGACAGAAGGACTCTTAATTAGCGCATCCACTAGACGATTCTCACGTACGCTTTATCGTTTTAAATGAATACTCAACATTTGACAGGTGCTGGAACACGCGGCTCTCGAGGAAAAAAACTCGATCGGGGATTACTAAAATCAATACTTCAATAAACGTTGTTTTCCTATCAATGTTAAAAAACCAAATGTACTTATGATATAGTGTCTGATTATAAGAAGACAATAACTTGCCGATTAAATATGATTATATTAATAAGAACAATTTATATTTTCGACTTTTTATAACTGACAGTGGTGTGATTGAAAAATGAAAAAGGAATTTATTTTTTTTTGGGATTTTTATCTAACAACTTACCATTCTTTCGAATGGGTACTTTTCCATTTGTAGATTCTAAGATCTTGATAGTACGACTTTTCGAGCCAAACGAATTGGACTTTGCTATTCATGGGGCATTCCTTCCAAGAAAAACACAATTTAACAAAATATATACTTCTGATTAAATATATACGTTAATGGGTGATAAGTGGTTTAACTTTTTTGAGTTTGTATAGACTAAATGACGCAAAAGGATGGACTTCAATATAATGACCTAGAACATTAGGTTTTTACGTCTCAAAAAATAGTATAAAATACATTTAATGCAGAGCAGATGACTAAAAGGAAAAAACGATTGTTTAAAGGTCGAAAACTAAATTGGTTTTATCTTGGCAAATCACGGGTATGAATTAATATGTTTATATCTCTGATTGATTCTAAGAAATTACATTATCGTTTTTCTGTATTAAAAAGTGAACCCAATGACGTTAAACGAATGGACTCTACTAATTGTTAACCCACCGCTTCAAGGAATTATATTTTTAAAATATCAATGACAAGTTAAATCTAATTTAAGTCTATCAAAAATTGATAGACTATGTTATGACTGCAACTAAATTAAACTCATTTGTAGCAAATTGAACTTGATTCCAATCAAATCGTTTGGTAGATACCTTTAATTTCCTTTATCATTATTGCTCTTTAAAATGTTTAGACTGACTTAAATACTCGCGCTTAATATGCTAATAAAAATGTTAATAGGCATTGCGATTTTATGACAATTGAATTTTTCTTGTGAATCTCGTGTATTTCTGGTGAGTATTTAACGCAGATTCATTGTTGACAATTGTCATTCATAATTCTTTGGGGGAATACCCTCGAGTAGCTGTTTCTAATTTTATCCGCACATACCAAGAAATGATATCGTACTTTGTTGGCGAAGCTTGAACGAAAAACACTTGAGAACCATCTCTACATAACAAGTCAGTCAACCAAAAGATCTATAAATAAGGAATCATAAAAGATACCTCTACTTTCATATCAAATGGTCATTTATCTTCTGTTTAGATATTATCAGTACCGTTTTTATTAAATTATTCAACTAACTTTAATCTTAAGTTTCCCCTTCAAATGATGACTGCATATTGGTTTGAGTTGCGCGGTTGGATGAGCGTGGCATACTTCTCCTTCAGTTCGACCAAGGCCCTCTGGAAGTTCTCCATGCTGCTCTCGAGCTGGTTGGGATTGAGCTGCTGCACGGACTGGCCCTTGAGTATACCATCGGTAGGTCGCTCTCCCAGCAGGAGAATCCTTCTCCAATCGCTGGCATCGGAGCTACCTCGCAGGAAGTCCATGCGATTCCCCACCGCGAACACACTTTCCTCCACATTCTCAGGCAAAAGTGTGGGCTGCTGGGCTCCCAGATCGCCGGGTGTTGGTTGAGTGGGTGGCACTTGAACGGCTGGTGGTGTGATCCCCGACAGAGATGACGATGTGGGTTGCGGTGGAGGAATGGGAGCACCGGAACCTTGGTTCGCCGGTGTATCGAATAGTTCACTGGGCAGATTCTGCGGTCGATCGATCTGCACCACCTGGCCATCTGGTGAAATGTGGAAGAACTGAGCGCGGCCTGTTAATCCCGTTCCTGCTCCTCCCGGAATCACTATGATGTTGCCCACAGCTGTGGTCAAAGCAGAGGCTCCGCCAAATCCGCCACCAGCTGGGCTGGAAATGAAAGGAGGAACTGGAACTCCAGGTGGCGGAAAAGATCTCAAAGGTGGAGCAGCCGGGCATGGGAAACAATATCCAGGAGGACCAGGCGGTCCGGGTAATCCTCTAGGTCCCTGGATGAAAGGCAGATTTGGGGGGTAAGGACCTGTGGGTGGATAGCCCCAGTAGCCAGAACCACTGCCAGGGAGACCGATCTGATTGCCAGGAGGTCCGGGCGGACCTGGAGGTCCTCGTTCCCCCTGGGGGCCAGGATCACAAGAGCATTTCACCAACGAAGCCTGGGCGGTGGAGCAAAGACCTGATGGAATATATGGCATTGTAATATTGATGGAAAATGTATTAATATTTGATAAACTTACCAGCAACCAGGAAAGCCAAGAGTCCCAGAAAACTCATGATGTACTTCGGATATCTCTTCAGATCGGACTGAGACCAAAAATTCGAATTCTGCTTTTATAAGCTGAAAAACTCGAGAGCTACGTTTTAATATGCATAGAAAATATACAAAATAATCTCTAGATCGAACAGAAAACACATTTCCCGCATCTCTATAACTGTTCTTAACCCACCATCGAAAGGGAAATGCTAAGCGATCAAATGGAAAAATGCCATCACCCAGTCGGCGCAGTGACATTTATGATAATTTATGCAACAAGATATACACGAACATCATTAGGCCCGAAGACAAGCCCTTAAACTGGGTCAGCAGGGTTCTCGGCTAGGTTCTTGGCCAGCCAGCCGCAATCAGCGGGACAACCTCAAAAATACATCAACTGTCTATCAGGTCGTAAACAGTGATCAGATTCTAGAGTTTATGTCACCAAATGTGGGCGATACCCATCAAAGTGACACCCAGACTTTTGAACCGCCATTATACCCATCGCCCTTTCATCGAAACGGAAACTCTGCAGGGATTATCCCAAGCGCCTTTACAGTTTCCACTGCCCAGAATTAGCATAAATTACGAAATCAATATGTTTCCAATCAGTTACCACCCCACCACGGATGGAAATGAAAAGGCTCTGCGACATTTCCGACTTATCACAGAATTCCATTGACGAAACAAAGCCCACGGAGAACACGCGTCATTAATGGCACTCGTCCACTCCGTCGGTGTCCACTTCCAAGCGAGCGCCGTTCCCTGGAACTATGATGGCACTGGGCCTCTTGAAAGTTCCGATAAGCAGAGAAGTAAATCCGGATGAAGGGTGGCTTGTGGCAGCAGTTGAAACCTTTCGATACTCTTCAAATGAGTTGTTCTCTAGTAACTGCTTATCTCCAATGTTATCTTACCTAACTTCCGAAACTTTTAATCAAAATGTACTTCATAAAAAATAATACAGTATAATATATTTGAAAGTTGCTTGAAACAACTTAAGTAAACTATATGATTCTGGGAAGCTCACCAAACCTTTCAGGGTATAACACACACCGTGTGTAAACACTGCAGTGATTGGTCGTATACGTAATATAAGCATAGTTCGAGTACTTGAGCCAAATCGAACATCATCAGTTAACGACAAGAATCCGAATGGCTTTATCAATGGTGTTGTCATGGAATAATCCCAAAGTACTCCATCCATCCCGTGCTCCCAAACGAAAAGAAAACGAATGGAAGTGCGAGAATTGGCCCCCTAATAAATGGGATGATAAGACCGTTGAAGTTGTTTGCCTCCCAGTAATTGGAAAACAATTTGAGGGTCAATGTTACCGAGTGAATCAAAAACAGTAAAAGTGAAACGATCTGTGTGTTCGCTGATAATGGCCAAGATGAAGGGGGCTTATACGGCCATAAACATTTTCTTTTGTTTTATATATTGAATTTATTATTAGATTATCGACTATTGCTAATCAGCACATTTCTTGCATCGTACATAACTTAATTGGCGCAAACAAGTTCAAGTCACATTTTGTTGCACTTGCATAGATTGATAAGTTTTCTAGGCAAACAATTCAAATAAAATACTCGATGTACACCGTATGCAAGGTAGCATACGTAATAAAAAAGCACATATATGACATAAAAGTTATCTTCGGAAATATATCAAATATTTTGTGTAAGCAAGCTTCTTAGTAATTTAAGTAAGCAGAGAAATGTTACTTTATGGAACAGTAGAGATTCCAAAACAAAAATTAGTGTATAGGATTAATAATTGACTCTTAAATCTACCAAAACGTAAATGCAACAGAAAGAGCTTTTAATGCACTGATTTAATTATTTCCTACATTTTCTCATTTTAAACGTCTAGTCTTATAATTCCGAAGTAAACCTTTTAGGTGATATATGTAGTTTGCGTATACATCGTTAAACTGAATCTGTTATCTTTGGTGCGAATATATTGGACTGGCATTCATTTTCACACCAACATGAGAAGTGGGTAACCCAAAAAGAGACGAAAAGAGGAGAGCCAACTGGAGCAAAAGTAGTAAAACAGAACTCAAACTCTACTCAATAAATACAATTGCTAATCAATTAGGATGATATACAGATCTGGGGGCGGGTTTGCAGTCGCAGGGCTCTTAGTCTATTTTCACATTGGAATAGATTTTGCGCACGAAGAGATTCGTGCCCACATAGCCGACGGTGCCGCAGATAATGCCCAATGCGCCGCTGAAGAGTGCCATGTAGCCAAAGTAGAAGGCCGTTTGGAACAGACCGAACATTCTGTAAAGTAGTGAGTTATAAATATACGTATAAAATACTAGTAACAAGCATCTTACTTGGTTTTAAAGAAGAAGTAATAGAAGGAATAGGCGTACACGTAAATCGACGTGGAGCCCGCAGCCATGAAACTCGTCCACTGCCATCGGTAATCCTCGGCATTTAGCAGGAAGTAGGTGCACACAATGGTGACGCACACGGTGACCACAGTCAGTATGCTGAACACCAGCAACATGAAGCCGTAGACGTAGTAGATCTTGTACGCCCAGAAGGAGGTGAAGATGAAGTACATCTCAATGAAGATGGATCCGAAGGGCAGGACGCCGCCAAGAAGCACAATGATCAGCGGCTCCATGTACCACTTTTTTTCGGGAATGGGTCGTGGCACAGCGTTGACGCGGCATGGAAAGTCCGGCTGGCCGTCCAGATTGCGACCCACGACAGTGCCCACCAGAGTCAAGGGCAGGATGACAAACAAGCAGATGCAGGTGACCGCCACCATGGTACCGAAGGGGATGGCTCTCGACGCGTGATATCCAATGGCAATGAAGTTGATCAGGAAAGCCGTGCCGCACACGGCCACTGGAACTGTAAAAGCGGACACCAGCATCTGCCGGATCCACATGCGTCCACCCAGGCGGGCATAGAGCGATCCTCCAAAGTATCCATTGATTGGCGAGGTGGCGGCATACACAAATATAGCCGTGGACAGCATTGAGCCGCGTTCCGTGTATAATTCACCAACTATGGCGAACATGATCACACAGAATACAACCGAAATCAGTTGGTATCCAGCGCCCACCAAGGCCGAGAAGAGCAGCGTGTTGGGCGGAGAACGGAAGACATCGCCGTGCACCTGCTTCCAACCGTATTCATCCCCAAGATCGCGCTCCATGTCGTCGATCTCCTCGTCCTTACTGTACCGGGCATAATCCTTGCGCAGAGTTCGCATCAGAATCATGGACACCAGGCCCACCAGGAAGATGACCATCATGAAGCTGTTGAAGATGCTGAACCAGTGGATCTAGAAAAGATTAAAGAAAAGATGATGTCATCAAACTCTGATCTTTTCCTCTTGCTATTTATATAGAATATATTATAGAGTAAAACTAGTTGTATCCCAGCTCTTTTTAACTATACGCACCCTGTGCTGGAAGAAGTTGGGATCCAGGTACTTGTCGAATCGGTTCTTGAACTCCACCTTGCTGGGCTTCCAGTTGACCTCGTATGAGAAGTTGATGTGGGAGCCCGGCTTGAGTTCCTCGCGGCCCTCGGTAGTCAGGGTGATGTCCACGATTTGCTGGCCATTGTAGCCAATGTCGAACTTCTTGTGCGTGAAGATATAGTACTTGCCATCGCGCTCGTCGCGCTCACCGACTTTTCCCCAAATGGGCAAGCCATCGATGTACATCTGGTACCAGTACTCGTTCTTCACGGCATAGGTGAATGCCTTGGCGCTCTCCTCCTGCAAGGTGACCATGCAGATGACCGATTTGGGGGCGTCGCTTTTGAACTCCATCTCGTAGCCACTGAACTCCAGCTCGACTCCTTGCAGCGCCTCGCTCAACGTCTCGTGATAGTGGGATATCGAGGACTTCTGGCCACTGCAAAAGGGGAGGGAGAAGTACGCGTACGTCTCCTGCCGATTGTGGTACGGGCCCACCGTGTTCATCCACAGCACCACCTCCTCCCGGTCATTGTACTGCGTGGCAAAGTGGATCATGTAGTCGATGCTCGAGGGATGTGGCACTGGACTTACCTTGTGGTTGTGCTCATCCGCCTGGGAGAGCGACACGTAGCAGCTGGCGATCAGCAGACATAAACAAATTGCACGGGACGGCACCGTGGTTTGCGTGGCGCTGCTGCCCATTGTGGCTTGTGCAGGTGGTGACCTCGATTGCGCGTCTTCCTGGTGACCTCGCTCTGCCGGCCTGATTCGGTTGCCCTCGCTGGGATTGCGTTTTTAAACAGTTTTGTGGCAAACTCTCAGATTTGCCGACAGCAGAAATATTTTAGGGTTGTATCTTAGAGGTGGAGAAACATCGATGCCAACATAGAAGTCATCGATGTTTTCGAAAAATAAAAAACCTCGATGTTTTCGAAGGATCATCAATGTTTACCCATCTCTACTGCGCATCGGAACAAAAAACGTATAAATTGTAAGTATAAATTAATTTTCCATATTTTCTAATACAATTATTAACGGCATATTCCATATTTATTGTGACTTGCTGGTGGTGTTGGCTGGCGTCGTGGAAGACTTGAATAAATATCTGAAATGTACGTTTTTTAAAATAGATCAATTTTTTGTTTATACTTAAAACATCGATGCTTTTTGTCAAAAACATCGAAAACATCGATGCTCACCAATATCAATGTTTCTCCACCTCTAATGCCAACGAAAACGTGACTGGGAACGTATCGATGGGAAAAGCGTTACAAAAATACTAACTATTGCATAGCGGTATTTCCGTGGCGGGCTATTCGAATGTATCTCACTGAAAGATTTTAAGGAACCTATACTCAATACCAAATACTTGGTAGTCCATTTATATTTTATTTTAAGCTACAGAACACAGATAAGCTGCATTACTTTTAAAAATTTAAAAATTGTATTGTTTAAATGATTATAATTTTTTTTTAAATACATCAGCTTCTGTAATACTCAAGTTAATATGTTTAAAAGAATAGTTTACCTAAGCAGTTGCTTGAATTCCCTAATTACCTAACATTATTTTAATAATTCTGTTCTATAGCATCCTTGATCTACTCCTCGATCTGTGGCAGTTATCGTTCGATTTCTGTCAAATAGCCGGTTAGCTTAGAGGGGATGCATTTCAACACAACTTGACAAACCATTGACCATTCCCGACAGGTTTCCTGGGATACTTTTTCGTCATGGCTGCGTTCTTTTGGCTATCTATCACCAGCCGGCACTTCTGGAAATGTCTTTGAGATTAATATTATTAATTACAGTTACACACTATTTCTGCCGTTCTTCACTGCGATGGGGATGTCGTGGAGCTTTGAAATATTCTCCTACTTGGTGCAACGCGACAACCTGTGGGTCAATGTCTTTATGGTAGCTGACTACTTCAACTGGTCCCGAGGCATCGTTATATTTATGCTATTTATTCTGAGGCGCAAAACCCTAGTACTGTTCAAGCAACAGTAAGTCTTCTAGTCTATAGTTCGAGTAACCAGTTCCCTAAAATGACCCTTTTCAGAATATTTCCCAAAGAGAGGATCTTTAGTATGAAATCAACTGCAACTCAAAGTACGCTTGCTGATTCCATCTCTCACCATTAAACAAAAAGGCAATTTAATATGACATAGTATTCTTTTCTCTTCAAATTAATCAATTTGCTAGTAAAGTATAACATTTTTTCTCCTAAATCATGTAACAAATCTTCAATCACAAAATGTATGAATATATTTTTTATATGACGTACATACATCCGGACTCGAATAGTTTTGCCGTCACTTCTTAATGATAAATAATCATTATACATCCGTTACTCTTTAGTAAAAAGGAATACTAAATTCTTTGAAGAGTATGTAACAGATAAAAATATGCTCTTTGGATATACATATATGCACGAGTATATGCCAGCTCAGACCTCTGATTATAGCCATATCCGTCTGTAAGTCGAGATCTATACTATAAGTGCTAGAACAATAAACATATACATTACCATTAACTGGGTAAAGGTTACATATATGCTAGTCGGAATAATCGACTATAGTGTATCACAATATATTTTACTCATCATTTCCTAATCAATCTATATTAAAAGTTAACTTTGAGCAAAAAAGAAACCTTGTATGCTTATAAAAAAAAATTAATCAAAACTATGACTCAAGGCTGAAAGTAGTTGCATTTGTACGGAAATAAAATAAGTTGTAAATCTACATTCGCTTTATTTCTTGTACAAATTTTAATTTAAAAACTTTGAAGGTAAATAGTGCTTTATCAGATGCGGATTACACGGTAGCAGTTATCATCGATGTCGAATCTTCTTGTTTATGTGACCGCTTTTCTTCGCCGTCGAACTGGAGTTCGTGGACAGTTTGCTCTTTGTATTCGAAGTGGGTGTGCCGAGGAGATCCTTGTTACCTCCACTGTTCGTAGACCCAGCCACCATTCCGCTCACTACGCTGCCTTCATTGCGATGCGAGGGTGAATCTGTGAATAAAAGGTGTAATTAAGAATATATTCTTTTCTTGAGAAATCTCCCAAATGTGCTACTTACCCTTTTCGTCTTTCGGTGTGCTCTTGATTGTCGTGGTTCCGTCGTGGGCCGTTGTGGTGTTCTGATTGATTGAGATCTGATTGTCGCTGGAGTCTTCATTTGTGATGGAATCCGATTCGCTGGCGCGCTCAGCTGAAGCCGAATAAACAAACAATATTTTTAATAAACAAATGCGCATGTATGGAAACTAGATGGTATCAATTTACTACCTTCTGGGCATAAAGCATAGATAGATTACACAAGCAAATGACACAGTATGAAATATCCCCCACTTACGATTGCATATAGCCATGGAGGTAATGCTAGATTTGGAGAACAGACGCTCGGCCTCCTTGAACTTGCGATTCCGCTTGTCGGCCTTGGAGTTGGTGGCCTTGTTGGAGGTCAGGTAGCGCTCCCAGCCGCGGATGATGTTTCCGCACAGCTGCGTGTCCTCTAGGTATGAGCCCTCGAAGGCGTAGATCTGTCGCTCCAGATTGGCCAGTTGTTCCTGTCATTTATGCCGCGAAATAATGATAAAGTGCTGCGATTTCGGGTTTGTTTATATTGTGTCTCACCGATGTTTCGGCCTTCTTCTTGATGAGGTCCGCCAACTCGGCGCGTGTGTCCATGGAGCCGCTTTTCGTATTCGAGCTTGTTTTGCCCGACTTCTTTGGCTTGTTCCCGTTCGTTTCGCTGACATTTTTACTCGTTGGTGAGCTCATATTTTCATAAAATCCTGGAATTTCAACAAATTTATATTTTGTTTTGGACAATGTGACCAAATATTGATAAGCAGTTAATACGACTTATGGATTTATGGAGATCTGTTCCGCCTATCGGTTTAGGTCTGAGCTAAAATGTGACTGAAATACATCGCATGCTAGTTCCAGCTTTAATTGCATAGGTGGCGCCGCTTATATTATTTGAATCTGTCTTTAGCAATTATTTGTAACAAGCTAATTTATAAGTGCTAATTTAAAATTCAAAATAATTTCATTATAAACTCATTTAAAGATTATTATTACTGCATTTGTTTAATCTTGTAAGTGAATAGGACTCTCGAAATCGAAAAATAGCTCAGGAAATAAAACAATTTCCAGGTCAAAGAACTCGGTTACAAAATTTAATGACCACCTATTTTTGTAAGATTTGTCTTATTAGATCCATACGTTTTTTTTCACTTTTCCTTAGCTTTTATTCTACAGCGCTGCCCCTTCACCACTTTGCATTTTGAAGCCAGTGTTGCTGCCATTGACCTCTCGTCTTGTTATTTTTATTTATGCGTATACCACAGACAAAAGATTCGGTTCAGCTGTAGCGCCATCATCATCGTCTTTTTGATGGTGATCTTCTAATGATCTCCCCGTGGGTCTTGCATAGTTTGTTGACCCAAGTTCGTTTCAAAGTTTGTTGAACTGCCGAAAAAAAAGTGAAGCTACCGTTCTAGCTCTCTATTTCTTTCCGAACCCTCTTTCTTTCCGTCTGTTTTTTTCGCCTTTCGCTCTCTTGCCGCCTACTCTTTCTCTTTTACTTGGCTCTATTTTGGCTGCCGCTTTTTATGGGCCTTCGTCGTCGCGCCTATTTCACTTTCGTCATACGCGGCGTATGCGTGATTTTATTTCTGCAGCACATCGCCTTTCGCGCTGACCATAGAAAAGCAATATAAACTGAGGCTGCGGATGAAGACGAACTCGATTAGAAAATGAAATCATAATGCAGTGGCCAGCAAAAGCGAAACGGCAACGACCGTTGCAAGTCGCTGACTAAAGCAAAGTCTGCCATTCCGTCGTGTTCCACTAACACAATCGACTTAGTGACTAGGTGACTAACTGACTCAGTGGCTAAGTGACCGACTGACTGACAGACTGCAGTCTATTCAATGTATGTCAAACATTGGCGCGCGCTTATTCGCGAAACAACAAAAAGTGCAGCAAAAAAACTTTCATTTTATTTAAACAAACACACAAGGCGCGGCCTGGACTTAGACTTGGAAAAACTTATTTATATTTGGTTTTAAGCAAACATCTGCCAACTGAAAACTCTGACGTTCGATCGTCTTAAGCCACCTTCTTCTGGTTTACACTGGGAAAAATATATAGAAGTTTATTGTGGATGTCACTAAAGATATGTATGTTCCTTCCTTCCTAATGTACTTGTAACTTCTTCGACACATTTTTATTGTATATAATTGTTTATATATTTTTGTTTACTGCAACTGTTTTTGGTCAGTGCTGCCATTGGATGGCAGCTTACTATAATTTTTATGATGAATTGCTTGGCCGCGTGTGAAATCTGCAGCAGTCGCAGCATTGGCCGGTGGAAAAGTGGAAAACTGCCAGAAAAGTGGAACACAGCTAAAGAAGCAGCAGTGCTGCAAGTGCAACAACTGCAGCAGCAGCAGCAACGCAAACACTCTCGACTAATTAGCTGCGTTTTAGAAATTCAGGCGGCAATGAAAACAAAATCGAGTTCAATGCTTGCAACGATGACGTTGTTGTTGCACTGCGCGCAGTGTGTTTTCGACTTTTCCGAGAATTTCACATATAGCATACATAGGCCGAGCCGGCGCTTTCCCAACGCCAAGCGAGTGAAAATGAGTCTGCTTCATTTTGGGCAGATAGGGAAAACTGCAAATGAAACGTTTAGCAAGACCAATATCTTCAAGTAGCATTTTAACTAAAGTTTCAATTGAACTTAAGAACAAGATGTTCCCATTACACTAATTCTGAATGTGTTTAGTTGGGGGATCAAAAAGGATGTGCTTGCTGTAAGTAAACAGTTGTTGAAAAGAAAACATTTTGAAAACATTATATATAGGAAACGAAAATGAACTTTTACGTAAAACAAAAACACCAAAAGCAATTGACAACTCGTGAAGTGTTAATAAGCCATAAGAATGGGAAATACTATTCTTTTATCTTAATTATTGTTTTACTATAAATTACATATTTATTAACATATTATCCCAAAGGGTTACCCTTGTAGGCCAATCGGGGCATTACACAGTGGTTCCCATTGTATGGGGAAAGCGGCCAAAAATACTTTTAGTTGAGGTAGACAATTGACCAGTACGGAACCAGTACGGGACAGAGTATATGTATCCAGGGCGACCTTAGCGAAAGTTGTATGCTATTCATATAGCTTCTATAGGGACAATCAGTCGAAAATCATGATATTGTTTGAAAAATCACTTTGTTGCAAACAATATTGGATGAAAATTTTTCATTTATTTAATAACAACAACCACATTGATATACTTTTATTTTAGTTATTCAAAATTCAAAAAAATATATAATACAGTTATATGAATGTGCATATGTACAAGGTGAAACGATATTTAATTTAAAAAGATTGCTCATGTAAATCAATGGCTGATTTTAAAAGCTTTGACTTGGGTTTGCATGGAAGTTCTCTTTGACCAGTGATAAATGGATCAGAGCGCAATAGAAGTCTGTTCAAAAGATTTAAACTTTGCGTTGGAGTTTCTTTGCATATATAACACCTGGGCACCTGTCGGCACTTACGTTTTCTTAATTTTAAAATGTTAATAAACAATATACAAAAAGAATTATTAAGTTAAGTGGAAATTGACATAACGAAACCTCCAAGAAAAGATAGCAAGCATAAACAAAAAACATCTGCAACTATATACTAAACACAACACTAATTTACGCAAAACAAAAAACGAAAAGAAAAACATGAATAAATTTTAATAGACCAATTATGAGAAAGTAATGATACATTTAAAGTCAAAATTTGGACTTTGATTTTTTTATTTTTGGCCTATGGGGGGAACCACTGTGCATTGGTGACATCATAGCGGAGATAACAGAAATGCACTTGCTATGCACCCACACACATGCAATGCACATGCAAATGCAGAGCTTTCTAAGCTTGCTCTCTTTACTCCCATTCTCTCTAGCGCTCTGTGTGCAAAGCTCTAGTTGCAATGTGCAAAATGCCGGAAGAAACTTGATCTTGATTCTTTTCTACGTGCGAGCGAGCGAGAGAGCAGGTGCGCAAAAAGTTCAAGTTGAATGTCGCGGCCATTGTGGCGCTCTCTCGCTCGCTCGCTTCTGTTATGCATGTGTGTGTGTGCGTTTTAGTGGGGCGTCACAATTTGCACACGTAGTGCTTTTGTTGTTGCTCTTTTGTGTGTGGGCACGAATGCATTTCAGACTTTTGATTTGTTCTAAGCGATTTCAAAGCTTATTCTAGTCGTTGCACTTTTCGCATGATACATAACATGCAATGAATAGAATACACATCTTGTGTGAGTTACTGACATTATGGTTTTGCTTTTTGTGACCGTATTTGTTGACTAAACTACAAGCCAGCCATTTTTTGTTATTCTCTTAAAATGTATGACAATGATGGCTAGTTTTTTAAACTTCCTTTGTCTTTTTGATCCTGTGAATCAACTGCAGCTAACAAGTTAAAATATAGTCTTATGCATTTAGAAAGAACTCATATATAAATAGTCTTGCAATAATATTCAATCATTTTTAAAATATTTTCATTCAAATGAATAACCATTCCTCCTCTGTGCATCTATTTATGATGTTTACCTCTTCAGCCTTTGAATGGTTCTAATAACTTCCTTCAAAATTGTTTAATGGCCACTTGAGTTTCTGTTTGTATTTCGCACCTTTTGGGTATTGCCCTTGTCAAACTATTATTTTTTTACCCCACTCTTTGGCTCACCGAACCCTTTTAGCTGTTGACCAACAAATAACGCACAAACGCAAACGTTTCGACAAAAAATAAAACAAAAACCGAAAAATGTGCAATCAAAGTTAGGTAAGAGAACTGACCTTTAACAATGCTGCACAGATCGACGACATCGTCATCGTCTCCAGCATCGTATCCCCCCTCTCTCTCTCTTTCTCTACCCAAAACACATTCACCCAAAAACGTCGCCGCTGACAAACAACAAACATTCCTTTTTCAAGAGACAACACTGCAAGGCACACACCAAAAACATTTTCAAGCTGAGCGCCAATGGCAAATACAACAATGCCAACAAAACAGAAACGAAAGCCCAGCTCAGTAAAAAGAGCAAAGCAGTCTAAGGACAGTCAAGACCAAAAGTATAAACTTAAATTTGTTGTACGTAATTAAGCTAGATATAGAGTTATTGATATTCGTGTCTAAAAGAAAAACTTTGATTTTTAGTAGTGGCTACAAGTTACAATATCTTTAAAACTTGTAGTTAAAAATAATCTAATAACTCCTATTATCTTGACCGCAACTGTGCGTTGGCCTCCAAGAGGCTGAGAATCAGTTAACAGAGAGCCAGACGGCTAAGAGAGAGTAGGCGGGGGAGAAAGAGAAAGAGACGGGGCGATTGGAGTGCACGAGGCGAATGAACTTTCGTGGCGCTCCGTTTTAATGCTGCCTGCGCGTTGGCATGAAAGTTATGCAACGCAACACACACATACTCGCACACAGAGCCACACAGAGTCTGAGCTCGGCTTTCGGCTTTTTACACGAAGCTGGACGAAGTAAGCTAACTGTTTTGCGGACAGAGGAAGCAGCAAGTGATGAAGAAGGCGACAGAGGAGGAGAGATAGAGAGACGAAAGCAGCGCCGACGAGTCGTTGACTTTGTATAAGTGTGCCAATTTATAAAACAGTTCAAGATTAACGTGGCCTTCAACACCCGTTCAGAAGACAAACGCCACAACTGGGCATAATAAATACAACGAGCGAGTGAAATACATACATATATAGAGCAATATATTAGCGAACCTATAACTTTCTCATTAACTAAATTTATGGGATCAATGCTTCAAAGTACCCATAAGAAAACGTTAATGTTTTTACTTTTAATAAATACAGGAAAAGTCGTTTAAAGTAATTATCCTCTTTAGGTTATACTTAGTAAAGCATGTATAGATTAGTTTCTTAACGAAATCTATAATTCTTACAAAAGTAGGTCTGATTAAGACACCATGCAAATATAACATTTTAAGAAATGAAGTGCGATGTTGAATATTCTTCTGTGCATCTCAAAATATAATGGATAGATAGTATAGAATAATACCTTTCAAGTTCAAACTTATATTTGGCCATTGCGATTATCTTCTTGGGAGAATGTTTTCCCCTGCGGCCCTAAATCATTTCCTTCTGTGGCCCTGTACCTTTTGGCTTTTTCCCTAGCCGCTTTTGGCCCTGACAGAACATCACGAATTTGCCACGTTTTGTTGCTGTTCTTTGCTTGCAGCATTGCAATTGAGCATGCAGCAAACATTACTGTACATTCACCCACTTTTCAAAGTTCAAACACAGACACTCGAACACACACACACACACTCATTAGCGGAGAAAGAGAAGCGAAACAGAAAATTGCATTCTAACAGAGTTGCGCATGCGCAGCGCAAAATCCGATGGTCTATTGGTATTGGTGGTGCTGCAGTTGCAGTTGCAGTCGTTGCAGCAAGAAAGAAGCGAAAAAAACTGCTTTCTCTTGCAGTCCAAAATCAAATTCGCTAAACTTTATGGCAAACTTCTAACGCAAAGAGCAAGCAAAAGAAGTTGCTGCTAGAAATTTAGGAAAATGTTTTCTACATTTCTAACATTTTTGGTATCTGCAAAACTCCAATACATATATATAACTATAAAGACACACTTATTTCGCTTATCTTTAAATTTGTTTTTATAAGTTTAAGTAATTTCATTAATATAAACCAAAGGTTCAAGTATCAGCTCCTCGATTTTCCTAGAATCTTGTATTATATGCTAACAAAATACGTTTTTAAACAGTATAGAATGTTAAGAGTTAAAAAAAGATTTTAAGCGAACCTTTGAATATTTTTACGAATATTTTTGAGCTAGAGCCAGTTAAAATAATAAAATGATTAAATCTCGAATTTCAAAAATTGAATTACCACCAAAAGTAAACTTCGTTTTTCGTGTCGCAGCTCAAGGCAAATAGAATCCGTATTCGAGCCGCGTTAAGAGAAAAAAGTGGAAAATTGCATTGCTCCCATGCAAGTGGGTATGTGTGTGCTTGTGTCTGTGTGCAAAATGTACGGTTATAATGCACTTCGCTGCAGCATTTCACTTAGCGATCGGTTCTCTGGCTTTTCCAGCCGTTCGTTCTGGCTTTTCTCGTTGTTGCAGCTTGCTTTCGTGGTTGCCTATGCTTTGTGGCAATTGGAGTTGCACACTCTCCGGCGAAAATAAAGAAAAGCCCCGTTAGGCGAGTGTTTATTACGCTCCTGTTACAGCATACAAAGTGGGCAACAATTGACAGACGACAGTGAGGTTTTCAAAATTGAGGGGAAACCCAAAAGGAAGTCAGGGTGGAAGATGAGCGGAGGAAGGGGAGAAAGGAAAAAAGGTTCGCACAGACAAAGATGACTGAAATCTAAGCCGTGCAAATTGTTCACAACGGTAAACATCCTTTATTAAAAATAAATCAAAAATGGAAAAGGCGTGTAGTATCTGTTTTTATATATCATAGTAATAATAGCTTAAAAATATCATTTTAGGGCAAAGAGCTTGATATATTGTGAATGATTGAAAATTAGTATACTATTTCTATGAGATCGAATTTCATGCTAAAATTCAGCACTCAGATTTCCGCACATGACAACAATTCACATGACCATACCGAACTAATAATGTTTCCTTTTCCCATTGTGTAGTAAAAGGTAATTTTCCATATCTGGCCGCTGGCAAAGAAAATTTGCTGACATGGAAACTCAAACTCGAACAATTTCACGTTCTGCGGAAATTTTAGCATTGCCCAAAAGCGCCAATGGCCAAAACGTTCTTCGGAAACTTGGCCTCTTCCCGCCGATTCGATCGGTTCCTGTACTCTATAATTTTATTGCTGGCTGGCGTAAAAGTCGAAGTAGAAAAGTAGAATTGGCAGAGGCAGAGTGGGCATAATTTCAGTTATTTGCAAGCTGCAAGTTCCTCGGCCTCTCATGCGCATGGGCAAAGAACTTCCGGGCCGAGAACAAAAAACGAAAAATAGAAAAAATGGCAACAGCAATGAGAGGCAATGGCCAACTAACGCCAACAGCTCCAACAATAACAACAAGTACAATGGCAACCGATAGCTGCAACAACTGCATCTGAGTGCAAAATTAGGTCACTGGGAATTCTTTTTGTGCAACATTTTGCTGCCGTTGTTTTTGTGGTTAGAACGTTTTCTTCCTAACGTTTTTGCTCTTTTATTTTTCCCTCGCTGCTGTTGCTGTTTTGGGAAGCGTTCCCAGCTGCATTCTGTACTGAGTGTGATTATGGCCAAGAAATATCTTATGCCTGCCAATTTTCAATTAGTTGCAATTTTTTTGTTGCCGTTTTTCTTTTCCTGTGGTTAACAAAATGCATTTTTGACATCAATTGCGGTCGTTGGAAGGTTATTTTGGTGAGGATGAAGATGAGCGATTCTCGGGAGATAGTAGTGATATGTGGGTTGTGGTTGGGGTTAAATAAATCTAGGAGAGTTTGAATGAGAGGTCACAAAAATTTATTTCATAAATAAAGCATTTGCTATAGCAGATACAAAAAAATTTCTAGATTTAATGAAATGATTATAGATTGGAATAATCGGATAATAACAAATTAAGATCCCATTTTTATGGCATAAATGATTCCATGTGTATTTTTCTGTTTTTAACACATTAAAAATCTCTGTTAAGTAATTTTTGAAAAACTTGCCATTTAATTTTCTTAACACAATGTCCAAAAAACTCTTAAGACCGTCACTTTACGTTCTCCCCGACGATCTCACCTAATTTGGCCAGCTCAAAACATAATCTAAAGTATAAATAGCTCATTAGGTGTAATGTATTTCATAATTGCATTTCGGAGATTGCTTTCATCAGTGCGCCTAGGTGAATGTTTCCCAAGAACTTTTGGTGCTGGAAAACTTTTCCGATGTTTGCCTAAAAGTTGTTACTGGCGTTTTTTTTCGCTTTGCGCCTTTCCCTCGATAATTTTCTTGGAAAATGCTTCTTGGCGACCGGTTTGCATCTTTGGGCAGCAAAAAGAATCGCGAAGCTACCGCGGAGTACTGTTATATTCTGCTGCATCTGTCTCTCTGCCTCTCTTTCTGCCACCGCCTTTCTCCCTCTCTCTTTAAAGTGCATCTGTATGCAAGTCTCCTTTCGCTGTGCTTTTTGCACACATTTTTCAAATGTAAGTTACTTGCGGTCATTGGCTTTAACTGCTTCTGCTTCTTCTTCCTCCGCTGACTTGGACTTCAGCTTCTTTTTCTTCGAGTACAACTGCATTCGCGGCCGACTGCTTCAACTTTTTTATGCTGCATTTCCCACTGCCGCGTCTTCGGTTTGCATTTTCGCAAATTTCTTTCTATTCTGAGCTGGTTTGTTGTTTGGCCAAAATTTTCTTTAAAACTACTATTTTATAACTATTACTATAATATAACAATAGTTATTTGCTTTCGATTGTAATCAAATGACTTAGGCGACAAACTTGGCATATTGTGCAGCTAACTTCAAAAATTATTTAATAATCATTTGTCTTCTATTTTTTTATGAGTGAAAATATAGAGGTAAAAGTTGAGCCCATTGTATTTTTGGAATACTTGACTTAAATTTAAATATCCCTAAATGGTAACATACATATTTACTTTGATTTTGTTTGCTATCGATTACCTTTAATTTTCCGCTCGAATCGCAGGCAAAATCAAAAGACTTAGGCAACGAACTTGGCCGAACTGGCGGCAGAAGAAGACAGGAAGAAGAAGAGCCGCAGACGCGAACTCGTCGAGCGAAGGCGCACGAAGCCAGAAGAGTCAGCAGCCAGTTCAACGAACCAGCGCTCGAATCTAGGCTAAACATTCTCGGCTCTGCTGCTGCTGCTGCTTCTTCTTCCACTGCCTCTGCGCTTCTTCCTCTTCTTCTGCTGACGTGCAATGAAAACGAAAAGTACCGTAAGCTAACCGCTACGCATGAAGACGAGGCTTCCAGAACATTGAACGAGGCATTTGATTAGTGAGCACGGCCAGCTTGGTTAGAAATATCGTCGAAGGGGGTGGATCTAGACTTGGCCCGAACAGAACGTGACGTTCTATTTGTCTGCTAATCAAATGAAGGCAAAGCGCGACTCAAACGGAAGTTGCAAGCGCCTTTATTAGTTTTTAATGGGAAAGTTATCAAAGCCATAGAACCAGTGAGGTGGGTGTGTATGGAAATGAAATATATATAATGGTGAGACCACTAAGAAAAAAGTTGAAGTAAACACAAAAATATTTAATAAATAATATTATTTTGCATTATACATATTAATTATATTAAATAAATAATCATTAATAATCATTGATGATACATTTTTGCCGTGCACATACCTATGTACATAATCCATGTAGAACTCTTTGGTGGGAGATGCCTTTCGCATTGGCCGACTGACAACTTGGCTCATTGACTTGGCCTGTCAATTGTTTGTCGTCGAAGTCTTTCGTTTGCTGTCGTCGTTGTCGACGTCTCCAGAACTGCGAAAGCAAAACAAATTGGTGAAAGTTGTTGGCCATCGTCGCCCGCTTTGTTTGCGATATAATCGCGTTCTTATTCGCAACAACAGCAAACGGCAAACGTTGGAAAGAAAGAAGGTTCTCTTCGAACCATTCTTTTCGTT
Source organism: Drosophila mauritiana (assembly GCF_004382145.1). Lineage (NCBI taxonomy): Eukaryota > Metazoa > Arthropoda > Insecta > Diptera > Drosophilidae > Drosophila > Drosophila mauritiana. Next base: position 5,465,208 of record NC_046669.1, read on the forward strand.
CGTGTTACAAAAACGGTCGTTGAACCTGCTGATGGAGACTTGAAAACTCCAACTCTCGAGCGGTGCCGGAGCTGCGGTTCTTCGCCTTTTGTTCATCTGTAATAATTTGGCGTGTAAACAGCCAACGGAGGCCTCATGAAGTCAACGACTTCTGTGCTGATCAGCAACTTCATCATCGCCTTTTGCGATAACACAGCGACTGACTCATTTTGAGAGTTTCTTTTCATTGGAATCGGAATCGGGGAATATCGCGCATATGGAATTGGGCTAACGGCTTGACTCAGACTTGCAGCCAACTAACCGAAAGTGTACTGGCCAAAAAAATAAGTCACAAACAAACCGGCAAACAAGGAACCCCCTTCTTCTTCGCTCGACATGTTAATTCTGACCATGGCATTAACAACTGTAACCACCATAACAACATCCATGTAAACAAGATCTCTGACTCATTTGTTTTGTTCCGTTTTGATTAGGGCCAAATGTGAGTGAACTGCAGGCCGTCCAGAAGAAAACTTGATAGATTTCGTAAACATTCTGGGGAATTCTTTCGATGGGTAGGGGAATTTCCCCAGCTAAGTGGGCCACAACTATTCTATTATGGCTATTTTATGCCGTTTGGAGTACGCTAGTATATTTTTAATGACTTCGAGGATGTTTGGTGTTAAAGTTTGCCTTGCGGGTACACACAAAAATCAATTGATATCCTGTGTCTTCGAGATATGTGGTCTTAAATCGGTTAAATATTGCTCCAGTCCGTATAGTGCTATATTTGAAGATATTTGTATGGATAAAACTTAAAAGAGAGCCGCCTGAGATCCCTCCGAGGAAGAAACAATTATCATGGCTCCCCAAGACCCACAATTGTCTCAACTTGTGGCATTCGCTTAATATTCCTACTTTCCTTTGGACTTCATAGATTATTTCGCCATAGTTCCAGCGCAGTTTTGTTCTACTTCAAAACAATCATTCGAAGAATGTGCAAACCACGAAGAATGCCAGCTCTTATCCTCTAAGACATCAAGTTCAACCTGCCGTAGCTGAAGAAAGACTGCGGGAAAGGGACGGGGAGAGGACGCACATAGGCAGAGGCACACGAAACGCATTAGAATTCCCAGCGCGTGGTGCATTATCCACAATCATCATCGGATGCATCGGTTGCAATCGTAATAGCATTTTGATGATCTTGCCGCCTTATCAGTTAGCCGAAATCTTTAATGAAACCTGCTGGAGAGGAGCATTCTGCCATTTAATTATTTGTCATCTCTTTTGCTACTCCACTTCTGTGTCCGTGGGTAAGTGAGTGGGTATGTGTGTGAGTGGAGAACCCAAGTTCAACGCACTCGGTTGAACTGCAGAGAAGAGTGAGATAGAGAGATGGAATGGAAAGAGAGGGAACATTTCCGCAAAAATCTAAGTAGAAGAATTCTTTCTGCCCAGATACTTTCATTGCCAATCTCCGTGTCTCTCCAGCCATCTCTCTTTTGCTCTCTCCGTCTCTGTCTTTCGCAGCAGCCAACCAGTTTTTCCATTGCAAAAAGAAAGGCTTTCTTTCAGTCTTTCTTCTTTGCATTTTATTTCTTTCTGCTGACTGCAGCCAGCGATTGCAGTTTTTTTCGCGGTTTTTATTGCAATTTGAAAGTATGACCGACTGAGTCGCGCTCTCTGTCTCCCTTTAACTCTGCTGCCATCTCGCTTCCCGCTTCTAAGCAGTTGAGTAATTTTGGCTGGATTCTAGCTCCCAACTCCATCTTGAAACCTGGCTTTTGTGTTAAAGTTCATTTGGTTAGATTGCCATTCTTGGTTAGGGGCTGGCTTTGTCTATGGTCTTGTCTTGTCTTTCTTTTGTCTGCTGGTCAATGAACTGCCCAAATAAAAACAGAACTATATACATATACAACTCGAAAGCAAATCAAAAGTTCAGTCCCAGCAAACTTTGTTACGTTCCCGCTTAAATAAAGGAAAAGGCACGAAAGAAAAACACAGAAACAAATTTTTGAACGCACTTTTGCGGTGGGCCGAGGGGCGGGGAAAGTTCTTTGGGGTCTTTGAAAACTCAGCGGCGTATTAATTTTTCTAATTTGTCTAACCGTGAGGCGAATGAACTTTTGTCGGTCTCTATGGGGTTTTAGTTCTCTTAGTATTTAGTCTTTAGTGTTTTTGTATTTTTTTTTTTTTTTTGAAGTTTGCCTTTATGTCATGATGATGTTATTTCGTTTTCGTTTCCTCAGCTCAGCTCGAAGCCCTAGCTTAGCTTTTTGAACCTATGAAGACATAATCGTTATAGTCGCAGCCAAAGTTCAAAGAACTCTCTGACTTCGTGTGCGAGTCTATTGTGAGAATTCGTGCATAAATTTGGATAACACGCGTACCCAACATAGAGCTGGAATAATGGTTTTGGGTTTGGGGGATCGGTCATTAGATATGGACGTTTTGATTTATGGTAATTGTAAGGCATAGAACGTATCATAAAAATCCTAGGAAATTAGCAAAGATCATATCATTAATCAAAGATCGTTTCGGCAACTTGCGCTGAATTTAATTTGCATTTTTTATCGTTGTAGGGAAATGATCTTTGATTGCTCTGCGAGCAATTTCGATTTTCATCAAGTCGCTAGTTTCACATAAATGGCAATTCCAGTTTTAGTGTCAATGACTATAAATTTTATTCCTCGCATAACATTATTTGCACCTTTGATAAATGTATTTAAGTTTGCTTTATTCATTAATGAAGCAATTAAGTATTTAAAGTTTTATTCTCAAATATGGGTTAAGGATAACTGGGGAGTAAAGACTGAATAGAATAGTAGTTTCAAAGCCAATAAATGAAATGTAAAGATTCCGAATTTAAATGGAAATAATATACAAAGATAAAATAATGGAAAATTTCCAAAAAATTCCTTTTTTGGAATATTCCTTTAAGTTACCCTTTATAATAGCATTTTACAGTTAACTGTGTATCCTTAAGGGTAACATTGCTTATCAAACAGATGTCCCGGCATTTACATAGCCCCAACATAACAAATTACGCTTACTCAGGATGGAGGTATCCATCCTTCCTGTTGCTCAACAAAGCTGAATAACAACCCTCTCGGATTCCATGATTGCCGGAATAAAATCTAAGACGGTACCTAACGGTGCCTCCAAATGAATCCATTTCGCGTCAGCTGCTCCAACTACTCGTTTCCCGATCCTTGCAGCTCGGAGATATTCATTCAACATGCTGTCATAATTGATATCCGCCGGAATCGGTTGCCCAACTTGACATCCTCTTAGACAACTGTTAACCCACTCGATTTGCATTTACAGTTATGCAATGGCAGCCGCGACAATGCATCCTTTTGACACAATGCCCACGTTCGAGACCCAGAAACGAGTTTCCTGTCTCTGTGTTAATTTAAATAATGAACAGCGACGGTGGGAGAAAAGAGAAAAAAAAAGTAAGAAAAACCCGCTATGTCGCTGAGGAGGCTGCTCCTTTCCATTTCTCGCAATTCTCACTTGTGAAATAAAACGAAATGAAGCAATCCAAGGAGCGACGTTCGGTTCCGCCTCTGACGCCTACAAACCAAAAGATATTCCGCATGGAATTCTCCTACTCCAACAAACCTCGACTCTCCCCGTGTGTATTCTATGCTCCTGGGGAACAATAGAACAATAAACAGGCGCAGAATGGTTTGGAAAACAACATTTTTACCGTAATCCTTTCGTTTTGAGCCGCTTGAGAAGCAAACACACACATGCATCCCAGAGCTATTTTCATTCGGTCGAAAACGAGATTGAGGAAGGATTAAGGAATGTTGCGCTACCTGGTTCAGGACGTGAGTCTGCTTTATTTGAATATCATCAGCGGAACACGGGGTACAGGTACCGCTAAAAACCCGCCAAGGGGAAAAAGGTTTAGCGGCGTCAGGTGCTTCGTTTTCCTCTTTCCATAAACTAATGAAAAGGTATGGGATATAGGATTGCGTGGATCCTCAATCAATTTGATTGCGTGAAATGGAGAAAAATGATATTTTACCCCCGAAAATATAGCGGGCAAAGAAAGGATATAGAAATTGAGTGTTTATACAAACCCCAGACAATCGATTGTAACGCACATGTTGCGCACACAGGATGTGGAAGGATAACTCACTCTACTCCGTCTTGCTCAGCGGAAATAGCAGCAGTTCGGCTACTGTCCGAAAACAATTCCCTAATTATGGCAAGGACACGGCCATAAAGCCATAAAATCATCCGTCAAAGGGTTCGTTTCGATTCTTGGCCATTAACTGGCTTTCTCCTTTCAAAGAAATCCCTTCAACCAATTCTCGTCCTTGCACGGTAGGCAAATCAGTTTAGTTTCCTGCGAAAAATTGAGGCCATCGGTGCGACGCGCCCACTTTCCGAAGTTCGTCGCTTAAGTCTTTCGTTTTGAAACGAAGATGCACGAAAAACCATGAAAAACAAAAATAAAATGCCCAAAAAAAGATTGCTCAACTGCTGAAAAAATATAAACGCCGACGGAGTTCAACGAACGCACAAAATATATAATGAAAATAACAACAATGCATGCTCTGTTACCAACAGTCAGTCAGTCAGTGGTCTTCTTTCCCCCACCACCCCCAGTCCATTCTTAACGTGGCTCTCAGTTTGTTGACCTTCTCGATTTTATACGTTATTGTGTATTTTTTGTTGTTGCTGTTTGGTTAAATACATTTTGGGCCAGAGCCGAAAATGAAATGGAAAAGAGCGAGCTGGCCCAAAACCCACCGAATTTTACACGAAACACTCTCGCCCCGAACACGCGCTTTTTTATGCCCCTCTGTCAAGATTTTCGGCTGCGAGAGAGTAAATATGTATACAACTCTTTTTCTGCCGTTCTTGAATCGGTTTTTGGGCATTTTGTTTTTGTTAAAAAGTGAAGTGAATCACTTCAATTCCCCAATTCTGCATGCACAGTAGCTGAAATGATGTGAAACGACCTTACGAAATTGGGATAAAAGGAAGAGATTTTTAGCAAGCGAGATGGAATTTTCGGAGGATAAAACAAATTGATTTACGAGAAATGTATGGAGAATAAATTGCTTGTATAATATCAATAGTATCACGAAATATCGTTATTCATCATAAACTAAAATAATTTTGAACTTAACTCATTCACTCTTTATGGAGGCAGTCATAGATGGCGAAAAGAATTTCGGGAAGAAAAAAAGGGAAACGAGAAACCGAGCCAAACATTGATTAACAACCGACGATCGTCAGCAAAAACCCGCAGCAATGAGGCTACAAATTGTTTATTTTCGCATTCGTTAAATTATGTCGAATGAGTTGGGCAAACAGAGTTGGAGGTTCGAACAAAGCCCACATATTTTTCCAACCCGCGCCACACCTGCCACCGCCCACCTGAGATTTTTGGGGTCCGAGAAGGTGTGTTCAAACGGGTATGAAATTCAAAGGTGTTTTGTGTCCGAAGTTCTGAGCTGCCAATTGCTCCCGGTGTTGCTTTCTTTTGTGCTTAAATCGAATTTTAATTCGTATTTATAATTTTCAATACGCAAGCGGAACTCGGTAAAAAATAAGGGAGTGGGATTTGCAATCTGACAACTTACTGAATTGCGATTCCCAGGATGAGTATGCCACGAACGTCACGAAATATGGTTATTCATCATTTTTAAAATACATGATGAAAACTACCAGATGACAGAAAGCCGCACACAATTAGCCATTATAATCTTGTTTATTTTTGAAGATTACATACGCATATTTTCGGTAAATTTGAGACCATTTTCTTCACAAAGGAGACCCCTAAATGTTGGCTAATATTTTGAGCTGTTCGCTGAGTTTGTTACCTGAGATTGGCGAAAATTATGACCGCAACCTTAAAAAAAAACAGCGGATAGGGAGAAAGTAATGGCAAGTCAAAGTCCTTGAACTGTGTTCTTTATGCGTTGTTTATCCCTGCCAAATTTGCGCGTGTCTGTCTCGCTCCTTTTGGACAATGGGTCAGAGTTTTTGTGTTTTTGGGACTGGTCAGGATTGTGTTACCTGAGACGGCGTGACGAGATGTTGCATCATTTGTGGCAAACTGCGATCCGTGGAAATTGTCCCTTCGCAGCTAAGTCAGCCATCCATCAAATTTATGGGGCCGGCATAAAAAATGTGTTCCTTATCGGGAATTCTTCGTTTTTGACAGGACCATAAACAGATTTTCCGCACTCAAGGGAATGAGCAAAGGAAATGGAATAAAGCTAAAGGAAATTTGTAGGGATATGTGTTGTGCCCATTTTGCTGAAGTGGATCAGTAGTTCCGTTTCCCAACTAACTGGGTCAGCACATCCTTTTCCTTGTCCTGCGCTTTTCTAGGTCATCGTTTCCGTTCAAATGGCAATCGAAGTGATCTCTCAATGAAATGAGCACACACATCCAGGACTGACACTTCCTTATGCGCCTTTCGTATTTTCCTCTATTATCCCGAATCTAAAATTACATAATTATTGGGTACTGGAACACAAACACATCAAAGGGAGGAACCCTTAAAAAACGAAGACAGGGAAACCCATAAAAAACTCGAGAATTTTCGCGCGGAATGGGAAATTTTCCCATTCGACTATTGTTTCCAACCCCAGAAAGCGGTGAAAAAACACATCGAAATGAAAAACCTCGACAGATGCTGGGACTGATTCACTGATTATCATCATGGGATCTCGTCCTTATAACTGTGAACGCTTTTGATTTCGTCAGGTGTGATCCCGATGATCCCACCGAGGATGCCACTGCTGTTGCCGGTGGTAGGAATAAAGGAAATCCTTTTGTTGCATGTTTACAGTTACTGCACGCTGATGCCGCTGATGCAATTACGACCAGGATCGGGAGTCCTGGATCGTGGGAGCGCTCCTTTTACAGGATACAGCCGCGCTATTAAGCACCGATCTAACGGTTCATAATTATGCAAGTACCTTGTCACGCCAAATCCAAAAAGACATATGCTTTTCCATCACTATATCCGATTTCGCATGTGTTCGATCATCAATCAGCATTAGTCCACAAACCGAAAACAAGAGCGACAACAGCTTAAGAGTTCATTGTTACAATTTATAAACTTTTTCGATGCCATCGGCGGCAGCAGAACGGAATTGGCCAGTAAACAACTCTGCGGAGATAGAAAGATACAAAGACACACAATGGCCAGACAATGCAGAGCAAATTATACCCTACAACAATGGCCAACAATGCCATTGGTAAACAGATGAGGATCCTCCGTCAATGGGATATGAATAATTTTCAAACGTTTTGTGGGTCAGCTATGTGTGGGCGCATTTGTAAGAGCAAACAGGATATTGGCCCATTTCGGAATTAACTTGATTTTCCACAGGACAAAGACTGTTATCTTGATTTTGTTCAACTATTTTTCACAATATTTGAAGTATCATTGCTCTGGGTTCCATACTATTCCAAAATATTGTCTTTCTTGGCTAAGTAAATGTCCCAAACACTCTTACCACGCATTATCGTTTACCGTTGGCCTGCCAAATCGCATTTAATTGGTATTAAGTAAAATGTAGAACATTTCCAGCATTGCCGTGCGGTTTTTCTAGATTTTTTTCCTGCAGCTTCAAGTGTTGGTGGAGTAATCATAAGCATAAAGTGCCGCTGCGGCTGAGGCGTTGGCAACGACGTAGGCAGCTGAGATTGACACAAACACTTGAAGTCGATCCGATGGGGCCAAAGGAGTGTGGGGGGTTTTGGCCGATTCACGATTCTTACCACCTCTTTCTTCCTCAATCTTCAGTCTCTTTCACCTCGTCGCGATTTGCGAATATGCCGTACACACGTATTCGTGTTAACAGTTAGCTCTGCCTTTGTGTGCGCTCTGCTTGCACCGTTGTTATTGTTGCTGCTGGCTCGGTTGTTTGTTGGCTCAGTTGCTGCTGTTGTTGTTGTTGCTGCTGGCGTACCGCTTCTGTCGGTCATTGGCTTAGCACACATTTTTCATTTCGTTGCGGAAAAAAGAGTGAATTCCTGCAGCGAGTTGGGATCGGCAGATCGGATCGGATCGCTTATTGATTCTCACAGTCTTCGGATGGCAAAGCGCACCTTGAGATACTTTTTTTTTTGGTTTTTTTTAGCAGGCGCGCGTAATTGTGGTTTCGATTTAATCATTCATGGCGTTAATGAACAGGAATTTTCCAATCATCTTGAATTAGCATTAAGAGAACAAACTCACTGCCTAAATATCATACTTTAAATTCCAGAAACCAATCCATTATGTTTAAAAAAATGTTATTTACTTTGGGTAACTAGCTATATCGTTCGATAATGTGTCTTTATATATGTATGTAAGCTTGAAATTATAGGTTTTTGCTAAAAGTATTAAACATTGTGACCTGCTTAATTGCTTGGGTAAAATATGTCAAGAAATTCGACATGTCTAAACTCTTGGAATCGATGTCTTATGATCACTTTAGTTTCTCATTTACCGCCACTTTGCTGTTGAACTTTAAATGGGTCTGTGTGAAATGGCAGCTTCGGCTAAGTTCAAATAGTGTTCACCTCCACTTCTGCTGGAGCAGCCTTTCAATCCTGGGCACAGGCATTCACCGGCCGACCAATCAAAGTCCAGTCGAGTCCGTTCAGCGGAATGGTTCTTAGACAGCCGACCAATTTGACCTGTACAGGTGTCTATTACTAAGACAAACAGACGGACAGGCGAACGCAGACTGACAGGCAAACAGAGAAAAGCATTCACTTTGCCTCCCCGTCTTTCTCCGCCCGATTCTACAGGTCCTCCTCCGCCTCCAGTCTTCAGTCTTCGGTCGCGATTCTGTTGCCATTCCAGCCTCTGACGAATGGCAAGTTCATTGCTCCTAACCTAATTTTTCAAACATAATCATGAAGTAAATCAGGTTTGGCACATAGATAACAACAACTGTTCAAGAACGAAGACTGGAGACTGAAGACTTGAGCCGAGACTCCGCCAAGTGGCGGGCTATCAATGAGTCTACGTCTCTCCATCTCTAATTCTATCTCCATTTCCATCTGTGTGTGTGTGGTGAGAGCTTTTACCGCAAAATTCGCGCGTGTGTTTAACACCTTTCCCGAAGCCAAGAATTGCACCGTAAAATGTGGATCAGTTAAACATTATTATATTTTAAAGGTATATGGAATAGAATGATACAAATATAGAAGCATCACAATTACATTATCAAAAAATTGTGGTATAGTATAAGAAAAAGGTCTCTTCAGAATTGGTTGCAATTTCTTGATTTTAAGATTGGTTTCTCTCAGTGCACTTGTTGGCCACCATTTGGCTGCTGTGGAGACTGAGGAACAGTTAAGAAGGCGAGCTTTAGTTGGCGTATTCTGGTGTTCTATTGGCGTGGGCCCAGAGTCAAGTTCTCACATCAGCAACAGCAATAGCAGCAGAAGCAGCTGCAACATTACCAGCAGCAGTTGAACTACTTACCCACTGGGAAGGCCAAAAAAAGTGTTTTTTTTTTTTGCCAACAGAGCGGTAATTGATGGCAAGATCTGAGATTGTTGTTGCTGGTAGCAGCTGACAACAAGTGGCAAGCTGAGGCGAACTCCTTAATTTGTTGAGTGACCAAGCAAACAAACCGACCAAAACACCGAACAAACAAACAATCGGAGGTCTTTATGAGATTTGGGTTAAGATTGATTGGGGACTTGAGTCCTTCTGGGACTCCTGATTGATTGTTGGATTTTTTGATTAAAGTTTAAAAAACGTTAGCTAAAGAGAATGCTAATAAAATTGAAAAAATGGACTTATACTTATTCTTCTCTTAACAGCTGTTTTTAATTCTTAGTATGCATTATCACATTAAACGTTAAAAATAAATGACAGCCAATGACCTTCATTATTTCCACCCTGACTAAAGCATAATTGCCAACAATTAGGAGGAATTAATTGCCAACAAAAAATCCCGCGTCTTGAAATGCAAATCGAATTGAGTTGCGCAACCGCAGCTCAGTGTCCAATTATTCTTAACTACCTTAGCCTTTTTTCCACGATTTCTGCCCCGCCATTGCGTGAAGATTTAATACAATAAATTAACTAGTTTTTGATGTTGTGTCATGCAAAATAATTTACGAATTATTATGCCTTAACCCCGGTAATCAATCACAACGCCCGAAAAACAAAAGACTCAGGCGACAAACTCGAAACGAAGAGAAATATGCAAAACAAAAATCGGGAAAGGCAAGTGGAAGAATTTCTTTTTCTTGCCAAAAAATAAAGCAAAACCGATAACCAATGTAATAAATAATGAATATATATATATATGTGTACTTATGTATGTTGCTACCACCGGTAACTTTCCTGGGCCTTTTCATTTCAGCCATCATTTATTTGTTGAAGTGCGGCCGGCAGCTTCTTTGGCTTGGATGGTGCTGAAACTGGTGGCCAATGAACTCCAGCAATGAAAACGAAATGTATAAAAAACGAAAACAACAAGAACACAATGCGGCCACGAAGAAGAACCAAAGAACGCGACAGAGCCCGAAACAGAAACCGAAACATACCAAAATTGTTGTTCCTTTTCCCCCTTTTATTTTTTGGTAAGAAGTCAATGAACCTGGCCAACTGCGTGTGTGCGTGAGCTTGAAATAAACTTGGCTAACCAAAAAACGAAATGAAATGTAAAGAAAGAAATGATTGTTGCGCCCAAAAACTGAGCGGGAAGAGCGGGAACGGCCAGAAAGAGCCATCAAAAGCGGGCAAAACGATGATGAGTTGGCCAAGAAGCCGGGCCAACAAGCCAGCTGTAGATGCCGGCTTTTTGGGCCTACGCATATACCCGTATGTCTCTCACATTAACTATGTGAGGGTTACCCTCATACGTATTCGTTTTTTTTCTTTTGGGTGTTAAATAATACAACCGCCTAAAAGGCACTTGTTGTTGGCCAGAGGCTTTTGCTTTTAGCCCCAACGAATTCATATTTATTTAAAAGAGAATGCTTCCTCTTCCATTTCTCAACTTTCAATTATGGGATACGCGGGATTTGTTGTCGATCGGGATTCCATTCCCTAAGACGCAATAGTTTTATGCTAAAAATTTCCGAAAATCACTTTTGTTTATTCGTTTAGTTGAAAGTTCTTTCCTTTTCTGGACGGCTGAAAATTAATGATGCACGATTAAAAAGAAGAAGCCATTCCCATTAATAAATTGTTATTCAAATTACCTGAATGTTGAACTTGAAAGCGCGTTCCTTATCTCTAACTAAGCGTAGATTACGCATTTAATTACGGCATCTATAAATTCCTATATATACATATATACATTCCTAGTGAAGTTTGCTTTAAGTACTTATAACAATTTTACTTACATATCCAAACTTAATGTTGATTCCCTGCCACGATGATGATGATTTATTATATATTTAAGCCGTCTACATAGAACACTCTTATTTTTTCGAGCGCTTAAAAAATTTTTTCCCTCCATGGCCAAATGAGTGATGATGTATTAACTATTAAAATTATGTTCATGCTCGTGTGGTGTTTAAGAATTTATTGACCCCATCGCGCCAGGTTTTTGCTTTCAGCCAAAAGAGTTCTAATGGCTAAACAAAAAAGGTTCTAATCCCAGTTGCCGCACAGAGTCTTTCGCTTTTTTCCAAGCCAACTTTGAATGCTTCAATTGTTATTTATAGAGAATGATGGCAGCGGCAGTCGAGTGTGGCAGAAACTAATGAGTTAGGCCTTTATTCCCGGCCACAAACGGATGCGGATTTACCTTTTGATTCGCATCCTATCCTCTGTCTTTTGTCTTTCCATCGGGCGTTAAGTTCAAGGTTGGCTTGGCCAGCTAAAATATTGATTACACCACGTGGTCAATTACTCTTAAATTATGTAAATGCTCGTTTTTCAATTAGTTTTTAGTTAAGTCTTTTGTCTTGGCAGACTATAATAGAATGGCAAAATCCATTTACGGAATGTTAAGTGTTTTCCCCACTAATTATATATTTATTAACCTTCCAGGTTTTTGACGATATGCTCACCCATTTTTACGACTGCGGCTAGGCTTGTTGGAGAGGAAGTTGGTATCTAGTCAAAATGTAGTCACTGAGTAAGTGCTTTACACTTTATTTATAGCGCAATATTATAGAGTTCGATTAGATCATTAATGGTTGCGAGTTTGAGTCATGGAATGACTGGCGTTTATGCACAGATGTCCATTGATCTAATGCCGCTTTCAAAGTTATACTTTTACTTTTAACTTAACTTTATTTTTATGTCTGAACAAATCATTTTTTCAATATTACGAATTGAATTACGAACTTTAATAGTTCAAAAAGAGCATAAAAGGAAATCGAAGTGGTTTCACCATTCAGTGGAGAACTCCTTAAAAGTATTGCATAAATTTAAAAACAGAAATTAAGTAATCCATCACAATGATAAATAACCTTGTAAAGTGTTGCGAAAAAGCTCTCACTTCCCATTTTGCGAGCGCGACATTTGTTTGCCAATTGTTTGCATGCAATTATGGCATCATGAAATTTGATACCCAAAAAACAGGAACAGAAATAAAACTGAAACAGAAACAAATCATGAACAAACCAATTACATGCCGTGCCAAACTTCTGGCCAAGAGAGAGAGCCCCACCAAACGGGTTAAGAGCATTGAGAACAAGTGGCCCACGGACGGCATTTGGTTGCGCTTGGCTTGCGCCGATTCTAAACTTGTTAGAAGAGTGGTGTTGTAATTTTACGCTCGCATGCTCAATTTACGCTCGCTGGCCAGACTGCGGGTACACTGAAAATAAAGTCAACCCAGTCTCTAGTAAAAAGCTCACGCTCAGCTCGGCTTAAAGAAGTACTTATTAGACTTGAAATATTTGTAATAGTTTCATATTTCTCTTAAAAGTCCATGTAAGCGTATACTTCGTTCTTATTGATATATCATTTTTATATTTCAAAACAAAGTTCTTTTTATAATATTACTTCTATTAAGATTACGATATGATCATCGATATTGCTTTAAAAATATTGTATAATTTTTTTATTTTTGTGTGTTAGAAGAGTTTAGAACTACGTATGTCCGTGTATTTTGTGCGAAAAAGAGTGGCGGTATTTGCCAGGGTATTGGTGCTGCCAAAGAGATACCTGCGCCCGCGCGCTCACCTTGAATGAAAGTTCTGGCCTGTTGCGCTCAGTGCGCGAGAGGGAAAGAGACGGATAGGGAGAAAGAGAAAGAGAGGGGCAGAGAGCTGAGAGAGCGCCGAGATGTGGTTGTGATCAGTGTAAATGGCACTGCGATCAAGAACCTGAGACACCTGAGCTGCGCCCTACCTGTGTGTTGGTGTGCGCTGTTGTGTTTGAAGAGAAAGAAGAGAGTGCTGGACGTGCGAGTGTGTGCGTAAGGCCGTGTAATGAAATGCTGAAAAGTCTATCTGTCTGCGCAGTCGCCGCGCTGCCGCTGCTCTGCCTTCAGAAGCCTCTAACGACATCGACATTGAAGTCGCACCGCGACTCATCCGTAGTTTCAGTTTCCCGTAAGCAACAAAACGATCGAGACATGATTTCGTAAGACGCACGCGTTACGCTTCTACTTGCTTCAAGACAGCAAAAAGACCACTGATCCACCAGACTTTGCAACATACACCCACCCACAAAAAGTTCTGAAACTAAGAGTATCTAGAAGCTACAACCCCCAATTCAAAGTGATTTGTGTCTATCAGCTAAACTGACAAAAAAGTGACATACACATAAGACTGCCCCTAGTTATGCAAATGAAATTCCACTAGACCTAAGCCAATTAGTTCAATTCCCCAACCAGTGCACTTGTGTATCAAAAATATAGTTCGCTCAACTATATTCGAAAAGTTTAAGAATAACAAAGTGTCTATTATGATCGAAACTTAAACAGCCAGCAAGCACTTTTCGGCTTCGGATTGGATTTATTGCGTAATGGATTTAAATTTAGCCGCAACATTAGCAGCAACCTCAACAACACGGAACGGATATGCATTTAAACACTGAACATGGTAAGTACTTCTAAATGATTTACCTTATATAAACTTCGTAATATTTCCTAGCTGCCTTTTTATTGCTCCAAGTCAATTATATAGCTGACAAGCTAACGATCGAGCTAGCTAATAGAATTCAACGAAGGGTTTTTATGGGTCTAAGTTTACAGATTGAAATTGTCTTGGTGAAGCAGTTCCCGAAAGTTCTGTAAAGAAAGCTTTCTTCGGAAGACTGTCTTCGTTGGAGAAGCTTCAGGAAATTTTAGAGCGGGTTTTTGGAAGGTGGTCATAACAGTTGAGAATGAATACGAATTGTTCTTTTCCCATAAATTGCATAATAAATCATACTGGCCACTGGTAATTAAATTTTTTCTTTCAAATAAATTCTTAGGTAATTTCTAATTTCCAGTTAGAACTTTTTTCAAAACTTCTCTTTTAATTTATTCTTAGATAATTTTTCTTTATTTCAACTTTTTTATTGACATCTTAATTGCTTGGGTTTTATTCCTGATTTTCAACTTTTTCTTCACTAAATCTCACATTAAAGCCACCATAATTTATGACTAGCGTTTAAAATTAACCATGATGTTACACAGCAGCCAGCAACATCTTATTATTCTTAACACCACGAAGAAGACTTTCACATACAATTTATGCTAATCATAAGTATTCGATAGAAAGGTTATATAATAGTACGTCGCACTGGGCGAGAACAAGTTTCCAGCAAAATGCCCAAAAAGCGGATAAAAAATGGTATGATGATTAATTACAGGCAGGCTAGAAAAATGGCATAAGCAGCTAAAATTTCTTAGCCGCAAATGGGAGATGGCAGAATGATGGGGACTGGCATTTCGTTAGAAAAATCATGTATAAAGCTTCCCCAATCTCCTGTCCCTATATAAACAAAATATATATATGTATATATTTTAATAATCACATCAGCAAAAACAACAATATAGCACTCACAACACAAATAATTAGACAAAACCAGTTTGGGCTTAAACAAATCGCACAAACAACAAAATGGGGGTAAATATACGCCGACGGAGGGACAGAGAGCAAATTATAGGCTGGATAGCAGATGGAGCGAGATGGCGACAGATAATTGGCGACGTAAGGCAGAAAAACCTTGACTTTGACTTTAAATGACTCGACAACTGATCGCACGCTAACACGCTCCAACAGACGGTGATAAAAGCAACAACGCCAGCAGCAGCGGCAATAAAATATTGTATAAACAAATAAATTGAAATCGAAATCGAAATGAGATGAGATGAATGAACACAACGACAAGCCGATCGAATGAAATCAAAACTCAGTGCGAATTTGTAATGCGATTCAAAATCACACGATGATCATTTCAATATCAAGGTCATTAGCAGCTGCAGCTGTCCAAGTTCTGTCGTTGGCCACCTGCTCCCACAGAGCTGTCAGTCTCCTCCTGACTTGATTCCGAATGGCATTCGAAATGAGTTATATCTCTATCCGACCATATATCGCTTATATAGCTTGGAAACAGCTTGCTTAATTTTGCAATTTAAATGAGCTCCCCGTCTAAGTTTGTGTATGAAAGCAATTCTTTTGATTCTTCTATGGCTTTTCCCTCTTCTTCATTTGTTGTTGTTGCTGTTTCTTTTTTTGGCACGCATGCCGAGAGTTCATTGACTGTCAGCCGCAAACATACACACACTCTATGCCCCCACCCCACATAACAAATGACTTAGGCAACAAACTTGCCTTCGTTCGGTTTTCGTTTTCATTTCGAGCACCAGAAGATGCTGTGTGCGTAAGCGAGACAGAGCGTTAGGGAGAGGCCAAGGACCTAGGCCAAGAATTAGAGAATCCCCTCCGCAAATCCCCCCTCGAAAAGTGAATCTGCCGCTTCAGCTAGCAGCAGAAGAAGAAGCCAATGACCAGGAGGGGAAACCAGTTCAGATCGGCTCATCCTTGGGCCAGGGGCACGGTTTGAGTTTGGGGCAGGTTGCAGCAGCAAGCTCCTCTATCTCAGCCACCTCCTCCTGATTCCCGGATCCCCAGATCACCCCCCAATGGTACAGGCATCGCACATTGGGAATCATTTGCCGTGAAAAGGGCGTTCAACTGGCAAATGCTCATGGGCACATGGCGTGCTCAACTGAAGCAAGCCAAAGGTTCTTGCACTCAGCCAGTTCTTCTGCTTCTGCACTGGAAACAAGAGCTTAACAAGTGCTCTATTTTAAAGAAATGAAGTTAAAAAATGAAATAGCATCGGAAATGGAAGAAACGATTCACATATTTACCCAGCTATTGGCTATACGTTTATCATATTTCTAACTGATCTTTTATCTGCCAAACAATCAATCGCATAGGCTTAGTTCGGATTCTTATAAGCATATTCAGTTAAAAATATTGAATTATGGATAGTGTTCTAGTTAGAGCACATAACAAATCAAATATCAGTTATAAGTTTTTTTCCGGTGTTCTTATGCCCGGTTCTCTGCCACTTCTAAGGCCTGATGAAAAGGGAATCAAATCACTCTTACTCTTGGCCAGCTTTTTTTATTTGCTTGAGCCAGGGTTATTGACTCGCTCGTGGTCTTACCTTGGGCAGTTCTTCCTGCCTTTTGCTTTCTGCTGGAGCTGCATCTTCGTTTGAAATTGTTGCTGCCTTGGCCACTTGCCACGCACAAGAGGATGAGGCTGAGGAAGAGGTGGAGCTGCCAAGTCATCCGCGGCAGCTTCCCAGGTAACATACAAAACTAATAAGAGGCTTAAGAGAGCCGGCAAAGAGAACGCCGACGCACAGGTGGGACCTGCAGGTAGAAAGAAAGAGCGAACCAGGAAGAAAGTGTGGCCAAGCAAAAGAATGGAGCGAAAGAAGTGGTAGCGCAGCAGCAGATGAAAAGAAAACAAGTTCAATGACCGACCTACTCAAGCGCGTTATAACCAAAGCGCGCACACACACACATGCATACACATACGCACTGCGGAGAGAGGAGAGAGAGCACATGCGCATGCGCACAGCTCGAAGCCGAAGCCGATGCCAAGCCGAAGTTGAATGCCGAAGCCGAGGTACGAACCTCACTTGACGTTGAACTTTGGTGCGACAGGTTCTGTGTCAATGTTGTTGTTTTGTTGCCTTTGTCGCCTTTGTTGTTGCTGCTTTGACACTATCGTGTTTAGCTGTAAATGCCCACATTGTTGTTATTGTTTGCAGTGCATAGACTGTGACATTGAGCACTCTGCGAAAAAGTATCAGGCAACTCTAAATTGATTAGATAATATATACGCTCAGTAGTTCCCTGAATGTGAATTTATTTATATTAATACGCTAAAAATCCATTTCTGTCAGTACATTGATGATCATTAAATAAAAGGTAAAAGAGTAGGTGGTTATATTGGGAAAGGGGGTGTTGGAGCTCTCCAACTATTTGTTTAGGTCCCTCTCTTTAGATCTGGAAATCAAATTATGCTCATTTACGCGCCATGAATACGTAATCCCCCAATTTGCCGGCCACTCGTAATTTGACTATGACAAAATGGCTTTTTATTAACCTAACGGAACATTCACCGGCTGTACTCCACCTATTACTTTTCGGTTTTACAGTTGTATGTCGCGGTGGCCATTAAAAAACGTGCTTGGCGTTCTTAATGACTATTTCGCTGGCGGTTAGATTCACAAAGACAACGCCGAAATGAACTCTGAAGAGGTCTAGCTCATTCGAATAGTTTTGCATAATGTCCCTGGCACCGAGACTTCCGGCTGCAGCTCTAGTTCATTGTCAACGGTCAATTTGCAATCGAATGGCAGCACAACCCCCACAAACAGAGCATGCGTTGCGAAAGAAGAGAGCGAATTTGGGTTAGAAGAGAGCGCAGCGAGAGATGCAGCGAGAGCTTTGCAACGTCTGCAATGCACTTTAAAAAACGGGAGCTGAGCTTATGGAAAATGACATAAAATCATGTTAAAAACGGCATTTAAATGCTGCAGATCTAAATTAATAAGACTAATTTCCCTAACAAGTAAGATTCGATGATTCAAGAGAAGAGATATGATTCAAAATGCTAACCTCCCTAAAATCTTAACCAAATGCTTTCCTAGACCAACAAATCCTTCGCCTGACCTAACCCAATATGTTTTGTGTTCCAAAATAAACCCGGACTGCGTGATGTTCTCGGCCCAGAGCAGAATGAGCTGCACAGAGCCAGAGATCCACCCTCTATAGGTTTAGACTCCCGAACTTAAAAAAGCACGATGTTGGCCGAAAACGAAACGAAACGAAGCTCTGCTGAAAAGGGCCGCACTTGCTGCGCTGCTGCCGCTGTCGTGCTGGCCCTGTTGTTGTTATTGTTTCGCACTGGGCGAGTTCAGTTGATGCCAAGTGCAAGTGCCAATAGCATTGGCCTCCACCCCCCACAGCCCCCTGAGAGCCACCCAGAACCACCTTGTTTACTGTCTGCAGTCGGCGGGCAGAGAAGCCGGCGTTGCAGCCAACTTCGCTGCCGCATTTGGCTGAAATCGAAGGGAGCTGGCAGCTTTTGCAGCTGCTCGTTATTTCAGTCCTGACTCGGGATGTTAACGCGTTGGGCAGGTCATGTCTCATGGCACAGCCGCGTTGCGTGGACCAAAGAACGGCAAAGAAAACCAGCAGGACATCCCGTGCACTGAGTTCAATACATAAATAGTTATATATATATATATTAGCTACAAGCTAAGGCCGCCGCCGCAAATGTGTTCAATTAGCAAACGAGAAGCGTTTAGAATAGCGTACATCGAGTGCTCCAGTGCTTCAGTGCGTTAGTTAAGTGTTAAGCTCGCCCTAAGTCAATGTATCTAATCAAGTATCCCGAGATACCACCAATTGGTGCAATGTGTTCACACGTCGATCAGTGTAGACCATTATACTTCGATCGCATCTACTTTCGCGACACCTTCGCCAACATCAGCTTCTTCAAGTCGCGCTTAAAGAGCCATCAAAAACTGGCCAACACCTGAAACAGAGCCATTAAGACTGAGGCCGCAAAACAGTGAGACTGAGTTTGAATTGTGCAACAACCGAAATCAAAGAGGTAACTACTAGAATAGGATTGTGCAATAGCCTCTGAGAAGTAGCACCGGCTAGGGTTAGGGTTTTTTTAGCATAAAATCTACTTTTGCTTTTGTGCTGACCATGTCCTAGCGCACTGACTCCCCCCGCTCCGCCTTTCGTTGTGAAAGTTCGCCGCTGCCGACGCAGTTCATCAACCTTTCTCTCTACACACAGTTCAGTTCAGTTCAGTCCAGCTCAGCTCGGCTTGGTTCGGTTCAGTTCAGTTCAGTAATGCACTCCGTTCCGAGGAGCAACCCAGCCCAGCCCAGCCCGAAAGCAACCGAAAGCCAACCCAGAAGCAGCCCACAGCGAACCCAAACCATATATCCTTATATCCCAGACACAAACACCAGTCGTTGTCTCTTTCGCTCGCATGGCCTTGGTCGTGCGGGGCTTTTGCTGAATGGGTGGAAAAAATTAAAAGTGAAACTTAGCTGCGCCTGCCTGGGCAGACGATGACGTCGGCGCAGAAGCTCGGCTCAATTGCAGTCTGCAGTCTGGAGGTCCTTGCCCTCAGCAGCAGCGGCGCAGGCACGACCCACGGAGTTTTCCTCGCCGGCAGAGGCAAAGGCAGCAACTGAAACAGAGGCAGAGCGGAGTTTTCCACGCTGCACACTGTCAAGTCCACGTTCACGAGAGGAGCGCAAAAAGGACACAGAAGGAGCTGCGAACCCAACCCAAAGTTTCGCAGGACCTTCGCGTCTGTCTGCTGCCTGCGCCGCTGCCACTGCCGCCGTCGACTGCTCTGCATCCTTCGACGTCGTCGTCAACGTCATCGCGTCGCATCGCCATCGCCATCGTCCTGTGTGTGTTTCGCTTTCCGTATTGGGTGTGTATCCGATTGCCCGGGTACGACGACCGTACGTGCCCGGCGGAGTTCATTGAATGCCAGCCGCAGCTCCAGCGATTTATGTATGGAAAGCGAAAAGGATAATGAGCCGAAGTCGACTGAGCTCGATGCCTGGGCCCTGCCCCAACATAACGGACTGCACTGGGCAAAAAATATGTTGGTCTATTATATTCTAAGCATTATAAGAGTCAGAATGTGCCAGCAAAAGTAGGCATATATAAAAATAGATAAGGTGTTATCAATCTTTTGAAGTTCTATATCACAGATGAGATTAAATCGATTACTTTGTATAAAACTATTTCGTTGGCCTGTTAGTCAGACACAATGACATCGAAAAGGACATTTTCTTGCAGTGTACTCACATCCACACTGATGGCGTCGTCTGGCGTCTGAAAATGCCTGAAAAGGGTCGTTCGCCTTTTCTGTTGTCTGGCCCTTATTTTTGTTGTACTTGTTGTTGTTTTTTTTTTCACTTTGCCCTGTGCGAATATACGAGTATGTGTGCTTTTTTTACTTTGACTTTTTTGTTGTTGTCATGGTCTGGCAACCAATCTCTCTCGGCCCCGCCCCCTTTTCGCCAATGGGAGGCAGACAGTGGCTGCTCCTTTGTCGAATTTATGCGCATTTTCAATCGCTTTGTCGTAGGTCGTGTTTGTTGTTTGTTGTCGTACCGTTCCGTTCCGTTCGGAGTAGTCGTCAAGGTAATGTGTCGCCTACAGGATTATGGATTTAAGCCGCTTCCTTGCGAAGTGTCCTGATCCGCCTGTCGGCGCAAAGGACACCAGTGAAGAGTTCCTTTGAGGGATCGATCGGTTGGGGTTTCCACTTAATAGTTCTGCACTTTTAATTGTTGCTCATTGATTTTCGCCACAGGATAGTGATAGATGAGCATTTTCCGCAGTTCTTTTTCCCATTTCGTATTTTCTGGTAGCCATGACATCATCAGCCAAATCACTTGGCTGCAGTTGGATTTGCATTGCCTCATCGTTGCTGCGCCTCTGCCTCAGCCTCTGCCGGCGTCGGCGTCCACGTCTACGTCTGTGTCTGAGTCTGGGTAAAAAGCATTTGACCTTTGGGTTCGTTAACCCTTTTGTACGCTAGATGATGTAAGCCAAGGCACTGAAGGACCTGCAGCAGAAGCTTAAAATAAATATTTGCTTGACAGTGGGTAGCACTTAAAGATAGAAACGCCCTTGCTCCATTGGCAATCTAAGTTTCCAAGTATAATCATTACTAATTAAACGGCAAACAAACACATATACATTAATTATATCAAGAATAGCAACAACAACAATAGCATGCAAATGGAAAACTTTCACTGCGCAGTAGGGCGAAAATTGCCAACTGATAAGGAAGCAAAGTGCAAACGAAAAGCTTAGCAAAGCTACTCAAAATAAACACTTGAAGCGTAAACTGCATTGATAAGGAAAATGCTGGGTATAAAGGGGGGAAAAGGGCCGAAAAGGGGGCGGTGCCCCTTCGAAAATAGCACTTAATTTATGGTTATTTGACCTACGTCAAAGCTAAGTGGGAGAATACATGCAATCAGCAAATGCTCAAGGGCAAAGAAATAATAGGAAACAATAAAAAAATCCTATTGATTTATTGCCATTAAAAGCAACAGCTGCTAGAGTTGGAAAAACAATTAGTCAAACGCCAAAAGATAATTCAGTAGAGCAGCAACAAACCAAGTTATACAACAACAATTCCCATTGGCTTTTATTTTTCTTAACAAAATGCATGAAGGAATTTCAAAAAGTGTGTTATTTTAATTTGATAATCTGCGAATGTCATGTGCACTTAATTATGCAAATGTTAAAACAAATCGAAAACGAACGCATTGCACATATATTTCAATTACCTGCTTCAGCAATCAAATGAATGAACTTAATTCTTGGGAATTGTTTAATTGAATACTTTCGTTTTTGTTTTTAGAGAATTTGCATTGAATGTGGTACAAAAAATGTACGAATGTTTAAAAATTGATTTTAAAATTTGCGTACTTAATATACTTTCGCTTTTAGCTGTGTTGCTTTCTTTGCGTTCGAATTGAATTTGTAATTGATTTATAATTTACGATTATTAACTGACAAAATCCCCAACGACTTGACTGTACAGTGGGCATCGGCTAAGGGCTTTGCAGGAGTGTGAGCAGTTCAATCGCCTTTCCTCACTCTCGTTTGTGGGGTGGAGATTGCATTCGTTGTGCACATGCGCATTTGGAAGTAATGGCAACAGCAACAAAAACAAAAGAATGCACAATATTTTCAAGGTTAAAGTGCAACGAAACCGCAACACAATACCTAACCAGCCAAAAGGGGGTGGATTATGGGTGGGTGGTGAATGCTGGGTGGTGGGTACTGTGCACACAGAATCATCAGCATAAAAATAACTGGCATACCTTTTGTTCAGTGTCCTTGAAATGCTGGTATTAATTTCACGACACTCTGATTAGATAATCACCTGCACACACCCACTGTGCGCCCTGCATACCCCCACCACCCCCAACCCCTTCCTTATTGTTTTTTTTTAATCTTTTTTTGCAATGCGAATGAGTGAGACGAATGCGGCAATTTTTGTTGTTTTCGCATTCAATTCGCATGCACATTCTCGACTTGTGACTCAAGGTTATAATGATGATGATGCTCTAGCTGAACGCCCCACCCGCCCACGGCCCCCCAACGTTTACCCCCTCCCTCGTACCCTTAACGCTGAAAAGCTCACACAAATTATTATTACACAGGCAGAGTGAGAGAGCGAGAGAATAAACAAATAGCTCGCAATTTTATTTTATCAGCTGCCCCACCTCACCACCCCGCTCGTTTCGTTTTTCGCTTTTCGTTTCGTTTTGCATGCACATAAAACTAAATGCAAACTCCCCGCCATTCCCCGCCATTTTCCACCCCTTTGCATTTTTACATTTCCGGGTTGTGCCCCCTCTCCATCGCACACCCTGTATTTGGGCACTGACTGACTGCAAATCATCTCGGCCAACAATGAAAAATATGGATTAACTGCGGGTAATATCGTGTGCTGCATCTGTAAGTGCGAAGCGATTGCCAGGCTAAAATCACTGTATCCGACTCGAAAGTGTAGCGAATTCGATGTCATAATAGATTAGGCCTTGGGCAAAAAGACCTAAGAATGTGTAAACAAAAATTTGCAATTCCTGGTTCCGCATTTGATAGGTATTATAGCTTAGATTATTAGAAATACCTAGACACATTTACAAGAAACTGTTTTTAAACTGTAGTAAGCAAAAAAATAGACACATAATAAATTGATTATTTTATTAAAATTAAAAAAAAAATTATTTGGAGATGTAGTTATGCTAATCTCTAGAAAACTAATATAATATCTTGTTTTAATCATTACTTTACAATCTTCTTAAATTAAGTTATATCTTAGTTATTCAACCCCTTTCCCAATACAGAAGCCTCTACTTTTGAAGCACTTCCATGGCTTGCATATGGCTAAATAATAAATATTTACATTACACTTGAAAAAACATCGTTAAATTTGTTTATTCATTGAAAGTACTTAGCTTCGCCGATTTCCTACTTGGATAGAGCGAGATGGCGAGCAATTTATGACTGCGCCGCTTTGACAGAGTGCAGTTATCAGCTGAACGTGCACACACACACACACAAAGTGCCATATAGAAGTGCATACATTACATTCATACATATATGTACATATATATTGGTATAGCGCTAATGCGGTTAGTACAGTTCACTTTGTCCTTGAGCGAGCGATTCCAAGCGGCATGAGACCCCATTTGGGGCTCTGTTCTGTTTGGCTCGGCTGCAATCGCTTCCCGCAGTGCAATTTGATAAAGATCGATGCATGGCGAGAGCATAGGAGCATCGCGGAAGTTTTTGTTCACTGGCGGCGGCGTACGCGGCATACACGGCGTATGCGCAATGTGCTCTTATCACGGGTCGTCAGCGTTCAAGTTGAATGTTGAATGCCTCTGATCAATTGCCTCTTGCTACGTTCTGTTTCTATCTACTTTTTTTTGTGTTGATTTTTATGAGTATGTCTTGGTCTGTGTACTTTATTTATTTTTAATTTCCCTCCCGTCGAGTGTGTGTCCTTCAAATGCAATTGTGCGATGATTAGAAACGCAAAGCGCCAAGCGATTTTTACTTTTTGTTTCTAATGTCTGTATGTGCAGCTGTTTATTTTCATTTTCACAGCGATAGCGAAAAGCTTTTTGGCGCGCTATCTGCAGTTTCACGCTCACGAATGCAGTTTGTTGATTTAACTAGAATATTGTTGATTTTTGTGTAGCAAGGCATGCATGACTTCCTTGTGTGTCGAACGCATCTGTGAATTGCGCAAAGGGTTGCCGCCACCCCCCTCTGAAAAACGAAAGTATCTCGTGAGACCCACCAGCTCGATTCTTCCTCATTTCGTCTGCATATTTTTGGCTGACGGCGCCAGCTGGCAAGAACCCACACACAAATGTGGAAAGACATAGACAAGGGATGGGAAAATCACGAGCAGCCAGAAATCACTTTCTGCAGATCGTTTTCGCACATTTCCGCACTCGCAGAACAGAATCAAAATGCAATTCGCAAGTGCAAGTGCAAGTGCATTAGGCATCATTCAGTGCACACAAGCCGACATACCGACATTCAGATAGATTCACATAGTCGGTAGTGTTGCAATTTTGCATCCGTGTCGCATTTGATCGCCGGGGCTCGGGAAAATCGTATTTCGTACTTCGCATTCGCATTTCGCATTCTACGTGCGTGCAGTTCGACGAGCGGACGGAATTCGAGCCACTTTGTAGCTCCTTTTGGCCACTTGAATGGTTTACCGGGGTAGTTGAATATAGAAGCGTATTTATTGTTCATATATCTGTACCGATTGGGTGAGTCCACAACCACAACCATCCCTCCCCACGAACGGCCTCGAAAGTGAACTTCCTGGTTATGGGATTGCACTCAACTTGATTGGGGGGCGCGATATCATTTTGTATTTATAGTTGGGCTTGGGGTGGCGATAAGAAGAGTTCCTGGTATTTCCTGCTGCAAATATGCCAGGTTTCCAGCGAAGGGAATCCCTAGTTAAACTAATCTGCTTGCGGATGTTTGCCGCTAAATACATTTTATTTATTCAAGTTGGGGTTTAACCATTTCCATAACCATGAATACCCACAAGAACCCCCCCCTAATTTATGTAATCAAAGTGAAGTGATCATTCAATTATATGTTTCCCAGCAAATTGTTCAAGGGCCCTCAAGGCGAAACCAATGCAACTTCCCCATTTCTAGGAAGGAACTGAATGGCCAGCCTTGCACAATAAATTCTTGATTGCGCAGCTGAAAATGTCCGAAAAGAGAAAAAAATAGGGAAACTATCATTTTAAATAATCGACAAGCAACCACCAATAAACCACCGCTGCAACCACTAGCCGCACCACCGAGCCATCGAGCCACCGAACGAGAAGCTTTTCGTCAGCGAAAAGCGCTTTCACAACCCTCTCTAGCGCAGAACTTTCCGAGCGAGAATTTGAGAATCTTTAACGGGATGCGTTCGTATGGCAGTGCAGTGGGTATTGGTGCAATGCCGGTTGTTGTGTGTGTGTGTGTGTGTGTGTGTATGCGACTTTCTATGTATGGGAAATTGCAATTTTGAGCTTTTTTGGGGTCTACGCCGGTTGGATGTGGGTCAGTAGTAGGAACTCTCGGTTGGCGGCGTCAACGTTTCCCTAGCTCTTCTTCACAAAAATACACATTGCAACCGAACGAAAAGAGACTAATAAATATTTCTACTTGAATCTTTGTTCGTATTTTCGTTGTCGTTTGCCGCAGATGCGTCTTAATTTTGTTTCCGCCTGGCGAATTTCGACGGAAATCTTGAATGTCGCAGTGCAAATAGTAGAATGCTGACTGAGCAGCAGGAGCTCTGTAGTCGTAGTTTGTCAAGCCAAGCTGGACGGCCACAGCCGGAAAATTATTCCGGGGCGGGCGGCAGGCCACACGGCTTATGCGTAACGAGAGAACGAAACGGAAAGTGATGCGTAATTTGCGGGCCCAACCAACAAAAATTCAAATAAAATTACAAATATCAGAATCAGTGCAAGCCGATATACAAAACCAGCAATCAATTATCAGCTTCATACTAATTAAAAGCCCAGCAAAAAGTAAACGGGTATTCTTTTCAATAAAATTGAAAGCAATGTAAGGTAAAAACCAGTGCAAATGCAAAACGAGAGTACAAAGCGCAGCAAACGGCAGCCAAATGAAGAAGAATAATTCAAGTGAGTTGTCTTCGAGGAATTTTCATTTCATTTTCTCCACCGGTGATGCGGTGGGTGGGCGTTGGGTGGCCATGCCCCTGAACGTGAACGTGTAACCTCCACTAAGGCCGTAATCTTGAACTGCACCACCAACCCCAGAGCCTCACCCCCTCCTTCTCGATGACCCCCTGCACTCGCTACTCGTCGCCGTTTTGCAGTTAGCTTTTAGCAGTGGCGATAACACGAATGCAACACTGTGAAAATTCTGAGGAGCTTTTCCAGGGTGAGGAAGTGCAGGGGTTCAGGTGTAGAGGGTGATAGGCGCCTCTATTTATAGCGCCAAATTATGACTATTTTTAAAACGCATTTTCCCATCCTTTGTGCCATTCCAGATCAAGTAAAACTTCAACCACAAACAACTAGCAGAATAAGCAGCAACCACTGAACCCCCTATATATATAAAACCAGCACATATATACACAGTGTTAGCTGAGCAACAATCTAGCTATAGTCGCCATGCATGGACATCACAACCACAACCATCTGCCGCAGCAGCAGCCACAAAATCCGCAGGAGCAGCAGGCGGGTGCCATCATGAAGGCAGCCAACCAGCCCCACCATCCCGCCCACAGCCATCAGCTCAATCACCCACATCCGCACCAGCATGCCCAGCCACATCCGCATCCACATCCGCATCACAAGCTGTCGGCGAGAAGGGCGCGCAGTCGCAGTCGAAGTCGCAGTCCGTCGCCGGATGGCAATCAGGACTACGATGTGACCAGGATGCGGGAGGAGGACTTCGAGCGGCTGGCCGTCTACCTGGTGCCAGATGTCCAGGCGGAGCGGGGACTGCCCAATCGAGCGGACAAGACGCTGCCGCGCAGCCTGACGCTCAAGTCATCCATGGTCTACTCAACGCCAAATGTTAAGGTAAGAAAGGATCTATAAAAATGGAAAGCCATAAAGAGCTCAAAAGAATTTACAGAAGAATGTGAAACTAATCCTTGTATTTTCATTATTTTCTTAACTTGCAGACTGAAGGAGTTTGGAGCAGCGGGGTCATCCCACGTGGCACTCGCTTTGGCCCATTCGAAGGCATTCCAACCTCTAATTATCCCAATGATAAGAATAAGGCGCGCTATTTCTGGCGGGTAAGCATCCTCATCACTATCTAAACATTAAATGAAGGGTTGAGCATCTGTTGTGGGCTTTCAATTCATTTGCATCTTTTGTTTGCCTTTGTTTTTGGTCACAGCTCCTTCGTAAAAAACGAAGGTTTCAGTGTTGCCTTAAATGAGTCATTATAAATCACCTAAAAACATGCTTCCCCCATCCAATCATCCAGCCGAAAAGAAAATCGAAATATGCAACTAACCAACTCGTTTCTCTTTAATTTTTATTTCATGTGATCTAATCTTAAACCATCCCACAATTACCCAACCAAAATGAACACAAATATGTATAAAACCAAAAAAAAAAAAAATCGATCATAAATTCAAAATTATACTTTTGCATTTTGGAACGAATTCGATTTGATTGTGGTTAAATCAGGTGCAGGGAACACGCCACATAACCTACGGGAATATTAAGGTACCACTCACGATTTATGCTTTCTTTGATTTCTATTTGTTGTCTTTGAATCCCAAAACTATACACCTGCTTTCCCAGCTAATCCCCGATCAGCACAAACCTCTTTCTAACTAACCTTGCACTGCTCTCTTAATCTATACTTGTTGTGTATTTTACAAAAATTTAAGAATATTAAAGGGTATTTTAAAAAAGACCTTTAAATTATGAAAATTTTTCTAAAAACACATCCTTTAATCTATTTTCCTTGTAGATGAGCTATGTTTTTTCTTTCTTGTTGTGCGTCTTGTGTCGTTATGCTTTCCTTCGTTTTTCTCCAGAATTTTTCTAAATATCCCCATTTTCCCCGCTCTTTTCTCTTTCTGTAGATCTTCAAGGACGACGACTACTACTACTTGGATGGTTCCGATCGCTCGCAGTCCAATTGGATGCGCTATGTGGCCTCCGCGTATAGTTTATCCGTAATGAACCTGGTGGCGTGTCAGCACCAGGAGAACATCTATTTCTACACCACCCGCGACATTCTGCCCAACGAGGAGCTGATGGTGTGGTACTGCAAGGACTTCGCCAGTCGCCTGGGCTACGATGTGGATCCTGAGACGACGATCTTTGGCGCCTGCAAGCAGGCTGTGGAAGCGGAGGAGGAGGCGGACGAGGAGGAGGCGGAGGAAGAGGACGGAAAGCCGCGATACTCGATGCCAGCTCCGGAAATTCCACCAGATGTGGCCGTGAGTCACATAACCTACGTCATGGGTCTCCATCTGCCTGTGGGAGCGGGAAGTGGTCCAGCGAATGGATCGGTTGCGGGTTCCGTTTCCGGTGCCACACCTCCACCCCCGACTGCCACGCCATGCTGCCGCCGCTCCAGTCCACCCGCCCACGTCAGCACCACCACCTCCACCTGCAACGCCCACCACCCGCACATCCAGCATGGTCGACATGCCTCCGTGATCATCGGCCAGGATCGATCGCCTATGGCCAGCAGTGACAAGGATACGGCGGGATCTCCTCTTTCCGGTCTGGACCATCAGATGACCCCGCAGGATGGCAGCGTGAGGTCTGTGAGATCGGACGAGGGCTACCACAGCAACGAGTGCCACGAGGATGGACTCACACCACCGGAGGATTCCAGCGATAGCGAGAGTGAGCATAACTACGTGCTGGACTGCTCGAAGAAGGCGATTGCTCCCAAAGAGACAGTGATTGCCCAGGCCCAAAAGCCCAGCAGTTCTCCACCGGCAGTGGTAATGGCCAACACGACTACCAACTCGATGATTAGCCACAGTTCACCCACTGCGACGCCCATTTGCGAAACGGACAAGAATGAGTACAGAAAGTTCAAGGTGAAGATGCCGCTGAAGTACGAGTTCAAGAACAAGAGCTGCGTGAAACAGGAGCCAAGCCTTAAGGAAGTGGACCAGGAGATGTCCTTGCCGCAGGAGGAGGAGGAGGATCAGGTGATGCATCCGGAACCCGATTCCATTTGCCCATCGACCACCACCCATCTGGGCGATGAGCACATGCTGATGATGGAACGGGAACGGGAGAGGGAACGTGAAAGGATCCAGGAAAGGGAACCATCCAACCAGCAGCCCGCCTCCTCCACGGTCATCGTACTGGAACACAACTCCGGCGGTCAAGCCCGCACCATTGTCCCACTGAGTAAACCCTACTACGAACCAGATCCTCCCAGCGAACGCTATATGCGATTTGGCCAGCCCTCTTCAAGCATCCTGGAGACCATCCTCACCAGCCAACATCGCTTGGAGGCGGCAGCTGCTGCGGCAAATGCCTGCCGACAGGCCAATGCCGCCACACCACCACCCACATCGCCCACGGAGATGGCCTACAGCTACAAGAAGTCCCAGCGATACGGCAATGCCGTCAGTCCGGATAGTAGCTCCAATCTGGGACAGAATCCCGAGCAGCTCTCCTCGTCGGCAGTGGTGGTCGGTGAACAGGAAATGACCAGAGCCACGCTGATCAAGGGAGAGTGCTCACCACCACCGCCTAGCCACCATCATCACAATGTCATCTTCTCGCCTTCGAGACATGCTGCTTATCTGGGAGCCGGAGAGGCGGGTGGCCACTCGCCCAGTCCAGGTTATCCTGGCTATCCCCACTATGGAGCTGCAGCCACCTCGACCTTCCACTCACCACCGCACAGTTCCCATTCCCCGTTCGATCGCCAGTCGAATGCCTCCAGCGGTGCGGGTTCGGCCACAAATCTGCATTTATTGCAAACCAGCACCCAGATGCTGAACCATCCGCTGATGCAGCCCCTAACTCCCCTGCAGCGCCTTTCCCCGCTGAGGATTTCCCCACCCAGCAGCTTGAGTCCTGATGGCAACTCGTGTCCCCGCAGCGGCAGCCCCCTGAGCCCCAATTCCTTGGCCTCCAGGGGCTACCGATCGTTGCCCTATCCGCTCAAGAAGAAGGATGGCAAGATGCACTACGAGTGCAATGTGTGCTGCAAGACTTTTGGCCAGTTGAGCAACCTCAAGGTGCACCTGAGAACCCATTCCGGCGAAAGGCCCTTCAAGTGCAATGTGTGCACGAAGAGCTTCACCCAGTTGGCGCACCTCCAGAAGCACCATCTGGTGCACACGGGCGAGAAACCGCATCAGTGCGACATCTGCAAGAAGCGTTTCTCGAGCACGTCCAACCTGAAGACCCATTTGAGGCTGCACAGTGGTCAGAAACCATATGCCTGTGATCTCTGCCCGCAGAAGTTCACACAGTTTGTGCATCTGAAGTTGCACAAGAGACTGCACACGAACGACAGGCCCTATGTGTGCCAGGGTTGCGACAAGAAGTACATCAGTGCATCCGGCTTAAGGACCCACTGGAAGACCACCAGCTGCAAGCCCAACAATCTGGAGGAGGAGCTGGCCATGGCAGCAGCGGCTACATCGGAGTGTTTGGGTAGGTTTCAATGGCTCACTGCTGTTAGTTAAACTTAACTAACAATTAAATTTTTAAATATTCAGATAAAGACCATCCCGAACCGGACTCCCGAGAAGCCTACGAGCAACTGACGCAGCACATGCATCCTGCTGTGCATCCGGGATTGAGGCACCTTTCGAGTGGGGGTCAATCACCACCGCGCCTGATACCCCTGGGCAATCACATGGCGCCACAACAGCAGTCGCATCAGCAGCAGCAACAGCAGCATCAGCAACAGGGCGTGCCACCACCCCACTTGCTGATGACCCAACATTCAGTGGGTCCGGCACCAATGCTGCTGACCACCGCCAGCCAGTTGCCACCACCGCCGCCACACCATCAGCAGAACTCACCCAGCCGCCTGCTGCAACATGGCCACCCACATCCGTTGCAGATGCAACAGCAGCAGCAGCAGCACTCGCCCAAGGGACTCAAATCCCTGCCGGAATCGGGGGTGTATCTGCATGGACATAATGTGCAGGCGCAGGAGAGCAGACCATCGGTCATTGAGTCCTCCAACCAGCCCATGATCATCGAATGCACGTAGAAGGTACATGCTACATGGCATACAAAACGGACATGGAGCAGCTGCAGCCCAGACCAGGAAGTGATGGAATCCAAGTGCAATAAAGTTAAATAGAGTTAAGCGACAGACAGCAGACAGACAGACGATACCCCTTTTTAAACAAAATCGAAAAGGATAACAAAAACGCAGCACAAGTAAACGTAACGGTATTATTATATAGTTGTATATAGTTAGAGATTCCCCTCGTAAATTTTTGATCCTCCTCAAACCCTGAAATTGAAATTGAAAACTCATTTTCGCGCTATGAAAACTAGATCTCACCAATTGGCAATCCCATGAATTCTTCTTCTCATCATTATCAGCATGGCAGGAGAGCACTAAAGGCATATTATTTTTGATAAATATTTTATATATATACACCGAACATATAAAACGAAGTGAACAAAATTGGTTAACAGCAAGCGATTGTTAATGGGAAAATAAATGGAGCCGGCAGCAGATGAGAATTTTGCGGAAAACTGAGAACGAGAGAAAGAAAATGCATTTACACTTGACTTTCGATGATTTTCCAGTTCTGATTTGTTCTCACACCCTCGCTGTTTGTTTGTTTGTTTGTTGAGGCGCGCACCTTTAGATGTAGATTACGTAGTAGAGAGTTAAAGGATAAATAAGGATACATTTACACATACAATACATAGATTCAAGTTGCCTTATTTGAATTTCGTTAGCACTGAGATCCGCGGAAATAACATTTCGATCATCTCTGTTCAGTAAGAACAGATCTGCAAAGCTTATATACGTATTTTATATATGAATATATCATTATTATACATACGAATATATATATTTATATGTATTTTATTATATATACACAACCGGAAATGCAGCAACAAACAAATGATAGCAAAACTGTACATAGAAGGAAATCTTATTTCGGCATCTGTTGAACTAGTATCGCCTAGCTATATATAATTACGTAGACCTCTAGGGATTACCATTACCATTATCATTATTATGATTACTATGATTATTACGGAAAAAAAGATATAAAAACTAAGCAACAAACAAAAGAAAAAAAAACGTAAAGAAAACTTAGCTGAAAAATCGGTGCTTTTGACTGTTTCCATTTGTCCACGTTTACATTTACGATTGTATTTGTATTTCGAAACATATGAATTATATTGTAAACCACACTAAATATATATAAAATATATACACGTTAGTATAACTCTCTAGGATATTTCCCCACAAACTACTTTGCGCCTTAATCATTCAACCTTCCTCCAGCTCCTTTAACTCCTTTCACCACAAACAAAAAAAAAAAACAACGGAATCCAAAAAATTTGCTCGTATTGTACTTTACCAAAATTATGCTCTCAATTAGTCTTCGTTTTCGTCTGAATATTATATATATAGTATATATATAAAATCTTTAGCTAAACATAAGCTTATAATCTTAATGAGGCTGACTAGCTTTAAGTATCCACGTAGATCTATTAAGCGCATATTAATTAAATTAGACACTAAGGTCTGTATATTAAAGGCTGAGTCCAGAACTCGGCTTCGATCTGTAAGACACAACACCAATTCGTAATGATTAAGTATTTGTCTTGTAAAGTACGAGATACGGGGGTGGGGAGTTCGGGTAAATTCTGTAGAATCCCGATCATTGAGACTAAGACTATGCAAAAGTTTTTGTATTTTTGTATTTGATACAAAGCAAGCAGGAGTTAGGAAACGAGTGACGATGAGATGTTTTAGCCACGTAAAGTCTAGTTTAAGCTAGCCCTAAGATTTCTAAGCATATGCAATATTTATACGCATAATATTTCTAAAAAGAAAAGCAAAACGCAGAAAAGATGAGACAAGCCTACATACATGGAAAATATAAAAGAAGATAATCAAAATTATACAAAAAAACACAAAATTGATTTTTTATTTCTCGTTTGGTTTTAAACTCACATTTGTTGGTTGTCCAATCATCTATTTATTTATTTTTTTGTGCAATAGTTCGTGAATTTATGTTTTTGTTTCTCTTCGCCATCATTTGATCGACTTGAAACTCTTTAGGAATCTACTAAAATAAGCGACACACATAATACTTTCCTATTTGTGAGACTGAATGAATTACTATATATACAATACTCGTACTCGTAACTCATAGAAAACAAATCGAAGCTCCATCAACAGCCCCATCTTATAGAGGGTCTGCAGTGGACTCCACGGAAACCCAGACATTTCGATATATATTTTACCGAACCTTTTGTTTGTGCAAGCATTGTAATATATTACGATACGAATATGGATACATCTAGGCATATAGATATATATTTATACAAAGCACACTTACATAAATACGTAGTCGTAGAGAGCTATAGCTATAGCTATTTATACATACGAACAACCTATGGCCTATGGTTAAAGCGCCCAACTTTGTACAGTAATTGAAATCTGTTTCAGGATTCAAGGAACGTGACGACACAACGTAAATTTAAATGGAGAATAAATGACTGCTTCTTAGTGTTATAAGTGACTCTGATTTAGGTCGAACACACATTTACACTCACTGACACACACAAAAACACACAGACACACACACACAAATGATTCAAGGATCAATTCTAGAAATCAAATCCAAATATATATTCCATTATATATTCAATAAGTCTATCGTATACCTTTATTGCAATCAATATTTCAAATGTATGAATCTATATAATTACAATTATCTATAATTCAGCCCTATGTAGATCATGTAGAGCCTTTGTTATATGTACGTATGTATGTCCTATGAAATTGTTTCCCCACTCTCTCTCTCTCATAAATACAAAATGTACAAAATTGGTTCTCATAAATAATTAAAAATTAGAAAAAGAAACAACAAAAACGCAGCGAATTTCATTTGCAATCAAAGCGAAGCCCAATTAAAAATGCAATTAAATGTAATCATTTTAATATTCGAGATGGAGATTGAGTTTCTGTTTGAACCCTCTTGAACAAAATAAATGTTGATTTATACGAGCCTCAAGGTATATACACGCTTATATATCACTCACCTCTTATACCACAATAAAC
This sequence comes from Drosophila mauritiana, assembly GCF_004382145.1. NCBI lineage: Eukaryota > Metazoa > Arthropoda > Insecta > Diptera > Drosophilidae > Drosophila > Drosophila mauritiana. The sequence goes on from NC_046669.1 coordinate 5,499,472, forward strand.
GAAATAATTGACTATATGCATATTTATACGCCAATTACATGCGAGACATCTTAAAAGAAAGCATTAAAAACCAAAATCGAGCGGAAAGCAAGAATTATCTAATTATTTGAATGCAACTTAAATTCCTATTAATTATATATGAAATATCTCTATAAAATATCTCTAAAGAATCACAATTAATAACAGTACGAAAAGAATGAATAAATACAAAAATATTTCATACTAAAATCATTTGATGCTGGAGTTGAACACAAAAAACGTGGCATACTTTTGGGGGATTTCGCTCTTAAGTGCCGTTTCTTATCATATTCTTTCACTGCAACAGGATAATTATGAATCGAACGATACCTATTTTAGGTGCATTTAGTGCATTCCACTATTATTTAGTTTATAAATCATACTGTGATTAATGCAACTACATTGCATACAATTTGATTAAATCCAATTGCTCCGTGCGAAGGCAGCTTATCGCGACTAAGAGCTCTTTGACGGTCTGTCACTGCAAATGGAAACATCAATCACATGTCAATCTACAATGAAAGTAGGGCACTTCAATGCTTGCGCTCACATGTTAACCCCCCTGGACATGCAAATTGTGTGCGTTTACGCATAAAAAGATGACAACAAAAAACGTATCCTGATTATCGACGAGAAAACCCCCGGAGGGAGACGAGGTGCCATATCGGGTCAAACGCGTGCTGTGCGGAAATGCCACATGGATGGCTAAATGGAGCGAATGCCTGCATCCATGCCATCGCCGTTTTCCTACACCCCAACGTGCCGCGACCCACCCCACGCGCTCTGTCATCTGCGATTTTGCATAGAATTCCGGTCTGGAATTTTCCTCATTTTCATGTCAGCCTTGATTTTATGTTTGGCAACGTTTTATAGTTAAAGCCGATTATTTTCATGGCCATTGTGTCTGCGCCCCCGTCCACAATGGCCTCGAACCAAACTGAACCGATCCTCGGACCCTCGGACAATGCCCGGCTGCACTTCCCCAAACTTCAATTGCATTGCCTGTGTGAATGGCAGGACGCCTTGTTAATCCTGTTCCAATTACGCACATGTGAGTGCCTGCCATCGCATCCCATTCCATCGGCTGCATCCCTAATGGGCACTTTCGCTCTCGCCGCGTCCTTTGTCCCTTTGGCCGGCTTTGTCCATCGACCACTGGCCAGCGGATTGAGATTGGGAGCAGCTCAGGGCAGCCAAAATATTGATTACAGACTGTGCGACGGCTGGCTCGCGATGCATTGTTTTGGGTTTTTTAGCATTTATTTACTATTGATAAAACATCAAACTGACCCTCAGTGACCCCTCAGGCATTAACAGCACCCGCCCTCCGGAAATTTCTCATGATTTTTATCTATTTTGGCCCTCGATTGGTTCATATTACCTTTTTTTCGCGTTAGCATTTTTTTACATCGATACCAAAACAAGCTGGGAAACATAAAATCTTACTTATATCAATCACAATTTCTAAAAACAAATCCTTTTTATATCAAATATTCCATGTATCCAAATGTTTTCAGTAGCAGCAGTTGTTCATTTGATAAACTAAATATTCAAAAACATTTCTACGGCATATTTATTTAAGAATTAGATAGTAAAATTAATTTTTATTTGCCTTACTAATTTCTGTTAATTTTACAAAAATATTCTTCCAAATGTATCCATCGAAATCACTTTCACTGCAAATCGATCGAGCCTTTGCCAAATTTACGAACCACAAAATGTTCATCTGATGCCTCCCCTGTGCATTTGATCCTCGATACAGTTTCCGCCCTCGGATCCACTGTCATCAATGGCATTGGTCATCGATTTGGCACGCCGGCGTGGCACGTGCCGAAATTAATTGCTACAATCCGGAGTCGCAGGACGAAACAGGGAGGAAGAGGCAGGACGAGCGTTCGCAAATATGTTGCACAATGCAGCTCGGGGGTGCATATTTCATATCAGTCGGCGAGGGGTTGAAATGCATCGAGGATTCACAGCTGCCCGGCACGCGACTGAAGCGAGGGTTGCAGAACGCCAGTTGTGGTGCAGTTTTTTAGTGCAATTTTTTGGCAGTCACCAATGGGAATAGTTCGCTTTTTAGCGGCATCTTTTTTTTTAGGGAAATGATCAGCCTATCAGGATAAAGCAGGATTTGGGGTGATTAAGTATTTCATTTTATAAATTGAATCTATTTGCACTTTGAGTGAAAAATGGAGTTACTAATATTTGTTCCTAGATTTGTTATAGTTTCAATAATTTCTCAAATGGCCATTTTAATGAGTAAATGGCTGACACAATTAAAGCTCTAATTTAAAGATAGTTCCAATTTGAATTCAAACATTTTAGAATTTAAACTGTAAGTGTTTACCTTTGAGACTAACAATATAATCGTATAAGGCAAAAAAGACAACATAACGTAACATTTAAATCTCAATTCATAAAATACTTTTCAAAAAGTTAATTAAAACCTATTCTATTTTGTATAACAGTTTAGTATCTCAAGTATCCTGAAGTGCGCTAGTCTCACGCACTTTTTGAGTGCTATACAGATGCAGATACATCCGAATCCGAATCCGAAAGTGTGCTCGGCATTTAGGGTCTGAGGCGCTTACTGCTTACTCGACATAGATAAATTTGGCTCTCACTCTAGCGCTCTCTCTGCACGTTTTTCGGTGTTTCTCCCCGTGATCGTCATGTCGAGTATCTGTCAGATACATTTACACGTTTAACTCAAATCGAAACCGAAACGGGGCGAATTCACTCAACATTCGGCTCGGCGTTTTCCACGCTCACTCACCGACACACCAAGCACACACAGAAGCGCAGAGTCGAATATTGTTTTCAAGATACTGAGCTAAATATTTTTCGGGCCTGCTGCGACCTTCCTAGAAATAGTCAAACGCAACGCGGAGTCAGTGTGACGAAGTGCGTCGTGCGCAGCGGCAGCGTTTTCCAAATTTCCCCTTCGTTGAACCCAAAAAATCGAGAAAGTGCTGTAGCTGTGTGAGTGCGGGCAGTGAAAGATACAGATACAGATACGGATCTTTGGCCACATGTCTGTTCGTTGGCAGGAAAAGCATGCATTTGCAGTGAAGTTTTAAGCAACATCGAATTTTGGAGCGAAAATCAAACAATTGAAGTGGATTCCGAACTAAGAAAAATAAATTAAAAACCCAAGAAGTCAGCATGGAGAACCTACAGCTGGAAAATGGCTTGGAAAGGAGGACCACCAGCCAGAGTTCCACTTCATCAGGTTTGTTTAGAATATGGAGTAGAGTGAAACTAATTTCCAGCTTATGCATGAACGTCACACGAACGTCCACATTCCCCGCTGCCCACAACAAACGTGTTTTGTGTTCCAAAAAAAGCGACAACAAATTCAATAGGAAATCTTATCAAACTGATTGCTGATTGGCTGTGCGATCGCCCTAATATTTGGTTTCTGTTTTTGTCTGGTTTTTTTTATATACTGCGCAGTTCTTTTTTCGCTGGCGTATGTTTTTCTTGATTTCTGTTGTGTTTTTGCCATTCGCTGATTTGATTTTTTATTGGCAAATTGGGGGGTTTCTATATACACGGAGGTGTCATCAACCCCCGAACGTTGACCGACTTACCATCAAACTTCGATCAAGGACACAGGCAGTCCAGTTGAGGATTATCCTCGCCTCAATGCATTTGAGGCATTAGATCTGCGGGACTTACAAAGCTAATTGAACGGGCAAACCAGTTTGCGGCTTACCTATAAGAAAAGGAAAAGGACACCCAACCATCCAAAAGGATAATCGTGTAATGTGGTGGTGGTTTGAGCAAACTGAAAGATTTTCATTCAATTGGGTTTCTTATCAGACGCAAAAGAATTTCCAAGATCTTAAAAGTCCATTCACGTTCTCGCTGGAAATGAGTAAGAAAATGCTTGAGCAGCACAACGACCTAGAAATGCCAGCGCAACCCCCGAAAATGAAAATTTTGATTCCAGATCCAGATAAGCCAGAGCAGCATGAGAGTGCATTCCGAGTATCTGGGCATCTGGGCGATACTACGAGTACCCAAGTACTAGGGCCCACTTCGAGAAATACAGACATACATAGATAAGCTGCCAGCGAAATGGGAGCGAGCGCAGTGAAAACAATTTATGAATGAATGAATGAATGAGCCAGCACAAATGGATATGGGCTGGTGCGAGTGTGTGAGTGAGATGAGCCCCTGCTTAGATAATGGAATGAATCCACTCCGCCGCGCCGCTCGTTCACTTATTTCCGAATATTTCTTATAATAACAACGAAACCTGTTTTCTGCCCTCAATGGGCGTTGGGATGGGGACGTGGAGGGCTAGAGAAGAACCTAACCCAAGTTGAACTTGCCTCGCGGCAAATGGGGCAAGGACACGGATGAATGTTGTTCAGCTGCCTATCTGCCGCTTGGTCATTTGAATAACAAAACCTTGAACAGAGGGATTCCCAGACAGGATATCGAATTGGGCTCCGAACTCAAGTTTCATTTACTATTCCCTGCAGCGAATCCGGCAAATCCTGTGAGTCCCACCGATGAATGCGGTTGTGTGCGACTGGGCAAATGCAAATGGTTCAACGTGGCCAAGGGATGGGGCTTCCTTACACCCAACGACGGCGGCCAGGAGGTGTTCGTCCATCAGGTGGGTACTCTTTGCTTGGGTGAAAATAAAGCCTTACCTTGATACAAGGTCAGTGTTATGTACTATCCATTAGCAGAATGTTGACTATGGAAAATCGGTATAATAATTTACTATAATTCTTATTATAAACGTATGTATGCAGAGCGTCATCCAGATGTCCGGTTTCCGATCACTGGGCGAGCAGGAGGAGGTGGAGTTCGAGTGCCAGCGCACGTCGCGCGGACTGGAGGCCACCAGGGTGTCCAGCAGGCATGGCGGTAGCTGCCAAGGCAGCACCTACAGGCCACGAATGTGAGCTCATACCCAATCCTTTAACTAATTTCCCCCATTTTCACCACCTACCCACCAACCACCCAACAGAAATCGCCGGACTCGCCGCATGCGCTGCTACAACTGCGGCGAATTCGCCAACCACATTGCCTCCGAATGCGCCTTGGGTCCTCAGCCGAAGCGCTGTCATCGCTGCCGTGGAGAAGACCATCTCCATGCCGACTGCCCGCACAAAAATGTGGTAAGTGCTCCTCTACGCTTCCCCAGCCCCATTTCGAGGACTAAGCCCACATCCTTTCGCAGACCCAAAGCCACAGTAATAGCAAAAGAAACAGCAACAATAGCAGCAGCAGTGCAGCCCAAGAGAAGAGCGAGGAGGCCACCTAGGAAGTCCTTGGACCATGGACTGGTAGTTGGAAGTTACAAACTTCGTTGACAAGTACAAAATGGAAATCTAAGAAAAAACACGCATCAAATCAAAGAAACCCACGTACAACAAAACTAGCTACTACATTTAGATATTAGCGGGATGAGACGCACCCCGGAAACAATCCTATCCTAAGTTTATTTCCTATTTTAACATTATTTTCTAGGAACCATAGTTGCTAAGGTTTTTCACTAGAGTACAAGTAAACGAATTAAGCTAGAGAGCATCCCTTGGTCTGCTTTTTGAAATCGGAGCTTTTGCACCCTGAGGGCAAACTGAAAGCTCTGTGCTGATAAGAAAGTCCTGGTCGCGAGTCACGTGGCCACTGACAACATTGAAGCTTTCCTTGGGGCAACAACAAACAGCTACAAACGGAATCACCATGAAAACGCAGAATCACTGTGTAAGCTTGGAAACCTGAAACCCGCCCTCCCGGCGCTGAAGCCGCCACCCACCACCCCCGGAAAGTGAAACAGAGTGAGCAGCAGCAACAACAAACGGATTGGGCGAGGACATGGCCAGGAGGAGCAGGGAAAGGGAAAGTCCTGCCTTTTTTGCTCGCTCTCTCTCTTTTTTTCTAGCTGCCTCTCTGCCTCTTGGCTCTTGGCCCTTTGGCTGTTTTTGTTGTGGTTTAGTTTGCAACATTTTGTTCGGGCTCGCTCTCTCGCGATTTTTGTCCTTCGCCAAGGAAGCAGGAGCAGGATACCCAAAAGGATGCAACTAAGGCCAGCGTCGAGCTCAGTCTCAGTTGATCTCTGCCAGAGAATTGTTGTGTGCAACGCGGCGGAATTTACATTTACAACATTTTAACACAGAAAAATATGAAGACCCAAAAATAAAGGACACTCAAGTCCAATCATCAAACTTAACCAAAAACAATAACTTAGACAACTAAAAGAATTTCAACAAAGTTAACAAAGCGTTTCAGCAACAAATTTTCAAGAACCCACAAGCCCCAAAACCAATAAATACAATTAAAAAATTTAAAATTACCCAAAGTAAACGGAAAAAGTTTGTAAAATTTTTTTTTTGCATAAAATGAAAAAGTTTTTCAACGCATAAGATATACAAATATGGAAACGAAAAATGCTGGCGAAAACTAAGAGTTCAAGGTTAAGAGAAAATCAGAAAATTACCTTTTTAACTGGGCAAACAATAATAAAGCATCAGCATCCACTGACAGAAAACAATAACAATAACAATAGCAGCGTCAACGTCATCGCATATTCATTTGGGCCAAACCACACACTCGTACCCACACACAAGAGCACAACAACACCAACACACCCAGAGGCACACAAACACACACACACACTGGGAATTTACAACCAGATTTACATGGGGAGCGCCTGTTATGTAATATCCTCCTTCTGACGCTGTCTCCTGTCATGTTCCAAGTCCTTGTTCCTTGTTCCCTGTCCCCATTTCTCGATTTCCCGATTCTCGCGTACGTGTGAGTGTGTGTGTCTGTTTGCGTGTGTGTGAGTTTTGGGGGTGTGGCATGGCATGCACCTCGGATTTGCTGCCCCTACGGGTGCTAATTTGATTTAACTCGCTGCATGGGCACGGCATTGAGACACCGCGACGAAGGACGAAGGACACTGGCCGCCCATCCCAGCTATTGGTAAATCATAAAAATAGGGACGCGCCAAGGTGTGTCTGCCCCGCGTGCCTTTTTTTATGGCATGCAAATCGAGGCCATAACAAAAAAAGAAAAGAAAAACACACGCATATTACGCATACGCCGCGTGCTCGATGATGAGATGGCTGGGAAGAAAAGAAGTTATTGGGTTGGGCCTAATTAACGAATGTGTGTCATAATGCGACAGGCGTTAGTAGGTCAAGTAGATGCGATGCTGGGCGATTGGAGGTCGCCGCAGGTTCGGTGGGGGAAAAGCTCTGGCCAAAAGGGCAACCCGAGGACGAGGACGGGAACGAGGTGAGATGAGTCGCGTTTTTGGAGAGCAAACTGGGCGACAAGCCCGAGTACGAGTGCGAGTAAATAAATAGATGGGCGTTTCTGGCCATTCAGGCATTATTGCACATTCGCCCCGTGGACTAGGGTTTAGGCTAATCCCCACTCGCATTTCAATTATATTGCATTTTTATAAATTCTCAATGTTTCCTCCACTCAATATCTTTCTCTCTGACTGTCGTTTGCACCACACTTTCACTTTTTACTTTACCTCACCCACATTGCGATTTGTACTCGAATTAATGTTTTTCACTCCCTACTCTTGCACAGGCAAATGTAAGAATGAATCTGTACTCTGTATCTGGCATGATTCCAACTAAGGAAAACGAAAACTCTAACCTAAATCAATTAATCTAAATAGTTCTCAAACGGTTTAAAGTTCCAACAACACGATGTACAAAGTCTAAACATGTTTAAAACTCCTACTTAAAACTAAAAACTTAACCGAAATCAAGGACACTTCAGTTAAAGTGCTAAATCCATAAGAAAACATCAATCAATCTTCCAAATAAACTAAGAAAAGGTAAGTGCCTTGGAATTTATTCCTAATATATAAATGTTTAGTTTAATTTTACTATTCTGAGTGTTACAATTAACGTTTAATGCAAACTTTGAGCACCACTTTCCACTTGAATGAAGTAGTTCAAATAAATTCAATTATTGTTTGTACACAGTTTCTTACGCTAAACTTTGCTTAGGGAGATCGACTCCACGACGAAATTAGCTACAAAGGCAGCTTTTCCACGGCCAAATTCCATGCGGGAAGTCCGCGACACACGTAAATGCAGCAGTTGTAGATATTCGGCTCCACTTTTCCTTGCTGTACGAGAGATAGGATAGAGCACAGGCTGCCCAGGTGGTAGTTGGGTTGATCGCTCATGGTGGGCGTGGTTTCCTCTTTTCCTAAATTGAAAAGAAGAAATCCTTATATGTCACCTAAATTGAATATAAATAATAGCTTACCTTTTATAATGCCATTTTTGAGCCAGGACACCCGATCGATATGTGTCCACGGCATCACTTTGTTATCCCCCGGCGCCAACCAAAGACTCAATATTGTCACCGAAACTGTATCCATATTCCCATCCAAGGCGGGCATGAGAGTGCCCACTATCGAAGGACAAAGAGCTCCGTGGTAATAATCATGGGCTCCATACAATGCGCTGTACAGGCCCGTGCCCAACATGCGTGTAGAATCGCAGCCGAATAGAAAAACCACGCTGCGTACCCGAGCCCGGCAAATTATGCGACCATTGACGTACTGCAGCCCAGAACCGTGACCTGCGTATCTAAAATTAAAGCCAAAAGTATTAGAATGCCATTGTTCGCTTGCAATTATATCTTACACAAAGCAATCCGCCTGTAGGGCCTGTTTCACCATCACCTCCTCTTTGGGAACGGTTTCAAAAAGATGCTGCCACTGGGAGAGCCAGTACTCAAAAAAGCTGCGCAGCCTGCGGCCGGAGTTGACCAAATCCGCATCTGGGTTTATTACACACATGCCACGTTTAATATTTGTTGTGTAGTAGCCATGCTTTATGTTTGATTTGTGATTCTGGAACAGGCGCCATAGGCAGTGCAGTGATTTGACGCGGGAGAATTCCTGCACTGTGACTAGTTGTTCCCAATGGAGGTGGTCTAGACGCTACATAAATAAGATGGTATAATAGATTATAGTTTAAAAATTCAAATGAACTACCTCATCAACCACCAGGATGATGGGAAATCTTCTGCTCGCCAGGGGCTGGCGCTCCTCCACTTCCGTCCAGTCGCTGGCCAATCCCTTGAGCAATTCGAATGCCGACTGGATCTCGTTTTCGTTGCTCGACAGCTCATAACAGATGAGTTTGAGATCTGCGGTGTCCAGTCGATTGGCATGCAGGGCCGCTTGAGAAAGCAAAACACGTTGGTGGCTACCCCATTGATTAACCAGACAAAAATCGTCAACACGAGTATATGTGGCATTGATTTGCTTTTGGACAACAGTGCAGTCATATCTTTTGCCAAAGAACAGAAAGGAATATGGAGATATTATGTCCCGAAAATCGGCGAGTAGTTTCTGGAGGAGGTAAAGTAATGATGATAAGATACATTCACATTAATATGTAGTACTTACTTGCAGAAAAGTGTCGAAACCATTCAGCTCCTCCCAATACTTCTGCTTAGCCTCTTTACCTTTCATGTTGAGCGGATCCACGGTTACCACTCGCCTAAATCTTTCCACCAGAGTGCTATACTCCCGAAAGAGATTGACCGTATTTTCGTTGGAAATTCTCAGGCAAATCGGTCCCAGTTGGGGGGATCTACAGTGTCGGAGCAGGGTGAGATATATTGCTCCATCGCTAGCAATGATCTCATTGAAAACGGAGTAGGTGGTGGCGGGATTGAAGCTCTTGCAGAGCTGGAGGACACACCATTCTTGTGGCAGATTATTGCATTTCTCTGAAATGCGAGTTAGACCCTCTGTAGGATTCTGCACATCCTCCAGGAAGTCCAGATACTCCGGTATTTCGTTAATGGGCTTCTTTGCCGGTTTCTCCTGCTCCATTTGCTGGAGGTACTTAATAATGTTCTGCAGGAATTTTTTGCTAAGAATTATGTTTGTAATTAGTTTTAAACGCGCTATGTTAGGATATACCACCTTTTGTAGTCCTTTTTCTCCAGTTTAGTGGCTGATTTGATCAGTTCCTCTGAGGTGGGACGCTGATTTTCCAGTTCCGCCGATTCGGTAAGGTAACGCAGATCGGTGGACTGGAACTGGGCTTTAACCTGGTAGTAAATGGAGTGCTCCACATTGCCATTGCGGTACTCCTCATCGGCGCGCAGTAAATTATATTCTGCAGATAAATATTAACATAACATCGTGTAGTTGCGGTGGGAATTTCGCAGTTTCTGGGTCTGTTTATATAGTTACCCTTCGCCTCGGGGCCAACATCTGCACTGGAGAAACCGGCCAGCATCTCAGCTTCACCACCGGTTTCCAGCATTTCCTAGTATTTATTATTTACTTAAATGTTTATTTTCAAACTCGAGTCCGCAAATTGCTTCCTCCTCTTCGGCCGATATCGATAGATGCCTTGTAGCCTTTACCAACACTGAGCTATCGAAGAGCGATGTGCGATAGGAAACTAGTTCACTTTGTGGTATTTTCTAGTACTTTTTTTGAATTGCGCGGTTATTATCCTAAAAAGCATTGTACTTAATAATAATTAAGTTATTAAGCTTTAACACTAATGAAATTTAATTAAAAATGTGAATAAATATATTTGCTTTTCCGCAAGCGAATTGGGAACACAATAAAAAGGCATTATTGATTACTGATAACTTGTAATTCTTACGACTATATTTAATTTTAAAGAATTAATGATTTTATAACAACCTATGCCTAATAAACTATAATGTTACGATTTAAGGCACAATAGCTTTCAGTACACCCGTTTTTGTTGTTTTGTTGTCCGCAAAAAGCTTTTCCCCTTGTTGATGTTTGCGGCCGTTCATTCATAAAAACATGAATCGAGATGAAAAGGTGCAAGAGATTGCAGGTTGGCCGGAAAACAGATGTTAGGGTTGCCACGCCACCTAAATAAGGATGAGCAGCGGAAGCTGCGCAGCAACCACACCCTCTCAAAATAGAGCCTTAACATCAATTAAATATTTGTCGAAGAGTTTTAGTGGCTGCATTAAATATATTAGCGCTATTTTCCCATCAAATACAGATTTATTCATTTCCAAGGGTCAACGCTTAGCCTTTAATGCCCTTTAGATTTTGGCAACCCTAAACCACACCCTCTAGTTGCCCTAAAAACCTTACGCAACAACAAAAGCCAAGTACACACATATGTACATATGTACATATAGGCGGCCAATTAATGCATTTGTGAGCCGAGATACAATATCTTACTTTTAGACTTTTGGTTAACTTTTAAGCTGGCTTTTTTGTTTTTAAATGTGTTTTTTTTTTCAAGACTGTGTGACGTGCGTCTGTATCTCTGCTGCCGCCTCTGCCGACGTCAGCTGCAAACTGCAGTTTTCTAATGACGTCTTTTGGAGGCAGCAAGAGATAACGGTATTTAACCGACGCGAGTGGGCGGCTCAAGCTTTGATGCCACGCCTATTTTTGAAATATAATTTTCAAGTATTTCTTGCGATTAAAAACGAGTTGTTAACAATATTCAAAATATGCAAAAACATTTTTAAGCCTGTAAAAAGTTTTAAGTGCAAGCGGCTAGAGCGAATAATTACCGTTAGAGAAGCTGCAGCTGGTCGCTGTTTTAACTCAACGAAAGCTTCGATAAATATTGAATTGGCGCAGGGGCATAAGAACCTTTACTCTCTTTGGTTCTGCCTCTGCCGCTACTGCGGCCGCTGCCACTGCCGACAGCGACAGCGACGCCGGCGTCAGCATCCTTTCTACTTATTAATTTTGATGTTGCTTTTCACTTTTACTTTGTCGGGAAACGTGCTGTTCAAGAACTTTTGCCAGTGTTGGAAAACAGAGGCGCGCTGGGCTTGATCCTTTAATCGCGAAATTTCTCGCTTGATTAGCATGATGGAAAAGAATAGGCACCACCCCCTACACCACTAAGCCAGCTCTATCACCAAGTCCCCTTAAAATTCACTGGCCTTTATCCTTTATGTTTTTTGGCTGCATTATTGATATCGCTAACTCGGCACGTTCGTTGTCCTTTCCGCCTAGCAAATTATAACATTAATATTACATTAACACACACGTACGCCAAGTCACACACCTACACATATGCATTGGGGAGACATTAAAACTTTCGCACACAGCAGCACATGTAACGAAAGGCCAAAAACAACAAGAGCTTAGCCACCCCAAAAACAAAAAAAAAAAAATAGCGAGAGTGTGTGTGTGTGGCACACATTCCAACAGTTGCAGCGACGTCTCGGTCGACTGCGCAGTCGACGTCGCAGCATCCCTCTGCATTTGAGCGACTCAAAACGAATTTCGAAGTCGACGTCGACGGTTGTGTTTTGTCGCTTTTTCTTGCTTCCAAAAAATAATAATCTAAACAAAATAAAGCTTTTAACTAGCACCACTAAAAATAGAAAATAACTAAGTAAATAAACGAGCTGAAATAATAACAACAATCCTGAGAAAAGTAATTTGAAAAAGCGGAAAAAGCGTAGCATACTTTTCAGCCCCAGTGGAAAAAACGCCCACGAGGCAGACGAAAATGAATTAATCAAGTAAAATTCAAGTAACAAACATTCCGCAACAATAAAAGACATTTAAGTAAATTAAGGTGTGGTGATTTATGCAACTTTTTTGAGGCACACACGCAGCGAAAAGAGAGGGGTGAAGGGGGGCGTTGAAGCCACTGCACATACCTCTAAGCTAAGCCCCCACACACACACACACACTCTCGCAGGGAGAGAAGCAGGAGCAGAGGCAGAAGAAGAAGCAGAGGCTGAGGGCATACAAAATAAAGGATAACGACGGAAAACCAAGAAAGAAATCGAAATTAAAATATAAGCCTGTGGGAGAAGAAAGAGGAGTGATGGAGAGGGGGAGGGGCAGCAATTTTCGGCTGTCGCTGTAATTCGACGCTCATCTCCTGCTCTACTTTGCTCTCTTTCTCCGCTCTTGCCCGCTTTCTCTTCTCGCCACCGCTTTGCTCTCCCGTTTCGTCAAGTGAAAACATTTCTTTTGGGCTTCGTCAAGTTTTGTAGGTATTTTGGCTACACGAAAATACACAGCGCCTTCATCCTTCTCGGTTTCGTGGCGAAAAACGGAATATCTCGTTATTTCCAGTCGAAAATCGCACTCAGACGCACCGAAAATTCCTAAAAATAAAGTGAAAAGTGATCAGTTAATAATTAACGAAATTGATTTCGAAAACATACGAAAAAAGCAGGCCAAAAACGAACATTTTTTCGGTGGGCCGCGAAAGGCGTTGCCAAATCAAAGGCCACAGGATAAAACAACAGATCCGCAACTAAATTTCAAACTAAATCCTAAACACAGGCACTAGAGCAAGAGGAAAATCCTTAACTACAAAAGATAAAATCAACTAACCTATACAAAAGTTAATCATACGCACCGTTAATAAGCACCAAGTGAAAAACTGACAAGAGGAGAACGCAACGCAAAAATAAAGGACAAACAAAGGAGTAAAACTCTCCAGAGAAGCAGCAGAAAACAGCAGTATCAGCAAAGAACATTCTGCTGCATAAATAATACACTCGACATACGTATACGCCATATAGGCCAGGACATACCAGCAGGATATATCACACACACACACGCACGCACTCACACATACGGACGGGCAGGACGTGCTCCTGTTCTATTATTTAACTGCTTTCAACGTCAGCACCGCGTTCAACCCGACGAAAGTCGATTGAAAGCCGCCTTCAACGGCCACAGCATCCCTCTCTCTCAGCAAACACAAAAAACAAAAAGGAAAACGAGAGAGCGAGTCCTGTGCCTGCGCCAGTGTGTGTGTGTGCGTGTGTTCGCGACAGCAGGAGCGACGTCAACGTCAATCCGCTCAATATTTATACATTGAACCGAGTCTCCAGGCCCACGAGTCTTGCGGCCCTCACAACGCAGACGCTCCTGGTCCTCCGCTGGGGCCCAAAATAAATAACATCTGACAGCTGCCCACAGTCCTGAATTCGGAGTCCTGAAAGAGCACTCTGCGGTTAGGGGCTAAAAAAGAAGCAGAGCCAAAGCGTGTGGCCATACAATTTCCCTGGGAAAACACCAACCAAACTGAACGCGATCCTAAAACGAAAACAAAACAATGGGCGCCAAGGAAAGTGTCGAGGCAGCCGCCAAAATGAACGCCGATGGTTGGGGCCATGTGGAGGTGTGTATTATTTATAAAAAGCAAAGCAAACAAACTAATAACACAGACATAAATTCCCAAATCACCAAACTCACAAGCAGTAGTAGTATTTTTCTGAGTATAAGGGATTTATTAAGGAGTTGTTTTAGTAACTTAAACATAGGGCTCTTTATTGTTGAGGGGTTCTATACTGATATATGGATAATTTCTATTTTGTATCTTTTGTTGACTATCAACTTAAACTATCTATGAGTATTGGTTTCATTTAAATTCCCCAAACAAAGATCAAGAAAGATGTATATACATATTTTACCAAGAGTCTCTAAAGATCATCAACCCGAAACTATCAAAAGAAAAGCCCCTTAGATTGTCAACAACTTGATGATCCCTTTCGATATGTCGATCATCGCCCCAAAGTGTGTCAGACCGACGATCCCAATTGCAACTTTAATGAGGGTGCCGAGTGGTGAGAGTAGATTGATTTAAAAATAAATTAGACAACAACACGTGCAGCAAGCACGCGAACTGCTCTCAGTCCGAGAAGACAGTTCCATTTTCCCATTTTCCTCATTTCAATTTCATTTTCATTCCCATAACCACTCCGGATTCCCATTCACGTTCCCATGCCCATTGTCGTATGCTGGTCCACTTGATGATCGCATGTGCAGATGTTGCTCGACCATATCTCTTCAAAGATCCGATCTCTCGAGCGGCCGGAGAGCTTGGAAGCAAACTTATATGTATATATGTGGGCGGTATGGGGCGCTCTCGAGACGCCAAGAGATTGGGAAAAAGAGTCTAAAAATCGGCAGAGATGAAAATTCGTTTGGATTTCGATTTTCAGTCAGTTGAGCTTGCGGCGTGCATTTGTGATGTTGTTTTGGCTTTTTCAAGACCTCGTCAGCCCCGATCCGTAAACCGCAATTCGAATCGCTTGGAAGCCGGCAACTGAATGGCCAAATTCGATTCATAAGAAACAACAAACAGGTGTCCGTGTGTGTCGCCCTCTGGGTCAATTGATGTAAACAAAAATAGCTATATATAAAATCACCTAAATATATACATATATCGCTATTATGTGCTTCCGTGCCAGTGAACAACAAGTCTGGCCGACATATGGGCCAGTCTGGGAATATTTATAAGAATTTAATCTACATAAAAATAAATTCTGCTCCAACTCACCTCGGATTTTGCATCCGCTGGGGAGTGCAATTCATCGGCGGCAGAGGTGGCCAAGAAAATCAAACGTGAAAACTTCAAAGCACATTTTCCGCTTTTCATCGTTCGGCTTGAGTTATGCATCGCTTTTGTTTTTGACACCTACACAACTTTTGTTGCAACGAAGGGGGAAATATTGCTGCACCAGCGTTCGCACCTCTTGCCTGACTTGATGATAATAAACTGCGGCGTGGGTTGCTTCAACGGTTTAATCTCACAGATACGCGCACCCAAAGACCTGAAACTTGTTGTGCGGCCCGCGTTGCAGATATGCCTGAGTCTTTCTCAAGTTTATTGCAGCTTAAAGATGGTATTTACCACACTTCTTTAACGTCCCACGAGATTTATACCGATCGCCTTGGCTAATATGCAATTCAAGAAAATCTAGAGCATTAAATTGTTTTTAAGATTTCTTTCTTTGTTTAGCTATATAGTTATTAGAGTATATAGATCGAAAAAATAGTGTATGTCTTAGCTGATTAAAGTGGAATGACCCTATGAGCACTTCTTAAATGAAGCAAAGAATATATAAAGTATCTGAAGATAGTAACCTAAAAACCAATAATCTCTTTCCACCTTTTGCAGCGATCGAGTCGCTACCACAACCATCGGCACAACCAGCGGTCACAGTCGCTGAATCGCGGACAGGCGCTCTCGCAGGCGGACGTGAGCGGCATGTGGTGACATCGGGGTGCCTCTGGTAAAGGTAAGCTCATGTTCCGTGCCCGATCCCGGCCAAAAACTAATAACAAACTAATACAACCTGCAGGATCTGCGGCAAGCTGCGCCAACTGCGCCATGGGTAACAAACTGAGCTGCTCCTGTGCCCCGCTGATGCGGAAGGCCTATCGTTATGAGGATTCGCCCTGGCAAAGTTCCCGTCGTCGCGATGGCCATCTATTGAGGTGGGTTATGGTCCTAACTTTCGGAACAGAACCACTACTTTATGTTAACTGTTGACTGCCGAAAACGAGGGCTCCAACCACCAACGCCACTACCAACAACTGAACCACAATTGAATTCGCTCTTTCGATAGCTTGTTTCAAACCAACTAATTGTTTCTTCTTCTGGTTTTTCTTTCTTTCACAAAAAAAAAACAAAACAATTTACCAACTTACGACCAAATCAAAACAAATATACACCTGAAACCACAAAAAAAAAAAACACAAACTGATGCGGCCAAACCTCCAAACCACCACAACAACTACAAATGTATCCTGCTTCAACTTTTCCTTCCTACCTCCGACTGCAACTACAACTACAACAACTATAACAACAAAATGTGTTCCTTTGTTTGTGTTTTACCAATATTCTCCCCTCCAACCCGAAAACTAAAATGTAACAATTGTGCACCAAATCCAAATTCGAATCGGAATCGAATCTCGAAACGACCCACCTAAAAACCAACTACCATCCATTGCTGAAACTTAATTAACCAACAATAGTTCGTTCAGGTTGTGGGCAGAGGTCTTCCATGTATCAGCCAGCGGAGCCGGCACCGTCAAATGGCAACAAGTGTCCGAGGATTTGGTTCCTGTGAACATCACCTGCATTCAGGACTCGCCCGAGTGCATCTTTCACATCACCGCGTACAACAGTCAGGTGGACAAGATACTCGACGTGAGACTTGTGCAGCCAGGTGAGTGCACATTGGTTGAGCGCCAATTCCGTGATTAACTTATTCGATCATCCCCAACCAAATACCACCCCTTTTCTAGGTACACGCATTGGCCAGGCATCGGAGTGCTTCGTTTACTGGAAGGATCCCATGACCAACGACACCTGGGGCCTTAACTTCACCTCGCCCATCGATGCCAAGCAATTCCGCGAGTGCTGTGTAAGTATTCTCTTACGGTCTGGCAAAGCAAACATTTTCGCATAGCGACGACAACAACAACCATGCCAAAACCCAAAAAATATATTTGAAAACAAAAAACAGCCAAAAGAAAAACAAAAAAAAAATATAAATATATACCTTTATATGAAAATTAATTCAAAACCAACCTCAACTGATACCGATACCGAAAAAATAAACCTCAGCCACCCCCACAACTAATACAGCAAACACACTAACAAAGTTCGGGCGGCGAGCTGTAATCATGCCCGCCAGCTGGAGCACTTCAGCTGAGCCACCCACCCCGAACCACTGCCAAAACCAGAACCACCAGAACCACCAGAACCACCAGTACCACCAGAACCACCAGAACCACCAGTACCACCAGAACCACCGAACCAACCACCCACAAAACACTCATGACACTCACTCACACACAGAGACTAAGACTAGAAAACACTGAGAGAACCGAGGTGGCGACCAAGATGGTGACGATTAAAATGATAACGATTATGATTATGATGTTGCTGCTGCCGCTGACGACGATAATAATGATAATAATAATGATTATGATGGTTACGAGCCAGTTGATGTTTGCTTTGCATATAAAACCCATCTCTCTAGCTGCTATGTACTCCAAATATCCATCATCAATCTCAAGGTTCAGTGCCGCAAAAACACTCGAACAATCTGAAGATGAAATCATAATTAAGCTCTTCATTCGCTCACTATCACCGCAGAGTCACGGTCACTGTCATAGTCACAGTCACGAACTACGTTTATGCCAATCACGAATTAAATATTTTGCAAATTTCTAATTGACCATGGCAGGTCAATAACATTCCAATGATATAAATAAAATTCAAATGCCTTTTAATGAAAACCTTTTAAATTCGATTCTTCTTTGTTAAAAGAGAATTTTTAAAATATTCATTAAATAATAATAAATAAGTGTTTAATAGTATGCAAATGAACAAACAACAGTGATCGGCTTTCCATAAACACAGTTACCATCGCCATCACACTGAATATCCCTCTGCATATCGAAAACTCTCAAAAACACTCACTGTTACATAACTCGTCGTCCTTGTACTCGCTAATTAGTTGAAAACCCAGACGATTTGAAAAAATTGGTTCACTGCAAATTTAAGACAAGTTTTGCGTTTCATTTCCAAATTTGTATTGAGTTGTATGTGAAAGTTTTGCGTTTTTCGTTTTCTAGTTTATGCCCATTGAGAAATTTGGCCAAGTAAAGTATAATCGTAGTATTTATATAGACACACTCACACACATGAAAACACAACACGCATACAGAGACATGTACCTGAAAAGAACATTGAAAATATAGTCAGAAATTGAGAAAGAAAGCTAAAGAATTTGAAAAGGATTTTTTGTCCGCTACCAAACCACCCATCCAACTTAACGAAACCTCAAATAATGTATATAACCCATCATTCCTTCTGGATCTAACAAATAAATTGTATAAATTTCCTAGAATAACAATGAAAAACTTATAATAAGCTATACTTTACCCCGCTGTGGTACTTAATTTCTGACCTACTCACTCATAAAGCTATCATCTGACAGATACATTTCAAACTGAAACTAGAACCCATCGATGAACACACTTATCATACGCCTATTAATATATAGATTCTAGTATAATGTAGTCAGACATGAACTATCTGGACTAGCCAAGTCTAATAATTGTTTCGTTTTCTTTTCTTACTTTGCGCATCATTTGTTGCAGGTGTCTTACATTGTAAAAAAATACGTTAGTATCGCTTCATATTATTTCTTTTCCACTGTGTACAGTGTACATCCTAATACACAGCCACACACCACTGAATAATTCTTGTTTCACCTAAGTGTCGTTTGATC
This sequence comes from Drosophila mauritiana, assembly GCF_004382145.1. Lineage (NCBI taxonomy): Eukaryota > Metazoa > Arthropoda > Insecta > Diptera > Drosophilidae > Drosophila > Drosophila mauritiana. Next base: position 5,518,543 of record NC_046669.1, read on the forward strand.
GCCGATAAAAGATAATAACAATAATAATGTTTAAAGTTTACATCCCCTTTAAACGAAAATCTCTGTTCAATCCGCAATGTCGGGCATGTGTAAGATCCTTCCATAATTGTTTCACACCACAACAACCACATACTGAGTGTCGTAATTGTTGTAAACTTTTCTGCTCTATGTGTCCACCCACCACAAAGACCACCCAACCAACGCCACCACCACCCACCAGCCCCAGTTTTCCACCCACTCTCGTTTTCACTATCAGTGTTCAGAATTCTCACCTGAAGTTCCCGGTCACAGGACTCATTTGTAAATGTGATTCATCCAAGTGCGAAGATGAACAACGAAAACTATCCGATAACACTGAACGCAGACAGACACACGCCACATATACAAGCACACACACACACACTAAAATTTGTTAAATGTATTTATATTATATATTCTTTCATTTCTTTTTCTCTCTTCTAATCATTTTTCGAAATCATTGTCGAAACACGCCAAACCTCAAAAACTATAAATCCTTCGAAATATTTCATTTTAAATGCATTTCATTTCGTACTTCAATTCGAAACATTTTCAAAAACTAACGATACCAAAATGAAAAAAAACCGACGGATGTTTCTTTCGAAATTTATGAATGATAAACACTCAACTCCAACAAACAACAAACAAAACTCAACAACAACTCAACTACAACAACAAAACCCCAAAAAATGCCCCGAATAAAAACATTCTGAATGTACACCTCGATTCTATATGAAATCTATTCTATATATGAACCCCTCGTTTTCCCCCTACTTCGAAATGCTTTATCTAACAATAATTTTATTTAACTACTCTCTAAATATATAATTATGTATGAATATATTTTCAAATCGATTCGTTTGCATTTTACGTGTGCCACAAAACCAAAAACTGAAAACCCGAAACTAAATTTCCGATAATAACTGAATGAAAAATTAAAAATTTCAATTCGACCGCAATGATGATCGATAAACAATGTATATAACTGTGGAATCGTACAAATGAAAATGCAAAAGAAAAACGCAAAACGCTTTAAAACAATCGCACGTATCCTCTACTACAATACCGTTACCTATCCCCTACAATCCGTTTCCGACGAGCCCTAATCCGATCCCCCCATCCCGAGAATCCTGATCCATCCTCCCCCAATCCAAGATCCCATGCCAGTGGGCGGTTTACGAATCGAAGCAATTTTCAAAAGTCCAAATCAGCGTCACTCCAGTGAGAGCTAGATTTGATAGTTAGGATCAGCAGTAGTTGAAGATATTGCGCATATATATATTCTTGGAGCATCATTTATCGCCTTGAAGGCGGCTTCCATGGAGGTTTCTGAAACCAAATCGAATCCAGTCGAATCGAAAATAGTTATATTCAAGCAAACGCACATGCTTACAATAAATTGTTCAAGTTAACCCCAATCAAAGTTGTATAATCAAAAGAAATGTTAACGTTAGGCTAAGTAAATGTTCAGCTTAAGAGAAGATATATCGCTTTACATAACTATCAAGTTATCAGTTACCAAACTGCGCTAAGCGCCCAAAAAAGAGATTGAGAGAAGATACCCAATGGCAAAACTGCTTTAAACGTCAAGAACCAATCAAAAGCTCGTTTGTGTCCCGCACACTCTACTACTACTACTTCCATAAACTGCTTTCACTATCTAGATATATTGTTGTACGCAAGTAGATCCAGGCTTTCAGCACCCAAAGTCAAGCTTCAAACTCTTCTATCTGCCACCCTCTACTATTGTTACTCGTAGAAGTAGTTCTCTAAGGTATTTCAGAAAACTATCCTTTCGTTACTAAGCAAAACACACAGACACGCCTACTTCGCCGAGTTCTGGACTCGTGCCACAGATCTCCAAGGAGAGTTAACCCCAGGTGATATATATACATATATGTATGTCCCCAAACTGGGTGTTAAGCGAATAGTTAGAGAGGAGACAGAGATTAGATTGAGAGTGAGGAGAAACCGCACACACAGAACCTTGTAATCCCAATCAACTAACCTAATGATAGTGCGACGTTTTACAGTCGCCTTCTTTCAAATTTTCACGAAAGGCCTCGTCGTCGTACTCGCTGAAATTGGATCCCCCCGGCAAGGGCAAGGTGAAGGCCAAGCGAAAGCCGCTCAGCACTCCGGCGTCGCCGTCGCGCGTCCGCCAGGAGCCCCAGTGCACCTGCATGTCCGCCGAGCAGTATGCGCGCCTGCGAACCGATCCCCGTGTTAGAGGTGAGATTACTACTCCATAAGACCCCGAGAAAAACACACACACTAAGATAAAGACAAAGAATGCAAGAGAGACAGAGAGCCCCGATGAAAGTGCTCGCCAGCAGCAGTTAGCCCGATTCTTGATTTGATTCCATTTTGAGTTTCCGACACCCAAGCCAATCCTCAGTTTGTAACTCGAACATTTGCGAACTCAGTGCTTAGCGACTAGGCGACAAGATCCACCGCATCCCCACCCATCAAAACTCACCGCCATCCTCATTGCAGGTTCATCCACTTTGCCGCGTAACGTTGGTTCGCACCGAATCACCGACGTCGACGGCCAGCAGCAGGTTGGCTCCGGAAAAGTGGTCAGTGCGGTGAGCAGCACCTCGCTGTACGACAACGTGGCCAGCGGTGGTCCCGGTACCAACCAGGGAGCAGGTGAGTCCAGTCACGGCATCTATGAATTCGAAACCCATCTAATTTGAATTTTTATCCAACCATTAGATACCCTGCCGCGCCAGATGAAGGGCGGTCAGCAGGATAGACAGGATGTGGCCAATAGCGGAGTCAATACCAACACTCCGGGCGTAATCGTCACCGGCGTGGGCAACGTCGGCTCCGATATGTGCGGCCAGAATCACGTGGGCTCACAGGTGGGCAACGATGACCCGGCCGCGTGCCAAATGGACATGGATCTCTCGAAGAGCGAGGGCACACAGGCCGGCGGCGGACTGCACCAGAGCGTGGGCACATGCACCTCCTCCTCCAAGGGCACCGGCACCCGCAACAAGGACTTTGGCGATGATATGGTTAGTTTGTTGTTGCATACGAAACACGGAACAGAAATAGGAGTCTAGAAAGTTACAGGATACATGTATAAAATCATTTTTCAATATTCGATAATAGTCAAAAATATCTTCCTTGGCATAAATTTACTTTAATTTTTTTAAAACCATAGATAGTTTAAAGCTGAATAGGCACAAATTGAAGAAGCACTGCCACCTGATTTTCGCTGTGTGCAGCAAACAAGCTCTGCCACCCACTAACTAACCACCTGCCACACCCACTCTCCGCCCACAGACACGCGACGCGCACTCGCACGACATGCACCAGCATAATGTAATCAACAACAACACCCGGCGGAAGACCAAGAGCACCGAGGACATGAACGTGGACACCAGCACGCTGAAGCGCATGCTGAAGCCGATGCCCAGCACCGAGTCGCCGGTGACCTCGCCGGAGATGGGGCGTCGGCGCTATAACTACTACAACGCGAATGCGGCCCAGACATTGGGCCACCCGCCGCACATGCACCAGCATGGCATGTCGATGGGAATGGGCGGCGGCGGAGGCGGCGGCCACCACATCATGAACAACAACACGATGGGCCGTGCCAGCAGTCAGTCGTCGCGATTCTCCGGCTCGAGGTGGGTGTACTTGTTTGTTTGTTTGGATTTCGCTTGCTTAACGGAGCTTGTTATTTCTGTCCATGCAGATCCTCGCATGAAATCGGACGCGGCTATCCGCCGCGTAATCTGTACTTGGAACTGGAGCGGGAACGCAGCTGCATCGAGGGTTCGCCGCCCTCGGACAATGTTATGTTCGACAACCAGTGTTATGCTACCACACCGAGCTCCAGCAATGGCAACTCGGATCAGGATCAATCCTACGGACAGCAGCAATCATCGGGTCAGCATTCCCAGCAGCAGCAGGGACCGCCGCAGCGTTCCTCGCGCCATCAGCACCATCATCAGCAGGCTCCCAATGTGACACCCACTCCGGGCTCACCCACTTCGCGGCTGCTACTCGAGTACGAGATGCATCTGAGGAACACTCTGGCCAAGGGCATGGATGCCGAATCCTACAGTCTGCACACTTTCGAAGCCCTGCTCTCGCAAAGCATGGAGAATCTGGGTGAGCCAACTCGATAGTCACGAGACTTGACCACGTTTTCGTTACCATTTTTTTGGTTAGCTCTTTATTCACCTATGTTCTCGTTGTTGTGGTAGCTGAGCATTTTGTTATTCCGTTTCTTTTGCTTCGCTTAATTGAATTTCTTTCTTAATTAGCTTTTGGGTAGCGAAATTCACTAGGAAACACATCAACCTGTCAGTTGGCCAATCGAACCCATGTCAGCGGCCTTTTAAAGTCAGGTTCTTGGTTTGGGGTCGGGTGAATTGCCTCGGAATGGCATGATAATCTGATTAAATGGGAATGAAAATGCTAGCGGAGATGGAATGTTCACTGTTGTAATTGAGAAGGATTGGCAGAGGCTTGAAAAGAGAAACTAGAATTTCAAATGAGTGTTGTAAGGTAAAAGCGACATTTTGTTCATTGTTTAAATCATAAAATCAATTCAATGAACTACTTCGTTGAAGTATTGTCTAAAGTCTTTGAACTACCAAAATGGGATCAGAAGGATTTTTATCAGAATTAATATACTAATATCCAGCTTATTTATTACATTTCACTTCAAACTTTATCTTTCGTTTTCCTAAAATGTACGTAATTTTGTCAATATTTATTATCCCGTTCTTTAACAATATACCATAATTGCTATCCATGTCACTTCATGAAATGCTCATTCATTACCTCTCCTCGCATTGCCCAACGACACATGAACATCAACAACCAACAACACCACGAACAACTACAACTACAACTAACAACCACAACAACCCAACAACAATTCAACAAATCAACAATCATCAGAATTCGCTGAAAGCCTACCCGGATCGAACCAGCGCAGCCCATATCCACTACGTAGGCGTAAGTAGTTCCATTCCGGATCCGCACGATCTCTTCCAGATTTAATGCTCTAGCTTGTACTCATCCGATCCCAGTTCGATGCGAATTGAAGCCATAAGTCGATTGCATTTGCCTGACATAGATTTTGGAATGCTTTCAATTAGGATTGAATTTGGATTTGGAAATCGAACTGAGCTAATCCCATTTCATTACATCTTTATCCACAGCCAATGCGAAATCTTCCACGCTGCCATTGCCGCCACATCGGCCATTGTCTACCATTCGCGATAAGGAAAGGGATCGCGATCGCGATGGTTACTACAGTGATCGCAATGAGTTGATCAGGGAGCGGGAACGCGAACGCGATCGTGGCTATCTATCAGATCATAATTCCAGGTTAGTAAAATTTAACAGCTATGATATTGAGATTACTAAACTAACTTCGGTTTTTATCTTGCAGTTTCTCCAACTCGCGATGCGCCTCTTGCATTGGCGAATCGGCTCGGGCCCAGTGGTTCCGTCACTCGGATGGTTGGCGTTCCGGAAGTTCCACTATTGGATCCGGATCGGGTCATGGCATGATGACCCAGCAGGTTCCTGGCTCCGGGCACAAGCGTTCGCCCTGGGATTCGCTGCCTTCATTGCGACAGGACAGCAGTCTCAACGATTCGGGTTACAAGAGTGCCCGTGCTGATTCTCTAGAACAACGGTGAGTTAACATACATTTTCATACTATATCATATATTATTCGAAATCATACATTTCAGTGCCGAGTTCATACGTCAGGATAGTTTGCGATCAGAGTATTTGAGCGATCGCGAATCACGCTACGGAATTGTTCAACAGGCTTCCATTGAGAGCACCGATTCAAGGATGTGCTATCTAACATCATCAGAGGTGAGTACTCTTCCTAGCAATCTAAATATCTAGATTCTTCTTCGTTGTGTGAATGTGAAATCATACCTTTTTTATATGTGAGTATCCAGAAAGCAGTTCTTTATGATTCCCTAAGCTTAATGAAAAAAGTCAGATAATTGATATAAAAATAATAACATCGTTATAGACTTCATAGCTTTCACAAAACTAAGCTTAAGATTTTTGTTGAATTTAAGAAAATGTTACTTCAAATGTATTAATTACAGGAAATCAAAAGGGGTATAGTGATTTTTATAAGTTTTGACTTTAAGTACAGTATTCCTCTTCAAAGCCAAAGAAAAAAGTACTAGCATTGTACAATATTAAATTTAACTCTGAATACAATTTTACCGAGAGGTTAGGAAAAAGTATCTCCACGAACCCGCTTCCTTGACCTCACCTACATAAATATTAGATTATTCACCTTAAGTAAAAGTCCCCAGCGCAGTCACTCCTCAATATTGCATTACCCACTCCCGACGGACTGCCACGAAATGTAATTTCCCATTCCCAGAGAATGCAGTTTCCTAAGCGGAGCGCTCAGCATTCGTCATAAGCCAGCATCCGACATCAATTGCTCAAATTCAAATTCTCGTTGGCGGCGGAGCCACGAACTCCCCGACTTCCATTCCGTTACGCCCTTTGACCCCACGACCCGCCCCTTTGTGGGCTGTGCTATTTATAGAGAGCCAACTGGGTCAACAGTAGCAACAGAAGCTGTAACACTAACAGCACCGACTCCTCTACCTTTCGAATGTTAAATCTGGCAGAGCTCAAGCCGCTGTTATATCCGTCATATATAATATATACATATAATATATATATATATAAGTATAAATATGCTATAGGTATATATTTTTTATGTATTTGCTTATTCAAAGCCGAAAAACGGCGCGGCAAATGAGCGGGGGAAAGTCAAATGCAGCATAAATGATATTTTTAGTTGCAGCCCCAAAGCTGACCCAGTTAACGTTGATTAAAAACAAACTGCCATACACACACACACACACAATCTAACACACACACAGTCGAACACCTAGAGAGCAGGACGACAGGCGCAGGACTCCCCAACCAACAACAGGATGTAAAGCCCCGAAATACTTTCTCTTGGTCTTCTGATTCCTTTTTTGCCCAACTTCCTGCGTTGATAGATGGGTCTGTGTTGATGGTGATGATGATGATGATAGTAGATATCCTCCCTCTTTCCGCCTACGCCCTCGCCCAGTGGGCGTGGCACTTGCATATTAATTGGCCACTCAAGGAGTTTGTCTAGTTAGTGCCAAATTTATATGTCGCCTTGACACTAATGAGGCCTGCAACTCTACTTGCATCTCGGTGGAGCATTCCATTGTTACACTGACACACAAAAGGGAGAACTCAATGTTCCTATTGCTTCTCTACAAGTTTTTCCCCCTCGATTTCCCCCACCGACTTTTCCAGCTTTTCTGCTGCGGCGCATGCGCATTGGCCGTGCTCTCGTCGGCTCGGCTTTCTGGTCGTTTCGGTTTGGTTTTCCAGGCTTTTCAGTTTTCCAGCTGCGAAAGAGAAGCTTTCGGCTGCTTCTGCTGCTCTGCCGATTTTCCCGCTGCTGCGATTTTCCCAGTGCCGTTCGCGCTCCGCTCCGCTTGCCGCTGTCATTGCTGCTCTGCTGTTTTGCTGTTTTGCTGGCGATGCGCTAACTTTTGCTCTGTCGTTTTATAATCAACCGAAATTCCGGGAAGCGTGTGTGGGTGTGTGCCTGCCTGAATGCCTGCCTGCGTACGTATACGTACCGTACGTGTGTGTGCGTGCGCGTGCCAGATTTGCAACTTACGAAAATATTGCAATAAATAAAGTTTCCGGGGTAGCCAGCTCCACAGACTTTGCTGCGAAAAGAGTTTTTCTTCGCCGAGCCGCCGCCACACAATGGAAAATTGTGTATAAAAAATTGTTTTAAAATTCAGCCATCGAGCGGCAGTAACTGCAATTTTCTCTCATGTACATGCATACAGCATGTGTGTGCATGTGTGTGTGTGTGTGTGAGTGAGCGGCGCTCCAAAGTATGCAACGTGTGGAAAAATTCACTTTATTGCAATTTCGTTGAACGTGAACGATAGACAGCCAAATAGCAAGCAGCAGAAAGCAGAAATCAGCCAGCAGGAACCAGCAGCAATCAGCAGCAACAACAATCAAGCAGCCTCAGCTCAACCAGAACTCAACGCGACAATAATAATAACAATAAAAGGAGAGCTACAAGCACGTTAAGCAAGTAAATGTCAATAAAAAAGGGCGAAAGCGGCCCAATAATGTCAGACAGTGAGTGAGTGTTTTATGTGTTTTTGTGTGTCAAGCTGCGATTAAACGCTTGGTTAATCTCCCCCTCAAGACCCGCACAAGTTGCTCAGTTACTACCCAGTTATGCAGTTACTCAGTTACTCGGATACTCAGTTGCCCGAAAAGAAAACAGAAAGGCATGCCCCCCATTCACATGATAATAAAAGTAAAACTGCCACACAACACACAGTGCGTATGCGTAATGTTGATAGGAGTGGGAAGGGGGGCGTATGCGTGATGCGAGCACAAATCTCGGACTAATGCAGCTCAGGCCAGCTTTCAATTAGTTCCCGGCCGCCATCGACAAACTGCAAAAGTAAGCCCCAAGAAAAGGTTCTGTGCAAAATAGAGCAAAAACTCGGCCAAATGCGATTAGGAAGAAACCACGTTTTCCTCCATCACGTGTGTGTGTGTGTGTGTGTGAGAGTGTGTGTACGAGTGTATGCGTAGATGTTGTGTTTTGATAAGACAGCCAAGTTTTCTATCGCAAATGTGTTTGTGGCCGCCGGCGATGTGATGTGCCTTTCTATGGCTGCCCGAAAAACGGCAACCATTGATAAATAAGTATGGTGATAATGATAATGATGAAGCCATTAGATAAATTGAATGGAAATGAAGAGGACGAAAGGCGCTCTGAAAGGTTTACTATTCCCAATTGATTCGCAGGCTTAGCCTGGCCATTAGTGACTATAGCTCCCAGGCACGTTTCCGCCGTGTGACTTCCTTGCTAGCCAATGACCACTGTACTCGGGCGCTGAGCAAACACAAACACACAGCTGAAAGTGCTGGGCAATGTTTGAATAATGTAAATCGCCTGCTGCCAGACTTAACATGCCGCTGAAAGCTTCGTGAAAGCTTTTCTGTTAAGTAAGCGAGCGAATGTAGCAGGAAAATGCGGGCCAGAAGGACCAAAAACAGGGGGGCCGCTGTCCTTTGAGGGGGATTTAAAAGCTTTGCGCTGTCCACAGGATGTGGCAATGTAAAGAGCATGGGATGGGTACGGGGGAAAGTTGGTCCAAAGGATATGCCAAACCGGGCTGCTGTTAAGCTCCTTATGAGCCCCTGTAATGGGAGAGTCCTGTCCATTGGCGTGGGCAAGTGTTCCTGCCATTTGATGAATTTTCAAGAGACGTTCTCCCTTTTAATTGTGAATTTTCGATACAATTCTCTTCGTGTGCCTGCCACCCACTTCATCAGTTCGACGAACATCATTAGTAGCTGAAATATTGATAGCATTGTATGGTTGGCCCTTGCCAACATATTTTTGCCTGGCTGAAAATAGTTTTCGGTGCCCGAAAATTTCTGCTGATAATATAATTTGACTAAACTGTCAGCTCATTGTGTGCATTCAACATTTTTTCTCGCCAACAGCGCACGAAAGTTTTCATGACACTTTGGCAGGCCAAACTTTATTTCATCCATTTTTTATAATTTTTTTAATATTTTTTTTTTCGTAGGGAAAATTGAATGATAAAGTTTTGCAAACCACTCGCTGCGTATTGATTACAACTTTTGCATTTGGCATTCAGCTCGATTGGCTTAATGAGCTTGCATAATTTAAAGTACTTAAATATTTACAATATTGACATTCACTTTATTTGCATTCGCTCACCCCAAAGTAAGAAGATAAAAAAAGACCAAAAAGGACGAGTCCCCGGGCAGTTTGCGGCCATCGGAATGATCAATCAAATTGATTAATTACCCCCCATGAAGCAACATCGCAAACAACACCAAATTGAACACATTTTAAATGCGTGGCAAGACATTAATTTATGCGACTTTATGGTTTTCCTGACTGACACCAGAAAGGAGCTGGCCCAAAATAAAGAAGACGCAGAATCCTGGGGGAGGATGACATTCATTAGGCCAAGACCAACGGCTATAAAGAAAAGGACCTGAAGGCGATTTTGAAAGATGAAAAACCGTGTAAACACATAAGCCACTTTGGAGCAGTTTTCGAGATTCGTAAGCCACCCACTTCTTGTGGCATGGCTATGCTCATTAGCTTTATGTCCTTATCGGGGGAATTCCCTTTTTAATTTTGTTTAATTTTCATTTTCGCACCTTTTTTTCTGAGTCACATCCCCGCTGCCGCCGCTTCCACTCGCTGATATCATTAGGGCAAATTGATGAGCGCGCTGCCAAACAGCTGAGGCCACGCAAAAAACAAAAGCTGAAAACTTTGTAGCAGGTGTGTGTGTGGGGGGAATCCCCGTGCAACGCTAAATCATTTGGCACAGAGCACTTCAAGCAAATTGACGTAGAGCAGGCAGCACAAAAAAGAGGGAAAACCAAGGGAAAAAGCAAGGAATATATCTGCACGGCGGATAAAAAGGGCCCAGCTAAGAAAAAGAAATGTTCAGACGTGGAAATTACAATTTGGCTAGAGACGTTGCCCCTTTACCCCCAACATTCCCCGCACGCTTGACATTCCATTGACATTTCAATAAGTGAAGAAACTAATTTTTGTATTACAAGCTTCTCGGGGAAAAAGTTTCTCATCTTCAAACTATTGCCAAGGCAGGCGGAGGATGGCTAAGAAAAAAGTGCAATATTAATTTGCAGCGAGTGCATTAAGGCGGACGGGCAAGTGGGCGGGGCCGTGGGTGGCTGGGGGTTATGTGGGTGAAAGGGGGAGAAAGTCTTCTGCTGCTGTCAGCGAAAGTTGGACGTGGACAGTTGGCCAAACTATTTGACACAAAAATAACAGTTTTCTTATTTGCCGCTGACCAACGAACTGAGTTTTTTGCCATTTATTTTTTCTAGTTTGATTCTTTTTTATTTCAGTTTTTGCCACGTATTTCTGGCTCAAACTTTGGAACTAAGTTCCATCCTCCTCTGTCTCCTTTAGTTTTTTTTTTGTATTCCTTCTTGCAACCGGTTAGTTAGACAGCAGCTTTGATACTCAGGCCAACGGCAAAAGAGAGCTGTCAGCAGAAGTTTGCGACACCCACACACGCATTGGTAACATATGGGGGATACCATATAGTCATATAAATATATCTATATAGGATTGGGTGTGAAATGAGGTAGAGCCATTATCTTCTTTTTTATTGCTGCTTAAAAACTGAATCAGGTTTAAAAGTATTTATATCTTAGGATTTCTGTCTAGTTATCCTTTAAACCATTCTTTCGCCTTAAATAACCATTTTGCACAAATGCATTGGGGATCCTTAGCTGGCCGCTATATGCCATATCTGTCATGAAGTGTGGATATAAACTGCAGTCAGCTTGTGTTCAATTCCATTCCCTATTTTTTCGTCCTTTTGCAACCGCTGCTGCTGCTGCCATCTTCATGCCAAATGACATTATGAAATGCTAAAAGCCTTGAGCCAAAAGTTGTCCAAGTACCAAAGCCGCTGCTGTGGGTTCGTTTGGTTTAGCGCAGCAAGCCCGAGTTCCAAAGGAGTGGGAGATGCCTGGAATTCATTTTCATTTCTCGATAATTCTTTTGGCTGCTGGCCGCATGTGGTATAAGTGAGTGAGTGTGTGTATGTGTGAGTAGCACATGGCCAAGTGCCGTGGGAGTGGCCCCTTTTATTTGCCCCTTTGCGGTGGCCAAAAAGCAGAAGCAGCTCAGAATGCTCTGGCCGCCATGTGGCTTATGGAATTTAAGCGCTTTTGCCGGCCAACCAAAATAATGAAACGAATCGGTTCAAGTTGATGGACACGGAAAAAGGGGTGGTAGTGTGGCGTTGGTGGGAGTATCTCATTAATTGCCCCGGGATACGAACAAACGAATAAGTAAGATACGAGTTACGAGTTTACCTGAATGTCCTTGGCTACTTTGGCATAATTTAGGGGTCTTTCAACAACTCAATGAGATGCACTCGACGCTCGGGCGCCCCCTGAAAAGGGATTTAAAAACACTTACACAACTTTTCACTCACAGTCCTCGCCTTAAGTACGCCCGAGAAGTTTCAAGCCGGGGCGAATGAAAGAAAAAAAGTGGCCCGAGTGCAGAAAAAGAGTAAACTTTGCACATGCTTCACAAGCAGAGTTGGAGTACAACTTTCCCTGCGCTTTCGCCATTCAGCGTGTCCATTTGCAAATTTCACAGAAATATAACGCCGAGTAAAATATCGAAGGCTTGACTTGCAATGAAAGGCAAATGAAGGGGGGGGCGGAGCAATGAAATCGAGAAGATTTCAGCACTTTAATCGAGGAGTATGAAGTAAAAACTGGGAGGCAGCGAGCTGCAAACCACGTAAGATGATATCATACAGAAAAAGTTAAAAAGAAACATCAATGAACAATTGAGTGCGGGGTGGTGGCAGAGTTGGTTGCCAGGAGGAGCTCCTGAAATTGGGCTGAAGGAAATGGCACTTTAACACACGCACACACACACACCCACGCGCTCTCAAGTGCAAATCAAGTTAACCGAATAAAAAGCCGCTTCCTGCCTGCCATTTGGCTTGTTTCGGGCTGGCTCCTTCCTTCAGTCGCCTCTTGATTTCTTCCTTCCTGCTGGGGAACAGGTCCTGAAATGGCAAACGATGTCGTTCCGTTGCGTTTCGTTTTCGTTTCGTTTGCCGTTGCTATTGCTATTGCCTTTACCTCCATGTCAAAAGATTATACTCGTGCAGTCATAAAAAATAATAAAATGTGCAAAAAACGCACAACTACACGGCGGAGTGGAGGGATATGGCTTGTGGGGTGTAAACTTGCCAAGGTTCACATGAGCGCACACATGGGTTCCTCCAGAGCCCCCACAATCCCCAACCCCCATCATCAACCCCCCACATACGCATTTCTTTGTGTGTAACATGTAAATGTCGTTTCGGCATTCGCGCATTTTAAGCTGCCATCCCACAACTGCTCAGCACCTCACAATTCACACACCCACACGCACACCCACCTGGGCAGGTGCAAAAAGAAGGGGTAAATCCAAGGAAGCGGCAGGAAGGGGAGGGCTTGGCGGGGTTTTGGGAACACGACCTTCTTCACCTCGACAGTTTCTCAGGCCTCATTTTGGCACCTCGACAGCTTTGCTCCTTTTTTGGCCGCCTGGCTGGCTGTTGCCCCGCGTAATTGGCATGTGTTCAGCATTTCAGCATTTCAGCATTTTGTACATTTTTCGCACAGTTCGCAGAAATGCCACGCCCTCGTCTTCGTCCCGCTCAGATTACCTGGTCGGCAATGGGGCTAAAGATATGAGAATATAATTAAATGTTACAACTACATATTTGCATCTCTTATAAAGCGATGTTTTCTCAACTGAAACTCACTCACCAGCGTGGCACAAAATGTCCTTTGAGGTGTTTCTGTTTGTGCTGGGGAGAAGCGAAGACAGGATAAAGCCATCAACTAAATTGGTCGGGTCCCCAGCTAAAAATATATATAAGAAGGTAGCAGAAAGACGGCCATTCCTATAACTTGAATTCCATTTAGCTCGGCTCTTATTGTTGTTGGTCAACAATTAAGGACAATGACAGCGGCAGATAAGTTAAGAAATTAAGTTGAAATTGAAATGCCCGAGATTGAGTTACCCCAAAAAGTTCTTAATGAGAAAAGCGCGCGAAAAGCGGCAGATTGCAAGGGCCAACTAACGAGAACTCGAATGAAAACTTAGGAAAATGTTAAACGAGTGTCCTTGTTAGTTACTAGATTGTGTACGAACTACAAGAAAAAATATGACAAGTAAGAAGTTTCTTTATCTCTAACTATCAATGAATTTCTATAAAACTACATCTATTGCCTTACAAAGAAATTTGTCACATGTGAAATTGATTTGATAGGCGGACTACAGATTTTTCACTGACATTTCCGATTCATTGTAATTAAATCCATTATATTCAGCTGTAAGCTTCAGTAAATGCAAATTGATATCGCTATAAAGATCTGTCAATGATATATGCAAATTCGATTGACTACTTTTCTAGGGCAATTAATATTTTTCCCTCGTTGGCCGCTCTGTAAACAAGCTCTGAAAAATCCAATTTGCATAACTTTTTGGCCCACATCAAATGCCAATTTATCTGCACAGGAGATTGTAAACTTTATGCGAGTGTGTGTGTGTGTCGGTTTTACCTTTTCCTGTACACCTATGTGTGTGTGTGTATGTTTGTTTGACTGTGACACTTTAACTAAAATATTGATATCAATATCTATACGCACACAGTAACCATTCTCAATTTCTTCTTTTGATTTTGCCATTGCAGGTAAGCTAAGCTAATATTCAGCATTTTTGCCTTGTGTGGCGGTGGTAAGTAAACGATAAATTTATAGAGCGAAGCTGGTATAAAAGAAAATTGCATACATTTTATGAGCGAACATGAAAATGTTGCTAATTTATAGTTGGCAATCACAGCAGCAGGAGGCAGGGTAAAAGCCAAGGGAAAACTCTGCCCGACACCTCAATGGGAGCCAATAACAAAGTTATATAAATGTGCCAGCTATATGTGTGCGTGTGCATGTGCATATGTCTGTCCATCTGTATCTGTATTTGTATCTGTGTGTCCTGCGACTGCCTGTGTGTTTGTGAGAGAAGCGGATATCCGCATGCAAGCCATAACTCAATAAACCATTGTCCACAGCCAAAGAGGAAGACGCAAAAAAAGAATATAAAACAAAGGCAAAACTAAAACCAAAGCTAGCTAAAATGGGCGTATATCGTCGGAGGGGAGTGGAGGGGGTGCTTTCTCGATGGGGGGCTTAGCAGTCAAAGATACAATCGAAATGCAGTAACTAGCAGTCAGCCAGGGGCGGAGAGGGGCTGCTTTAAGGGGGGAACTTGAACAGCCACTGGGCGGCGGGAGATTAGAAATGTAAACAAAGCCAAGGAGAGCCGTCGACAATTCTCCACTTCAGTTAAGGGGGCTTCCCCCAGAAGCAGAGGGAGCAGAGAAAGGGGGGTCTTGGTTTTCCAAGGAGGCCAGTCTGCGGGGTGGCAAAAGAAATAAACATTAACTGTAATTTAGTGGGGCATTGTGCTTAAGCGTCCAGTCTCGGATTCAGATTCCAATTCGGTTTCGCATTCGGTTTGCTGCCCTGGCTCCCTCTCGCTGCCTCTCGCTCCACTCGCCAGCTGTCTCGCTCTGAAATTATGGCCCCATTGTGCAGTGGCCAGCAGTCACGCCTCTGTCTGCCCCCCTTTTCTACACACCCGACGCCCCTGTCCCCGCTGCCAGTTTAGTTTCAAGTTGCACGAGGCATTTCGTGCTGGTCAAAACGCGCCAGGGAATCAGCCATGGGTGGGCCATCAGAAAAGGGGGGATGTGCGCTGCGAAGTGGCGGGGTGGAGGTGGACAGTAAGGAAGGAAGGACGAATCCTGGCCAGAAGGCCTGTCAGTGGAGCAATTGTTATTTGCCTGCCGAGGGGCAGTGGAGCAGAGGCGGGGAAGTAACAGCTTCCAGCTTCAGTTTCATAGACAAGTTCTCAGTTTTCGCATTGCCAACAATTAGGTGGCAGCAGCTGGAGAGCCGTAAGCCAACACTGAGCGAAATAACCCATAGAATACAGCTGATTTGATTGCCTGGAGAAGATCCCCTTCAGCTTTTTGCTGCGTGTAAAATCCTTTTGTGGAGCTGGCCAGTAAAGAAGTGGAAAACTAACAGAGTCCTGGCATAGTTCAAATACGAAATACGCCCCAATCATAACAACAACAGCAACAAAAGCATAGACAATGCTGGGCAAACTCAACAATAATCGACAACAATAAAAAGAGAAAAATTGTTGGCCATGCCAGGAGGAAATGGAAATGGAAACGGGATGCCAAGCTGGCCAGTTGAGCCCTCCAAGAATTTATCGAAATGAAATTGCGACCTTTTTATGAATATTGCATGCGAAATGAAGAGCCAGCGTGGCCCGCATTAAAAAGGTTAATCAAAAAGGCGAAAGAGAGAGTAGGAAAAAAAGGAACTTTTAACCAAATTGTTGCCAGTCATATTTTGTGATTTCTGCTTTTGCACCATCATTAAGGCAATTTCTAGGCAATTAGCTGGGGTTTTTCGCCATGCCCAAAAGGCTAGAAAATCTGAGCCACCCGCTCGGCGCGACTGTTAAAACCGCCTTTGGCCATAACATGGCTTTATTTGGCTTACAAAATTGTTAGCAGTCCCGGGGTTCCCAGGCTCGTGAACTTTGCTCATAATTCAACACCTCCAGCAGACCGGGCCAAACAAAATTAATAAAAATAAAGAGTGGCGGAGGCAGGGGCTTGGTTCAAAAAAAAAAAGAAAACAAAACAAAAGTACAACGAAAACGAGAAAACCTTTTTCAAATTAAACTTTTGCCAGCCCTCGCTCGAGTTTTCTCTCCGTTTCTCTCTCTTTCACTCGTGACCACTTGATGATGCCGCCCTCCGGTTCAGCCGGAAAAATACAAACTCGGCGGCACACTGATAGCCACCGCTTTTGCCAGCTTTTCCTCCGATTTTCCCCCGCACCTTCACTAAACTTCACTTCACCGCCCTTCCTCACAGGCAAAACCAGCGACGGACATAGCTTTATTGCAGCTAAACAATTTTCATAGGCTATCAGCGCGGTGTTGGCAACTTTTCCTCGAGTGCAGCAACAAATTAAATTTGCGCTGGTAATTGGATTTGAAAACACTTCGCCCTGTCCAGACTTCAGAATCTCTGTGTGTCGGCTGTATTTAATGCCGCCAACAGCCGCAAGGAAGCTTTTTTTGTGTCCAGCGGGAGGCTGGCGGCCTGGCAGGATATTCGGCAGAGCTTTGGCCTAGAAACACAGAGTCCGAGAGTTTGAAAACAAAAAAAAAGAAAAAGCAAAGCGAGGGCGACGCTTCAAGTAAACAAAATGAACTGACATAAAACCAAATTGAAGCGGCAAGTCAACAGTTTGATAATTACGAAAAGGTGTGGGAAATTGTAGGGGAAAAAATCGACAGGCATTTGTTTATGTGTTCTAGGTGACGGAAATTAAGCAACAAACGCCAAATACCCAAGACCGGAAATTATAAAAACGCTCAAATGCAGATTTCCGGGCCGCAGAAGGCAGCGAGTTCGATTGGCAGGCCAAGTTGCTTTGAATTTAATGGAAATTTATTTAGCTGGGTTATCATTTTCCAAATCGTTTGAGCTGCCGCCGCAAAACAAATTTCAATATTTTTCTGTTTTACCAGTCGTCAGACTTCAATTACATTTACAAGCGCTCGGTTTTCGTGAAATTCAATGCCAAATGGCTTGGGATAAAATGGCAAAAGCCATTAAATAATCTCACCTAAAGCGAGGGAAAACCGGAGAAAGAAAATTCATTTTTCAAATCCCAATCACAGTTATTAAATCTTTGCTATATGGTTATGGTTATTGTTGTGATTTGATTTTATGGTAATAGATGAAATGCGAGAGACAGACAGGATGGCAGAGAGCAAGGACGACGAACGAAGCTTTCAATGCCTGCGATTCTCTTTGAAACCAAAGAGAAGGACCTTCGTTCGCTCTGTTATTGTAGTTTTGATGCTATCGCTGCTGTTGCTGTTGTTCTTGCCTGCCTGCCATTTGCGCGCGCTCTGAAACACAAGGAAAACCCGAAAAAGGACGAGCGGGGACAGAGCGGAAAAGCGGTGGTAGGGTGGGGGGTTGGGGTGTTGCCACAAGCGGATGAACGAAAGAAAAACGGCCTAAAATGGTTTACTGACGTCATAAAAGTGACTTTTCTTATCTGGCAGCGTATCTGCTAGCGAAATGGAACAAGCAGGATGCGGTGGTCTAAATTTAAATGTCGCTGCCAGGGCGGCAATCCTTCACTCGCATAAAAGGAAAATAATTATATTTAAAGGCAATTTGGGTGGCACAGCCTCCACCTCCGGCCGCAGCCACATCTGCATCTGCATCTGCATCTACATCCACATCCACATCCCCATCGCCTCGAAGCCTCGAAATCCGTTTCAGCGCTTCAGCATCAGCTGCAGTGTCCTTGACCGAGTTTATGTAGATTTGCAAGGCTTTACACTGCGTGTGTTTGTGGGTTTCTTTCGCCCTGCATACCCTGCTCACCCCTCCCCCCTCTCCATTCCAACTGCCACTATATATTTATATACATATATTTGAGTACACATATATGCAAGTATTTGTATAATATTTAGCAGTCAGCGCCCGCTCACATCTCATTATTAACATATTTCGAGCTATTTTCTTATGGCTGCCATGGGACCGGGACTGGGCCAACGCTGCGTATGCGTTATATTTTACGATTCCTTCGTGTCTATGGCTGTTTCGGTGTTGGCGTGTGCGTGTGCGTGTACGTGTGTGCGAGTGTTTGTGTGTGGGCGTGGCCCGCCATGTGACTTATTTGAGCGTGTTTAAGCATTTGTGCTGTTGTGATTGCCTATGTTGTATAGTAGGGGGAACTTTTACTGTTGTACATGTAGGTGTGTTTGTGTGTTTCTGGCTGCCTGGCGACATTTGAGTTTTGAGGTGTTGACTTTATGGGGCCATTTGAGGCGCAGATTTAACGCCTGTCTGGATTTATGACTCAAGCAACAGAGTTTCGCCCCCCTGGACAAAAATGAGCAGGCTGGCAGGCAGTGGCACTAGATCGCTTTATTGCACCCACAAGCCACATAATTATGTTTGTCGTATAATCAACATAATTAAGTTTGCACACGTAATAATCAAATATTTATATCCATTCAATCAAATGCGGAACGCACACACACACACAATCTCAGCCGCACATTCTCTCCGGATGTCGAGATGACAACAGAAAGCTGTTACAAATTAATCCAAAAACTTGCCTCTCTCTGCGGCCATTCCATTATCCATTATCCCCCAAACAAAATGTCTCCTTCTTGCCGCCGCGATGAGCCAAGTTGTAGCAAAATAAATTATGCTCACGATTTGTAAAAGCTTTAATACGCCCTAGAGCCAAATCCTGAGTGCACACAGCAGGAGCAGCTATCCAGCCAGCTGGAGCGGCATCAGAAGCAAATGCACTCGGAGAAATAGGGCAGTACTTGCTAAGATCTTGGAATGCAGAGTTTGGGGGGAGAATGCAAGTCTTTCAATTTGGTAGGATTTTTAAAACTATTAATCTCTATTACTTCTATAATCCACATAATACCCCAATTATCTAGTTTTAATTACTGGCAGCTATAATCCTTATGAAGACATTACATCAAGTGGCCGCATTTTCTCGCTCTGTAGAGCATCTGCTGTGGTTTGACTTGCGTTTGCTCGGCTCCAAAGACAACAATGAATAAATTTAATTTTAGCTGCGGCCGACCTACCGCACATAACTCCAAGTTGTTGCCGTTGTCGTTGTTGCTGTCGTTGTTCATGTTGACTAAACACCTTTGAGTTGGTGCCTCGCCCTCTGGCAGCTGTCACACGGGTTGTATACGTTATATTTCCCCCAGCTCTACCACATTCGTTCTCTTTCTCTCTCTCTCTCCTTGCTCCGTCTCTCTCGCACCGAGTGCATTATAACTGCATTTTGGTTTTGATGACGTCGTCACCATCGTCGTCTGATTTGTAAATTATGCTTGGTTCACAGGGATTTCGCTGGGATCTCTTAGCTTTCGTTAGGCACATAACTCTTTGGGATATTCGAAGAGCGCAAGCTTTAGTCGTAGCTTTTCACCTTGCCCAACCATGTGACTGGCGAGAGAGCCGAAGAGAGCAAGGATGCTGGTCGGGGAGCTTTGCTGATTTTCGCTGATTACGTAAATAAAGGCGAAGCCTGGCAGCCGAGAGCGAAAAACACAACCACCAACGGAATGTGTGCGGCCAGAACTGTTATAAACAATTTCACTGGAACACCCGAAGGCACACTCGTCAGCCGAAGGAGCCGAGCCGAAGCTTTTCGCGACCCGAATCCTAGTGTTTCGCTCGTGTGCGTGTGCCCGTGTGTGTCTACACGAAATGGGGCGAGCAGAGCAGTCGCTGCGCTGCTGGAAGCTCTCCAAAAGAGAGAGTGAGAGAGAGAGAGCGGGTGAGAGCGGGAGTACGGTAGAGTCCTGCTGCTCCGGCTGCCTGGCATATCCACATCCTTTGTGGTGAAAAGTCAGTCAGAACGGGAACGTCGTCGCGAGCTGTGCTTGGTAGCGCTCTCTGGCAGCTGTGTGTAACGCCATTTTGTAACGCGAACGCAATAGCCAGTCTGTGGACTGTGCCCTGTGTCGGTCCACAAGTCCTCTCGTCCTTCGCCAAACGTCGTCGACGCTAAACGCTAAAATAAATCATAAATTCCAGCGTGTGTGTGCCGCCGCCAATCGTATCGTATCGTATCGGTATCGAATCGAATCGCATAAAATCAAATCAAAACGGGTCAGGAAAGCTGGGAAAAGTCCGAGAAAAGTGCGTCAGCAGCCGTTGAAGCAGCCACATCGCATCATCAGCGCTGAAAGTAGAGGCAGTGAAACTGAAACTGAAGCTCAAGCTCAAGCCGAAGCTATATTCCTGATGCCTCAGCGGGAGGCGGGCGGCAAAAAAGAAATCAAATTACAAAACAGCAACACACACACACACACACCCAAAGGCACACACGTCGAATCAAGAGCACATAGATACACCAACACTTGTGTCGACAGAAGGACTAACACACGCAGCGCTGAAATTGACGCAGACCATAGACCATATAATTTAGCACACAAGTTAAACGCAATAACAAAATAAAAGGAAAAGCAAATACTCGTAATACAAAAAATATACGGCAAATGAAAATAGGGAGCAGCGTATTGGTGTGTGTGAAAGAGTGTGCTTGTGAGCGGGGGAAAATCAAACGAAAATTTCGATTGTCAGGCCAGGCATTAAAGTCAAATTAACAAGTTGCAAAACCTGGCGCACCAAATGAAAATCCCGCCCAACAACAATAACAGAAAAAAGTGTTGAAAAATGCCAGAGCAGCTGTGAAGGATTCGAGGGGCATGGGGGCGTTGTAGGGGCTACAAGGGTACAGGCAAATACCAACGCACTTAACACATATTTACCAACACAGCGGCAGCACCCAAACACACACACACACGCACGCAGTCATTTGGGGGCACAACAAAAACAAGGCAGAAAAAGAAAAACTCGCTAAAAAAAAGTAAAAAAAAGTGGAAAACTTGAAACGCGCCAGAGATTCGAGTCGTGTCGAGATTCCATGTTATATTGCGGACTTGTTTTGCTTCTCTCTCGCCTTTGTCCCTTTGCATATATATGTAGATATATATGTACATTGCCCAGATATTTTTAGCACGCGGGCGAAAATTTAAATCGCCATCGAACGGCAAAAGAATAAAAACACAAATGCTGAGGCAAAAAAGAAAAACTTTTTTCCCAAACAGCTACGAACTCGGTGCGTGTATGTGTGCTTTGTTTTTTGCGTGCTGTTTTGGCCCACAAAAGTCGGGCTAATAAAATATCAACAAGATGCCCACAAATACGAATGCAAAAATAAAAAAAAAATAAGCGAACAACAAGAATAATAATCGTGCTGGTGGCATATTGAAAAGGCTGCGCCTTCTGTTGCAAGGATAACCGAGAGCAAGAAGAAGCAGCAGCAGTAGCAACGTCATACATGTGCAAGGATATTATCAACGTCATGCCTGTCGAAGTTCACACAAACACACACACGAATACAAGTGCAGTCTCAGATAAAAAGAGCAAGACAGGGACAGATAGCGCAAAGAGAGTGAGATAGGTAGCTGCTGCATTTGGTGTGGCACATTTTGTTGTTGCTTGTCCTTACCAACCATTAAACGTATTTATATTTATGGATACAGGACCCTCGTCCCTCGTGGGTATCTCCTTGTGCTAAACGCATTTAAGCCTCAGTCGATGCGGATAAATCTATTAAAAATAATTTCAACTAAAAGTAAATTATTCTCCAAGAGAATGAGATCGAGATAGATGGATCCTGGGTCGAAAGGCCTGTGGCTGGCCAGGCATTAGGGGGAAATCTAATTTATCTGAGCCACATCCTGCCATAAAGTCCTCGAGTGGATTTGCTGCCACATTTTCTCATTCCTCATAAGCCCTAAGAGCAAGAGTAACTTTTTTAGCTAAAGACTTCAGCCGTTTAAGTTGAGAAAAGGAGCTTTGCTACCTGTTTGGATGGCCAAACTACTATCTCACTGATCCCATCTTGACTTATTCAGGACTCCCACGCGTGCTAGGGAAATTTTTGAGTTGGGACCTCGCTACTTGGCAATTTGGAAAAGTTTTTGGCCAAGGAACAACAATCGAAACGATATAAAAATGTCATTTAACACGCCAAACGAGTCGGAGAGTGTAGCGAAAAGTTTTCCTCTTTTGGGGTGGAAGGAAATTAACTTTATTGGCCGAATCAAGCGAAAATCGCTAAACAAATGCGCCCAAGCACCTTTTCAAGTGGTGGCTTAAGCCGAGACTTGGGCCAAAGCCCTGGCCATCCTTATTTTCTCATTTCCCAAGTTGCCAACTAGTTGAGCCTTGCCTTGCCCTCCCCGTCCACACTCCACCACGCACACACTCACTCATGCAGTGCGGCATCTCCAGCACGCACACACTGTTGGCAACTAAACACATGGCAAATGTGGCAAACTTGAAACTTATCGACGGCTCTAATCTAAACGGGACAAGCTGGCCAAAAACTTTTGCCCCCGCCTGCCGAAGACACTAATTCGCAACTGGGAAGCCCATAGACCACTCCTTCCCCTCCCCCCCTCGACTGTTTTTCGCATTGTTCATGCGGCCCAGAAAAGTAGGCTATAAAAACTATCAACACAACTCAAGTTTTGTGGCAAGTTGTTGTGTATGGGATTTCTTCTTAGGTGCAGCACAGTTCAAAACATAAAAATAGGAAAAGTTTTGTTGTTCTATTCGGCTGTGTATTTTTAAGTTTTTTTTCTACCCCCTCCCCCTCGTGCCCCTGGATCATATAATCCTTTCACTTAACAAGCAAACTTTTTGGCAGCAGCCAAAACGAACGAAACCAAACGAAACGAAACGAGAGGAAAAAACTTTGGCAAACTCCTTTGCATAAACACAAACATGACCGTAGAGAGCGGAGCAGCAGTTGCCGAGTCATATCTCCGTGTAGATGTAGACATGAAATTTATGCATTTGCTGCCAGCCCGAAAAGTATTTATGTATGCGCTTATAAATATATATGCATGTATGCCCCCCACTTCCACAGCGTGTCTGTGCAGATAGCCAACAAATTTATGCTAGCAATATAACAAACAAAATATTTGCGCACGAGTTGCAAAAACTTTCTCGCAGAGCAACTTTAAAATAACACCGAAGAAAAGCTCCGAGAATTTGGCCTAAAGTAAAAAAGCGGGCCGCATGCAACATTGTTTTTTTTTAGCCTTTATATATGCTAATTAAAGCACCCACGCCTAGGACATACATATGTGTGTACATATGGGTGTATTTGTCAGGGATTATTTTCGTATGCAGCACGTTTTTGTAAAGTATGAGAAAGTCTAAAAAAAGATCTCACTGTGCCTGGGTAATCCTGTTAAATATCCGGCATCTGTCAAATAAAGAGCAACTTAAATGCGAAGGCTTAAAAATTGTTTTCGAATTCAGTAAATCCTTTTTGCCTTTTCGACATAAATTAATTTTTGGCGTATTGTTGGCTCTCCTTCTGTCCATTTAAACTTTGCAGTAATGCTGCTTAATTAATAATCACTTCAAAAGCTATTTCAATTGCATTGAAATTCACCAGATTAGTTTTGGTAGTGGTGAAACAGGCATTTTAAATAAATAGCAGCACAAACTTTAAAAGATTTTGCTGTAGTTGTAGGCTATAAATAAAACCACAACACTTTAAGCTAAATACAAATTTAATTCGGTCACTGCAGAATAATAAAACTCATTCGCAAAACCCCGAACGAACAACAAAAACTTCGGGTACTTTGTGATTTATAGAGCAAAACAAATATAATTAAATAAATCCTTGAATAAATATGTACATGAACGACACATACACACACTCACACAAGCCAAGTGATTTCTTTTTTGCCGCTCGCTTTGCTGGCAACAAGTAAAAATAATTAATTATAGATAAATGTGTGCGACGCGTGTGAGATAAATTGGCAAAGCAACAGAGCCAACAGCAAAACCGAAAACGAAAACGAAAACGAAAAACAACCCCTGCTGCCGATGTAATAAATGACTGCGCCGCAAAATGAGCTTTTAGTTTAATTAATCAAATGAATAATAATCAGCACTAAATAGTTGAGGCCAGTGGAAAGTGGAAAAGTGGCAAGTGCAAAGTGCACACACGCACACAAACACTCACACAAATGGCGGACTAGCGCCGGATGTATGGGATACTGAGGACAGGACATCGGCATCGTCAAGGACGAAAAGGACCTCGCCCCCGTTGCTGCCGCTGTGATTCAGATTCATTCTGGCCGCCCAACAAGGCAACAACAACAGCGAGCGCGGCGATCACAGCGGCGATCACAGCGGCAATAGTGGTGCGATCGGTGGTGCACCGCCATCTCTTAGTGGTGGTGGCAGTGTTGGTGGTGCGGCTGCAGGCGATCCTGCGGGTCCGGGAGGCGGCGGAGGAGGAGGAGGCGGCGGCGGAGTTGGTGGAGGTGGCGGTGCTGCTGGAGGAACCGGAAACGGAACCGGAGGCGGAAGCGGAAACGGAAGTGCTGGCGGGGCGGACTGCAGCAGCGACGGCGATCCCAAGAAGACCTTCTCGCTGCACTGCTGTTGCGTGATCGTCGACATCACACCAGTGGCGCATCCAGGAGGACGCCTGACATCGGCAACAACGGCCTCGGGAAGGGATGCGGGTGGAGCCGCCGCTGGCGGAGGTGGTGGTTCCGGTGGTGGCGGTGGCTTGGGCCTCGGCCTCGGCGAGAATGTCTCCCAGTTGGCCAGCCAACTCTTTCGCTTTGGCAGCAAAAAGCGTCCAGGCGTTTGCATCTGCAATGCCCAGTGCCGGCTGCAATCGCTGGGCGAGACCCAAGGCAGCCTGGGAGCCACCACGCTTAAGACCCATCATGGCAGCCTGGACAGATTGCTTCAAAAGGGAGACGGAACTGGGACAGCAACCAGTGGTGAGCGCTCGATAAGCTGGGTGGTAGATGGTGGTGCGGCGGGTTCTGGTGCCCTGCTCAA
Source organism: Drosophila mauritiana (assembly GCF_004382145.1). Lineage (NCBI taxonomy): Eukaryota > Metazoa > Arthropoda > Insecta > Diptera > Drosophilidae > Drosophila > Drosophila mauritiana. Next base: position 5,543,763 of record NC_046669.1, read on the forward strand.
TGCCTCCTCCGACGAAAGTGATGACAAGAAGAAGAAACTGGACGAGGGCAACCAGTTGCCGCCACCGCCACGCCCACCCTCGCGGTCACATACCAAGCCCACGGCCAAGGAGGAATTCGATCGGGGTGTTGAGGTGGAGAAGTTCTATCACCAGATCAACGGCGACATCTTCGAAATCACTCGTCGGGTGAGAGCTCGCGATGAGGAGACCATGGAACAGAAGTGCATCAGGCGGAAGGGATCGGTGCGACTAACCGAACCCACGGGACACCCCCACGTGCGGATTGAGCAGAGACCTCAGTTGCCACCGAGACGGCAGAAAAGTGCCGAGGAAGTGGCCACCATGCCAAAGAGTGCTCTGCGCCAACCGCCCGAGCAACTGGAGTGGTTTGATCGCCGGGCTCAACAGCGTCACTCCGCCCGATCCGCTGAAGGTGGCCAGGTGCGGGAGGAGACCATGGAGTGGCTGAAGCTCCAAAAAACTGCCAGTCCCATCCAGCCAGTGCGCACCTCCTCAGGTCCCAGTGAGATCACAGTCCTGAAGGACGAACTGCCCGACTGGCTGCTGGATCATCTGCCACGCAAGAAGGAGCGAGAACGGGATCGATTGCCTTCGGATGCGGACAAGGCTGTGGGTTCTGCGTATGCCAAGGCCTTGGCGGATCTTCTCAAGAAACCGCTGTCCCGACAAAGTTCCGGACCCTGTGAGTTCTCGCTGCTGAAAACTGATATTGTGGAGTGGCTCACCAAGATGCAGAGCAGCAGTGGAACGGAGAGGGGCAAGTCCCGTCGGTCGCATCATCGCCGGAATGGCAGTGGTGGCGATGCCCAGCCCCGTTCCAATTCCCAGGAAGATGCCCAAGATCAGTCGAAGACCAGCCATCGGAAGAGACACTCCCTGGGACACAGTGGAGCAGTCAGCGAAGAGGAACAGCAACAGCTCACTGCCGATTGGATAGCCTATCCTCTCCACAAGCTGCAATCCCTCGGAAAGCAACCTCCTCCAGCTCAACCACCGGAGAGAATGAGCATTCCCAGTGGCTATGCGGTGCCCAGTGCCCTTTCACACACTCCCCTATGCCAGCGGAGGGAGGAGCGTTCCCGGGAGAGAAGACTGCGGCATTCAGCCAGCGAAGTGGTGGGGAGTGGTGGGGCAGGAGCGGCATCCACATCAAACACCGCCCATCTGGAACGGCTGTATGCCAAGCCGCACAAGGAACGCTATCAATATGTACCGAAAACCAAAGAGTCAAGTGGTCGTAAGGAGCGTTCCCGGCGCCATCAGACCCAACGGTCCGCCACGGTCTCTGACATGTCCGCCCAGCGTTCCGGTGGCCACAAGCGCAAGTCCTCGAGTGCGGAGAGGGCTCCTCGTTCACCATCTCCGGGACCCTGTACGGATCCCGATTGTCCACTACTGCCCATCTGTACGGATCCGCACTGCCGGTACCAGGAGTGCCAGGCGAGGCAGTGCATCACGTCGTCGGTGAGCTCGGTAAATCTGGCCAGGCATCAGCAACTGGCGCAGGTGCAACTGCATGCAGTGCCGGCTCATCTGGTTGGAGCCATGGGCTCCGATGTGCCGACGACACCATCCACAACGGCCACACCTCCGCCGCCAACAGGAGGTGGATCTATAGGAGTGGGAGCAACCGGATCAGGAGCTGGAGCGACGAGCGAACGCCGCCTGGTCATCTGCCACGATTGTCGATCCTGTGCCCCGCTGCTCAGCTGCCGGAATCGCAAATGCCTCAATGCCGCCAAGTGCAACTCACTGCCTCGCTGTGCCGCCGACTTCAATCGCCTGCGCACCCAGCTGGCCCAGCCGCCCACCACATTGGATGACATTGAGCCGGCGCCACTGGACGACCTGGAGATGCAGCCACTGCCCTCGCCACCGCATCCACATCCGCACCATCACTACCGCAGCAATTCACAGCCAAACACCCTCCAGAGAGGAGACTCCGCCAGTTCCGCAGGAATGGGTGCTGGAGTCGGAGGGGCAGGACATGGTGGCTTAGGAGGACCGGGATCGGGACTCGCTTGGCTGGAGCCCACAACCACGCTAGTGCAACCACTGCCCGCCTATGTGCACCACTCGAATGGCAAGCTGATGAAGTCCGCCTCGGCTGCCTCGCTGAATTCCCGTCGACGTCGTCACAAAACCGTGCACTTCGGCGAGAATCTTCTGCGGGAGGTGTGCCAAAACAGGAAGCTCATCAAGACGGAGGCCCAAGTGCCCTCCGGTTCGGCGCCCATGAAGGCCAACATCCAGATGTTGTACAACTTCGTGGAGGGCGTGTTGAGCGCCTGGGTGGACGACGACGAGGATCAGGTGCGCTCTGGTGCGGAATCGGAGCCAGAGCACGGTGTGGTGCCCATGCAGCCGATCCACAGATGCAACCGCCTGCGTTACCAGTGCATTCGGCGCGTTGTCGAGGAGGCTGCCGACCTCCAGGGCACACTGAAACTGGGCAACTCCCGCTATCGCCATCGCCATTGGCGCAGCACCGCCAAGCAGTGCAACGAAATGTTCCTTCGCAAGGTAGGAGGAGCTGATCCTCTAGAGGATTCACTTCATTTATTCTAGGATTTGTAATCTTTTTATGAATGACCTAAGGGTTACACATCTTTACTGATTAATTCATATATTATTCTGCTATATGAAATGACAACTGTTTTGCAAACATGTCCTCTAATCCAGGATACTCATTTAGAAAGTCTTACTTCTAATCTTCGCAACGCCTTAGGCCAATCGCTTTTGTTGGATACTTTTGTCAGACCTGCTTTGAACTTTTGCTCCCGTGGAAATGAATGAAAATCGCGTGAGAAAATGTCGCCTTGGCAGAAAGAGCAGGGACCAATTTAGCCACGATCTCATACTAGTACCCACGCTCATCACACCGCGAATTCCTTCAGTTAAGTGTATTGTCTGTCTGGTACAAATTCATTTTGGGCTGCCTAACAAAACGTTGATCAAAGCCAAAGCATCCTTTTCACGCTCGAGCTGCTCCTGGGCTCCTTTTCTGGCTCCACAAAGGAGCAATAAATTAGAGCATTAGCCACCCATCCCCCCTCGAGCCAACGGCATTTGAGAAAAGCTCCTAACACACGAACAAATAGCATTCGTTTTTTGGGGGGGGCGGAGCGGGTGGTGTAAATGGGAATTGGGGGGTGGGAAAAACTGGTACTTGTATTTAGTTTTTCGGTAATGAATGGCATTGATTGCAATACGCATGAATCAAACGGCTTCAAAGTGATAAAAGGCCATTTGTCCGAAAAAGCTGATGGAATATTGAGAGAGAGAAAACTACGGTGTGAGTGGGCGTGGCCCCGGATGGGAAATAGGAATATGGGTTGCGATGCAGGAAAGTATCTGAAAATAGGTAGATAAAGAATGCCGTGCAGTGATATAGTATAGATTCTAAATGTGAGTAACAACTTCAGAATTCATTGGAAACACGCACGCATGTTGACTGTGTGCGTGTGTGAGTTTAATTTGCATCCTTGTAGCAACGTTTTGTTAACTTAACAAGCAAATAGATACATTGGTCAAGGGTTTCACGTGCAATGCTTGAATCTGCACACAAAGATACCACCGAGAATACACATATTCAAATGAGTGAGCTTCAATGGAGGGGCTTCAGTTGGCTTATCCACTGAATGGGTCTGCATATTAATTAATGGCCAGAGCTTCGCTGAAAGAGATTGTCCCGAATCAGAGGAGGGTATGCCGCGAATTGGATTTACCGGATTAAAGGTGGCATATCCGTGAGTTGCACCGTTTCCATGCCCCGTTGCTCTAATTAACGCTTGTTACCTGTCCACATGATCTGAATACCTAAATGTTTTATGTCCTGTGATTACTGCACACACACAACGATGAATCCCTTCCATGCCATTCCAATTCCAAGGTTGCCCGAGTCGCTTGTTAATTTTGATTGATTCAATGCTAAACAGTTTCACCTTCAGCCAATTAGGTGGCTCAGCTCAGCGCTGGCTGGAATATTTAATCAAATCGGAATGACACTGCAGGTTTACCACCTGCCTGCCTGCCACCCACCGACCAACCCACCAACCCACCAAGTGGAAGCCCCCAAACGAAATGAGCTGTGGGATAATTCCAAATTGATTTTCGCATTGCAATGCAGCAATTTGACTGAGCGATGGAAAAAAATAGACAACGAAACTTTACAAGTCAGCAGCGAAGGGAGCGCTGATGGATCTTGTCTGTATCTTTCGATTTTGGCCCAAACCACCTACCATCTATATCTCACCCTGGCAGATTTCTTCGTGTTTGAATCAATTTCGTTTGGCTAACAACATTTGCGCCGGCAACGAAAACTTCTTTAATGCCTCACTTAATCGCAGCAATGCCAGAAACGTGCCACAGCCACCGAATAACTTTTTCCCAGCAGGGACGCCAGGGTAGCAGGATGGATACCAGGCTAACCTTGCCACATGCCCCCCATCCCAATACGGTATATGTACACATATATGGCTATATGGGTTCCTGCGAGGTCGCAGCCCCTGCATAAACACTCTATCAAATATTGTAATTTTTGACAGCGACATATGAAAAGATTTTGCCCCATCAAAACGAAGATGAAGTCTGGCGGTCTGGGAGTGTGGAAGTCTGGGTGTCTGGTGGTATGGGGGTCTGGGAGAGGTGACAATGGCAATGGCAATGACATGGCATCCCCAGCTCATCTCGTCCACATTTGACATTCAAAAGTCATTGATAATTATGGCTGAAACGTGAACGACAGCCGCATCGAGGGATCACAATCAATTCTTGATTAGAAATCGTAACGAAAGCACCTGGCTCACCTTTGCGGATAAGTTTGGTGGGGGGCTTGGAGCTGGGATGTTTGGATGCTTGAATGCTCGGATGGACTATATGGAGGGATATATAGGGAAACCATCAGTGAGCCTAAGTGGGCGGGTTCGTCTGTGCGTAAATTGAATTTTGATTTTGCACCGATGCTGAGATATGGCGTATTAGGCCCCAAAGTAATCAGATGGCCAAAGTGATGGGGATGTGAATAGGGAGGGGTGATGAAGGAACAAGGATACCTGGGGAATGCCCCGGACTGGCTGGCATTTAATCTTTTGTGTGATTGTTGCTTGGCCGTGTTCGCAATCGTGTTCGTGTTTTGGGTTGCCCATTTAGGCTTACCCATGTGAGTGTTTTTGGGCCAAATCGGAAGGGAGCAGCAGCAGGGGACTGTCCTTAGGTGGAGGAACCATTGTCAGATTCAGGGATTCTGCTCGCCTGATGAAATTCAACGAACAAGTCGGCTGGCTGGCTGGCTAGCTGATGTACTACAACCTGCTGCCACTTTTGGGCCAATTAAAAATTCATGAATCATTTGACAAACTCCTTGGACTCGGGCCAATCCCTTCTGGGATGACCAGCCGGAATGCCAAATGCGTGGTAATCTGCTGTAAAAGGGTACCCAAAGTCCGGGCCACTTTAAATCGCCTAATTTGATTAAAAGAAAGGTGCCCTGAGTACAGTATATTTTTCATTAGTCCTTCAACTAAGATGTATCCAAAGAATGCTCCCTTAATATTCATATATTTTTCACTGGGTCACTCTTTAAGTTCAAGTGGCATATAAATACTAGAGGTTCCACAACCCACCCACATTTCAATTTCCCTGACCCATCCTGCAACAGTTCCACTCGACAGCTTCCGCTCGGCTTGATGATTTCATGGAAAACTTCATTGAGCAAGCGGAAACTATTTCGTTTTGGCGCGGAGTGCAGGTGCGGGAGTGTTTTTGAAGTTTCCTTTTAAATTTTCGCCCAACTCTTCGAGCCACTTAAAGTGACACGCACAGATATCGATTGGGTAGACATGCCCGTTCCCTTCCGTCTCCCATTCCACCCAGGTCCTCGCAGCAGCTCGTAACCGCTTTGATCTGAGCGGGAGGGAGTCTTTCGCTTCCTGGCCATCGTCAACATCATCGACAACCCCTCAGTCGCTAAGCAAGCCACGTCTCAGGTTGGGCTCCTTTGGTTATTTGCATGCCTTTGCACTGCTCTTCGATTAATATAAAATTTGATTAAACTTGGTCGCTCCGACCGATGCTGCTGTGGGTTAAGTACACATGACCCCGGCTGGCAAAAGACGGTGACTCTGCTCCACGGGTGGGACTTCCCAGCCCGTAAGCAAACATCAATCCCCCCAACCCCATTTGAATCCAGCAAAAGAGGAGGCAGTCAAATAAATAACTTGTAAAACATGCATATGAGCAAAAATGTTTGAAAATTGCCAAAACGTAAGCATGGGTGGGTGGGCTGACAGGCTGGAGTATCGTAACCAGGAGTAACCAGGAAACCGGAGAGGAAGAGTATGAGTTGGAGGAGGAGTACTCCAAGACCTGGTCGAAGGACCCCGGTCACAGGAAGCAGAGACGAAACGAATAAACACATTGTAAATTGATTTCCTTGGGAACTGAAATAAAAATGGCATGAAAAGCAAGTGAGCGACAGCTCGGGCGATGGGCAAAATGGGCGTGGCCCCGGTCGCAACGCCCACCTCGATTGAAACGAATGAATGGGCAAACCAATTTTTATTGCCACGCGGGACACGTAGCCCAAGCGCACAGAGCCGAGCCATCGACTTTGGTCTTGGCTTGAATTCCCACATGGACCGAAAGACTCCAGCTCGTCCTCATCCCTTATGGCCTCCTCCCATCGTCCTGCAGAGAAGGCAAAAATGGCTGAGTGGCGAACGGAAGGAAGCTGGGAGATGGTAGATGGTAGATGGCCAGCCGGGCCAAAGGCAAACAGAATTCAGTCAGTCAGTCAGTCAGTGAGTCAGTGAGTGAGTCAGTTAGTGAGCCAGTCGGACGACCCGGCTTTTGATGAAATAACATTGCCAAGTAACAGTTTGCCTTTCGCCATTTATTTCCCTTCTCTGCCAGCGATTCTCGCAGCCATTTTGTCAATTGTTGTCTGGGCCTGCCCTATCTCTATCTGTCGAGGTCCTTTGCCCCGCCCTCTAGCCTCATCCTTTTCGTCCACTAAAAATGCAGGCGAGAAGAGAAGACAAATTGCTTTATCGACGACATACGTAACAAATGTTGCTGTCGGCACTGACAACAGCAACAGCAACATAGCAGCAACATCACAGCACGGCAGCAGCAACCTGGCCATTATTGGTTTCAAATGGCGCTTCGTCCTGCTAGGCTTACCAGTGTATGCCATCCTGCCAAGCCGCTGCTGCTGCCAGCTAATTATGACTTAATTATTTCAATTATTTTCTCTTCGATTTATTGAATTTTATCGCCGGCAACCGAAACCTCGTACGTGTTGCTGTTGCCCAGGCGCCTTAATTAAAGTGTCTGTCCACATTCTTGATTCTTTATTCTTGATTGAGACTGAGGCCATCCCTTATTTCTTTTTTGCAGATTTCGGACGATGATCGAATGAGCCTAACTACCGCCGTTTCGGATGAAGATGATGGGGAAAGTGTCATGGCGTCACCATATAAAGCAAAGGCAACTGGCACCGCTGCATCCTCCTTCAATTGCACGGGAGCTGTTCGCAAAGCCGGGTAAGAAATCTGCTCCTGGGAATCGGGGAATTTATGCCCCCGGTAGATGTAATCTGGCAGCTGGAGATATATAGGGATAGAGAATGGGGAGGAGTGATGGGGTGTTCCTGGGCTGTGGCCAAACCTGCTCACGTCCAACAAGTCATCATAAATAACATACCAGTCGGTGGGTCCATGGGGAGGCTCCTCGGGGAGCATAATTTCACAGTGATTAAGGGTTTGGTCAGAGGTGGAGAAAGCAGTGGCTGGGGATTAACGTTATTATGTCCGTATAGAGGGTATCAGAGTTGCGATGGAGCCTGCACTGGTGGTAAGCACTGAAGCGAGATTAGGGTAGAAGCCCATAACTTTTATTTAATCATGATTCGTATTAGCAGCCAAGTCTGTATAACATTGTATTTTCGCACGTGACTGTCCTTTAGATAGCTTTTTCGATTTATTAATGGATCCACCAACTTTTTAATGGGCAGGAAAACAAAAATTGTGGCTAAAATGATTAAAAGGAAAGAAGTTTTAGTTTATTACCTAAACAATAAAATTTATATTTATAAAACTAGTTTTTGTAGCAGCAACACTTAGCATACTATAGAAAGAAATGTTAAGCCAGGGTATGGCCAGAGTCGACCCCTTTTTTATATACCTTCACCTAGGCTCTTATGATAAACTTCTTGAAGACTTATGTACGCAGGACATGCCCCCTCCCATATCGCCGTATCTTGATTAACTTGGAAGGTTAATGGGTTGATGGCGAAGCTGTTGAAGTTCTCCCAGGGATTACGGTGGCAGTCTCCTGCCTGGTCCTTCTGCCCCACAAACACCCCCCACTTGTGCCCCCCACTAACCAATGTGAACCACATCGAAATGTTTGCTTGCAGCTTCCTATCGGTAAAGAAATGGTTACTACGCAAGAAGCACCAGATCGAGCTGGCAAGAAAGCGGGGCTGGAAGGGCTACTGGGTGTGCCTGAAGGGCACCACGCTGCTCTTCTATCCGTGCGATTCCCGGGAGGGCCGGAGCGTGGAGGCGGCGCCCAAGCACTTGATTATCGTGGATGGTGCAATTATGCAACCGATACCGGAGCATCCCAAGCGCGACTACATCTTCTGTCTGAGCACGGCGTTCGGCGATGCCTATCTATTCCAGGCGCCCTGTCAGGTGAGTATCTTTATTGCAATGCGGATGGGTGTGGGTGATGAATTGGGTCGGTTTGGGTTGAGTTGCGTTGCCTTGCGTTGCGTTGTGTTGGGTGGATGCGAGTGCCGCAGGATATGCTCGCTCTCATTTCGAGCAGTCAATATCCAAGGGAAGTCCTTCAAGGAAACTTTGAAAGACTGGCCTTGCCGCGTCCGAAGTCGGAGCATAGAAAGATGGCAGCGCAAATTTGTTTGCACAAGGATATGCGAGCAGGCGGACGTAGGCGAGCTCAGCCCTCGCGGGTCCGAGTCGTCCTGCTCCCTTATAATCGCCAGCCTCACTGAAATGTATGCCATAAAGAAACCGCAAATGGAGATGCACTCTGAAAAATATATAGCCCTTTTGGACTTATTATTCATTTCCGATTGAGTGAAGACATTGCTAGTTTGTTAACAAATATAAACAAATTCTAAATTCCTTCCCGTATCAGTCTTATATTATCTTCTTAGATAAGCCTTCCATAATCTTGGGTTTCAAATTTTAAAGTCGATAGCTTGTGGCAGGAATTTTTCATTAAAGTCATAACTGGGGCACGACTTACAGAAACGAGTCCAATGCATATTTCTGCGAGTGTGCATAGATGCAGATGCAGATACAGGACGAGGACGAGGACATGGACATGGACGAGGACGCTGGCAAGGCGCTGACTGACGCAACCCGCAAAAGTCTCCTAAAGTGAGAAAGAGCCAGACATATACCGAACGAAGGAGAGGGCAAGAGATAGAAGGGCCCGGGGGCGGCTTAAAGTGTGAGCCATGATTGAGGTGGCGTTGACTGACTGCCAACTGGCAGATTGCCTTGAACAGCTGCAGTGGCAGCAGAAGCAGCATCCTTGTGGCAACCCTAAACTGTTACATGTCTCAAAGGCATACGTTCGGCATGGCCCCCGTCGTCCTTTTCGTCCTGCTGGGGTGCTGCCAACTCTCGCTGCCATGGCCCAACGTGATTTGTCATTAAATTTGCATAACTGATAGCCAGCGATGAGCGGGGATGAAATGGGTTTTGCAAATGGGTGGCTCCGGATGGCTGGGATAGCTTGGATGGCTTGAATGGCTTGGATAGCCTGGATGCCATTCGGTTTGGGGGACAAGTTCGACGTTTGGCGCTGGGGAGCCATGTCAAATTGCTTGCGGTGCATTTGGTCTGCAATTTGTTACAATGTTTCCTCTTTAACATCCGCAGGTTGAGCTGGAGAACTGGGTGAACAGCATACACAGCGCCTGTGCCGCCGCCTTTGCCAGGCATCGCGGAAAAACTGGAACGCTACACCTGCTCCAGGAGGAGATCTTCCGGCTGGAGAAGGCCATTGAGTCGGTAAGTAAATATAAATATGTTGCCATCAAGTGCGGAATATATCATCTATATGCGCACATATACATACACATTCAGGCCGCAAAGACGCAAAACCAATATACATTTCCCCATACACATTCAATGTGAGCTTGCGAGCGTGCAAAAGTATTCGTTGCGGTTTTTCGGTGCACCGAGCACCACCTGGAGAATGTCAGGATGAAATCCAAGGAGCACGGGCTTGGATTGCGGTTGCATTTCGCATTTTGCATTTTTCGTTTTGCATTTCGATGATGCAGACTCTGTTGCCGCTTTGTTGGCCCAGGAAATTGTTGCTGCTCGAGAGTTAAGTCAATTTTGCCAAGTGGCTGCAATGCAAAATGAATGGGCCCACACAGCCACTCGCATATAGGCATACAGTCATGTCAAAAGGGATAACGCTGCGTTTCGTCGCCGTAAGGCCGACTAAGCCCCACTGAATGGCATATGCAACAAATAACCCATCAATTGGTATCGCTTACGAATGCATCATCGAGCATGGCATTTGTGCAAATAGCAAATGGGATTTGAACTATTATGAATCGCACTGTACTGAATGCAGCACGCCGTTGAATGGCAGATGAAAAGCGAATTAAATTAGGAAACCCATCGAATGGGGATTAACTGCACATCAGTGCAGCAATGTGCTTGCATTTTCTTCGCAGCAGGGAAAACATGTTGTTGCGCCTGGTAAATGTTGTGAATATTGATGATTGTGATTTGTGATTTGACCCATAAATTGAAGAGCTTCTTATCATTTTACTTACTTATCAAGTGGCTAACAATCGTTGCCCTGTATTTAAGGCTAAAATTGCTCTGTCTAGCCAAATACATATTCTAATTAAATTTTAAGAAAGTTAAGAGAGAGGAAACTAGGTATACAGCTCCATAACTCTTTCGATACTCCATTACCTGACGCACTGACTAATGTAATCGACTTGAAAAACAAATTCCCACAAATATATCCTCGGCAGGACAACAATTTCTCAATATCACTCAACTCAGAAGTCAACTCGGCACAAAAGGCGACGGAACACAACAATCGCATTTCCCGCCCGCATTTTCCACATTCCCAACCAATTCCTCAGTCTCAGGCAAATCCCGAAAGATTTATGCCATTGTCGAAACGAAAAGTGCGGGGTGGACGGGTGGATGGGGTGGCCTGGGGAAAGTGCTTCTACTTGCAACTATTTATGTATTTGCTTTCAAATCAATTCCCCATCAATTTCGCGGCAAACAGCGTAAAATTCCTTGCACTGCAATTTATTTTCCTCTCCAGCGAAAACTTTTGTAAAAAGAAAAGCGGAAAGGGGAAGGGAGCTGAGTGGGTGGGTGGTTGGTTGAGTAGGGCTGCTGGAAAAACCAAATCAAAGTGAGGAAAATTTTTGCGCGGCGCAAATCGCAAGACAAAGCGAAAGCAGGCAAAGATGGAAAAACGAATCGCAAGAGCAAACAGAATTGAACTCGAGCTGAAACTACAAGAAATTGCACTTGGCCCACGATAAATGCTCTGGATAAACCAGGCAACTGGAAATCGAGGCAGAGAGATATGGAGCCCATCCAGTGGCCCCGCCATGGAAAGTAAACTTTATTTGTTTATTTATTTTTCATCATGTCATTTTCAGTTGCCCCCACTTCCCTACCACCACCACCTCCACCCACTTTTCCGTTGTTGTTTTTCTTCGCTTTTGTTGTTTGTTAGTTAGTTAGAAGGACTCCGAAAGACAATTATGTTGTCTGTCCTATCCTCAACAACTTGATTCATTCGTCTCTGTCGCCGGCATCGCTGCTGTTTTTCTATTTCCACTGCCTCAGTTGCTACAGTGTTTGCCGGAAAATTACAACTTCCGGTTATGGGAAATCCAACAAAAAGAAAGTTTTTCAAATTACTATAAGAAGTGAAGTTTGCTCAGCGCTAATAATTAATAGCCGGCAAATAACTTTGAAGTATTTTAAAACTATTTTAGCCTATGTATCTATGTAACATATAAAACATAAAACAATTGCATTGATTCTAATACATTTTATTTTTAAGATGCTTTGTGATTAATTTAACTACAATTGAATTTATATTTAAACTGAATTGTATATCCCTTTTTTTTCGCTGTGCCCCAGTTACTGCGCTACTTTTTCTTGGCGCCCTTTTTTAATTTAGTTTTTTCCTCCGCAAACTTGTAGTTTGATGTAGTTTGATGACCAGGTCGAGAAGGCCTGCGTTTGCCGTGCTCCTTCATCCATCTTGCAGTATCTGTCCCTTTGGATAAACCATAATTACTTCCTTGAACTGCAGCGTTTTTCGCCCCGTTTCCCTATCTCTCTCGGCCTGTTTGTGTTTACTTCGTTTTTTTTTCGGAAAAGAAGGCAGCAGCAGTGAAACAGCAGGGAAAGAAAACAAAAACCGTTGGGCGGAAGTCCGAGATTGGCATAAGAGTGCTCCTGGGTCCTATTGCTTCCGCTTTTCCTCATTTCCCCATTTTGTAGTCACGGCACTTGGCCAAAAACCAAACTTGTTGGATGAATATTAATTAAATGAGCCTAAGGACTGCCCGCCCATAAATGCATTTGCTGTTTGCTTTGCATTTAGCATTTAGTACTTAGCATTACTGCGCTCTTGCATTTGTTGTTAATTAATTTTCTAGAAAAATAGCAGAAGGGTCGCTGGGCTGAATGAAATTATGAGAAAGATGATACACTAGGCAGTAACGCAAAAGAAAAAGGTGTCACACCAACGCATCATTCTAGTTGCTCCTTTTGTGAGCGTGTGTGTGGGTGTGTGTGTGAGTGTTTGCGTGTGGGTGGGTCACCAAACGCCCACCACCCACCACCCACCGCCTCTTTTCTGTGAAAAGAGCAACAGTGTTGTCACTTTTTTCTGCCCCTCTTTGTTGTTGCTGTTGCTGCTGTGGCGCCTTCTTCTACTTTTGTGTGACGTCTACGCTTCTAGCTGCCAGCTTGTTGTTGTTGCTGTTTTTTATAGGTGTCACCTTTCGGAAATAATCATATATGTGTCAGCGGGGAGGGGCTAGGTTGCTGCTAAGGGGGCGTGGCCGTGTGGGGTCGAGTGGGCGGTTTTGGCAGCACTTCGCTTCGTTTGCTTTAGCTTTTCTAGTTTTTTCCTTACACCTATATATGTATGTATGCACATTTGGTATCCTCCAGCTGCTCCTTCTTTTTCTAGCTATCTATTTTTTTCTCGCATAAAACACTCACACGCACACACACACATGCACACACACAGATACACAATGCAGGACCGTAAAAAAATAGTAGTAGCTGCCCGAGCGCGTTTGGTTTTTCGTACGCTCTGGTTTTTACGCTCTAATTACGACTCCTACGACAGCAGCCCCTCCCCCGTCCACCTTTTTGCACCTGATGTGCAATTGCCATGGCGGCGCTGTCTAAACAAGGCTCACTTGCTACTCCTGCCTTTCAACCCACCGACTCCCCACCGACGCCCCTCGATGCTTTCAATTTGCAATGGCTGCTGTCATTTCAGCTCAATAGCAGCTCACTGCAGCGCCCCACGCCAGCCATGCCACGCCCACCAATCCCGGCCAGGTTTTAAATTGTTGTTTGCTGTTGCATTTTTTATAAACATTTTTATCGCACAAAAAACCGCTCGTAACGAACGAACGATTGCTCAAAGGCTCAAAAATATATATCACCCCAAATCGCACAATCAAAACTAGTTGTTTTCACTAGCGGAGAATATGAAATAATTCAGAGGTATTCATATTCGGCACGTATCCACAAAAACATTACAAAGTCTCCTTAAATGCATGGGTTTTTCAAATTGCGTAAGTGATTTATAAAAAAAATATATTTAAAGTCTTAAAATATTTCAACTCTTTAATTAAAACCACAGCCCTTGTGGCTTTAATGGCTTTTCTAATTGAAGTTAATTGAATCACCTTTAAATCTTTAGCATCGGATCGTTTCAACCTCTTTGACCCACATCACAGTAATGAATGGCTTTATGCCTTTAAACTCACTTTTCACACAGTTATTCAGTTATTTCATACATTTTTTAAATACCTTAACCGCAGTTTTTATTGCGGCCAAATGATTTTGTTGCGGCTGCCATCGATTTTAAATAATTGCACTAATTAAATGATGCAACAGTCGTGAATGGCGAGCGTAATGCGTTTTCTCTGCACTCGGCGGGGTGTGGCAGTAAAATATTTTAATTGCGCTTTATGAAAACATTTAGTAAATGAAAATTGTTTTTCTTGTCCGCTCAGCCGGAAAGTAGGCAATCATTTCAGATGTTCCGCCAGCATTGAAGATTTAAATTCCTTTTGCGAAAATTACTCCGCCAGTTGGACAAGCAACCAAAGATACAGATACAGATACACACTCGAGGGAAGCCCCAAAGTGTGCAATTAATTTTACAATAATTAAATTGAAACTCAACCGCACTTCCAGGCATCTCATATATACATATTATATCTTTTACTTGACTTTTTGCTGGCCAGCATGGTGTGTGGCGTGTCCATAAACCGAAAATTTGTAAACCAAAATTATAATGAAATGCATATTTAGTTAATTTTAACTTACACCGAAAACTTTACTTAATTAGACCAACTTAAAGCCGCACAAAATGTGAAGAAACTTCGATGGGCAGCGGGTTGGAAAGGGGTAAACAATGTCGCCCCTCCTTTTTCCAGCAGAAACCCCCATTTTCCACTCGTATTGTGAATTTTTTCGGTGTTTTTTTTTCACTTTTCCGGCTCTGTTCTCTCTTCAATATTTTTTAATGAAACCATAAAGTTTATAATTACCATAAAATTTACTTGTTCGGTTCGTTTTTGTCCTGAGGTTTCTTCATGATGGGGGCAAAAAAAAAGAAAAAAAAACTTTAGTTTGACCTGGCACACACACACACGCAAAACCATTATGTACCTATATAGTGAGGGGGCGGCGGTGATTGTGGGTGGGCGTGGCATTTCATAAACTAATGCCAAAATGGTAAAAATTTATGGCAAGAAATATGAGAAACGGGTTGAGCTGCAAAGTCCGGCACAAAAGGCATGGACACACATGTGAGTGTGGACACACATGTGTGTGTTAGTGTGTGTGTGGAGGGGAGGGGGAGGGGGGAGGGGGTATGACCCCTCTCGTTGCAGCTTTGTTTTTGGCCAAACGTGCGAATATTTTTGCAACTTTTGGTCCAAAGTTGCACAGGAAATGGGTCTGGCATATGGTTGCCACCGTGGCCAGAAGGACACGGGGACATCAGGACAGTGGAATAGGAGCGCCGGCCCTTAATCCCAGGACCCTATGCCCTCCCCCGCCCCCTTTACCCCAACTAACCCTGTGCAGAATGCGTTTGCTTTGGTTTTTGATTTGTTTTTGTTGTTGGTGGACGAGCAGGAGCAGGAGAACAGAGGCGTCTGTTCGAACGAGCCTGCTGCATGCAGATGCGAAAATATGCTTTATGTAGGCGCTGACACAGTGGGCGTGGCTGTGGTCAGGGGCGGAAAATTCAATTCAATTGTCAACAGCAACCAGTACCGAACAGCGAATAGCACCGAGCATCCAACAGCTCCCAATCACCCAACACCCAGGCCAGCTCATCCTGTGGCCACAGGGCTAGGCGCCAGTTTAGAGGTTTGAGTTCGGGTGCATTCCGGGCTTAGCATCTTTTTTGTTGGTATCCTGGCCAGCAGAGCGGGAAGAGGCCAGTTCAGGCCAGGCTCACCGCTCAACTGCAGCACTCACACGTTATATAATGTGGCATCATTTTGTGGTCAGCATTTATGCAGACCATATACAATTTTTCAGGCCTTTTGTTGACATGGCCGTGTCCGTGGCCCGCACCCACCCGTTGCGGTTTATGTAGAGTGAACCCCTGCACTGACTTTTGACTGCAATGGAGCAGCCATTTACTGCACAAGCCATGTCAAAAGTCATCTGAGCAGGTGGCTCAAAGGGTAGCGCCGTGCCATTGAACAACTCAATATCCTTTTGAATGCTGGCCCTGCACTTCCACCTCAGCCACCCACTTTAATTGATTGTTATCATGGTAGCAAAGTGGCGGGATGTGCAGAGGAGTGGTGTGGGCAAGGACAGGGGCCATTAGCAGTGGCAAACAAAATAAACTGATACCCGGGTCACGAGTCCTTTTGCCTCACTGCCGCCACATGATTATTATTTCAATCCATTGTTTTTGGTTATTGTTGTTTTGCTAGTGGTTTTGCCATTTCAAGCATCTTTGGCTTGTCATGCGAGATACGTAGAATACGTTGAGTACTGAATACTGAATGCTCAACGCTGACAACGGGGACATAACAACAATGGTAAAATGTATATTTTAATTGTACTCCCGAGTAAAAACATATATCAAACCAAAGCACGGCTACAGCAAAAGCAAAAACAATGCCAGAACCATGAACTCTCCAAACTCTCGACTCTCAAGCGGAAATGGCAGACCAGAGACCAACAACAAGACTAGCAATAATAATAACAAGTACATCTAGCAATGGCAATGGCAGCTCCCGACCAGCTTCAGATTCAGTTGACACACTGAGAGAAAAAAGTGAGCTTTTAAATTAGAAAACAGAGGCAGGCATCTAATGATTTCTATTGAAACGATATGTCATCTTTACCAAGAAATATTTTTTTAATGGTATTAGTCCCACGCCAATTGCTTGACACATCAATTTTATATATATATCTCCCAGGAGTAAAAAAATAAAAAATATCAGAAATTCCCAATTAGCTTTGACAGAATTATATTTATAAATAAAGCATATTTCAATGCGTCAAAAATAATTATTCCCCTGGAGTACTTTAAATTTGAGCGATGAGCAAGAAATAAAAATGTCAATCAGATTAATGTCATGATGACATTTGCAGATACTTCGATTTATTTTCCCCCAGTGTAGCTGCCTCACAAATGTGAGCTCTGGGACGCAGAGGCATCATTTGGGGGCAGAGGCAGCCTCAAGTGGCGCTTAATGAAAGCGCAACAGACAACGGCAGGACCACAGGAACACGACCACACGACAACTGAGCGGGACAGGATCTGGGGGAACCGTGGGCAGGGGCAGCAGCATGGGCGTGGGCAGGCAGGGACACGGACAGGGAGGACAAGTGTAAGAGCAGTAGATACAGGACAACTAAATAGGCGAACCGCAAAAACTCATCGTCAAGGAGCGACAGATACGGCCAGGGAAAAGTGGGAAAATAGATGGGGAATCCAACTATGCAGCCATAATAAAATTCACGGGAATTGAGATGAAAGCAGTGAGCACAGTCGTCCGTAGGACCTCAAGCCGATGCCGGATCCGGATCCGGGTCCGGGTCCATCCCCCCACTCCGGAGGAGTAGGAGGAGCCGCTCGAACTGCGGCTGGAGCTGTCACTTAGCGCGTGACATGTGTCAAAACAAGCGGCAACCGCAGCGAGACCGTGACCAGAGCCTCCTAGCCTGCTGCACAAGTGCATCCACGGCATCGTGGCAGTGGGAGTGCTGTTAATATCCTTCCACAGCAGCGGTGAAATGGATTTGGGCGGGTGGCAGACTGAAAACCTGGGCGTGGTGGCACTCAGTGTGCGAGTTGCCGAGGCGGAAGCTGCCTAAAACCAAAAGGAGATTGACTTTAAATTCAGAACACAAACCGCTGCAAGGCTAACGGACTTTTACAACAAAAATGCAAAATTTACTCAGTTAAATGTTGTTATAAGAACACCTTAAAGTAACCTTATAGAAATAGATTGATATGACATGATATGACACAATTTCATATTTTATGCTTGGCATTCCTGTTTGTAATATCTTTAAAAGCTTAAATATCTTCGTGGAACAGATAGCCTTTCGTGTTTGTCAAATATTTGCATTGCATGTGCTGCAAGCATTTCACTCTCTTGAATCGGACACCCCAATGGAGTTCAAACACCCTGGAGCGAATCGCAGTTCAAGGATCGCTGGCGGGGAGCTATCGTTTGCGTGATTTACACTCCCAATTGCATGGCAATTACATGTCCATTAACATTGCCATTAACCCTTGGAGTGCCTCCTCCAACGAGAGCAGCCACTGAGATGGAGTGCAGCACAATGGCTACAATGGCCAAAACGATTAATGGTCAAGCAGGCGAGAGCTATTTATGGCCCAGGAAGAGCCCATATTACTTTGACAAGGACAAACTGTTGCCTGCCCCAGCAAAGTGTCCTTCCAACCCAACCCCTTCCCTCGCCCGCCTCCACAGTTTTGTGTTGTAAATAATCACAAAACTCTCTCGGTCCCCGAGATAGTGTCTCTCTGCGAGCCGCCCAGGCTCCTTCCGGTTTGTGTTTGTCAAATAAGCAGCTTTCCTCAAGTGCCAAGTGCCATTGACAGCAACCCGGCGAACTGCTCCTTCGAGAAGGATGGTATCTCACCCCAAATATCCTGCTACAGATGTGTGTGTGCGGTCGCAGTGCATAATGGGATTTTGGTTTATTAATTAACCAACTTTATGTCTGCTGAATAGAGAGCGGAACAACTAGGAATCATTGGCCATATTTAGTGGAATTGAATTAAGTGGGGTTACACACACACACACTCATATCGATTGCCGCCACAACGCACACATTGTCACATTGAGCATACGTATGCGAAATGTGCAAATAAAATGCACAAAACTTTGATTTATTTCCACGTAAAACAAACATTGAAAAGGCTCAACGTCGCACTGTTCAAATACACACAAATGGGGGGCTATAGGTACGTAATCCCAGGTAGGACCTCTCCATCCAACGATCCTTTCGTCCTTTTGGTCGCTGCCTGTTTATGTGTACACATTCATTAAAATGTCGAACATCGAAAGTGCCTATTCAGGTTGTTGCCACGCCCACGGCACACGCACACACACACACACTTTCATTTGCATTGGCAACCTGCAACTGCAACAGCAACAGCAGCAGCAACAACGCGCAACTGCATCTGCATCTGCATCTGCAAATAATTGTCAGCTTACTGACTCGCATTCAATGCAGCAACAACGGCAACCAAAATGAAACAATCACGTGCTCCGTGAGATCTATGCAAGCGTGCTATAAATGCACGTGAAAGTGGGATCCAAAGTGGGGATTTCAAATGCTGTATTCTGGTTGCAGCACCGAAAAAAGTGGGGCGGCAGCTGCGGCGGAAGTCAAACGGTATTTGTAATGAAAACAGGGGCATGTATATGCAGCTCCCCGTTCGCTTCCCTTCCAAAAGGGAGCTTTTTTTCCTTGCAGTTTTGGTGCATTGCCAACGCACTTCAGTATCAGGGACAGGAGGCCAGAGCAGGCGAGAGATATTTGAATTGCGCAGGTTGAGGGGCGGGGAGCGATGGGGAAAGCTGCAAAATTTTAGCTGCACATGACGCGTGATTTATGTATTTTCGTCAAATGGCAGCCACCGCAGCGGCAGCAGCAGTGGGACAAAGCTGCCATGAAATGCTAATGATGCCATGACTCGGATGCTTTCATAACCCACCAACGAGTGTTGCACACAACCGAACACACACACGCTTACATACCATATACATGTAGCACAGTGCCCCGTCTCCATATATGCATATGCCAGCACTAACCCGGTTTTATGTCCTTTCGCCCCGCAGGATCACAAGCTGAAGCACATGGCCGAACTGCAGCAATCAGTTGTCACCGATCAGGAGACGCGTCATCAGATCCAGACGCAGATACTGCAGTGGGAGGAGAATCTGGAGCGGCTCCACTGCGAGCAGTTCCGGCTGCGCTGCTACATGGCCTCGCTGCAAAGTGGCGAGCTGCCCAACCCGAAGGTGAGTTATGGCCCCAAAAAGCGGCCACTGCCGTCGACCAGTGCCCCCAAATTCAACCTGTCAGAGAGATAAGTCAAATGCAATTAATGGCGGAAGCACTGCCGGCTGGCGGCTTTATAATTCATCCAGAACGAGCACCCTAGTTCGGGCACAAAGTATTGCCTACATTTTGCGGCTGTTATAGACGTGCCCCGCGTTGGTCGCCATTTATTGAAAGTCATAAAGGCCAGTTATAGTGAATTATAGCCTATTTTTTGTTAACAGTAATATAAGACAGACTATAATTATATTTATATTTTAAGGCATTGGCGAGCTTATTAAAAAAAGAATGAAGTATTTATAAGATTCAGCTATTTTTAAATAGCACTTCCTTGTTTTGAACAAAAAAAAAGGGAAAATACAATAAACATGATAATCACTGTTCAATGGCTGTACGATTCCGCCCCAAAAGCCACCACAAGGCTTAAATTAACCACGCTTCAGAGAAACATCAAAAGCAGATTCACAACCTGGTCGAGAGCTTAAGACCGGGACAATGGCATCGTCCCAAATCCCTCTAACAACAATTTACCCCGAAACCCGTTTACAATTCCGTTTAAAACCCTTTACGGGTTCGAGTAGTCTATAATTACCTCTACCTATTTTCACAATGGATGGGGCAAAGCCAATTCACTGGTACGCTTTTGGAAAATCAAAACCCAAACATGCACAATTAATCTCCATAACAAAAGTTTAAGCGTCTTAAATAGGCTTAAAGGCAACCTTCGCTGGCGCCAACTGTTGGCAACCTTAGAAGGATTTGCCAGCACCGACTGACTGAATGACTGACTGACTGAAAGGGTTGAAAGTTGATTGCGCTTTTAATGGCAGGCTGAAACTGGGGTGAAAGCTGGGGGTTCCCGGCGGGTGCTGGGTGGTAAGTGCAGTTGTGTGCCTGAAAAGCAACATTATTTATTATTAATAACCACAAAATGCAAACAACTTCAGCACCTGTGAAGAGAACAACTTCAGTCGACTGCAGAATGCCAAAGGCTTATTTGCATAGGTGTACGAGTGTACGAGTGTGTGTAGATGCTCTGCCTGCTTTTTAATGCTCTTTGAAAGGATCGTAAATATAGCGAAATTAGTTGAGGGGCACTGGCGGCGAAACTATGTATATGCCAAATATAACTTGTATTCACATTTCATTTTCAAACTTCTCGCATTCGTCACATATATTCAACAGTCGCTGCTGACACACGTGTCGCGCCCCACGAAGAACACGCTGAACAAGCTGGGCGTGTTCACGGTCTCCTCCTTCCACGCCTTCATCTGCGCCCGCTCGCCCTCGCTGCTCAACAACCTGCTCGCCGGACGCGGGGCCACCAAGCGGCGACCGCCGATGCTGTCGCGGTCCAATAGCGGCTCCAGCCGTCGCTCCATGCAGGTGAGTCCAATCTACAGGTAGACACACTGGCATAAAAGTAGCCTAGCAACTGGAAAAGTGGTCGTTAAAGTCTTAAATGTTACAACTTAAATTCTTACAATTTTTAACAACAAATCATTCACTTTGCTAACTAAATTCCCCAATTTATGGCGGCTTGCCTCAAATTTCTACAAAGTAACATTTAACGAAACTTTCCTGAGTTTAGGCTTACTTTTTGATAAGTGTATGTATATAAACATTTATGTGTGTTCACGTTTGGTCGCCGCATTAATGTGTGTGTGCATTTATGTGTGGCCACGGGGCGTATGGGTAATAAAATTATTTCAATTTTAAACGCATTTACGGCGCAGCTCGTGACTGTTTGTGAGTTTATGGCTTGTTCTCTCTTAATGTGCGTCCGTTTGTGTGTGTGCGAGTGTGTATGCGTGTGCGTGTGGTGTATATGTGTGCGAATAATTGAATTTTTATTTAAGGCAACGGAAACGGCATTAAAAGCTAAATTGAGCGCTAATGCTTAAATGGATGGCCACCAAAAAATATGTCGTCCGGCCACGCCCCTGTCCATTAGACTGAGCTGTTTTTGTGTATTTTGGCTTTATAATTTGCATTTAATGGCCATCAAAAATTACAAAAAGAATAATGAAATTTATGAAGGGTCTGCCTGGTCTCTCACTCTTTTTCTCTATTTCTGCTTTATTTTTTTTTTGTTCCCCTCGAAAAGAAAAGCCACGGCAAAGAGAACAAAAAGAAAGCGAACCCAAGTTGACTTGGCAAAGAAAATATTTGCATATTTTAAGTGAATAATGCAGGAGTCCATTTCAAATGGTGATCAAATGCCGCCGACCCCCACCCCTGCTAATGACCTCAACACAATCAAATCTAAATCAAGTCGAGAAGTGGTCCGTTCGCAGGACATGCGAAAGGAGCTGTTTAAATTCCAGCAAATAGCTCGCAGGCATTATGCTATATTATATAATAAACCCGAATGTCGACAGTCGATTAGCTGTGGAGCAGAACTCACTTGTGCCGTTTGTTAAGCCTCAATTAGTATAACCAATTTGTGCATATCTCGTGTTTGTAATGAAATTCATTTCATAAATTCAATTTATTTCGATTACTGACAAAATAATCTTGTGCACAACTCGGATTTCGTGGCGTTCACTCTCGGCTTCGCTCTGCCCGGCATACACTTCATTTCCAATTAAATTTGCCAACGCTGCACAATTGCCTCTCATCCACACACCCCCCACCCCCTGCATTTCACCTTCTATCAGCAGTCACGCTGCCACTCGGATATGAAAAGCAAAAAAAAAAGAAAATAGGAGGCAGGGAGGAAAATACATTCACATTCGGCATGGCCAGGGAAAAACAAATGAAATGAAATAACATAAATGAGAGGACCCAGTGTGCCGTTGCGTTGTAAATGCCCTGCAAATTCAATGAATTTGAAAAATGTGCATTTGATTTGGTTCATATATATTTTCGGCCCAGTTGCCCAAACTCTATCTCTACTGTCGTGTAACTGCATTTCACTTGGCCATTTACCGAACATGTCAACTGCAATGCAGCTGAAATTGCAACTGCAATTCAGAAATGGCAAATAAAATTAAAGCTTTCCAAAGCAAATTATCAACGCCACTATGAGGCAACCGAAATAGCCAACTCGCAAAAGTTGAAAATACCCTGGCTAAAATTTAATTAAGCTGTCCATCGACAACGGCCAGAAAGCTGAAATTTTCCTGGCCTTAAGGGGGCTCAGGCTCAGTCAGGGACAATCAAAAGTTAATTAGTCAGGAGAGTTAAGTGTGCGAGAGGCGTTCGTGCAGAATTAATCGTCTTTCAGGGCTCCAAGCTCTCCGGCAAAAACAGTGCAAATCTGATGACAATTGCTGCTCGAAATCAGGAACATGTTCACAATGGAAATCATAAAATTGATTTTTAAGCACATACTCAATTTATCTACTGCTGCCATTGTCGGTCTTCAATCGGTTTACCCAATAATAAACAATGTTGGCATTTAGCCATATAATTTTTAAGCTAACATGCCAGTTGGTAGCTCTACACTTCTGAGAAATGAAAGCTGAATTTCACATATGTATGTATTTTTCCATGAATATAAAGTCGATATATAGTATTTGGCTGGGCAATAATGATCCCGTAATCGATATGCAAAACTGTTATGCAATGCAAATGTAAATGCGGAGGTTCCTCGTCACTTCTTGTAGCTTGTAGCTGAGGTATCCAAGTGAGAAGCTGCCTTTTCCAACTGCCAAACTAATTCAATTGTCCTGCTTGTATGAGGGGGTGTATTACCTGGACCAGGACCAGGACCTCGTGCCGTGGATGAACTGCTGCTGCCAACTTGGGCGAACCCATTGCCAATGGCTGCCAATACAAATGCAATTTCCAGTAGCCGACAACTGGCAGCTGGGCCACCTGATTCGTTTACAGTTGCAGTTCGTTGGCAGCAGGACGAAAAGGAAGCAAAGGAGCAGGGGCAGGAGCAGGAGCAGCAGGAAGCCTCATCACGGAGTTAGCATTGGATGACGATGACGTTGTGGAAACGGTTAAGCATTTTAACTGAGTTTTCTTCAAACTCAACTCGATGCGGCAGCAGATCCCGCCTGCAGTTTCAGATCCGCGACTGCTTCTGCACGTACACTGAGAGAAAACATGAGCAGTCAAATCTTTAAGCTTATGCCATGTAACCTGCAATCGAATAACAATATAGCAACAGCTTACTTTTGCCTTATACAGCATACATTTCCTCTCAATTATGGAATTTGAACAGTTTTTCTCTCAGTGTTTCCTTTACCGGTGCCTCAGCTACTGCCAGCGACATTTTTCATTACATTTCAGAGGGTCGCGGGGCTACGACTGCGGGTACCAATGTGTGTGTTTGCTATTTTTCAATTTTCACTTCCGTGTGGCCATATTCAAGAATGCGCACGACTATGGATGGATTGAGTGTATGGGGGCTATAAAGTATAGCTGTATCTGTATCTGTATCTGTAACCGTAAATGTATCTGTGTGCGGGCCTCGCAAATTCCTGCGCCTGACTGCTTAATGACATTGTACGTGGCTATGTATGCGAGCGCTTGTGTGTGTGAGTGTGTGCGTGTGTGTGAGTGAGTATATGTCTGTTTATCCAATCGAATTTTCTGCCTTTTTCCAGATGAATTCACGTGACGAACCGGAAAAAACTTTCAAAGTTGCAATGCCCGACAATGCTTACTCGACAGTTTATCTACGTGATGCCATGTCTGTGGAGGAATTCCTCGCCAGCGCCTGCGCCCGTCGCAACCTCAATCCCATGGAGCACTTTGTGCGCGTCAAGAAGCGACGTGACATGGAGGATCACAATTACTTTGTGCCGCATCGCAACGATCTGATTGAAAATTATGTAAGTACATAATCAAAGCCAGAATGTGAATATGCCATCCCGCCACCAGCTGCGAACTTAATTCCATGGAGTTTCGTCTTGGTCCTGATGGCGCGCCAACTCCAAGTTCAATTCAACTTATCGAATTTAACTTGGAAATTGCATGTGGAGCCGTGCAAATGGAATTTTGAAACGTGTCCTGGGTGAAATATTCAAGGAGATGACTCGGAATCACTGCTTTCGATTGCACTTTAATACACATATCGGCTCTAATTGTATTGCTCCTTATATATTTGATTATATTCATATCAATAATGCATTATAAAGTGAGCTCCTGTTATTTTTGGAAAACGATGCTCAGTGCATTTCCTTCTTCTTTACTGCACATCATTAAAATTCAAAGAGGCTTAACTCGGAATCTGATACCTTTAAATTAATTTGAGGTATAATAAAGCTATTCCTTTTAGGCATCTTTAAGCTGGCTTTGCAAATAGGATTAAAAAAGATTAAGTTTAAATTGAAAGTAGACAGGAGCTGTGTGCCCTGTCTAGTTCCTACTTAAAAAAGAAAAACTCTTTCAAAGTACTCTCAACAATTTTCACACCGAATAGTGTGTAGGTAGTTTGGGTTGTTGGATAAATCCCTTCCTTGCTGCTAAAAAGCTACTGCCAACAAAGTACCCAATTTCACAATTAGCTCATCTCCACACCCACTACGCCCATTTCTCTTCGATTTCCAAAAACATAATGCCATAAATTATGAACTTTCCCGTTGGCCATTTCCCTTTTCCCCTTCACTTGGCACACGATTAGTCTAGGTGAGACTTTAGCCAGCTGCCAAGTCAGCCGCTAGCTGAAAACTTTCGACCCGCCCCGCTTCGCTCCGCCGAAGACTCCTAACAATTCGAAATCTGAACTTCGACCTCAACAACAAGCTAGTAAATATTGGCCCAGCCAGGCCAATTGGCAAATGGCAAAAATGTGCAACTGCAACTGCAAATGGAGTTGGAATTTGAGTGGGTTTGGTTTTGTGGGAGGGGATGGCCGCTTTGGTGGGCTTGATAAAAAGTTCCATTCGCCGTTGGCAGTTCAATAAATTTCGACAACAACTTGAGCAACTCGCAGTAACTCCACTCAATCAATTTCTGCCCCTGCCCCTCACAAAATGATTGCCAGCGAAACTCGGCTAATTTGGCACTTAACTTGGGCACTCAAATTCACTTTCCAGCCATCTGTCCTTCTACAGGGATAGAAAATATATAAAATATTCACATATATCATATGTAATCGCGTCTCACTGCTAAAATATTAATAAGTTGCGAACTATATCTTCCCCACAGCTTCATAATCACGAGTTCGTGGAGGTCTGCATGAAGATCCTGTACCAGGTGGAGCTCCAGCGCACGACTCTGGAGCAGATGTGGGGCTTCTCCGTGGAGGCTGAGCTGATCGAGAATGCGGAACGGCAGGACGAGCTGTGCTGCTACGTGAGTCGCGTGGAGGACAAGAGTGTGGCCATGCACAATGGTGAGTACAAAAGAAAAGGACGAGTTCTTTGCCTTTGAGTTCATCATCCAGGCGACATGACAGGACGAAATGGGTTTTGACACAAATCGCATTCAGGCGATGAAATCGTGCATTTAATTTATGCCACTGAGGTGACGCAGCGGTACGCAAGGAAATGAAATAGAGTCTTTGTCTTCGTCTCCAAGGATTGGTGGCTCCATCTCCAGCCTCCAGCATCCAGTCCACTTTACTCTACTACTCAACTGGCGCCCCGAGCGAAACAATGTGGCCCAATGTTGCCGAGCTAAATTATAAAGTGCCCAGGTAGTCGGCCCCCTGCCTTTGCCGCCTGCTCTTTTCTGTACATCCATGCTGCTGCTTTTATATTTAAATGCTTTTCACTTTTATGTCATAAAAAAAAAAAGCAAAAAAGTGAAGAGCACAAGACGAAACTTGAGCAAACTCACTTTGGTCTACAAGGGAGTCCGAGTCGAGTCAAGTGGAGTTTGAGCCCGAAAAGAAAGAGAGGGCGGAGGAGGAGGAGCTGAGGGATCCGGAGGAGCGAGAGGAGCTCCTCGGGGCGTGCAATGCGAAAAGTCAACTGTCAGCGCTTGTTCCACCTGGTGAATGGGTGGGTGGGTGGCCAGGTGGCTTGACGACGATGATGGTGATGAGCAGCGCACTCGAAATGTTTGCCAGGTGTGGGCGACGGTGGTTTACTTCTGCTGCGGCAACGGCGGCTTCCAGGTCCTTAAAGGGGTTTTCCTCGAGTGTAAGCCGTCTCAGCATCCGAGATCCCCACACCCCTCACTACGTCCTGTTGTTTTTCTATCACTTAAAATCATCTTAAGTTGGCATTTGCATTTGCCGGGTACGTCGACGATGATGACGACGACAACGCCATGGAGTCAAGTGGATGTAGTCGAAATGCCACTAGAACAGCGCCTTAAATTATGGAACTGACAGGCAGAGCCACCTTTTCCCGAACCCTTTTCAGCAGCCCCAATCCCTTTCACCCTCCTCGCAACCGCCAGGTGGGAAAACTGCAGTGCTGCACTTGGCAAAGTGATGAACCGAAAGAACATTTCATGCTGCAGTAACAGCAGAAAACTCATTAAGCACGTCGAGTGCGAGTGGCGCTCATTTGGTTGGTTTTTGAAGGCGACAACGAATCAAAAAATCCATGAAACAATGCGCATGAAATTCTCCGGAAGGAGTGCCTCCATACTAAAAAAAAAAACAAAGAAAAAAACCAACCACAGGGGGTGAAAAGTTGGACTGCAAGCCAAAACAGAAGAAAAACGGGAAGAGTGAAACACAAAAGTGGGGAAGAAGTTGTGCTAATGAGTTTTACGATTGAGCAAATGTTGCATTCGCTGGCAGGGAAATGCAGGAAGCCTTAGCTTAATTAAATTACGGCGAATTGGCACTGAAGTAGTTATAACATTGATCTTATTGCATTAGCCAGAGTTAATGGGTCAATTAGGTAAGTTCCTTTTAAAAATAATTACCTGCAAATATTACGTATACGTCGGGTTGCGCATAATGATATGATAGATGATATACTGATTTCATAGATACCTACATTCAAGGTATTAATCTGCTAATATCAAATATCAATTCCGTATACAAACTTAGTTTAGTTCAATGCATATTCAGCCGTGATTCATGGATAAAGCTTTTATTGGTTTCTGACTCTCCCCAGTATCAATATAGCGTATATGGCAATCTATGCTGATTGCCTGGCTTTGCCAGCATTTGGCCACAAATATTGCGTATACAATGTGTTGAGCTTTAAGTGCGGCTTTAAGCCCTCTACCGTCAGCGTTATCTGGCCGACTCTCTGCGAGAATATCCCCCACTCATTGTAGTGGCGTGTGTATGCATAAATTAAGGACTCCAGGACTCAGGACTCGCATTTACATTTGCAAAACGCAAAACGCAATAGGAAACTTTTTGCGCCCTCGGCCTCCTGCTCCTCTTTCGCCGCTAAACGGAGATGATTGAGGGACTGGGAGCGTGAGCGGGAAAAGCGGGGCGCAATTGAATTTAATGGCTATTAGCATGTCGAAAGACGCAACTCTTAAGCAGCAACCGCAAAACAAAGCTCGGACAGGCTGTAGGACAGCATTTACGACCGAATTGCACAAAAGTTGGCAATTTCCCCACCCCAATGAAAGGGGAGCGGGACAAACAAAAACAAATCCTGACCGCAGCTTTCAAATGCAAATGTGGCTGGGGAGCGGAAAATTCTGGCCACTTCTCCTGGGCTAATTGTAAAATCGTAACGAACTGCGAGAAAATGCGGTGGCCTGATGAAGATGCCGGCTGCGGGGGAAAACTCATTCTGTAATCTAGGACTTGTCTTTTTTAAGCACAGATCTTAAATTCCTTAGTTTTGGCTATCCATCCGCCGCCGCCAGTTTGCAACTGCATCTTCATCTTGGGTGCACAAAGTTCGGCACTTTTAGAGTGGCGCAACTTTAGCGGCGAAACAAGCGTGGCAAAGCATTTGGCAAACATGGAATAACAATTTGCTCAGCCTTCGTCTTCTTTTGGGCCAGGCCAACTGGAAAACAGCAAGCGAACGTGTTGACAACGCATATGCCAGGCCTGGGCCAAATCGGGCAAAAAGGGTTTATATAGGATATATATGGGAGTTAAGGCAGCCCAGCAGCCACCGCAATATAAATAAAATTTGTCTTTCTCCCAGGGCCAGAAATAATCCTCCGGATAAAGTACAGAACGACACTTGCATATAGAAGTATGTGCATTTTATATGGTAAATCGCATGTGTCATGCCTTGCCAGCATTAAGATGTAAAAATCCGTTTAAATTGTAACAAATACATAGGGGACAAACTCCCGCTTTCCCTCCGCCCGAAAAAAAACAAACCTAGGTGAAGTGAGGAACCTAGACGACGGTGTAACATAGGTAAAATATTGCCACAAGGCGGGCTCCGAACACACATACTACACACATACATCTATCTATCTATCGAACTTTTGCCTTAAGAAAATGTTGCTCCTGCTGCACCAACAATGATAAGCGGCACTGGTAGCTTGCAACTGCAGGCAACTGAATGCATGTCGTCAACAGGAAGAAAGGAGTGGCAACAAAAGGGGGTAAGACAGGTCGAGGCAGGCAACAAGGAATAACCAACATCATGGCTAGAATAAATGCTGGAGAAAACACACATGATAGACGAGTCATGCAGACAAAGTAGAAAATGCTAACGAACGCAGCGGAGATATAGAGAGGTACACAGAGAGAAAAAACTAAGCGAAATCATAAAACAGGATGCTAGGGAAATCTTCTTTCTCAAATCTAATTCAATGATCAATGATCTTTAGATAGTTATTTTTATAATAATATAGCTTATAGCTTGTTATACATATATACAAGAGGTTCAATATAAAATAACAATATATTGTGAATTTATCCAGAGGTTTCTTTGCTTAGTGCACCGATGGCGCTGGTATAACGTGGCGTATGAACAATGCAAGATACCACAATGCTCTTGTTGTTATTGTTTTACGAGCATTGAAGCTGCAGTGGCAGCAGCAGTAGCAGTTGCAGTTGCAGATGCAGCAGGAGCAGCACCGCCAGCCGAAGACATTCCGCTTATCGTTTGTTACATAAAAGATGTCAGTGGTCCACAGGAGCCGCACAATTGTCAGACATTGATTCCACACCCATATAACATCCTTGATTGCTAGGCAGCATTAGAACCGCATCCCGGCCCCCAAACAGAATATAACCCATTGTCTAAGCTGGAGGGGAATAGAGCTTCGACTGAAAAATAACAATGACCGTGGCAAAAACTCAACCTACATAGATATGTGCAACAATATGTGTATAGATAGTATGTAGTATGTATAATATCCACGACTAACGCTGTTCCACCAATTGCAGGCATTATCAAAGGAGACGAAATAATGGTCATCAATGGCGCAATTGTGTCCGATCTAGATATGATGTACTTGGAGAGCGTCCTGCAGGAGGAACAATCGCTCAGCATGATGATGCGGTAAGTTATGACAGGCTCTCTCTCTCCCTCTCTCTCTATCCCTCTGTGGAGCATCATTGTTCTTGTTTATGTCCTGCTTAACATCTGTTTCGATGTTTCGTTCGGAGCTGAATGGCACGGCGGCGATAACGTATACGCCGTGTGGCCGGCCGCTCGCCATGTGGGCGCACACGATGGCCATTGTTTAAATTTCAGTTACACGGATTAATTAACTATTTTAGTCACCGGACCAGGCCAGACTGTCAATTAGCTTTAGGGCGCCCTGTGACAGCGTAATGCAATATCTCGGCCATTGTTCAACCATTGTTTGGACATTTTGTGTTCATTTCCCCGTTTATATGGCTCATAAAGTTGAAGGCATATCGCCTGACTGACACATTTTAGCTGATTTCATTGCAATATTCCGGACGGCAACAAAAATCTTTCATTAATGTCCAATGCCAGCTTGAAAACGAAATTTGTATAAAAACCGAAACCTGCAGCTGCTGATGCTAATGCTTGTTAATTAAAAACATTTTCGAGCAGAGCTTTCTAACTCTGACATCACTCAACCAACTGGCCACAAGCCACATCAAATTCACACAACCCAGAATGTCAACAATCGACAAGCTTTGCCAATTTGATGATGTTACACCATAAGAAGTTTTCCAGCCAAAAGAGCAGAATACAACAAAAAAAAATGGGGCAACTAAACCAATGGCAGAAATTGTTTCGCAACAAATCGGAAAAAATGTAAAAAGAAAGTGAGGGGGAGTAGAAAAAAAAACTAGATGTTTGAACCGAAAAATGTTCCATGTACATGCATTCTCGAACCGTTTTTGGTTTATAGTTTTTCAGCAAAGTCAACAACAAGTTCAAGCCGCAGCTGGTAAATGTGGCGTGTAGCGGGGGGTGGGGGGTGAAAGAAAAACGTTTGGAAAACGGGGAAAATTGGGGAGACAAGCCGTAACCCAAACACGTTGCCACTTCACGTTCTCTCGCTTGTCATGCAGTTAGAACGTGGTCGTTTGGCTCCCTTGGTTCCGTTTCGTTGACCAGTCACCCAGCGCCACCCTGCCCCACCCCCTTTTCCAAACCATTCCCCCCCAATCTAGGAAAACACTGCCCCATCCACACTGCATCACCTTTCGGGCGAGCCGAACGGCATTTTGATAGCCTAATTAGCTTCTCTTTATGGCAAACGAAAACAGAAAAGCTTTTGTGCTAAGCGTTTGTAGAGCCAAATGCGCCCGTTCCTGCCAGTACCGTGACCCCTGACCCCTGACCCACGACTCCCGACCCCAGTCAGCCGGTCGTCCATTCAAATTATGCACGTTGGAAGCATTTTCCGCATCTTTTGCTAATTTCGCGCACTGACACAGAAAAAGGTCACGGCAGTCCGCAGTCGGTAGTCCGTAGTCGGTAGTCCGGAATCCATTCCAGGTGTCGCTACACGTTCATTTGTTTGGATTTGTCAGGAGGGTCACAAACGGAAATTATGCAAATACTACACGGCGCAAAATGGGCTACTTAAATGCTGCGTAATGCATTTTCCAGGTAGATATGTATAACTATGTAGGGTTTACCCAGTTTTAACAAATCTTGAATTCAAATGTGTAGCAATTAAATACAATTTCAAGTTTGCAGTAAAACAGAAAATATTATGCAGCGTGTTATAGACGAAATCGCATTTTTAAAATATATTTTTTCTTCTCACCTAATTTACATCTTAATTAATACTGATGTCATGGGAATACGCACATGTGTGTGTGTGTGGGGTTAAGCATTAACATTTTTTCCCCTATCAAGTGGGTCAGCAATGAAAATTATGCAAATACCTGGTTCACCCGACGATAATCTGCTCTTTTTCTACCCATCGCCTTCTCATTCCGCAGGTCCTCGCGCACGGAGCCACCAGATCTAGTGGGGATCATGAGGGTAACGGACGATATGATTGACTCGCTGGTCTGTCCGCCGCCGCCCACAGATCCGCCGGTGATGAGCGAGGAGATGATAACTGGACTGATTGTTCCGGCCCCCGGTTGGAGTAAGTACCACCCCAATGCCCAAATTCCAATTCCCAATTCCCGATTCGCAAAAGCCCAGTGGCCAATGCACCCATGCAAAACCGAAAGAATTCTACCCCGGGTAACCTCGAAATTGTTGTGTGCGAATTCGGCCGTTTTTAAACATTTAAGCTGGAAAACTGAGGGGGGGTGCGGATAAAGGGGGGATCAAACCACAGGCAGCATTCATCAGCCACTCGTACAACAAAAGCATACTAATCACGGCTATGGTTGCAGTTCCGTGTCCGTATCCGTATGTACGGCTTGGGGTCCGGTTTTACGAGCCTTGACGTTGAGGTGCGTCGTCCCTGCATTTCTGCCTCTCTTTATCCTTTATCCCTGAATCCATGCACGTGTATCCATGTGAGCGTGTGTGCGTAGGTGTGTGTGTGTGGCAGGAAACGAAAAAGCGCATTTCCGGGCATGCATGCGAATTTGTAAAGTTCATTAAAGTAATTTATATTTCTTTTTTTTTTTGAGTTGAGTTGAGCCGCATTAAATGCTGGCTCTAGACAACGGCTAGTGAAAGAGATGGCAATAGAGTGCGCGAAAGAGAGAGGGCCATTGAATGTGGGCGTACAACATGTACAACAACAATTACATCAATAAGTAAAGAGGGAACGAGAGGCGCGTGCATGTGTGTGTGTGTATGTGTCGTTTCGCAACAACCAACTACATAATTACAGGATTACAAACTGCAGCATACATTCGAGCGCTCACACACACACACGCACGCACACACACACGCTGCGCTGCACTCAAAAAGCCGAAGTGGCTAAGAACACCAAACAATTAAAGCCAACAAACGCAGCAGCGGCAAACAACAACAACCACAACAACAGCGCCACACAAAATGAAACTTTTTTGTTGCGGCAAACAATTAAAAGGCACAGAACGAACACTAAAAAAAGAATTAAAATAAAATATATACCAACAAAACAAAAATTGTAGCAGAAATTAAACGACTCTCTTTATACGAACGCATATGTGTGTGTGCGCGTATTATTATTTATTTCTGCATTTCTCTTCTTTTTTTTTTTTGTTTTTGTTGACACACATCCTGGTGGCTAAAAAAGTTTGCCAAAGAAGAGAAGGGTATTTAAAGGGACAACAAAGGCGCACAAAAGCGGAGTAACTGATTACAGGGAGTATTCCCACTTTTTTTGCCAAAGCCACCAATTTTCAATTAAGTTTTTTCGCCATAAATAAAAAACGAATTCATTGATACCTTGGCTGCCATCGAGCCAATTAGTTGTATTAAATTGCGAAAAGTTAAGTCAGCCAAGTTAACGCAGCGAAAAAAAGTAGTCGGATTTCCTTGAAAAACTTCGCAAACATTCAAGGGATCATTAACCCCCAGGAAACTATGCAGGACCTGTGCCAAGTTGTTTAGTATCCTGGCACATAAAGCAAAAAAAAAGTAACCGAACAGGAAGAAAAACAAAAAACTGGCCCAACTTGAGAGCTCCTCGAGCGTATCTTCCTGCCATAAACAACGGCAAGTCTTACTTTATTTAAAGCCACTAAAACTGGCCAAGTTATTTGCCATCGACAAATTCGGCTTGGCACGTCCACGAGTTATTAGCTCAGGCTTCTGCCAGGACCCTAGAAAAACCCAACAACCAGGACTACGTGCAGCTTGCAAAGGGAGACCGCAAACTGAAATTTATAAGACGGCAATTTCCAATAACTACTCGCACGCAGTGTGTGTGTGGTGTCAAATTTTAGGGAAAATGTTCATAAAATTTGTTGCCAGCAAATTTGCATGCAGAAGGGCCAAGACAACAGGATAGTCGACACCAGGACACCAAGGCGGTCTTCAAGGACATGATACTTAAACGCTTCCCGGGTGCCGGCAAAACTACTTCTACTACATGTCACAAAAATACACACAAGAAAAATTTACCAAAGTACACTGCAATTTAAAATGAATCTAAAAGAAATGTTTTATTTTCAAAAACAATGTAGGTTTATAAACTGGAACATGATCGTTGAATGAACTTTTAAACATGTAATGTTTTGAACTCAAATGTTCATTTAAGGATCCAAACTTTTGAACTCTTGAGATTGCGAACTTTGTTCATGCGAACTTATTGCCAACGAACTCAATATTTAAAAAGTTTATGCAACTTTTTGGCTGCTCAAAACAATATATGTATAGTATTTGCGGTCTAGCAGGATCTTTGCTAGTTTTTGGCCCAAAAAAGCAGCCTTGAAGAAATTGCCGTTTCCATGTTGTAAGATTAAAAATTCCGAAAATAGTTGCGGCTTCTTTTTTGGGAAGTGCAAGTGAGTTTCTCTGTGAGTTGGCCTCATATGTATGGGCCATAAATTTTTTTCGGTTAAGAGCGTGGTTCGCTCCGTCCCTTTCCCGCCGCCTGTGTCCTTCTCTTTCTGCCGTTAGTGTGTGAACGCTGTGGCAAACACATTGCAGCAATAATCATTACTGCTTGTTGTTGCTGCTGGCTGTTTTTTGTCGTTATTACTTTCGGCTTTGAGGCATGGTAAAAAACGAGGGGGCAGGGCGCTGAAGGCGTGCCATTTTCGCCAGTATTAAAATTCCTTCGTTCGCCTTTTTTACTGCACAAACATGGAATTTAAAATTAACAAGCAACAAATAACCGAAAAAACAAGCATTTAATCGATATTCTCCAGGCGCCATTTAAACACACACATATACACATATACAAACGGCACACTCAACTAATTACGAGGCAGGGCAAAACTAATAATAATAAAAGTAGTAATAATACTTAATCACAACATTCGCTTATCTCCCCTGCAATTTTCAGATGGCACTAGCAAGGATTTGTACTCGCCGGAGGCGGAAAGCTCGCCGGCCACCTCCTTTGTGGATCCTGCCGCAATGGCCGCCCAGCTGGCGGTGGGCGGCGTGGGAGGCGTGGTCGTGGGCGGACTGGGCGTGGCCAAGCCAACGTCGCGTACGAGCAGCTTTGAGATTGAGAATCTGCTAAAGACCGCGGAGCAAGTAAGTGCAGTGCCCGAAAATCGTTGGTATGATCAGGAGGAAGGTGGAGGGAGGTTGGTGGCAGGAGGATGACCTCCTGAAGCTGGAAAACTGGGTATGGGGACAACCAAACGCAAACACAACTCCCTCTCTCCCCTCTCGCTCCCTCGCTCGTTTGTTCGACCCCCCATGACCCCCAGCACTGCCCCCCAAAAACCCACCCCTGTTAGTATGTACTTACCCCCAGCCTTGTCCCACAGGAACCTGCCACTTGGAAGGCAAATCAAATTGCTTTGAACTCGCAAAGCGGAAACGGAAACTATTAAAACGAGCGCCAAACACGACATTCAGTGGGTGGGTGGGTGTAGTGGTTGTGTTGGCTGCGGATGAGAATGGGGATGGGGCTGGACTATATGAATGGGTTGTATACAGTAGTTGATGTGGCGTGGCTTTCGGAAGGCCGACTTCCTCCATTCCCCAATGAGCACTTGTGATTGAAATGTGCACAAATTGAAATTTGCACAAAAAGATGTGGCAAGAAACACTCGTAGCAGGAAGCGAGATCTCCGAGAGCTCTATGCCCCAGGGCGTGTCTCGACACATCTCAAGATGTCATGGCAAATTTGGCCTATTGGGTCGCCACTGCCGCCAAGAGGACGAGATCCTCCGACGCGGCGCCACTTCCTTCTCCTCCAGGCAGCAAACAATAAACGTCACGGATAGCAATGTGCCAGGCATAAAAATATCAAGGATATCTATATATATATACACACAGGACAAGAGATGTGCCTACAGAGAAAGAAAAGTGTTCAAGATGGAATGTTAAAAGTAATATGGAACAATAATGTGCCACTTAATTTTAATTCGGAAGTTCATATGCCATGCATATCTGATGCCGCGTTAAGCACATTGAGCATTATCTTAATACGTTCCCTATCATAATGAGTATTTAATTTTTTTCAGTGGGTGGCCAGACGATGGGGTTGAGACAGGGGGCGCGACGGGACAGATAGAACAACAAGCAAAGATGCCACAGAATGCACTTTGTTTTCTGGATATGCTTTCCCCAAGTGTGCTCGAAACTGGCAGAAACCCACTTCATTTAATGATACTTGAACACTGTGACACACAAACACACTGAGGGGAGCCAAAAGAGGTTGAGGGCGAAGGACTTTTGTGTGGGGAGGTGTTGTGTTGTGTTATATAAGGAATCCTTTTAATTCAAGTTGACATTTCGCACAGGACGAAACGAAGAGGCTGGGCGCAAAATTCAAGACATTTTCAAATTTTTCATCTTTGGGCCAGGCCAGCGGCAACAATGTGGGCACTCAGCGCCAGAAGCTGCCGCAGATGTTGCCACTGTTGTTGCACCTGTTTCACCTGCCGCAAGGCACCCAGCCCAACCAACCACCCACTTCATTTTTTTTCTGCCTCCTGTCTGCCGTTTTGGCTTTTGGGTCGGCGTCGCTTATGCAAATCAGAAGCGCAGCTCAGCTCAGCCCCAGAATGCAGAACAATAAAACAGTTAAAAGTAGACAAGAACAAGCTGCAACAACGAAGGGAACCAAGGCAGAAAGAGAGGGGCATAGTGCCGAGGAAAGAGAGGGCACTAACAATACACAAAGTGCAACTGCATAAAAGTGAAACGTCTCCACAATGCCGGGCAACAAGAGCGCCAAACAATGACAACTGCAATTGCAGCAGATCAGAAAGAGAGGCAAATGGGGGGCAGGGAAAGAGACGGCACTAAGACCTAGTGATGACAACGTGACAAATGGTTATTGCGGCAGGATTTGGGATTCCGAGTTTTTATTAATCAATCAAATTATAGTTTCTGTTATATACTTCTCAAATTGTAATCCTTTTTTACCTATAACTACCTCGTTTTTTAATCCTTAGTTTTAACATGCATTATCCTTTGTTCTGCAAGTTACAAGGTCTTGAGCTCGGAGCTCTGTCTGTTTAGGTATTTACAATGCAAATTCATTTGCCGCTCCTTTTGCTAAGTCAATTTATCAGGAATTCTTCATTTAACATTTTTTTTCCCGTACTGTTACAAAGACACAAGTAGGTGAAGCAGAAGAGCTAAGCAAATAGAGAAAAGCCAAGAGAAACAGCCACGAAGAAAGTCTCTGCCGCCACTAAGTCTTAATGCAAAAGTAGGGTGCTTTATGGGATGGGGCAACGACATGTCCGTATGTATTTTGTGTATGTCAAGCGTCAACTGTCAGTGCCAAATGTGCTTGTAACCGCAAACACACAGAGAAAGGGCGAAGGTTGTGGGTGGCACGGCCAACAGATAGTAACTATCTCGGGATAGGGGAATGGTGGGACTTAAGATTGAGACCCACAAACACTTTGCCCGCAACACCAACAACGCGAACACCCTTGGAGGACAAAGAACAAAACACCAACAACTCGGACAAGGACGTGACAGTCATTTAGAACCGCAGCTGTCTCCGTGTCTCCTTAAAGTGGCCGCGGGCTTGTTGCCACGCCCAAAACCCAGTGCAAACCCCTTTTGAATAACCCACCCATTCGGCACCACCCACTATATCCAACCCTCTTGGTGTTATAAACTATCACTGTTCTTGTCTATCTCTGTCATGGCTAACTTCATTTTTGTTTATTGTCATTTATTTGGTGTCTCCTTTTCACGCGCTCGCATCTCTTTTCGTTCTGTTCTTCCTTTGGGTTTGTTCCTCCTCATCATGCAACAATCAACACAACACCAATATAACAACTCAACAACAACTCAACAACTACAACAACAACCACACAACACCACTGTTACAACAACTACAACTTGAACCTGACCTGTGAACCGTGTTAAGGTTACCGGATTTTGTCGTTCACCCCAGGAAACGCGGAAATCGAGCCCAACCGGCTCGGTCACCTCATCGGTGTCGACCACGGCATTAACACCATCACGCCAGCTGACCGATGCGGAGAAACTGCGCAAAGTCGTCATGGAACTGGTGGACACGGAACGCACCTATGTGAAGGTAAGTCTACACAGCGAAAAAATTCCAATTATATCTGTAGAAATTTATTAAGGGCAATGCCGCGCAATTTTAGAGATCTTTGTTGGTGTCTATATATAATAATAGCTTATTTGTAACAAAAATTAGAATACGAAGTTTTATTTTAAGCCAAACATTTTTATATATCTCTCAAAGCATAAGAAAATTCAAAAGAGATGCATTTCCACATTAAAACGAACTGTATATCTCGATTTTAATTTGGTTTTCATAATTGCTTCTTAGCATAATGAAATATTTCTGATCCTATCTGAATAGTACTTCTGTTTGTTCAGTGTGCCCAGATCCAACTTAAATGCAAATCCCAGAATCGACCACACCGACCTGTGTTCATTAGAGTGGGGCGGCAAAAAGTTCGCCTGCAATTAAAAATGCAAATTTTAATCCTTTAACTGTGTCGCTCGGCTTCTGTTTGGGATTCTCCATTTCTGTTTCTGTTTCTGCTTCTGCTTCTACTTCTGTTCCCAATCCCAATCTCTTGGCCAGTGTTTGCTTTAAGCCAGCTTCAAGTCTGGTTTTCGTTGGTCTGGGCTAGGAAGTATACAAATAATTATTATAATTTAGAAATTATGTAAAGCGCCGCTGCGGCAACGACGAAGGCTCCGGGTCTTATCTGTGGCGAGCGACCAGACTGCTGCGCCGCCCATAGCCCGCTCCGCCCTACCGCCTACCGTCCGCCGCCCACCGCACCCCCGCTGCACTATGGGGCATTTGGCCTGTTTTTTTTGCAAAAATGTGTTTTTCACAAGTATGCAAAATTGAAGTATTTTAGTATTAATACATTGGAAATACGTTAGACTATTATATTTTAGCCGGCAAAAGTAATTTTAACAGTGTACTGTTATAATAACAGCTGTTAAAGTCGGCTGTTGCGAGCATATACCGGGTGGCTGCAAAACGCGCAAAATTTAGCTTAACTTTCAAAGTGTTAAAATTTTAAAAGAAGATCGTAAAAGAGTAAAATTTGAAATAGATAATCAGTATTCAGGTTTGTATTATGTATATATATTAATATATTGTTTATTGTGTGCGTCTATTTCTAACAATTTGTACATTTAGCAAGTGGTGTCAACATGTAGCTGTTAGAAAAAAATTTCAACTTTGAATAGAGCTATAAAAATTTGTTCAAATTTGTTCAGTATGTGTTTATATCCATGTTGTAGTGTGTTCAATTCCTAACTCATATCAGGTAGTCTCTATGTGCGTTTTTTGCGGTTTTTTGAGAAATTTCATTTTTTAGGGAACAACATCTCGATTGCCAATGCTGCCCTGCTGGAAGTGTGGCGCAAGCAAAAGGGTGTTCGTCAAAAGGAAAATTCTTTTTGCACTTTTATTAGTGGGCTTTTTCTGATAGCAAGCTAGACTTTAATGAATGATTAACGAATAGTAATAATAACGAATGTTTTCAGTCAATCTTTTGCGAAATTGGAGAAAATGCAATCGAAAAATATATGAAAGTTTTTTCAAAGTGGTTAGAAGATCACCTAGTCCTGAAGGTAAAAGAGAAAAATAAAAAGGAAAGGAAATTAGCTGGATGCTCGAAAACGTCATATTATTTTAAAAGTTTGAGTGGCCGAAGACAGCAAGTAGATGAACTCGTATGGGCGCAGAACCACAACGAACGTCTTTTGGGTCAAGCTGCAATGCTAGCTGCACGGAAGCGCGGCCTGTTGGATCTTGCAGACATACTTAAAATTCTTTTTTTGAACCCAGCCAAGGAAAATATAAATAATATCCCATAATATCATCAATAAATATAAAGAGGCGCGTTCGAAAACATAAGCGACTATCTCTTCCACCAGAAGTCATTCAAAATTTGAATTTCAAATGTTAGCTTGCGAATTTGAACCTGACACCGATTCTTCAGACTCTATTGATTGTAAAGACGAAGACGATTATGAATTTGTATACAATATTGAAATAAAAAATTAACTTTAAAAATATAATATTAAAAAAAAAAATAAAAATAAAAAATTGGGGCGGAGTTGGGGGCACGCCCACTTTTCCAAAATATTCCTGGGGGCATATGTAACACATAAAAAAAAATTCATCCAAATATCTCCCATAGTTTAGGAGTTATTAATTTTTGTAAAAAAAACAGGCCAAATGCCCCATAGTGCGCTGCCCGGAAGTATTGTTCCAAATGAAAGCGCGCGCCTGTGGCTATACTACAGTATTTCTCCACTGTTTTTTGTTTCATGTTTTGCGCCAGTTGGCAAAACTAAAAAGTTTCCTCCAACCAAGCATAACTGCTGGCCAACTCCGCCGGGAATTGTTGTGGCCAAAAAGGGCGGTGTGGTAGCAATGTGGCAGTGGCGATGGCAAAGGCGCAGAGTCGTCGTCGGTCGTTGATTTTTTAATTTAATTTATGCATTTTCGCTTTTGTCCCTAAAAAGCGAAAAAAAATATTGAAGTATTTCGCATTAATTTCTGTATTATCATTTGGGCTTTATTGAACCGTCCGCCTCTCGATTCACCTTGCAGCACCTGAACAACCTGCTGGAGCACTATCTGGAGCCCATGAAACGCGAGACATTCCTGTCCAATGCCGAGATCAACGCTCTGTTCGGCAACATACACGAGATCGTCACATTCCAGCGCCAGTTCCTGCAGAATCTGGAGGAGTCCTTGGACCTGGAGCCGGATTTCAACAAGTTCGAGCACTGCGGCCAGTTCAGAGTGCGTTTGGCAAATGGTAATTTAAGTGTTGCATTATAGTAATGGCATTTTATTGCGATTCGCAGAATGTGCTCTTTGCGATTGGCTCGGCCTTCCTGTACTACGTCAACCACTTCAAGCTCTACTCCTCGTTCTGTGCCAGTCACAGCAAGGCGCAGAAAGTCCTGCATCCGAGTGAGTATTTCCCCCATAGCATTCGGCATTACCCGCTGAATCCCAATCCCAATCCCCCGGACAAATCAAACTCGCAAAGTATGGACATTCATTTACATACATCAGCAGGGCAAAAGAAGGCAGTCCACAAGATGCAGGGAAATGTTGAGAAAATTAAATTACAACTTTTATTAGCCACATCACAAGATGTGTATTTGCATATTACAGAATTGAAAGTGAAAGTGCAATTGAAGTCTCTGAAAAAGAAACAAATTAGCATGTATCCTTGACCAGAAGTAACAATGTTAGTGACCAGGGAATATACATTTGCATTTTTAAATTGAAACAATTTAGTAATTTAAGTGGAGTATTTTTACTTTAGAGGGCTCCAGTAAAATGGAAATGTAAGGTTCAAAGGTTGAGCCCGAAAGTTTTGCTTTATCAAATTAGCAAGTGCGTTACCCTCATGAAACGCACTGTACATGTGTGTTTAGCCTTTTTCTCGCACACATACTACGGAACTATTGCAATCAGCGTCAAGCGTCAAAGTCTATTTGAGTTTCAGTTGAGCAAGAAACTTGTAAAAGTCAAATAACCGAAGCGAACCCATCCGAACCCACAGAGCGAACAATTGGCAAACTATTCGCTTCAATTGTGCCACGCCCCACGCCCTGCACCACATGCCCACACGCCCACACGCCCACTTTAAAATGATTTGCAAGTTAAATGAATAATTACAACCGCAAATGCCGACGACGGCGGAGATGGCGACACCCCCAAAGTGGAAACCACAAACTGAAGGCAAACTCCCGGGCCGAAAAAGGGTGTGATGTGGTGGTGGCAGCAGCATATTCATATTCATGCCAAGGCAGCCAGTAGCAGCAGCAGTGGCAGCAGCAGCGGCAACTGTCAAGTATCTTTTGTTAATTAAACTTGTAGAATTATGACACGCTTACAAATGGCGACCCAAAACTATGCCAGGGCTTCAGAACTTCTGTCCTTTTGGGTGCGAAGAGTTGGAGGTGGTGAAACTTGGCTGCTCCACTACCACCACCACTTCCACTAAGCCCGCCTTGCAGTGAGCCGGATAAAATGCTACTGTGGCGCGACAACATGTCATAATTAAATTAGACTTAGTCTAAGCTTAAAAACACTCAAGCAAACAGATGGCTAGATGGCCAGATGGAAGTTAGGAGCACGCAGCACATTGATTGGTGCCACGATGATGGGTTGGGATTTGCAGCTAATCAAAAGCGTTGGAGGTAAAAAAAATGTATGCGCAATATTTACAATCAATGAGGGAAGGTGTAGTCAAGGTAACCAGGGGGGGTTAGGAGTCCTGCAAACATCATCCACTCCAAGGGGGTGGGTGGTGGCATTGCGCCCGGCTGTTGCATGAAATTTTATGCAAAAAGTTGAAAGGATAATTAATTATAGCAAGAAGTGCACTTAAGTGCCTTCGTTACGTGCAAGAGCAGGAGAATCCTGTTGCGGATTGGAGGGCTGGATAGATGGCTGGATGACGGGCAGGCAGGCAGGCAGGCAGGCAGGCAGAAGGACAAGCAGCCAACGACAGACGCTATTAGACGTAAATCTGCTCCGGCTGGAGCTCCATCTCCATCCAGCTGCCTTTCCTGCTGCAGACAGGCTTTGACTTTGCCTTTATCAAAAGCTGCTCTGCTGACAATAAGAACAAGTTAATGACATTTTCTTGTCGACGTTGTGACGCTGTCATAGCCGCTGTAACTGCATATCCTTGTGCGCCCAGCA
The DNA here is from genome assembly GCF_004382145.1 of Drosophila mauritiana. Lineage (NCBI taxonomy): Eukaryota > Metazoa > Arthropoda > Insecta > Diptera > Drosophilidae > Drosophila > Drosophila mauritiana. The sequence goes on from NC_046669.1 coordinate 5,586,622, forward strand.
ACGGAACAATACCTTCCCGAATGTCCCACCCAATCTCTACCATTGACTCTAATGGGCCAACGTTGCAATTAATTACACCGACTCGAACGAGCGTCCATTGAAATCGAATCATTTGGCAAATGTCTCAATTTGCATTTCAATTTTTTTACCCATCTCCATCTCTGTCCGCCATTCAAACAGACGAGGGCAATCACGCCCTGCAGGAGTTCCTCGCAGCCAGGAATCCCAAGCAGCAGCATAGCAGCACCCTGGAATCCTATCTGATCAAGCCCATTCAGCGCATCCTCAAGTATCCACTGCTCCTGCAGCAGATGCGCAACCTCACAGACACCCGGGCCGATGAGCATGTGCATCTTTGTGGTATGTATCTGGCAAATGTGTCCATTTGGGATATTTGAACTCATGGATTCCAACTCGAACAGAGGCACTCAAGGGCATGGAAAAGGTCGCCGAGCACATCAACGAGATGCAGCGCATCCACGAGGAGTACGGTGCCATATTCGATCACCTGTTCCGGCAGCATCAGAAGTCTTGCAAACAACCCATTGATCTAAGTCCAGGTAAATACATAGTTCACAACTATTGTGAATTTCTACTTACCTAAATCTTTAGGGGATCTGCTGTACTATGGCGGAGTGGAATGGCTTAACATCTCGGACTTTCTGGGCAAGATCAAGAAGGGACTGGAACTGCATGCCATGTGCTTTGTGTTCAAGTCGGCTGTGGTGTTCCTGTGCAAGGAGCGACTGCGTCAAAAGAAGAAGTTGATGGTAAGAAAAGAATCTACTAAATCATTCGCAAGTCTTAACCCAATTTATATATATGCATATCACAGGGCGTTTCCAGCAAGAATGCTACCAATGAGGTCGAGATCATTCGCTACCAGGTGCTCATACCCGTAACCGAGGTGCAAGTCCGCGCCAGTTCGGCTAAGGACATGGACTCCCACTTCCTGTGGGAGCTCATCCATCTGCGTTCCCAATTGCAACGCCGCTCCGAGAAAGTCTACGTGCTGTCCAACAGCACTGCCGACTTCCGCAACGCCTTCCTGAAGACCATTCGCCAGATCATCCGCGAAAGCGTCCGGAACATGTCAATTCCGATGAAGAACTTTGGCGGCAGCTCCGGCTCCGTCTCCGGCCACTCCTCGCAGGGCATGGGCAGCATGGGCTATGCGGGCAACTCTCAGACGCTGGAACGTCCCAAGCAGCAGGTAAGCAATACTCACACTTAATCGTCTTATATATGTTTATAAAGTTTATTTTAAAAATCTCGATTTAACATTACTATGCCATCTTGCTCCACAGATCACCATCGTTCATGGCTCGCACACTCTGGGCAAACCAAAGAAGAAGTCCGGCTCGCAGCGCCACTCGGCTGGCAACATTGACTACGACAATTTGTCGGGCAGCCAGGAGGCAGACGATCTGCCACCCAGTGTGGGCGTGGTCCACTACGCCTCCGGCCACGCCCACGGCCAGCAGATGCAGCCAGCTGGATTCCGCGGTCGCAGCAAGACGGTGGGCGATGTTACAGGTGAGTTGATGTCCATTCCAAATGATTCTGCTTTTGTCGAGAAGATTGCTAACAATGCATCATTGTTATCATCATTGACATCATTGACATCGCACGCCGTACCATAAAGAAATCACCTGCTCTTCCCCAGAACCCCATCAGCAGCAGCAGCAGCAACAACAGCAACAGCTGATGCAGCAGGGACACGCCCATGCCCACCCACATCCCCATCCGCATCCAAGGGAGCCACCGCCGCCTCCGATCAGGCAGCCACATCTGCACCACCACAGCTCGGACATCGAAAGGATCGATCCTGGAACGAAATCGGAGGGCGAGGAGGACTCGCAACAGGGCACAATCAGGCCCAAGGCCACACTGGGTCGAACGCCCAATCACCTGACGCTGAGGTGAGTCCGGCTAATCCTCCCACTGATAACCCCTGCTAACTGGTATTCTGCTGACTAACTGGATTTAGCCAATGCAACTAATAATCGTTACTGCTGTATGAAATATTTGCATTTACTTTAGCTGGTTTATTCCATTCCTAGCCAGCTCCATGAAAATTAACAATTCTATTTAATATTTATAATATTATTGTTTGGCATTGAAAAGGGCATTTAAATTCTTATTCATAACTTGCGTTTAATCCAGTCAGTCTGAGAATATCCACCCAAAGTGATAGTTTCTCGAAGTATGCTCGACTATTGCTTGACCCTGTGAACTTATCCCTTTCTCTTACTGCTCGACCCGCATCTCTGACACACGAAATGTGCAATCCTGCAGCACCACATCGACGCTCTCGGTGGGCAGCACCGGCAGCCAGGCGCGCCTCATTCAATCGTCGCATCCGCCGGCCAGTTACCAGCCGGTGCTGATGAAGGACCTAGGTAAGCCCAGCCCGGATGAATCGGAGCTCGAGTCGGAGTCGGAGGTGCATGCCGCCCAGGTGGCGGCCTCCTTTAACTTAAGTCTAGGTAGTAGTGGTAGCTTATTCGCCTCTGATGCCAGAGATAATCAGACACAGTCCCGCACCCAATCCCAAACCCACTCCCTGCATCCCTCACCTCGTCAGTCGCCGCGTCAATCGCCGCGACAGTCCCCCAAGCAGGATATCGAGGTGATTGAGATCTTCGAGAGCGAGGCGGAACGACTGGCCGCCTCCCAGCAGGTGGCCGTCGTCCACCAGCATCCGGCGGACCAGGCCAGGGAATCCGGGCATAAACAGCGACGTGACCGAGACCGTAACCCAACTGAGACTGACGCCACAGCCCGGTTTATGGACAAGCATTTGAGTGACCTCGAGCAGGAGAACTTGGCCGATGGCACTTGTGACATTGTGGCCTACATGGAGAGCCTGCGCGAGAAGGCCTTTGATCCGCAGGATCTGGCCGAAGATACTGGCGATCAGCAGCAGAATGACTCTAGCCTCTCGCCGGAGCCACAGACCATAGTGGAGAATACACAGCAGACCGTGGTGGTGGATATTGAGTCGCCCTCCCGGCCAGCCACTGAATCAGATAGCACTGGCAACACAACCGGGCCCTCGGAAAGATCGGGAGATGAAACGGAGGAGGAGGCCACCACCAGTTCGTTGGCCTCGCATATCGTGGTGATTGACAAGAAGGTGGACAAGATCTTCAAGGCCAAGTCACCAGAGCGTCCAGCTTCCACCAAAGTCAAAGGAGGTAGAAGGCAGATATATATATCGCCAGATCGGTGCAAGTCTCAGGGTAGTTCCCCAGTAAGGATTATTAAGATTAAGTCACCTCGCACCAGTTTGAGTGACCAGGGCAAGCGGTTGAGTGTGTGTTCCTCCAGGGACAACTCACAGGATCGCCTGTCGGCCGGCCGACGGACACCAAGTCCTCGTCGCTCCTCCGAAGGTGGTGGCATATTGAAGCACACCACAGGACCGGCTCCAGGTATCCTGAAGCCACCATCCAGTCCAGCCAAGTCCAAGAGTCCGGATCGGAGCTGCCTCAAAAAGGGCGGACCATCGCATGTTTGCAGCGTGGAGACTCTATCGCCAAGGGTTTCACCCAGAGGCAGTATGGATCACCTGTCACCCGATCGCGGTATGACCAGCAGTTCCTGTCTGCGCCACTCCCCTCGCAGCAGCTTCGATAGCCACGGTGAGTCGGATCACAACTTGGATGTGCCACATGGCAGTCGTAAGAGGAGTATGTCTGCCCACGGTAGCTTTGAGACGGGCACCCGGCCAAGGGCCCAGGAAACCTATCAGTATTATCCAGTGTATGACAACCAGACCTGCAGTGATCACTATGTGGCTGCCGCTCCAACTGGGCGATATGGCGGGGGCACTAGTAGCAGGAGCAGGCAAAGCAAATCCCTGGAGCGCTCTACTTCCAGGGATAGCACCACCACTAGCAGCTCCTATGGACACAGGGCATATGGAGTTTCCCCTGACCGTAACTACGTGGTCTTCAGTTCCGGGCCACTGCGATCGCAGTCCGCTGAGAATACCTTCTCATCGCAGCCCATATACGATCCCTTGCCCCGTCATCCACCACAACCACTGCATCAGCCGCCGATGCACCACCAACAGCAGCAGCAGCAGCAACAGCAATACATGAGCTATGCCCCGGAGATGGGAGCATACACTGGCTGCCAGCACGATCCGCAGGGTGGCTACCAGCTCAGCTCGTCGGCACCGGAGTACACCACATGCATCGACTGTCTGTACCAGAAGAGACCCTCCTAGCATAAGTCCCGCGTGCGGCAGAGTCGCACGCGGAAGAAGACGCCACGCGGAATGGTGGTGGTCAGTGCGCAGCCGACGGCCACCGGGGGAATAGGATTCGTGCCCGAGATGGGCTCCTCCGAGGCACCCGGCGGTTGTGTGGACTGTCACGACTACTTCGAGATCCATGTGTAAGGGAACTCCGCCACTCAAGGACCTCCACTAAAAGACCTCCACTATGTTGAAACCAAAGATAACAGACGAACAACCCGAAATGCCTCAAACAAACTAATTTTAACCGAACTCAGCTCACATATACGTAAACTCACAATGCAAACTATAAACGAAAGTAATCAAATACCGAACACGAACTTCCAACACAAGGGATTGAAATCAAAACGAAGACCTAGCCTACAGGTTATATACAATCTACTTACTAGAAAACCACGAGCATAGGTAATAGAAGCAAGGCACTCTTGAAACTAGATGAAAATAGCTCCAACGTTACCATAACCAATCGAAGTCCCCATTCCCCGTATTTGTTGTGTAAGTGTTAGCCGTAAGTCACCGAACCTGAGCGTAGCTAGCTCTTTTAGCGCAGCATATGTAGTTCATACCGAAAACTAATCAAAGGTTAAAACGGTGGGTAACTAATCCCGGTTGGCGAAAGGTTGCATAATGGGTGTGTGCCACCGTTTTGCAGTTAATTATTTAAGTTGCAGCCGAGTTGGGCGCGAACATTTCGCCGTGATTTACACACTCGCCCACATTCACTCACTCAAGCCAAACACCATCCCACCCACACGCATTAACGAACAAAATGGCGGAAGTTCCGCTCGCCTCGGGTGGCAAGTAGAAATATTACGTATACGCCGCGTTGCACACACAATACTCAAGTGCCGTAATTACGAGGGCAAACAACAGAAAAGAGCAGTAGTAGCTAGGGCAGAAGCAGCAGCAGCAACTAAAACTAAAGTTGAAATTCATACTCGCACTCAAGTAAACTATGTACTAAGAGACAGGCAGACAAACAAATGGCAAACTCAACTTGAAACACATATAGATGGGTAAATAAGACAGCCAAGAGCCAAGAGCAGATACAAAACGAAAAGACACCGAGCACAGCTAAAAAGTTCGGCAAAAAGTTCGCCAGCTAACTAACTATTAGCCATGTGGGCTGGAAAAGCGGAAGGGCGGGATGTCACTTCCGTAAATGAAATCAAAAATTTTTAATTACCCATCTGGCGACATGGATCTGCTACTGAGCTGGGCTTTGGGTCGAATCGAAGGCCAACATTCCAGGGGTTAACATAAAATATACCTAACAAGAGTTTACCTATCGATATGGGGATTATTTACATAAAGGACAAAAAGGACAACTAGCAGAAAACAAAATCAAACATTAGTTAGTTAGAAAATTTTGCCAATTTGCACGTTTGTGCTATATCGGGCATCGGTGTGTGTACCAATAATGTTGTGACAAATAATTTGCATATATGCATATGGTTTTTATATGATTTTTATAGGTTTTTTATAGATATAAACAAATATACATGCATATACAAACTCGACGGGCAAATCGAATGAAGCATTTTCCGCATGGGTTTTCCACCACTTCCGTTTCACATTTCAATTAAATCAGCATATTTAAAGCATACAATAAAAGGGATACAAATCAAAATGGGAATGTATTCAGAGAATGATAATCGTAAGTCGTACCTCAATGTTCAGTAATGGGTAATCATATTATACATATATGTACACTTAGGTAGCTCTGGAAATACGCGTATATATATATATTTATCCTCCCTTTTCGAGGCGCTGGTCGGAAAATCCTATTCGATTTTGCGATCCAAGCCGCCAACTCTCGACTAAATATATAGAAAACGGTTAAGATCAAACAAATTTCAGGTTGTTGTAACGAGAATTCAAAGCAGTATAGAAAAAACGAACGAAGTATGAGCATAGTCAGAATAACTAAGTTTAAGCTTCAAGAACATTTACAGTTTACAGTTTACACTGGGCTTCACAGCAGCAAAATCAAAACAAGAAATGATAACAAATATTCACAAAAATCAAAATATACATCGTAAATGTGGCATATACATACATACCATATATACAGCAGCATATACGGACAGCATAAATGTTAAACGAAACTAAAAACTGGAGCTCTCGAAATCCAAAAAATACGCGAAAATAAATGCAAACTAAATAAAGATAAGCGAGCATTGAAGAGGAGCAGTAAAGCTAAAACAAACATCAAATTTAACCGATAATCCCTGTGTGTGCACAACCCACACACGGCCAAACACACTGAAATCCACTAAACAAATAATCGAAAAATCAACACACTAAATGCAAACTTCAAAATCAAATTCGTAAAAACCAAAACTAAAGCGAGCCCCTACGTACATAACTAATAATGGCAACTAACTAACTAAAACTAAGCTAACTAAACCAATCGAAACGCAATTAACGAACTGCCCCATGAGTTTAAAGTAAATACATAAAGTACGCAAAAGTAAATAAGTATAAAAGGACAGCGACAAGTAGAGGACACCCATACATATACTATGTAGTCTATGCACCGATTTCCTGGCCCATCCAAAGAAAATCCTCTCTCGATTCAAGAAAACATACCCTCGATTAGTTATGCATTTAAGTTTGTTTAGTAGTTGCTTAGCAGGTAAGTGCGATATTAATTTGTAATTAGGCAAACGAACGATGAGTACTTGAATTGAATTAGTAATTAAACAATTTAACGGGTGATATTTCATTTTGTCTACACACAATTATCTCAAAGATAACTAAAATCCCAAAAAAAAACACATGGAAAATTGACTCGAATAATGTTGAACTCAGTTAGACATACCACATACACTTAGTCGTAACTCTTAAGTCGGAGATGGAGTTGGAGATATAAGTATTAGGCATGTTAAGTTAATAGGTATTACTACCCGCCCATTCGATGCATTTGTGTGTATCTCTTTATAGCGTATCTGTTGTGTCTGTTACAAACACTTGATATTATTAGTTGGCATCGCTTGATTAACAAACAACTAACCAACCGAAATTCGAATCGAAATCAATGAACTTTGCAAGTTTCCCCCACTTCAATTTGAACGTTTTGCATTTTCTCTATCAATATCACGACTAATGGACAGAGTGTGCCGAAGATCTAATGCCAAATCTTGTACTGCTGAATGCCATGCCAACCGAAAGAGAGCAATGCCAAGTCCATTATAATCGATCTATATATATATATATATATTTATCTAACTATATATGTCTTATGGTTACACACACCAGCCCCACCAACTCAACTCAATTCAACTCCTCACCACCCCCCAAAAATCCAGAATCCAGTATTCAGAATTTATTCGGCATTTTTTCACACATTGAAACGCAATTATTTTCCAGAAATTTAATTTTCTGTTTTCCGTACAACTTTTTGTGTGCCAAAGCTAAACAAAATGAAATTGAATTGAATTTTATGAAACTCTCATCTATGCACAACTTTATCCATCATTTTTGAATCACGCTCTTGACTTTTGCATCTGGAAAACTAATTTCCAAATTAGCAAGTGGGTTAACTGAAATGCGAAACAATTTCAATTTCACCACTTACACTACCATAATTTTCCAAATTATAAACACCCCATTTTCCACCCGCATAAATATGTACATCAAATTCTCGCTATCATTTTGCAAATAAAATTGGAGTCCTTTAATGAAGACACACACGAGAAACAGAAGAGGCAGAACGGAAAATGTTGGCATAAAATGCAAAACTTTTGATCGAAAATTGGAAAAATTGACTAGTCTTAACTGAAGCTCTTTACAAATAAAAAAAAAAGAAGCTAAACTATCTGCAAACGAGAAAATGAACCAAGCGATGTCAACATTTTAGCCAACACAACTCCCTCTCTATTCAAAGAACCCCCAATCGCAAATATTAGTTATTAGTTGGCTTAGCTGTTAATCACTCCCACTACCCAGTCCCCGTCCCCCAAAAACTATATCAAGTAGAGAAACCAGCCGCTTGAAGTAGTGCTCATTATACATTATACAATAATTAGTTTTGCTTATATTTTTTAACCGACAAATTTTGCTTGCATGCTTTTTAAATCCGAATTGGCCACCATTTACTTATTCAAATCTGTTCGACACAATTGTATATAACCAAATGGAGGCGCTATCCTCCGCCCACTTGCTCTTTCTAACTCTTTCGATCTCTAAATCTATATTTCCTATCTGACAAAAAAAGAAGAAAAATAAAAACCAAAACTACAAATTAAGTTCTGCAAAACCGAAAAGAAAATATTTCATAATTTTTCATATATGGTTTCCATTGTATCTTTTCTTTTCTTTCATTTAATTGTAGGGTCCCCGGTGTGGAAACCACGAGACATGATAAATTTAGGCACAGATCCACAGTCAACAACCCGCAAAGACGATGTGAAAAATTAAATCAGAAAAAGCAAAGCAAAACATTTAGTATCAAGCTAAGCAAGCATAAGAACTCTTAATCCACAACTTCAAATCCTCTGTTCGATTTCTCAATTTTACCTAATCAAGTGTAAGGCAACGGCAACAGAAACAGCTAAAAGCAAAAGCAAAGCAAAAGCAGAAAGCAGAAAGCAAAAGCAGAATGCAAACAGCAGAAGCAACAGTTCAAAGTTCAAAGCAGGCGAGCAGGCGAACCAAAAAGCATTTTTCAAGCTCAATTCTGCGACATGAAGATGCATTGAATCACCGGTGAATGGATGTGATTGTTTTTTGAAGAATGCTTGGCTTCGGTTTGCTTTCGCTCTTTTTTAATGGATAAAACATCGAAGAGTTTTTGTCATTTTTTACGTTTGCGTTTTTTAAACGGGAAAAGCACCACGAAAAGGATGTCACAGATCCTTTTTAGAAAGAGAGAAACGAAAAAAGAAACGGAACAAAACCTAAAGCATAAATGAAAACCAAAAGAGAAGACTTTCATTTATATTGATTGTATTTAAAGTGCAAAACATATAATAAAAGCATAATTAAAGCGAAGGATTTTGAGCAGATTTAATATGAACTAAGTGAACAGATTTAACAAGATTAAGAAATACGAGAACAAATTCAAATGCATTTGTCGCTGAAAAGACTTGAAAGTAAATTTCGATTTAAATACATTTATTGAGGACAAGACGAAGAAGCAGCTGTCAAAGCGACGAGGAGGGAAACCCGTAAACAAATTGCAACCATAGTATTTAGGCTTAGAGAATTTAAATTATAAAAGAAAACAAAACACAAAAAACAAAAAACAAACGAAGACCCCAGAGAATTGCAACAAAATATAAGAAAAAAGAAGAAACAAAAGTCAAATGCAAAGTAAGCAAAACCAAAGGGTTGAATGAAAAACATTTTAGCCAATTAAGCCACACACACACAAACTGAAGCAAATCAACACACTCGTAATCGTAATGAGAAAATTTAAATGAAAACACAGCAATGAAAATGTTTAGTTCGTAGGAAGTACACTGAAAAAATACATAAAGATACCATACAAAATCCACATACACATAAACGAAAAATAGCAAAAATTTAGTCAAAATGTTAAATGGTAAACTAAAAGAAACCAAAATAATAATAACGAAGCAAACGATTCCATGCAATTAAATTGGGCTCCCAGCCTCCACAAAGAATCCAATCAGCAAATACAAGCAAACAAAAATTAACTCAAAGCAAACTCAACACGTTAAAGCGGGCAAACATTAAATTAAACTATAAAACTATGCAAAGAAAACCAAATAAATGAAAGTGCATAAGCATAAAAAAGCAAGTCAAACCCAAAAAGAAAGACAACACCTTCTAGCAGAATTACAATAATAATTAAGAACTTCACTTTGAACACGCTAATCGATATATCGATATATCGATAATGGCAGCCTATTCCCAGCCCAAAAAAATCCCATAGACAAAGGCACAATTTTCGAGTACTCGATTAAAAGGATACTTTTGATTTTCCTACGTCTCAATACCCTATGGTTTTCAATTTTTGTAGGACGAATTTTTAGCAAGAAGATGCAGATATATAGTCGAATACAATGAAAAAATTCTACCAGATGAGAAATAATAATTAATTGGTTGTGAATGCAGCTTGGATGTTAATTCGATTCAGGAACAATGAAATCCCCAATTGCTGAACGTTTGTTTATTCTTCTGCACGCACACAGCAGTGTGCGTGCGAGTGGCGATTGTCTTTTTTTTTCAGTGTACTTGCAGTTGCATTGCTCACACTCATTATTTTGTACCCCCCAACCCCCCCTCAGAAAAACGTCATAAACTCATTGAACCATATAGCAACAAATCGAAACATAATCAAAACATTTTTTAGGTTTCCAATCAAATTGAATTAAATATACAAAAATAAACTCGAATTAAACAATGAGAAAAACTAAGAAAAACGTAATAATTGAAACTACAGACCATAGACAGCTATATGATGTGGAGTAAATAGAAATTCTAAATGTATACAACAGTCTAATGATAGATCTTTATCGATCGCATCGTCGATGCGGAAGATTATGATGATGAATGCTAATCAAACACGGGACAAAACAAGGAGAAATTTACCAAATACCAAATCACAACATTTTAACATAATTTTTACAGTTTGTATAAGTTCGACAGAGGCAACGTACATAAATAATAATTATAATGATTAACAATAAAAGCCAGCGGTCAGTTGGAAGACTTTAGCGAAATGAAATAGTTAAATTATGAAACTCATTTGATGGCGAATGATATGGTGGCGTGAAACTTTTTGTACGCATTTGACTATTTTTAAAGCATTTTTATTAAATATATATACATACATAGTCACTATTATACGAATGTTTGAGAGCCAAACGATGTACTCATTTAATTAAGTTCACGTGCACACAATGCACTGGAATCTCTTTTAACAAATTGTTATCGGATATTTGATTTGTTTGAGCGTATTGTTAGTTATATGTACATGTATCTCTTATCACACTTTCCTTTCGACAAGCGAACGAGGCAGCAGGAAAAACGAGGGTAACAATTGCATATTAAATACAATTTATAAGTCAGCCACACACACACACACACTCAAACCAAATTCGAAACAGAAATCAATAGCAAAATGCAGCAGCATTGGAAACAAATGTTGCCATTTACGAATGGACAACAGCAGACAGCAACATTGAAATTCAATTTTTATTGTAAACCTAATTAGCAGCTGCAACAAGAAGAACAAAAATATATTACAACAAAAACGAACATGCAATGGATGTTAATACTTTTTGAGAACGAGAAAAAAAAACAAATATGCAACAGTAAAGAAAGTAAAAAGAAATACACAATGATTATACAATTGCAAATGCAACTTAACACTCAACATAAGGATAGTGAAAATGTGTGACAAATGATTAAATTACGAAATCCTTTTGAAGTGAAAACAAATGAAAATAAAATGTGAAATTTAAAATGAAACCAACATGGAATTGCTTTTCATTGATTCGCTTTTGGGCATTTGGGGATTTCAGGTTTACAAAAAGGATTTTAAGCTACGATTTTAATTTAAATTTCATCTTTTCCACTCGACGTTTTAAAAATACGTTACCAGTGATGCCAGATGGTTTTTGAAATGTAAGTTACGTTCTATACACGATAGGTGGCGTGTTGCCCTCTGGAACTGTACACATGTGGAGACTTTTGAATTGCTTGGCGCGCATAACTAGCAAGTATTTTTAAAATAGAAAAAATTACCAGCACTACAAGTTGTTTTGGTTTTGGCTGCACATGATCGCCACTACGTGAAGTCTAGCAATTTCCACAATGCCTGCAACCCACTGACCCAGAAACGACAGTTGATGTGTGTATAAGTAAGTTTTATTGTTAAACATAATACAATTGGTACTAAAACGTACTATGTCCTACGACGTACAAATCTATAATTGTTATTCTAACTGATGTAACCTCCCCGTGTTGGAATGCCGAACATGTGCTTTGCTTGAAAAATGATTGGTTACTTTAAATTTATAATACCTCTTTTATTTCATAGTTTGTTTTTGGACTATTAAATATAAGATGTTGAGGCACCGATCCATGTGGCGGTAAACAAAACAAGTTATGGAATTTGTGTATACTAGGGTAATGTTAAATAGCTAATAGTCGATCAGTCTCCAACACGAAACGGGTTACACGGGCTGCTGTTTGTGTAAGTGTGTCTGTGTTGTTCTCTTTCCTAATCTTATCCAGCGCTTGCATCCTCGGCCAATATCTACAGCTGTTCGCTTGGCACACTCACTAGCTTGGGGCTACAATTGGTTAGGCTAATGTGTCTTACGAGTACGTACGGTAAACTAAATATAGGCCTTAACTAAAGTGATAACAATTATATGTGTGTGTGTGTGTGTTTGTGAGTGTATGTACTAGGTGAGTGAGTGTGAACTAGGCACACTAGTTGGGCAGCAGCTCGGACAGCTGATTCTGCAGGCTGGGTGACAGTGCGTCGGGAAACTTGATGTCGAAGGACACGATCAGATCGCCGCGCCTCGATGGCTCCTTGGGCACGGGCAGACCCAGTCCGTTGATCCGGCGCGTTGTGGTGGGCTTGATGATCTCGTGGTTCGGGTTCACCTGTATCCTGCTGCCCTGCAGCGTGGGCACACTGACCAGTGCTCCGCACAAGGCCTGCTTCAGACTGATCTGGGCTGTGTACTTTAGATCGATGCCCTCGCGTTTGAACAGCGCATGCGGTTTGTCGCGTATGATGAAGACGATGTCGGCTGGCGTCTTGTTTGGCGCCGAATCACCCTCTTGGGGGAAGGTTATCTTGGTGCCGGCCTTCCAGCCCGGCTTCACTGTGATTCTCAGCACCTTCTCCTCCTTGAACGGTCCATTGCTTCCGGTGGCCATGCGTGAGATTTTCATCTTCTTTATGCATCCCTTGTCCACTTCCTCCAGCGACACGTACAGATCATGCTCGATGGGCGGATCCTGTTGCTGCTGGCGCTTGCGACTGGGTGCCTGTGCATTGAATGACTGCGAACGGAAGGCTCCAGCCATAGGATTGCCAGGGAAAGAGGCAAACATATCGTCGCCGCCAATGTTCATGAAGATCTCGTTGGTATTGCCGCCCTGACCCTGACCAGCAAACATGTTATCGCCGCCGGTAAAGAAGACGCCAAACGGATCCGACGATCCAAAGAACTGGGCAAATGTGGCCCTCGGATCGCCGTGGAACTGGTAAGTGTACGCTCCCGGCTGACCGCCGCCATCTGGTCCCGGCTGTCCGCCCTTCAGTCCATCCTCACCGTACTTGTCGAAGATGTCGCGCTTCTTTTTGTCCGACAGCACCTCGTACGCCTCGGCGATCTCCTTGAAGCGCTCCTCCGCCTGCGGGCTCTTGTTCTTGTCGGGATGGTATTTGAGTGCCAGTTTGCGGTAGGCCTTCTTGATCTCATCGTCGCTGGCCTTGCGGTCGATGCCCAGAATCTTGTAGAAGTCTTTGCCCATCTCTCAGCTGAAAATGTAGGGGAAACACGAACGAACGAACGCTATAGATTAGAATGAATACTGAATACTGATTGCCAGCTTGCTGGGTTGGGTTGGCGATGGAAAGTGCTAGAAGCACAGCACAGTTGTGCAACTGCCGTGTTGTCATGCGAGTGACGTATGTAGTCACCCACTAAAGAGAGCTTCACACCCGATGTGCTGCCTTCAGCAGATCAGATCGATGCGCCCACATTTGGCAATATGTCCAACGAAACTTACCTCAAATGTATGCGATTGTCTGGGAATCCGTAAAAGTCCAAAAATCCAAGTGGAAAAGTGCAAAATGCAGAGGCAAAGTGCAATTGTTGGTATTGTTCAGTGTTTATTCACACTATTTATATTTTCACGGGACAATGTTCTTTAAATATTTATGAGTTTTGTCTCTTTCTAGCAATTGATTCAATTGTTCTTTTTCGCTTTTTTCTTTATCCACCGAATGTGGCTTGCGCACTAAAAACACACTCTACTTTCGAGTTGCTTTCTCTTCAAAATTTTGTTTGATAATGAGCGGGATTCGTGCGTCAACCTCATTTTATAGGTTCGCCCTCGTCTCCGTCGAAATTTCTGGATGCTTCTCGGTTTTTAGGGTTGTATCTCGAAAACGTTTGACTGCGAATGTCAATATCGATATGCTTATCGATAGCTGTCGATGTTTCAAGCACTTTGCACTGTTATTAAATCGCTCATCGTTTATATAAATTTGTGCATGTTGATGGCGGTGACTCTTATTTATATGCTTTTTTGATTGCGAATGCCTGCGAATGCGTGACTGTAAACGACGTGGGAAAAAGTAAGTAAACTATCGGTTCTGGAATGATTCGTGAAAGTCCTCGAATTCCTAGTTATAGATCGATCTATTTTTGGGGATATATATTTTGATATCCTAAAGGGATTCTCTACGATTTCTTAAAAACACACAGAAACATAAACAAAATATTTATATTAACTAGAAAAAAACCGTTGACGAGGTAAGCATATTATAAAAAAATAGAAAAGTGATGGAGAAATTTACACTTATATTGTTTAACTAAATAATTTATAATCGAAAGATCAGGAGAAATAAATAAATAATAATAAATAATCTCTATATGATAAAAAATATAATACAGTCGAGAGGTGTGGAATAAAGTGATGTTTAAAAAATGTACTTAAAAGCTAACATTTTAATAATAACAATTTATTTGAATTCTTAGTGTAATATACAAGCCAACTTATAAGTAATTAAGAAAAGTAACTGAAAGTTAAAATAATGAAATTTTTAAGCCCTGCCAGTGTGGCCGTAAGACGCAGACTTGGCCATTGCCGCAGCTGCAAGGCGTTTAGTATTTTGCAGTCAGCGGCGTGCAGTCACACCGGAACGAGCAAGTCTGGCAAAACAGCCGAACGGAGCAACAAAAAACAATTGTAAAAATGACCCGTCAAGGCTCGTTGTAAGCAAAATTCGAGCGCAGTCAGGACGCAGGAGCAGCCAAGCAGGTCGGGATTAGGACCGGAGCAGCAGGATCATCGGGCAAGCAGAGCCGCAACCCACACTAACACACAAACGCAGCCGTATACCGCAGTATTTCCATACACACACACACACTTTAGGTGAGTGAGACGGAGGTACACACACATGCACACACACACAGAGAAGAAAACAAGGCGCCCCACGAATTTTTGCGACATATGGACGCGCCTCGCTAAGGACTAATTTGCCAGCGCGAAGGACATGCATTTGGGGCCACTTTTTGGGCCAAACTCCGGCCGACATATGCGTGTCACGTTCCACTGTCAAAGCCTTGACCGATCGCCCCGCCCACCGTTCACCTCCCCATCGCTGGAAGTATTGCGCAAACGAATGTGACCCTTAACCCTTGCCCCCACCCCCTCCGCAAAGAATATCCTTTGGCATGGCGCCTGTTCAAAGGATGTCCCACTGCAGCAATGCAGCATTGTAGCAGCCACGGCAGACCCATAAAAATAGTCATTCATTCCCGCAAATAGAGAGCAAACGGTCGACATTAATAGCACTTTCGCTGTAAACCCAAACATATCGCCTATATTCATTGAGTAATCCGTCTAGGTTCTCGGGACCCAAACGTTCCCCCCTAGTGAAATACCCACCCACTGCATTGTGCGGCGATAATCGTTATCAGTTGCAACTCGTGAGTAGTCATTGATATTCGCAAAAGGCAACTGCACAAAGTTAAATTGTTTTTAGACCCATGATGGCAACCCAGTCAATTGCTTACATTACTCCCCATTATCCTGTTATTTGTTTAGAACTAGTGGCTTGGGTGCTGTTGCAATCTTTATTCGAGTTCGTAGAGTGCTGGTATATATTTCTTATCGCATCCCGAAGCTATAGAGGCTATTTAAAAGTAATGTTTTCCTATCGAAGAGTAAGCCAGATAAGTAAACTGTTTCAACCATGTCTCATTTTTATAGTGCAACCCGTCGAGAACTTAGCACGTAGCTCGCTTCGCCAAAGATCGGGCGCCAGATCGGGTGGTGGATCTTCGGATCGCAATCGGAATCGGCATCGGCATCCTAAGCGGCCAGTACACGCGTGAACTATGCCGTGCGTTGACGGTGCGGTCTTCTAGTTCGGAAAGATTTCGGCACACTCAGATCAGACACAGACGGTAAAACTCACCAAAATCCGTTGCATATATAGACCACGGATATGTACACACTTATTCACACAACATTGGAAGCTCCAATTAAAGTTGTGCGACGCCTAAGAATAGAAGGCATTTCGTAATGGAGATTTTGTGTTCGAGAATGCATTATATGATCGGGAATCGAGAATCCTACAATTTCCGGCACCCAGCAGCAGTCATATCTCAGTCATCTCATGGCTTTTGTAGATCACATAGATTTCGCAGTACCGAAATAGTTCAAAAATAGCACAAATATATGCGAGCATGACTGTGCCCCTCCCGCCGTCCCCCTTTGGTTCGTGTATATAGCATAGATAACTCGCGATATCGGTTTCTGTAATACCCGACCAACACAAACATTGACCAAAAGATCATCGTCATCATGTAAATATTGAGTGGGATGGATGGGGCCAATGTGTTGAAAGTGCCTGACCATTCTGATGAATAGGATAGACACATTCGACCAGTCTGTGCGCTTCTCTGAATCTCTGAATATCTCAAAAACCTTCGCATTCACAAATAGCCAGATATACGCGTATTCAAGACGCTCCCAAAGCTGTCTTATATCTTGCTCCTCCACTCGCCTGTGTGCTTTTTCCGACCGCTCCGATGTGTCGTTGTGTCGCCGCCGACAGTTTTTATTTTTAGCAGCATCTTATTTTGATTTTGTGCTGGCCGACGTGTATTAGCATTTTTGGATCCCCATCTCACTCGCTCCCTTGCCGGGCAATGCGGTTTGTGTTTGGACCATCCAACATGTGTTTGAACGGCCAACTGCAGCGCATTCACATCGCGCACTGTGGATGTGCATCCTCCATTCGGAGGAGACCCAAAATATCTTGGCTGGCTGGCTGTCTGTTTTGTGGTTATTTCGGTGCAGCGAATTGGAAAAACATTGCAAATACCCCGGCCGCAATTGCTTGCGACACTCAATTAAATGCTGAGCAATACGAATCGATAGAAATTATTGCCAAGATGGTCATTCGAAAAGTTTAATTTTAGATGCAATTGACAGGCGAATCGATGATTTTTTTGACTTCATATTGTGGAGTAGATCGATCGCTTTTCGCCTAATATTCAGCATCTGCTTTCCTTAAATCTGTCGAGTTCTACAAATGTCTAGAATAATTCGCAGTTTCTCGCTTATATCCGATAAGTATAAATTTGTACATTTGGATATGTCCACCGCCCACTTGCAATATGCGCACTGCCGAATTGGAGGCGCCAGATATTCGTTCGTATAATAGCCACCACTTCCGTTACAGAGTCTTGCGGGGAGCCACAAAGAAAGCCAGCTGAAACATGGAGCGACATTTGCACTGAAATTTATGCATTCGGTACGCCCGACGGTGATAGCTATGGTCATGATGAAGATGATGACGTTGGTAGCACATTGGAGGCAAATAATAATTCCCGTAGCATCCTCCGGAGGCAACTGATGGTCGGTTGTTTACGAAATTCCGCTGCGCGTTAGTCACGACGTCGATTTCGGGGGGCAGTCGATGCTCGATTGGGTGTACGTGCTATATGTGTGCTATATATATGTATACGGCAACTGGTGCTGGCCCGTACAAATAAGGCGCGAAAAGCAAACCCGGAGCACGTCAATATCTGCGGCTGCGGGAGGCGGACGGAATCTTCTTGGTTTCTGCCGCTTTATTCGCGAATGGGGTCGAAAACAAGAAGATTTCGCAGTAATTTGGGGCTGGGCATCTCTTCCTTATTTACTATTGGGCAAGAAGCATCGTCATGTCCAGGAACTTGGCCCCGCCGGAGACGTCAAAGGTGTCGTGTCACCTTGTTAATTCTAAAATAAGGAAATTAAAAAAAAGGAAACTCCAGACAAAATTCATAAGTAAAACCAACGTTTCGCTTACAATCTATTTGCAGGATTTTCTCCACCATCACTTGATTATTCCGAAGCCTGGCCATGACGGACAAGGAGAGCGAGCAGTGCACCGTCTCGGTCTTTGACCAGACACCCGGCTCGGAGCAAAAGAAGATCAACGTAGTGGTCCGCTCCCACTTCACGGTGAAACGCGTGATTGACCTTATCGGCACGCAGTTCTCGTACGGAAAGTTCGAGCTGTTGCTGCAGCCACACGATAACAAGGATCTGGTAAAAAGATCTGCACATATAGAGGTTCTAATAAAATGCTAATGGAAACCCTTCTTCTTTAGGTCAATCTGAATGCCCTGGAATCTCAGCTGATGTACGAAGTGGCTGGATTTGAGCCCCAGCTGAAGAATCACTTGATCCTGCTGCCCTCCGACAGTTGGGATGGCGACGTGACCAAACGCTTTGAGTTACCCATTAAAAGAGTGGTAGTCAAAAAGGTTATGAAGTCGGACGGCGAGAAGGCCAAGAGTCCTGCCACCGGCGAGAAGAAGAAACGCGTAGTTGGCGAGAAAACGAAAAAGAAGCCAGCTTCGGGAGCTTCCTCTCCAAGCAAGACAAAAACGACGAGTGAGGACTCTTTGGCTAAGACCAGCATCAGTTCGGAATCAAGTCCCGAAAAGACTTCCAAGATCAAGACCACTGAAGCACAGATCTCCAAGCCCGGTTTGGAAAAAGCTCCCAGGGCTAGCCCTGAAGAATGCCCCGAGCTGTCTACAGAGATAAGCTCTAAAAACACTTCTTCGGAGAGTCCTGTGGCCAAGAAAACGGCCAAGGTCACCTCCAAGCCGGCCCTAGAGTTGCTGAGTCCAATTAAGCCGGCATCACCCATCAAAGAGTTGGACTGCGAACCCGTAGACACTCTAAGCAAGCAACAGCTCTCTGAGCAACTGCAGCTGTATCCACAAGGTAGAAACCTAATCTCACCGGTGGACGATGCTCCTTCAGATCTTTTCATCTCAGATGCTGAACAATTGTCTGACGACGACCTGGCACTAGGAGCATCTGCTAGTCCGACAATGCTGGGACCTGGATACGATTACGGAGCTCCGACCGGTGACTCGGACGCCGAGGGTGGGACCGGAGTGGCAGACCCACCTACAACTGGAACAGACGATGGTACGTACCCGGCTCTGTCAAACTTCTATCGTCGCAAGTATGGAGGCGATGCATGGCAGAGATCATGGGAGAGAGTCAACACACCGGCTGCGGACTTCGTGTCCTCAGCCACCACAGAAACTGAGGCAGAGGCACGGCAAACGAGCGTGGGTCCCAGGGGATATGTTGGTTTGGTCAACCAAGCCATGACCTGCTATCTAAACAGCTTGCTGCAGGCACTCTTTATGACACCCGAGTTCAGAAATGCTCTGTACCGCTGGGAGTTCGACAATGACAACGAGGCCAAGAACATACCATACCAACTGCAAAAGCTCTTCCTCAACTTGCAGACCTCGCCCAAAGCGGCGGTAGAAACCACTGACCTGACCCGCAGCTTTGGGTGGGACTCGACGGAGGCGTGGCAGCAGCACGATATCCAGGAACTGTGCCGAGTTATGTTCGACGCTCTGGAGCACAAATTCAAGAACACTAAGCAGGCAAATCTCATCTCTAACCTGTACGAGGGCAAGATGAACGATTACGTCAAGTGCTTGGAGTGCAATACTGAGAAGACGCGCGAGGACACCTTCCTAGATATCCCGCTCCCTGTGCGGCCCTTTGGAAGCAGCTCCGCATACGGCAGCATCGAGGAAGCTCTGCGCGCCTTCGTCCAGCCAGAAACGCTCGATGGCAATAACCAGTATCTGTGTGAGAAGTGCAAGAAGAAATGCGACGCCCACAAGGGACTGCACTTTAAGTCCTTTCCCTACATCCTCACGCTGCACCTTAAACGCTTCGACTTTGACTACCAGACCATGCACCGCATCAAATTAAACGACAGGTGAGTCTCTTTGCCATAATCCATAATCCACAAGAATTTAATTCTATTCTCGCCCTCTATTTCAGAGTGACCTTCCCTCAGACGCTCAACCTGAACACGTTCATTAACCGAAGTGGAAACAGCGGTGAGCAAAACTCTCAGCTCAACGGCACCGTGGACGATTGCAGCACGGCGGATAGTGGTTCCGCCATGGAGGACGATAATTTGAGCAGCGGCGTGGTGACCACAGCGAGCTCTAGTCAGCACGAAAACGATCTGAACGACGAGGATGAGGGCATCGACATGAGCAGCAGCACCAGCAAGAGCGCAAAGCAGGGATCCGGTCCGTATATCTACGAACTGTTCGCCATCATGATCCATTCGGGCAGCGCTTCCGGTGGCCACTACTATGCTTATATTAAAGACTTCGACAACAACGAGTGGTTCTGTTTTAACGATCAGAACGTGACTAGTGTAGGTGTTTGCAATGCACACATAACTTATGAAAATATTGAACGACTATCTATCCGTAGATCACCCAAGAGGACATCCAACGTTCGTTTGGCGGACCCAACGGGAGCTATTACTCCAGTGCCTACACCTCCAGCACCAATGCATACATGTTGATGTACCGGCAGGTGGATGCCAAAAGAAACGAGCTGGTCGCCAAGGTGGCCGACTTTCCTGAGCACATCAAAACGTTGCTACCAAAGCTGCACTCGGAGGAGGAGACGCGCGTGTCCCGCCTGGGCAGGCATATCACGGTTACGGACTTGGCTCTACCGGATTTGTACAAGCCACGCGTCTACTTCTATAATCCCTCCCTGAAGAAGATGAAGATTACGAGAGTGTACGTATCGCAGAGTTTCAACATCAACCTGGTTCTCATGTCGGCCTATGAGATGTTGAATGTGGAACAGTTCGCGCCGCTTTCCCGCTGTCGCTTAGTGGCTTACAACTCCTCGATGGATACGATTATCCAGTCCCTGGAGAGTTGCACAGACCCAGCTTTGACTGAACTGCGCGCGGCTCAGAACTACAGTCTGGACTTCCTGCTGGAGTACCGGGCTGAGGACCAAGAGTTTGAGGTCTATCCGCCGGACGGCATTACGTGGTATGTGTTTAAGGTAGATCTATCGACCATGGCGATGGACGGTCCCTTCCTGGTTTACTCAGCAGCGCGGGAGCGGGAAGCCAGCGACGTCCTTCGCCGCTCGATCGCCCTCCGTTTGCACATTAGCGAGCAGCAGTTCCTACTCGCCACGGTGCGCGGCACGGTGCCGAAGGCTTTCGTGGCCTACGATCCCCATCCGTCGCCGGAGGCCCTTCAACACCTCCAGAACATGGCCAACACCCAGTTTAAGTCCATAACATACTTCTACTTGAACGTGCCCAACACGGACGCCGCCACCCTTGAGATGCTGGGTGTGCCCACCGTTGAGTCAAACGAGGTAGGTTTTACAGCTGTTGAGTTTATAACAATGCTTAATTTTTGGCGGTCCTTTCAGTGCGCCAGCGGAGGTGATGTAGTGGATGCTGCAATGATGAATGGCGTGGCACCTGGTCACATGTCATCCAGCAACGACTGCGATTGGAGGCGCTACAAGCGAGATATATTGGAACCCATGTCCCAACCCAGTCCCAGCCACGGCCACGAGTCCAACTCGGAGGACAGCAGTCTGAGCGACGGAGACCGAACTCTGGTGGAGACGGACAACATTGCACATCGCGGTGGAGGCGACAGCCAAGTCAGTTCGACCAGTCACTCGCCGCAGCTGTCTAGTCCGGAGGACGAAGCAGCCTCACACGATGCCATGATGCGCGTTCATGCCTACTGCAATGGAAACGGCAGTTATGCGGCGGCCGATGTGGTGGATCCCCTGCTCCTGCCCACCAGCACCAACCACTTCTTCTACGCTACAAAGGTCGAGTGCGTGGATGTGGTTGGCACCGGTTCCAGTTCTGATCACCAGTCCGACGAAGAGGCTCAGCTGCGTAAGCCCACGCGTGCCTATAAGCTGCTGGTGGGCACACACATGCGAATGGGGGCCTTTAAGAAACACATCGAGCAGCTGATCCAAGTGCCCGCCGCCCACTTTAAACTGCAGCGGAAGCACGATAATAATCTGTCGAACAATCAGAACAACTCGTTGGTACATCTCATAGAAGGCGAAACACTGACGGTTGAGTTGGGTAAGACGCTGGAGGCGGACGAGTTCAAGGCCAAGATTCACTTTCTGCGACTGGCGGACATTGATAACGAGACGTCCAAACTGCCTTGCGTATGCGAGTGGGTCTACAATGCCAACACCACGGCGGAGCAGGCCAAGAAAGAACTGGTGGCCAAGCTGCATCGCATAGACGCCAAGTACGCCACACTGACTGTGCAAAACTGTCGCATCTGGCTGAAGGGCGGACGTATTCCCATCAAGATTCTGTCCGACGATGAAACGCTCTACTGCGACATGCGCTCCAGCATCGCAGCGGAGGTGGGTTCCCCTGTCTCTGTGATAAGAAAAAAACTTAACTTGAATGTATATCACACCATTTCAGTTCATTGTGCAAGAGTGCGAGGAGGGAGTGAACCCGCAGCCCAAGGACGATTCTCTGACTTTATTTGTAAGGCGGTGGTGTCCGGCTAAACTTGAGTTTGGAAAGTTCCAAGAAATCACTTTGGACCGTAAGTTTAATCTGTATAATGCCCTGAAGCAGTAAATCGAACTCGTATCTTTTGCAGAGGACAGCGAAATCAGACTTTCATTATCACAGATCAGCGACATTACAATAGACAAACTTAGTTATATGAAGGTTCGTAAAATTGCGTTCCACTGTGTATATTGATCTAAATTGCATTGGTCTTTTCTGCAGTTGAACAGCAACTTCCCCTGCACAAACATATCAGCGTTAAGCGTTAACGAGTCCAGCAGTTGGTACTCCGTGCCCACCACCGTGGACAAATATCCGCTTAATAGCACACAGACAGGAAACATCTACCTGTACAAGTAAGCGTGGAGCAAGTGGCAGTGGTATATTCAGTTCCTAGACTAACTAATGCATTCAACAGAGATAGGACGGTACCTGCGCGAGAGCTGACGCTGGAGGAGCGACGCCTGATGAACGTCAAGGAGAAAGCACGACTGGATCGGGTGGGCTGCGTGTCCACCACGCGGTATGCGCAGCGCCGGGAACGTGCCTTGAAGATCTACCTGGACTCTCCGGAGAAGTCGAGCAACGTGACCGCCTCCGCACCGATGGATGTGCATGTCAATAATTAGTCTGGCGAGTAGGAAACAGTCGCGGCGATCATAAAAAAAAAAAAAAGTACACCAAACCATGTATGTAAGCAACGGCAGACCATTAAATCCCAGATCCTCATTTAAACAGCGGCCACATATCTTTGTCGTCTGCAAGTGCTGCTCGTGTTTTCTATACTTCATCCGCAGCAATTGCGTTTTTTGTTGTTCTTTATTTTGTTTGACGCAAGGGAGGAGGTCAGCGAGTTGGGCAAAGACGCCGTAAACGGCATCGAATTGGTCTGGTCTTGGATCTGGGATGGACAACTGGGGTGGCCAAGTGGGCACAGCACTAAGTGACGTTTAACATAACGAAGTTATTCTTGCAACTTTCGTAATACAAGAGTTCAAAGATGAGACTGTAAAATTTAAAATAAAAAACGCAAGAAATCTAAATTACAAACTGTATAATGTGAATGTGAACATCAAAACTAAATTAAACGTATAAAATAAACACAACTCTCAAGTACATTTATTAGAATGAGAAGCGTATCGAATTCGAATTAGAATTAGAATTGGGCGCCAGCGGAAAGTGTGCATAAATGAAAAATCGTTTGGCATTTATCCGGCTTTTTTATAGAAAATGTTAATTTTATTTAATACCTACTACGCAGTGTTAATAACGTTTCACTTGAATTATATTTTAAGATCATTTAGCGTTAAAATTGTTACAATTTGATGACAGTTCCTGCTTTGCTTTTTCGTTGCGATGATGTTGAACAGACCGATAAACGAAGGCAGCTTATAGTAACGGAAATAAAGAGGTAAAGTTGGCGCGGGACCGACCGACCGCCCGCCCTGTTGATGGATGGAGGATTTTTGGGGAAACGTATCCTCAAATTGTTGCCGTCTTCTCTTCTGTCCTGTTCTGTTGTCAAAAGGGTCCTCTAATACGCAACGAATTCGATAGTAAAAATCTGTGGAGCGGCAGCGGTAGGCAGCGCAATTGTTCACATTGTGTTTCCGTTGTCGGCTTGGCGGTGCGGATCATCATCAGCGGGCTGGCCTATGCCTTGGTCTCCACGGCCGGCGCCGTTTCCACCTTTGTCGCCGCTCCAGCTGCTGCCTTCTTGCCCTTACCCTTGCCCTTCACGGGACCCAAAGGCTGCGCGAGCAGAGTCTGCAAAAAGTTGGCATTTCATTAAGTATCCATCGCGAAATGAAGGAAATTGTTGCAACTTACCTTGAGCTCCTCCTGCGCAACACTGTACTCGCTCACATAACTCTCCGCCTCGAATGGGATGCCGGTGACCAAGTTGACGCCGTTGGGCATGAGCAGAACCGTGTGCTTAAACTGCGCCACAATCTCGGCTATAATGGAAATGATAAGGAAATGGCTTGTTTAACTTTGCTATGACTTCAGGCTAAAATGCGAACTTTATAAACTAACTAGTTTAACTAACAAACTAGTTTAGTCTCTTAATTAATGCATTTACTTTAATAAGTGTAGGAAAACAGGTTAATAGATTGGACACGATTGTGACAGTGCCATGTTCAGACAGAGGCCACACTGAGGCAACTGCTGAAGACGTCAATGCCTGGGATTTGTTCTGGCAAAATGTCTGGCCGCACTTAGCACCCGAAGGTGTACCAAGTCCGGAATTAAGTTTTGCCAACTCGCATAATAGGAATAGGATGGATAATATGCATCATACTTACATGGCTTCTCGTACAGCACTTGGAAGGGCTCAATCATCTTGTGGCCGACGCACTCAACAACTCCCATGCGGGCCTTGGTCTCCTCCTCGAAGCTGCGGATGTTGAATGGCATGTTTCCGTACTTCGTTTTCACCTCTGCCAGCAGAGCACGGGATGCCTTCATCTTGAGCATGTAGTTCTCCTCAGACTTCTTGTAAATGGAGACCTTGGTGTCTTTCTCGCGTCCCTGCAACGAATACGAATAATGTTAGCAATAATGTTCTGGCTGCCATAAATATGGATCAAGCTTATATTTGGCGTTCTCAGATCTCATAATCTTGCAATCTTCGGACAACAGCCAGCCGGAACTTGGTGTCTGCACGTGCCGCATTTTTGTAAAAAAAAAAATAAACGCCGAGCAAACAAGTCACTCTCGCAACAAACACCGCATTCCAGCCAAGTCATCCTCAAGCGCGTGTTTTTAATCATTGAACAAATTAGTGGAGATGTAGTTTCTATTGATGAATTACTAACCACTCCTTCCCCGGTGCTGACGATAACATCGATGGCATAAACCTCGTACGTTTCGAAGGTGCACTTCTCATGCTCCTTGCGCTGCGCCTCGCTGGGGTTCTGTATGATCGTCTTCTCACCGTCAATTTTGAACTGCTTTAGCTCGTGACTGAGCATGCCCTCAATGGGCTTGCACTTGTACGACTCGCTGATTTGTTGCACTGCATCGGTGAGGGAGTAGTTCTGTAAGGATACAGGATTGAAACATAAACATTAAGTACTAAATAAAATGGGAATAGTTCAACGCAGAGATAAAGAAAACATTTCATTCCCATTTGCCAAATCTTAATCAAATATCATAGCGATAACGCAAAATAACAATAACTAATCGGCATTATCATTGCGATTGTGGACAACTTTAAAGACCGAACATTTCAAGTATCTAAACTTGTTCAGTTCACGAAATCGACACTGTTGATCTCTGCAGACGTTGAGCTGTGCTGAGCCACGAGTTAAGGCAACAGACAATCCGTTGCCTGCAAATTACAATTCCGACCTAACTTTACTCTGGAGATGTGGACAACTTTAAAGACCGAACACTTCTAGGGAATGAACTTGTTCAGTTCACGAAATTGACACGTTTTCTATCCGCAGGTGTTGAGCTGAGCTGTGCCAAAGTTTGAGCACAGTCAATCCGTTGCTTGCAGAAGAAGTAACCTTGTGGACAAACTGACAATAAGCCCTCCAGTCCTGAAAAATGGGCCAGGGCAATTACCAGCTGCCACAGTTGATCTATGCAAGTGTTGAGATGTTCAATCGCTGGAAAATCGCGGCAGACAATCCGTTTCTTGCAGGTATTAACGGAGGAGTACTTAGAAGGGAAGACTCACATTGGCGCCGGACTTGAGCAAACGCAAGGCAGCCTGGACAGCCCAGTAGGCGGCGAGGATGACATCGGCCTGGCGACCACTGATCTTCTGATCCGCAGTAGCGCCCACCACAATTGTGTGAGCGGCCACGGCAATGAAACCATCAATGTGGGCTCCCAGATCACTGTAGAGAAGAATGGTTACGAATTTTGTGGCGGTATATGTGGAATAAGAGGTATAACTTACATTTTGACCACATCACCGGCCTTTAACGTGTAGTCAGCATCATTTTTGGCTGGCGAGAAGTGGCAGACACAGTTGTTGACGGACAGACAGGTGGGAAAGGCGATGCCCTTCTTCAGGTCCTTCTCCTTTTTGTATACCTGTTTGTGGAAGATCGATAAGAGCATTAGATTGCTTGTTCGTTTTATGATATATCAATGATAGTGAGCGGTGTGTCCTCAGATCTCATAATCTGTAAATCCTCGGGACCGTTTTGGCGAGCACACAAGCCGGGCACGTGGAGCATTGAAATCCCCGCGTGCGCCTGGCGACCACGAGGTGATCCCCAGCCCGCACAGCACATGGTTCGCCATCGGGAAACCCTCAAAGGTGTAAGTCTTAATCATTGGACATGGAATTGGCGCCAATGACCGCCAGGTGGCCACCACTTACTTTGCCGGTCTCCTCGGTGAGCTGATTGTCACCCTGGGTGCAGATCTCCCGGACGGAGGCATCGACCACGCAGAGTCCAATTACCGCCTTGAGGGTTTCTAAAATTAAACGAGCAGACGGTGTCCAGAAATAGGCGGATTAACCAACGCGTGGCGCACAAGGGAAAGCGGCATTCGGTGCATTGTGTAAGCGCCACGTAGCAGCGACTCCAGGAATTGGCTAGCGTTCGCTGTATCCGGTCAAGGAATACTCACTGTTGACGATTTCGCCGGCCAACTTATACTTGGTCACCACCAAATCCTCGGCGATGGTCTTCTCGGGCTCCTTTTCCACATCTGCCATTGTACTTGACTATAATAATTTTAAAATGGCGACTTAATGAAAATGCGACCGACTGAAACACCACGAGGTAATGAA
This sequence comes from Drosophila mauritiana, assembly GCF_004382145.1. Classification (NCBI taxonomy): domain Eukaryota; kingdom Metazoa; phylum Arthropoda; class Insecta; order Diptera; family Drosophilidae; genus Drosophila; species Drosophila mauritiana. The sequence continues at coordinate 5,614,264 of NC_046669.1, forward strand.
AGTGTGGCCAGGCGCCGCGCAGGTATCGAAAGTTCCAGTTGCGTGGACGGTGGGACCGCTGATTCGCCTTGACAACCCTGGCCAAATGGGCGGTAAACTTAAGATGAGCGTGAAGGCGTAGATTGCTAGTCGCAAACGCTGAATGAAATTTGACTGACACCTTAAGCTATGTCTAATGAGAATATTTTATAATTTAACATATTTTATATTTATGTATTAATATTTATGTTTCAATAAAAATCAAATAATAAGTTTCAGTATTTTTTCTGTCACATATTAATGGTCACTCTAAAAATAGGAACTCAAAAAGCTATCGATACTATCGCAGTGTGACCGCCTTTGGAATACCGCATTCGGTATTTTTCTGAGCACGAATTTGGACTAAATGCATTTTACAAGTCATCTTTAACAAAAAAAAATTCGCATTGAACGTTAATAATACCATTTAGCTGCGTAAATCTAATTCGGCTGCCGAAACAAAAGCTCAACTAGAAGAAACCTAATCCTGTCACCATGTCCGTGCGCGTGATCAACGACGAATCCCACTTCCAGGCGGAGTTGGCCCAAGCGGGCATCCAATTGGTTGTGGTGGACTTCACAGCTGCTTGGTGTGGTCCCTGCCAGCGGATTGCGCCCATCTTCGAGACGTTTCCGACAAAGTACCCCAAGGCCATTTTCCTGAAGGTGGATGTGGACAAGTGCCAGGACACGGCTGCTGGACAGGGCGTTTCGGCCATGCCAACGTTTATCTTCTACAGAAACAGGACCAAGATCGATCGCATCCAGGGTGCGGACGTTAATGGGCTCGAGGCCAAGATCCAGGAGCACATCGGCACCTCCGGTGGTGATGAGGGAGGCGAGGATTACGGGCAGGGATTGGTAAAATAGTGCACAATTTTGAAATGTTCCAAAAATAATCCCTAATCCTTCTTACAGATGGAACTGAACACCTTTATCTCGAAGCAGGAGTGCGAGTGCCTCAACGAAGCCGATGACCACAACTTAAAGCACGCCCTGGCCTCCGCTGGTGGCTACCTGCAGTCCGACTGCGATGAGCAGCTCATCCTGTCCATCACCTTTAATCAGGCCGTAAAGATCCACTCCCTGAAGTTCAAGGCACCTTCGCACCTGGGTCCCAAGGATGTCAAGCTATTCATCAACCAGCCCCGCACCATTGACTTTGATATGGCCGAGTCCATGACCAGTGTGCAGGACCTAAGGTTGCTATTCCCTTCTCTATGGCTGCTCAGCTCTTCTCATTGTTCATCCCATTTTGCAGCCTGGCTCAGAAGGAGCTGGAGAGCGGAGTGCCCGTGAATCTGCGCTATGTCAAGTTCCAGAATGTGCAGAACATCCAAATCTTCGTGAAGAACAATCAGTCAGGTGGCGATGTGACGCAGATTGACTATATCGGCTTCATCGGTTCCCCCATCATGACCACCAAGATGAACGACTTCAAGAGAGTGGCCGGCAAGAAGGGGGAGAGCCACTAAGTAACCCACTAGGATTCCATTGAAATTTTCAGTGATTTTCCCAATGACGTCGCAGCATTTCTTTTAAACTTTGGACTTACAACTAAACAATACACAACAAATGCATAAAGAATCATACAAAATAATGATCAACAAGGTAATCTAAATATCCATCGGGTTAAAGGCTGCTCTGGCAAGAGTCCAGTTCCTTGGTGAGCATTTTCCACGCACGCTCCGCCTGTTTCTGTGTGAATTCGTGATCCCACTGCGAACTGAATATCACATGCGACTTGGCCACGATCTTCGAATTGGGCACCTGACTGGCCAGTCGCTTTTGGGCCTCCTCCTCGCTCAGCTTGTTGCGCTCAATAATTCGACGCACAGCCTCCTCCGGTGGCACAATCATGGACCATACCTCATGGCAATTGGTCTCCCAGCCCGCTCGCAGCAGCACCGCTGCCTCCAGGACCACCACACGCGGTACGTCAGCCTGGGAACGCAGTACATCCAGCCGCCTGTTAACCTCCGCAATAAGTTCCGGCCAGACAATTCCGTTGAGTGCTTGCAACTGCTTGGGATCGGCAAACACCAAGGGTCCCAGCTTGGACCGATCGATGCGACCATCGGCTGAAACAATACCCTGTCCGAAGTGCTGCACAATTCGGGTGTAGCACACCTGACCCGGTTCGTAAACATCGTGCGCCACCTTATCGCAGTCGATGACGTGGGCGCCCATGTTGGCCAATCTCTCGCCCATCTTGCTCTTGCCAGATGCGATGCCGCCAGTGAGTCCAATAACGTAGGGGCGCGGCGGGAGCTGTGGTCGTGCCTCCGGCCTTCTCCAACGGGTTCCCAGCAGATCGATGCGTGTGTTACTCGAGCTGACCTTGGTCTCGTGGATGCCATCATGCACGTTGCTTTCAACAATGTCAATCACAAAGATCTCCAGCTCGCGCAGTTGCTTGGCCGAGCGTACCTCGTTGACCTTCTGCCCTCCTCGCAACGTCTCCGCACTGACCACAATCAGGTCCAGGTCTGGATCCACTTGCGTGGGACCAAAGGGATCATCGATGGGCACAATCTCGTACTGCAGCGTACCATCTATGTCCATTAGGAACTCCCTTAGCCGGGCGATGCGCTCTTCCACGGGCAAAATCAAGTCCGGCAGCGTCTTTCCTGCAGACAGCGATAAGAATGGCCGTTAAGATAAGCTTTTTATTTTGCCAATTCATGCCCGTCTTACCCTTCGTCATGGCGGAGGTGGTTACGCCCACAACCAAACGCTTGCAGGTGCGCAGTACAGCCTGGGTGAGGAATATCTTGTGCCCCAGATGAATGCGATCAAATGTCCCGCCCAGGACAACCGAGGGATACACCTTCGGCGGCTGGGTGTCATCCTGCTGGGCCCCTAAATCTGAAATGACCGAGTCCTCCAGGAAGATTGTTGGCTTGCTGATGTTAAGATCCGCCCGGAGCCTGTCGCACAGCTCAGGATGATGTGCATCCGAGAAGATTAGGTCGACGGGCTGGCGCAACTTCAAGGATCCACTGGCACCTGGTCGTAGGGGCGAGACAAGGACGCGCAGGTCCAACTGGTTGCCCACATAGCTGCTGCTGTTGGCGTACAGCTGCGAGATTAGACGACCCCAGACCGGAGGCGGTGGCACTGGTGACGTCGTGGACGTTGACCCCGTCACATTTAGGTGGATGTACAGTGAATTCACGTACTTCTCAATGGCGCGCAGGGATTTGCCAAGGTGCTTGATGTTGGACACCACCAGGAGACCTGTGGATGAGGCCATTCTGCTCGATTGATTGCGACTAATTGTGAAGGCTAGCTCAACAATTGCATCAACATTGTGACGAGGGGTTGTCGTTCCCAATTACAATTATCGATACGTTCTGATAAGGTGTAAAAATACCGTTATAAAAATAAAACTTTTAACTCGAATAGTAGGCATAAATAAAAAATGTAGCTGCAAGCCTTTCAATAAGATATTGCTTACATTATCAAGGTAATATATGTCTTATTAAATTTAAAACAATTTATAATTGTTTAGAAAACATCGAAATACATTTTAGTAAATATCGTGAAATGCTTTAGGACATTTCGACAGGCCTACCGCGTCACTGGGCCGCTCGCGAGTTGGCAGCCCCAAACGACGAAAATGAAGCGAAAAGAGAATCCGCAGTCGGAAGAAACACGAGGGAAGGAATTGCCATTATTTTCGAAAGCAGACTTTTCGTTCTAAAATGCCTGGCCGCGCACGATATTGAAACAGATCGATTTGTGAGCGAACGTTTCTTAATCGTAATGCTCAGTAGGCCAACACATCGAGATCGCAGCGCGAAAAAGCCAGAAAAAGAAGAGTGCTCCCGAGTGCGTTTGTGTGCGTGTGTCGGTGTCGCAGTCGGTGTGTGAAGCAAGAAGCAGAGTGTTCGAGAGCGGGGCGAGGAGAAAAGTGAGCGTAGAGAAACCAAGCAGTAGGAGAGTTTTGAAGGACGTGTGGACAGTGCAGAAGGATCTCCAGAGTCTGCTTTGGATCGCACGCCCATGTGCATTAGCTAACTGGGTGGCGAAAACCACCAACACACTCCACACCACGCCCCCCACACCCGTTCAAAATTCCACCGCAAATCCCCAGCCGGAGCATCGCCATGCCCGTTTCGATGGCCGTATGCGAAACGGCGAATGTAGTCAACGCAGCGCTGCGCGAATCCCTTGGCGGCAACTCCTCCGCCGGCTCGTCGACTGACCAGGCCAAGAGCGGCGAGGACACCAACGGCAGCCTGCAAAATCACATCGTGGCCAATGCTAAGCGCATCCTGATGGCCAAAATCGAATACGAGGAGGTGCCCAACTACCACGAATCGGTGCTGGAGAACCTCAAGTCCAAATATATTGTCATCAAGCCGGGAAATCCAGGCGCCATCAATGGCTTTAGTGGCAAAAACAATACAGGCAAACTTGTGGGCGCAAATGGACATGGTGAGTACACTGAGTAAAGATACAACAAATTTAAAATCCAAAAGTTGCTTGCAAAAGTGGCTTTTTCCGTCTGCGCCTTCGTCTGTGTTTCTTCTTTGTGTGGCAATTTTTGCGCAATTTCCCATGTGCTATATCTATATATTTTTATATATATATGTATATGTTTCGTCCCATTTGTTTTTGCCAGATCTTTTGGGAATATCCCTCCACAAATCACGTGTGATGTTTTTCCGCAAACATATTTTTTTTTATTGCTCCGCCTGCATTTTATCGGCAGTGCAGTCGACGTCGACAGCGCAGCATACCTGTACTTTTTAGGCGCTTCTGTATGTGTGTGCGTGCGTGTGTGACGGCGTTTTTGGGTGGTGTACGTGTAAACAGAATGCAAAGGAATACGCGGAAAAAGCAAAACAAGTACAACGCCGTAAAGAGTAAGCTGGGAAAGTGACAGCAGCAGCAGCAACAACAAAGCCGCCTCTTCCGAACTTCTGATTCACAGAAGTTGTGGCGGAAAAAAACGTGCTGTATTTCCAGCGGCAAATGTAAGAAGAAAAAAAAAGACAAAAAGCACGAGGGCTCCCCTCCGTAGTTCCGTCTCTTTCCCCCGCACACATGGCCAGCCCCAGCGGTGCTTTTACTGGCTTTGTTTTATTTTTTTTAAATGCGGTAAATGCGCCGCAATCTGCTTGTGCGTGATAAAAAAAGAGCACAAACAAAGGCCAGACTCGCAAAAGTGATTCACACAGAGCAGGAAGTGGACACAAAGCCCAGCAGCAGGAGCTGTTACAAGATGTTTCGACTTTTCTTTTCTTTTTTTGGCCTGGTCAATGCCTCGAACACAGTTACAAAGACAATAAAAGGGGGGAGCATTGGGCCTACAACAACCACTGTTAGGTCGCGCCAAAAATTCAGTTGGCAACACTGTGCCGCCCCAACCCCCTAGGCCAGAGTGAGTCCACTGTATTCGTCGGCAGAAGACACTTCGACTGCTTCACCACTCGCCATCCCTCTCATTCGCTTGCTGTTATCAGCTTAAATTTTCTTCTTCTGCCAGTCGCCATCCCGCTCACACGCTAGCTGTTATCAAAGATTCGATAGTGCTGGGTAATATCTGAGATATGTGTACCAGAATAGGTACAATTTCCCAAACAAAACTGCAAGATACATATTTGGGGTAAATATAAATTTACGATTGAGATGACTGCTGTGAAAATATGTTCAGATAAAATCTGGTCATATCAAATTCTTTAAACATGTTCAAGGATTTGTATTTCAAAATTTAGTACTAGAAATTCGGCATAGACTTTGTGTTCAAGTTTCTTTGTTCTATTGAGAATAGCTATCTTAATGCTGCACAGTCTGGTGCCTAGGTACAATAAATGTGTACCCTTTCCAACACTGCGAACAGGTGATGGAAGTGCGATTGTGTGTCAGCAGTTTCCACAGCGAGCACTGCTCGTTTTATTTATATTTCTTAGCAGCGCGGATCAAGTGACTTAATCTGCAGAAGGGAATCCTTCCAATAAATGCATTATGACTGTGATAATGGTGGACGGGTTCGCCCTGTGGCTGCTCTACAAACTGTTCCTGTCTCCCTGCTGCCTTCTCCTGTGGCACGTGCTTAAACTGTCTACCGTCCTTTTTACCTTTGCAGACAATAACGGCGCCCGCAAGCAAGCGGAGCACCCGAACAATCAGTCGCACCACAATCATCCGCATCCAACAAGCAATCCCAATGAGTTGCCCAAGCCGAAGAGGGTCCTCTATCCGCGGGAGAACATACGCATTGGCTGGAAGCAGTCGGAGCGCAAATGGCAGGTGGGCACGGGCATGATCAATGTGGGCAACACCTGCTACCTCAACTCAACGCTTCAGGCGCTCCTGCACATACCCGCCCTGGCCAATTGGCTCGTTTCGGAGCAGGCGCATCTGGCTGACTGCAATGTGGCCGAACCTGGCAGCGGTTGCATCATTTGCGCCATGGCCAAAACACTTTTGGCCACCCAAAGCAATCAGTCGGCCGTCAGGCCTTTCCTCATCTACTCGAAGCTAAAGCAGATCTGCAAACACATGGTCGTTGGTCGCCAGGAGGATGCGCACGAGTTCCTGCGCTTCCTGGTCGAGGCCATGGAGCGGGCGTATCTAATGCGGTTCCGCAACTACAAAGAGCTGGATCAGCTGGTAAAGGAGACCACGCCGCTGGGACAGATCTTTGGGGGCTATCTGCGCAGCGAGGTGCGGTGTCTGAGCTGCAACCATGTGTCCATCACGTTTCAGCACTTCCAGGATCTGTTGCTCGACATCCGCAAGGCAGACTCCTTGGAGGATGCTTTCGAGGGACACTTCTCTCGCGAACGGCTAGAGGATATGGGCTACAAGTGCGAGGGATGCAAGAAGAAGGTAGGTCTTTGTGACCTTTGTTCTGTAGTTCATTTTTATTTAATCGTATCGCTTGCAGGTATCTGCCACAAAGCAGTTCTCTTTGGAGCGTGCCCCAATCACGCTTTGTATACAGCTGAAGCGATTCTCCATGATCGGCAACAAACTGACCAAGCAGATCTCCTTCAAGCCACGCATCGATTTGAGCAAATACGCAGCCCGTTCACCAGCGGCTCAGGCTCAACCTCTTACCTATCGGCTGGTGTCGATGGTCACTCACTTGGGAGCGTCCCAGCACTGCGGTCACTACACGGCCATTGGATCAACGGATACGGGCAGCTTTTACAACTTCGACGACAGCTACGTGCGGCCAATCACAATGCAGAATGTGTGCAACACAAATGCCTATATTATGTTTTTCGAACTGGATCTCTCACAGGCTGCCAGTCCGCCGGCCAACAGGCCCAATGGAGTGCGTTTGACCAACGGACACAGCACAATGCCAGTGCCGGCGGCGACTGTGTCTTCGCCTTCATTAACGCGTTTCATTGGTCCTCAACTGCCGCCGGGTGGAGCAAACGGTTACACCAATGGCAATGCCCAGAAAACCGCCATCCAGTTTAAGCAGCAAAACCAGCAGAACGGACTCCAGCTGGGGACCGGAAAGTTTCAGGACACTGCGAAGCCTCCACTGGTTGGCGCATACGCTAAAGGCGAAGCTACTTCAGCTCCCACTGCAAATGGTAACAAGAGTTCCTCCCCAAGCAGCAACAGCAGCAGCAACCACAAATCAATAAACCAGCAACAATATCTGCCAATATCGTCGGACGATGAAGACATCGATGATGAGATGAAGCCCCGACCAACGACAGCCCAGCTACCGAGCATGCCCAATATGACGGAGGATAGTACGGAGCCTAAGGCAAAGTCTCCTGTAAAGATTCATTTAAAGACTTCCGTCAAAACGCCACTGAAAAGTCTAGTGCCCTACGAATCCGCCTCTGAGGAGGAGGAGGCGCCTCTACCGAATCCCCGCCAGAGTCCAGGAGGGGAGGATTTTAGCGAGTCGGACCAAGAGTCTGGCCAGACCAATGGTCACAGTAAGACCAATGGCAGCCTCACCAACGGCTCAGCCTCGTCATCGGTTCACGTTAACAACAGCAAACAAAAGACTGATGCCATAGACGAGATATTCAAGAGCCTGAAAAAGTCCGCAGACAGTGAAGAGGACGACGATGAGGAGGAGCCCAGCATTCAGCTAACGAATGGCTGGCACCCACAGAAGCAATCACAGTCTCAAAGCAAAGCACCACCATCGCCCAAGACGCCACCCTCGCCAGCGGTCATCAAATCGAAGACGGGCATCTGGAAAGTTACGCGTAACGATGAGGTCGATGCCATCGACGATGATGATGACGCCGTGGTGGTGGAGGGAGCGCCGGTGAAAATTCCAACGCCCAACAAGACCCATCGCAATCCCTTCTCGAGTAGCAAACCCTCCACGGACTCGCCCGCAACGCCAGGCGCCAAGCGCCAAAAGTTGCTCAACGGCAGTGCGCTCAAGTCGCACCAGCAGCCAAGGGTGGGCAATGGCTACCAGAGCAATGTCACCTCGAATGGAAGCACCGTCAATGAGCTGCTGAAGCAATCGTATCGTGGATACGGCGCCTCCGTGCTCAGTTGGAATGGCAAGCCCGCGGAGCTCGAAAAGGAGGTGAGTTCAGAGAGGCATTTTCTTGAAGTGCTTATCTATCCCTTGTAACCATGTCACTAACGTTGATACTAAATCTATGCATGGTAAACACTTTCTTTGGGTCTGTGCTTCAAAAATAACAAGTTGCTGGTTTAATACGATGGAAACATACATAAATTGGTTCTCTTTTGCTGTTTTTCCTAAATCTTTATTCTTTAACTGGCTGTTTGGTCTTCCTTTTTGTTTTCTATGTCGTTCGCTTAGCTGTTGCATAAATTGCAATTCGATTGAGTTGATTTACTAAACGAACTTGTTTGTAATTTGCATTTGTTTCCACATTATCCCCATTCATTTAGCCTTTTGAGTTGGTTTGTGCGAAACGGATAGCTGGTCACGGCAGTGTGGAAGGCAGCGATATCGTCGAGGGCTCGGTGGCAGTCGACGCGGCAGTGACTAGTAGCAGTGACAGTAACGACGTGGTCGTAATTGCAGTGGCGGTATCAGACGCGACCGCTGACGCACCCGATCCGGATCGTCTCACGGACGGCCGGTAGGAGGCAGAAGCGGCGGCGGCAGAGGCGACGCTTCTTCTGTTTCCCCACTAAGCTCACACCACACAAAACAAATACAAACAATACGATTACCCCGAATAGTCTGTGATGACTGCGTTGCTGGTATCCGTTCCCAACCGGGCGGGCACCACAATGCGTCCTCTGTTCAGCGAGTGTGAAAAGTGTAGAGAGAGTTGCAAAAGTCATTGCGGGAGAGAGTGACTGCACCAGAGCCTAGGTAATTGACCCGATGACTCCGCATCCGTGTCCCCGTGCAATGAAGCTTATGATTTGACTGCTGGCCGGCACGTTGTTTCTTTCATTTCACCCGCCTGATACGCCATAAATTCAACCGTTGTGCCGTTACCGTTTTGCCTGATAACCTGTCACCGTGAACCGTAAACCGTAAGCCACTCACCCATTTCGATTAGACTGTGCATATTCCCAGTGCTTGCTCGCGAGCGTACCGCACTCATCTGCATAAGCTCCATTACCTAGCGCATGCCAGCCAGCCAACCAGCCTGCCCATTCACAAGGTCCGAACTCTAGCCTAATGCTTGATATTCTGTTTTCCGCAGCTACTGGTGGATGCGCGCGAGCAGCGGCAGCGGGACCTCGACGACGACGAAGAGAACGAGATGGATCGAGGACGTCAGCGGAAGGTGAAGTCCGGTTCGGCTAAGGGAAACAATGCCAGCAACAGCACGCCCGGCTACAATCCATTCCAGGAGTACGAGGGCCAGAAGCGCTGGAACAAGAACGGCGGAGGTGGTGGCTTTTCTCGATTCTACAATCAGAACTATCGCCAGAACTTCCAGCAGCGCAACAAGTTCAAATTCAACCGCTTCGGAGGAGCAGGCAGCGCGAAGTTCCAGCAGCAGCGAGCCCTGCAACGACACTTGTCCGCCGGCGGTGGCTTCAGTCGGCGACAACCTTCGGCGCAGCAGCAACAGCAAACCTAACTGGATGCGGATAGGCAAGGGTCAGGAGAAAGAGAAGACGGAGCGGAAGAGGGAGACGCCGATGCGACTGCGGCGTGTGCATTTGTTATTGGATTTCAATTTCGCATGAGTTTTGTAAACGTTTTTTAACTGCTGATGATGAACATATTAGAAGTAGGAGTAGGCGTAGGACTGTAAGCTATAAGCTAGAGCATAATTGTTGCCCCCCAAAATCATCCCCAACCTTCACCCAAGCACACAGCCCCATTAGAAACTAAGGCTATCATTAAGTACGATAAAAAGAAATGCAAGATTGTGTTTGGCTGAATTCGTTTTTATTGCATTGGATCGGTATCCTTGCACCAATCGGGTGCTGGGGATACCGCTTTAATGGCGCCAATAATCAAGCAACAAGGTTACCGCTCTAATGTTTCATTTTTAAAAAATGTTAACCCCGTAAAGGCAAACACTAAACAGGCTGCACAACTGCGCAGAATGGAAATAAAGCAACCCAATACGTTAAGAACCTATCCCTAAACAGCATGCAAGCAAAATTTGTACATAGATTTCGAGACTAGACCTAGGACCCATGAAAAATTTATTGTAATTTTAGCGGCGACCCCCTTTTATTTATAGAGCATAACCGAACGGCGGCGAGCAGCGATATTGCCAATGTTAATAACCCAAAAAAAATAAAGTATGTTGGATGTATATGTACCATGAATACGACGGAGAAATGTGTACGCGAGCGGTGAAAGAAAAGATCTGCCGCATCGGCGTATTAGCAAAATTATTGTACAAGCCAGGAATTATACAGTTTATTTGATCAACTAGAGTAATAGTAAATAAACCGTAAAACAAACTATGCTAAAAGCTAAACTTAGTCGGCATTCCGTTTGCGTCGCAGCTCCTTCTTGTTGACCATCCGACCCTTTCGGTACTTGGTCTGGTTGGCCTTTCCGTACTTGAGCTGCTTGCGCTGGTGCTTGGGAACGCTCTTGATGGTGTTGTTGCGGTCCCGTTTGGCCTTCTTCTGGTTGTTCTTCTTGTCCAGGCGCTCCTTCTGCTTGAACAGCTTGCTCTGGTGCATTTTCTTCAGCGTTTTGGTCTTCATCAGGCGGTCGAGATCCTTTTTGCTCTTGATGTCTGGCAGCGTGGAGTTGTTGCCCTTCTTGGCCTTCGGCTCCTCTTCGTCCACCGGCTTGGATTTACGTTTGCGGGCGTTGGGATCGAAATCCATGCCGGGTATTCTATTGGCCTGGTCGGCCTCGTCCTCCTCGCTCTGGTCAGGCTGCTCCTCCGGCTCGCTTTCCTCTGCCGTGTTGGCACCCAACATATTGCGCTTGGCGGCCAGATCGTTAGTGGTCAGCTCCACGATCTTCACTTGCACTTCGTCATCTTCGTAGGTCTCCTCCTGCTGCTCTGCCTCCTCGGCCTTGTCCTCCTCGGTGAGTTCGCGCAGTGGTTCGAAGGACTTCTTCAGGTGGTTGAAGCCATCCTTTACCTCCTGCCGTATCCGCTTGCGTTCGTTCTTGAGGTTTCTTTCCAGCTCTGCCTTTGCACGCGATCGTCGCTCATTCTTTCTTTTCCGGAAGCCACTGAGGAACTCTCTGCGGGATTCGGATGTGGGCATTAGTATCCTCTGGGGATTCTTTGTCTCCTCACTTACATGCGTTTCTTGTTGTCGAAGACAACCTCTGTTTTCTTCTTGGGAGCCTTTTTCCTGGTCATTTTCAAAAATTGTGCTATTCGTTTTTGTTTACGTTTTCAACATGTGCGAGAGCGGCCAGTGTTACCAGATGGGCAAAATACTTTTCCCCGAAACGAAAGGTGCGTTAAAATTCAAAAATGTTTTAAAAGCAATTTTTAAAGTGATGCGTTTCTTGGTTTTTACCTTTAATTTGTTGGTATCATATGTCATAGAAAGCATTCAGTACAGGTTTTAATTTCAATTAGTTTTATTTTTAAACTTTTCAAATCGCTTTTCGTATATATATCACATGATTATATGTTCAAGTTCAACAAGTTCTTCTAAAGAAGCATTAACATTACACAATCGTAAGACTATATCTAGGGAACTTCGTACAACACTACGATCTAGAACTAATCAAAATACAATTAACGATATATTTTGTTGCCATATGTATCTGGTATTCGTTTCTTAACTGATATATATTGGGTTTATCATAAATTCATTCGGTTTGCGTTGCTCGCTGGCACCGTACTCACTCACTCGTCGTCATATTCCAGGACGAAGAGTTTTTTGCGTCGGAACGATGAGGTGTCCAGTACCTTGGCGGAAGACAGGGCGGAGCATGGACTCTCGAAATCGTGTACCTGAACGTACCTGCCCATTGAATCCACACTGAAAGCAGATGGGTTACATGCTAGTCCGAAAGGTAAGCGATTCAAGGTACTCACTTATTCTTTAGCAAATCCAGACGGGATTTGCCTTGGTTTGTGTTCAATGGCGTGGAGTTTATTACGTTGGGGCTACCCTGATTGGAGAGGTCCAGCGGGTCCTCGCCGGAAAGGAAGTCGGAGGCATAGCAGTCACGATTGGCAATGGGTGTGGATCCTACCAGCTGGAACTCCACCCGAGGCACCAGAGGCACTCCCTTTGACGAAGGCGAGGATGGCTCTATGTTAATGTTGGGCTGTGAGGCCGTTATGGGCTTGCATAGGTGCAGGACCTCCAGGAAGTATAGAAGGTAACGAAAGGCGGCTGTTTTCCAATTGCACATTCTTCCCCAAACGGCACGGCGAGATCGCCTAAAACTACGCGACTGCAAGTTGTCAAGAGTTAAGATTGATTCTCAAAGATGTGCTTGGGAATGCTTACCAGCATGCTGAAGTTCATTAGCGACTTGCGCTTCTTTTGCAGGTACTGCAGCTTGGGATGTGAGAGTAGCTGCTCGGCCGTCGGCCTCTGCGCAGGATCGGGCTTCATCATGGACTTAATTACCGACTGCAGCTCCAGTGATATTTCTGTGCGAAGAGAAAGGCTTAAGCAACCTGCCATTTAAGTAGGAAGCTAGTCGCAACTCACTGTTTATGAACTCCTCGGGCAGGATGCCGTGCCTCAGTTCGTGCCACAGTGGGCCGTTGGAAGGAAGATCCATGTAGCACGCCAGCTCTAGCATGGCGATGCCCAGACTAAAGATGTCCGCAGCCTTGGAGAAGTGACCCTGCAGAATCTCTGGAGCCATATACCTCGAATCTCCCTCCGTGGCGTGATGGCTGTTGGCCCTGTCCACATCGATGACCAGTCCGAAGTCTGCCAGCTTGCATGTTTCGTCGTCCTCACCGATCAGAACGTTGTCCAGTTTAATGTCCAGATGGATGAGATTCCGGTCGTGCAGCGACTTGAGTCCTCGCAGCAGATCCAGCAGAATGTGCCAGATGCGCTCCTCCGGTATCCTTTGGCAGCGAAGCAAGTACTGCTCCAGGCTTTCGCGGCACAGCTCCATTTGCATGTACAGCCGGTCGTACTGCTCCCAGGCGCGGATAAACCGGATGCAGTTCTCATGGCCGGAGAACTCCTCGTAGCGCCTCACCTCTTTCAGCCGCTCGGCGCGGTACTGTTCGCCGCGGAACAGCTGCTTGGAGATCTTGACAGCATACAACCGGCCGTCGGTGCGATCGCGCACCTGGTACACCTCGCCGAAGGATCCTTCGCCCAGTTTGGCCAGCCTTTCGAAGCACTGCTCGAAGTGTGACAGGGACAGGGTGCTCAGCTCGGCCTGGACTGGCGACGAGGGCAGCGTACTGGAATCCGAACACCCGGCGTCACGAAAGGAGATCGCGTGCGCGATCTGGGAACTGTTGGTGCTACAGGAGCCCAGCGATTGGCTTCGGTTCAGATTGTTGTTGTCCACGGCGACGTAGCCACGCGTCTTGTACTTGGGCGGCCGGAAGCGATTGCTGTTCTCCCCATTGCACTGTTTGTGTCTGTGTTTGTCGTCGTGCAATTCCGGGAGGGGCAGTCGATGATGCTTTTCCATTTTCAATTTTGGGTGTCTTTTCTTATGAGTGGGCGAGTGTGACCATATCGTGTGACCGGCGAAATCCTGGCTTCTTCGCTTGGGACAATAAGAGCCGGCTAATTCACATGTATCTAATTATTTTGATCTTTATTGGGGTATAATTATTTGTTTCAATTAACTCCAGCTCCTGTAATTGTGTACAGTTATTACAAACACTTGAAACGTTTCTTAAATGCCTCGAATAATCATATATCGTAAATAGAGATGGGAGAGATGAGTAAGTGACTGAACAAAACAAACAGTGAACTATTTTTAAAAACTTTATTCTAATTTAATTTCCTTAATGAATATTGGTGAACAATTACCTAAATAGCTATATAGTGGAATCATACCTTTATGTATAGGCCGCTATTTCAAGGAAAAAATGATATTTGCGAATACGATATAATTCAAGTGTGCCGCCCAAATGCGGTATTTTTTTTTAATCATTGCCATAGACAAATGGTATTTGCAGTATTATGCCCTTAGGTACCTGGTATATTTTAACGGTCCAGCTGCGGCCGCACTGAGTTTATTAACAACATAGAAAACAACAAATTTATTAGCAAAATGGTTAGCAGAAATATAGAAAGGTAAATACGGCGCCCAGTTACGTGGATGCAGTGGAATTACGCAACGCTTTCCATCTGGGTGCAGCCAAATCGCAGTTCCCAAGTGCACCTGCCCTGGTTATGCAATTTAGTAGGCGGCTTCTTCATTTATCTCGTCCGGACAATGGCTTCTCTGCTTCGGTTGTTCTGAGCGCTTGATCTTGACCTTAACCTTGAGCTCCACATCAAGATAACCATGATTGATTCGTGTATTGTTGTTCTACTTGTGCAGCACCAGTAAGGTGCCCACTTTCCATGTCATCCGCGAGGTCTACGACAGCTCCAATGCCCACGAAAGATTCGAGGCTGAACTGGACAAGGCGCTGGAAGCCAAGGTGGACTTCATCGTTATAGAGCCGCCTCGGCTGGGCGACGAAACTGGTGAGCACTAGGTAGTGCCTCCTTTGAAAGCACAGTATTGATTTCATATCTTCACAGGTCGTTGGATTTGGGTGGGCAATTGCCTGCACAAGACGGCGGTGGCCACTGGAGTGGTTTCCCTGGTGGCCAGCTTGCTGTGGCGGGATCGCCCCATCATCGCAGCTCCCGCTTGTGCACTCTCGATTTTTTGCACAGGACTGTACACGGTCTCCTGGAACTATGATCCTTGTTGTCAATATCAGGTATGAAAGGAAAAGTTCTGGATATTCTCGATTGAGCAGCTCACTTTGGTTGTGCTTTCCAGGTGGAAAATAATGACGCCGTGTTGGAGAAACTGCCACTGACAGATGTCTCCTCGCCTGTGATTTTGGGCTACTCGCCCAACTCAAAAACCAAATACTTGCACCGTGGCGTATCCTTTCTCTCGGCTGCCCTGTGCGCCTGGCAGATTTGGAGGTCCTACAAGTAGGGGTCGCAAAGGAGCCCCTGATATGGCCAGCTGCTGGATTAGGCCTGTCCCCTGCGGAGGCGTAATACCTAATAAGTTAAGTTTAGGCACATAGGCGAATGCATTTCTTTTAGATTTTCGAACGATTTTAACACAATGTATTGTCTTTCGTGAAACTTTTAAATGTTCCCATAACCAGTGTCCATGTCTAGTGTTCCCGTGGCTGCCACTTGCACTGGCTAGCATGCTCATAACTTATTACGGTCCCCAAGCCCAAGTTAGTCTTAAGAGAGGAGCAGCCTCTGCACTGTAAATTAAGCAAAGCCAACCTCTGTGTATAAAGCGAAACCCATTTATGATTGTTATTAGAGTCTAGTTGAAGATATCAGCAAACGAAAGTCAAATAAACGCGATGCGAATGTTACTCCCGGCTTTAAAGTTACCCCAGAGCTAAGAGAGTCGAAGAGTGAGTGCGATAAGAGACCCCTTGAAAATTCGTAGCTGATGATTTATGGAAATGTTGTGCTTCATGCGGGCTGGTTCTCTCCCTTGTTCTCGTCGCAGTCGTTTTGTGCATTCTGCTGCCAGTGGTTGGCAGCGGCGACTCCGATCGATCGAGTGGTGTGTTCCAGTGCGATCCGGTAAGGAGCTGACCCACTCCACAGCACCACCTTGATGCCGAGGCTGCAGTCATGGACTCCAGTCACATAGCCGTGCGAGTGGGTAAGTCCGACTATAGATAAGCCCTTGTCTTGATAAGATATAGTTAAGGGGGTGAGATACATCTCGGCTGGATATCCCCAGTTGGTGGCAAGATGCCGATCTTTGTTAGCGCCTACAGTCTGCGTGCAATCAGCAAATACTATGCCCACCAAGACCAGAGTGGCCTGGACAAACTGTGCCACTTGACTAATCATCTGGTCGCCTTTATCTTGGCTAAACTCCATAATTTGTTGTTTGCTCTATATTTTGCTACGATAGCACGTCGTAGTCCCTCGCCGGCCGCCGTCTCCCAGTCGTCGTACGGCAGTCTGAGTTCCAGCCAAGATCTACACATTCGAGTGGACAAGGATGGCGTTGCTAGCGAATCCACTCCGCTGCTGGCAGCTGCTCAGCGGTCCATCAAGACGTCCTCATCCCTCACAGCCTCAGTCTCAGCCTCCTCCTCGACGCCTTCGAGTTGCCGGAGGAACCCCACGCTCCACGAAGACTGCTTCAATTGGCGCTCGGTGGGACTGCTGGTCATGTGTGCATCCGCCTTGGCACTGGCCGCCTATTTGCTCTGGAGACAAAGTGAGTTTGCCCGCTGATGGTGGACGTGCACGAGTACGTGCTCAAATCGTTATTGTTACACATGCATAATAAATAAATCTCAATTAGCTGTGAGTTATGATAAGCTGCTCATGTGCGTTTTGATGGGCAGGCGAAAGTACTCAAAAATCTATCTATGAAATCTATACTCATGAGATAATGTATCTGGCATGAAGTTTAAGCAAACCAAACTTAAGATTCGTTTCATATTTCGTATGCATGCATGACTCATTGTAAATTTTTTGGAAATTCGCTTTTATAGGCGAACAAAGCCACTTAATGACTGAATCACTTTGCACTGCTTGCAGCCCAAACGCCGGACTTTGGCTACCGACTCAGTATCGTGGGTCATGGCATATGGTCGGATATGGATATCCAGGGTCGGGGAACACTTTTCGATCCGATCGGTGTCCACACAGTGATTATTACCCACACTGGGAGCAATGAATGCCACGATGATTGCCCGGATGTATTGCATAAGCTGGAAGTGAGTTAATCGGACATCGGACAATTATGTGTACATTGTAATCAAAGCTAAATTCATTCATCTCCTTAGAGGTCGCATCTTGGCGAGCTGCCCTACAACTTCCTGGTCGCCGGTGATTGTCAGGTCTTCGAGGCACGAGGCTGGCACTATCGGAGCCAGTATCCAAGGGATCTAATTGGAATAGACTCGTTGGTGATGGCCTTTGTGGGTAACTTCAGCGGGAGGCCACCCATCGATTGTCAGTTGTTGGCCGCCCAGGCTCTGATTCTGGAATCCCTAAAGCGTCGGATTCTGCAGCCAATGTACCAACTCTTCGTGTTGGGCAGCTATACGGACGCACTGCAGCGGGAACTGAGGCACTGGCCGCACTACGCGAGCCACCAAACATCCAAGTGAAGCAACAAAGAGATGATTCCAAATTATTCCTCTCGTTTATTGTACGCCAAACACAAACAGTATACAAAGAAGCGCAGGATGAGTAAAGCGGTTGCCACCGATAAGCGAATCAGGGATCCCCAGGATCGGGCGCTGGCCAGGATCGGGGGACCGGCGAAGCGTTGCGCATTGGGTTAATTGATTGGATGTTGCCTAAGACTAAGGACTATAAACTTAAACTACAACTAGCGATCGGCTAGTCGAACTCCAGTTTCCGAAAGCTGCCCTCGATGGACTCGATTTGTGAAACGAAGTTGGGTCCGCCGGTGGAGGCCTTTTCGGCATTGAAGCTGCTGCGCCGCTGGATGCCGCGATCGGAGAGCAGTATGCTCTTGTCCAGGCCGAGGATCAGGTCGCGCTTGCTCGCCAGCTCCTGCTTCCACAGCTCGATCATCTCGCGCATGGGCACCTTGCCACCCATTTCCAGCGGCAGACAGCCCTGATCCACGCTCTTCATCAGCTCCTTCTCGCTGCCGTAGATGATCAGGCGGTTCTTCATCTTGGAACTGACGCGGTTCTTCACGAAATCAATGAGCCACTTGAGTGTGGATGGCACATTGATCAGGTGGATCTCCTTGTGACGCATGGGCAGCGATTGCTCACCCCACTTGAAGATGCGGGCAAACTCCGTGGGATTCCAGTTGGTCACATGCGCCGTGGTCACGCCGGCGAAGTCGCCCACATGCGATAGCCCCGTGATCTGCGTCTCCTGATCCTCCATCAGGCACTCGTAGGTGAGGAAATGCGCCTTGGCCTGGTCGCAGCTGGTGTGGATCTTCGGATTTAACCCCTTGGCATTGATGACCACCACGCGGCGACCGTGCTTGTCCCGCTGTGGCACCGCAAATATGTATCCCTGATCGATGAGGTCGCCGAGTCGCGGCTCCAGATAGTCCAGCTGGGTGCTCATGTGCGGGAACGTCCTCCTGATGTTCAAGTACTTGAGCAGCGTCTGCTCGGCCATCGGCACACTGAACTTCTTGGCGCGCAGGAAGCGCAGCAGGAAGGTATCGTCGCATCGCACATTCTGCAGATCCTCGTTCTTGGCCACCCAGTTGCGCAGCTGCTCCAGCGACTGCTCCCGCGTGCATCGATCCTCGCGCAGCTCCCGCTTGGCAATCTTCAGCAGTGCCTCCGGCAGGGCTGTCGTCTCCCCCTGATCCTGCACCATATTCTGTTCTCCTTCTTCGCTGGAAGATCTGCGGTTCGTTGCGGCTGCTCTGTGGTCACGCGATTGGCATGGACTGCGGTCACTACAAAGAATGATAAGAAGTGCACGGATTAGTCGGGTTTTTCTCAAATCCACTTTGTGTGATTAATATATATATAAATATGTATGTTGTTGAAGAGAATGAATTTACTTACTTACATACTTATAACATAAATAATTAAATAAAATAAGCACAACATCTTTCATCTTGATTTAGAAAGCTTTAGTATTCTGAATATATTATCTATAACCAAATTAGGCTCCAACTTCTTTATAAAAAGTGCCCAATATCAAGTTTAAGCCTTTGGTTTAATCACAAGAAACACTCACTTGGGAATCACCAACAGCTAAACTTATTGTTTAATAATTCTGCATATGTTTATCAATGAGATTTATTAGTGGTCATCCCATCGAAATTAGTTCAAGGTCCCAGTGATCTCAAGGCGAACGCCACCGGATCACGGATCGCTGTAATTTGCAAATATTTGCTAATTAAAACTCGCGTTTGAGACGCGTTTTTGTAAAAACAGCGCTGCGAAAGCGACGAAATAAAAAAAAGTATAATTTATTCACTTCTTTGTTGTTAGGGGAACCATAAAGCGACCACCAAATGCCATTATGGCCGCACATAAAATATGTATGGCAAAAAAAAAAACCAAAAAAAAGAAACCAGGCGAATTGGTTCAAGTTCAAAACTGTTTACCGAAAGCGGGTCAAAAAAATATATGTATGTATATTCGTAATTAGCCAGAAAGAGTTTCACTGTTTGAGCATCGAGCATTCATTGCATAACAATAAAGAGCGTGGAAAGCAAAGAAAAGTATGTGGAAAGCGAGCGAACAATGCCACTGTTTGACTTTTGCGTATAAACAAAGTGCCAACATCGATTTATACCAATATTTGCACACAATTTGTGATCCGAGCTGCGGATGGGTTTTGATTGTTTTATGGCCCTTTGTGTCTGCGCACCTCGAATCCCCCGCCAGATAATCGAGATCGAAATCCGTTTTCCCATGACATCGACCCATTTGCATATGTACATACATACATGCGTACATATGTCTTGGGTTCGAACGTTGCGAACTCTGTGCCATTTAATTGATTCGATTTTGGTCCAAAATTTGCATTCGATTTTGCTTATTTTTTGTTTAGCTTTTTTTTTCCTTTGTCGGCTTTTCAATTTTCGTTTTGTCGGTTTTCCCCTCGCTCAACTGGAAATGCGATTTCAAAATGTCATTCATTGGGCAATGCGCCCGTTGTATCCCGCTTGCCATCTCTTTCGCCCGCCAGCTACCCCCCTCTCTCTCTCACTCGCCCGCTCTTCCACATGTTTCAACATGTTTATTAGGAGCTCGTTGTGGCTTGCGTGGCTTTTGTGTGGCCAACTGAACAGGCCAATAATGCAACAGGCGGTGCAATCGTGGCTTATTTGGTAATTGTTATTCCACAGCCTCCTTTATTCCCCGCGCTGATTGATTTTCGAAAAGGTTTCAGGCTGATCATGTTTGCTTTTTCAAAGGCAGCACACAATTGCAAGTCCATTTTTGAGCAAAAAGGTTAATTGGATTTTGATACATCTTGCAGTAGTTGATTGCCTTTTGATTGAATTGCGCATGAAAAGCTTCAAATTCAAAAGTAGGAGTAGGGCGGTTCGTTTGCTTATAAGTTTGGATTATTATCCTAAAACATATGGTTACTCTTGTTTATTTTTAGTAAATGCTGTGCATGAACACTCTTTGCTTTTCTTCATATTGTTATGCTATGAAAAGTATGGAAAATGTTGAATGAAATGCTGTAAATGATTTGATTAATCCTTGTATGCTTCTGCTATCCTGTTCATATATCCTTTCCGTTTCAGTTTTGGCTACATCCTTTCAGTTGCTCTCGAAATTATCACAAACACACACACACACACATTGGCACTTACACTCCTTTTTTCGATTCCTTTGATCGTTGTTTTCGAGCACGTCACACGCTGCGTATGAGCAATGCCAAACGCCCGTTTCGCAATCCTTGATACGGGTTCTCCGACCACGACTTGTATATGAGCACCTCGTTGGGATTTAGCTATGCCAGACGGACGATCTTCGAGAGACGACGCGCCGATCGAAATGTATGTACGTCCAAGCAACGCGAGGTCCAAACAACGAATGACGCTGGCTGGAGAGGCCTCGTCTAGCAAAACAACGAAAAAGCCCGAGGAGAAACAAAAATTGTTAAAGAAATTAACTGGATTATATAATGGCCATGCCACACCACTACAGACGAACACTATTTATGTATAGCCCACTGAGCCGAGTGGCTGAGCGCGGGATTCGAATGCAATCTGATCGGTTTGTTCGCTGGGTAAATGCTGCTGCGGCTGCTGCTGCGGCTGCATGGAGATTGAGTTGGAGCTGGAGATGGAGGGAACAAGTTTTCGGCCAGCCGAAACTGAAAGTACGAAGTACACGAACCTTTTGGCCACATGTTTGGGGTAGAGCCTGATCCCCCAGCCATCAAAGGCAGCCATAAAGTATTAAAGAGCTGCTGTTGTTGGGCAATGTCAGTTGGGCAGTTAGTCACTTGCTCACTTGGTCACTTGGCCACCAGTGGCTGTGGATCAGGTTCGCTAGCGGTTTATTTTCGACTTTTCTTCACAGTTAAACCTTTGTCAATCCATAGCTGTATTCCCTATCCATTTTCACGCCCATCATTTCATTCATTAGGTTTGTTTAAAAACGCGACTGGTTAAAAAAAAATTAAAAATTTGCATTTTCATGGCTCGACTCGAGGTGGCAGTGAAGCGAGAATGGTGGCCAACCTTGAAAATGCAATACCCCATTCGTAATGATGCTGTCGCCATTGCTAATGGTCCAAACACCTAATGACCAACCGGCGCATACGTCATCTGGCGATCGGGTGATATGGCGACGTTTATCCAGCTCCCCAGCTCTCTAGTTCCAGTTTCAGTGCCAGTTGGAATTGCGACTGCAGTTTACGACTGGGAAATGCGTTGGCCCTTTCGGCTATTTCGGTATCTTTGTGGAACCAGGGCCATGACGTGGGCTTGGAAATGTGGACATTTGGACATCTGAGTAGCGTTGGCATTTCGGCATTTCCCAACCCGAAGGGCGTAGGTCCACAAATGCATGCGGGGATTCATTGAGCTGCGATCATCAGCATGCTAATACAATGATTAGTT
Source organism: Drosophila mauritiana (assembly GCF_004382145.1). Lineage (NCBI taxonomy): Eukaryota > Metazoa > Arthropoda > Insecta > Diptera > Drosophilidae > Drosophila > Drosophila mauritiana. The sequence goes on from NC_046669.1 coordinate 5,636,381, forward strand.
TCCGTTCGCCCGTGGGCGAGTTGATTGGATAAATCGCTGGATGGATGGATGGCACGCCCTGAGTGCTAAACAATCATTAAACTGCAGTGTGAAAATGCCTTTGTTCGATGATAATTAATGTTGATCTTGTTATGAGCCTTGATTCAATGACAATTTCGTTTATTCGTTTATTGATGGCGGAGAGAAGGTCGCTTGAGAAAGATTTCCCTTCGCAACCTTGGTGGTTAAGTGAAAAAGTCCATTTCATTAGCATTTGGCTATGTGGATGGCTGGACCATCAATTGTTGCAAAACTTCAAATTATCTTTTGCATTCTTGACCATTAAGTTTTGCAAAAAGTTGATATAATATTAAATGCTTACTAAAATCTGTATAAATCTCAACTGCTAGTTTTAAAGTAGCTCATTGACTTTTAAGTTAGGCAGAATTGTATATTAAATATAAATTAAATTTAATCTTGGTTGCTGCATCCCAAAAAAATACATAAATCTCTAAAAGAAAGGCGCTTAAATCAATCAGTTTAACCCAAAGTGTTTACATCCTTTATGTAAACTTCCGTGTTGGTATCTCCTGTACTCTTGCGACCCGGTTATTCCCCGATTGCAGCGATAACCTTCGCTGGTGCCCCTGACCAGCACGGATTGACCTACTCCAGCGCTCCGCCGGCGCAGGCAGATCTTAAACGGATTCGTTATGTTGGTAATAACCGCACTCGCTTCGCCAAGTGCTCGGTGTAATGTTGCTCACTCATCGCTGGCACGATTTTAATTCCTCACTCTTTTTACATTTATTTTTTCGTTTTCGTTTCATTTTCCTCATTTTTTTGTTTCTTTTTTTAGCCTGGCTTGCCGCATAACGAGTTTACGGCGCAGATGCCCCAACAACCCGTCCAATTGCTCCACATCAGCTGATAGCTGGTTACCTACCAGGTAGCCCGCTCATAAAGATGCCGCCACCTCTCGATGCGAACAATAATAATAATTTTTAATAAACACATTACATGGCGCAAAGCGGACGAAACAATTTGCAATTTCTGTGAATCGAGGGGGGTACATTTGGTACAGCTGGATTGGGTAAATTTTTCGATATGTCAGTGGTAAAACCTTTTTTCGAAATATTCGGCCGTGCAAACAAACAAGCCTCACTGCCCACAAGATTTTACGGTGCTTTTGTGATTTTGGTCTTAGCCATAATTAACAGCGAAGAAAATCAACGGCAGTGCTTAATTATGGTTTCGAAAATGAATCGAGTTCCAGCATACACACGCACATTATCCATCCTTACATTCTCTTTCTGGCTGCTGGCTATTTTCGGGTCTTTCTTGATCCGCCAAAAATGGCAGATGTTTGATTTCGTTAAAAATTTGCATATCATTTTTGGGGATTTACAGAACAATAATTTATCATCTAAGCTTTTTTAGGGCATCGATGAGGGGGCTATTTGGCCAATACGCAATACACACTTTGTTGATACTGGCGCAGTTACCACGAGCCCACTTGCCCAAGGTAAATAAATTCTTGGCTCACTTTTGGTCGCCGAATTGCGTCAGCTGTTAATTATAATTGCACAAGACAATATCGCTGCTTTTAAGCCATTGTAATAAATACTAGGTAGCATAATTACTGGGGAATGGCCAACTGGGCTGTTCTGGCTAATTGGAACCTAACACGGCTAACTTAAACTAGATTCGCCGGCAAAAGTGTAATGCAAATTAGACCTTAGATAATTGCTCAAAAGACTTTGGTCCAGTTGAACGCAATTAAATATTTATAAATAGAAAATAGGCAACGACAATTGCCAATTTATACCAGTTGAGTTAAATGAACCATTAGTTTCATGTAACTATGTTTTTAAAAATGAAATTTATAATATTAAAAAATAAGATGTAATGTAATGTAATGTAATTTTGTATCTAAATATCGTATTTTGCTGTAATCAAACTGTTTATATATAAAAATATAGTTATGGCCACAACGCTTATGTGCAATTTCTACTTTCTGTAGAGAACAAAATACCAGCGTAGCTTTTCGAAACCCGATAACCTGTTGCGCGCCAACGGTTACAGGTTTCAGATAGACATCGATGTTATTAACATGAGTGCGTGGGTGCTAACAGCGCTAACAGGTGGATTTCATGTAGAGAGATAAAATGGATTGATAGTCACGATTTCTGATCATTAGTTTCTTTATTCGTTAAACAGTACACATAAAGAACGAACACATTTACATACAAACAAAAAACAATCAAAACTCGTTTTGTTCAGCTGAACAACAATTTTCGATCATACATTATTACAATTACTTATCAATTATAACCAAGTTAGCAGCCCTTCAAAGCAAAGCGCGACTTTTAAACGGATTCTCCGCCAAGTTTATACAATTGATATCTATGCTACGTTCGATCATTACAATAGTAGTAGTTAACTTAAGATTAGAATATGCTTAATGCTAACTGAATGCAAGACAAAGAACCTACACTTATGTATATGGGGTATCTGAATAACTCGGGGCATGCTAAACAATAGGTTTTAGCCATTTATTAGTGTTCGTACATTTAGTTTTCAAATTAAATCATTTAAAAATAGTTTGATTTACAAAAACTAGAAGCTACATAAAAACCGCGTGACGATCTCGCGGCACTCATAATGAGATGCTTTTGCTTGGCGCCAGAATGAACAAATTCAAATAATTGCCATGGGGAATCTGGGAGGAAAGTTATTCGGAGACTACTTAACCAAATATTAGTACGTATGTAATATATGCATAATGAATAATAATCCGGCATGAATGTTGGGTGTGTGTGACTGACTGTCTCTGCTTGGGTGTGCGGGAGAGGTGTGTGCCGTGGGTGGATTTGTGTATGAATAGGACATGACCGGAACGTATCTAAATTATCGTTACGGGGTCTATCGCTTATCTACTGCAGATATAGCCTATGATAATCGTTGGCGCCGAAGGCGCAGTTGCATTTGGGACACTTCCGCTGCCGCGTTTCATACCTTGTGCGCAGGCAGTCGTAGCAGAAGACGTGGAAACACTTTGACAGGACAGCATCCTTCCGCTTCACCTTGCACGAGGGACACGTGAGCGTTTCTTTGTATTCGCGGATCTCCTCAATCATCACCTCGTCGATGGTGGTGCCCGACATCTCCATCTTCTTCATGCGCTCCGCCTTGCGTTTAAACTGCGCCAGCTCCTCCTGCAGCCGCTTGGTCTTGTAGGCCTCCGCCTCCAGCGAACTGGTCTTCTCCGCCACCACTTGCTGCGCCTCCTTCATTTGCGCGTGATACTTTTCCAGATGCAGCTTGAGGTCCGCTGCCGATTGCGCCGATTCAATCGCCTTGCGTTTGTGCATCTCCATGGCTTGCTGCCGCAGCATCAACTCTTTCTCAATCGACGCGACTGTGGCCTGCAGGCTGCGTTCCTTCTCCTCGAGCTTTCGCAGCACAATGTGCATGGCTTCGATTTGCGTGGTCGCCGTCGCCATCTGATCCTCCAGCACGGTCTTTTCCTCTCTTAGAAGTTTGTGCAGCTGGTTGGCCTTGATGCGCTCCGACATTAGCTTAAAGTTCGCATCGTCCTTCTCCCGCAGCTGTTGTATGAGTCGGGAGTTCTGCTCCTGCATGTCCTCGAACGCCTGGCCGGTAACCTCCATCTCGTTCAGCAGTGCCTCCTCTTCGTGGGAACCGACAAAGGGTCGCGTGTAGTTCGCTGTGCCGGGCGCTCCACTGCCCCAAGAATTATCCGTGGGCTTGTGGTTGGCCATCTGTTTTTGCAGCTCGTACTTCTGCTCCTCCAGTTGCTTAATCTTACGTAACGCCTCCTCGTCGGCCAGCTTCTTCCGTTCCTCGCGCTTGCTTTCCTGCAGCTTCTTTAGCTGCTGGCGGAGCTCCTCGATCTCGGAGCGCAGTTTCTTTTCGGTGGCCATCAGCTGGACCTTGTCGCGCTGATCCTTCGATACGCCTTTGTACATATCCAGCAGGAGTTTCATTTCTTTCTGGTCGTTCAGCGCTTTTCTGTAAATCAAACCATGTTAAATAGATAATCGTAATTGCTGAACAAACTTACTTTAGTTGCGCCTTCAGATCCCGCACCGCTTCACTTTCCACTGCCTTCACATCCTTGGCCTTGACACCATCCTTGGAATCCTTTTCGTTTTTGACAGGAACTGAATTGGTAGCAGAACTTGTTGAGTTTCCGGGTCCAGGGGAATCCTTCTTCTCAGCTGCCGCCGCGTCTCCAGAACAAAGCTTCTCTTGCTTAATGCCGTCCTTTACGTCCTTACCACTGGCCTCGTCATCAGCTTCATCTTCAGCCGAGATGTGGTTCTCCTCCTTGATGGCTACGTTGGTATCGTTGCCGGAATTCGTTTGGTTTGTTTGTCCACTGGCAGAAACGTTGTTCGAGTTCTCCTCCTTCACACCTGTAGAGTTCTCCAGCTTGATTTCTTCGCCAGCCGCACCAGTCGCCGCCTGCAACTTGTTGCCTTCGAGTGTTGCTAGTGCATCGGCGAGTTCCTGACGCAGCTTCAAGTTGTCCGTGGACGTGTCCTTATACTTTCGCTTGTAGCGCTGCACCTCACCCTTTAGTTGGCCATTGTGGTTTTGTAGAGAGGTGATCAGGTGGCGCATCTCGCGATTGATGGGTGCCGTCTGCTCGTTGGCTGCCATGTTCTGCTCGAACTCAATGCGCAGCGCTTCATACTCCTTGCGGATGAGGGCTAGAACGTCCTCCATCTGGATCATCTCGCTGCGTACCTTCTTCTGGGCAATAAGTTCCTCGCTCTCCATCACTTCGATTTGTCGCAGATGCTGGTTCTTGCTCGTTTGCAGCTGGTTTCGGGTCTCGTCCAGCATGGTCTTTATCTGCATGGACTCGTTGTAGAGCACGGAAAACTGGCTCTGCAGGCACTTGTACTCCGTGGTTTCCACAATTACGGATTCCGGTAACTGTCGTATCTGGAATGGATTTTAGGGATGAATCAGAATAATACAAAAAAATATAACCTAAATGACTAACTATAATTAGCAATGCTGCAGGTATGGTAATACATTATTCATTCAAAACTTACATCCATTTTGAGCTTCTCCACCTCCTTAAGGGTTTCGCGATGCGTGGCGTGGAGCTTATCCAGCTCCTGCAGTCGGTTGTTGGCCAATTCGCGGTACTCCTCCAGCTCCTTTTGCAGCTCCTCCAAGAGCTGGCTATTAACGCTGGTGGTCGCGCCGCCGCTGCCTGTGGAAGTGGGTGTCTTGGCACTATTAGTGCTCTTATTGGGATCACCGTAAATCTGGTGGTAGGCCTTCAGCTTTTCAATGGCCTCGGCCAGGTGGTTCTCCAGTTTATCATTCCGGCAATGGATCTTCTCTAGGTCATATTGCAGTTCGTCTATCTGGTTCTTCAGTTCGGCGTTCTCCGTCTCCTTGGCGGTATGGGCGTCCTGGTACTCCTTCATCTTCAGCGACATGGTGTGGAACTTCTCGTGTAGCGAGGTATTCAGATTCTGCAGCTTGTGGTTTTCGCTCATGATCTCGATGTGCGTTTGCTTCAGGGTTTCCTCTAGCGCATGGACACCGGCCGATGACGTTGTCGTCTCCGCATCGCCGCTGGCCTGCTGCTGCTCCTCCTCGCCGCCAGCCCCCGCTCCTGAACCGGAGCCAGCTGAAGCCAGACTATCACCTTTCAAGACATGAGTTATCTTTTCATTGCGTTGCATTAACCTATCAATAACCTGTACGATCTTGGCCACCGCCCTTTTGGACACTTGGACGCGGTTGGCCAGCTTCTCGTCCAGCTCCTCCTTGTCCCAGGTGGACAATTGGGCGAGAAACGAGGTGGTCACCTCGTTCTCATTCCGGTTCTCCAGTTCGTCGGCCGTCTCGGCATCGAAGCGCTGCAGCAGGACTCGTATGTCCTCGTTCAGCTGATTCCAATACCGATTGACCACGTTTAGCACGGCGTCGTCCTGCGTTTGCCGCTTTTCCAGCTGCTCAATCCGATGTCGCAGCTCCGCCTCCGTTCGCATCCGCTGTTCAATGCGCTGTGCGAGCTTCTTGTTCTGGAACTCCAGCACTTTGATGTCCATCTCCTCCAGCGTGGACACCGGCCCAATCAGATGGGGCTCGAAGTGCACCTTCTTGATGGGCGGCTGGCCGGCGGCTGCGGCGGCCACCAAGCAGCTGCTGCCGGTGGCGTCGTCGGCGCTCCGTTTCGACATCCTTGCACTGCGGAAAACAAGACAGAGATGTCGAATAGGACTGATTTCAGTTGTAAAAACAATTGGAGTGTTGAAAATTATTGATTTGCCCATTCGTGGCTGTACTCCATTTTTTTATCGTGTGCGGTGGAGGCGGTGGCGGTAGAGGCGTAACGCTCCCGCCACTGCCAGCATCGCCATGCCTTCGGTGTACTTAAAATCTTGAACATGGTGAGCCACTTACCTTAATCTCGGGTTTATACACTTTTAACTTAACATTAATTAAGGTTTTCTTTTGCTTTTCTACGTTTTGCCTGGCTTCATCAATATCGAATGCGGGCTGCGGTCACACCTGAAATTTTCACAGCAGCACGGTAACACCATTCACAATACTCCCTCGCAATTGCGTTCACGTTATCGATAACTGTAAGTCTGCGCTTAGCGGTAAATATCGAATAGAGGCAGGTAAAACTAAAAATACTAGATTGAAAGCGGGAAATTTAAATTTAAGAAATTTATGCAGAAGAAATATATTATAACCTATTTTGAATAAAATGAACAATTTAATAACGCATTAAAAAGCCATAGTTTTGGTAACTGGAAATCGAAAGTGAATTTCAATTTATTAAGTAATTTGGGATCGAACACGAAATGCACATGCATCTAATTAGATTTTAATTTGATTATTGGTGGCTGGGCTGTGTGGCGACTACTGGACTGGTGCTGTACTGGATGTAGTGCTGCCCGACTAAAATGTTTGGTACTTCAGGGCCTGTCGCAGGGTCATGCAGTCGACCTCGTCGATCTTGCAGGTGTTCGCCTTGATGTTGATCTCCTCCTCCTGCATCACCTGGACGTGCATCAGGTAGCGCATGGATGCCTTGTTCTCGTTCAGCTTCTGGTTGAGCTTGCACACGGACGCCTTCAGCGCCTGCAGTTCGTTGTAGAGCGCATCCTGGACCATGTCGCAGGTCAGCTCCAGGCCAGGGCGGTGGGCGCGATTGCTGAGCCGCGTCTGGCACAGGGTAATGGCCCGCTGCTTGTCCATCATCTCCTTCTCCAGCTCGGTCATGTTGCGCTGCACCTGATGGATGTGGTCCATGGTGTCCTTGTGCTTGTTCTCCAAACACTGCTTCACGTGCTTCGTCTCCGAGATCCTTCGCTCGAAGGCCTCGTTGGTCCTGTCCGTCTGGTTCTGCATGTCCTCGCACACCTGCTTCAGCAGCAGATCGATGTAGGCCCGCAGCTGACCGGCGGACACCAGCGCCTTGGCGTTGGCCTCCAGATTCTCGTACGTCTGCGCCTGCCACTCGGTCAGCGAAAATTGGCTGGGGAAGGAAGAGAAGGGGTAAAGGCATGATGGAGTCATGGCAACTATCAGGTCGATTTAAGTGGTTGCAAATAAATCACTTAATTCCAATGCACTGAAATAGTCCCAGGACAACTCTTTCCAATATCACCTAGGAAACTGCGGTTTCATTGTTAGGTTTGACCTTCCTCAATTTCATTTCTAACTGAAAAGAGGAACAACTACTTCACTTTGTAATGGAATTTGTAAAAATCAATGTTTATCCTTTTAAACTTCTTGTACTAATGAACACCGAATTGAAATACCCTAACTAACGCTTAAAAGTGAAAGAACCAATATTTACTACTTCATCATTCCCTAAAAGGAAACCCCTTCCTTTGTGATTGACATGCAACCCAGTTTGCCAACACCTACCAATGCTGTTTGGACAAATCCTGTCCCTTAGCCAAGTCGTGCTGGAACTCCTTGAGCTTCAGGTTCTTCTCGTCGATGGCCAGTGACTTATCCTTGGCGGCCAGATCCTGATCGAGCAGATAGATGGCGGCGCGCAGCTTGCGGATCTGCTCCTCGGCTTCCTTGAGGGCGGCATCGGCCAATCCCTGACAGCCCTTGATCACCTTGAGCTCACGGCGCAGCGAGCGGTCCACCTCGTCGTCGCACAGATCCACACCGATCCGACCTTCGCGAAGGATCAGGCACTGCTTGCAAATGGCCAGCGACTTGTCCTTCAGGAACTCGATGCAGTTGAGCACGCGATTGCGATAGGTGTTCAAGGCCTCATCCTCCAGGGCGGCGGTCTTCTTCTGGCGATTCAACTCGTCCACCAGGAACCGGATCTCGCTCGTCCGTTCGCGCATATGGTGCTCCACCTCCCGTTGCCAGTTCTTGGTGGTGTCCTTCGTTTCGTCCACCACGCGACGCGACTCCCTGCATAGAATAGGGTCACCAACTTGAATCCGCTCCCAATGAATCCGCCACCCGCCCGATATACTCACTCCACGATCCGCTCGGCCAGCTTCTCCTGGTCGCAGGTGATCCGAAACTTAATCTTGTTGTTATAGTCCCAGTCCTCCTCGGAATATCTGGGCGGACACTTGGCCACCGGACCCAGGTGCTTCCCGGCCAGCTGCAGGCCGCTGATGCGGCGCGACTTCAGGTTGGGCAACATGTTTCTGTCTAGGATTAGGTGCGGTTAAGATTGCATAAGAAGTATATAAGAAATGTATGCAGGAGCGCTGGGTAAAAAGTGGAACTGTCACTGCAAATCTCTACACTCGATTGTACCCACCTGGCACACTTCTCTGGAGACCGGGCAGGAAATCGTATGTACCTGGCTGGTTGGCTGCCTGGCTCGGAATCTCGGCCGGAGTCGGACGGAGGAGCTTCGCTGGCGACCTGAGTGGCCTGCCCTCCGCTCCCGCGGGCATGTTAAATCGATTCATGCTAGGGAATTTACGGTTGCCTAGCGGTATTTATTGTTATGTTGCTGACTAGACCCAGCTCCCACCCCCCAAAATTTAGCATACACTGCACAAAAATGGGGTGTTTAAAGTAATACAATGATACATCTTGCATGATAAGATAAATTGATTATTGAGAAAGCACATAATGCCCCTCTTTTTCAAATTGTAGAACGATATATTATTCTACATGTTTTCAGTTCCCAGCCTCCCTTTCTCTCAGTGTACCAATGCCATACGACCGTGTGCTTGTGCTCGTCCAATGCGCTTGTGCCGTGTGTCACCTGGCAGTCAGTCCAATTGGGCACACAGCGCTCAAATCCGGCGAAGGAGCCGCCGGCGGTGCCGCCAACTGCTCCTGCACCTTGCGGTCCCGTCTTACGGCATGTCTATAAATAGTTTTCCACCTCGGGGGGATTCCCCCTTTCGGCCGGCGGCTGCTCCTCCTTGATCGATTTATGCTAACATACTTTCGCTTTTGCGCCTCCGTCTTTTGACTTGCAGGCGGCCCTTCGAACTTTTTACTTTATTGCAAAGTTTTTTCCATTAATTATGCTAATCAATTGCCATTTGCGTGCCCAGGTGGGAATGGCTAAAAATAAAGAAACGTCGATGATTGGTTTTGGCATTTAAAATGGCAGTGTAAGAAGGGCACTAGCATAAATAGAACCCACTGAATAAGGGGGGAAAAAAAAAATCTAATCAAACAAATAATATTTACATTTCAATTTCCTTTACAAACTCATAAAATGTTTAAAACTTAAAAGGTATGTGTTAATAAAGGGAAATTTATTAATTAGTTCCCGTCTCCATTGGCTCTCAAACCTCCTCGACACAGTTTGAGAGCCGCTGACGAGCCCCCATTTTGGTTGACGGCGCTTAAAAGCTCCCAAAGCTTCGCATCGAGACCTCCAAAACAATCATTCCGTTTATATTTTTTTTGTAAAATTAAGTTTTAATATATTACGATACACATTTGCCATATACATCTTTTATATCCACATAGTCGCATATACGCACTGCGCTTACAGCTAAACGATAGAAATGTACATTTTAATTAACTAGGATCTCTGGCTGTCGACGTTGTAATGCTCGCTTTGTATCTTTCGGATTCTCGAGTTTCGTATTTCGTTTGGCTTCAACGATCTTATGGCTTGTGGCAGCTCTCATCCAGAACTTCTTATTGACTGGGCTATTTTGGTGTGTGTGCAATTAAAGCCGCTTAAGTGGGCTGTCAACAGATCTGGCCACGCCCCCTTCGGACAGTACTTCCGCCTACGAAATTCAAAATAACTATAATCAAGCCTGTGTGGTTTTTTTGTTTTTCATGGCTTATGAACAGTGAACTTTGGAACTCTTCGAATTCTATTCTGTAGCTTCTTCTCGGGGATGAGTTCACTGGGGATTTTTAGGTAATTAGTTAGTTCACCAGCTAGCTCTGGACTGTACACTTTTGGGGCACTTGGCCTGAACCGGAACTCGGTTCTTGGAGGAGCTGCACAACTGCACCCTGGCAATGTGAGCTCTGAACGGCAGATGGTCTGTGCTGGAGGATCTGTTTCAATTGGTTAACTTGGCTATCTACGAAATTGTGTAACGCTCTGCACTTAGTGTTTCTGCTGTTTTGGTTTCGCCCATGATCTTGGGTCTGGTTTAAATTCATTTACTTGCGATTTGTTTGTTTATTGTAGTTGGTAATATAATTTGTTGCTAGTTTCTCGTTTCGTTACTTCTTGCTTCCTCTTGTGTGTAGGCAGTGTTTCTTTCATAATGGGTTATTTGTTCGATAGATATTCTCTTCCGGTTCCGGTTTCCCTTTTTTTTCTTTGTTGTTTTGTTTTAGATTTTTGGTTTTTACATATTTCTTGGCTTTAGCACATGGCTCTGTTATGTCTACTAACAATGAAAATAAGACATTTCCGTCCACAAATGAAAACAGTTTCATTTTTGGTTTTTGTTAGGGTTTTTGTTTTTCGTTTCTTATATATAGGAAATGATTGTTCAATTAAATACAAAATACATTTAGCAGTAAACAAGACCAAACACAAGGACAAATAAGTGTACAATGAAAAAAATATATGTAGTTATATATTCTGTTTCCTAATTTCTCGATTTATTTTTTAATAGTTTCTTCTTTATGTACTTTAGTTGGTAGTTTATCGTTTTATTAAGTTCTTTATTTGCATCGCACACTTTTTTTAGCTGCTTGTAACAAAAATAATTGCTTCTGAGGTATTTATTTTTTGTTTATATAAATATTCTTTATACACATAACCGTTTTTAGTTTTAGGCTTTAGTCGCTTTCGTTTTTCATAGTTTCTCATGTTTCCTATTCCGTTTTATTTCGGTTTCCGTTTTTAATCTGTAGTTGTCTTGTCTTTTTAAACAATTCAAAGCACCTTTTGATTATATTTGACATCTTAATTTTTTATTTCTGTAGAAATAAATGATAAATGAGCATTCTCTCATTCCTTAGGCAAATACAAAAAACATGATTCAGATTGCAAACTGAAACGGAATATAAACAAAGTAAGTTAATCGATTGTATACATTTCGCATATCTACCCATTTTGTTTCGGGTTTTATTTCTGTTTTTTTTTTTTGTTTTTGTGGTGGCAGCGTTTAGCTTCTCAGTACGCGGTATTTACTTGTTCCATTCTATTAGCTTGAATCCAGAAATGCAACTCAAATCGAATCGAATTAGACCAATTGCATGGAGCTGACTAAAAACAGAGGCGGAGTTCCTCGGGGGGTAGGTCATTGAATACAAATTGGCTATGCGAGCAAGTTTGGAGTTTGGCCCAATGGAGTTTTGGGCCACTCCTTATAATCGAGCTGGGAAACCTTTACTTTACGTTATAGACTTTATTTTATATATATTATAGTTTACTCTGTAATGCTCTAGTTTAGTTTATAATTTACAATTCATTTAAGTTTGTGTTGTTGGCTACGCTGCAGTTGTCCCTAAAAACTAACGTCACTATATGCCTACCGTAGGTGTTCGAAATGACAAAAACAATTGGAAAACTCTTCGACAACAATAAAAAATAGGCTGTGAAGAACGCGACGCTTCTAGCCGGAGTTATTACACCCGATCAGTGCGTGTAGATTTCTATGTAGAGCTATCTCGCAAGAACAGAACTTTTTCGCGATATTAATGGTCTGCTGCTGTCTGTTTCGATTGGCGTTAAATAAGTGTAAAATGAAATAAAGTGTTGCGTGTACATTTGAACTAAGTTGTGTAAACCTTTTTGCCTATATAAAACATAAGTGTAAGTATAATCTTTATACATAAACACGGATAGGTTTTGGGGCTGGGGATCCGGGTCGGGTACCATCTCTCTAGGTGTATGTATATAGTAATTGCTATAGCATATGCTTATGTGGATGTCTCTAACTGTAGTATCTAGGTGTATCCAAAAAACGAACGCTTTCCTTCGCGTAGCACAATCATCTTCTCCGTCTGCCTCATAATCATAATCATAAACATCGAAAAGCGCGATCCGAGCGCGCTTCTCTTTAACAAAAACAATTTCGCGCACTGAGGTCATGTGCTCCTCGTGCTGCTCAGCCTCCTCCTCCTCCTCTGCCACCTCCTGATGATCGTTCTGCTCATTCCGTATCCTTAACCAAGTTCACACTCCACATACGTCATAATAGTAACTGTCAATTTCTGTAATCTTTTGCTGTTTTTTTTTCGGGGTAGGGAGAGGAAGCTTATGATGCAGTTGCTGGGTTGCGACGGAACGGGACGGGATGGGATGGGTTGGTTGGTTGGGAAGCAATCGCTCCAGCCTTTAGACCATCGGCAGACCCTGCACGTCCATCATCTCGTCCTGCGCCGGCGAGGGACGCGGCGCGAATGTCTGCATGTGATGCGGCGGCGTGGCCCGTGCAAACATCCCGGATCGCTGCGAATGACCGTGCATGGACAACGGCGCATTGGCGCCCACATTGGCCGATGGGAACTGTAGGCGGAAGCTGCTGTCCGGCAGCTGGCGAGGAGTGCGTCGTGGGGATCGTGCCGGCATCCGGTTGGCCCGATGCATGTCCTCCAGTATCGAGGGTGCAACGTAGGTGAAACCCTGCGAATAAGGAGAAAGAAGAAAAACACAATGAGCACCTTGAGTTGCTTGCCATTTAGAGTGTGACTCGATGATAGCTCCCCAAATCCCTGACCCACTTGCTCCACCGCCGTGTGTGTGCGCAATTGAATTTGGATCGGGCAACTACTGCCGCTCGCGCTAGTCCAGCTCGATTCGATCCGAATCCCGTCTTGAATACTAATAATGCCCTCGCCCCACTGGCTGTCGGAGCAGGGATTATGCAAGCCGCCCGCCAAAGCCAGAGCCAGAGCCAGAGCCAGAGCTGTGCTCCATCGATGTAACACACATTTTACATAATTTTCCAGACCCGCCGAGGAGGGAGAGACATTCATTAAATATATATGCCTTGACGAAATCCACCGGCAAATGCAATAAAATAATTAAAAGCCGCCGGCTGCCGTGCGTTCATCTGTGTAAATTCCCCCGGCACGGAGGCTGGACACAAATGCGTGACGCCGCATCGAGAGGAGGAGAAGCTGAGCTCCGCGACTTGGAGCTGCACCTGTCACCGCCAGGTGAAATGTACGTGAGAGCCGAGTCGCGTTAATTGGAACCGCGACCGACTGCTGACCCACTAAGGCGTTATAATAATTCGAGGTGTGCCGCGCAAGCCAGCGAAGCGATGAGAAAGTTTTCCATTATCCGCAATATGTTCTAATAGAATCCCAATTGGTGCGAAATAAATCCATCCGCTTCTCGGTACGGTTTTATAGCCTGGAGCTTGATCTCTCACGCGATGATTGGCCAGGCATCATTGAGCAATTATCCAATTTGAGATGTGATAACCAGAAAGGCAGTTCTTGCTAATGGTAACAGTCAGCTCCATGGCAACCAGTTTCGTTTTGTAGCGAAATCTAAGAAAGTGGTTTCTTTAATCTTCACAAAAATCAGTTATGTTATAGATTGTTGTAATATAAGCCGCTGTTATGACTTGACAAAACATTTGTTTGTTTAACTCTTTAGCACCTAATTACATTCCCATTTTTCGCTTCCCAGAAAGCTTCTGACTTTACTTACACCTCTTTTCCAACTTGTTCATAAAAAACTACGTTTCCGGCTGCCCAAAGACTCGAAAACCTTAATTAGGCAATATTTAACCACACATTTAGCCCACTAATCCCATAAGACCATAAGCAAAATACACTTTACACAGCTTAGTGAGCCCCAAAACAGCGAACGAAAGCAGCTCAAGGGTCGTTCGACTCGCCTGGTCTGGGCCAACTCAGATGTTTGTAAACAAATAAAACAAATCGCGGCTAAGAGAGGCGGTGGGGATAAAGACCACTTGCTGCTCGGTGCGCAATTGGCTTGAAATGCAGCACGGCAAAGAGAGCGAACAAACCAAAACATAGAGCCGAATCCCCAATCCACCGACTTGGCCACCTGGCTGCACTCATCGCCAGTCTCACAGAAGCGCTCAAAGCGTTCGGTCAGCCCAGCCAAGCGGAGTCCCAGCCAATCCAGCCAAGAAAGAAACAAACAAAATAAGAAAGAAATCACGCCGAAGAAAAGGCGACTTGGAGTGACTTTCGTGCTGGAGAAAGGCCTAGTAGACCCACGGCACATAAGCATATCTGCATTTTTGCAAGCCACGCACAGCAGTCACAACCGACCAAAACGGCCACATTTCACTACCGATTATTATTCATTATGCGGTGACATTGATTCTTGGGGCCAACGTGCATTGTCATCGCTGGTTCAGGGCTATCGGGATTACCAGTTGGTGGACCCAAAAACCAGTTGAAGGGCAACGAGACCAGCAGCTGAACGCCGAGAGAAACTCGGCGCGCATGCGTCCACGTGCATAAGTCACTCAAGCCCATTGAGTCTTCTCTTTGAGCCTTTCCGTTGGCCGACTGGAGAAACTGGGTCGAGAACGAGACTTGGCCACATGCTGCTCAAACTGTGGGTGCGCGGAAGTGTTAAGTTTGTTGAACAAATGACAATTGCATCACATAACCAGCCGCATAAAAGGCAACATAAATGCGCTAACTAACTAACCACAATAAACGAAAAATGTGTAAGAAACATATGGGTAAAATTGGCAAACGTTCGAGTTGTGTGAAAATAATAACAACGCGGTCCAGCCGATAACACAAAAGCCACGCTTTGTTCGCGAATCGTGGGTAAAAAGCCAAAAACCGAAAACCGAAAATCAAACAACCCAGCTAGCCAATAAATAAGCACTAGCCAAGACGGACTACAACAAAAACCAATAAGACAAGAAGCAAAAGTAATATATAAAAGCAAATCGTAGTGGGCAACATTCGCGAAATGTCCAAGCAGTTGAAAACAAATTCACTTTCGTTGCTGCATTGCCAGGCAGCGCTGCTGCTGCTGTTTTGTGTGGCAGCGCTGCAGGCACAACAGGCGCAGCAAATAGTGCAGCAGCAGCAACAGCAACTGCCAGCTGGTGTTGCAGCGACGACAGCCACAACATCGCCTGCCAGCAGCAACACGAGACTCTTGAACGCAACTTCAGCTGGTGTCGCCGCCACTTTCATCGACAACACTAGCAGCAATGCCAGCAGAAGCAACCACATGGTCCAAAACAATGAAAATCCCGCCTCCTTTGAGCAGCAACAGCAGCAGCAACAGCAACAGCAACAGCAGAAGCAGCAGCAGCAGCTGCAACAGCAGCAGCAACAAACTACTGTGCAATATGCACATATATCGCCATTAGATAAAGAAGTAGGTATGCATCAACCAAAACAACAATGGATGTGACCAATCGCTATGTGTCCAAGTGGTTCCATGCATGGTTTACATATTTGGGTAGTTATATTTTTGCCAAACAACGGATAGTATCCTTTGGGTTGCAGATAAGACTTAAAATCTTAAGAATCAAAGAAAACGGATGTTTTAACAATGTGAATCAACTGTAGAAAATTATTCATAACGAAAGCTTCCAATATTTTGATTTCTTATGTGCTTATCAAGCTCTGTTTGTATTTGAAAGTCAGAAGACAGACTTCTTGGCATATGTATCCACCTTGAAATAATATCCACCACTCCACATAATAAGAACGATTAAGTTATCATTTAGGGCGGCGTAATGCCACTTTCATTCACTGTTTACCCATCCCACTAATTTGCTTTCTTTGTGTGACCAAGAGAAATTTCCGTCACGATTTAGTTGGACGACTTCATCGTTTGGCAGTCGCCCCATCAGGCGGCTCAGCAAGTGCGTATTTATATGGAATAGCGGTAGCCGGACGAATAATGTTCGGCCCACCTCGGGTGCCATTAAATGTTGCGAATTAGCCGTAACAAACATTACCGCCCATCTTGCTGGCAGTAAGGGCAGTGGAGCGGTTTGTGGAGGAGCAGCACCTAGCCAAGCCAACTTGATGACCGAACTTCGAGTGTGAAAGTGAAATTTATTACACTTGAATTTGAGAAACGAAAATCAGAGCTAGTACAGAGCTGTGGAAAGGGGGCGATAGCCGAACGGGTTGGCTAATTCCATGCGGTTCGAGGGGCGCTAATTAAAAGCCAAGCTAGCCGTGCTAAACGTGCCTATCTGGGGCCTTTCCATCTCATTGCAGTCGAGCGCCTGATCAAACAGTGGGCACCGATCGTCTGGCTGGCGCCGGAGGAGAAATTCATGCCGTTGGGCGTAGAGGAGTTTCTGCAGTATGTTCATCCCATGGACAAGGATAGCAGCTTCCGGCCAGGAGTTCCATTTCGCGAGTATTCAACGAAATCCCACCTGGTCACGAACAATGAAGTCCAGGAGCTGCTGAGCAACGATAAATCCTTTCTGTACGGACGAAATCCTAATGAGAAAGCTGTGCCCATCTATGGAGTGGTCAACTTGTGCCCTTCGACGAAGGCACCGGCCATGCCGGTTGTACCCACACCGCCACCGACTACCACACGAGGCGTCTACATTCCCGTGTCCATTGATCCGCTGGAGGAACGCAATGACACTATTCGGAGATCGTCCAGGCTGTTCCCACTCTTCCAGCGAGTTAAACGGGAGTCACCAACCGCGCCCCAGTACAATCAACTCAACGAGTACGAAGAACTGGTGATGGAAGCCACACAGAAGCCCAATGTGCAGCAGGATTCCGAGCCAGATCCGGAAAACGGAGTACCAGTGAACAATTTTATAGCCAACCTGGCGGACAATGTCAAGTTCAGCGGCGGCACTGATCCCGATGACAATCTGGAGGAGAACAGCATTGGCCAAGCGCCCGAAAAGGAGGAGGGCTCAGGAAAGGGCAAGCTGCCGGGTTTCCATGTGACATACTGGATGTTTTATCCCTACAGTCAGGGTAAGACCATGTGCACCGTGAGCTTGGGTCCTCTGGGAAGGATTCCCTTCCCGGCTGTGTATGGATATTGTCTGGGCAATCGTAAGGATATCGGCAGCCACGTGGGCGATTGGGAGCACATGAGCCTCTATTTCAACGGCGATGCCGAGCCCCAGGCCATGTATGTGTCCGCCCACGATGCGGGAGCCTATTACAGCTATAACCGTTTGACGGGATCCTTTGAGTTCCGACGCCAGGAGACGCGCAAGGGTATCTTGCAGCGCCCCAACTTCCCCAAAACGGTGACAACCTTCAAGAACCATCCAGTTCTGTTTGCCGCCAAGGGGTCACATGGTCTATGGACCGCGCCAGGAAAGCATCGCTTTGTTAAGGTGGCACGCCTGTATGATATTAATGGGTTCGGAACGCCATGGAACACTTGGAAGGCCGTGGACATAAGCTACGAGAACCTGAAATCCTATGGTAGGAAGACCTTTATACTTATTTTCCCCATTGCTAAGCATTTTTATCTTTTCCAAAAGGTCGGTCGCTGGTGCCGGATTGGCTCACATATCGCGGCAAATGGGGTAATCCCAAGAGCCATTGCCATCCCTTCCGGCGGATCGGTTTGAATTTCTGTGAGTTTACGGATGGACCCACGGGAATTCCACTCAAGGAACCCCACTTTCAATGCGGTGCGGATTATCGCTAGCGAAGCAGTCGGAAAATAGGACCCTTGCCTAGGCTTAGTCTAATGTTTAAAAAAGTATTTATTGTGAAAACCACCCAAAAAGATCCCTTAAAGATTAAAAATTAATAGAAAATATAAAATCTTGGAGTGCTTTCTTAATATTTTAGCCCTGGCTTACTAATACAATTTAAAATTTATACACTATGGTTGGACATAAGGCCCTTTAAAATCCTTTTCTATACCCCAATTAATTTGGCTACTCACTTGGAAAATTAAATTGGCACTTTCGCTTAGCGTCGTATCATCAGGTGAATCCACTGGAATTTGTCTTGTGAATCTTGTATCGAACTGTGAGACATCGTCCTCGCTTCTCTGTTGTGTTAAATATTGACTAGAATTAACATTTGATTTCATTTCATTTGAAAGCCACTTACCAAGAGCGGTTTTATAGGCGGTTCGAGTCGTCTGGCGAGCACATCGTCCCAGTTGACGTGCTTGAAGAATGGGTGTATTTGGACAGCCGCCGCATCCTCGGGTCCGCTGCCAAGGCGCTGAGGTTCCTGCCGTTTCATCAGGCGACGCACCAGATCCCTGGCTTCCGGTGTGAGGTAGGCTGGCAGATTGAGCTTGGCTTTCAGAATGGTCTCGATGGTCTTCTTGCGATTCTCGGCGGTGAATGGTGGCTAAGCGAATTCAGCAATTACACAAGGATTACCAAATACTACTCGGTTTTTCACTTACGACTCCTGTGAGCATGTCAAACATGAGAGCGCCCAGTGACCACCAGTCGACTGCTTTGCCATGGCCACTTCTGGTCAAGATTTCAGGTGCCCTGCAAGCGAATCAATCATACATTAAATTTTAATTCGTTTACTCCTTAGGGAGATAAATTAAAAGAGGCTTGCGGGCGCACGCACATGTACTCAATTGTGCCGCAGAAGGTGTGGGTGACAATACCCTCTTGTATGTGCTCCTTGCACAGTCCGAAGTCCGTGAGCTTCACGTGTCCCTGTGCATCGAGCAGTATGTTCTCGGGCTTCAGATCGCGGTAGATGATGCCCAGTTTGTGTAGATGGCCCAAGGCCAAAATGATTTCGCTTAGATAGAAGCTGCCAAAGAGTGGGAGCACGTTAGTATTTGTCTGCATAGTCGTTATTCAATTAATAGCTACCATGTGGTATCCTCCAAGAAGATGCCTTCGCGCTCCAAATGCATGAACAGCTCTCCGCCGCTGAGATATTCAAGTATAAGGTATAGTTTTCCGTCTGTCTGGAAGGCATAAACTAGCTCCACTATGAAGGGATGCTAAAGGAGGTAGAGAAATTCTGTTAAAAGGAATGGCAAGACAACAATCCGTGACCGATCGCACCTTGACTGCCTCGAGTATATTGCGCTCGGCGCGGGTGTGTGCTGTGTCCTTTTGATTGGTCACAATGGATGCCTTTTTGAGCACCTTCATGGCAAAATATTTGTTGGCATCTCGTCCAGCGGTCTTGCGCACCTGAAATACCCAGAATATTAGTGATCCGTAACCCGGATTAGTGTTTATTTCCTTACCTGAAATACTTTGCCATAACCGCCTTTGCCAAGGACCTTCTTGAGCTCAAAGTCCTTGGGTCCCAGCTTGATTTTACCTGGATTAACATTCTCCTCGCAGAGCTGTATGGTCTCCTGGCCCTCAGTGCTATTAATTGGGAATAGGGAATTGGGTATTGGGGTTAGGGGACTGATTTAATTGTTGTCTTCTGTTCTGTTCGATGGTGTTTGCGTTTGTGTCGTCTAGCGTGGGAAAGGAGCAGCCCACGTGCTATAAATAAATCCCATGGCGTGCACGCGCCAATCGTCACCTCCATTCCGGTCCGTGCAGCTCCTCCCTCCCCATCCATTGGCACTGGCACTTCCATTCCCAACCAGCTCTCGCATTATTGCCGTCGAGTGTTTGCCGTGAGTCTTGTTTACACACCGAACTAGCTGGCTCATTGAAGAGGCGGCGGCCAGGGGCCGAGTGACAGCTAGTTGGTAGTCAATAGCAGTTGTAAACACTTCTGGGTCCGTCCGTTAGTCCGATAGTCCGTCTATTGGTCCCTTATCATCTGGATTTGTCCAGAGTCGACCAGGCTGAGTTGCGTCTGGCCGGGATCAGGCTGTAAGCCAAATCAATCATATCATATGCTATCACTGCCGTCGTTCGCAGTGTGTAAACAAGTCTGAGCTGATAATTGGCAATTTGGCTGTTTATTTAGCTGCTGCTCAGCTGGCTGGAGAGGAAGTCCGATCCGATCTGGCTCCCTATCAACCCCGCATTCTCAGAAAGTCACGTCACAGTCACGTCCTCCGATGTGGCGGCATAGCACTGGCATTACTCACTCTTGGTGCAGATTAATACACAATTCCGGTTCTAGGTCAACCTGCAAATGCGAAAGAGAGACGGAGAGGCGTGTGAGTGAGATGGCGTCTACTTGCGAGCATAACTGCCAGCGGTATACATGCGAAAAAATCAACAATTAATCATAGTTATTGCGAACTTGGGAGCAAACAGCGGAAGGGAAAGTTACACAGCAGCGGGCATCAACGAAGACAAAAGGCCCTAAATCTTATAGATACTTCAAAATCAGCCTATACCAGCAGTAATATGTGTGTAGGTTGCTTAAGGGGGTTGACCCACAATTTTAATATGCTTTTAAATATAATAATAGTCCCTATCTAAACTAAATTAAAAATTAAAAATAGCTCCAAAATCAGTTCTAAAATGGGAAATCGTATATTTTGTGCTTCCACATTTTCTTGTGGCATGCTTAATCCCCATTCGGTGCTGCCCCACTTTTCAGTTTCGTTTTAAGCAGCGGCAGATTCCGATGAATGGAGAGATCGCATCGGAGCAGACAGGGGCTCGCTCTGGGATCTCGGATGGCATCCGTCTTTGGAGTCAGTGACGCCAGTGAGTTTCTCCACCCTTCGATCTGCCCACTACTCACACGGAGCTATTCCATATTAACACACAGAGAGAAAGAGCGTGGCATCCACACAGATGTACATTCGTACACTTTCCGCACACGCACACACACCTTTCGCTTAATGACAAACTAAATTTAGAACTCGGAACAATGCCAAATAATCTGCCGGCGATGCTGGCGCTGTTCCTCGTCCCCTCCGGGTCCATCTGCCGCCCCCTCGGACGCGGCTGCTCCAATCGGGGGAAGGCCACAGTTAGGGGCGGCAGAATCAGAAGAATCAGCAGCAGCCGCAGCCGCCGTCGTTCTCGTCATGCCTAAAATTTGTATAGAGCATTTTTGACTAAAGTTCAATTGAATGGCGGCATCGGAATAGGAATCCGCATCTCGACATCTCGTCGCGCAGCACATTAAAAACTGGTTCACCTCGTCAGCGTTGGCGGTGAATTCCAATTAACAAATCCATCATAATTTATAGCGCTCATACAAAGTCAGTGGATGGGCGAAGGGAGGGGTGTGCGCGCTTGCGTAAATCAAGTAAATCGACAGGTCTTGGAAAAGGTGTGCGATACGGCAGTGATAGGTTCTTATCAACACCCAAAAGGCTTCTCCAGCTATGTAATTCCCCCGGGCAGACAAAACCAATTATACACGAAGAAAAATGATGATTACCCAAGAGCTATTCTCACTTTCTAGTAGAGTATTTCGGTACTTTTAAGCCATTACTTTACTCAATTTGTCTAAAAATAAATCAATTGACATCATAAGATGACGGCATACATACATTATTGCTAAATTGCCTATATTTCAGGCCAATATGGAAGTTTTAATATGCAAATTAAGCGTTTTAGCAACTTGCATTAGACAAAATGCATTTATTGCGACTAGTATTGGATACGGGAAGTAATTTGAGCGCTTAAACACAAACTTATCAATTTAAGAACCGCTCATTAGCACAATTAGTAATTAGTAATTCGGTACATAGATCTAGCCTTAAGTGCCAGCAACAAAAGAGTCATTACTTAATGACCTCATGGGTTCTAGCATGTAACAAACTAATATTTTTTTCCAGTGCACTGTGGTGCAGTTACAACTGGTTCCGTATAGCACCACCCCAAACACGACGCTTTGGCTCGATCGCTCGATTTCGATCTCGATCGCCTGCCTGCCCTTTCCTTCCATTTTGTTGTGCTCCCTTATCGGCGCGGTGAGGTTTTTCTCATTTTCTAATTTTATATGGCGCGCTGATAAGGAATTTCGTTTTCTTAGTGGAAGCTAAGACTCTTGCGACGGTGCGAGCGAGTCGGCGATCGTTTCGGGCCTCCCTCTCCCTCGCACACCACCTTTGCAGTTGTTGCATTATCAGCTGAGACAGGGGCGGGGCAAGCAGGGGGCTGCCATGGAGTGTGGCGGGCAATTGGGACTGATTAGTTTGAAGGACACCACCACTGGCTTCGATTGGCCCATATCAATCGAAGGTGGTTTCATAAGGAGGTTTTCTCTGATCGAGTCGAACTTATGGTAGAATGAGTGAGTGTACATGCGCTGAATAATCGGCGACTGGACTGAAACCGAATGACGCCAGACATTTGCGCAGCAGATAAGCCCAGTTTGCAGGGTGTGCGGCTGGTGGATATGCTGGCTCGGGGGTGTGGAATCGGGATGCCCAGACGAGCGAAAGGAAAACTGGCAGACAAAGCGCAGAAAAGGTAAACAAAGAGGGAAATTGTTGCTGCGCAGTTTGCATCGGGGGATGGTGCGGCACGCATTGGCACGGGATGGCATGGAATGGGGCTATATCTTACGTCGTCCAGCTCGATCCTGTCGTCGTCGGAGTCCCTGGCCTTGTCGTCCTGCAGTTCCAGGTCGTGCAGCTCCAGGTCGAACAGCTCGCTGGGATCGCTCACGTCCGCCATTGCGTGCGTGTGTGTGTGTAGGCGAGTGCGATTCTGTTTAGATATGGATATGGGATGTGGATCGCCGCTGGTCCGCTCCTGAACTGGGCGCTCCTCTTGCGGGGGGGCGGAAGCGCGTTGGCGATTTATTTTAGTCTCTGGCTATGAGTCCTCTTGTTCAGCTGGTTGGTTCAGATGGAACAGTACAGAACAGATCAGCAGCGGTGCCGATTTCGTGGCTTTCGTCGTGGCCCGAAGGTTATTGTTTATTAGTTAATGGCAATACAAATACACACACATGGGGCACACGCACCAACACTGCGACGCACGCACAACGCAACCACTCTCACGCACACAGACACTGTGCTCAATGCCCTGCCCACGCGCGCCCTTTGAGTCCGCTGATGTGCAAGAAAACGTGGTTGTTCGCGAACGCCTAATCGCAATGCAGTAATCAGTAATTAAAATGCACTTTTTTCTTTGTTTGCGAGTGAAACACGAGGTGATTTGCTGAGTGTGGCCAGTCGTGCGCTAACTGCCAGTTGCTAGAAATTACCGAGACCCAACGAACGGCAATGCCGTCACAAGTGTGACCGCAGCAAGCCAAGCACGCGATAGTAGAATAAAGACCTACGTACAATTCTTTTAATTTATTTATTTTATGTAGCCAGTAAAATAGGAACCAAATAGCCGAGTCATGCGAAACGGCTCACCCAGCAGCAACGGCTCCCAGTCGGAGGAGGGCAGCAGCTCCTCGGATCACCAGCAGCCGCAGCAGGAAGCCCAGGAGCAGGAGCAACAGCTGCACACTCCCACGCATGCACATGCCGCGGTGCCAGCTGCCACATCGGAGGAGATCCTGGCGGAGTACGGCAGCAACCTTAAGCTACTCGAGTGCAATTCCCAGGTGGCCGAACTACTGACCATTCTGCGCGACAAGTAGGTGACGTTGGGGAGGAGGAGTCAGCAGCGTAGTAGCCGTACTTCAAAATTCTACCCCCCAGGAACACCACGCGCAGCGACTTCAAGTTCTATGCCGACCGTCTCATCCGACTGGTCATTGAGGAGTCGCTCAACCAGCTGCCCTACACCCATTGCGATGTGGAGACGCCCACCGGTGCGATTTACGAGGGTCTGAAGTATCGCTCCGGCAACTGCGGCGTGTCCATCATCCGATCGGGAGAGGCCATGGAACAGGGACTGCGAGACTGCTGTCGCTCCATTCGCATTGGGAAGATCCTGGTCGAGTCCGATGCCAATACGCATGAGGCCCGCGTGGTCTATGCTCGCTTTCCTGATGACATCGGCAGCAGGCAGGTGCTACTCATGTACCCCATCATGTCCACGGGCAACACTGTGCTGCAGGCGGTAAATGTGCTGCGGGAACACGGCGTACCCGAGAGCTGCATCATCCTGTCCAATCTGTTCTGCACACCCATGGCCGCTCGGACCGTAGTGAATGCCTTTCCCAAGCTGAAGATCCTCACCTCCGAGCTGCATCCCGTGGCACCCAATCACTTTGGCCAGAAATACTTCGGTACAGACTAGATACTTGGGTCTATCTCGCAGACTTGACGACTAAGCGCTGCTTAGGATAGGTAGCTGTCGCCCAGACAAACGCCCTTCCTGCGTTCCGCTCCACTAACAAATGCTACCCTCTCTCTGTTTCGTCCTCCAGATTGCATTTGAGATACAAAGATAAATAGACGACCCCTGCGGCCAACCAAACTACTACTTAGCAACTGTTAGCTTTTCACAACTGGCTTTTAATGCAACTCTCAAATACGTTACGTTCGTTACGCACTATTGTAAATATAGAAACGAAATAAATATTTAAACATTAGGATGAGGCGGTATTGCCTTTTAAGTGCTCATCTTGTAGTTGACCACGGTGTCCACCTTGTGCAGTCCTGTGGAAAAGGAGCGCAGCTGGACGGCCTGCGGATTCTGTATGACAATGGCACCCGTTTCGTCCCATTTGGCCGGTAATTCGGTGTTCTGCAGCGTGTGAATCATTACATCGAAGGTGCAGATGCAATCGAGCAGTGGCAGATAGCTCACGGTGGCCGAGATCTGGCGCATAACGTCGCGAATCTCGTTCTGTATGCGACTCAGCTCCTTGGTGGTCGTTAGCTTGGTGGGATCACTGATATCGCCATCGCCCAACTCGGCCTGCATATTGAAGTCCCAGCACTCGAGCACCTCCTTGGTGTGGGCGTTCGTAATGACCATAGAGATCTTGTTGATCATGTTCTTCGATAGCCATTCTATAGGTGAATACAAACAGTGGTCATCTTAAGCTTGCCTTTTTCCCAAAGACCACTTACC
Source organism: Drosophila mauritiana (assembly GCF_004382145.1). Taxonomy (NCBI): domain Eukaryota; kingdom Metazoa; phylum Arthropoda; class Insecta; order Diptera; family Drosophilidae; genus Drosophila; species Drosophila mauritiana. The sequence continues at coordinate 5,661,574 of NC_046669.1, forward strand.
TTCAGTTTGGCTGAGCACGTTCTGCAGAAAGGTCTTGATCTTGGGATCCTTGGACATTAGAATGGTCAGCCCATACTGCTGCGTGTTGTCAAAATCTTCGGCTGGGTAAATTCCGCGTTGGAAGAGGATCGAATTGATGCCGTACTCTATTTAGGAAAAAAAAAGGAACCACAGACGCCATTGCAGGCGGACTTACAGACGCTTTCGTGGCGCAGCTAGCTACTCACTCAGGTATTCCACAATAATCTGAGCGGAGCCCTTGAGTGTGATGCAGTTCTTGGTCGCCTGGGCAGTTGCCATTTTGATTAAAGTCGATTTAAGTGGGAGAGAAATTAATAATTTGCTAAATTGCCGCTATTTTTGAAAGCTGTTGACTAACAGGGATGACAGAAGCTCGATATACATTCGATGCGCTTATCTGTCATCCATCGATAAGTATCGGTGGGTGTGCTAGCTGATTCAGTATATTTTTATATTTGGTGTGTGTACTGGCTATGCGACCAGGGATGATGGAACCAGGGATGGCTAACTCCGACCAGTGCTGCCAAGCAAATAGACAAAGGGCGGCAAATTTGAATTCATCCATTTACTACCGCAATAAAATCAAAACACAATTATTGATTGCAACAAATTGAGAATTTTATTGGCCATCCTTGTGTAAACTAAATCTAAGCATGAGATCCATTTCTGAGCGCAAAAGTAATTCCGCGTAGTTCGGCTTAATGGGTTCCATCCGGTTCATCGTATTCCTGCCAAGAGACTAAAACAAGACGAGACTTTGTTAAAGCCACAACAATAGAGGACCCAGTTAATCTATGCTATCCAAAACCTAGCTCGGTTCGTCAGAGCCTTGATTACTCTACCTTCTGATTTGTTGGTTGTGTGACAGAAAAGAGCAGCAAAAGCAGATCAGCAAATCATAAGCGAAGTACAAGAAGCCACAGAGAACAAGAACAGAATATCAGACCAAATCAAAAAGCAATCGATTTTTGTAAAATGTGAATTATTTGCAAGTTTTTAATTAAGTTTTTTCTTACGCATCGTTTTGTTTGTTTTTGTTGTTTTTTTTTCGTTTTTGTTTGTTTAATGTTTTGTTTTAAATTAAAATTAAACTTTACATGGTATTTTTGGTATAAATCTTTCAATAATTAAATATATAAAAAATTTGCCACTTAAAATAACTAAAAATAATCTATACGCACTTTCTTGCTTTACGCCTAGCCATACAAACTGATGTCAACATACACATTGTGAAAAAATAAAAACTAATTTGCCATTTTACATATTTTGGTGTTCAAATTTCGCAAATCAAAAAACGAGGACAAATAAAATAGTATTTCGAAATTAAGTAGCTCCATGGTGTCTGTGTCTGTGTGGGGTGTTTGTGTGTGTGTGTGTGAGCTTATAGCTAGAATTACGTTTAATTTAGGTGTAATTAAATACAATAAATTACGGTTAAAGAAGGGCTTGCATTACCTTAGTTGAAATGTACACAAAACTTATCGTTAGTTAAAACGAGAGCTATTTACAGGATTTATTACAAAGTTCTCGGCTACGTCAACCTTTGTTATCATTTTAAAATTATTGTCTATGATACAACAACAAAAGCGCAACAATGTCAAAGTCAGGGTCGAATCGGTAATGCTTTGCTCTCGAACTTTGAACCGCAAACTTCGATCTTAGATGTTATATGTGATATATTTCGTAAAATAAATAATTTAAAATTCTGCTCAGCTTTCATACATCCGATTTATACATTTAATATATTCTGTCACCGTGCACAAGAACAAACGTAGCTAAAGTCAGTCTGGATCTGGAACTTTTCGCTCGGGAAGAAGGAACTCTAGGCGAGGGGAATTGTACGAATTTTGAAATGTTTTCTGTTTTCGGATATGTATTCTTTGTAGTTGCAAACTTTGAGAACGGTGATGGGTTTTTGGGCATGGTCAGCTGGTGCAACAAATTCTCTAATTTTTTAATAAACGTAAAAAATTACAATTGTCCACGTTTTTGGAGTGCAGGGAGTTCGATTTTTTGTTTTTCGTTTTGTTTATAAAATCATAAAAATAATGAAACAAAATTCTATGCATTAATAGTCGTTATTTAAGGTATGTATTTGGCCGTAGATTGCAACAAAATATCTGTGAAGAGATTAAATTATAAATAAAATTAAAAATTAATCTTTCAGTTCTTCATTTACTGCTAACTAAAAGCTGGCTAACACCATTTCCACAATTAGGGGCAACTACAAGCATCAAATTGCGCTCTCAAATGAAAAAATTCCATGCAGAAGGATATTGAAGAGAAGGTCTTTAGCAAGAACTACTTGAAAATTAGTGATTTGATATATGTATATATATTTTTGGTTCATTCGAGCTCAAGATTTCACTTTGCCGTGGAGTTTACACTTAAGGAGGAAACGAGCACAAACTAAGGAAGTAATAGTGAACAGAGTTACCCAAATCGGAAATGCAGGAGATTAGTTAAAAGAAAAAATACAAAAAAAAAAAAAACAATCACCAAATAAAAGAAAACGAGGAGCAGAATGAAGTTGTTGGTTTGTTTGATTTGATTTGAATTGGGTTCTTTCCGGTGGATTTTTTTTGGTTTGTCAAAATCTACAGCCAAGTGTTAATGTCTAATAACGAGTAGTAACTAAAATTAATTGGAAATCATAAAATCTAATGGGTTATCGAATGTGGTTTGTTTTTAATATTTGCAAACTACAAATAATAACACTGAAAACAAAACAAAATTCAGTTCCCGTTTCAAATGTTTAGTCAGTTCGATGCCTTTGTGGGTGAGTGTTTTTATAACTTTTTTTGTAACTAACTTGCCAGCGTTTATGCGTGTTGATATTCGTGTATCTAACTAAGAGAGCCTCTGTTGATTTTTATCGTAAATCTGGATATTCATATTCATATTGTGTGAGGGGTTGAGTAAATGTGGGCTGAGCCAAAGGATTCGACAAGTTTCTCAGTACTTTGTGGGGAAAGGGTCCTTTCTTAGTCAAATTTTCCTGTTGTCCGGTGTCCGTCCGCTTGTCCGTCCGTATGTCCGAGTTGCTTGATTATTTTGTTTTGTTTTGCTGTTTTTTGTTTTTTCTTTTACATTTACTTGTGGTTTTGGTTGGTGTGGTTCGTGTGATGAGTGAATTGAAATTAAATTAAGTTCCTATGTAAACACTATTTAAAATAAACCTTCTATAGCACCCTTTGTTTTTATTCGTATTTATTTGCATTCTTCTTGTGTTTAATGATTGCTCTTAATATGGTTTTTAGTTTATAAAATTATATATATTATGAACAACTTGGTTAGTTATTTATTTCGTTTACTCTTTGTTTTCATTACTAAGACTTTACATTGTTTCTTTTTGGAATGTGTTCTCTAATAAAACTTTTAGTTCGTCGTTTTACAAAGTGACTGATGATAGTTGGGGGTTCTGTGTGTGGAGTGTCTGTGATTGGGTGTCTGGAGTATAGATTTTGGTCAGATTCTGCATACTGTTTTTGTACTTTCTGTCTGTATGATTGTGTGTGGCTGTGTTTGTGGCTTTATCAACTATATTTGGTTTATTTCACTTTCTCTGTTCTCGGATGTTTTGCAGAAAGTTTCAATGTGCTAGGTTTGCTGTGAAATTTGCAATGGGAATTTCGTTGGATTTTCCTTTCCTCCATTTTAGGTTGTAGTACTTTGTAGATAGATCTGTTACGTTATCGTATTGCATTTTATAATATTTTATGTTATTCGTTATTTTGGTATGGGCACTGAGTTCGGTTTGATTGATTTGATTTGATTGGATTCGGTTTAGGTATTGTGTATAACTCGCGTTTGACTCGACTCGCAAAACAATCGATGCTATAGAAGTGCCTATTTTAGCAGTAATAACCTCCCTGATAATTTTTGCATGATTCGGGAGAGCTGTACCTACTGTCGGGCCATTTGTTCTCGCAACGATTGCCGAAGTATTCGGTTGGGCACCTGAAAAGACAGACAAGATTGGTTGCACATATTTAGTATAGATCGTATTTTGTTTTCGAAACATTATTATATTTAAGGAATACACAAGTGGGGGAAATCGAAATGGCCATGAACTGCGGTGCAGCATTTGCTTGACCACTCAAAGATCCGGTCAAATATAAACAAAAGAACAAACAAATTAAGTGTGTGGCATACAGCGAATTTCAGCAAAAACGGAAAGTGCGGAAGGAGTGGGATCAAAATGGAAATTCATTTCCCCCCTCACTCCTGCGACCGCATCTCAAAAACTGGGGAAAGAATACCCATTCGAGATAGCGAGTGAAATGCGCTTTTTTGGGATCCGATTGGATCGAATCGATTCATCGCTTTGCGTGTGCACACTCGCACTGCCAGATAAAACGAGGCGCTGAAAGACATTATTCACATTGCATACACACACGCCGGCAAGTGGGCCTTTGTGGAGTTCTCCACTCCGGCCACGAATTTTGTGGCCTTTTAATTGCGCTCCCCCTCCTCCGGATTGCTCGGTTGCCGAGCGTGTAATGTGATGCCAAAATATTACAAGATACACATATTTACATGCAGTCTTATCAGCTGTCACATGAGCGAGGTTTATCAAGCGAACCACTTGAGTTTTGGGATCAGTTGCGAGGAGTCTAGCTCGACTGTGCGGCAGGATGCATCGAGTGCACAGCGAGAAAATATCCAAAGCACTAAGATGGTCTCATTGTTATCTTCAAGTTAAATGAGGAACATATAAGCTAATATTAAACTAATGAAATATTTTAAAAAAAGAATGCACATATGTACATATACCTATGTATGCTTCGAAGGGTTTATTTATATTAAGTTCCTATGGAGAGTTAGATAGCAGGGCAGTACTAACCTACAATAGACCTCGTTGATGTCCGGGATCATCCTACAGGTGCCATTATGGAAGCAGTAGTCGAAGTTGCAGGGTATGCCCGAGGCTGACCGGTCCGTCGGAAAGTGAACTGAAATGGAGGCGAGATTTGATTATTTGATTTACAAGGACTTGGCGTAGGTATTCTAATATAAATTTAGCTGAATCAAAGATGTGAAACATAACATATGTGGCCATAAATAACAAGTGAATTGGAGCGTACCGAATTGGCCGCAACATAACATCGACATATCTACACATTTACATTGATGCTTGTTGCAACACCCACGCATCACTCGCAATGGACCGACCATCTAACATACATATGTACACATGTATAAGACTCACCTGGTGAGGCCTTGATCATGATGCGGCGCTTGGCGATCGCCTTGCTGGCTTTATTCTTGGCCCGGCACTCGTACCTGCCCGCATCGGAGGAACTATTGAAGGAGCGCACTATTAGCTCGGAACGTCTTCTGCGAGGGGAGAGAGTGGGTGAACCCATAGTGGGAGATGTTAGATATGTGCACTTCGATCGCGGACACTCACTTAATACTCACTTGTGATGCTTGAATTGGTAAATGTTGCGCTTGCGATTGATGGACTTGTCGTCCTTGAACCAGGTGACCTTCGGCGGCGGCTGACCCGACACCTCGCAGACGATACGCAGCTTCTTTCCATGCTTGATGATGGCTTTACTCGGCTTCGAGAAGATCTTCGTGACCTCTGCGTTCTGTGCTGTAAGAAAGACCAGGCAAACCATTAGGCCATGCATTTCGCTTGCCGATTTCGATGATTTCCCCGATTTCGGTGATTTCCAGCTTCAACAAATACGGCTGAGTGTGTAGATAAATGCGGAATTTTCCACCTGCCCACCCCATTGAACTTTAAATTATTTTCGTAGACAGCCGTAAACAAAATAGCAAATTAGAAATTACTCGCATTCCTCGCGAATTTTCCCCTGTGTTTTTATGATCGTCGCGTCTGTTTGGTCTTTTTCATTCTAAAGTTGCCTGGAGATCGTTAAGTTGAAAGTTGTCTGGCACTTTCGAGAGGTGGAAAAATTTACGGTGGCATGTTTGTTTGCAGCACAGATGACAAGGATCCTATAGGATCTTTATCAATCCAGTTATCTAAAGGCTTGTTGACCAATTGCAACCTCGAAACACGTGTCTCTACTTTTACGCTTTTTATTAAATAGATTTGGCCCCAGTTGCGGTTTAAATATATATTCATTTGCAAGTTACCCAATTACATATTAAAAGAGTCACAACAGACTGACTCATCAATGCCGACAAATTGGCAATGAAACTTGTGTCTCTTCTTGCGCAGCGCGATTTGCCACTCCCCCGTCCGCCGGTGAATGCTTAAATTAGCCGGCATATCACGTGTCTGGTGGGCGGGGGCGGGCATCGTGGTGCATGGGGGGCGGGGCTGGGCTGTGCTGTCTAAGTGCTCGTCACATGCTAATTGAGACCTGCGTGCGCTGTCCAAGTGATTCACCAGCGGCGGTGATCATGGTGATCATTCATCGATCGGTGGATCTATTTTGGTTTTGGGTGGGTGGCGGTACGAAAGTGCACATCCATCGATTGAAACACACCGATCGTTATGCAATTGGCAGGGAATACGAAATACATATTCGCAGTCTATCTAATACTATATCTAATTCCAAGCAGTCTGCAAAGTCTGCGCTGATTTAATGCCCGGCAAATGTTAATTTATGCGATGAGGATCGCGTGGCCAGACGAAGCTGTCCATATGGATATACGTACGTATATTGTACATATAATGTGATTTTAAATTCGAAAACGTACACTGTGAGAAAGCGACACGCAAGCATGGATTTCGAGACAAAGAAATGATCAAATTCCTTTCAAGTGTTTGAATAAATAAAACCCTTTACAAGCATTCAAAGCTTCATTTTGCAGTCTTCGGCATTTATGATTGCCAAAGGAGTCCCATATTTTGGCAACGCTTTTCTTGCCAGTGTAATTATTCGAAAGGTGTATTTATTCTATAACATTTTGAGTATATTAAAAGATAAATTATTGTTTATAATTTATGTTTGGCCCAGCGTCGGGCCATAAAGCAGCATTTTAATTGTGCGCGCCACTTTCTCACGCTCCCAAATTGTGAGGCTGCATGTGTGTTCGTGCGTATCTGTGTGTGCGCATGGGCCTGTGTGTGAGTGTATCTGTGTGTTAGCGCTTCGAAACGTCAACTCACAAGTGTCCACGGCACACAAGGCGATTAAGTATTGAAGGCACCCAACACACCGGCACACGCAAAACAAGTTGACAATTGTCATGAACAGCTCCTACTTCAGATCGCTTCGCACCCCTCCCAACTCCTACCACATATATGGTATATGAATGCCCCTCAGCGGTTCCCGCTTTGATTTAACCAGAAATCCCAGCCAGAATAATAAGATGAACATTTTTATTTGCCTTCTGCGTGTGTTTGGTTCGGCCAAAAATTGGCATATCATATTGCCGCGACCCCGCCGCCCCCGCCGATCTTATTATGACTTAATTATGCGCTTAAAAATATATGCTCTCTGTTCGGGCCATTGGTCTTTTTGGCTACACTCAACGAAAAAACATACAGTTCGGCTTGGAATGTCAATAAAACAGGTATCTACTATAATAATTTGTATTAACCGCGTAGTTGCCAAATAAAATAGTTTAAAAGCCAAGATTTGGCAACTCAACAATCTGCTTCAAAATAACATCCTATCGGTTTTTGTTTTCCGTGCAGAAGTGTATTTCGCACTTTTGATTTGTCAATGTCAATTGATGCGGGGGGCAAAGGATGAAGGATAAAGGAATCGAACTGAAATCCGATATTCTGCAGGCGTTCCGGGCGCATTGGCCTCTCGGGTGGCCCTGTTTTTGTGCGTTTGCTGAGTGCGTCAACAACTGTGGGCCAGTGCCTACGTCAAAAAGGCTGGTGTGTCGCGACGCGCTTCCGGAAAAGTCTGGCAAAAGTACAAGTGCCACTATGGAAAAGGAAGCGCTGCCAAAGAAAACGGAGGAAAACTGTCGGCGCTGTCGCCTCGCTGCCTGCTCCCCAATTTAGCACACAGACAGCACAGCGACAGGGAGCATTAAAATAACTTTTCATATTTCAAATAATATTTTTTTTTGCATTTCATTTCGGGGCCGACGCGCTTTTCCTCTCGAGCGTAACGCCGCCGCCAATGATTCATGCAAATCCATCAAGAAAAGCGGTTAACATTAGGGGGGAAAAACGGGCAACTTGGGGCGATGGGGCGCCAACATGTGGTTACCTCAGCTCAGCTCAGATTGTCGAGCGAAAATGAAATTAAGTCGCTTTGCATTGAATTAATCAGCGGAATTGCATGCGACACGCCGACTGGCGCCATCTACCGGGTCAAATTGGCTGCTGTATATATAGACTTTTATATTCATGCAATATTCACTCCATTCATTCAAGCGATTGCAATTTACATAGTCATTACCACGGCGATCATTGTTCCCTTCGGGTTTATCCCAATTGTGCAATGTGGACTGCACTTTTCGCTTATTATTTTTGCCTCAAAAGTCAAGTCGCCGATATATACATACGATGTACATGGATATATATTATTTTGTTTAATCACCAATACTGGCTGCGAGTGGCTGGCTGAACGAACGAAGGAGGCGATTTATTTTGGCAGCCCGGCGAGTGACCCACATTTGGTAGAAGAAGATGCCGAGATGCTGCTGCCGCTGTCAGCGGAAGTTTTTCCAAAAAATAAAATTCATATAAATTTCCCTCCTTAACCGACGCGCTTATTTATGATTCCTCGAATGCGTTCGAGTGTTATTTATTTGATTATTTTTGATTCATTTTTATTGGCTCGCGACATTGTGTCACTGCTGGATTCTCTTGCGTAGACTCGTCCCCGACGTCAGTGATTTATCGGGCCATAAACAAATACTACGAGTGCGCTGGCACATATGTATGTATCACTATCTTATTTGTCTGGGTAAAACTTAACAATTGTAGCACGCGTCTTCTTCTGGGGCGCGGAGTGACACTTCAATTTACTTCACTTAAGGCTCTGATAATATTTGCATGATTACGCTTCCAGGCAGAGATAAGTGCGAACCACTGTAGTGTCAATAGTGACGACTAATATTGCGCATACGCCGTGTTGTCCTAGGCACTGGCTAAGAATTGCCATTGGGGTGTAATGCAACTTGCCCTTATCAGTGGGATAATTATTCGACAATGGGGTAGTTGTTTACTTTCATTGTTAATGTAGATAGCGTTGATTGCTAAATAATTAAACGTATTTTAATGCTCATACATTGCATCCGACTTCCAGGAAAAAAGATACTGTAGTTTCAATAGCACAAGCTGTCTTACGACTTGATCTCTAGCACTAGCATCTACTTTGGCTTATCATGCGTGAATTTTCCCAGCATTTAAAAGCATTTTTGAAAACATTCCAATAGGAAACACGATATGCCGGCAGATATGTTTAAGTTAACCACAATATTCAATACTCAAGCAAACGTGGGCAACATATTTCGATTCAGCAAAAAACAGGCGAATGATGTCTTTGGCTTTCGCCAGACACAAGACAGGCAAATCAAAGAATATGTAGGCAGTGCGAAAAGATTTTGCAAAGGCAGATGAATGGTAATGGGAATGGGGGAATCTGAATCTGAATCTGAATAGGTCTAAATGGGAGATGGCTGAATGCTTGGATGGCTGGCACGTGTGGTTAAAATGCTGGCCAAACTAATAAAACTGGGGAAATAGCAGCTACGTTGTCGCCATTTGGTCGATGTCGATTTTTCCATGTTTGTTTGCGATTTTTGTCTCGTCTTGTTTATTTGCACATTGCGTATACGCAATGTGATTTCCTTTGAAGCGTCGACTTTCCACGTTTTTGTCGCTGGCGCTGACAACTCAAGCAAATAGAGAGACAGCAGCAATAACAAGAGGCATTTCGTGTGTTCTTGTGTGAAAGGAAAGGGGAGACACATCCAGATCTTCAACGGCAACAAACAGATGAATCTGAATCTGCTGGGATCCAGTATGAGGCGCAATATTCATGAAGCAGGATGAGCAGTGTATGGTAATCTCTAGTCCAGATAAGCGATAAGCACTTGCCCTCGCAGATCTGCGCTATATATCCCACACGCCCCTTTCGCGGTCGATTTGAACTTCCCCTTTCACATGTATTTTTACCCGCTGTCTGAAGCGTTTAATTAAGTCAAGTGAGCGAAGATCGCTGGCCCCATGCATCGCCATCGCCATCGGCATCAATTGTCTTTCGCCTCGGTTTCAGCCGCTAAATGCCAACAAATTCGCTTCGCTCTATTCTGTCTACCTCTTTTATAGCGCGTTTGTTTTGTTTATTTGGCTGCGTTTCATTGTTTGCCGCTGCTCTATTTTCTTTACCCATCTTTTTGCCAGTCTCGTTTCGGTTTCTGTGCGCCCAGCTGTTGGACAAAACCAGATCTGCGATCTCCAACCTCATAGCTCTACTGCGACTGCTCCATATCTTCCCACATCTTTCTTATCACTTTCTCACGTTCCTCTGACTAATGCCCCCGAAGTCTTATCACTAAGTCAGCTGTTGCCAGTGCTTCTTTTTTTGACTAATGCAGGTGGTGTTGACTCTGCTAATGCTGCAGCTGTTTTTGCAGATATGAGGAAGCTGCGGATTATTAGATAGATAGATGCTTTAACTGTCTGAGGTTTATATGGCTGCTTAAGTAAATAATTGTCAACATGATTGCCACAAAATGGGGCCTAACTAACTATATTTATTCGTTATGGTTATAATAAAACACTAATAATTGCCGCATACTCGTGCGCTTAGCGAATTTACAAAAATATATCTTCTGTTCACACACAGATTTCCCAAAATAAATAGTCTAGACATCTTCGAGCGTTTCGAAAATTTGCTTGATTCTTAACAGATTTATTTTATGGCGAATTTATTTTATTACCTACATATAAAGTCTGAGCAATCAACAAATCTTTTCATTTCGACCACCTTTCTTCACCGTTGGGCTATTTCATCAAAAAAAGTTAATTTTATCGGACTGAGCTAATTTAACCTGCCTTTCCTTAAAAATTTGTGCTTATTTTGCTCACATTTAAGTAGTTGGCTTATGTTTTTGATAAATATTATATCTTTATAAATAATGTATATTATTGTACCTAAAATCAGCTGAAAATGCATTATCACGCAGTGTGTATAGCAAACATTGTACGATATCTCAAGGGTAACCGTAGCAACCTCATTCAATCTGCACCTTATCTATCGATTTACAATCCGCTGGCTCCGTAATCACTGATAAATGCTCCATTACGATAATAACGTAACAAACTTTCCACGATGCACGTGATGAAGATGCGTCAACAGAGGATGACAGATGACGTAGCCGGGGTCTGTTGACACTACGTTCTACTACTGTTACCTACCGCTTTTCCCGCTCCTGTTACTGCCATTGCTGTTACTCTCGCTATTGTTACTGTTCTTGTTGTTGCTGTGGCCATTGTTGGTGTTATTGTTTGGGACCACCTCTTGGCATGTTTTTCACGAAACTGTCAAAATGTTATGCAAATATTTGTGCAGCGATTCTATGTAAATTTGTCCGGTATCTTCCACAGTCATTTAGCGCTCTCACCAAATATTTCTCGCTGTGCATAATTCAGCTTGTTGTTTCGTTTGCTTGTTTGTTTGTTTGTTTGTGCTGCCTGTGTTGTTTGTGTTGTTTTCCCCCTTTTTGTTGGGGGCGTGTGAATCCAAACAATGCGGCAGTAATAAAGCCGATAAGCTCGAAAGGGGGCGGTACAAGGAAAACTGCGGTGTTTGTTCTCGGACTTCAGGGTTGAACATACCAGTTATGCTGGGCTCCTCAACTTAAACTAATAGTGCGTTCTTGGCCAGTGATTCACTTCATTTATCAATGGCATCATCACTAACTACTATTACCTAAACGTGATATCAGCTCGAAGATTGCATTGTCACATGATATCTTTGACAATCTGAGATGACTAACATCTGGAAAATGCTTCGACTGCAAGTTGAACAGAAGCGCCAGAGATTAGGTAGTTATGGAATTTTTTGATAAGCTAGTTTAGGAATGCATACTACTGCTATTATCAATTATTTAACAAAATAAAACCATACTGCGTTTTTTTTTGCCTATTCTAAGATACACTCTGAGAAATTCTTTTCAGTGCTGATAAACAAACTGCTTGGCTGGATTTTCTGCTCATGTTGACAGCGTGTGATATTTCCCGAATGCAATCCAGTGGGTGTCTACCATACATGCGCCCAAGGTTAAGATAGTTTGCTTTGTTCCCCTGACTCTTTGTCACGCTCACTGTCATCAAAATCCCATTCTTATCTGCTATCGTCTGCAGTGGGTATTTTTGTTCGTATTATTTTTACGACTTTGTTTGATTAATGCAAATCGAGAAAAATTGCAACTTGCAGAAGTTCACCTCAAAACGATTCACCCGTGCTGTCCGGAGGCTTCTGGGGCTTCTGCTCGCTCATCAGGCACTTCGATTGGATTGGGAATCGTTGGCGCACAAAGCGCCTGATTGCTGATAGCCATCAGGGCAGACCCCAGAGCAGAAAGACCCAATACCCGGAGACACGGAGACATGCAGACATGGACGACAACGGGCCAGGTCGAAGCCATCGGGCCAAGAGCGCGACGACTGACTGCAATTGTTTGGCAATGACAAAGCGCACCTCCCAGCCGGGCCAAGATTGCCAGACGGCGGCACTAAAAAGGGGGAGGGGAGGGGGGGCGGCAGCTGCAGAATAAACAAACCATAATTAAGTTGCACTCGCCACAGATGCAGATGGAGCTGGCGGCTTAGTCGTTCACTAAGTCAGTGAGTCAGGATGAGGACGCAAAACGTGGCCGATGATCTTAATTCTTTTTAAATCGATCAATTTCCCCCGACGACATTATTTTTTATGCCTGCTGGCCCATCCCCACACTGGACCAAAAACATTTTTAGTTGTTTAAGTTTTGGGCAAGTATATAGTTTAAGATTGCACCATTATTACTACATTTAGTATTCAAGCTTTCTGGGCAAAGAACACCATACTTTTGAAATCCCTAAAACTTGTAGGAATGTACCAATTAGAATCGTGACAATTACAACGATCTGATTATTTCTCACAGTGCACTCCGAGGCTGCAGTCGTGGCCTCGTCTGGATTTTGAGTTACGTGGGTGAGCTTGGCCAACAAGTGGAATGACTAAGCGTTCTCTGGCCCTCTCTGCCTCTCTGTCCGTCCGTCTGCATGTCCGACTGTCTCCGTCTTTGTCAGCTTATCGCGATGGAGACGCGCCCTGGAGGCTCTAAAAATAGCTGAAGAATTACTCAAGCTATGCAATGGCTAACTCAATAATAAGCCACCATCAGCCGGCATCATCCTGGTTATGATAGCCAAACGAATCTAGAGCAAAATCTTGACCGAACCGAAGTTAACCCAATTTCAGGTGAATTGCCGTAAAAGGAAAATGAGCACATTACCACAAGACAGAGAAAGGTAGCCAGAGTGGTGGAGTGTCGAGTGGAGGAAAAGTTGCCACTGCAGTTGGCTCTTGATTCCTCATCTTCATCCACATCCTCATCCTCATGACGAGCTTATCTTGGACACGTACTGGGATTTGAGCCTGACTGACATTTGTCAGCGCTGTGAATCCTTCAGCTTGGAGCTGCTGATCTGCTGAGCCGACAACTTCAAAGTTTTCCACAGCCTTCTTTTTCTTTGCTTTATCAGCGTGAGAAAATCTGTGCCAGAATCGTTTTTTATTTCGCATTGTTTTGCTGGCGTGAGGGGCGGCGGGTGGAAACGGGAGAGAGTGGGTCTGCAGCTGGCCCAAGAAATCGACGACCTTCAGCGAGCGGGCCTAACGGTTCACACCCACTACCCACCCAGTCAGCTGGGCAAAAAGCCAGGGCAATCCAGCACCTGGCAGTTAAATTTGGTGCATGTTCGCTGATTGAACACAAATGATACGGAAGTTGCTGCTGGCCGGGCCAACTTGGTATGTGTAAAGTTCTCACGCTTTGGCCACTTGGATTACCCGCCAGATTACATGAAAAGCGCCTACACTCGCGTAGCGGGCGCATAAATCAGCTGAGCAGGAAAAACAAAAACAGCAACTGCAGCGACTGCAACTGCAGCAGCAACTGCAACTGCTGCAGACCAGAGTTGGCAGCTTTTGAAGTTGTACGCACGCCAAAAGCGGCTTAAATGTCCAAAAGTGGGCAACAACTGCGGCAAGCAACAACAGCACTCGGCGAGTGGAAAATGTGAAAATGCCTGGAGAAAAGCAAGGCAAGAGCAGCCAAAAGTGAACTTCAGCTATTTGTGGGAACTTCTCGACTGCAGTTGCACTTTTCCAGTAGTAGTTGGCAAGAAAAAAAAAATAGAAATAAAAACAAAAAACCAGAGTTGCAGTTGGTAAAGAGACCGCGAACCGAAATTAATCATACGCACCATTGAACAGCGATGACGCAACGAGCCGGCGGCTTTCTGTTGGCCATGATTCGCTGGCTCTTCCAGCTAAAACATCAGCACTCATCAACGGGCGGCAGCGGCAACAGCCACGCCCACAATTCTTGGAAAACCATTCGGCAGACGGCAACAATCTGTGCAAATATCTATACTTATCCCACATATATACACTCGAAATACATATACATATGTTTAAATGGGCGAAAAATCAGCATACTTAAATGTGTTGGTGTGTCCTATTATTGCAGTGCCGGAAAATGCGATTCACATTCGTGGTGCTGCATTTTCCATTTACTTTATTTACTTATCGAGCTCTTAATAAATTCATCTTTCGAAATACTTTCTGTTTACAGAGTCGGCTTGGCTCTGTTTTGGCTGTCGAAATATTTATGGCACTAACAGCCTTGTGTTCCTCTGCATTCTGTCTTGTCTTTTGGGGTATATTTTCCGCGAAATCCCATTTGCAGTTCATTTAACTGCAGGCGATAAATAGGCGGCAAGGCCATTCGTTATCACCGCTCATTAGATTAGATTCACATTTATCTAATTTGATTTTTGCTGGCGTTTATTCGAAGGAAATAGTTTATAATTATTGCCCGGGGAACCCCTGGAAAATTTCTCTATTTCTATTTGCTAACAAAATACTTGAAATGCCTTCGCGGAATTGTTGTGGCTGCCAAATCTCATCAAAAATTTCTATGAAATTGAAAAATATCTGTCTTTCATACATTTCCATGACCAAAGCTTAACGATGTGTTGAAAAGTGGTTATCCAAAACAAGCTTTTAAATTGAATCAAATTTACACTGATGTAGAACCACTCGAAATAGTAACGCCTCAATAGGTTCAGTCCCAAAAGGTTTCCACACCCAGTCGAACAACCAAAGTCAATATCCAAATTCAAAACGGAATCAACATTGTTGCCCGATTTCACTGATGGAAGCGTACGAATCCGAATCCAAATCCAAATTGCACAACTAGCCAAGAGAATCAACGAAATTTGTTTAAACAACTTTGCTCGATCGCTGCCCGTCAATCATTTGAGTGTGTAAAGTTCATTGTTGCGAAAAGAAATTGCCTGGCATCGATGAAAAGATATCTCAGAAATCAGAATGTTTGCCGCCAATCGTTGGCTTTCCGGCCACAAATGGAAAATAAATAAATAAAGTGCCAAACTATTACAACATTTGTGATGTTTATTAATACGAAATTAAGTAGCTGCCGTTAACAAGCGGCGCAGTCGGTAGGTCAGCCCCCGACAAGGGATCCCGCCGCTCCACCGGCGCACCGATCCACCGAGCCACCCAACCGACGATCGATCCACCAAGGTGTTGTTTTCGATGGATGCTTCGGATGGGTGGGTGGGCCCACATGGACGGACGCTGGCCCACAAACAGCGCTTTCATCTTTTCGTAATTAGGCGAGCGCTGAGACTGATAGATAAAAAGATAGATGGACCGATGGATGGAATGGATACAGCTACAGCTACAGCTGCAGATACAGATACAGATACGGATCCGACTTGATGGTGCTTTGTTTATGGGGCAGAGCGCTAGACAGATGAAAATTAAAACACCAGCCGAGAAAATGTTTACACATACGCTCCCAAATAGCCAATCCATTGACTTGTATTTCTTAATTTCATAGAGTCTTGGTAGAATTGATTTTTAGATTTCAACTATTTGATGACAAAGATGGGACAATCGTTAAATATTAAATATAAGAAATAGCAGAATATTGAAACACTACTCTATTGGCTTGTTCGATTTTTTAGGAACCCCTTAAAGCTAAAATAGTTGTAAACAATGCTTTAAAACGTATTTTTATGGCTGCAAATCGAAGATCGTCAAGCTTTAAATATTGGTAAGAACATTCAGGCTTCGTCTAGCTGGCCTGTTTGAACCAAATTCAAACGCCAGACGTGGTGGCCACCAGCTGTCGATACACACACACACACACTCGGTGGCAAGCACACAGACGCACTTTCAGCAAGCCAATTGGACTCTTTTCCCCCAGTTTTTTATTTTGGAAATTCTAAGGCTTTTGTGAGCTGGACGAGAGTGTGTATGTTGTTGGTGCGGAGAAGCCGGCGGGGGCGTTTATAATTAATTGTAATTGTCGTTGAAAGATTAATTTGGTTGCGCTTCAATGGCGCTTCATTGTCGGCCCGATCGACCATTGTGCGGGTGGGGAAATCAATTTTATATAGTTTTCTAGTCTCGCTGCAAATGAATAAGTGAGTGAGTGAGTGTGCGGCTCTGTGGCACTGTGTGTCTGCTTGTTTTTTGTTTTGTTTCTCCGATTGCAGACGCACATAAATGTATATTTTATGCTGCGAAAAGTGCAATCAAGTGGTTAGAGGGCTAGGGGGTAGCACCAGCACACAATCTTCAAAGGGGCGACGACGGCCTGCTCAGCCGATCCCCTCCCAATCCTCCACAGCCGCCTCCTCCGCAGCCCATTGAAATGGAGCATAAAAATAGTGGCTATAAATAAGAAAAGACCCTGCTGCTGCTACTGCTGCTTGTTTTCGGTTTTTTCTCCTCTTTAAATTTTTTTTTTATTTTTTGGATGGAGGTGCGGCTGCATTTTCAAATCAAATTCAAAGTTGTTGCTGCCGAACATTTCCGCAGATCAAAGTCACAGCTTGACAAATTCTGTGGAAAAAAGCCAGCTGGTTGCCAAGTCGCTGCTGCTAATTGCTTTCATATCAGTTCCCCAGACTCCGCTGAATCCCCCGGACGCTCCGGACGCTCCAGACTCTCCAGACTCCCTAGACTCTCCAGACTTTCCAACCCCCCTAAGAGAGATTCTTCTTTCTGATAACGACACCCCCGAGAGATGGTTGCTTGTTCTCCACACCTGTAATTATCACTGGCCAAAAGTCTGACTCACTGATGGAAGTTTTTCGGTGGCGAAGCGGGAAAATCCAGGTGTGTGGGCTGGGTAATTACCCTTTGATTTCATTAACTCCATTTTCTGCCACCCTCCGGTCGTCTGGCTTGTTTTGCTTTTTCGCAATCGAGGCCGACAGGGCGCCAATGAAAATCGCGGCCCTTTGATCTCTTCGCTCCCCGCTTCTCATGCTCATCCATATGCCGCGCTCTCCTTTTTCTAGTGCCTAACCAACAAACGTGGCGCCACGGAAAGATCTTCCTCTGGTTGTTGCAGCTCTAATTAGGCACACTTTTGTGTCTAGAGGGAAATTTTTGGGGGCCAGAAGTAGAGTGGGAGATGAGTGCCATCAGGGTCTTTCTCCCCTTTTCGGCTTGTCAGACGTTGTCGTCGCGCCGTCGACGGTTGTTGTTTAAAAATAAATTGCACATAAATTTATGAAACATGAAAGATTTCAAATAAATATTTCGTCATGTGAGAACTTTCCTCTCATCTGATAGATTTCCACTGCGCACCTCTACAAATCATCAATCCAACGCAGTTTCTATGGAAATATTAAATTCCGAAAATTGCCAAAAATTAGCAAAATATTTAGACAGATTTTCCCCTTAGCAGGAAATTAAACAGAGCTCCAATGGGTGCCGTAAACAATAAATGAACTAATTGCCAGCGACATATAAACAAAATCTGGCAACATTTGCAGCCCCGCAATTTGCTGCGAGGCAGCAACAAGTTGTCAGTTGATGCTGCTGGTTGCCAGTGGCAAGTGCAACTCCGCTTCGCTCCTCTTCTTTTGCCGGCCAATCATCATCATTAGCCATGGCCATTTTTGGGTAAATAGTGCAACCCTCTTTGCATAATAATGTGGATCGGCGAGCGCATTTGGTGAAAAGCGCGAAACATGCAACATTTTTGTGTCTAAATAAAGATGCGTTGCGTCTGGCAACATCGACTGCAGCAGCAGCAGCTGCAACTGCAACAAGAGCAACTGCATCAGCAACCCGGTAGTTGCTGCCTGCCTGGGTAATCGCCGCTCGAAAGTGGCCACTTCACATCGGGTAATCGTTCCGCGATCGAGTGCAGATCGTCAAGGGGAAAAGTATGTTATTTTCGGATGGGGATAAGCAGAAGGCACCTTTGGTTATCATCAAAAATTACGATCTTTATGCGATACTTGTTGTCACTGAATAGTCAAGGCTAGTTAACTAGTACTAGGTTAACTGATTTATAATTGCAATTCTATTACTTTTTGATACTTCTCAAATATACTCAAATATATACTGCACATTTGACTACATTCAAATAAGTTTATTGTGCCACTGGTATATAAATTTATGATATTAAATCACGTAATTGTCCCCAATTCCGCACTTGATAACTGCACGTTGCTATTTATAACATTGCCAATAGGGAAACTACTTTTGCCGCAAAAAGTACGAATGTCTAGTCGGCATTACTCAGTGGGTTTTTGTGTCGGAAGAGCATCCGAAACATAACTACGTCATGGGCGTAAAGTTCGCACATTTCTTGGAAATTTGCGTGTGATAGTCACGATAAGATAACTATCTAACTATATTCTTTCCGTCAGCACCCACATATCGCTGGGCTCGGCTAAAACATATGTATATACTGGTTATCTGATTCCGATTTTGTCTTCCACATTCGGATACGCTCATTTGCAATCACATCAGGCGTCAGCCGGTCGAGCAATGGCCCCCAGAAACCACATTTTGGTGTGATTTTGTGAGTTTATTTCTTGTGTCAACCAAAAACGAGAAAAAGCCTAAGAAAAATGATACAGAAACCGAGGCAAGTAAGGCGAAACAAAAACAAAAACAAAAGCAAAACTGTCATAGGCTGGCTAGCAGATTTATAATGGGGCGCTCGACAACAAGTAAATGACTCGGCAGCGAATCGCGGCTGCTTCAAAGTTTCGCCCAGTGCGCGGTGGCATCATTAAAATGTACAGAGTTGTGCGCACAATTTCAGCTGGGGAATTTATTTCATACGCAGCGTGGGAATTGCCCCTCAATTGTTAAGCAGGCGCCAACAGCAGCAGCGCACAAATTCTCTGGTCATTGTTGCTATTCGGCCGCCGTGTTTCCTTTGCGCATTATAAACGCATTAACTAATGTCGAAATAAATAAACAAACGAAAAATGTTTTGGAAAGTCTTGGCTTGGTCGAACGATCAATGAGCGAGCATAAAATAATCGCCCCTGAAGAACAAGCTAACAACTTTTAAAGATAAAACTTCACTTTAATCCTTTCTCTACTATGAATATGTATAAGTTGTAAAAGGATGTCTAATTATTTTCCGAAAATCCACCTGCTGCATTGCTCATACGCACTGTTGCCCGCGTCGAGGTGTCGTCGCCACCGTTTGACGGTTTCATTGGGTGAGAGCGTGTCGAGCCAACTTTATGGTCTATGAAACGATCAAAAGTTTCTATGCCATCCGGCTTAATTGCAAACGCAAAAGCGTGAAACAGTTATCAAATGCCGTTAACTGCTCACTGCCGCACTATTTTCCCAACCCAAAACGATACCCACGTGTCCGCTCGACTGCAACTAAATTGGCTGGTACTTAAGATCGCCGCCTCACTGTATCTGCCATCCAATTCCGAATCGATGGCGATGGCTTATCAGGATCAGCAGTGGCGAACTTGGATAAGCAGCCAGCCCGAGGGCATGGCATGCAAATTGAATTGATGCTGCTGCAGCATCTCAGTTTCTCATCGGCTGCATGCCAGAAATTATAGCATAAATAGCTAAGAGATTCGGGCTCGAACTCGGGCGAAACAGGTGCCCAAGTCAGTTGGCAACACGTGCCCAGGGCGATGCTGCATCTGGCACTTCAGCTCCTCCTGCTGCTGCAGCTCGATGTGGCTAAATAATTACGTAATAAGTGGTTGGCAGGAGGCAGCCGCTCCATGGACTGTGGCCAAGGCAGGAGCACTGGGATGGCCGACAATTGCCCGGCTGTCAGCCAAAGTATGCCAAGAATTTCAAATGGGGAGCGAGCGGAGTGTGGTGGTGCTGCATGGCCAGGTGAAAATGAACTGAGATGAGCGTGCAACCTGCTTCAGAGCCGCCTCAAAGTTAATCTAATAATTGAAAGCTGGTTGCGGGAACAATAAGGTGGGGCAAAGGAACTTGGCGATCTGGTATCTCAAGAGATAAACCACTAGCTGAGTAACTCGCTGATGGAAATTGCCAGACCAATTATCTAATAACTTAAGTCAATCTAAAAGTAGACGGATTCTACTTAACTGAAAACTATCTCACCCATAGTACAAATTCTAATTAAATTATTTATTAAAGCATGTTCGTCATTGGCACCATTATATATATGACACAAGCCAAGCAAATCAAATAGAACATTGTTGATATAGTAATTTGAATTGTAATAAAATATTATTGAAGGTTGGAGAGAGAACCGAGGACATGGTCTTTTCATAGACAAAGCCACATGCTGCCTCTGAAAGTTATAACCAAATTGTCTGCGATCAGCGCGATGTTGCTGCTGCACCGGCAACATGTTGCTGCAGCTGCAATGTTGCTGCCACAACAGCCAGGCCATGAACACACAATCAATAATCGCATCGATAAAGATCGTTAAACGAAATGTTTTTATTTCTGGCCCCGACTGCCACGACAATTGCCGGCGAGCAGGCCACATATATGAGTTATGGCAACGTCCTCGTCCAGCTGCTCCGCCTGCTCCACCTTCTCCCGCCGCCACACATGCGCAATGGCAATGGCTCACCTGACTGAAAGGCAACACAGCCCCTCCAGCCTGGCCACCTGACCCCTTTCCCCTCTTCCCCCTCCCTCTTCCGCATCCCCAGTTCGCCACCACTTCGCCCCCCTGCCATTCCAGATGCAGTGCGTCTGGCGCGTTGTGCGGTAAATACGCTTTATGGGCTCCCGACAACGGCAACAACAACGACTGCTCTATGCTAATTACGTCATGGGGACGACGCTTCGTACCTAATTTTGCATTGTGGGAACCGAAAACTGGAAATCCAAGATACCCCCGATTGCGTCCGCCTTGCATTTTCCAACTGCGGCAATAAAAAAAATGGGCACTGCTGTTGTTGTTGCTGCTGCCGCTGTTGCGCCGCAGCACCCAAACAAGTAACAAACAGCGGCAGCAACTGTTGCTGTTGCTATTTAAGCAAATGTGTCGCAGCCAAAGCCAAAGTCGCCGTTTGCTGCCAGCAGCACAGAAAGAAAACTTGCAGTTTGCAAAACAGCCAAGAATGCTAATATGAGATAGCAAACTAAAGTGCAAAATTATCTTGATAAGAAAACATCTGAAAGAATATGAATCTGCAGTTAATTACATTGCAGTATATATATTGTAGGTCCAGATTCTAGGACGCATTACTCTCAGTGTGCTGCTGGCGTCGCTGCCAATATCGACGACTTGGTTGTCGCATATAATGACTTTTTCGACTTGCAACTTCTTGTGGCTTTGCGCTTTTTTATGCTTTATGCGCTCGCTTTGGTCTCGTCGGCTGGTCAAGCATGTGGCGATGTTGATGTTGCAGTTGCAGTTGCTATTGCTGCTGGTGGCCATTGGATAGTTTCTAGTTGCCTTTTTGTTGCAGGAGGCAGCAGCAGCAGCAGCAATTGCAGCAGCAACAGCAGCAGCAAAAACAGTTGCTGTTTGTTTGCTGTGTGTGGCATGCAGCGACTACTTGGCCACTTGTTGCCGCTGTTAGCTGTTATTATGGTTGCTGGTGGCAAGTTGAAATCATTTTCGTGTGTGTGAAAATATTTTGCGGCAGAATAGCAACATTTTGAATGCTGGCTGCATATGCAACATGCGCTATAAGGTCTAACGAATAATTTCTCATTTGCGAATTCTTTATTCTTAAACCTAAATTAACCAAAATAACAGCAAGGGTATATAGTTTTCGGTTCATCGTAGTTTTCCAAAAGGCTATTTAATTAACCCCCTAGATTCCATCGTTTGCAGCCAAGCCGCCTGTCAACTGAATTCTTGCAACGCGTTTGACCATCAACAATGCAAAAAAGTGAACAAAAACCGCCTCAATTATGACGCATTATGTCAGGCACTCGATGCTGTTTTCATTTTTAATGAAATATACTCATAAATGTCGTTAAGTGCTTTGCCAAATACTCGTCGAACAAAAAATGCGAATTAAATGCGCAAAAAATTACTTTTAGACACATTTAAATACCATTTAAATAGCTTTTGGGGCACAAGGTGAAGCCGAGAGGCTGGAATTGGTGGCCAACCGGTGGCAGTGGCGACTCGAGAGTCGAGATCCGAGATGCGAGGAGCCTGCCACAGCAGCCACAAATTTGTAGCCAGCGGCGACGAATAAAATGCCGCACAAAAACAAAAATGCTGCTAAAAATGCAACTCCAACTTGTCCGAAATGGCTTTTGTGTGTGCCTGTGTGTGTGTGAGTGTAAGAGCACACATACATATACGCGGACAGAGTAGAGTGTCTGTCTGTGTGGGCCAAACAAAGCTTGGGAACCAAAAAGGCCAACACGCGCTGAAACGTGGTTAAAGTGGCCATTGGGCAGGCGCGCGCGTTGACCGGCGGCGATTTCGATATAAAAATTTTGTTTTAGCACACGGTCACCTTGCCGGCCGGCGGAAATTCACAGGGGGCGGGGGGTTTTAAGCACTTCAAACTGCAGATTGGGTGCAATTTGGCGGATGCTTCCGCTAATAAAACACTGCTGCTTCTGCTTCTTGGTAGCAGAGCATACATCAATTTTGAGGGCCAGTGGGCCGGAGGTGTTTTGGAATTTCCGCTGGCTAAGCGCTGGGAAATCCAGGTGTGCTCTCACGCCAAGTGACGAATTCGTCATAAGGACACGGGGTCAGGGGTCAACGGGGAATTTCCGGCCAAACATGTGGCCCGTTACCTGTCCGTTACCGCTCTAAAAACAAAAACTGACTCCTCGGGGCGGTCGCAGATTAGTCGATTTTCCCACGCAGGTAAGTAAAATGCCCGCTAACTTCTGCACTTTCAATAAAATGCGTAAAAAGAGTTGTTAGGGAATTATTGAGTCAACACAGGCGCGTCGATCTGGCGGATTAAGCCATTCGGTGGAGGCAAACAACTTCATGCGATTATGAGCGGGAAATGGACTAAATCGTCAGCTAAAAAGAAAATATGGCTCCACAGCGACGGAGGGCAAGACGCGGAGGCAGGGTGATTCGGAAGATCCAGAACTGGCTGCATATTTGCACACAGAAAAATTACACAAATTCAGTAAAATATTTACAACCAAGAAAGTGTGTTTGTAATACCAGAAGGTCTTAAAAATCAGAAGCCTGCAGATGAGATTGTGAATAATTCGAGATATTTTCGACTTTCCACCTAGTATTTGTTCGCTGTGCACACATGTGGTCGATATCAAAGGCAAATTTCTCAACTTGCCATCGCGAATTCAGAAGGCAGACAGAGAACAGAGCGATCCGGCGATGGCGATCCAACGATCCAAAGATCCGACTCAACGACGACGACGACGACCAGGATGGCTTGCAATTTGATGCAGGGCGCTGCAGATGGGCAGGGGGTGACAGACAGTTTAATATACAGATACAGAGGAGGTGCCCGCCTTGATACCCGATCCCCAACCTGATCCCCATCCTGATCTCCAGATCGAGGAGGTGTTGCTGCCACTGAAGTAGATAGATGAGCAGCCGCTCGTTCGGCTGGCATGTGGAATTATTAATGTTTGATGTAATTAATGCGTAATTAAGATAGCCAGTCGCGGAAAGGACAAGGGATACGCGGTCAGAGCGGTCAGCGATCTTGAACTCCGCTTGTTTTAGCGGCTAGTCACTAGCCTAGTTTTTCAAAAACTAGTGGTAAACGATTTTGGCCAACTCCTCCCACCGTTTTGAGATTTTTTTTTGCCTCCCGAGTTCAAAGCGCCAGAGCCGCCAACGCAAATTGAATTGACTTGGCAGCCGAAAAAAAAACAAATTTGGAATGCGACTTGCTGGGAAGCTCGTGCTCCCAAGCCAACCATTAGCTGTGAAAATGATCCATGGGAAACTAATAATGAGTCCAAGCCGTACGAACCGAAATGATTTTTCAAATATCAATCAATTTCAATATCTATCTGTGCGTCGGTCGACTTGGCCGGTCGATCATTCGGACGGTCGATCGGTTGGTCGCCGACTTTTTGGCCATTAATCTTGGCCGCGTGCGCAACTGTTGAAGCGCTTTTTTGTTTTTGTGGAGCAGAAGGTGGCCGAGGGCAGTGCGATTATGCGGGCAGAAATTAACAGCCAGCCAAAACAATTAGTCCGTCCGAACACATCTCTTATCATTTATCTTTTTACGAATGGCGTTTCGTTTTGTTTTTATTTTTGGTATTGGGGAATGTGCCGCAAGTGCCGCGCAAATTAACGCAAATGCTGAATGGCTAATTGAGGTGAAGTTTGCCAAACGGGGGGTATACCATACTATACTATATATAGATACTTATAAATAGAAACCGAACTTCGGAGAGTCATGCTGTGACAAATTATCATTTATTTTGGCATTTTTTATGGTAGGGCATTTCATATTCGCCCTGGTCGAATTATGTAGATCAGCCGCTTGAGGAAGCGCCACCTGAGGGGGCCTTTGATATCGCGCCGACACAGATCTGGATGGACCCATTGATGGGTCCAATGAGAGACCTTATGAATGCCATTCGGTTTATCCATTTCGGCGGTATGTTGCATATGCAATGCAACCGGCAATCAGATTATGTCACATCCGCTGCTCGAGTGCTCGAGTGGATGTGGATGGATCGGAACAACAGAGGGGCTCATTGATCGCCACGTTTCCGTTTTTTTCTCGTTTTTCCTATCTGGCCAAGATTGCTCCATTAGCGCCACTTGGGAGGATGGACCAGAAAAACCCGGCTGCCGGTGCAACTGCAAATGCAAATTGCAGGCAGGGCTAACAAGCGGGCAGATTTTCTAGTTGCTTGATTTTTCGAATTTACTTTTTTTCGGTTGCCTGGGAGGGGGACTGGGGCGTTTTGTTTTTTTGGCAAGCCTATGGCGACCAAGATGTCTTCCTACTCTCGAATGGCTTTCAGCTGCGTGATGTTGCTGCTGCCGATGTTGCTGTTGCTGCTCTGCTGTCGGCGCGGCCAGAAATAGCATAAAACTCATAAACGAGGCAAGCGAGTCGAGTCGCGAGGCAAGGCAAGGAAACATGGCATGCCATTTGAAAATTTCATTTCGTTATAATTTTCTATTTCCCGCATGCCAAACGGCCCGCCAGCCAAGTCCCATGGGGCCCCTACACTCGCAGAAAATACCCACCAGTGGCCCTAAGAATTGGGGGTGCCTGCGGCAAATGTTTGCCCTTATGTTCTAGATGAGATACTTAGGAAAATCTCAGTTTGGAATGAAAAAATTGGTTAAGCAAGTCTTCATAGTTAAATTATGGTCATAATTCAAATAGATCTTGTTTTTTCAACATAGACAAGGCTTCTAGATTGATAACATTTATTTGGAAAATGATTTTTTCGAGTGCCAGACACTAGTGAGTAGTCGAAAAGGGGGCGGGCTGGGCTGGTCTGGTCAGGGAGCTGAGTCAACCCCTTTACACTTACTACCTAAACGAACCAAGGTTCGTCATCTAGCGCCGCCATTCATACTTAATTACCAAAAAAATGAAATAAAAAAAGAAAAACAAAATCAACTAGAGCCATCGCAGACAAGACAAGAAGACTAACGAAAACTTGTCTCTTCTCTGGCGTGACGCTAAATGAGCAAACCGCCCCCCACCCACCGACGTGGAAAATCTTATGACCAGGTAGACCAGACACCCCCCACAAAAAAAAAAGATGAGATGAGGAGATGAGCTGAGAAATGATGAATTGTGGGTGCCGTTGGGTAAGTTTGTCGCTTCCACTCGTAGGCGTTGACCTAAATATGCGAACTGCGCTGTGTCGCTATGCTGCTGAAAAGCATTTTCCGCTCTGGCGTTTTCTTTCTGTTTTCCGTTTTGTAATCGCTTGCCAAACACCACACAACACAACACAACACATTTCCCATTTTCTAGCAAGTGCAACCGGAGTGGAGAACCCAGAAGAGAAACCGAAACCAGAGTCGCAGGTTATCCATGTCGACTCAAGTAATGGAATCCCAGCAGTCAAGGTTCTCTGCGGTGTTTCTTGCTTTTTTCCCAGTTGCGAGCTGTAGAACACAACACACACCAGGTATTGCTTTTCTCAATGAAAAATCTTTTCGAGATTATTGGTGGTGCTTTGGCAAGGTGACAAACTACAGACCGCAATGAGAAAATGGATATTCAATGCTGCGTGCAGTGACAAATATCTATATTATTATATAATGCAGCGGCAAACATTTAAATATATACGTATACTTTTAGTAAGCCATATAATTAGTTCTGTGTCAGCCACTGCCAGTTTGTCTCCGCTTTCGGATGACCAAGCCAACCAGTAAGCAAATAAACCAAACCAAACCAGCAAACAACAAACATCGGGAGCTAAGCCGATGATTCTGCTTCGCGACTCCAACTGCTGCCAGATCAAATCATGTTTTATGAGCAGCTAATTTACTTAACACCTCGACAACAACAATGGCCAGCACAGGCGAAGAACAAACCGTAGTAGCCCCGCAGCTAAATACAAAAGATGTGACTTTATTTACTTTTCACATGGCCCCTTCTTTGTGTTTTCCCTGCCACAAATTTTGTTTTTTTTTCGCATATTCAAGTCACACTCTTGCTGGCGGCGACTGACGTTCACGGCGTGGGTGTAAATTGGGCATAAAATGCGACCAGTTAATTCATGATACTACCGATTCAGTCAGGTTCGAAGGCATTTTAATTGGTTTCAAGCAGAGCGCAAGCTGCGTCGTCACACGGGGCGTATGCATAATAATAAATCCCTTCGCTTCCCCCGCGCTAATCTCGTCTTTGAGCCACCGAAAATAGTTCAGGTTGTAAAATAACCGATCCGAGTCAGATTTTGATTGATCTGAACGATTTGATTCCATTTCTCGGCTTTGATTGGACTATAGATTTTAACGATCCGGCTGACGATCTTCAGGCTTTATGGCCTCATATGCAAATTGGCCAGCTCTTGGCCAGCGAGGAAATTGGCAAAGTGAAAGGAGTTGGCAAAATTCGGTCTGCTGCTGTGTGGGTGGATTGATTAGTATGCATTTCGATGAGTAATCGATTTTTAATACACATTTGCTTGTAGAACTGCCAGCTACCAGTTGCGAATCGATTCCCAAGCATTTGCTGCGTTCGCAGTCAAAATAAATCAGTCGGGGCAAAAAGTAAATATCCTGTTAATGCTATATGTTCATTGATGAGGTCTGTGAAGTCGGCGAAAAGAGAGAGAGCGAGAGAGAGAGAGAGAGAGGGAGAGAGGGAGAAACAGAAAGAGAGAGAAGGAAGCAAAGGCCAGAAAGTAAATAAACACCAGATAATAAACCCAAAAAGACAAAGCGCGAGAGAACAGCTGATTGCAGCTGATTTCGATGCGGGGGGAGCTCCGAAAAGGGTTGGGTCTTCAAAGGGGCATACATATGCATGTATGTTCGTATATATATGTGACCATATATCTGGGGATCTTGGGAATACCGGAGGGGGGTTTCTTTTTCTCCCACTCCGTGTGCGGGAGCCATGACGGAAGAGCCAGAAGCTGAAACAGCAGCTAAGGAGCGATGTGGAGAGAGAAAATGAATTAAAAATCTAATTGCGCCCGCGATGAAACAAAGCACACAATCCGAGAGGGAGAAGACAATAAAGACAACAGCAACAAACATAAATAAATAAAAGGAAAGGAAGTTAGCTCAAGGTAGTCGAAGTTTAAATGCCCTGCATAGGGTTCAATAACAATAATATTGTATATAATGTGAAATTATAACACCATTTTAAATTTTATATGCCGTATCTAAAAAGTTGAAGTTTCGAAAAACAAATTTCTATCTTTGTTGCTAGCCAAAATTGGAATACCCCCTTCGAGGGTGTGAAGGGAACCCATGGCAAAGGCGGGGGAGGCGGCAAGGGGCGGGGCCGGGTGATCGCACTTAGTCGCATTACAGACGCAAAACTCCATGAACCGCGACGCAAGAATAATTACAACAACAGCAGTGGGAGAAGAACGTAGGGTTGGGTTGGGTCTGCCAACCGCAAAGGTCGAATGCAGACAACAACAACAGCAACAGCAGCAACGAGAAGAACAAGAACAAGAACAACAAACCACCACGATGACGATGACGTTGTGAGTTGCACATTGGAGCTAAAAAGACGGGCGGACAGAAATGAGTTTTCAAAGTTTTTCCCACTTTTCAGGAGGATGGTAAGGGAGTAGGGGGGTAGGGGAGATAGGGAGAAGAAGCCGGGAGCAGCGAGCAAAGTTAATGCGAATTTAATTAAAATGTGCAACTAGCAACAGCCGAGGCAGCGGCAATAATAAATTCTAGATGTGAGCATTTTTGTTGCACAGCAACCAAATTGAGCCGGGCACAAAGAAAAGAATCCAGCAGAAGAACCCGAAGAAGACCAGAGCCTAGACTTGCAAAAAAAAAAAAAAACAACAACAACAAAACTGCAATCGCACAGGCGCATGCGCAACGTTTCCCTGCATGTGAGTGTGAGTGTGTGGCAGTGGTGTGAGTGTATTGCATAAAATTATTTCGGTCTGGTGAATATTAGCAGAGCGTGAAGTTGGCAAATAAGAAATTCAGCTGCAAAAAGCAGCTAAATTTCATTAAACAACAACCAGCAACGTGGAGAGTAGAAAGAGGCAGCTGCCACGGCGCGAAAGAGACGGCAAGAAAGAAAGGTAATGGGAGGAAGCCGAAAGAAAGGTGGCGAGAGAAAGGGAGCAATTTTTGGGAGATTTTCATATCATGTCTTTTAGTTGAAGGCAATATTTCCGAGATTTGCAGACCATCATACTCATTGTGGGTTCAATGATCGGTGGCTAACTTTTCTTATCAAACCAAGTGAAAATATCGATTCGAATTCATTTGAATAATACTTTCGTTTAAAAAACTTATTCTAGGCCCACCCTTTAGGTTTAAAATCGAAATCCACTCACTATAATTTTCGCTCACAGCCGTTTCGACCGCTTCCACCACTAAATGTGTGACCCTCATGGGCTGGCCGAGGATGGTGAAGTTGCCTGGATTCGTCTGCTGCACGAACATCATGTAGGATATATCCGACGCCTGCTGCAGATCGTTCCCGGAGCGGAGCATGCCCCGCGGCATCAGTCGCTCCCTGTAGATGTCGCACTCGCCGCTGGAGTTGCTCAGCGCGAACTGCAATCGCACCAGAGTGGGCAGTTGCAGGTCGTGCTGCTGCTTGTACACCTTCTCCACCTTCATGGTGGCCGAGAAGTTCACCCGCCGATCGGCGGACATCGACTTGAAGACACCCTGGAAAACGGTGGGCGCCGCAAAGGCCAACTGGGCGGGATCCCGGGCGGAGCAGTAGCGGTTGTATCGCTGGTGCTTCCGCTGGTGCTTCCTGCGCTGCTGCTGCTGCTGGTTGTGCTTGTTGCCGCTCTTGTGCTGATGCTGCTGCTGCTGGCGCTGCTCCTTATGCTGATCCTGCCGCTGCCGGCGATGATCGCGCTTGTCCTGCTGCATCTGTTGCCGGTGGCCGGTGCGCTGTTGCTGCCGGCTGCCGTTGTTGCTGCCATCCCGACGACTTCGCGCCGCCTGCTCCGGACTGCGATCCTCCAACTGGCTCTCTGGCATCTCGTAGGACTCGATGAGATAGCTCCGCACCGCCGGCCGACTGCTGTAGTTGCTCGGCAATTGCGCTATGCTCTCTGGCTGATGTGGCAGCTGTGATGGTTGAATGTGGCGACGCATTTTGCTGCTCGCCGCCTCGCTGGGCATGCCATTGTATAATAAATTATATATTTGACTATTGATTAACGTATTTGGAACTTTTTGCATTGACTGCTGCTGCTGCTCTGGCACGGCAGCCACATGTTGCTCCTGCTGAGCGGGTGTACTGCTGCCGGCGTCGAATACTGTTGCTGGCTTTAACTTAACATTGCTACGGCTACTAAGACTATTGCTGTTGAGGCTGAGCAGCCTACTTAAGATATTGTTGTCGATGTTGCTGCTGCTTCTACTGCTGCTGCTACCGCTCTCGGCGGAGCTTTCACTGCTCCCGCTGCCATTATCCGAACTCAGTGGTATATAGTAGCTGCTTTCTTCGGCACTGCCTTCCCATAATCTTGGAAGATGCTGCTGCTGCTGTTGTTGCTGCTGTTGCTGCTGCGTCGTCGCCGACGACGACAACACACATGTGTTTAGTAGCAACATGTAGCTGATAATTAGCAATATCAATGGCATTAGTTGCTTTTTTGTTTTTAGACTCCATTTGCGCAAATGTTGCGCATACATGGCGTCCTCCAAAGTTGTTGCTGCTATTGCCCCGACTTTATGTACAAAATCTCGATAGCGAGTGTTGCTGCTGCGCTTTGCTGCTGCTGCTGCTGCGTACTGCTGCGTGATGCTGCTGCTGCTGCTGCTGGGGGGTTGGTGTGTCCTGTGTCCTTGCAATTTGCCTAAACGTGACAAATGTAAAATTCGCTGCCTCGTCGTTGTGGCTTGTCGTATTTCCGTTTATCCTGCAAATACTTTCGATAGTTTCGTAGCATTTTGAGCGACAGCAGGGGCAAGAGAGAGACGGACTGTTCGAGAGCGAGAGAGAGGGGGATAGTGTCTTTCGGACTGGTCTAACACACTGTATGCCTAGCATTAATTTATGAACACTTGGCCGCACTCGATAGTTGCTGTTGCTTTTGATGTTGCTGCTGTTGCTGCTGCTGTTGCTGCTTATTTTGGTGACTCATTTTTGTTATCTGAACAGAATTTCGCCGCGTTTCACTTGAGCGATCGCTAGGAGTCGACGCACGGCCACGCCCCGCTGCACGCCCCCCCAAATTGGACGGGCCTAAGGTCGCGTGGCGTTTGATTTTTCCCCCACTTTTTTCGTAGCGCTTTTCTTCACGAGGCTTTTCACGCGCGCGATCGTTTCGTATCGCCTCGATTCGGGTTCGGATTCGTATTTGTATTCGTATTCGTTTGTGGGGCTCGGATATTCGTACTCGGATTCGTACTCGTATTCGGCTTTAGCTTCGGCTGCCGCTCCTGATGCTGCTGTTGCGTTTGCTGCTCTTGTAATTGTAATCCTCGGCGCCAGATATACGATAATGTTTGTCTGGCCGTATACGCGATCTCTCGTCTATATAGCCGTAGTCGCACCCGTAGTCGTAGCCGTAGTCTGATTCACGAGTCGTCTTTTCTGGCACACACACCGCTGCAGATCTCTGATCTCTGATGACGACGACGACGACGAAGACGAAGATGATGATGGGGATGGCGATGATGATGATGGTGGATGTTGGACGGCGGATGGTGTACGGCGATGATGATGTGCGATATAGCAGACGCGGACACTCACGCGTATCTCACGGATACGGATACACGGACGGGGCACACACAACACACACGTCTTCTAATTTTAGACAAAAGTAATTATAAAAGAAAAAACAGAGCAGAGTGCGCCGCGTTCAGCTTATACGCATATATATCTTCTACTTTGGCTTTGGCTAGGTATATGTGCAATACATATATACCCGCATCTGCTGATGTATTTGTGCACCTTTTCGATGTCTGCGTGCTCACTAGCCGATTATATAGAAAAGTCGTCGCAACAGTCGGCTCTAGATATATATATATATTTTGTGTGCATATATATATGCAACATGGGAACGCACACAATCACACGCGCTGGCACGAGAATCGATCGTTTTTGTTTTATATATCTGTGCGTATATATGTCTATGTGATAAGTATATATACCAAGTGCAGGCAGAAGTTGTTGCTTCAGGAGAGCCAAGATCTATGAAGATGCCCCGGCTGTTGTTGCACTGTTGTTGTTTTTATTGTTATAGTTCCCACTGCTGTTTTTTTTTCATTCATTCCGCAAAAAGTCCGCTTTGCCGGGGAAAATCAGCAATTGCACACGCTTAATGAAAACGAAAGTCCTTTTACACGTTCGATCGATTTGTGTTGTTCGATTTGCTTGGTGGGTCACTTCGGTTACTCCAGCTGATGAAATTCGCTGGGAACTTTTTTTCTTGAATATTAATAAATCAACGATTTTTCACACAGAATTTCACTGATTTCAAAACACTCCACTCGGATCTGCAGTTGTCTGGGTGATCTTTTATCAACGCCCTCAGTGAGTATCTGAACAATAATAATATTTGGCTATCTTTCGGATTGCCGACAATCGCGCGCCCGTTCCGTTGCCGTCGAATGGTTTCTGCGGACTGTCGGTGGAAACTAACTGATTGTGTATGTTGGTTTAAAATTATTCTTTTCTCTGCTCCTAACACAGGCGGAATTTCGTATAATTCTTTTTTTATTTGGGCGAACTCGCTCTACGGAGCGGCACAGGTCTGCTCGATTTGACGCCGCGAAAACGACTCAAACGTATCTCACCGATGCAGAGCAGAGTTGTAGCATTCACAACGTATCTCACGGATACAACTCAAACGTATCTCACGACTCAAACGTATCTCACTGGTCGGAATTTGTTCGACTGCGTTCGGCCGTGTTCGAATATCTTCGGCACGCTCTTTTCGCTCAAACGGTTGAGTGTTTTCTCCAACGTTTTCTTCTCACAGCAACGCCAGCATTTTCTCAACCCTGCAGTTTTCTCTCGACAATTTCGGGTGATCCAATTCATTACTTTATATTAATTACTTAAAGGCGATTTGCGGTTAACAATTGGGATATTTAATATGGAACATCAAGGTTGGCACGAGACCTTTAGTTATTTGAAAACACCTCTAGGTCTCTGAAAGTATGCTTCACAATAAGCTAATATCTCTAGAGATTGCTCTGGTACTTTTAGCCTCAAATTCTCTAAAAAGGGTCCTCACCACTTCAAATTATTTTTTTTTTTACCAAATTTCGGGTATTACAACATATTTTGTAGAACAAAATCCGATTTACTCTCTCTCTCGAAAAATCCCTTTATTCCTCTGCTGCAAGGATAATTTCTTACCGTAATAAGTCTTACAAAAAACTAGAACTGCTAGAAAAACTTTTCACACCCACAACGTTATAAAAAAAAATTTCGTCGTTACAAGTTAAAGTTAAAATCGAACTAGAAGGGAAATCGACCCCGTTCACGTTTAAATAGGCGTCTAACGACGATATTACCAATCCAATAGATAAAGATAGATAAGAGGGCTGTTGCCATTGGCGTTTGCTCCCATTTCCAATAAGTTACTCATAATCGTCGAGCTTCTGATAGGCTGATATAAATTATTTCCAGTCGGAGGGTCTTTAAAAATGATTGCTCATACGCAAAGAGTCAAGTCCTAGTTCAATGAGTCATTCCAAGTAATTGAATGAAAGAGGTGCGTTTATGCTGCGTTTGAATAAGTTAAATGTACTGTCGGCGATTTTATCTAGTTCAATAAAGTTTGTATTCATAACTGATCTTAGATACCATCACAAACAATTTGCCTAAAAGCAATGAGCAATATGTTAATAAATTTCCGAATTAATCCGAAATATTTAATCCTAATCGATCGTTCACAATATGAGACCCTTACAAAACTCGTCAATCTTAATTTAGTTTTGCTTTCATCCAACAGATCTTAACTCAACGCTTTCGTTTGTTTTGACTTCGGTTCCGGACTTCCTCCCGTTTTTGATATTTTCTTATGATGACTGCGGCGGCGAGTCGACGTTCTTCTGGGGGCTCAGCTTTTTTCCCATGATTATTTGCTTTATTGTCAAATGTCAAGCCCACAACAGCGACTACAGAAAAAACAAACTGCGGCAGGTGATTCCATCCAGCGCTTGGAAGTCGTGTAAACTTAACGTTTTTTTTATTTTGTTTCTTACTTGCCCCAGCTGCTGATGTTTCACTCGCTGTTGTTGTTATTGTCAAACAAAGCTTCCACTTGTTCTACGCACTGCGCATAACAATAAAAGAAGCTGACAGAAGAAAAAAAAATAAAAGAGAAAAAGCATAAAAGGGGAGCTTAGGTGGGGCGGCAGTGGTGTGGTGACAAGTGCGACAATTGTAAGAAAAGCCAGAAGCAAAGAAGGGTTCAAAGTCGGCCACTTGTGACGGAGTTGGGCCAACTTGGTCTACGTCATTGCCAGTTTCTGAATGAGCGAATCAGGTACTTACCCTACTTACCGCCAGCTGATAAGAGCGCAAAAAACAAAACAAACGCTACCAAATGATAGTGTTCTTATCGATTGGGCCAACTAGTGTTCCTACGCAAAAAGCGCCCGGAAGCGGAAATAAAGCTCGACACCTGTCGCCGCTGCTCAGCGATCAGCGTTCAGAGTTCAGAGTTCGGGCAGGTAGATTGTCTTCAGTTTGGTAAGCATATATTTGAAAAGCTGCAAAATGAGAGAGAGGCTCCATTGTCTAGTACGGAAGGAAGTGCTGGAAGCAAACGTTGGACAAGCTGCAGAATCCAGGGATCCAGATCCCCTCACTCCCTTTCAGAACCTGGCCGACGACAGACAACAGCTGCCAAGCGCAGCGTCATTGTATCATCAACAAATGCCCACATATATACATATGTACATAAATGCATATATACACAAACAATGGCAACAAGAACAACAAGGGCAGCGAGCCAAGCCCACAACAATAACAAACATGAAAACATGAAAATTTTCCAAAAGCAATTTCGAAATGCGCGCAGGCGCAAACATCCAATTCCTATTTCTCGTCACAGGGGAGGCCGGTAATGTAAGATGGAACCAAGTTGGGAAAACAAACTAAAGGAAAACAATTCTTATTTAATTCCCACTAAGTAAGTTAAAGGTTTATATGGATAAATGACTTACCATGATAGAATGCCCAATACCACTATTGTGAATGGTTTCATTTAAGAGTTCATAGAAACAGTATCTTATCACATTTAAATTCAGGTTCCGCATTTAGCCATCATAAAATGAGGTGCAAAATTCTATTCTAAAAACGACTCTATTTCCGATTCGACAAGAGGTTTACTGTTGGCTTAAATTATAAAGCTAGCAAATAGAGCTTTATGGCCAAGCGTAGGCACCAAGATATTGCAGTTGGGCAATCTCTATGATTATGACACAAACAAACCGATAAGGATTGCTTGGTCTCTCGAGACTCTGGCTAAGTGATTGCAATGAAAGTAAATGAGATTCAAATGCGTTGACCGTGCACTTGTTGCACTGGGCTAGCCGCTGGTGTTGAATGTTCGAGCAACAGGGTCTGTGCAACCGAAGACAAAGCCGTTATAGCACTCTGATCCGATCTACCCGCCCTCGCCAGCCCAGCCCATACATATATGTATGTATGTATGGATATATCCCTCAGCCGTCTGAGACGCCGCTAAATTGTGTTAAAAACCCAACAGCCAAAGTACAGAACGTAGAAACCTCAAGATCCGAGCGGCCAGATAAACAACATGAGACAGAACGGAACGGAACCGAAAGGAAAGGAAAGTAAGGAGCGAACTGAACTTGGTGCAATCTTCCGCATTATGAGTAGCTGGCTGGCTGGCTGAGAAAACGGCGAGGAAATGGAAATGAAAATGCACTTGGCTTACAGCAGAACGGGGCAGGTTGTTAGTGGTAGCGACATGTGGCCAGGGGCATGCAGTACGAGACTATCTGAAACTGGGCTCTAATTTCAATTGGGTTTCGTGGTTGTGGAAATTATTCAACAGCGCTAAGTACGCCCAGAGACTTGGAACTGGAACTGTCCATCCGTCCGTCCGCCTCGCTGTCCATCCGTGTGTCTTTTATTTTATATAGTCTGTTTTTCTGTTTCTGTGTGTTTTTTTTCTTTCTGTGTGGGGGGCACCCACGCGTGACGTGACTCTTTGGTTTGGCTCTTCTATACCTGAGCCGCTTCCGTAAAAAGTTGCCGCCGTTGCCGCTGCTGCCGTTCCCATTCCTGCTCCCCTTTCCCTTTCCGATTCCCATGGAAGGGCCATGGGCCATGGGCCATGGGTATATGGTATATGGCCATATTCCCTAACCTTACCCCCGTCCATCTGCTCTGCGGTTGATTCTCTTCAAGTGCATTGAAGCAAGTTGAAGGCTATTTTTCAACTTCAAATGTTTGCTAAATGACTTTTGATGATTTGTGGTGAGCCGTTGAGCCGGCGAGCAAGCCGACTTTAACTCCGAGTTGAGGGTTGTGAGCAGGGGCACGATAAATTAATGATTATATTTATTTAATTTCACTTCGTACCGAGTGTTGACTGGCCGTCTAATTAGCCCCGAGACCAACCAGTGTCACTGAGCTGTTCCGGCTTGTCTTAGCATTGACCATTGGCCCGATAACTTTCCCCCAATCCGACTATACATATCCTCAAACGATTTACAAGTCGATGAGCTGGCACTTCCATGCTGTAGTGCGTTCAAGTGGCACAAACACCATACAATCTAAGCAAATATTGGATGTTTGGCTTATCTATGGCTATGACTCCAGTCCCCCGAATCTTGGAACCGATCAACAATGGGTATTCAAATGGGAAAAGCCCAGGTGACTCACATGCTTAATAAAGGGCAGTGCTTTGATCACCGGAGGACAATGAACGGTGCTGAGGCGAATAGCTTACTCGCGTGTCCATTTCGCCTAGGGGGAGGTGACAGCTCATCGTGGCGATCTGATAATAAACCGTCTGACGTTTGACATTTTTTGGCAAACTTTTTGTTTGGCAAACTCAAGCAGAAGACAACGACCAGACAGAAACAGAACGGAGCACAGAACAAAATCGCAGTCGAGTTGAGTCGAGAGGTACGGAGACAGCGACACGTGAATTGCAGATAATCAGCGTCGTGTCTGGGCCTAAAAATATGCTCCATGTAATTAGCCCCGCCAAATGGAGATGGAATGCGAAAGCAGTCCTTCAAATACGCTTATTTTTATGAAGATACAATTTTTAAAATTATTATCAACAAGTTTTTATTATAATATAACATGTTTCAAATTATAGCAATTGTAATTATATAATTATATGCGAAACGAAACGAACCATTGAAACGTGCAGTTGAATAGCGTAATATTTATACACTTGAAGGGTATTTAATATTCGTTGGTTTGCTCTGCGCTTTCCCTTTCCCATTTCCAGTGACTGCTCCAGACAACAGCAATGTGGCAAAAATAACCAAAAACGTCTCGAGCTCCACACGAGTCACAATGAGGCGATGGATGGGCTATAAATAAAGAGTGGCAGACTCCTGAACTCCCGGCCGTAAGTGGAAGTCACAGCAGCTCCATAGATCGCAGATCATATCCATCTTCGTGCCGAAAACTCTAACTCGAGCACATGCCCCACATGCATGACTCAGACTGGCGAAATCCTCGGCTAATATTTCAATTAGGCGACAAATAAAAAATGAAAAGAGGGGGCCAGCAACGAGGTGAGTCTGCGAAGTTGATGACATGCCCAAACTTAATAAAAAGCGGCAGAAATGTGCCCTCGGACTTCGGGCTAAATAAATTCCATGGGACCCTAGGTGGTCGAATATTTTAACACTACCGGGCACAGGCCGCCGGAAGGCAGAAGTAGGAGCTGTCTGACCACTGGCATCGCTATAAGATGGAGCTGGGGATCGAAATCGGGATCGGGATCGGTGGCAAATCTGTGGCGCTGGCGTCTGCCTTTTAATGTAGAAAACTAGTCGAGGCGAATAATTTACGATGGCCAGGATTGCACAGCCAGCAGGATGAGCTGGTGGGGGGATGCGAGGGAAAACGGCGTTGACTTGACTTATCAATTTCACGGGAATCCAATCGATTTTTATATGAGAGCGAGCAGATAAACCGCAAAAATCAAGCAATAAAATCGCTTTGCCCCAGCCGCAACAACAAAAGCGAAATAAAAGCAACAACAGTGCAAAATGAAGAGCAGAGACGCAGGGCCAGAGGGGCTTTCGGGGATTCGTGGGAGCACAAGGGGGGAAGGGGAGGGGGAGGGGTTTTCGGAGGGACAGAGGCGATGGGACTGCGAAAATACCAAAACGGCAATAAATGGTGTTGATATCCCGCCAAGCGTGTGAAGACGCTAACGATGCCGCCAAAACTTGTTAACCACAAAAATTATTGCATGAGATGAAATAAATTAAGGTGGCGGCATCGGCATCGCTCCGGCTGCACCACCATCACCACCACCAGCAACCGCCGCCAGCGGCACCACCGAACAATCCGCTCTGCTTCCTATTCCTCGCATCCTTGCGGCGGCGACGATGGCTACGGTTCGTTCAGGCCGCCAGTGGCGACGACTCCCCCTGCTCCTTGAGCTCCCCCCTGGAAACCGCGCTTAACCACCTCTGACCCCCCTCCGTCTTCACCCATGTGGCCATCGCCTGCTGGCCTTTGTTGTTGCTGCTGGCGGTACATACGTGTGTGTGTGTACTTTCGGTGAAATGAAATGACAGACGCGGCGCAAGATGCAAATTTACCTATGGAATGTTGGCCAGGCCAAACTGATCTTGCTAATACCCTACAAGGAATCGAAATCAATTGGGAAACTAAGAAAAGAATATAACAATCAGTAAATTACTATTTAAAAGAATAGGCAATAATAGGAAATAAAGAAAGGAAAAGTTCGAATAAGGAAAGTATTTCTCATTTACTGTACAATAAATATTTTACATGTTTATAAATTTTAAGGAACTTGAATCGATTTATAAGGCTGAAACCTCATATATCTTAAAGTAGAGCACTGCACAAGCTCATGCAACTTCATCATCTGGCCAGTGCAACAGACCCATTGCCAATGAGTTCAGTTCTGGCCAGCACTCTCATTTCGTCCCCCTCTTGGTCGCCACCTGATCCTCAGTTGCCCCTCCCACAACAACAACAACAAGAGCAGGCCATATCACAGGTCTCAGTTCAATCCCCACACACCACCACCTCCATTCCCATCCCCATTCCGTACCCAAACGATCCGATCCAATCCGTTCCGTCTCCATCTCCATCTCCATCTCCGTCCGCCAAGTCCGTGTCCGTCTGTCCGGCGGTGGACTCTACGGCGCTGCCGTTTTAGCAACATTGCAATCATCTGAAAATTCCATTCCAATCAAATTAAAAACTGGCGTCTACCTTTTTATCATTTTCTTATCAGATCTCAAGATCTGCCGCAGCGATGCCTTCTGCTGTGCGCCTTTTATGCGAATACCATGTGGATGGTATGGGTATAAGGATGGGGCACCATGGATGTGAATGTGGCTGTTGGGGATGTGTGGATGGGTCTGCTTTGGTCCCTGCTTTCTGGTGCCGCGGCTTTTGGACTTGGACTCACTGAAACTCTGACTCGGTTTCTGGCTGATTTGTTGTTGTTTTTCGTTAACTTTTTTTGTGTTTGTTGCATTTTTTGCTCTTTTTTTATATAATAAGCAGATCTTTGTCCCAAAGAAACCGTGGCCATAATATATCAATATAAACGCGGCGGAGGAGCTGCCGAAGGAGGGGGGTGGTGGGGTTTCAGCGGCAGCGGGGGCCAAAAAGGCGTCCATGAGCGCCTGGGAAGCAAAGCACATTCATGGCCTGGTCTTGTTGCCAGTTTTCAGCCAGGACTGGACGTTGACTTCGTTACTTTGGTGGGGAACGGTGTGGTGATGGGGGGTGAGGGACGGGGGGCTATTGGGGGGCAGGCAAATGCGACCGAATGGCGACGACGAAATCCATTAGTTTTGCACCTTCGCAACATGTTGCAGCGACGTTGTTGTCATCGCCAAAGATTCGTCTTTTTTGTTGTTTCTTTCTTCTTTTTTTTTTGGTAATTTTTTCCTTTTTTTGGCCATTGCTGGCACCGCAAATTGGTAAAAATTAACACGCTGCTTTGCTCTTGACCAAAAACAGGCACACGAAACCCATTTTGCTTTTAGGCGTCTGTCGCCAAAATTCCTTTCATGCAATCCTCTGCAGACCCCCGCGGCCCAGCATCATACTTCAATTTAATAAATTAATTGGCTTTGTGTCGGCTGAAGCATTT
The DNA here is from genome assembly GCF_004382145.1 of Drosophila mauritiana. Lineage (NCBI taxonomy): Eukaryota > Metazoa > Arthropoda > Insecta > Diptera > Drosophilidae > Drosophila > Drosophila mauritiana. Next base: position 5,701,923 of record NC_046669.1, read on the forward strand.
GATCGGTCGGTCGGCCGGTCGGTCGCTCGGAGTAGTTGGTAGTTGGCAGGGACGAGGGGAAATGGAGGCTTGGGAACCGATCCTCAAGCTTGCTTGCAAGTATTACTGCTGCTGCTTTCGTTAATGCCAACCTCCCATGAAAAGATAGAAATCAACTTGGCTTTACAGAGATCCTCTTACAGTCTGCTCCTCTTCCTGCCTTAGCCCTTCGGTGCCCCCCGCCTCACTCTCCCCATCACCCAAAAAAAAAAAAAAGAAAAAAAAAACAACCACAGGCAAAGACACACACACACGCATTCCTGGCGTTCAGTGGCACTCGAAATGCGTTTATCTGGTGCTGGGACTGCGTTTTTATTATCTTAGGTGTTAATGATTTCATTTTTGGCCACCCAATTGAGGCTGTCTGGCTCGCTGGTCTGCGGACCCTTCTTTTGCCTGACTTTCTGTATTATTTCTGCTTATTTTTTTTTTGTTTCCCAGCTCCGTTCACAGTCTGGTCCTCTGATCTGCCTGGGCATCCTCTGTCTCGGCTTATCGCTTTAATCTCTTCTGACAGTGATTATTGCTGTTTGCGGATTGTGCAATTGATGTGCGAACTTCGACACCATCTCTGCCTTCTTTTCGCCTCGTTTTCCCGCAGGCCTGGCGCAGAGAAGGTGGAAAAATCTCGTTTACCGTCTCTATTTACAGGGACACGGGGCCACTGCGAAGGGCGGCTCGCTTTTAGCACCCAAATATGATGTCATGGATTTGGCGGCCTCCGCCTCTCGGCCTGTAAGTCGAAACCCCAAAAAGGGCAATTTTTGAAATCATACGCCAAACATGGCGCGACATAACTGGGGAGCCTTGGGAGCATCTCAGTTCAGTTCGCTTTCAGTTTAGTCCAGGAGCTGGCGCAGGAGCCGCAGATGGAGCTGGAATCAGAAATTGGGAGTCGGGAGAGTCGGGAGCTGCGAGATGGAAGCTGGAGCATTGTTCTTTGCACTGTCGCTTTCGCACTTCACAAAGGGATAGAGTTCAATTTTTGTGTCTGCATTCGAAACAAAAGACTTAAGCAACGAACTTGGCAATCTTTTTATGCCCGCTCTTCATTCTGGCCATCATCCTTCTCCGGCCACTTTTTGGCCAGAAAGCTGCTACGGCGATAGTATTTTGGACCAAAAAGGTGTCGCTGATTGTCTTTTAAGAGAGTTTCTGGTCCGCGGCGCCGTCGCCTGGGCGTTGACAGTTGTTGTGATTGTTTTGTTGTTTGTGCCGCTGCCGCTCCAGCATTGTGGTTGCCACCAGTGGAATGTGGCCGAATGCGCGGCCTCCCTTTTGCCAGTCGGTGCATTCAATCGAATTCAATTGTTTTTGGCAGTCGCGCACCGCAAAAAGCCCAGCCAGAAATTGCAAAGTAGCCGAAGCACAGCCGCATTCCCACAGCTACTGGTCCTGCTCCTGCCTTTTGGCCACAAAATCAAAAAAAAAAATAAAAAAAAATAAGCAAAGCAAATAAAACAAAATAAATAAAACAACCAAAATCGGTTGCACAGAAGCAGTGGGCTTGATCGGGAGGCAGTGTAAGGTTGCGCCTGCCATAATCAGGCTCAGAATCTGGACGTCTTTAACTCTTGCCCATGCAGCCAGTCTCATCCTCAAAGCTGGCGCTAAGACCTAAAGCGATAATCGCACATCAATTCGTTTTATAATGATGACGAGCCCCAAAGATCATGGGATCGGAAAGGGGCAAGGGGGCGTCCGCGGAGACCACCATCCCAAGGCACTTCGATGCCTCGATGCTGGTGGCAAGTTTATCTAACGCTCGCGATCTCCACGCTCGGGTCTTCAGCCACCGTCCCCAAGGCCCAGCGCCAAAGTGTGAGCCAATTGGTTGGGTTGCGACTCCGCGGCAGTCCGCTTCCTCCAATTTCCTCGCCTGCCAGACCTTGAACGTCGTAGAATCTCAGTCTCACTCTCTACCTCTCTATTTAGTTAAAACATTTCGTTGGCAGGGTACTTGAGGTATTCTGGTGAAGATGGCAACACGTAGTCTCAACAACTTAACTTAACTTTAGGCAGATACTTAAACTATTGTAATTTATCTGTCCTCAGTTAATGTGACTGCTAATAAAGATTATTATTCATTTAAAGGGTATTTCTGGTGCGTGAGTATCTGAACCTGTGCTTCACTCTCCTTGCTGCTTCATTATAGGTTAACCGGCTATCGAGAGCCGGCAAGCGGGAACCAAAAACGCGGGGATGTGAGATGCGATGTGAGCCTGGCTTCCACAGTGGCTGCCTTGGAGGCAATAGAAATCATTAGCAGCAAACGGCGGCGCTATCTAATCTGCGGTTTTGGGGCGACAGTTGTGCCCTCCCCCCTCAAATAAAAAAAAAAGAAAAAAGAAAAAGACCCACGATTTCAACGTGGGTTGCGGCTGAGTGCCTGCCTTGGTTGCCCCTTGATTTCTGTTGATTTAAAGCGCTGATTACTAATTTTATTAATTTTTCAACGATCGCCAGACAACACTTTGTGTTTTTGTTTTTGCAGCGCTGCTCTGGGCCAAGAACTTATGGCCGTGGAAGCCAAGGAGGCCTTAGGTGCTGTTGTCGCTTTTGATTTAGTTGATGTCTTTATGAAACATTTGAAATACGACACTTTTTTATAGCGCTTTTATTGTGTCGCTCTTTTTTGTTGCGAATCTGCGTCAGGGCAACTGAAATTAAAAGTGATTTCATTTAACGGTAAGACGAGGCGCCTTTTGAAGTGGCATCGAATGTTTCTTGAATCTGGACCTCGTGTTTGCCTCCGATGGAATGCCAAATATAAGGAGCTGATGCTCCAGGCAGCTGTATGTTTCCTTAACCCCTTGATGGCCAGCCGAAGAACGGCGTTAATCAGATCGTTTACACAAACGACACGCACACACACACACACACACATCTGCCGGCTGAAGCAGCTGACCGAAGTGAAAGAGGTCCTGTGCGTCTTGTACAAGTGGGAGACCACCGCCACACATCGACATCCTAAGATGTCCTAATAGAACCGAACCGAACCTAACCGATCGGTCCATTCACATCCACTAAATATGAATCAATGTCAGTTGGAAGCGTGTGCTGGACAATAAAGCAGCTTGCCAAGGGTACCGGCACGTCCTGCCATCCAGGATATCTTCTATCGTCCCAGGGTCTTAGGCTACCGAACGAAGGGAAGACAAATTGAATGCAAACAACAAGTCAACTAATTCCTGGAACAAACACACACTGGCAGGGGAAACAGCCTTAGCCAGCGACGGCCGAGTGAATGAATGAATAAAAAACGAAGCGAAATGCAATGAAAGGAAGCCAACTGAGATGAGATCGTGTACGCAATATCAGCGGATAATTGAGCCTAATAGGATTTTAAGTGCACACGCACACACGCTCGCACAGACGACTTCCATTGCCAGACGATCTATGGACTTATGCCAGACTATCAGATCCATGGGCGCATTGTGTGGCTCTGGCTCCCACTGTGCCTACTATGCCTTCCGGAGACGTTCCGGTGGACAGAAGAGGACGGCAGGATAACGGCTGCCGGCTGGGGCGTTCAGAAATCCGTTCCGCTCATTAAACGCACCGCCCAGACTCCAGAGGTCCCATTTCCGAAGGTTTCTCCCAGCCGATGAGTTCCAGGTCGACGTCAATTTCTACATGAGTCAGCTGACTTTGTTTTTGTTTGTGTTCGCTGGCCGAGGCAAATTGTGCGTGTTGCGGCATAAAAAATACTCATATCACAGGCAGAGGAAGCCAGTCAGCTACACAGAGGGAAAATATGGGTGGTATTTTAGAATACATTTAGGTAGGCAAGCAGATCATAGGAATGAATTCATCAAACCACTTTATTACATGGGTTTACCACTTATCACAGTTTTATAATGGAATGATACACTATGTACATCTACTTGTTCGCATATTAAATCCCTTAGGATGGATTCTTTAATGTGCATTATTGGTTAATTTCTCCCAGTGCAGCTGAGATAAACAGGAAGAATGACCTGCTGCTTAGACAGACACAAAGAATGAGCGACCGGGACCGGGGTAAGAAGTTGCAGCAGCAACAGCGGCGGCTTATGACGCGCACACAGGCCAGGGACAATTAGCGACACAATGAGATTGAGATGCCGGAGGAGACGGATGAGACGGAGGTCTGTGTCCCAATGCGCCTTCCGGCAACGGAAGCAGACACCACCGGGCACCACACACACAGTTTGACGATGTCCATCAGCTAGATAAAGTTGTCAGCTGATCTGGGGATTGCAGCGGCCAAGCGGCAGCAGCATATGAAATGCATCATCAAAAGGGGGCGTGGCCAGCGACTACCGAATGATGCGGCACTTTAGCCACACCGGTATTAATTGAGCGCGGTCTAGGTCCGATCCCGTGGAATTCCAGAGTCTGTCCGCCTCGCCAATCAGGGGGTTTCGAAAGAGGGAGAAACAAAGCCCCCAAAGAATCCAAAGACAATGGGGCAGCCGGGAGATTTATAAGTGGATATCGAGAATATATGGCCAGAGCCGCGCAGAAATTTCAGAAATTTCCGCACCGAACCGAAAGACATTCAATCAACGCTGACTGGGACATGATGAACTGCCGCCAGGCAAACAAAAACACATTTTTCGGCTCGTCCAAAACAAAAGAAATTCCTCGCGAATTTATGCAGATGATTTATGCATTAAGCCGATTTAGAAACAAAGGATTAACTCGATTAGGGCGACTGCAAAGTGCAGTTTCAGCTCCGATTTGAGGTTAGTTGGCTCGTTAAAATAGAACTGAATTAGCTGCAGCTGCAACAACTCAATTAGGTGACGCCGTGGCAGGAGCATAAAATTTAATGACAACGCTTAATTATAAAATCAATAAGGGAATGCCGCACACGCTGGCTAAAAAGAGCTAAGAAGGGCTAAAAAGGGTTAAGGCGTTGCCATAAGTTTGTCAATTTATACGGCTGCGAAAGGGCCAAGAAGGCAGCAAAGACCAAAAACAACAGCAACTCGGATCGACGGGACAGCCGGCAGAAATCACGTTAAGCGCAATAAAAAGCGCGAAACATTTTAACGCATCCCGGCGATAAAGTATCTGAAAACATTGCCCCAGACAATGTTCCCGGCGATTTCAAGGCGCTAAGCCTCGACGCGAATTATCTTATGTTGCCATATCCCAGCGATTCCGTGTGTATAATACACACTGTACATCCCATCCATACAAAAAGATACTTATACATACATAAATGTATCTGAGTCTGTGCTGTGTGCCCACCCTGAAAACCGATAAGTGAAAAGCGAGGAGGAGATGATTTGATGAAATGTCTCAATTAGCTCATCATCAACCTCAATCCGGATCTGAATGCAATTGCGTGTGAACGACTCGACTCGAATGTTTTTTTTTTTGGACTGCGAATCGGATTTTCAATTTCCACCCCGTCGTTAAACTATTGGAAAAATATTGTGCCAATTCATTACCTCGGCGCTGTCCAAACAGTATTGAATGAAAATCGATGCACCCCAAGGGTTTGTTTATTTCCAAAATTTCCATACATAAATCGTAATTAAATTAAAACGCACAAAGCGCTAAGGAGAGCGCTGCCAAACAAAGGACCAAACAATAATAAATAATGACAACTCCTCGCCAAAGTAAATGAAATCAGAAACACGAAAAAATAAGCGAAGAAGGAGCACAGCACACAAAGCCAGGCAAAATAGGGAAAATATATAGGTATGTATATATATATTTATATAGGTATATTTAAGAAGCAGGAGCAGCTGCCACAAGGATTCAATAGCCGGGACACACTTCCCGAGTGACCTTTTTCTTAGTTTTTTTTTTGGTTTTTTTGGTTGTTGGTTTTTGGCAGGAGCCAGTGACGTTCGCTTCCCTTTTGCACCGAGGATTTGGGGAAGCGAACGCCACACGCGCCACGTGCTAAGTCGTTGATCCTGGCCAGAGAAACCAGCTGCCATCAAACAAGAGGACACAAAGGAACCGTCTGGCTCGACGAGATCGCTCCCTCTCTTTTCGGCAGGACCTGCTTCGACTCGGGATCTCCTTTTTTTCCTTTTCGTTTCTTTTTTTTTTTCATGGTAGCACCTGCTTGTGTATCTGTATCTGTATGAGTATTTCTGTATTTTTTGGGGCGTGCTAAGTGAGGTGCTGGAATGGTAGTCGCTTGAGCGGAACTGCTCAATCAGAATGTCACCGCTGTTGGCAACAAATGAGCAACAGGCCAACTTCCCTAATTAATGAAGGTAGCCGCTTCGTCGTGGACCACACACAATAAACCCACGGACAGGTCGCTTTTCCACTTGCCAGTTAATAAATAAACGCAACCGCGTTGTTAGTCATGTGGTTAACCCCTGGCTAAATGCTTCTACCACGTGGTTTGGTTTTTTCGGCCGCTAAGCTCTACTTTTGGAAAACGGCAGCTGCCCGGGAGATGCACCTGCCCATTAGGCCTCAGTCCTCCACCAACTTGTTGTGCATTCGCATTCGAAAAGCCGCTTTATAATTTGAAAGAGCTTCACCTCCTTCTGCCGTACTACTGCATAAAACAGTTGCACAGCTGGCGGTTTTGGGTTCAAGTTAAAGGAGTGACATGCAATGGCAGTGCTGACTAATTTGGAGGTTTTCGGTACGGCTGTTAAGGGTGGATCCAATTGCCAAGGGGCTGGGCTGACCCTAATTTCAATAACTTTACCAAGACATGGTCTGTGTACAATAACATTTCTAGGTCTTTAAAATTAAGAATCCAAGTTTTATTTTCTTCTAGAATACTATGTATCTAAACTAGTTTGGTTGCATCTTGGTTTCCTGGCAAGGAAAAATGCAACCCAAACATTCCTTAGCTTTCCCCATCTTTCCCTTTCCATTTACCAACTTCTCACCTCGCATTCCTGAGCAGTGACGCTCCTCAGCCGACGACAAATTGTCTAATAGAAATGTCAGAACGAAATCTGTCCCAGAAACGTCGTCGCAGAGCCAGTCATCTTTCTATTTGCCTAGCCCAGGTGCAGGTACGAGTAAGTGGGGTTAAGACGACGTCTGCGACTGTGGGGAACCGTGGCCAATGCCAATAAACAATAATTCCCATGACTGCCACTTCGGCGAGACGAACACAGCGACTTCCCAGACACTGCGTCGACCACGGGCACAACAAAGACGGTGGTCTCCTAGATCCAGACTCACGGAGGCAGCAACATCGGTGGAAGCAGCAATGGCAACATTACCACCACCAGCAGCAACATCAACAAGCCAGCCAGCTAGCCGGCGATTCGGGCAACAACAGGTGAGAGATCTTGGCTGTTTGCTGCCCCAACGAAGCTGGTTTTTGTTTCTACTTTACTTTACTTTACTTTACGATCGTCATCATCATCAGCAGCAGCAGCAATAGCAGCAATAGCAGCAACAGCAGCAACTGCAACACCAGCAACATCGGAAACATTTGCTGCACACTTTCGCGACTCTGCATCCTACTCTCTAGCTTAGCCTTGGGTGTGGGGCTTTGGAGCAATACCAAGTGTAGTGAAGTGAAGTGGAGTGGAGTGGAGTGAACTGAGCTTGATCTTGTCATTAAACGTGGCCGGCAATGATGGTGCCTTTGGCTGATTGGCCGGCCGAGTCTTCGAGCCACAAGTTGCATGACCGATTGCCACCTGTTCGCAGCGCGAGTTGCTTTATTGAAATTGCAGCTGTCGGCTACTGGTTTTTGCCATGCATTTCCTAAATCAAATAGTTCACAATATTTTCCCGTCCTTGAGGAAGGCTGGCAGCCCTGTGTAAGTACGTACATAGCTGCCGCGGCCAATTCGATCCAATCAAAGCTCGTCATAGTAAATAACTTGTTATGGTGGAATATTTCAGTACCAGTGCCTGCCTGCCTAGTCAAGCTGACAGGCCTGGAAGCCTCGTCTTGACTTGGCTAAATATCTGTCTGCGGTATTTGTTGATAAGCATTCGCGGCCCAAGGAAGTCAGGAGCTCGGGAGCTTGGCAAACTCAGCCACTGAAATGCCAGACAGCCGGCAGCGGAATATGGAACTGGTATGAGGATGGGGTTGGGTATGGGTATGGGTATGGGGATGAGTACATCGTGATGCAGTTCGTCGCCTGGCTTTGTTATTACGCTCTAGACTGCACGGCGTCCTCCATTACTAGCCAGCTCTCTTTGGCATCTGGATTCTGGCTCAAGAAATGTCGCCAACTTGGCCATAGGCTTCAAGATCGTACGGGTTATAAACTGATTCTGACGTTTGTCTTGGAAATTATTTGAATTTGTCGAATGCCAGTGCAATTATTGAGCGATTCGGTAAGTCTAAATTCGAGAATGTATTGACTGAGCAGAAAAACGGGAGATATAAAGTGCGGAATTTGAATAATTGTGTTGCGATTATTCAGATTAGAAAAAAGTGAACGCAGTCCATTTAAATGGAAATAATTGTAACATTAATGTAAACTTCGAATTTGTTTAATGATATCAATCAATGTTATAGAATTCCATTTTCAGAATGATAATCTATGCTATTATATGTTGAAGCTGTGAGAAAATCTCGTTAAATCGCTCGAAATTCTTCAAGTCATTGTCTTTATATATACACATACATATATGTATTGAAGTAAGAACTCGAGTTTCATTTCTCTTTCCCTCGATCGCCCAGGCAAATCAGCCACACAGTCAAGCTGGGAGCCCAATTGCCCACACACGCGCTGACTATTCAGACCCTGTCCCGGTGTCCACTGCTTCGGAGCCCCGGATCCTCGGATTCCCGATTCCTTTCCCTGGATCCCCTTTGCTGGGAAGAAAGGCTCGCAACCAAGATCACATAACAATCTCCAACGTCACGTTAAAGATTTCACTTGAAGCTCGCGAAAAATCACCTGATGACTAAATTAAAGTGGCGCTGGTATGCTCTGGGCCTCCAAGTTAGCCAGCTCCCCGTTCGCCCCCGATCCTCGCCAGCTTGTGAACTAATTTCGTAAATTTTTCGAACTGCTCTCATTCCATGGACAATGTTTTTTTTTTTTTTGTATTTCTCGTGCTGTTCTCGGATGCTGCTGGGCCATGGCTTTTAACCGGCTTTTTGGGCAGACGACTCACACACACTGCTGAATTTTTAATGAATTCCAATGAGAGCAGCGGCGGCGGCGGCGGCGTTGGCCAAAATCGCGGTGTGCGGTCGCCTTCTCATGGATGCGCGTTGCGGACCCAATTGCAGCTCCCCAAGCTTCCAGTTTTCAGTTTCTTAGCTTCCAGCGCGCAGCCTCCATCCTTTGTGCCCCAAAAAGGGGCAGGCGGGCGGTCACTTCACTTAACTTGCTGCGACTGCGATTTGGTTAGTTAGTTGGACAACGCGGTGCGGTCGACGTCGACGTCGCTGCATTTTGTGCGCCTTGTTAAGAATTTCATTAAAAATGAAGACCTGAGACCCCGAAGAATGTCTCTTACGTGGTGTGTGTGTGTGTGTGTGTGCGGTGTGTGTTGCTGCCCCAGCAGGCTGAGACCAAAAAATGTAGTTGTTGTCGCTTTTTGTTAGCCTGCCACCGTGTAGGTAGTGCGCCGGCGTTGAGCCACCACCCCTTTCCCATCCCTTCCCCACCTCCCGTTGCCCTGCCCTGCCACTCCTCCCGAGCTTGCCTCCTGAACTTGCATATCTGCAAGACAATCAACAGCAGTGGCCACTTCACGTAGAACTCACCCAGTGGCGCTCAGTGGCCACAGAAACAGATACTCCTCTGGCAGTGCCACCAGCGCAGTCCCAGTCACAGTCACAGCAACAGTCGCGCACTGAGAGAAAAACTTGGGATTAGAAGAAATTTAGAAATGCTCCGGAAACCAATGAAGTACTGAAGTACTGACGATATAACGAAATGGAAAACAACTTTCTTGAATTTGGAAATCTTCATAAATATTAATATTCTTAAGTACTTTCGGAAAAATTATTGGATTTCAACGGCCAGACCCTTCCTTGTATTCAGAAATCCACCCCAAACGTCTCAATTTTCCTCAGTGCATAAGCTTCACCCTGCTGCACCTCCCGCCGCCTTCAAAACCCCCTCCTACCGACGGGCCAGCGAATCTTCGTTTTTGGGTGCAACGAAACATTTTTAATTGGTTTTGTTTCATTTTGCGCCGCCACAGTCCCGGACAGACTGCCCCGCCACAGTGGCTAGCGATTTGCTGGGCTTTCGGCCCGGCCATTGTCTCTGCAGTCGGGCTAAAACTCAGATTCAGACTCGGGCTCAGACGGCTGAAATTGACGAACTGCCTTAAATAAGCAACTCAAGGTTGGCTGCCAGTTTTCCCTGAAGACTCCACGCAAACACGGACTGATCGTACTCGTACTCGAACTCCGACTGCCAGTCGATCGGTGGCCACATCAAGTCAACAAAAGATTGAAAACTCAATATAGCACCGACGAATGGGGCAGGCCCAATGATGGGATGGATATGGGTATGGGTATGAGTATTGGGATGGTCTTGGGTCCTGGGCATGGGTATGGCTATGGCTATGGCTATGGGAATGGTAATGGGGGAGAGACGCGCCAGGGACAGACACGCAAAACGTTGGCCAGTTCAAATCCCAAAATTGGCAATTTATCCTTTATGAACTTACAAAATAGCCGCCGTTTATACCAAAACAAGTTAATTCGTCCGGGAGTCGGAGTCGCCGCTTGGAAGTTGCCACTGGGAGCTGCAGCTTGGAACTTGGGAGCATTTGCAGAAACAGTCACAGCCGAAACAACGAAGCCTTGGGAAGCAGACTGCACTGGGAATAAAATTTGAAACTAAAATTTGAAATGGAACATTTTACCACATTAAATTGGGATCTGAAATATGTACTATGATATGTATAGAATTACTTTTACCAACTAATGTTTCAAGCAAGCACAAAGATAATTTAAAATTCAGCTAAGAATAGTAAGGTCTGCATAGAATCCATTTAAATAAAGTTTATTATTGTTCCAAAAATTTTTAAGAGACATTTTTCTTTAATCAATTATGTGGTAAGTTTTAAGGTTAGATTTATAATAGCATTTCTTCTCAGTGTGCCGACTGGAGCTGCTGACGATGACGAAGGGCCGCCAAGAAAACAATGAAGCCAACACAGACGGACGAATTGCATGGTGCCTGGTGGGCGGGCAGGAGGACGAGGAGCTGGAGGAGCGGCCAGGCGGCGATGGCGGCGCATTAAAGGCCAAACCGAAAATGAAACGCTCTATGGATGCGATCGCAGTTGGCTGCTGCCGCCGAGCATGGCTTTAAATAGATGTGCCCAAGTTTAGACAATAAAGCCATAATTGTGCATAAGTGCGCTACACGTAGACGTGAGCGAAAAGGACGACTGTCGTCGGGGGAGGAAAACAAAAGGCATGGCGGTGCCAGCCAAATTTGTTCAGGTTCCCACAGTCCCCACATAAATGGAAAGGGGCAAGACTCCAATGCAAATCCACATGTTATGCCAATTTATCTAGAAAGATTATATGAAGATCAATTTCTGAAAAGTATGCTACAAAATTGATGCAAACTCTTTGTTTGACTTAAAATCAAGATTCACTAATCCTTAACGATGCATAAACTAAAAAATAACTATAAAAAGTATTGTAATTAAAGTTTGTATATTCTTTGCAAGATTTAATTACTTTACTGGGCAACTTTAAATTGAAAATTGAGCATTCAGCGAGTACGAGTTAATAAAATTCCTACGACTCCTACTTTCAACTCCCCCTGCCTGGAGTTACTCTCCATTTCATGTTGCCCCTGTTCCCGGGATTCCTCTTTTGGGGCGTCAAAATCAGTTGCAAGTTTATGGGCACCGCCTGGCTGAACTATCGGTCCGCCCGATCTTTATTTGCCATTATGCTCGACTGCACTTGGCCGGCATGTCATTTGCCGAGTTCCAAGTCTCCGTCCGCCCCAACTCCGTTTCCTTCCCCCTGTGCCCGCTCCCTGGGCAGTAGATGTGGTGCTCCCATGGCGACTGCCTGGCTAATTGCACACAAATCTGTTAAGGCAATTGGCAAGGTAGTAGGTAGTTGTACCAGTACCACCAGCTGATGATGATCGGTGCTGGCCGGGGCCAATCAGCGGTGGCAGCGACAGGTGCCACACGAATGCGCCAAAAAGGCAGACTAGAACACGACATGCTCGCAGCTAACAGCTAACAGCCACCAGTCGATCCAAGTAGATCCCATCCAGATCTGCAGACTTATAACCAGACTGCAGGCAGACACAACATAAAACAGTCCGCACAGGCGGCAGTCACAGCAAGAGTCGCGGTTTCAACTATGATAATGTATATTTTATGAGTTAATTTCAAGTGCTGCCTGTTTGCTGGCCAACGTGAAGATCGCGTGTTGCACATACAGTATAGCCTGGCTGTGATACGGCCCTTCCAGCTGGGATCCCAGATACCACACCAGATCCCAGATCCCATAGCCATGCGCTCATCACGCTTCACAAATTCGCAGCTTGGGCAGACGCTCATAATTCTCAGGGCCTCCTAACAAGATCGGGGAGCAAGGGGTGGTCCGTACCGAGTTTTAGGTCTCAGATCCCAGGTCCCACATTCACATCCACATCCACATCCTCAGACTCGCGGCTGCTTTGTTGCGGTCTGTTTTTGGTTTTTCTGGCCATTTCGCTTCGCTTTCGGCTCAACATCAGCTCCAACTGCGAATGCGACTGTGCAACAACTCGCTGCGATTCCGATTGCGACGACGACGACGACGACTCCTCCAATTCGCACTTTGGTTAAATTAGTTGCGGTCTGGGAAGTTTGGCCACCATAATTTCCCGTGGCGTTTGCCGACCCGACAAACTCCAACACTCCACTTAACAAGCCGACAGACGCCGCAGTTTCTGCTGATTGAAGCCGCCTGCATCAACATCAACGCCATCTCCATCGCCATCGCCATCTCAGATCTTCATCGGTGTGTAGTTGTGGCCGGTGTTCCATGGTGTGCCAGTGCCTTGGTGCTGCTCACGTTTCGCTGGCCCCGAAAATTGCAGCAGCTAAAGGATTAACCTCAAATTTCTGCTGGCGGTGTTTGGCTTTCAACGCTTAATTGGTTGTGAAATCATCATTATCACATGGCCGACCGACGCGTCCGTTGGCGTTGGCGTTGTTGTTAACCAACCACTCATCTTCATCTTCAACTTCAACTTCAACTTGATCCCACTGCCAATGTTGTTGTTGCTGATGATTGTTTATTAAGCAGCGCCAGCAAAAGCTGCAAGCTGCGATCTGCGTGTCCTGCCATCTGTCCCTCGGTCCCAATATATCCATCGTTCGGACTCCAGATCAGATCGGTCCGCCGTCCAGTCTTGGCCATATAATTTGCGCATGATTCATTTATGATTGAGAGCTGACTTCGACTTGTTTATACAAAACCCGTCAGCGTCGGCATCAGATGCGAATGATGTCTATCCAGCAGCAGCAGAAGCAGCAACAGCAGCAAATTATAGGCCAAGACCACCAAAGCGTTAACTGAAATATTTAGCGAGTTTGTTTCTTTGATTTCCAGGAAGCCTCTCGGGCCCAGTCAAATGAGCACCGCCGCTCTTTAATTAAGCTCCTCGGCACCGACGTGGCCGCCAGCAGGAAGTGCATTTTATTCATCCCACCCCGGCCTGTTAAAACCAAAAAAAAAAAAAATGGTAAAAGAAATACAACTGAAATGGCCGGCGAACTCAGCCAAGCGTTGACATGAGTTCACCTCTGGGTAGCTGCTCCTGCCGCCCACAAATACACTGGAAACTACATTTACCCAATAACGCCTACCTAAAAAGGGGGAAGCTCCCTATAATTTAAATGATATCTTGCACTGAAAAAGTTTCTGGTATATTAACTTTACTAAAGAGCCAATTTTTTCGCATTAAAATCGTATTCCAAGAATGCATATTCCCCACCAAATTCGATTGTTACAATAAATTTCATATAAACAATATTTTATGGCCGAAAGGATATTTTTCGCTCCTTTTTTCAAAGTGTTGACTTGCATACAAGTAACTTTCTGGCATGCCAATCGCCCAATCGTAATAAGACACAACAGGAGGGTTGCCCAAAATGGTACGCTCCGATTTTGCCCCAAAAAAGCAATAACAATAAGGGCAACAACAACAGCAACAGCAACATCTTCGACGACAGCGACTGCCCAACATTAATCATAAATTACCAGGTCGTTGAGTTGGCCAAGAAGCCGCGAAGTTGGGGGCAAGCGGGTTAAAGGAGGGCCAACATCGAAGTAGAGACGCCCCAACGTGTGGCGAGGTGTTCGCTGTGCGCGTTTATAAATTTTGCCAAGCGCCAGGCCAACGCTTTTTCGGCCCCAACCAGACAGATATGTACCCCGGCCAAAGAGCCAGGGCAAGAGCAAGAGCAAAAGAAATGATCATCTTCATCATTGCCGACCCGGCCACGTACTAAAAAATGTGAGATATGGCGGCAGCAGGCCAAGGTTATAATTGGCCCAAAGCGGAGCCAAAACGAACGAGAAGGAGCAGCTCATAAAGCAGCGAGAGGAGGCGGTAACGCTCAGGCATCCAAGCAGCCAAGGAGCCAAGAAGCCAAGAAGCCAAGGAACCAAGAAACCGGGCCCAAGCCGAACTCAGATGATGGCCAGGATGCCCGATGCCCAGTGCTCGGTGCCCTATGCCCACAGTGATGCGCACGTGCTTAACCTCTGACTTTGTTTCCGACCATCATCACCATCAGCATCAGCATCAGCCAAGCCAGCCAGCCATCCGCGGCGGCAGCTTCTTCAAGTAGTAGTAGCCTGGCGATTAGCCGCGGATTGTTGCTTACTGGGAACCGACGCGGAGCAGAGGCCGTGAGAGGTTGTTTATGGCCCGCCCAGGGCACGCCCACTTGATGGGCAGGAGGCTGGGGACAGGGGGCAGGAGGCGGCATCGCGATGCCTTCACAGATGAAAGGTATATACTCGATATTACTTTTGGCCGGGTTAAGGGAATACGAGAGCTGGTCAGTGGGGCGGTCATGGGTTTTTTACAAATTTGGACAGGCAGGTTGTTTGTCAAATTGTTTAAGGGGAGTGATTAATCTGAATATGGAAAAGGGAAGCTTAGAGAAATTAAGACGTATTTAATATGAGCCTGTATTTCACTATAAGCATAATTCTTTAGTAAGTTATCTACTTGATTGCTTGCAATATATTACTGCATTACTGAATCAATTTCCCATGCATTCTTATGAAGTAACTTGCTTGTAAAACCACATTTACCTATCTGAGGCCGACGTGTCGCTGCTCATTTTCCAAGTCAGTGAACTCCAAAGACATGTTATACTGGTGAAAAATCGGTGCAAGGACCGCACCCACGCAGCACGCAAAAGGACATTTCACTGCATCTATAACTTGGCAGACAATGCAATCTATTCAGCGAGCCGTTGACAGGCTTTTGCAATTCGCATTCGAAGAGTGAAGACCGGCGGTCATGGCGCAGTGACCAGTGGCGGGCAGCCAAAGGACAATTCGCAGGACATCGTCGCCTGGCTGGCTGTGAGCCAAGTATATTCACTGCATATTTACAGGACAGCTCGTAAAGAAGAGCAGCAAGTAAGCAATGTGACCGCTTTAATTGCGCCACAAAGTACACTGAAAATTCAATTTGAAAGCGACAAGAACACGACAAGTGACAAAGATACAAGGCGACGATGGCAGGGGCACAATTTCAATCTGTTCTTTTCATAAATACGCAAATTTGTCCATCGAGGCAGATGCAAATATTTCGCCAAGACACTTCCATTTAGCCATGCCATCCATTCTTTCCAGCCACATAAAAATGCCAGCATAGCCAAAGTGCAGAGAAAAATCACTGAAACTGTCGCCCGGCGCGGCAAGGATACAACATCATCATCATCATCATCATTATCATTATCATCCGCAAGGATAACAGGCGATGCTGCGTTTGTGCGATGGACTGCGTATTTCTAGCCAACTTACAGGAACCGCGGCGCCAAAAACTACTAAAAATAAAGTTTGCATTTTGTCTATTTGTTTCCTGTCGCCTTGTCCCAGTCCCGTGGCCCGTGTCCCCATCCTTTGGCGACATTTTCCCTTCCCGCCAGCAACATAAACACCCAAGTTGCCATAAAGACAGGTTGATATCCATATGTATATGTATGTTTGAAGTTTCTTGCAGCTGGCGCAGAACCGAAAACAATACTATTATATGTAGGGGGAGCAGAAAGCTTAGGAATCTTTTCGGAGATTTTAATTTATTGTTAGTTTTTTAAGAGTAGTCACAAACTAATCTTAGACTTTTTTAGAGTCCATATGTCCATATATGAATTTATATAAATGATGTTAATAATAAAAAAATATTTTATTTTAAAAACAAAATAAACAAAAATAGAACTAAAAGTGCTGACCAAAGTTGGGATCGAACCGCAACCACCAGCGCTCTAGAAAGACTCATTAGACAGCTAGACTACAGACTTGCCTTCATATATTTGTTGTAGACGTTTCTGACTGACATAGTTTAATAGCTATGAAACTCAGCCCGACCAGCAGATGGCGTATCGTATCGGCTGCAAGTTCATACAATGCTCGCTAGATGTCGCCGATATGTTTTTAGTACAAAATAGAATAACGCCATCATCATTAGCGGCCAAATATGGAACTTATTAAAACGAAATTATGTAGCATACTTTTAAGCTATTTATATAAAGAAAAGACTTTTTATGATCAAAAATAAATTACAATAAACAATTGGGTAAACATTTTCTTGCTCCTGAACAATAACGTATCCCTTAAAGAGATAAGCAGATTTTCGGCAATCCCTTAAGCCACACGCTCTGCAGAAGGTACGATAAGTTTTACCAGCGAAACTTGGCAATCCTTTGCGGATGCAATTTAGAATTAATTATGGGCCGCTTACTTGCCACTTGCCACTTGGGCGGCAACTTTTTGGGGGCGAGCGGAGAACGGCCGACGCAGCCGCAACTTCGGACCAGCTTGTGCTGAGGTTACAAATTCTCATATGTCGCCACACAAACACACACAGGACGAAATGTGATGGACAGAAGGACATTTGGGGGCGAGGAGGTTCGGGGGATTGGGAGCAGTTGACACAAGAGCATTTAACGCTTCAGCACGTTTTCAATTCAATTTCACATCTTGAAGGCTGCGCCAAGGAAGCCGAGGCGTTGGAGCGTGCGAAAACTTAAGCAGACGCACCGAGCATGACAAACGAGGCTAAGGACAATGCCGCCAGGATAATGATAATGAAAGCGAATCATGGGCGCTGCAAGACGGCGGGCGTGGCCGGATAAAAAACGGAAGCTAGTGCTTCTTAATGAAGATGCCTGCAGTGGCAGCCTTGCAATAAATCAACAAATTACGCGGCAAGGGCTGCCCAGGGCTTTGTATCTCGCAGATACCGAGATACTTGGCCATATTTGTGCGCAGAAACAATAAGTGAACCGCTTAAAAATGCATAAATCAAGGCCCAAAACGCAGCCAAGGGAACTGAAACAAAAGCGAAGCGAGAAGCAACTGTCAAAATGATAATCGCCAACAACTGTTGAGGCTGTCTTGGCCGTATGACAAATGTTGTCGACTCGAAAAGGGGGTGTATGTGTTATCCAAAACACCACCCACCACGCACTGGCCGAAATCAATGTTTGAAAAACACATTTTACTTATTAGTTCGCTTTGTTTGCGGGGGACAGGCTCACTCAAAATAGCGCATCATAATGGGACAGAGCAGAACTGAACGATTTCGATTCCGATCCATCCATGTCGGTCATAATCGTAAAAACAAATGCAAAACGCAAAAGCCAAATTCCTGACAGCACATTCCCCCAATTGTCAACCCCTTAATCCACTTGTTTTCCCAAACCCATAATCCTCTCTTTGACGGCTGCCCATTATCATAATCTTATTGTTGTTGGTGGTGGTGGAGATTCCAGCTGGCCCAGTTGACCATTTGCTGAAACACTTTTCGACATCTTGTTGAGTATTTTGCTATGGGATGCAATCTCAAAATCGGATTATCAGCGGTCATGAAAACAGTCTTGGCAATTAATCATTGCTTAAGTAAACATAAATACTAAATATGATTAGTATGGCAACAGTGAGGAAATAATTGATTGGTAGATGAAATAAATTCACTTATGAACAAAACTTTTAGTACATTTTTCATATCTTAGTGAAATATCGATATAACATGTTAGTTGATAATGGTGAGACCCTACTTGAAGCTTTAAATTCGAGATCCTACGCCTATCACTTTCGTTTTTATGGTATTGCGTAAGCATCAAAGAACTTAGATGCAAAGAAAGATATAGAAATTATAAGCCTCCATTTTAATTCTTAACGTAATATACAAAATGGGTGAATTGCAAGCGGGAAAATCGCCCTTTAAGACAAGAAACACCTATGATGAAAACTTAAAGATCTGGAGTGGTGGCGAAAAGCGCAGTTTATTCTCCCCAGATTTGTCCATCGGAGAGATTATCTTTCAACAAATGGAGCGCAATCCTATGCTCACTGCCCAGGTATTTAACAAATTTGCCACAAGCAATATTTATATTCATCGAAACAAAACCTTTAGATTTCAGTTACAGAAGACACTGAGCTGACCTGGAAAGATATTCATACAAATGCGATGAAGGTGGCAAGTTATATGCGTAAACTGGGCCTGGAACAAGGTGACTTTGTGGGAGTCATTGGTAGGTTGACCACCCACTTGACTGCTCTGGCCTATGCATGTTTCTTTAATGGAACTCCTTATCATGCTCTACACACCGAATACGAACAATCTGCCATCGAGAGACTGTTCGGAATAACCAAGCCACGCTTAATCTTCTGTGATGGAGATGAGTTTGAGAAAGTTCAAGCAGCCACCAAAGGCCTTCAGGCACAAATAGTAACCATGCGTAATCACCCGGTAGGAACACTGAGAATCCAGGATATTTTAACCACTCCCGTGGAGACGAACTTCCGGCCAGTGCGTCTGAAAGACGGCACTGATCAACTACTGGCCATTCTTAGCTCTTCGGGAACCTCCGGCCTTCCAAAGGCAGTCACCATTAGCAATAGTCACCAGATTATTGGGAGTTTTCTGTAAATATTACTACCTTAATTTTATACACCCATCTAATTTATTCTTTTCAGACCCGTGGATAGCTCGATTATTCAGTATAACCCAAACACCTTAGATTGGGCATCAGGCATCACGATGACCATCAATGCAGCCGTGTTTAGCTTGACTAGTATAATAGAAGACTGTGACTTTGATCCTGCCAATTTTTGTGGCCTAATTGAGAAGTACAAAATATCGATGGTGTTCGTAAGTTCCTCGCAATTGGCGATGCTGTCCAATTGCCCGGAATTCTATGCGGCGGACCTATCATCCGTGAAGTATTTCTTTTACGGCGGATCAAACTGCTCACTGGAAGCCCAGAACAAAATTCGCAGCCGTCTAAGCAACGATTGTGTAAATTTCAGTTATACACTAACCGAGTTGAACAGCACCGGATGCCTAAACTTCAACTTCGATGAGAAACCCAATTCAGTGGGTCGTCCTGTTAGAGGTATTCAAATTAAGATAGTCAACGAGCTGGGGGAAGCACAGGGACCCAATGTCGTGGGCGAGATATGCTTTAATAATGGTCAAAAGTGGTCTGGTTACTACAAGAATGCGGAAGAAACGAAGAAGATGCAGGACTCGGGGAACTGGTTTCACACCGGAGACCTGGGCTACATGGACGAGGATGGATATCTGTTCATAATAGATCGCTTGAAGGATATGCTCAAGTATCAGACCATTATGTATTACCCCAGCGAGATTGAAAGTGTCATCGCCGAAATGCCAAATGTTGTGGAGGCTTGTGTCTTTGGCATTTGGGATCCAGTTAATGGAGATAAGGCAGCCGCTTCAGTGGTCAAGAAACCAGGAACCCAACTGGAGGCCCAGGATGTGGTGGAGTATGTAAGGAAGCGTATACCTGCCAAATTTAAGCAGTTGAATGGAGGAGCTTTAATTGTGGATCACATTATTCAGAGTGGCAATAGAAAACCAAACAGAGCGTCCACAAAAGCAGAGTTTTTAAGAATTATGGACAAAAATTAGTTTTTAATATTTAATTATTGTAATGTTTATGCTGTTGCATTTGTATTTGTATTGTATTTGTATTTGTATTTGAATTTGTTGTATTTATCGTAAGCTTTTTTAGAGGTTCGCCATATAACGCATTTTTTCTTATTCGCTGAGTAAAATAATACCGAAATATATCGATTACAAAATGGTTAATACAGCTGATCTGCCGTTAGTATGTTATAAAATAGCATAGTTGATACGAGGGGTTATAATCGTATAATTTACTTAATAACTACTGATCTATTCAGGATTTATTTTATAATGAGTGAAATGGAAGTAAAGCAAAAGCTGTTGAACGCGACGTGCACTTATGATGATAAACTCAAGATCTGGAGTGGTCGTAAAGCACAGAGTTTATTCTCGCCAGATTTGTCCATCGGAGAGATTGTCTTTGGGGAAATGGTAAACCATCCGAAGCTCATTGCCCAGGTAGGTTTCCCTTCTCTCGATATCAGAGAAATTTATGCATTTGCTATGAATCCTCAGATCTCGATCACGGAGGACACCGTACTGACCCGTGAAGAACTTCATATGAATGCGATGCGAGTGGCAAGTTATATGAGGAATATGGGCTTGGGGCAAACTGATATAGTGGGGGTCATGGGCAGACACACGACTCACTTATCAGCTGTGGCATATGCATGTTTCTTCAACGGAACCCCCTTCCACGCCCTTCACAATGCCTACGAAGAGGCATGCATCGCCAAACTTTTTGGACTCACGAAACCCCGTTTGATTTTCTGCGATGGTGATGAGTATGAAAAGGTTAAGTCGGCCACCAAGGACCTCCAGGTAACGATAGTCACCATGCGAAATCATCCGAGGGGATCAGTGAGGATCCAGGATGTTCTGACCACTCCAGTGATGCAGAACTTTCAACCAGTTCGTCTCAAAGATGGCATCGATCACACTCTGGCCATTCTCAGTTCTTCCGGCACCTCCGGCTTTCCAAAGGCAGTTACCATCAGCAATAGTCACAAGATCATTGTGGACTACATGTAAATATAGTTAAATACTTTTATTACATTTTCTTAAACAACTACACTTCAGGGCAATTAATAACTCCACTATTCAGTATACGTCGAGCACCCTGGACTGGTTCTCGGGTCTTTTGATGGCCATCATCTCTGGTGTGTTCAGTACCACTAGTATTATTGCGGACTGTGACTTTAATCCTGGGCTATTATGTCGAGCCATTGGAAAGTATAAGATATCGATGGTGCTTTTAAGTAGCTCCTACCTAGCCATGTTTGCCAACAGCCCAGAGTTCCAATCGGCTGACCTATCTTCATTAAAATACGTGTTTTTTGGAGGATCAAGCTGTTCTCTGGAAGTTCAGCGTAAAGTTCGCAGCCATCTTAGCCACGATTGCCTAAATTTTTGCTACGGCCTAACTGAGCTCAACAGTGCGGGCAGCGTTAACGTAAATTTCGATGAGAAACCCAATTCAGTGGGACGTCCGATTAGGGGCATACAAATTAAGATATTAGACGAGCAGGGTGAAGCTCAAGGACCCAATGTCGTGGGAGAGATATGCTTCAACAATGGTCAAAAATGGTTGGGTTACTACCAAAATCCCGATGAAACCAGGAAAATTCAAGACTCTGAGAACTGGATTCACACAGGGGACCTGGGCTATGTGGATGAGGATGGATATCTATTTGTTATCGATCGCCTAAAGGATATGCTGAAGTATCAGAACATAATGTATTATCCCAGTGAGATTGAGAATGTCATCGCCGAAATGCCGAATGTGATCGAGGCTTGTGTGTTTGGCATTTGGGATCCAGTAAATGGAGATGAGGCAGCAGCATCGGTGGTCAAGAAACCGGGTACCCAACTGGAAGCCCAGGATGTGGTGGACTTCGTACGGAAGCGCATAACTGCTAAGTTTAAGCAGCTAAACGGTGGAGCTTTAATTGTAGATCAAATTGTGGGATGTGGTAACAGAAAAACCAACAGATCGGCTGTGAAAGAACACTTTATAAATAATTATAACCATAACTAGTAGTATCAACTGTTTTCGGCCATATATTTATAAGAATAGGAATGTGAAGTAAGCATGCACAATAAAATCTAAGCTAGTACCTCCTCTACTCATTTGTTCATTAGATCTTCACCAGAAATTAAACTCTTCTCTTGCCCTTACTTACCCCTACTTACTTGCAACCAACCCCATGTGGGAAAACTGTGGTCTATTAAAATATGCGCATATGTAATCAGTAACCACTAAGCAGACAGCAATGGTCCGCTACCAAAAACGAATCAACCACTTAGCACTCAATTGAAAATTGAAAAGTGTGACCCAGTTTAAAAGGACTTTTAAAAGAAGATTTGGCGAAACGCTTAACGTAATTGCCAATGCCCATTTGCAGCGTCAACATTTCGACATATGAGGAATGTTCGAATGCTTTTATAGGACCCAAGCACATATGGGAGAATCCTTCGTAATGGATGCCATAATTCCGCGCTAATGTTGCAAAAATCTGCAAAGCTGGATGAGTTGCAACAACAACAATGACAACAACAACAGCATCGGCTCGAACAGCGACAACAATGGGAACTAAGCTCATAAATTACCATGACAATGGAATTATGCTCTAATCCACCCCGAAAAGTTATTGAACTCTCCGACTGAAACTGAAGCCACAAGCGTAAATCTTGCCTGCCTGTCATAAATTTCGCTGTTTTCGCATTCGATTTTGGTTTTTCGATGCGATTGGAATTGGAATAGGAATATTATTTATACGCATGAAGCAATCGCTGAAAATGAAATCGCAATTTTAATTCAATTAGCCGCAGCGGAAATATCGCGAATGGATACCATTCTTATTCCTCTTACTTCTTTCCACAATTACTTCTCGTTTAAGGCAGACTTCAAAAGTAAATGTAGAGTAAATTTATTCCGCATGATTAATTCAAGATTCGATTTTGAAAATCAACAGCAAATTGAAGGTAGGTATTTGGTTGGGTACGGGCCAAATACAATAATAAAAAAAAAGCTGAGCAAAGTAAAATATTTGTTCAAAGTGTTTGAACTAGAAGCGCAGGCAAGCGAAATCAAAGAAACGAAGTCATTACATATGATAATGCAGTCGAATTGGCGGCAGGGAAAACTAATGTTATGAAAATTCGATGAGCACAAAAATTATAGATGGAAAGGAAGAAAAGCATTGAGGAGGCCTACAAAAATTCAGTCAGTAACTTAAAGAAATTGAAAAAAGCATATACTATGGCTATTCTAGACTTAACATCTATTGTTAATAAGTTAAAACCAGTTTCCTAGCTTGCAGAGACAATTATAAATATACATATATGGGTGTTAGTCTAAGTTTATCTATGATCTGTTTAGACTCAGTCGTAAAACACCATACTTAAAATTCTTTTGAACTATATTTATCCACTTAACCTATGTACATATATATATTTAAGGTTTCAAGCTAGCTGATCTAAATGAAGATCTTTCAAAGATTCCTATCATATTAATGGCATTCCAACTCGTCGCAGATTCAAATGCATGGCATAGATCAATCTAAAGCAAAGTCAATTGGGAATTTAGCGGCAACCGCAACTGATCGAAGCACGGCTGGATGGGTATCTAAGCCCAAAGGGACCAGCATATGCTGATGCCACATTAGATCGACAACTCACTTGTCAGTCTGTCGGGCTGTGCGGCACCAGCCGGCGGCGATGGTTATCGCCCAACTATGGACCAGTTCCAATCAGAGAGTCAAAGAGCGAAGGACACTCGGGGGAACTGGAAACCGGGAAACCTCGTAAATCGCAACTTGGGAACTCGAGAATCCCGCGGCGCAGCGCATTTCTACGCGCATATGTCAGCATTTTTATCAAATTGGAAACGAAAAATGCTGCACTAACAGCATTTTGTGGTTTTCAGCATAATTAAAGGCAGACGGAGAACCCCCCGGACAAACGCCCCGGACAGATCGTAAACGTCGAAAAACGTAAGGTGTCGTCCGGACGGGGTTGCGAATGTGCGGGATTTCGAGAGGAAGGAGTGGTTGCGATTGGGAGTGCACCGTTCGGCGAGTTAACAAAGCCATAAATGGACCATAAACTAAACACTTTTTAAACGACGAACGGGGGCTGGGACTTCGAAGGACCTCGGAGAGTCCTTGTTACCATTGTCGAAATCGCACAGATGTTTGCTCAGCGCGAGTGTGATTTCATTGCTGCCCAGCGCATAACTAGCGACCCTTCAATTAAAGGGTAGTTTTCATCGTTTTCGAACCGCTCACAGTGGTTCTTCCGGCAATTGGAACTGTGCCGCACCAGAACCACCGAGCACTCTGCATTCCGAGCTGATTAGATCTGATTTAGCAACCCGATTCCGCCCTGTCACTTGGACAGACAGACAGAGAAACAGGTTCAGTTTGCTGGGCAGGGTCACAATTTATGGCACCAGAAAACGTATTGAGCAACTTTAAATGCGGGTCATCCCATCCAGTTGTATGTGGATGAGGGTTACCTCGTACTCCGTACTCCATACTCCGAGATGGTGGCAACTGGTGGTAATGACGGTGTTCGCCGGTGGTGACTTGGTGGTCGCTTCATTTGTGCAACTTCGCTGAGCATACGCTGCACATCCGACCCAAGCCGTAGAATCTGCCAAATGTTGCATGTTTTTCTTATGAATATGTTATACAAGTGGTACTGGAATTTTAAGGACCGAAGATGAAATTCCCCTTAAGAGTTATTAAAATAGAATGGGAACAAAATATGAAACCATACAATATTTACATAAATATTTAAGAAATCCAAATAAGAATAAAAATATGCATTTTATTTCTTGGCTACCTTGACTTTCTTAAGCTTCTACATGTTTACAAAAATATGTTTCACAAAAAGTAAATAAAACAAAAAACATATAAAATTTTAAAACTTATATATAATTATAATATAGTGACATAAAGTTCTCGAATATACCCTGTAAAGTTCGAGAGTCTAAAGTGGGTGTTCCTGTTCCGGCTTGCTGACGACTCTTCTGGTCCACTTGAAGAGCTCTTGACATTATGGCTATCCAGCAACCACGTGCAACACTTGGCAACTGTTGCGAGTTCCGTTTGTGTCCTACGAGTTCGAATTGTGAGTTTCAGCTGCGGAAAATATTGCCACATCGGGGCACATAAATATTTATGCCGCATTCGATTGAAAGCTTCTCAAGCGTAAGCATTTTAGATAAAGTCCCAGGCAACCATAATCCACCCATTCAGGTGCATTTGTGGCATCGTTCGCGTTTTGCATATGACAGCAGAAAATGTTTTTGTGGCTTGATTTGATTGCAGGCGAATGTGCGTCTCGAACTGATTGGACCAACTCGACGCACAGCAAACAGGGCTGGAATCGGAATCGGAATAGACATCGTCATCAGCCGATTTGTTAACCAAAACAAGGGCTCTAATCCGACTAAGACTAAACTGGGAGCAACCACAAGATCCACCACCACCACCACTGACCCTCGGGCCTTGTTAGAACGAAGAGTGCGACCCTCGTTCGCGCATTTTTAATCCGTTTAAATGAATGACAGTCTAATTGGAGGATTTGGCAAACTGGAGGACGAGCCAGGGCCAGAAGGCACCTTAATAGTGACAAAGTCCTTGCCATATGCTTCGAAAAAACCACATGTTATTCACGGTATTTAAACAAACAGCAACAGGGGCTGTCGAAGCTGACAACTACCCTCCAAAATACTCCAGTTCCAGCCCTCCAAGGAACAAATTCCTCCAACCCTCATACAATTAGGTTCTCGTCCTGCTCACATGAAATCCAATTCGAATTTTTATTTAATGCGCGAAAAGCACTTGATTGGATCCGGAACAGGACTCGAGTTTTAGTTTACTCCGTACTCTGGGGACACTGCGAGTCCTGAGGGTTGGCAAGTGCAGGATTCTTGCAGGATGCAATCTGTATGGTAAAACTCGATGGAAACTTCCACTGCGCCAGCACAACATAATGCACTGAACAAAAAGCTTTAAAGATTATGATAAAACTTATCGCATATCAAATCTTCAAACCCGTTTATATGATACCCGATGCTATCTGTTTAACACTATGAAATAATATCTGAATATAATTTGAATATGTTATAAAACACAATTAAAGGTACAGACGTAATTTGCTAAACAACCCTCATGGTTACAAATTACAATATTATGTGTTTCTTTTTGTTGGGAATTGGAAGTTAACCTGCAGAAGTTCAACCATTTTACTTTTCTGTGCACTCAGTGCGCTTAGATCTCCAGGCAGCAAGAAGCTGTTTCCTCCAGGATTTCCACACAAAACACAAAGATTACGGGAGACAGGCAGCACATTAACATCAAGCGAGGCCACAATCTCCACGGAAAAGGTGTCTGCTGTCTCCGGAATAAACGTAGCCAGTTTTGCGCTAAACTTGAAGCAATTAGCATTTACATTTTGCTATCTTACCAGGGATAATTGAAACCCGGCGAGGATGCCATGGCCGGGCATAAGGAGCACGTAGCTGTGTCTAAACTTGAGTCGAGAGATTGCCATCTTAGTTTTTAATTTGCTTCCTGGGAGATTTCCTCGCTTTTGCTCGCATTTCCTCCGGTCTCGACTTAATCACACAAAGGCAATTTCACGCCTTTTTGCGCTTTGTCTCGGCCTGACAACGGGGGAATCACTTTGTCACTTGGCAGTTTGATGTATCGACAGGCGCTAAACCAAACAACCAACCCACCTAAAGTTCCATCCCCTGGCTCAGTGACAAGCCAAAATCTTCTAGTTAGCAATAGAGCGAGATCAGCAGGGGTAGATAAGCCTTTGGGTTTAGTGGAAATTTTGTGCTCGATTTGTATATCGGAGATTTTCATTAGTTTCCGCAGAAAATATTTACTCCAATGGACTGAAAATGTGTTCGGGATTTTCACTTGACTTCAATTGTGCACACGTGTCACATATGTGAGAGAGTCCAATTGAAATGGGGGTAATTTCTGGTGAGATGTGACAATACGTAATATATTGAGGAAATTGGTCTGATGTAAGATAAGATATCTGGTCACAATAGGATATAGATTAACTTACTCAGACTGCATCATTTAATAGGCTATGGTAAGCCAATTAATTCTTATATATTTTAAAATGATTTTCCATCAACTTTAAGCATTAGCTGCATCACACATTTGAACATCCAATTTTATTTATCAATTTAATATCCCATCAGGATTGTTCGATCGGCAATTAATTAAATACAAACTAAACAATATTTTTAATGAAATGGCCATGTTGGAAGGCAATCATGTGTTTAATATTAATTTCGTCGACAGCCAACATGGCGGCCATGCGAATTATAGGCTACAGCTCACAGATACTCAATCGCACCCATACACACACACGCACGCACACTCGGCTGGTGGCTATAAATATTAATTAAAAATGCAACTCATATGGCAAGTGGAACAATTAGCACCTGAAAATATGCAAACATTAAATTGCCGCTGCTGCAGCCACATGGCTTGCAAACAAAAAGTGCAACAAAAGAGTCGAAAATTTAAATAAAATATACATACACCCCATAGCTGCAAGCCTTGTTCACGACTGACCATAACAGACACATATTTTGTCCTGGCAATGGCCACATCCTCGCATCCGGTCTGCCAGGACCTAGGGTCTAGCCGGACAAAAAAGGGAAATAAACGGGGATCAGAACGAGACGGAAAACGAACGGAAGGCATTGCACAATTTGCTATTGTTGCATGTGCATATTTACTGGGCATTTGCCACTTTTTCCACATAGCGCCAACTTAACTGACAAATAAATATTTCGGTACGTTGAAAGATTTCGACGCTCAACAGTCGCCTACAAAACGGGGGAACCCCAATTCGTGAGCATGTATGTGTGGTTGTGTTTGGCAATATGTAAAAGCTACGCGCAGCATATACTCAAAATCCAAGCCAACAGCAACAAACGCAACAAATACAGCAGCACAGAACATGGCCACATATTCACACAATCTCGCTGGCGCTGCTAAAAAATCGACAAAAACAACCTGTTCGGAAACACTTGCAACAAGGACATCACCGCCGACAGAGACGGGCATAGAGCCAGACAGAGAGGGCAGGTCCTGCCATATTTTCGGGGTGGGTGTGAGAGGCAAAGCGTAAGAGAGAGAGCACCAGCGAGAGAGAGCGGTCAGGATCAAGCACCGCCTCCTTTCGGAAAGAGATGAGTGCACAGTGGGCGAAACTGGGAAATTTTTTGGAAAATTCATGCAGATAAATAAAATGTTTCGGCAAAAAATTAAATTGAAACTAGGCAAAAAATGGAAAATATTTTAAAAACTTCACTTGATGAACTTTAAGTGCTTAAGTAAATTGATTGATAGCAACTACTTTAAGATTTTCAACTCTTTTGAATAAACAAGAGTAACTTTTCATTTAGATGTCCCTTGTTTTAAGCTTAATAAATTAGGTTTTTGAAATAAAATAAAAACCCAACATTAAGGGACATGAATGTGAAGCCCATAGTACCAATGCATCACATACAGCACAACAAGGTTTTCGAGCAAGCCAACCTGTCCGTGGATGCCAGCCAACCAGGAGTCGTCCTGGCCAGGACTCGCACAATAAAACCACAGAATATGTTCGCCAACTGGCAAAGCAGATGGAACGCTGGAGAGACGGAGAGTGGGCCAGAGAAAGAGAGGGAAGACCGCTGGAAAAAGAGAGGACAAGCGGGAGTGAAAGAGCAAGAACAGGAACATAAGGGTGGTGCTCTCTGCAGGACCTGAATCTGAACAGACTCCGAGCAGAATCAGGACAGATGGGCCAAGTGCCGCGAGTGCGGAGAGTTGCTTTTTCCCAATTGAATGGGACAATATGAGAATACGAGAATTCCAACTGGACGCGGTGGTTGTGGCAGCGGGTACTTAAAGAGGAACAGATTGCGGGCGGCCAGCAGTCGAAACTGGAATTTCGAATCGCAAGGAACTACATAGAACCAAAGACACAAAGTCCCCACCAGAGCCAAGTGAAAGTCGAAAAGTGTATTGAAGTGAAAATGAATCTGCTCATGGATAGCATGCCGTCGCACGCGAATCCTGGCCAGCGTCGCACCACGCCGCCTCAGCACGCCGAGCTTAGGATCTCTACATCACCGCAACAGTCGCCGCAGCAGAATCAAACCACTAATCACAATAACAACAATGAGACACCCACATCGCCAGCCGGTGGAAAGACCACTCTTAAACGCGCCTTTGATGTGGCCTTCCTCATGATGCCCGATGAGCGGATCAAGCAAAAGCAGGCCGAGAAGCAGGCTCGCCTCCAGGAGGCACTGCACCATCATCACCACCAACAGCAGCAACAGCAGCAGCAGATGAGCCACTATCCCACAGATTTGTCTCCCCGAGGAGCCTCTTCGCAGCCACCTTCGCCGGCGGCACTGGAGTACATCAGTCTGTTGGAGGCACGCCAGCGGTATCCACAGATCAGCATCCGTTCGCCGCGGGTTTATGATGATCCCAGTGTGGTCATACCCCTGGTGGATTCTCCCGAGGCTCCGTCAACTTCTTCACCACCACCGCCCATGCGCAGCGCTTTTACCAAGGTGGCCTCCTCGTCGCTGTCCACTTCATCATCCTCACCATCGACAACTTCACGTTTGGAGTCACCGGTGGATGTGGGAGCTCCACCATTGAGTCCCGATCAGCTGAGCTGTCACTCGATAAGTCCACCATTGGTTACACCTCCACCGAGAACCAATAGCGGTGGCCAAAATCCCAATCCCCTGCCAGCAAATCCCATTGTGTACCACAATTTCCGACCGGAGTATCAGTTCAACGGAGCCTTCCAGGCGGTAAATCCCATGCAGGCTCTGCAAGCACAGCAGCGCCTCAAGCAGCAGTTGTTGTACACGCGTCCACCGGGACCGGGAAATCCCAATGGTGGAGGACCTTCTATGCAGGCAAACTCACCACCGGGTCCACCGTCGGAGTTCCTGCATGCCTATCCCGGATTTGCTCCGCCACCACATCCATTTGCGGTATCCCAACCTCTCCAGAATCCCGCAGCAGCAGCCATTCTCTCCACGTTGATTCCACCCACATTGGCATCCACTTTTACTCTGACCGCTCAGAATGTGTGCGCCAAGTGCAACATAAGTTTCCGGATGACCAGTGATCTGGTGTATCACATGCGATCCCATCACAAAAGCGAGGTGGCCTGCGATCCGAATCGACGCAAGCGGGAGGAGAAACTCCGATGTCCCGTCTGCCAGGAGACTTTCAGGGAGCGACACCATCTAACGCGACACATGACCGCCCACCAGGACAAGGCCAGTGATCACCAGCCGCAGTTGGAGGACTCATCCTCCTCTGCCGGTGACAACGAGATAATCAATGTGGTCGGCGGCACACCGCCAGGTCGCCGAATGGGTGGCATGCCCAAATGATCAAAGCATTTCTTCGGATATTTTTAAGTCATCAAGTCAACTCCCAAAAAACAAAACCCGTTGGTTTAGCCCATAATGCCCATTTTCGATTGTGATATTAACTTTAATTTCCCCCACGCTCCGATTTAATTTCCCCTTAGCTTTAAATGTAGTGCAATTTGTATCTTAAACATGTAACTGGATCTCCCTGTATCTCAATTAATTATCTTTCATATCGAAGGACACGAAAGGATCTTCAGTTTCATCATTGTAAGATATTACGGTTAAGTTGCAAATATGCTTATATTAGCATTCAATGTGTGGCTGAATGTTTCAATAAAAATCTAATTGTTATGCCAATTCAATAATCATGACGTATTATTAATTAAATTTTGGGTTAAGGGGATCTGGGTTGTTGAGCTCAAGAGTGGTTATTGCGATTCTCTTTAGTTTTGAAGTATTTTAAAATCATGTTATGAAAATGAATCAAGTTTTAATTAAGCAAACGAGGGGTATAAACTTAAGAATTATTGCAATCAATATTTTTAAAAAGCTTAAACAAAATCCAACGAGTTGTCTATTCTTTCGAAGGAATATCTTTTTGTGAGCTTATATTAAGAAATCCCAAAAGACTACCGGGCTTAAAATTAAATTAATTTTTGAAAAAAGAATCCCAGGGTTTTTAGAAAGAGAAGATATCTTGATTTGGCAGCATATGGAGTTCTTTGAATTCCTGGCCGGACAACCCATTATTTCGATTGTGAGGTAGAGCGAAAACATAGGGTCCCAGGACCAGAAAAAGCACCAGATTTTCGCGGGTACCAAAAGTAACATACGCCATGTTAGTAGAGCGAAGAATATGTTCAACTTGTTAGTGCAGTGAGGCAGTGAATCCTGTAGTTGCGATTCAGTAGGATTCATTTTGGCCGCATGCAGCAATTAGATGCGGCCACAAAAACTGCGACGCCGACGCTAATGAGCTGGGAACCGAAATGGTAACAAGATGAAAGGATACTTCGGGGTTGTCCTGCGCCCAAAAGGCAGTCGTTCGTTCAGACGGCGCGACGAATACGACGAGCTTCCAGGATAACCCATCATCGCGGAGTACTAGTGCAGTTTTTGGCAAAAATGTAATTCGAATTTCAATATTTCCACACTTGCCAACCCTCCGGAATTCAGTTCCCATGAGCCTCGAATTTGTAGCGTAGCAAATTCCTACAAAGCGCAACGAATTCCTCGGGTGGTGGCTGCTCCCCCAGCGATTTTCTTGGCTCGTTGCTGCACTCAAATGAGCCACATCGAATTGCGTTGATTTAGCGTGGCCAAATCCTGTTAGCCCCGTGCCACAGAAGCCAAGCAGCCAGCCAGGATTCACACAGGACGTCTTCCTGCCTTATCGACTGATGTATCAATTGATGGCATCGCTAAACGGCAAACGCTCTGCTCCGATCCGCTCTGCTCATTGTTCCCATGATGGGATTAGCATTATATGGCTTTGTGTTCGCTGCTTGGCACTTGATAAAGACATTTTCCTAGCTTCTTTCACATGGCTAGAGTGGGGGATGGAAAACAATTGCTGGGAAAGTTAATGTAAGCAAATTGGTGTGGAGCATTAGGGTGAAGAGATAAAAGGACTTGGGGTACAAGGTGGTAAGCCTAAACAGCACTGTAAGGAGCAACGCTTAAGATTAAAGCTTATAATCAATAATATAGATATGGAAGTAATATGGATCATTTCTCATTTAAGTTTCTAATACCTATGGAAATAATTTTCATGATACCAAGATTATTGTGTTGATTTTCGCAGACATCTATGAACCCAACTGACTAGCTCAGCTCTTTTTCGCAAAACCCCGGCAGAGGAAAAAAAGTTGAAGACAATTCAAGTTTTATTTTACCGCCCATTCCTAGATATCCCGTTTATAGTCACTCGTCTTGATTTATTTCCTGCATTTCCCCAATGAGCAACTCAAGCTTCCTTTAAAAAACAATTACAACTTCCGACGCCCTCGAAAACAAACAAGCGCCACCCATATGAACTTCCATTGCCGTAAAGCGAACACATCGTCAAAATCACATTTCCCCATTTCATTTACCCGAGGAGGCCACCACATCCAGGATGGCAAGACAGACAGTTCCATGGCAGCCACTCACTCAAAACGACGCCGAGGGCAACCGCAGATTCGCCAGAACGAAGGCAACTCCATAATAAGCCTCATCATCATCCTGGCTGGGTGCTACATAATAGCAGCCATAATCACATTTCATATTTATCACATTTTTACGCCCACAACGGCAGATCCGGGTGGATCCCATTGCGCAGCGACCTGCGCCGCTTTGTTTGCCTTGCCTAACCTCGCAATTTGACCGTAAATAAATTGCCTGCTCATTTCGGTTTCCCCCAACTTAGCCAACTCATCCAATCCCCTTGACTGAAAATCGTGTTCAAATACGTTTAAACACAATGCAAATACCGTCATAATAGCGGGAGCAAGAAAATCCGACAGCTGGATTGAGCCTGAACCGTGAGCCGTGGGCCTTGGCTCCGCCCCATCGTCAACCCCCCTTTAATGGCCCCCCGTGCGTATGAGTGATTTCTGCTCATCTGCGCTTAAAAGTATGCAAATGCCGTGCTGGAGCTGCCGGGATTGGGAACATCGCCGACGGGGCGTGTGGAGTGGGCGTGTCAGGAGATGACTTTTATTACATTGTTGGTACTGCGACTGGTGGCTGGGCAAAGTGTTTTTTAACTGCAGGCAATTTAATTTCCACTTGCTCCCGGTCGTTTTTAATTTCCACAGCACCCAGTGCAATCGATGGGGTTTGAGTGTTTGCCTTCTGATTAGCCCTGTGGTTTGGGCCACTTAATTCCCTGCCACACGGAGAAAAATTAAGGCAAGTTGGAGAGCATACGAGTTACAATGAACTAAACAAAAATTGTTCAAAACAATTGCAAGCTTTAATCGTTGAAAATAGAAATACTAATCTT
Organism: Drosophila mauritiana; assembly: GCF_004382145.1. NCBI lineage: Eukaryota > Metazoa > Arthropoda > Insecta > Diptera > Drosophilidae > Drosophila > Drosophila mauritiana. The sequence continues at coordinate 5,735,458 of NC_046669.1, forward strand.
GAGTTTAACATAAATTGCCACACAAATTGATAGAAAACTTGATCTGAACAATCGAAGGAATCTTAGCAGAAAGTTTGGATATATTCTCTGTGCACTGAACGCGGCACTATAAGAGCCCCTGAAAAACTGACAGCCAAGCCGCTTAAACTTTGAACTTTGTCATTTCAATTTTCGCCAAACGGATGCGCTTTGTTTCAGGCCACATCCACAGCCAGGGAACGGAGACTCAGACTGAAGAGCTGGAGAGCTTGCGAACAAGAATGAGCACGAGGATGAGGATGGGGATGAGGCTGGAACTCGGTGCGAGGACATCCATGAGCCGGCCGGAAACATTGAGCCTGACAATGCGACTTTCATTTGCCGAAACTGCGGAGGAGCTCAGCCATTGTTTTGGCCACGGACAGGACAGGACTGGCTGAAGGCTGAAGGCCTTTTGGCCAAGCCACTGCCGTTGCAGGAAGTTTTTCATGCGCCATGACACTTTTTGTGCGCTCTGCGGTGGCCATTTTGTGCCGTGGCAGGATACCTTTGTGCCAGGAGGATCCAGCTGCAGCTCCAGCTCCACCTCCTGGTCCATTGAAATTTTCGAATATTTTTGGATGCATGGAAGCTGTTTGCCATGGCCAAAAGACAGGCGGCGGCTTACCGCACATACATATATATCCAGGAGTTGGAGCTGGAGCTGGAGCTGGGCACATCCTTGCAATCCATGGCCGTGTCCTGGCCGTAATTTATGATGTGCGCTTCCCTTCGCTCGCTGGCAGTTGGCAGTTTTTAGTTTCGCTACTCGAGTTCTGCGGCTGTTTTCTGCTGTCATAACTTTGGGCCGCATAATTAATAGTTGTAAGCCGCAGCGCCTGACTTTTTAGTTGGACCGCTGCACAACTTTTATGGCAGCGGATCCTGCGAGTCCTGCGATTCCTGCGAGCGTTGTTTGCTCAATTAACTTAGCAGGTAGTTAATTTTCCGAAAAGCCGCAGGGCAACAGGAGATCCCCACTTGGTTGGTGGTTTTGGTTACTAGTTGTGGGTGCTAATTGATTTACGAGTGAATGTTTCTGCGGTCGCCATTTAAGCTGACTTTAAGTGTTGTTCTCCATCACTTTTACTTGGTAGTAACTCATCGGGATTCATTTTTGTGTAATTTTTTCATCGGTTTACTGAAGCATGAAAGGCATTCGAGATGCAGACAAGTTTAAGTGACTGGATATACGCATTTGTGATTTAACACTTGTTAGTTTCAATAAAATACACATTCGTTGCTCAGGGATGAAAATGTCACGAAAACCAACCCTATATATAGACATGGTTATAATAAAATATTATCTTAATGAATAGACATTTTGCTTATGTGTAAATTTATCTTAAATAGGAAATGTGATTCAATAGGTAGCACCACAAATGTTTATATTAGGAGCTGTATAAATATACATATCTATCTTTACATTTCCCATAACTTTCTGCGACACATTGAAATCCTGGCACCATAAATATTCAGCGAACGCCAAAAACCATTTAATTAAGTTAACTTTTATGGCTCGTAAATCAGAGAAACAACGTGGAAAACACATATTCAACATTCGCGACCACTCCACTCGCCTGCTCCATATTCATGTGAGTTGGAGCCCCGAAAAGAAGCAGAAAGAGGAACCCCTATACCATTTGTTTCCGTGGCAAGGTAGCAAAAACAAAAATTCTCGCCAAATAAAATAAATGGCATGGCCAACGCACGACGCTGACCAGGTTGTTTGCTCCCAGCTCTTAATGCACGATTTTAATTTGGAATATAACCCGGGAATGGAAATGGATGGGGCTGCATATGGGTGTACACATTATGAAATTATGAGCATTAAAATGAAGAATGGCCACTTATCTAAATTACACCATGTGTGGAATGGGCGATGGCTCCGTGGGGTTGCTTGTCATCGAGTCAAGTGACACACTGCCCGGGGATAAACGTTCCCAGCGATCTCTGGCCGGGTTAAGCGCCATGGCAGCCATATATCATCGCAAATATGCTGAGTATATGGAAATCCCGTCGCCAAGTGATAAATGAAGCACAAAACGGCAAAAATGGCAGCGATACAGGCGACCGGGGCACACATATGCCAGGTAAAAACGCGGGAATGGGAGCAAAAACCAGTGGGAGAAGCCAAGTAAGACACTTACATCCTTGGCCAAATCGCGGTCTTCTTCGCACTCGGAAAAAATCTGTGGCAAGCAGCAAATATGTCATTTGACATGCTAAATATTTTGCCTGCGACTTTAGCAACACAAGGTATGTTGGTAAAAATACAACAGCAAAACAACATCATGTAGATCGAGGGTGGGTTAAAATAGTGAAAGTTATGGTTCAGTTTTAAAAAACTTATTAAAACCTTTTTAATTTTGTTGAACTTATGGAGAATTTAATAATAAGAATATGGGATGGTTTTTGTTCAAGTTTAGCATGCAGCTTGATATAAAATATTTTTTAAGAAGAGAAATTTTCCTAACATCCTATAGACAAACTTTTCGCAGTTAATAGTTAAATTTTAAATAGCGCGTCGCAGTCGTAGATAAGAAACAGGTTCGCCAATAAATATTGACACCATTTTGTGTTTATAGAACTGTAATGGCAAGATCTATGGACGGAGGTGGAGTTGGCCAGATAACGGTGGCTATAATGTCTTTCCCCAGACAAAACACAAATTGAAACTTGAAAGTTGTGTTTTTCTATACTTTCGTAGGGCGGAAAAAGTGGGGAGAGCGGCAGTAAAAGAGTGTGGCATGCGTATCGTAAAAAATAAAATTATGCAAATTTTTATTATTTGATTATGCAAATGTTCGCGCTTGACGACCCTTGGCATAAGGACGACAATACAGACCCGTCTCCAGTTGTTAGCCCTTCACCACATCGCGGGCTTGGAACTTCCGCTGAAAGCATGGAAATGCGAAAAAAGCGCGACAGTTAGTTGGCCACTCCGCCCTTCTGACCCACTACTTGGAGTAAATTTGAATTTTTTTGCCCGCGATGCCACGAGAGGATCCCCAAATGGGTTGCAAAGCGGGGCAGGGGGCTGCGGTACGTATAGGAGCACGGAGGGGCGATGCTCTGTGGAGCATTGTCATATGTGGTTGGAAATTTTGAATCTGTTTGCGAGCTCTTCGAGCGTATCCGTTTCCTTCTGTCGCGTGCGTTTCCCATCCCAGCACGCTTTTCCTTTTCCCCCCTTTACTGGGCGCACTTGTCGTATGCGTATTTATATTTTCCCTTGTTATGCTTTATACGCAGTGTTGTCTCTTTCCCGCTTCTCGCGCGATTTGAATCTTTTAAGTGAAATATTGTTGAAATCATTTATGCTTGACTGGGCCACTTCTTTTGGGGGGCAGGAAGGCTGCTGTGCAGCCTTGGTTTTGGATTTCGGTGGAAGTACGTGGTCCCACCTCGAACTCCCTAATTGATACAGACGACTTTCGCGCGGAAAAGTCACGGAAAATGCGTTTAAATCTCGACACAGATAAAACACGCCAGGGAAAGCCAAAAAGTAGATAAGACTCGAGCGTAAAGTTTTACGAGTTCTGCCTTGTAATCAGTATGAATAATTACCAAAACGTGCTCATTGTTCTACGAAAAATTAAATGAAAAACCAAGAAATCAGTGAGTAGAAAGCAAGGGTAGCATTTACTAAAAATTAAAATTATTATATACAATGTTTTATAATGCAGGTTTAATTCCAAGGTAAATATAATGCCCTTTCCTTAAAATGTTATTTTTACAATCCCTTCAATTCAGATTGAAAGCTAAATTTCCTTCAAAAACATTCTAAAACTTTTTGTGAAAATCAAACCCTACTACTGTTAAATTTGTAAGCTGTCAAGCAAACAACTTGCACGAGTAAATCTCGTTTGTGGACAGAAAAAGTGAGAGCCAAGTTAAGAGGAAACCCATCAATCATCTGGACAACACAACATAAATCAAGCTGAGGCTCAAAGGAAGAGGTTTAGTTTGCCCGCCAGCCAACTATTGATAGGCAGCTCCACCAGCTTGATGGGCCATTCACCGATATGGGGCTTAAACGACACTTCCGGCATTGGCCATAACCGAAATCCACGAGCCCAAAACCAGCAAGCTCAATAATAATAAAACAAAATGCTTAGAGCGAATAAAGAAGAAGGACCAAGGACCAAGGAAGTCGCTTTTGTGGTGGCAGTCTGTTTATTTACGCCGCATTGTATGTAGAAACTTACATATGGGCGAGCCTGGAGGGCAGCGAGGAGTCCGTGGCGTCGTAGGAACGGGAGGATCCGCAGAGCAAGGGGCTTCCATACGACGGGGCACACATCACACATGTTGTTGCGAGTACACACGTATGTTGCCTGCAAGCGATAGCGTTGCCATTTTTTTTTGTATTTTGGCAACCGCTCCCTTTTCCACTTGTAATCTTGGCCAGCAATCGCAGCCGGCACATATGTGCAATCATGTGCAGGGCGCCCGTTCTCCGTGCTCCCCGGTCTCTTCTGCCCCCAATCAATTTACTGTCCCGCTCCAACAACGCTGTGGCGACTCCATTTTGCCATTTGCCATTGGCGCTTCGGCGAAACCCGCCCCCTGAACGCCAAGGCGCATGCTCCACTTTTATTTCCCGGGAAACTCTTTGCAGAGCTCGAATTTCGAAAGAGAGCATTAGAGTCGGCGGGAGTCCAGAGTCCCATTGTGGCCACATGGAGCATTCTCAAGCGCATCTGCTTAGTGTCAAATGGGAGCGCCAGCGGATGGCGGATGCTTTTTCAATCAACAAAAAGGAAAGATAAGATAGAGCTGCCAGTGCAAGCTGCACTTGTCAAACTCACATGTCCAGGAAATCCCAACAAGAAATCATGAGAGCGTTAAATTGAAACTTGGGATTTTACGCAGCTTAAGTTTTTTAGCAATTACAATAGAGATTCAGTGCGGCAACGCTGTCATCGAGGGGAGGGAAGGGGTTGAAAATAATAAACAAAACAGGCGTTAACACTTGTCATTCGGCCGACAGGAATATGTCACCTGTGCCGTCCCGGCACATCGCATCCCAGACCAAAAATCCCATCCGAAATTCAATCAGCGCACTGGACACACATATACCACCCTTGTCGATAAATCTCGGTGGTCCGTTCAAAAGAAAAAAAAAAAACAATCTCGCATAAATTCCTATTTATGGCCCGAACATTTGAACCTTTTTGTGCCAGCCTCCTCATCCCGCTTCCTCCACACAAAACACACAATCAAAAGTCGATTAGCATTCAGGGCAGGACGAGAAGTTCCCACACCAAATTCGGAGGAGCGTACAACAAGCTGCAAATAGGCAAGCGCAGGTAATCGCATTTCGAGTTCCAGCTACCCATTTTTCCAACCCCCTTCTCTCGTGGCGAAAAATCTGCTGAAGCACAATGAAAATATTTTGTCCTGTTCGCCAGGGGGAGGGAAATGGGCTTGGGCTACGGTGTGTGACAAGTACAAGCCACTTGTGCGTTGATGATAATATTCGAACCATTTTCGGGGGGGGGGCACTGGGAAGTGGAAAGTGGAGCCGGGCCAGAGATATCCCTGAAATCGGCTTATGTCGCCTGTGCCATTGTGCTGACACGGCTGCAGAATTGGGGCTTTTGTCTTACTGTCCAATGGCCACTGAGTCCTGTCGAGCGTAGGAGAGTCCTGCCCACTCAGGTGATTTATGCTGAGTTTTAATTTAAATGCAATCATTTTGAAATATGTAACCGAAAAATGTCAAAGAAAAAAAAGGGCTTAGATAGTGAAGTAAATATTAAAAAGTATAAATTCTAAATAAGTTGTTAAAGTAAATCCCAAGCAAAATTTGAAACAAAAAATCCATTTATCCATATATGATGAAAAATCTTGAAAAAATACTTTCAATACTATTCATAGAAGAGATATGATTTTCATTCATTTATATAACATATTCAGAGTTTAAGAACTCCCAATGACCAGTTTTTTAAAATCCAAGTCCTGCCAGGTGAGTGGCATTTGTTTGAGAAAAACATTATTAGAATCATTAGCAGCAGAGCTTAGCTTAAGCAAATTCAATTATGTCAAACATCACGGCGTTATCTAGATGCATTATTCTTGGCTAATGAGCCGCGCTTAGCCGCGGATCCTTATCCGGCGGCCAAGTGGCCAGGACAAAAGCCGCAGAGACGCAAGTGAAATCAATTAAAATTTATCACATGCCAGTTGCTTCATTAAGACACAAAGGGAGCAAGCAGCCGCGGTGTCCCCAAGGTGCAATTCGTTATCCAATCCGAGGACAATGGCGGTCAGGATGCGGCTGCCTTGTTATTTGTCCTGCCACCAACTTCCACCGGCAAACAGGCAGACAGTTGTTGTTATCGGCTTAAGGAAGACAATAAAACGGCGTCCCCGTTTGTCGCTTTAAATAATAAAAACATTTGATTTGCCAACTCTGGCACGTGGCCAGGACCACCGAAGTCAGTGGATTTATCCCCGGACTGGCTGAGAATGCACAAGCAAATCGCAGATAAAGCCAACGCGTAAATTAATGGTCGCCACGTGTCAGTTGCTACTCCGGTACCGAGTCGACTTGGATCAGATCGCTTGGGATTGAATTGAATGGCCGGACACGCTGGGTGGTCCAAGGCCTACTACTACTACACCATGTGTGGGAGCAGCTTATGGCCAGCAAATTATCGCCTCCCTGGGATGGCGAGTGGTGACCCCCAGTGTTTGCTCTGCGGCTGATAATTGAGGCGTAAATGTCGGCACACGTCCGGACTCCAGACCGTCGACCGTCCGGGGCTTAAGTTGATACATTGATACATTGTTGTCATACTCACAGTGGAGTTTATGGAGCGGATTTATATACGCAGTTTCAGCTCCGTTTACTCATTCCCCCAAGTGCACTTTGCCGCGTGTTTTAGGACTGCACACAATGTTGATGATAACCCTATCAAATTTGAATGCCGTCAGCAGCTATAAGGATGCAGCTCATTGTTGAGTTCGTAAAAAGTTAATAAACCCTCCAAGTATCAATGGTTGCAAACAAAAGAATGGGTTCATAAACAAAGGCGAGCTTTTGATTTTCCAGTTGACGTTGTGGTTTCAAAGCAAAAGCCACGCAAAACCTTTGACCATATGCGCTAAAAATATTGCCATATTCATGCCCACAAAGGGTTTTTAAAATGGTATTATATATGCATGTTACGTATGAAGTAATAAATTAAAATGCTCTATATTTAGATATGGAGTAAACTCCTCTCGGATTTTTACAAACATGACATCAAAAACAAGTTGAGTTTTATGAGTTCCTGTTAATATCAGTATAAATAAGTTTTACAATTACGGAAATTGTACATGTCCTTTGCGTAGTTTTAGATTATTGATGTCTTATTTATTTGAATAGCTAGCTTGTAAATACAAATGCTTGTCACAGGACTCCATTGGAAAAATCACACAAGTATTCACATACTCCATCGAAAGGGTATCAGCGAAGAGCGATTGAAGCCACCCCAGTATGGAATATTTAGCCAAATCAAAATCACACCACCAAGTCGAGGATTACCGGATGGATTTCCAGGGGACGCTTGGCATATGGCCACTTGGCAACACCGAGGAATCAGTCGAACAAAGCCCCGAGACGGGTTAACAATTGTCAAATAACCACAGGACATGCACATGAGTGCATCGCCGTTTGATTGCCAAGCATGTGTGTGTGCAAAAGGATAACCTAAGGTGGGATATGATGGCCAGTTGCTTTGATCCTTGATTGGACCCGGCCCACTTGGGGCGCAGCTGGTCGAGTGATTGATGGCCAAGACACAGATTCCCGGATTCCGCATCAGCGATTGCTTTAATCGAGTCCCAAAGTCTGGTGGGTGGGGATCAAACTGAGCTCCAAATTAAATGGTGTCAACTTTGCGGGGAGGATGCCATAAAAACCGATGACCATAACAGATAAAATGTTTTTTTATGTTATTGCGGCCAAGTTGCAGAGCAACCGCAAAACAATATTTAAATTTCAAAAGTTGCCAATGTACCAGTTAAATGAAGCAGAAGCAAGATTGTTGTCGCACAGCAAGCATTTTGAATCTGCCTTTCTGCATTGAGGAGCTGGGGAAAAACCATGAATACAGAGGAATATAAATGTTCAACACTCGGAGGGATAAAAAAATATAGTAGCACCCAAGGCTGACCACGCCCACCAAATCGAATTGACACTCATGGTGGACACATTTTGGAAATTGATCCCAGGGACGTGCGGCATACAACTAGCCAAGTTGCACTCATAAATCATAAATCAATAGGAGAGCAAAACGCTTCGAGCCGTTCGACAGGAAAAAAACCTCCCCACTTCCACATCCGACCCGGCTAATGATGTCTTAAAAAACGATTCGGCAACTGGTCATGTGACAGCAAATGGGGGCCATCGATGTCCTCAGGTCAAACGCATTATCAAAATTGCCGTTTCAGCTACGGAGGAGTAGCGCGCCAGCCTGGGAAATTGAATTTCCACGACCCTAAGTGGCCGGCATCGGGCAGAGTAACAATATTTTTCCAAATCGGCTTTAAGTCATGAAAAGTAATAGACAACCCCCGGTCGCCGTAAAAAGCAGATTGCGAGGCGCGTCAGCCGCACAGCCAGGAGACGATTGTGGAACACATGCTGTGCGCATATGATGACTGACGACGGTGATGATGAGGCTGGGCCGCTTATCACGAGGGAACAGCCACACGCACTGGGTGCCGAAAAATTGGGAGAGCTGTGGGGCCAAGCAACATGTGAGGCCGCAGTAAGCTAAGCTCCCGAAACATGTTTATATTCAAATCGTTGGGATGGATGGGATTTTTTGTAAATATAGGCGTCAAGTCGTTTAAAATAAAGAAAATTTGCCCAAATAGCCCGAAATCCAAAGAGTAACCAACATATGTAATTAAATAATTATTCAAACTTACGTTAAGGTTAACTATATCATAACTACTCCATTTCGTCCGGTATCTCCGAGTCCTCAATCGTTCGCGTCGCTGGTATATACACTTTAAAGGCGAACTTGGACTTGACAAAGGAGCCGGTATTGAGAACAGTGCAGCCATGTTGACTGCTGCTAAAGCTCTGACACGAATCGCCCATGACTATCAGATCCGGCAGTGGATACAACCACAGAGCAGGATCGTAGTCCCAGTGCACTGGCATGGCAATCGGATGAATGGGCACCAAATGACCCTGGCACACAATTGTTCTGGCAAAATGCTGCTCGATCTGGGACGTGTCTTCGGGAAAATGCAAGGTGTTGCGACAAAATTTGGCCATTAAATCCAGACGGCAGACCACAATCTGCTGGGTGCAGTACTGCAGGCGACACGGATTAGTGGCCAACTGGGTGCGTGGCCAGGCCTTCAGCAGGCCTGCTGCCAGGCATTCGGGAATTGGAGCACGGGGCAGAATATTAGGTGCCGTGGGATCTTCCGAAGAGGGAACGAGTATCAGATCCGTTTGCTTTTTCAGCTGCTCGCAGCCAGCTGCCAAGCCACCCAATGCATCCAGGTGATGCCTCAGCTCATGATGATTCCTTGTGCTGGCCGTGAAGGGACCCATGAGCACTATAGCCTGCGGCGGGCAGGAATCATAGCCTACGAACAACTGGCGCAGCTTGTCCATGACAACCGGCAGATCCAACCGAACGTCGGAAAGGAAAACAATGGTTGTCTCCGTGTTGGTACGCTCCAGTTCCTGTAGTCCGGCTGAGTACTTCAGCAGCTTAGCAGACTCACCGCCCCAAGTGTTGGCGGTGCCAAAAAACGCTCTACTGCTGGTTGCCGGTTCCGCGGGTGGGAATCCCAGGCCGTCAACTGAGAACACATAAGAAAATCTTAATATGTAGTTATTAACTACTTTGGGCTACTTACCCTTGAGTACACCGTTGTTATAGTTGCCCTCGGCTAAAACAAAGCAGCCCTCGCAGAAGAAGCCGGCATGGAAACGGGCTCCAGTGAGATCTAACTGAACGCAACCCGTGGGATCCTCGACATAAAACTTGCCCTCCTTTAGTTGGGTAAGTAGTCCCAAAACAACTGCCTCCTTCATCGCCGAGGTGGCCAGCAGGTTCTCCGCAAACTGGAGCTTAAATTTCTTAGCCTGAGCCTCGGCTCCAACACCATCCTGGATGACGGCGGGTGCAAAGAGGTCATGTCGCAAAGTTTTCTGTAGTAACATGGCATATCGTTGCTGCATGTAGTCCGATTTCATGCGCGGAGCGGTCAGCAACTGACGCGGCTGTGTGTCCAGTTCGAATTTCTTGATCCGCTGGTTGTACCGAAAACGGGGCACCGTAAAGGCATCGATCAGGGCAAAGACCGTCTCGCCTTCATCCAATCCCACCCGGTTAAGTTCATTGATGGCCTTCTCCAGGGCGGCCCGCTCCACATGAGGCGTCAAAAGCTTTTGGCTCTGGAGATTCTCGGTAATCACCGTCAGCCATTTGTCCCGTTCCGACGCGTCGAAGGGCAGCAGCTGCTCCGCCAGGTAGGAACTGTTCTCCGAGCGGATCAGGAATCCACATAGCTTGAAGGTGTTTGTTATTCGCTTTCTCAGCGGCAGTAAATCCACATCCATTGTTATTAAAAGTTTTTCGCGCGCAAATTAGAGATGGAAGTTGTCAATTATCGATATCTATTTGTATTTGTATTTGCATTTGTGTGACCAGCCGAACATGGAGCTAAAATGGAAGGCCCAGAAAGTAATCGATAAATCGCGGGAAATATGTGGAGTTCAAAAAGTGAATTTTCGAATGGTTAACTCAAAATAAAACATTTAAAGTATTTAGGGTTCAACAAGAGGTCTTCAAAGAAGTTGGCTTTTGTTTTGTTCATATTTATAAGGTTAAATGTCGAAATGCCCCCCAGAGATTGTGAAAAGTATGAGAACTTCTTGCTGTTCATTGGGGACTTTGGTCCTTTTCAAAAGCGACTGCTGTTTTGGATGATGCCCGCCGCCTTTCTGTTCGCATTCACCTACTTTGGTCAGATATTCATGATACTGTTGCCGAAGAATCACTGGTGCAGAGTACGAGAACTGGAGGGACTGCCGGAAAGTGAACAAAAGAATCGGGGAATTCCCAAAAAGCAGGATGGCAGTTTCGAGAATTGTTTTATGTACAATGTGCCATACGACTCAAATGAGACCAACGATGCGAATCAGACAAGGAGCCAGATTCCCTGCATCAATGGTTGGATTTATGATCGCAAGGAGGTGCCCTACGAGTCCATCGCCACCGAGTACAATTGGGTGTGCGACAAAAGGGATTTCGGGACATATAGTGTCGTTGTCTACTTTGTGGGCTGCATTGTGGGTTGCCTGTGCTTTGGATTCATCACCGATCATTCCGGTCGCCTGCCTGCCCTATTCCTGGCCAACTCCTGCTCCATGATCGGCGGTTGCGTGAGTGTGGTCTGCAAGGGCTTTCCCTGCTTTGCTGCCAGCCGATTTGTGGCTGGACTGGCAATGAACTACTGCTTCGTTCCCATTTATATTCTAAGTGAGTCTTGCAGAGTGTATGAACATAAATCATAAATCTAAATATCATCACATTCTTTTCAACAGCTTTGGAGAACGTTGGCATCAAGTATCGCACACTGGTGGGGAACTTAGCCCTCACATTCTCCTTCACCTTGGGCGCCTGCTTGCTTCCCTGGCTGGCCTATGTCATCAGTAATTGGAGGCACTATGCCATGGTCGTTGCCCTGCCTATGGTATTAATGATATTGACCAGCTTGCTGGCTCCAGAGTCACCAAGGTAATTTAATGAATACTATAGGTCTTAAAGCTATCTAAACTTTATTTCCCACTGCAGTTGGCTCATGTCGGTGGGTAAATTGGACCGGTGTATGGAAGTGCTGAAAGAAGCGGCCAAAGCCAATGGAAAAACCATTTCCGAAGAGGTTTGGTCCGAGATGCGGGAATGCTTTGAACTTAAATTTGCGAACGAGCAATTGGGAAAGCAATACACCAGCCTGGATCTCTTTAAGACATTTCCGAGGTTCGTCGTACTTACGATTTTGATCGTCACTTGGATGGTTGTGGCCCTAGCGTACGATGCGCATGTTCGGGTCGTCGAAATCCTGGACACCGATGTATTTATAACCTTTTCCCTTTCCTCGCTCGTTGAAATTCCTGCTGGAATCGTGCCAATGCTTTTGCTAGATCGAATTGGTCGCAAGCCTGTGATGTCGGCTGTCATGCTATTGTGTGCAACGTCCAGTCTCTTCGTTGGCCTTCTAAAAGGACATTGGGATGCATCAACGGCAGCGATTGCAGCCAGATTTTTCGCCACAATGGCGTACAATGTGGGTCAACAGTGGGCCTCTGAGATACTGCCAACCGTGCTGCGCGGCCAGGGACTGGCTATCATCAACATTATGGGTCAGATGGGTGCCCTAACCTCACCTCTTGTACTCAGCACCCACCGCTACTATCCTCCGTTGCCCATGTTTATTATCACATCGGTGTCCGTGATAGGCGCTTCAATAATCTTGTTTCTGCCGGAGACCAGGGGAGTTAAGATGCCACAAACGTTAGATGAGGCGGAAAAGCGCTGGACGTTACGTTGTAGAGATCGTGAAATAAACGGGGATCTTTAAAAAATTTATTTAAAAAACAATTTTGAAATGGCGCCGATAGACCGATAAGTATATAGCCAAGCTTCCCTGCAAGGTTCTAGTCTTCGGTGTGAGTTTGGTATAATTATTTGGTATTTTTAAGTATATTCGCTAAATCTAGTGCATGGTCACAGTGGTCAGCACGTGGAATTGAATTTTGCTGTTTATACGCTAATTCCCTCAAAATGGATGTTGTTAAGGAAGTTCTGGCCAAACACCAAAAGGAATTGGACAAATACAAGCCGATTACAGTAGAAAAGCATTTGGAATGCCGACTGGACGTTGGCAGCCTGCTGATCACAGATCCCAACGATTTCGATGACCGGGAATTGAGGTAAGCGGCGGATTCTAGCGTGGAATACAGATTTTTCACAATTTCTATTGGTTTTAGGTCCAACAAAGAGGAGTACCTGACCGCACTGACACGGGAGAACACCCAACTCCTGGTCAATGCCATTTGGGAGCTGCCCACCGAACGGGTGGACGAGAGCATTGTGGCCAAGCTGCCGGAACCCACGACGGTACTGCCCCGCCTCCGGAAACCACCAGGTCCGCGTCCGCTCACCAAATGGGAGAAGTTCGCCAAGGAGAAGGGCATCAGCAAGAAGAAAAAGGAAAAGAAGACCTACGATGAGACCATGGATGCAAGTTTTTGCTCTTTAATCTTGCCAAGTCACAATCTAAACCTTGAATCTTTTTAGAAATGGGTGCCCACATATGGTTTCAAGCGTGCCGAGGCCGAAAAGGCCAAGGATTGGGTGCTGGAGGTGCCACAGAATGCCGATCCCAATACGGACATGTTTCAGAAGAAGATCGACCTGCGCAACGAGAAGGTGGCCAAGAATGAGATCCAGCGGATGAAGAACATTGTGCGCGCCAAGAAGATCGACATGCCACGCAGCGGTTACTTGGGACCCGAAGCTGCCTCCTCCAGTCAGCTGTTAACGGCCGTCACTGTGGCCAAATCCTCCACGGCCTCAGTCGGCAAATTCCAAAACAAACTGCCCAAGGAGAAGGAGGCACGTGGTCTGGGCATTAAAGAGCTGATTCCTGGCGGCAAACGGAAGCAGTCGCATATCACACAAACGCCCGAGAAGGAGGCCAACCTGGATCTCATCAAGAGCGTGCTGAACAAGAAGCCCAAACTGGACGTGAGCAAGGCGGTATCGATGGAGAAGCGCGACAATCGCTTGGCGTAAGTTTAACCTTTATCGTTTAATGAGCATAGTCTAAAGCTTAATTTCCTCAACAGGCGCGAAGCAGAGGCTGAGAATGAACCAGGCAGGAAGGGCGGCAAGAAGCCCAAGGGCAAGGGAAGTCGCAAGGCTGTGGGCAAGAAGTCCAAGGGCAATCGTGGTGAAAGGGCTCCGGGCAAGAAGGCGCAAGCCGGTCGCAAACGTCGCTAGGAAGAATTACACATGCCTTAGGACACTTTAATTAACGAAAAACACTTTACACTTATGCTTAATAAATCTTAGCCATAAGACAAAACATAAACTATGTTCGGTAAAAACGCAAATTCACTGGTGACGTGTGCCGCTTAAGGTATTGATAAACGAAGTTACGGAAGACACGGTTGAAATTGCGTATGGAAGGCCAGTGCAGATTGGCGGCATTGTCCCTAGGCGTGTGCCAGACGTCTGGGAAAGGAGTGGCTACCAAATGCAGCACAGGAACATCTGTATGGAAAACGGCTATGATTACGGATACACACTAAGGACATCAAACTTACTTTCATCTAAAAAAGGTCGATGATCATCGTCGACTAGACCACCGCTGACACGACTTAAAAACATATTGTTATTGCCCTCCAGCTGGCCGGCAGTGCGCAGAGATTTCTCAATCTGCACGAGACTGGAGTGCAGTCCATCGGTGTTTTCATAAAAACTGGAGAACTTGGGATTCCGCGCCCCAATAAGATCCAGCAGCACCAGCACTTCCTGTTATTGATACAATTTTAGCAAGCTGATAATTCTCGCAAAGGTCATTGACTTACAATTCGATCTATATTGCGTGGAGCTAGTTGCGCCTGGGAACCACTGCGTTTGCTAGCCAACTTTGCGGCCAGATGCTTTGAGCCGTATACGGAGTCCGCATCGGTCCACTCCTTAAAGGCCTCCTCGCCATCGAAGAATATGAGCTGGTGGATAAGGTTGGATTTTCAATAACTATAGGAAACATTCTACTAGGTCTTATTAGCATAAATCAACTTTTTCAATGTAATACTTATTTTGTATGCCTAATTTCAAATGGAGATTTGAATACCAAACATGCAACTTGTTTTCGCTCAGGTTTTTTATAACTGGAGTTCATGGAAAATTTATTTAGCCTCCAAGGTCTGTGATAATGGGCGCAAAGTAAGCAACTTACCATAAGTCCCACATCGCTGCGATTGCGAAACTCTTTCTGCAGATACGCGCCCAAGGTCTTGGCGGTGTTCAGCAGAATGGCACAGGGCACGGCGGAGTCAGTGGCGCCCACGAAGCCGGGATCATTGGGGAAGTACTTGCTGTCGTAGTGGCAGGCCAGAGCGAGGAAGTTCTGAGCCTGGGGATTGATTGTGCCCACTACGTTGGCGAACGTGAGCTCGCCGAAAACTGGAACTCTCTGCTTGAACTCATCCACTTCCGTTTGGAAGCCAAGGCCGTTCAGCGATTGGACCAGGTACTCGCGCACCTGTTTGCAATGTTAATTTTATAACGCCCAGTAATACACTTTAAGCTTTATCACCCACCTGCTGATGCCCCCGACTGCCAACGACGCGTGGCACCAAAATGGAGTCCAGGGTGCGGTTGAAATGGACCTCATCGTCGCGCCACTGGGATCCAATCTGGAATATAGATGGGTCTTTCTGGTTAACCTAACAATCCCCGGTTTCCCAAGTGAGTCACAATGCTGGGGGACTTACGTTTCCCGTTGGCGCTTGCTGCTGCGACGGCGGGAGGAGGAGGAGCAGCAGGCCAGCGGCGGCAAAAACTACGGAACCGATCCCCATCTATACGCTTCGGAGCTCGGCGACGCACTAAAGCCCGATCGGTGGCTGAAAAATCGATCTTTACCGTAGTTTGTGTTGTGATTTCGATGCTGATGGCTTTTGTTTTCGTTTTCCGCTGCCTCTTTGGCGGCAAACTCACTTCGAAAGCTTTGAACCATCGGTGAAGAGAGTTTTTAAGAGTAAATCATGTTGCTGTTGCGGTAGATGCAAAAAGCTTTAAAGCCGCGTTCGTCGGGGAAAAGTGAGCCGACTAATTGATGCTGATAACGATAATTACCTTAATTACATTAGAGTACGTTTAAGTAGGGACTATGCACTTAAAGTCTAGAATGAGCACTAAGTTTAAAATGTCTCATAACAAACCAAAGTTTTCATTCGAAAGTTATGTTAGATGTATAATGTACATACTATATATGTATATCTTTTATAAAATATGTAATCTCATTCTCATTATTATAATATATATAATTATTATAATCTCATTTAGTCATCATAAAAATCATAATTTATTGCAAAAGTTTGTCGCCATTTCATAAAGTATTGCCACTTTTCATAGAAATCATGCACAAAACAGCGAATAATTTTGATCATATTTCGAATGGTAGGATAGTGTAGATTCTCGACATTGTCCGCTGGCGTATAAATGACATTTGGAAATTCTTGTGGACTCACATGAATGACTGGCACATCTGTAGACGAACAAATACTCTTTATAAAATAGTAGTGTAAAATTAACTATGGCATTACCTTGTTCGTCGAATAAATATGATCGTCAAGCAGATCTTTGTCGTAGTGTGTTTTCATTTGGAATAACACATGACAGTCGTCGAGTTGTCCGGATTTTCTGAGATCCTGTTCGATGTCAGCAATCAGGTTGTGCAAATCATTGGTAACTTCAAAGTAGCTCAAAAAGGTTTGATTTGGCGCGCCAATATAGCTAAGAGTTACCGCAACCGCCTAGTTAAAGATTAATATAAGCTACAAGTAAAGATTATGCAATTTGATATGTTACCATGTTTTGCAAAGGTATAAATTCTTCATCTATAAAGTGTGTTGCGCCCATAAGTTCATTTTCATCATAGGGATCTGAGCTTAAGGAATTGTGCCCGTCGAAGAAGATAAACTTTAAAGATCTATTTTATAATTACAGAGTTGCAACGAGCTTATGACTTACTTACAGCCAGTCCCACGGACCTTTTTTCAGACCACCTATCGATTAAAAATTGTCTTAATGTTTTGGCCACGTTAAGGAGAATGGCACACGATACAGCGCCTTCTGCGGCTGCAAGGAACTCATCGGTGGTCCCATTCTCTGGCTTTTTGCTGTCGTAGTGACAGGTTAGTATCAGATAAAACTTAGCCCTCATATTCCAAAAGCCTACCAAATTGGTAATATTGACTCCTTGTTGGAAGTCATTCCTTAATGTGATGAAATCCAAACGCTTCAGCTCCGTCTCGATGAAATCTTGAACCTCGGCATGCCCTTTGCTGCCCACAAATCGAGGCTTTAGTAGTTTCGCCAACGTAGCATTAAAGTGTTCCTCATCGTCATCGAATTTAAAGGGGGGCTTTTCAACAACCCAACGCAAAAACATTGCTTTAAACACCACATAAATTATGGTTAAGAACAACGCAATCCTTCCCAGCATTTGGAAAATGCCTTCACGTTGCGACTGTCAATAGCGAATGATTTGGATTTTGTCTTATAGGGAAAACTTCACAGAATTTCCCCGTAACTAAAGCATTTGTCACGAAAGTTAACAATTAACTAATAGCAGGGTTCGATAAATGAAAGAAAAGTTTTATTTTCTCAGAATGGTAGAAATCTTTGTATTTGAATAAATGTGTACTTCTTTTAGAGTCACGGGTAAGAAATGATTCTTCATTTTTGTTTAATTTCAAAAACAATCGAATGCAAACTTCAATTAGAAAATTATTTATAAAACAGGGAGGTATCTTAAAAATAACCTCAGCTCTTATCTTCTGGCCACTTTGAGCCGTTTCCATATTTATACGTTCGGATTTCCTTCTCCTCGGTGCCCTTGTAATCACTCGATGATGGACTCGGGTGGGAATCAAACCTATATTTCGTCTTGCGATGCATTTTGCTGGAGCGGAACTCGTCCTTCGATAGTGTCCTTAAGCTCGAGCCCTGGTGCCAGTTGTGCCTGGGATGGGATTTTCTTGATCCTGGGCCACAGCAGGGCATGTGCCAAATCCTTTGATTCTTACCGAATTGGGCGCCATCACTGAGAGTTTCCGGGAGTTCGTGGTTCAGCGTTTCCGGTAGCAACAGAGCCAGTAGTCCACCGAAGATACCCAGGGCTCCCAAAACGATAAGCGTGCTGGAAAGGGACTTTTTGGAAAGATAGACCACTGGCGGGGACATCAACATCGCCACAAAGCCCATCGTGTGGATGAAGGCTACTCCCTGAGCCCTTACCACCGTGGGCAGTATCTCAGCGGCCCACTGCAGTCCTATATTATAGCAGATGTTGGAAAAGAATCTTCCAGCTAACGCTGACATCCTCATATGGGCGCGATTCTGAAAGCTGGCCCCTAACAGACTAAAGATTCCACTCAACGAAGTGTAAAAAAAAGAGCACCACCGACGTCCAGCGCGATCCAGAGTAAGGATCACTAGGATATTACCCGGCAACTCAGTGGCACAGGCGATGGTAAAGAACAGAAAGATATTCTCACTGTCCAGGACACTGGCCGCACGAACATGTCCATCGTAAACCAAAGAGATGGACATCCAGATGAGAATCATCAGGATCATATAACGGGCCATCCGCTTCCTCTTGAATATGGAAAGCACTGTAAAATCACGTCCATCGAGCTCCTCCTTGTAGAACTGCGTGCAGCTCGCCTCGAAGAGATCAAGTATCTCCTTGGACACATGCTTCTTGTTTACCTCAATCACATTTTTCAATATCTCCATGGACTTGTCGATCTCACCCACCGATACCAGCCATCTGTGATCGAAAAATGCCTGAATGGGAGCTCTCGGTTTACAGTTGCGACAATTTGGATACCCACCGTGCAGATTCCGGTAGCAGACAAAAGGAAAACATGGCAAGCACAATGGGCAAGGATGCAAATGAGGAAAATCTCCTCCAATTTCCGGCTGAAAGCGCTATCCACGGCATCACCATCGTGAAGGGGGAGTAGAACAGGGCCAGGGATAGATTGGCCACCAGTGTCCGGTACTTGGGACCCACATACTCGAGCACTTATAAAAAAAGAGGCATTAATGATTGCAGAGGAAACATATCACATGGTACACATGGTATGTGCACTTTTTTACCCAAAATGTATACCATCGTAAAGCAGGTATCGTAGGAGGCACCAACTAAAAATCTCGATATTGCAAAGCTGAAGAAGTCCGTGGACATCGAGGTGGCCAGGCTGCCTAACAGAGCAAGGAAGCAGCTACTGACCACCGCCGCCACACGGCCACAGTGATCCGCAAAGTGGCCATAACCAAGTCCGCCCAAAATGGAACCCAGGAAGAAGATGATCTGGGCATAGGTGGCGTACTTGTCGTCATCGCACAGCCAGCCAAACTCCATGGTGGCCGATTCGAATGCTCTGTCCTCGTGCTCGAAAACATAGCCTTTCTTGCAGGGAATCGTGGGCAGTGAAGTGTTGATATAGGCTCTCGGATTCTCCGCAAAGTGGATCCTCGTGTAATTGGTATTGTACATCCGGCAGCGACTGTAAGATCCATCCTTCTCCTTTGGAATGGACAAATCCTTGCGCAGCTCCACGGGCGTATGTAAAAGTTCCGGCACATAACAGTAGTACTTCGTTGGGGTCAGGCACATGAATATCTGGCCCAGATACACGAAGGCGGTGATGAAGCAGAAGGGTATCATGAACAGGAACAGCCTAATCTGGAAACGGCCAAACTGGCCGATCATCGGCAGGAGATCATCGAAATCTATATAGTCATCCGTCTCCCACGATCGACGCGGTAATGATGTTTCCGATCTCTTCTTTCCCCAATAGAAGCCATGCGAGGATTCTTCGTCATCTGGCTCCACGTAGGTCACTTTGACCTTCTCCAACGAATCACCCGCCTGTATTCCAATGTCCACTTTATCCGGCTCAATGTAATACTTTCTGCTTGGATAAGACATTAGCTTATACCCACTTATAGCATCGCTACCTACATCTTCTTCAGCTTTGACTGTTGCCCCTGATCCCTTTGTTCCCTCTTTTTCGGCTTGTCATCATCATCCGTCGATGCATTTCCCTTTTCGTCATCTGCCATATTGAAGCACAGGGAAAAATTGAAAATCTGACTAATAAATCGTAGCTTCATGTTTAATATATTTTCGGAAAATGACAATGTTAGAAACAGGGTATTAAAGTGGCATTATTTGCTAAAAAAATTGAGTCTTTTGTATACATGGCAAAATCACATCATCGCGGAAACATTAATTTCTCTTAAAACTATTTAATCAGCTGTGACTTGTTAAATTCCTGTGCCATTCTTTTCTACGGATGACTTGGTGATTTTCCATTTCAGTGCCTAAGCTACTTTTCCTTTCATTTCCGTTTCGCTGGCAGCAACTGGAGCAAGAAATGGGCATTGTCATGGAACTCAACCCGACTTCTCGACGCCACCACTTCCTCCATGGCAGTTTGCTCATTCAAAGACCGCCTGCAGAGCGTTTTCCACGTTAATTAAAGGCTCGGCAATTCCAATAGAGAACTAATCCATAGCAGTAATTTGCGGTATTGGCTAAGCCAACACAGTTTGTGGTAAATTGCATGAAAATTCGGTTAGCCGCAGCTAGAATGCAAGGATTTAAGCAAACCTAACACCTGTTGCCATTGTTCGCCTGCAGATGGCGCATGCGTGGGCCGCACAGTCCCACTTTCGAACTTTCATTCATAAAAACGTGTGTGCGAGTACATTTCGAAATTGAAAGCATTTCGCCTTCGCACGAGGACTACTTAGCCAGTCCCGATGCGACTTTCAATGGCGGCGGTTCTCCTCGGATCTTCGCGTCCTGGCATTTTGGGATCCCACACTGCGGTCCGCGTAACTATGCCCGGTCATGACACATAAATCAGTGTCATAAATCTGCGCGTCTTGTGTATGAAATTATGTGCCAGTGTTTCGCAACCAGCAACGAGAAATTCTAGATATTTATCTGCCGAGTGCCAAATAAAAACTTGTCTAAAGAAAAACAAGTAAAGCAAGCAAATTAACCGTTTGGCGGGAAACGAAATAAAGTGGTATCCCAGCGGGTGAAAGTTAAGAAAGTCAAGTGAAAGTGGCGGCTGCCGTTCCCTAAGTGAAGAAAATAAAATCCTTCTTGTGTCAGCGTGCTTGGAATGCTCATCCGCGAGGAGGCGTGAGCTACTGAAAGATGGCCATCCTGGAGTCTTGTTGCTTTTGGAAGGATGTGCGGAGTGGCAGCTTTGCCTGCGCCATCTACACGTTGGTAGGTTGCTCCTCAAATATGAATAATTTCTGGAGATAAGAAGTTGTGGCCTGGAGCATGGGTAAATATATCAAAATTCCCTCGAACTTTTTCAGACATTTGGCAAACACTTGAACGAAGGCTATTGGCCTCTTCAAACTTTTAAAGCAAAATCAGTCTAAACTTACCTTTAATACTCAGTTGTACAGCTATGAATGTATGTGTGATATTCAAATGTAACTTTTAAAAGTGTTTCAAACAATTTGTAAAAACCCTTGCACTTAACCCATTAAATCTATTTTATATGTATTGCAGAAGAATGTTTTCTTTAAAAAAATGAAGTATAAAAACCCCAGCAACAAGTTGAGTCTTTTTCGAGCATTAAGTTTCACTACATGCCACGCAAAATTTTCTTGTCTCATTACAAACATTTCCGTGCTCGTTAGATTACTTTTACTTTATTGAACGCTGTCGAAACCCCGTAAATTAGAATGATTAACAGCTTAACTAAGTGAAATACATACCGAAGCAAACATATTACCGCGTTGAGCTGCTGCATACTTCTTCGGCAATTACTGGCTTCAATTTTCATTTGAAGAAACATTTTTGGGAAACGGCGAAGGGGACACTTTTGGGGCTTTTCCGTGTAAATAAGAAGCGTGTGTCGCAATTTACTTTTACCCTCGGATGTTCAGTTCTATTATTTTCGCACAACTTTCCCCATACAGGTTTACTTTGGCTTCTCGACGCTGATGTTTTTGTTCTACCTAATCGAGGAACAGGACTTTCTGCTGGGTAACCGTGCTCAGCCACTGGGTGAAAGTTTGCTGGAGAAGGGCGATGTGACTGTAGGTGAGCATACCGAAGGATATCCTAGTACGGAAGGACACAACAGCCACTTGTTCCTTGCGAGCGACTCAATTACGTGTGATTTATGCCTCTTGCAGTGACTGTGATATTGAACATTTTGTTGCTCCTTTGCTCCATACTGATGGTGCTATCCTCGGTTCTGCTCATATTGGGCCTCCAGCAGGTGAGTGCGCTACTCTGTCCACTTCAACGCAATGCAGTCGGCACAGCCTCAATTCGGGATGAAATTACAGAACAAGAGACATCTGCTGATACCCTGGATTAGTTTCATGCTGGGCGATCTGCTCATCGAGGTCTGCCACTTGGTCCACTTAGCCCTATCCCGCCGCGTCAAGTTCGATCCGATTGTCGGTTTCATCTTCACCATGGATTTCTTCCTACTGTGCCTCAATGTGAGTAGAAGTAACCACAACTATGATACATGATGTTTAAATGTCTTACTAACCCGTAATATCCCATTCCCATTTACAGCTCTACTGTCTGCTGTGCGTCATCTCGCAGTACCAGACGTTCCGCTCGCAGCGGGCGGAGATGCGACTGGCGGCCTCGGCGGCATCGGTAGGTATTCGGTGAATGTGTTGTGCCACTCCCAAGTATGCTTACTTGCCCTCCCCCTCCCCACCTGAACACCGTGTGCCTCCGTCAAATCCAAGCCTATTGTGGTCTTCACAGCAGCGGAGAAGCTAACCAAAGCACACCAGCAGCAAATGCAGCAGGCTCAGCAGCAACAGCAGCAGCACAGTAATCTGCTGCAGCAGCTGGAGACCGGAAGCGGAAATGGCAAGCGGCGACGTATGCTCGGAGCAGCCAGCCCGCTAATAACTTCGCAGCGGCTAACCAACTTCTCAACCATCACCGAGGAGGAGGAGCAGCAGTCCCGAACAGGTACGACCATGGGCGTTCTTGGCCATGTAGTTCCTAATTAACATAACATGGCTCATATCCATTTAGACCACCTGGCGGAGCAGCCAACTGGAGAGGATCTCGGCCGCATACCAATTTTCACTCTGGCTTCCAGCCCAGCTCATTGCCATTGATGCAACTCATCACTA
This sequence comes from Drosophila mauritiana, assembly GCF_004382145.1. Classification (NCBI taxonomy): domain Eukaryota; kingdom Metazoa; phylum Arthropoda; class Insecta; order Diptera; family Drosophilidae; genus Drosophila; species Drosophila mauritiana. The sequence continues at coordinate 5,758,461 of NC_046669.1, forward strand.
AGCCAATGTTACGCGTTTCTTGTCGAATACACATTCCAGCAGAGCTATAAGATATTTTTACAAATTAATTGATCCGAAAGGGCTGAATAAAGGGAAATGAGATTTTCAGCAGGCATATAACAGACTTTGACAAAAATGCGCTTATAGTTGACATGCCTGCTCCATGGAAACGAAGCTACTGTATCTAATTGGGGGATGCAAACAGGATCCAGGGATGTGACAAATGCCCTTCATTCTCAGTACTGAAATATATACTCGGTATATTGAAAATGATAACTTAACTTGAAGCATTGTTAAACTAGCAGAAAGGTTTCTAGGAGAATGTATATCTTAAGGTGTTCTGATTATATTATTTTCAACCATATATGAATGAGTATTGTCTTAACTATGCCTAAAAGGGCACATATGATAAGTAGTTTGTGCAAGTTAGTTAGGCTTGCCTGTACTCCTTGAGTAAAATCCGGTGCTTGACAATGGCAACAGGATATGCGCTCCGTTCGAGCTCGAGTGCTTTGCCAAGTCAAACTATTCAGCAACTGGCGTTGGTGACCCGGAGGCAGACGTTTTGAAATAATTATTCAAATGCTCGAGCTTCAGCCGGTCAGACAGCCGTAGGTCAAAATAACCCTAAAACAACAAGGCACGAGGGTAAAATGGACTTTTAAAACGTAATTAGCTTTTGAAAAATGCTGACCCGCCCATGAAGGCGACGAGATTGAGCTCGGGTTAACAGGTTTTAATGTACGCCTAATATTATTTAAATTACGCTGTTAAGCTCCTATTTAAGTCACTGGAATGACAAAAAAAAAAGATTGTTTCCACTGCAATCCATTACAACGGCTAGCACGAGTCCTTTGCAGGACTACCGACGTCTTCGGAGCAAAGCAGAAGCGTCATTAAAAGGCACTTAATCACCGGGCTAAATTGGCCCTGTTAATTAAACCCCCAGGTGGAGATGCAGGGATATATGACACCGGTTCGCTGCCTTGAAGCGGATGAGCGGTTTAGGGTCCCAAACTCGGTTTCCTGTCCGCCAGCTGTCGATGACAAAGAGTCCCTGCCGGAGAAGCCACACAATCCGCACACTGTGGTCCAACTTCCGGGATGTAATGTGCCAGTGATACCGCAACACTGACAGAAACTAATGCACTTCTATTTGCAACAATTCAAAGTCCTAAAAAAGCAATTGCTTAAATTGCTTAAATTTTGTATTATTTTAAAGATTTTTATGAGTAAGTCATCACGAATTTATGTTTACAAGGTATGTGTACACACGGTCCTGGACGCTGTGGACACTCCCGCTCTGAGAGTGAGCACAACTGTTATTAGTTTTGTGAAAAGTCTCCCAATATTGACATTGCCACGGGCAGCGGGATTCCACACATTTCAGTGGCATGCTTCTTGAAACCCCACAAGGCCAAAAATGTCCGGACATTGGTCAAAAGCTACAGAGTCGGAAAAAACAAAAGCCTAATGGATTCCTAAGTGGTGGAATGCAGTGTAAAGTCTGTTAGATTTATATCAAGTTTCCGAGGAAATTTCTCTGCAAACATAATTGATTAAGAGTTTAAATGCTTTTTCATTGCTTTCTATTTAGTGTTATTGTTGCCTCAAATTCTTAGACAAATACAAGGCAGAGAGATAGATAAGACCTGCAGCCATAAAGCAAATATTTGTAATTGCAATCTTTCTGCTTGGCAGCCTTTTTCCGCCTTGAATGAAATTAATTCAGAAACCATGGAGCGCAATGGTAATTACACTTTTTTAGGTGAAACGAAATGTTTGATGGAAAAGGCGATGTGGAAGGACGCGTTCATTTTTATGCACACAAAGTGAAATAAGTCCTGTGGATTATTTCGTGCTTGGAATCACTGGCATTTTTGATGGGAAACAAATGCAGCACTCGCGTTGCAAATCCCTGGAATTACTTTCGGCATTATCCATAGACTGCAGTTGGCTCTTTAATGTTGCCATTGTGGGGCACTTAAGGGATAAATACTTGTGCTATACACCACAATGCCATATCCCGGGATTATTGCTCCAAACACACACTCACAATTGCCAATAAGCTCACTTTCACAAGGCCGAAACGCGCACGCTTTCTATCTAATTGCTAAGATGACTGCTTTCCCAGACTCCCGATGCCAGGATAATGAGTTTTCCATTAGCGCTTGAGTGCGGCGCGCGGTGGCAATATTTGCCAAGTGTCCCGACTGCTTAAGTGAAAATTCAATTAAAGCATCGGCATCAAAGAAATCAAATGAAATTCCTGTCTCGCCCAGCGTCCGCAACTTTGGACACTTGGAGTGACTGGCGAGCAGTGGTGGCCATTGAACTTGCTGGGAAATTCGAGCATGCGAAATACATGCATGTTTGATGCGACTGAAAACCCTGGAAACACACTAAGTTTTGACAGCCATCGCTGCAATACCACCACCACGGAAACAACAGGAAACCGGAAGTGTAACAATGGGTGTCCAACTTTTCTGAGCGTGCATCTCGACCCAAGTAACCCCACACAATGGCCAACCGAAACTTGTGTGTGTCAAGCTCAGGAGATTGAGCATCTTGGATTAAATTAAATGTTAAATTTTCAGGCAGTTTATAACTTCTCCCCTTCACTTTAAGAATATTGACAGATTTCAGACAACTTGAGACCGAGGGACTTTGCTGCCTTTCGCAGACTTTCTGGACTTTCACTTGATTTATAGCATATGACAACTGGGGAAGGCTCTTATATATGTATGTGCTGGTGTAATTTAAAAGGCAGAAAGTAAACAGGAGTTTTTGGGAAACTTGACGCTTGACGAGAATGGCAGCCAGTTTGTCACTCGCTTTATTGCGTATACGCAGCGTGGCCGGGGAAAGGGTCGATATGAACGTCAGTTGGCAGGAAATTTATGTAGATTTATGTACGTGTGTTCGCTTTAAGCTCTTCATACTCGCTCATGGATACGTGGCTACATGCATTCAATTAGAAAATTAGCATTGAAATGAAGCTAATTTTCGCTCCAAGGAGATGCCATAAAAGATGTAAGCATCTTAATGAATATTAAATGATGAAAACGAAATTCCTTGGCCTAGTCAACAGGAACTTTAATTGAAACATAAAACTTATTGTGCCCAGCAAAGTATATTTGTGCTCGAACTTAATTCCCTCGAGACAAGCCATAAGTACAAGCGCTTAACGGTCATTTGGGGCTCACAAATGACTTCTAATAATAAGGAAATTCTGCCAAGTGTAAACTATAAACAGCTTTCAGAACGTCGAGTATGGAAAGCCTCTTGGCCGTTGTCACAAGCAGACTTCTTCCGCCTTTCAGGGATTTCAACATATTGAAGCCAAAATAATTAGGATATAAGCCGGCAGAAGCGAGTCGCATTAGCGGGAAGCCGTTTGTCAGCAATAAATCGAGCAAGTAAATTATGTGGAACAAGGCCCACACATCAATCTTGTGACTCCAAAAAGGAAAAGATGTGGGCTTCGGTGACACCTCAGTGTTAAAATACATGCACGGGATTTGGTGGAAATTAGACAGCTGTAGCAAGAGAATTAAGCCATTTTTAATTGAGCTCCTTATTTTGGTCTACTTCAAAGCAAAAACCGCGCGCTTCAAAACAAAAAAAAAATTCTGACCTTTTTCAGAAGGCACAATATTAGCATACAAAAGGCTTGAGGACTTATTCATAAGAAAACAAAATAGAATCCTTTTGTAAATGATTCGTTATTCCATAGCGCAACCCTTAACCTTAAGTTCTGCTCTTTAAGATCGTACAAAATTCAATTTATTTGCTGGTCACCTTGTTTTCCGTTTACATTTTACGAGAATTTTTAATTGAAAATACTTGCCTTCTGCACAATATAAACAGAAATCAAAAAAAAAAAAACGTCTAGCAGCTTGGATACCCTTTACACATTTCTTGGAGGGTGTAAATATTTGGCTTCGTGCTATAAATTTGTAATTTATTTATTTTAAAATTTATTTCATAATTTTTAATTTCTTACCAAAAAGTGCCAATATACCCAAAATTCGTAAGAGAGATAGACCGCAGCCAAATAGTTTCCATGACAACGATTCGCGGGTAAATAAATCCCCAAAGGGAAGTCGGGTATAAAGAGATTAATATTTCAGCAATAAATATGAAAATTTTCGCAAAATGACTACACTTTTGCGATAGTAAAATCCGGAGCTTTAGAACTCAGCTCAATTAGCTAGACATTTTCCGCATTTAATCCAATTAGTACCAATAGAGTAAGAACCAAAAAAAATGTTGCCCACAAAAACAATTATTCTAATGGCTTCTCAAGTTTTTGCAACTGAAGTCTATTATTTTTAAACTATTTCTGGATGAGCTAATTGCATAACTAATAATATTAATATCTTGCTTCGCAACAACAAACTTTAACTGGGGCAACCACTGCGGTTTGTTGATCTTTCATTAGAATAGCGCCAATACTGAATTTTAGTTATGTTTATTTTGTCGACTCTGGTGTTTGCCCATGAATTTGGCTGTCAAAACTTTTGACTGACAACGCGAGTGCCACTTGACATTCTTGGCGAACTGAAGTTGACCTCCTCTAAAGTGGAAAACGAAGAAATGCCTTCGCTTGGAAGGAAAATTTCTATAAATGATAAATCGACTCGAAGTGCTTGAGCTTAAGCAGGGTTGACAATTGATATGCACTCAAATGGAATTTCCACGGCGCGTGAGCATAAGAAATAAGCTTATTTAGTTCAGGCTTCGCAATGGGCTTTAAGGACTTAAAACTGGTTATGAAACGGGGCGAAGAAAAGTCCTTTACCCATATTATCTTCTACCCGGCGAATTGAATGCTGGAAACCTTGGCTTGACTTATTTCTCATATTCGAATGGCTTTTACGTGTCCTTTGGGTGGCATTTGCTGATATCATTCGGCATCGGCGTCCATTAGTTTCAATCAAATTTCATAAGCAAACAAGCAGGACCAATAAACGGCTGTATATCCGTGTGCCAGTTTATGCACACTCGTATATATTGGCATTAGCATGCATGATAAATAATAAACATATTATAAATAGCTTTTTCCTCGGCAAGCAACTTGGCCATCAATCAATGGTGGCCAACGAATGGGCCCAAAGGCCTTTGGCTTCCCTTCCGCATCGTATTACTCAGCACATCCCACTCAGATGGTCCAGAATGGCATTGGCAAACAAGATTTATTTGCCCTCTTTGGGGTTATCCATACACTTGGCTGACATTAAATTGGGTAACCTAAATTAAAGGCCACGCACTTTTTGCCAAAAGGACGTTCGCGGTTGGCAGGCCGTCAAAATGCTTTTTATGGTTAATCAAGAGCCGTGCGGTATTCGATTAGCATATTAATTGGCAATTCCCGCCAACTTCCTATCAATCGCTGCCACAAGCTTTAAATTAATTAATTAACTTTCGATGTAAACATTTGTTCAATCAGTGTCTCTCTTGTTTACTTTCAACCTGCCGTGTTGGTTTTAATCCACAGTCAAATGACGTATACGCCACGTGGGACCGTTTGAGTGGCACAGTGCCGCAGGTGCTGTTTTAATGACCCCGATATCTCTCGAAACACGCGTCGACAATCAAAGAATTCTATTTCAGGTCATCATTAGAAATATATTTTCTGCAACGAGCCAGTCATACGTGCGTCTAATTGGCAACAGACCGTCATTCATAGGCAACATTTAAAATGGTACTCCGAAATCGATACATTCAGATAAGTTTTAATTTGCACTGGCTTAATAATCTCGCACGTGCCGCACAACCAGCTCAGTCCATTCAATCTCTTTATCCTTGGCCATTTGCATATCCCGATTGCATAGCTTTTCAGCCATTGTCACTTCAATCTCTAGCGGAATGTTTATTCATTTATCAGCCCCGGAGCGCAGATGTTTCAGCTTGACAAACATCAACTAACACCGATGCAGAGGGCAATTGCACAAGTATACGCAGTAAGTAAGCCAGAGTAATCTAAACAAAACAATTGCAATCAGGGACTTCAACAGCATGGGCAAATGCAAGGCCATGCCGAAAATGTCAACACATCGGCTGTTGTTGTGTGCAAAGCGTGTGTTTGCCATCAGTTTTCGGGAGCCTAAGTTGGCCTGGCCCCCTGTCAAATCAAAGAAAATCAGCTTTGACAGCAGTAAAGGAAGGGAACCGAAAAAAAATAAGCAACAAAGTAGGTTGGGGCTGGGATAAAAGGTGTCACCACAACTTTGATATGTGTGTGTAAACGCTGATGCTTGTCGCTCAAGTGAAAGTGAAAGGCTTTAACGAAAAGCAAAAGCTCCGACCTTTTCTTTTTTATGATTTCCCAAAACGTAAGCACTTTTCGGAAATTCATCTGCTTAAAAGCTGCAACCGCAAGGTACAAGTTAAATACAGCAACAACGTTATCAATGGGTTTATCTCGTCTGCCAAATTAAATGTCGCTAAGTCGGGCGTGAGCCCATACACGCCCACACGGATGGCCTTCAGCAGCCGCGGCCTAATAAAAACACTCCCGGAAAAGGGTCTCCTTATCGCAGGACTTCAAAAATAAGCACTCTCCCTTAAGAGATTCCCATCGATGTGACGGTCCAAAAAGGAAATGCCTATCTGGGAGTCATAAACGGTTCCTAATGGCCGATGCCTTGCTACGGGAGTGTTGCCCGGCAGCAGAACCACATCAAAATGTTGCCCCAAAGGGAAACAAGTTTCAAAAATGTATAAAATGGTAGGAAGTGCAATTTTAATTGAAATCTGCGTTGCCCAAATAAGCAACGGTGATGTTGAACATAATCCGCTTTCAAATGGAACACACAACAGTTGGCGAAGTAAAAAATGAGAAAGGGACTTTGTACATTCGCTTGACAGTTATTTGCATTCGCTTGTCAACCAAATTTTCCGGAAGCGGAAGTTATGTTAACAGTTGTTAAAATATTAAATCAATTAAATACTTACAACACTGCCAGGAATATTTATAAGTGAAAAAGTTCCAAGACTTTGTGACTACAAGAAACACAAAAGTTTGCCGAAACTATTTGTGTAACTTTCTCTCGCCAAAACTTGGTAAGTTTTCGTTTGCGTTATTAAATTGAGCACATATTAAATTAAAGAATCATTTATTATTACCATTTATTTCAGAAGGACCGCAAAAAAGTGGTTTATGCCAGATGCCAGATGAGCGCATGAAATTCTTAGCGGTCAGGTCCACTACCAAAAAAATTTAAATTTACCCAATTATTTTGTACGTTACCCCCAACAATGAACTATCAATATGAAGGACTTTTGATAAGAATGTAATCAGCAGGGCGCAAGTACCCTTCAAAGTTTTATTCAATAATTACAGTGAGAGGAAGCGGAGAAGAAAAATTCCATCAATCAATCAATACACAGCTGCTGTGAACGAAACCTTTTCAACTCCCCACGGATATTCACGGTGAAATACATCAAATTTGTTTGTCAACAGCAGTCACCACCGACCGAACTTTCCTGTAAATCTAGTATGCAAAATAAAGAAATTCTTTTAATATCTAGGAAATATTCATATAGAATTCCCGGAAAACAAGCTGAACCCAAAAAAAAAAATAAAAAGACTGATTCTTTCTCATTGGTGGTCATCCATTTTTCCTGTTTCGAATACATCATCAAAACATATCACGCATGCATTGTAATGTCAGCAATAATTTCGCATGGTAGCGTTTTCGTAAATTTGCTATGACTACCACAACAATCCATTGAATAACATGGTTCCGGCGCAAATGTATTTTTAGGCACCCAAAATGGCACACCCAAATGGAACCGAAGTTTACCCAAAGTTTATTGTTCAACTGTCACGAAAATTGAACTAGTGCTCGTCATCAATCGCCATCACCACCTCCACATACATATGGTATACAAATGACCCCGAGAAATGGTGTTGCTCAAACTTTCTTGCTCACAGATGCGAAATCAATGGATTTGGAACCAGGACCATTTATTCAGTGTCCGCAAATGCAACTGAAGTGCTTTATTGCCATAAACGTAAAATTTGTGCACACAGAGAGATAGATGTTTATTGGGTAACCCAACTACGAGCAAAGATCCTCAATGGATTCCCCTTGAAGGAGCAGTCGCTGCTCCTGTTTGTTCTTCTTGGTTGCGGATTTGCCGCCAGCGGCTTTTCCACGCCTTCGATTCAACACACCATCAGTTTCGTCCATCATGCGTAAAATCGTGGTCTGAAATTTAAGATATTGTGGAGTTAAATTCAAATGCTGAAGTAGAGCTTACTGCTTAAATCTGATTTTAATTTCGCTATGATTTGATAACCTCAGTAAGCTTTGAACTAAGCCTTTTTACTTATGTAAAAATCAAAATCATATTCAAATAAATCCAATAGGTATATTGAACCCATGTTGCTTGGCTACCAGACTCACCTGATCCGAGCAATCCATTGGAGCGACCGATATATCCCTGACAGCCCTGAACTTGCCCACGTTGTTCAGATGTTCGTTCTCCAACCGAAAGTAATTCCAAATGAAGCGACGGAAAACCTCCAGGGGACTGAGAATGGTCATCATGACATCGCCCTCAATGTAGCCAGCCTCAATTAGACTCATGGACAGGGTCCAGCTGAAGCGCAGTATTAAATCCTCAATTATGCCAAAGTAATAGAACCACTGGGCACCGACAAGAAGAGAGATAATGAAAGCTTTGAAAGATTGTTTTACGTGCCGTTTGCCCAAATATTTATCGTGGCCATTATTTGTGGGGACTGCCCCTACTCTGACCCCAAATGGGAGGAAAAAGAACCAAAAAAAACACTCCACCCAACCGGACTCACCGTCGATGAATAAACGATTTCCTCACGCAAGAATCGATTGTCGCCCGCCTTCGAGTCGAACAGGCCCCAGTCCATTTTAATGTCCCATGTGTAGGCGTAGCAGGACGAGAAGATGGCCGCCGTAATCCAGCAGTAGAACCAGGGATTCTCCTTGGACAGCGGGTAGGTGTCTGGAGATGAGAAGACAGTGGAGAGAATGAATAGAAGAGTGATGGACGTGCGATGCCGCCAAAATACAATCTACATGAATTTTCGGCACTAATTGGCACTGGACCGTAAATAGCACAAATAATGTATATATGCGTACATATATATTTGCAATTGCTATGATGTAAGTGTGCCCTAATGAACTCACGCTCCGTATAATGAATCCACTTACCGGTGGTCGTGTGATATTTGTGGGCAAATATAACCACAAAGAAAGACGTTGCATACTTCGCGGCGTTGACCAGATGCGGAAATGACTCCTTTGTGTCGCGGTATCTGCGGATGCACTGGGCGAACCGGAAGTAGGCGGGCAGTATGGCAACAATGGGATGCAGCAGAGACACGTACTCCACACAGTGGCTGGCATCTGTTGCACAAGCAAAACAATGATGGTAAATTAAACACTTTGTAGTCTATAATTAAACCATTTAGCATGAATTTTCAATTCAACAATGCGGTTGGGTTTTTGGCCTTTTTTCACTTTTACCACTTGCAAGCTGATTTCAAAAGCGAAAAGTTATTAAATAGAATTGGGGAAAGGACCAAGCCGACAAGCTGGTCTCGAGTAAAATGAACAGCATTGCGAACTTTTATTGAATGCACATAAAAAGGAATGGAAATCTTTGATTTTTCCCCTACTTTTACTTCAAATTGAGTTCAGCATCGAAAACCCAGTGTTACTTACCCTTGCCAGCCTTGTGCCATGTGGGACTTCGACCAAAGAAGCATATTAGAAAGGGTATATCCAGAAAGGCTGGCACCATGCTGTTCAGCTGGTCGGCCAGCCAGAAATCGGCAAAGTTTACAAAGCAGAACGGAGCCATGATGACCCGGATGAGGATCCTTATGGCCCAAAACCGGGCCTCATGATGGAACGTCTTCGTGGGATTCAGCAAAAAGGCAGCCATCAATGTGTAGAGGCAAAGCGGAGCTGCGTACTGTGGGATGCCCAGGGGATCGCAAAAGATGTAGCTCAGGACGCAGCAGGCCCAGATAACTCCAAACACGGATGCCACCTCCATGATGTTCTGCTCGGACAGGTGATTTCGTGGATCCAACTCAAAGATGAGGACGTGGTTCACACCGGACGACCTCCAGCCGTAGACATTCACGCCCCAAAGGAAGAGGCATTCGATGATGAGGAATGGAGCGCGGAACATCCTCATTCCGGCCCGCCAATTCTCGCCGAATCCGTAGAACATGGCAGCGATCACAACCGTAATGAAGAGCACAACAAAGGCGCCGGAAAAGAGACCCACCTTGAAGGTGGTCCAAGGACTCTGCTGCTCGCCCAGTGGTGGTACCCTCAACCGCTTCATTGCTCTCTGACGATCTCCTCCCTCGATGTCCTGGGTAACAGCCTGCTCCGTCTCCTGGATCAGCCGATCAATGTCCTTGTTGGTGTAAAAGTGGGCTGCCTCCACGTGATCCGTGCGCCAACGTGCACCATAGTCGACGCTCAGCAACTTGTCGTGCTTCTTAAGTATCTTACGGAAACCCGTGAAGTTGAGGTTCTGATAGTTCTGGAGCAGTATCAGCCCCAGATAAAATTCACTAAATGCCAACTTGAGATCCTGTATCTTGCGCGCCGGCACATTCTTCTTGCCCAGCGGCGTCCGCCTCTTCCACGCGGGCAGTTTCTTTGGGTGACCCATTTCCAGGGCTTCGGTCAACTCGCTGCGCAGACTGCCATATTTGCGTGTCGCCTCGGCCATCTTCTCCGAGTAGAATGTGTTGATCTTGGCCAGCTCCTTGTCGCAGTAGTGGAAGAACTCCTCATCGAATTTGGCAAAGTATCGCGTCACCATCTCGCGCTCCACGAGTTCTGCGGAGGGCGATTGTTCGATTGCTGCATACAGCATGGCTTTCATCTCCTGAAAAAGGATTAGAAATATTTTAATAAAATTTATTTACAGATGTGTTTTATATAAATTTTATAAATATATATTTTTTTATATCCCTTAAACAAAGTACCTATACTTTTGGCCCCCACTGTATCTATATATCTCCTGCTCATTGTATTGTGTGTTTTCACTTCCTCGTTCTTTCGCTACCCCACCCCACCCAGCCCTTCCTATTTGTTTACGTCCGAGGAGAGCAAAACACAGAATGCCGCTTAACAGGGCGCATGCGCGTTGAAAGCTCCACCGTTTGACAGTTGGATGCCACAGCTGATGGGGCACGTGACGTCACAGCTGGCAGAGTGACAGCGGGAAAAGCACACTCGTCCGTGTATCTCACGGATACATATTTTCCGCACCTTCGAACGGCGATTTTCGGCACTCACCTCATAGTTAATGTACTGCTTTCGCCACTCGGGCGTTATGTGGGCCGTCAGGTGCTCGGCGAACTTCATCTCGGGATTTGGGGGGATCTCACAACTGGCTGAACTGCATCCGCATCCGGATAAATGGCGAGGACGTGGTCGCACTTGAAACGCACGTTTTCACGTAAACATCACAACTGGGCCAGAAGAGAACAGGCAGCGAAAGTTCTTGGATTTCGATTTGGCTCGGGATGGTGGTCCACATGGCGGGGGTTTCGGATACGAGGAATCGAGCTTTCGATATGTAAATGGCTTCGGTTTTTGTTATTGTTAGCTGTTGCCTCTCATCTGCTTTCAATGTCAACAATAAAACAACAACAAAGGCGCAACACATATTCATATTGCACATGATTCGATTTTATTAAATGGGCAATTTATAAATTAAAAACAATTTATTAAAGAGAATGTATTGATTTTTCGAACACACTATGTATTTTAGAAAATAGAACTCAGCGCAGCTCGTCAATGAAATAAACACTTCTTCATAATTTGTAATGCCCATTAAAAAAGTCTGTAAGTAAGCAACTGTTGTGCATTTAGTGAAATATAATAAAAATTACACTTACTATTTATATTTGACTAAAACAAATGCGCAATTTTGCTAAGACTTGCTAACTACTTTACAAAATGTATGCATATTCAGAACAATTTTTGGAATTATAGAATAGTACACCTTTAATCCCTCTAGCTGGCTAATAAATTAAAGCTCATAAGGTTGATAAGATTAAAATGTGGGCTATTTTTGCTTAGAAATACATATAATGCAATCTAATTAAAAAAATAGGTTACTGTTATTGTACAATAACCGTTGCTCTTTGATATCAATTACCGCCACCGCAATCAGCGACTGTCAATTGAAGGAGAATAATTGAGCCCAGTAGACTTTGCTTCCCACATCGAATCGAGATAAGCCGCAATACAGCAAGTCAGTGGATACGTCATATATCGCAAAGAAAACCGCAGAATCATATAAACCAAGTTCCCGAAGAGTCGCCTGCACAAACCTCATAAACATTGCCAGTTTCCCCGTTTGTTGCGCTTATCGCAATTGACGGGGCCCCCTACTTTTTGTCATCCCACCCACCCCCCGCCCCGTGCTGTTCTGCGGGCTCCAATATTGATTAAAGAACGGGCGGCATGCGGTTTCCCCTTCCAGTGCCCCCACCACCCGCATTGAGTCATTTACATGATCGTCTGGAAAGCAGAGCACAATTGGAGAACAAATGAAAACGCTCTCGGCGAGCGTAACGACGAGCGTTTGGGGCTGTGCTGGCTGTCAGTCGCTGATTAGTCCGCTCGCAGGCCAGACATTCCGCTCCCCGATAAAGAAAACTACCCCCCAGAGCTCGTCCACGAAAATTGTTTTCAAATAGATAAGAAATTGGCATAAATTTGAAGTTCAGTGCAGAAGACATTTCAATTGGTTCACGCAAAGCCAAGCAGCAACATGCCTTCCGATCAGGATCCGACTCCAGAGCAGATAAGCCAAGTCAAGACTAGCATTCTGCAGAGACTGGAGAAAGAGCCACCAGCAGGTAAGCTAGTGCAGCCGAAAGAATCACATCTAATCTGGTATACATATAAAATCCCGAAATAGAACCATTCCATCCCAACGATCTAAAGCGAATTACGGACAGTGACCTTTGGATCACCAAGCTTCTGCAGGTCTATGACTTCGATGTGGAGAAGTGCATCACGAGGTTGTGGGACAACCTCGCGTGGCGGAAGAGCTTTGGAGTTTATGACATCACCGAGGCGAACCTTAATCAGGAGTTTCTGAACGATGGCTCCATCTTTGTGCACAACAAGGATAAGGACGGAAAACCCCTGCTGATCCTCACCATCAAGAAACACTCGAAGAGCCGCAATCAGGAGGACCTCCTGCGCATCCTTGTCTTCTGGATTGAGCGACTGCAGCGGGAAAGTAACCTGGACAAGATTACTATATTCATGGACATGACTGGCGCCGGTCTGAGCAACTTGGACCTGGGCTTCATCAAGAGTATCATCGGAGTGTTCGAGACCAAGTATCCCTATGTGCCGAACTATATTCTGGTGCATGATTTGCCATTTCTGCTAGATGGTATGTACACATTGTGGTATCTATGAAGATCAGTATATTGAAAACGTGTTTTTTTTTTGTGTTTAGCTGCCTTTAAATTGGTGAAGACCTTCTTGCCACCCGAAGCACTGAAGATCCTCAAGGTGACCACCAAAAAGGATATCGATCAGTATGTGGACAAGGATAACTGCCTGAAAATCTGGGGTGGTAATGATGACTACGTTTACAAATTCGCCTGAAACTTGCCCAACAACTTTGTATTATAGTGTAAATAATAATACGATATTTATTGACCATATTGCACGCTTGTTTTTACTACTCCAGCGAAGAGCTTTGAAAGCTCTCCATAGTACTTCCACTCGAGCTAATTGCAATGCAGGTGGCATACCACCCACACGATCACGATCCATTGCAGCACTTCGCGGGTGGGAGGTGGGTGGTGTGTGTGGTTTGCCCTTTTCGGAGGCCCATTATAGTACCGCGCAGAACCAGGTGCTCCACATTCGAGCCGCACGCCGGCCGACTGCTAACGATCGCGGCGATATACGATCGTGGATAGCCGGATAGCAGGCAGCACCGTTAGTGGCTGTTCAGTTTGCCGCACACGCTCGTGGAACGCACTTGGATAGCGCTCAGTACTTCCCGCTGTAGTACCGCCACCTTTTGTACCTTCACCTGTGCTCCCCGTTAAGCCAATCTTATCGCAGTGAAAGTGGATTTCTGATTAGGCGCCAAGCGATAGGAGCACCGCATTACCGATTGGAATTCAACTTGAATGCTTAGTCTTGCCACAAGTTTGGTAGCGGACGAGTGCAAAAACTAGCTGGCAGCATGGGCATCAAGGTCAAGGAGACGACCCCACAGCAAATCGAGGAGCTTCGCGATAGGTTCAATCGCAAATATGCCTCAACCCCCCCGGCAGGTGAGATAATCCCAAGCACTCGACGGATACAAAGTGCAACGTTCGTTGACTAGTGGCGCTAATAAATTGTGTGCGCTTAGGTTTATGAGAGCTGGCAGTTTTTATTCCGTAATTACCAGATATACAGAGGTGGTCAAAAGTATTTACACAACGAGCTTTTTTTTCAATTAGTTGACAATTGAAAAAAAAGCTCGTTGTGTAAATACTTTTGACCACCTCTGTATAGCTGCGTTCGGTTAGTAGTTTGTTTATATGATTCATTCAACCTGTCTTATTTGTAGTGCAAATTCTCCAATTAGTAGGTGAATAATTCAAACAGCCCTGCCTTTCCCAACGACTTTTCTGTTCCAAGTGCACTCAAGCGAAAGCTTTGAACTTGAGACCTGAGCTATAGCTTCCCAAAGTGCTTAATATAGAATTGGGTATGGACTTCCGTACGCCTGTCAGTCAGCGGCAAAAGGTTAAGTAACAGCAGTCAAAGATTAAGCACTTCTGAATGGTTTAATGATTAGAGTTTCAATTGTTTATTTCTTCAACTTTATGCAAACGATCGTCTTCTTATCTTGTCCAAATTTATATTCGCCTCTCATGTGTTCAAAGATTAGAAACTAAATTGCATGGGTTAAACATCAGAAGAGCTAAGATAAGAGTATTGTTACAAACGGTATTAGCTACATTATCTTCAATAACTGTTTATAAGCACAGATAAGATTCCAATAATCATTTTATTGTTTTACATGGTTTGCGCTGGTAGCACCTTTCCACCCGACCGATATTGATCGCATTCGCAACGATCATCTGTGGCTTCAGAGGTTTCTGGAAATGCATGATCTCGACATGGAGACCTCCTTTACCAAGCTGTGGGAAACCTGTACCTGGCGTCAGTCATACGGGGCCAACGATCTCGAGGAGAGCCAGTTGAACCAGGAGTATTTGAAGGAGGGATCCGTGTTTGTGCACAACAATGATGTGGACGGCAAGCCGCTGTTGATATTCCGCGTTAAGCTGCACAGTAAGTCCAAGAATCTGGATGAACTGATTCGCATTGTGGTGTACTGGGTGGAGAGGGCTCAGAGAGAGCAGCATCTGACCCAGTTGACCATATTCTTCGACATGGCGGGCACGGGCTTGGCCACCATGGATCTGGACTTTGTGAAACGCATTGTGGAGACGTTTAAGCAGTACTATCCCAATACCTTGAACTACATCTTGGTATTTGAACTGGCCTGGGTTCTAAATGGTAATTGTCGTCTTTGGAGCCCTTTTTCCACTTTGAACATTAACCATGACCATGACCTTTTGTTGGTTTTTTTTTTATTAGCTGCGTTTAAGGTCATCAAGGCGCTGCTACCACCCAAGGCGGTTGAGATTTTAAAAATGATATCGAAAAAGGACATCAACCAGTACATTACCAAGGATAACTGCCTGGCCAGCTGGGGTGGCGAGGATAACTACGAATTTAGCTTTGTGCCGGAGGCCAAAAAGGTTATTTCCAAACCGGTGGCTGCCAATGCCGGCGATGATGAACAATTCGACAAAAAGGTAAGTTAGTGGGCTGAGTGGGGGATATAGACACAGCTTGTACGACTACACCACCCACAAGGGACCAAATCTCAAGCGCGAATCGGCGGTTGGGAGTGTCCTTGTGACACGGCTGCACCCGGAAGAAGTCGGTCCCTCGGTCGCCTAATTGCTTTTTCCAAAACCGCACGCGAATCGCCGTACAGCGCTCTCTGCCATAATTGATTCACATTCTTGGGACGTATTGATTTAGGGTGCGCTGTTTGCGTGTCCTGCGTGAGTTGCCTGTCCCCAACTGACCACTAAGCTTAGCCCAACGATGGTCTAACTCGTACACTGGGGGAAATATTTGGGGTTAGCTACAAATGCATAGTATATAACGAATTAGCCATTTTTCTTCGCTTGCAAGCTAGATTAAAATGTCATATTTAGTTTCAACCCTCCAGGTTTATTATACATCTTGCGAAAAGTATAGCACTCTTTTAGGCGCAGCTGCATATTCAAATCACGAAATCTTCAATTTAAAATTTACAATGGCTCATAATTTTACGAAACTTTTAAGAATCATATATAGAAAATTAAATGCAAACTCTACTTTTTTTTTCTCAGTGCACGTACGCTTTTGTGGGCAGAACATTGTAGCAGCTATTTATAGTCTTTTATTTGACATATTGCTAAACTTTCGGTTTCTGGCTTGGGGTCAGTAATGGTCAGTTCTCGAGGCCCCGAAGCGTTGACCCGAAAAAAGTAGAACACACATTGTCAGAGGGATTATGGCCGGTTTTATGTGTGCGTATTTGAGTCGTACGTGTTGTATGTGTAAATGACTCCCAGAGCGGATATTATCAGCCATTTCTCTCGCACCCACGCTAACACACACCCACACGCTGTTATCACACCCACGCGACGTCATCGTTTATAATGCACTCTCTCTCATTCTCTCTTTCTCTCATTTCAACGGCACTTTCATTTCATTTACAGTTGCAGTTCATTTTACGCCAGACGGAAGTGGCAGCAACAACAGCTGGAAGAAGCTGATCGAGTGTGAGCGAGACAGCAAAGAGGGAGCGAGCTTTTGGGTGTGCTTTCAATTCAGTAGTATTTTCACTTTTGCGCGAACTAGTCACAAAAACCCGCAAAGCAAACGCATTTTACGTTCGTTTCTGTCCTCAACTTGTGCTAATCGTCATGGACATTTGCAATCTGTAATTGTTATTAACAGAGGAGCAAGCATAAGTGGAAACTGCATTGTTATCGTACCAATTGATATTCACTACTCAAAGTTTGAGCAACAACAACAAAATGCCAAGGGTATGTGTGTGTGAGTGTGTTCGTGTAGAATGTTTTTGTGTTTCATGCTCATTGAATTGCGCTTAAGAAATCTGTCATTTATTAGAATCAATAAATCATCTATAAACCATTGAAAACCCCACAGTATTTGAGTTTATCCGAAGAATCATAATGGAAGTTTACTGGCCGTCATGATGATCATGTGTGCGTTACGTGGAAGTCAAGCGAAAGCACAACAAAACCGAGTCGGATCGAATTTGACTTGACATTCAAGACGATTACTTCACCCTGCATACTTTCTTTTGTTCGGTGCTGAAATTGAGAACTGTTGTTTGTTCAGTTTACGTTAAGGAGAATGCATTGTTTTAGGTGCCAGTTGGAGTTTGTATCTGGAAATCGAATCAGTGGAAAAGAACTAGTAAAATGGCTACGCCCATTAAGACCGGCTTAAAGGGCAAGTTAAAATTTGAAAATTCGTATAGCTTACTTATACAGATATAATGAGAATACTGTAAAATTAGAACTTTATCCGTAGAGTCAATTATTTTTAATACGATTTAGGTATTGTTTTTGTGAGTAACTCAAATATTTTTTTTAAAACCAACTGATTCATAATGATTTAAAACAGCGTTAAAAAACAGTTGAATATATACGAATTTACTAACGCGTTTGCCAAAATCCCTAAAGCCACGCCAGGAAATCCACAGTTTCAGGGTTGCCAGCTGTTTTATGTTTTGGTGGATGCAAAGAGCACAAGAGCCCAAAAGTCCGGCTTTGTCTATATGTCTTAGATTTTAAGGCAGATTAAGGATATAAACTGTGTGTGGAGACTGCCGAATGTGACCAATGTCGGAGGCAGGGCGTTTCAGTTACGTGAGTGTCCGATTGCATCCGGAGGGCAGATAAAACCAATGCACAAGTGATGTGCCAGTAGTCGCGCACAGAATAACCGACATCCGGCTGAAGACCAAATGAAACCAATTCACCCGGCGACCTCCAGTTCGAGTGGAACCTTCGCCAATAATGCCAGCTCAAGGGTGCCAAGTGTGGTGGGGCGGCCCTTCTGAAAATGACACAGAAAAGCACGTTCGATGGGGTCTGATGAGAAGGGGCTGCACCAAAACCCTCCTATCCAGCAACCAAAAGACGGTCATTTCAACGAGTTCTCTTTCATCGGCAGGTCACCTTTGTCGATTCCGCTCCCGTGGTGCTCAAGGAGACCAACATCAACAAGATGCACACTACGTCCGAGGGTAAGAAATCAGGTCTTAACTCATCTAAAAAAGTTTGGAACACGCATAGGTCCCAATTTAAAATCGACTTTCCATTTATCTGCACTGCTCATTATGTCACAAATATACTATTACATATCGTAGCACCAAGTCGCCTTATTTTAGTTCGTTATACCCATATAAACAAAATTTTTTGGTCCCAACCAAATTTGAAATTTGAAAAAATCTGCCAATTAATACCAAGCGGGCTTTCCTTGATCAGGCATGTTGCATATTAATCCCAAGGATTTTGTCAACTTCAATTCCAAGAATGCGGAGGCCACGATGAGCATCAAGTCTATTGCCACCTCGGCAGTGACGTACAAGGTGGGTGAAATCTACACGCATACTTCATGTACCAGACTAATCCTTCAATCCGAAACCTTGCAGATCCAAACCACATCGCCGGAGAAGTTCCGTGTGCGACCCCGTTGCGGCATCATCCAGCCCAACCAGGAGGCTACCATCAACATATGGCTGAAGTCGGAGCACAAGCTAAGTGACGACAGCAAGGACAAGTTCCTGGTGATGGCCATGGTCGCGCCAGGCGGTGAATGCGGTGGCGCCGATGTGACCGAGCTGTGGCGGAGCAAATCCCCCACATCTGCGGATGTGGAGCAGCATCGACTGGTCTGCCGCTTCGATGAGAACAAGTCAAAAGCGCAGCTAGATTGCGCAAGCAAGTCCAGCAAGGCCAGCGTGGATTGCAGCAAGAAGTCCGGTGCTGTAAGTATATCCTAGCCATGTTAAAAGCGAGTGTATACTTATATTCTAATCATTTGGCATAATAGGGCGTAGATCCAGCTACGGCAATGGAGCGCCAGTTGGCATTCACCCAGAACCTGCAATATGTGACGCTGGCGCTGTTGTTCCTGTTGTTTGCCGGCTTCGGCTTTCTGATGTACCAGCAGCTCGGCCAGCACGACTCTACCTGTCCCAAGGCAACGGCGTATTCGTGCGCCAAGCGCAAATAATATTTACTTAGCCCGTGTAATCTGACCAGGCAGGAGCTAGACATTGCCGCTCGCGATAACCACAACAATAACGAAGACGACTGTGACCATCCAGATCTGGAGAACTGTGCCTGTGCTGTTGATTTGATGAATCTGGGGCTGAACTGTGCCGATACCATGGACCAATACGATGGCGAATGCCTGGAGGCACTGATCCAAGCGCATCTGCAGCTGTGCCTCAGCTGTCAGGGCACTGGTGATCGGCAGCTGGGCGGCGTTGCTGCCGGCGGCCATTTGCTGGGACTCATCGCATTCGCAAGGAAGATGGTGCGCGTCGTTCTTTCGCTATCGCTGCTGTGCGGCATCTTGTTCGTGAGCTTCTACCTGGGCAGCAACTACGGCGGAAACTCCACCACCACTACCATAACCACCTCCCTAGCCACAGTCGACTCAGGCAGAGGCAATCGTCAGCCGTGTTACTACTCGTAGTGAAGCCAAAACCCTCAACTGTGCAAGCCAGGGTGGTTCGATTTGTCCAGCAGAAAATGCAATTTGTTCACCTCTGTACACGTAATAATCCATAATGACCCTTGCCAGGTATGAACTACAAATATTAAAGCCTTCTTACATACTTCAATGGCTTGCATCCTTAAATTATTCCCGGGTTCTGCGAATTTTTTAGACACCTTTGCTTTCAAAGGTAATTTTAAGATGTTTCCCTTCCTTGCAAATCGAACCACCCCAAGCAAATACATATTTTTGTATAAATCTTAAGAGCTACGATAAGAGTAACAATTTCGTGTTTCCTGATATTATTGAGTAAATGGTGTCTCGTGCTTGCTCCCAATCTTTTGTAGCTTTTTGCCGGTAATCTCCCATTTGCCCCCGTCTGAGCCAAGAATTTAGAATACACTGTGAGTAGGATGTATGTCTTTGCGAATGATATAATCAAGTTAATTAGTTTGTAAATAAATCTCATTTAGTTTCCTTTTGCGTTCAAATACAAATTTACTACGGCTTCGTATTGCGAACGAATATATATAATAAACATTTAGTTGGATTGATAAAGAAGTTTTCGTCTTTAGGCAGACTTGTAAGATGTAAGCGGGCATCTATTTATCAAAATAAAAAGAACTTAACAGGATTCAGTTCGTAGATCATAACGTACAATTAGCAAAATTTCCGATCTATCTTACGAATCTGGGCAATGAGTAAACCTTCCTTAACAGTAGGGTAAGCGTAAGGGTTTGTAACTTAGTGTTACCAAAAACAAAGTAGGAAAGTCAGCGTATTTATACTCAATCTTATGTCTTTTTACCGCCCCGCTTGGCAGCCGGCTTCTTGGCCTTCTTGGGAGTCGGTTCCTGAGCAGACTCCTCTTCGACCTTCTCGGCGGCATCATCCTGCGGCGGCGTCTTAATCTTTTTGCTGCTGCTTGACGCCTTTGCCGGCAAGTTTTCCTTCTGGTCCTGCTTATCTACATTCTCGGCTTCCTTGTCGGCATTATCCTGCGGCGGCGTCTTGTTCTTTTTGCTGCTGGTTGACGCCTTCGCCGGCAAGTTTTCCTTCTGCTCCTGCTTGTCTACATTCTCGGCTTCCTTGTCGGCATTATCCTGCGGCGGGGTCTTGTCCTTTTTACTACTGCTGCCAGATGCCTTCACTGGAACATTCTCCTTCTGGTCCTGTTTGTCCGCCTTGACCAAAAAGATTGCGTGCTGACCACCGCCAGATGCGAGCAGCATGTGCTTGCCCTGCGTGTTCTTGCTGACAACCACGATCGGTTCGAGCTCATCATCGCCGTCGCCAACGCCCAGTTGATTGTTGACGCCGGAGCCCCAGGAATACAGTTTGCCATCAATTGTAACGGCATAGGAACACACTTCGCCACATCCAACGGAAACAATCTTTTCGGTCAGCTTCTTCACAATCGTTGGCTTCTCCACAACATCCTTGACATCGCCCAGTCCAAGCCGACCGTACTCCGGACGACCCACCACGGAACACCTAAGGTCTGTTGTCAGGATCACAGTATGGTGCTGACCGCCGGCAATATGTCGGATTTCTTTAAGTTCCGTCTTGATGGGCGTCAGTGCGAACTCCTTGCCCTTTGTCTCGTGGGCCAGCTGCTTGAAGTTGTTAAGCCCTGTGGCCCAGATGATCTCCGTCTGTGACTCGCGCATGAATGTGCAGTAGTTGGTGGCCCAGATGGCCTCAAAGGGTTTGGCCCGCGTGATGATGAGCTGGGTGGGCCGCAGCAAGTCGCGTTTGCCACGACGACCTGGGAGTAAACATGTTTTTTAATACCGATTTTGCAAAAATGTTAATGCCGCGACTTACCCTCTCCGGAGATGGAACGCTCCGACAGCCGCCCGAGTTGTCCCTGCTCAGCGCAGCCCACGGTGAAGACCTTTCCGGCAGTGGTCAGGATGACCAAATGATCGGCGCCGGAGGCGATGCTGCAACAGACAGTGCCCTCCATCAGATCGATGGGCGTACGCTTGTTACCATCGATGGTGAGGCCCATGTTGCCATGAGAGTCCCGGAACGAGCCCCAAGCGAAGACACGGCCATCCTCCAGCAGACAAGCGGAATGCGAGTCTCCCGCCGAAATGCACAGAGCCTTGCCGGGCAAATCGATAAGATCCGGCTTTGACTCGCTGCCATCCTCGCTGGTGTCACGGCCCAGAGCACCTTCGTCATTGCAACCGAATGAGTAGATGTCCCCTGACTTGGTCAGCACCAGGTTGTGCATGCCACCGGCGGATATGTCCACGGCATCCGGGATGCCCGCCACAGGGCTGAGACGCTTGCGCTCTAGTATGTCCTCGCCGAGACCCAGTTGGCCCACATCGCCGTTGCCGCAGACCAGCACGTTGCCGATCACGGTCCTCCGCTTGGGCAGCTCCAGATGAAAAGCGATTCTGGCGCGCTTCGCCTTCGGTGGCTGCGGCTCCGTCTCGCCGGCATTGTTGTTATTAGTCAGGGCCTTTCTGCGCGGCATTTTAGCTTATATTTTCACAATTTTTGGTCACCGAAACTGGAAACAGTGCGTTTGTGTGTGTATGAAATATATATAAGGTTAGGGACGCCGGTGATGCAGCTTAGTTCTGCCCATACTCACAATGGAAATAATGACTGTCTCTGGTTCAGCGGGAATTCCACGTTGTCTGGATGGTGTTGCTACGGCGGTTTGGAGGCGAGTGAAAACACCAAATGCAAGCGAATCCCAATGCGACCTACCTGGGTCGAAGAAAAATGCGCGGGAAGCGGCTGCAGCTGGCCTTCAGGGTGCAGTGTTGCGGGCTTGGCTAATTCACCGCCGCATCTAGCTATTAGCGAGTTCACACTCCAATTTCAGGCTTGCTTCTGCGGATATTGATATATTTTCCTTATATCTTCGTTATCTTTGCACTTTTCCCAATTACAAATAATAAAAACAGCCTACTATAACCCACAGTTTGTTTATTTAGAGATATTGACGACTTTTAGAATGGAGCGAAGCGTGGACTCAAGCTATGATAGTTGGTTAACAGTTCTCTAGCGAGTGTGCGAACCGATTGCTGACCGGTTCTATCGGAAGAGCTATCGATAAGGTGCGGGAAATTTAAATTTTTCTTACCCACTCATATTATTTCAATTTGTTGTTATAAAATATTCTACCTTTAAGCCAATGCTTTATTTTCAACGTGATATTGCATGCTATATGACAGAAAATAAACAATACTATGTAGAAAGATTTTCCATTAACTTTATTACAAAATACATAGAGTTACAATATAATTGGTTATTCATTTACTTCCCGTATAAGTCTATCTAGCTACAGCAC
The DNA here is from genome assembly GCF_004382145.1 of Drosophila mauritiana. Taxonomy (NCBI): domain Eukaryota; kingdom Metazoa; phylum Arthropoda; class Insecta; order Diptera; family Drosophilidae; genus Drosophila; species Drosophila mauritiana. The sequence goes on from NC_046669.1 coordinate 5,781,663, forward strand.
CGCAATGTGAGTGCATCAAATACAAAAAGAATCCACTTTGCCCATTCCGCATCCGCACTCCAAATCCCGGCAGCCGACCCTCGATTTCCCTGCCCAAACATTAACATTTAATCCGACTGCCCCCATTCAGATATGTATAGTACGTCTGTCTGATGCATCTGCCACTCAGCACTAGCCGTACAAAACGAGCAGAATTGATAAAAACGCGAAAAATAATAATCACTTGATGTCTGTTTGCGTATACATATTGCATGTTTTTGCCATTTTTTAATCAGTTTCGCAAAAATGATTTGAGCGTATTCCCTATATTTGTGTATGCACACACGCCCCTGCGAAACCACAGCCATCGCAGCCGCCCACGTAGCTGATTTTATTATCAATTTTAATAAAAAATTTGTGCACTTTTTGCAGCACCTGTCGGACAGGTGGGCCTTTGCCGGCCCGAGTACACATGGACATGGACCCTATTTATTGGTAGCCACGTCAACCGTCGTCAGCACAGCCAATTACGCAAATTAAACAGATTGTTATCCTGTCGCGACAGAGGACACAGGACAATGTGACAAGCCGGGCAGCTTAATTCAATCAACGTGACATAATTACTTAATTAATTAGGAGCGCCCAGCGGTCACACATTCAAATCGGCCATCATTTTGCGAAAGTCGTTCAGCGAGCCGTACATCTCGAAGTCCGCTGCCCCGTTTCCGGTTCCGCCGCCGTAGGCGCCCTGCGATCGCTGTGATCGGGTGCTGGGTGGGCGTGGCAGGGTCAGCGGCACGGGCAGCAGTTCCGGCATCACCGAGTGGTGCGTGATCAGCGCCTTCAGTGAGCTGAACTCCTTGGTGAAGCCCTAGAATGATAAACACCATTGCATCATATCATATAATGAATATTATACATAATATACTCAGACTTACCTTAATCTTGTAGCCCCTTTGCGTCCTCAGGATCAGATAGTGGGCCACTCGCGGTGAAGGAGGTGGCACTCGCAGCGAAAGGGCGAAACAGCCCGGCTTCGTGCTGCTCTGGCGCACCAGAAACGCACCTGGACTCTGTCGGGACAGGACCTCCAGGGATATTTCCCGGGGAATGCCCGCCTGAAACCAGGCGGCCCCCTTAAGCTCCTGCTGCTCGGATAGGCTGAGATTATCCAGGCGCAGGGCACCGTGGCCGGGAAACATTTTCGGACTGGAGTTGGCTGATAATTACACGGGAGAAAGGTAACCTTAGCCATTTCATAACTGTGACATAAGAGTCTACCTACCGCTGCACGTCTCCCTCAGATACTTCTTGCTAGCGGCGGGCAGCTCCACCTGCAGCCGCTGGGTGGCACTCTCCAGTGCGGACAGTGACTGGCGGCAGGAGTCGCCGAACTTGCTGGCCACGTACTTGTCCGGCTCGCAGATGGCCTCGTTCACATAGCCATCGGAGATGGTCTGAGTGGACCCACAGCCGGATCCGGAGGTCAGCGAGGAGCCGCATGTGCTGTGCATCAGAGGGCGGCTGTCCTCGGTGCCCCGCAGCAGTCCAATGCCCATGGTCAGGCGTTTCACCTGTGAAGGTGCACAGAAAGTAATTATAAGTATAATAAAGCAATAAGTTTATATCTTATATCCCATTGTTTAGTATTGAGTTATTTTTGAATTGTTATGCAACTTAAGTAAAGAGTGATGTAATATTAATACCATTTACTACTTTTTGTTTTCAGTGCATCCAGTGCTAGTGTTACGCTTTGCATGTTGCATGTTGTCTGCCAATTTGGCAAAGTTTTTGCATTGCTATAATGGCGAATTCGGGACAACTCTCGCCTGACCGGCATTATCGGTGCAGGTGTGTATTCAATCAGGGATTTGTGGCGCCACCCCCCACAGCTTACCCCCTGCTCCCTCCCCCGCCCAGAAAATCCAACAAACATCAAACACACTTTAGCTCTCACAGCCAGAACCACAACAACGTCGTGCCACACCACTTTCAATCCCCCCCACACACTCAGAAAACAACCGAGATTGATGTGTAAAATTTTTGGTTACCAATAAAATGTTAAACAGCGCTTGCCACGCCCCCTTGGCCGCACTACGCCCACTATGGCAACCACTGGCTTTTGCGGCAAATTACTTTGAAATGAGTTCGAGCCCGAGCGAAAAGTTTCTGATACTGCCTTTGGGTTTTCATTTAGCAGCTTTTAAATTGTTTCCCATTGCGTTGCGTAATTAGCAGCCTAGGTATAAATTGGACTTGCTTATTTCGTCTTAATTTGCGATAATTATGTTGATTTTATGAAGATGAGCGCCGATTTAGTTGGCCAGTTAAATTGAGGATTTGCGCTCGATTCAGGCTCGTTGCTTCAATTGCAGCTAATTAAATTGGCGCATCGACGGCACTTGGCACTGTCGTTAAGTATGCAATCAGAGCATCGTGCCAACCTAATGCCCCCATTATGCTAATGGCAATCGGAAGGGAACGCCAGCGCATTATGCAATGCAAAAGGCGAAGGACTAGAGCTCCAGAAGTGCCAGAGCAAAATCCCGAACGTAAAGAATGCAGATGGGGCGGAGGCGGGCTGGACTTTTCCAAGGTATTTTCGCATTTTCCCAGACAATGGCACAATAGACGTGTCTAAGCAGCGGTGCTCCCATCTGCCATTTGATTTTCTTGCATTTTCCTCTTGCCTTGTTATCTGTGCGAAACTTTTGCACGTTGCCTACTTTCAGGCGGCGCCAGAGAAAAGTTGCTCCATTGTCCTGTTGGCAAGGATTCCTTTCCGTGTCCTTTCCCTAGGCCTAAAAACACGTGGCTGTCGGTTGCATTTGGCGCTGTTGCTGCGATTTATGTGTCATAAAGTCAGTAAGTTAACGCCATTTGCCTGCCATTTGCCATGGCATCCTGCATTGTTCCCCAGGACTCGTGTTTTCCAACTTCAAACTGCACTACGGCGAAATGGGAAGCGTTCAACGCCCTGCCATGAAATGGTTTAAGTAGAAAGTTATGAATGAATGGAAACGGCGCTTAAGTCCAAGTTGCTGCCGACAAAAGAAAGCAATTAGTTAGCTAACTATGCTCGCTTTAGGATTATGGACGGCAATTGAGTTATTGCTCATTTAATTGGCATTTAAAAGTGAGAAGTATGCTACTAAATAAACTTAAACTGGAAGTAAAATGCAGCTTAATTGAAAATAATATAAACTTGCAGTGACAAACTTCCTGGGAAATTTAATATCTGAAATATTCTATATATATATGGTAGTATATACTATATATTTACATACTATATAAATGTTTTACATTCAAATATTTCTGGATTTTTATTTTGTGTATAATTTGAATATTTCTCTCAGTGTCCTACCATTTGATCTGCATTTTCGTTGTGTGCAGCTAGTGCACCTTTGTTAGTGGCGCGTGCCAAAGTGGCGTTACTCGAAAATTTGCATTTGTGCAAATTAATTTAATGAACTCTTTTTCGGCTGCAGTTTTAGGGGCAAAAACACTTTCCACCTGAAGTACCTACTCCTGTCCCAATTGCTTTCGAGTTCAATTCAAGCAGCGCAATTTCAAACAAGTGATTTAAGGTTTATGCAATTAAATCAACTAAATAGAGAATTTAAGTTAGGCAACAAGAATTTTCCCTCATTTTCAGCATTTCCCTCGTTTTGCGCATTTTGTTGATGCTGTCTCGATTTGAAGTTTTCCGCTTCCGCCGCTACCTGGCATTTCTTCCACTAAGTACATCCCCAGCCGATGCTCCTCCAATAGGTAATTCCTTTCAAATTCCCCCACCAGCTCTTGTTTCCTGGCAAATCATCAGCGTAAGCAGATTTATGCTCTGTGCAAAGTAATTTGCGAGCAATGAGAAATGGGCAACAAAGGAGCCTGGTAACAAAGCAAAAAATGATTGCTCCCTCGACTGGCATCGCAAAATCCGCCTCTGTATTCAATACCTTGGCTAATAGTTAATATTAACTAGTTCGGAATCGGAAAAAAAGGAGAATAAGCTGTGTATTGAAAAAAATCAGTGGGCATACATTATGAATTATTGTTTCCTTTTGCTTAATATATATATCTTAAAGTTTTGTCCTACAATCTAAAAGGTTGTCTTATATTTTTTCGACAGCTTCTTGAAATATGACACCTATTTCTTACAGTGAACCCTCGCAGAACTTACCAGCGGCGGCTTATCCACCAAACGACGGCAATTATTCATTTCTGTGGGCGAATTATCCTCCTCGGAGCTGGGCGAGCGCAGATGGTGGGGATGCGGATGCGGATGTGGATGCTCCTGTCCGGACAGCTCCTGGACATCGTGGTGGCTATGCAGCAGATGCAGCTGCTCCACCGGGCGTCGCTGGAGTTGCGGATGCGAGTGGCTATGCGGATGCGGCTGCTGGCGGGGCTGGGGCTGCGGATGCGGATGCGCCGGCGGATGATGATGATGAAAGTAATGCTGCGGCGATGTCGTTGTCACTGCTCCAGCAGCTGCTTCACTGCGGTTAACAAATGAGCGGGAGGATTAAGGACGAGGTATACTTTGCGTTGAAGATTAAGGGAGTTTCTTCCGCCCTTCCCTCACCTGGCTGGCGACTTCTCAGCTGTCTCAATCAGCGTGGTCTCAGCTGTTTGGGAGGAGGACGATGAGGCCGAGGAGGAGGATATGAATGTGGCTTTACTGTGCTGTGGTTCCAGGCGTAGGCGTATATCCTGCATGATCATTGGTACTTCATTTATCTTGCCTCAAACATTCAAAGCATCTGTTCAAAAAAGTATAAAATCAAATAACAAGTTAAAAATCGTTATGGAGTACTTAATACTTAAGTTTGCACATATAAAAACTACATTTCAAGCCACCTAATTATTAAGTTATTTTCCAAGACAATTTTTCCCGCAAGAGGCAAGAAAATGTGAGGAGCTTGTTAAAACTCTTGGCAACCCCTTTCGAAAAAGAAACCCACAAAACTTTTTGCCACCACTAAGGGCCAGAAGTTCGGTCACTTCTGGACCCTATGCTAATGGCATCGTTGATGATTCCTTGACTTATTCTTGCAGTGCAAAATACTCCGCCCTCAGCCCGAAGTTTTGCCCCTCTTTAAGTTGCTGCCAGTTTGGAAAAGGCTTTAAGCCTTTCTGACTGCAAACTTTGTGCCCACAACTGGCTGCTTATTGAATCTCTCGGCCTCTGGCTTGTGCCGATAGTTCTTGGGGGAAACTTTTAATGCGATTTTAAGCCTTTTGCTATTAGTTTGCAAATTGTTTCAAGATTTTCAGCATATTAATTTTTAAAGCTTATTCGGCAGTGGTTTTTCCGGTTGCCAGTGGAGCGTCGGATAATTGAAACCGAATGTGGGTTAAGGTTGAAACGGAGCAAATTGAAATTGAAAAGAATAGGCGAAAGGAGGCCTTAACTTTGCCCCGAAGGTCTCGTCTTGCATCAGTTTTTGTTATCCAACCGACCCGCCTGTGCTGCACCACTTTACCCACTTTTTAACAATGAACAATAGAGGTTTGTGCCACAAAAGAACTGGCAACATTGAAGGGGATGCAAAAAGGGTTGTTGCAATATCACCGGGGTGGTGTAAGAAAATCTGCAGCTGCAGGCGAAAATGTCGACAGTTGTTGAGATGTTCTTGGATGCTCTGTGATGCTGCTCTGCATTTAACAAGTATACGCCATGCTGGCCGGGCATTAATTTGGCCAAGGATGAGGAGTCACAAATGTGCTGACATTTACCGTCACCCCGAGCTAAGTTTTGCAAAGTGTCGAATGACAACAAGGACTGCAACTCTGATTCCATTTGAGCGAAAGGCGAGCGGAGTGAGGATTGTGTTGCACATGTTAATTTGACTTGTCATACAGCAAACGCATCCACATGTTGTAGCTACAAGGATAATAAGCTGCACATATCTGCAAACTGCGGAGTGACTGCACTTTGCATAGCACACTCTTGTGCGTCTTTCAAGCGGCAAGTTACTTACTCCGTGAAGAAAAAGACAAGAATAGGGACTTGGTTCTGTGTTTGTTTCCTTGTCTCGAATCAAGTTAAAGTTTTGCTCAATAAATTTCACAAAAAGTTGGCATTTTATTGCCGCTTGCTGGTGGTAAGCAAAGGACTTTTTATCTATTCAAGGAAACTGGAACTGCATAGAATAGTTTTGAAACAAAACAACTGCAGGGGAAGTTTATCCTGGTTAATTTTTTTTAAGGATCAGCGACAAAAGTTAATGTTTAATTCTTTGTTAGTTTTATGTACAAATATATAAGGTATCAATTTGTATGTTTTATCAAAAACAATTAAAATAAATGTAGAGGTTCTAATGTACATATTATATTACATTAGTTTTTTCCCAAAACAATTTAAATATATTTTTTTCTACTTGGTAATCATTTTGCAGACATTTGAAACACCTTTTGGCGTCTGTTTTCATATCCTCAATCTTTTCAATACGCTTGGCTTCAGTCTGTTATTCTTTCGCTCGGTGGGAATTGAAATTTACTTTTATGGCACCTGTCCGTGTGTCCTCTGCCATATGACAACCTTCATATCCACATCCTCTGTGCGCTCCATAAGTTCCTATATACTCCGGACTGTGTTAGTCCGCTTCCGCTCACATCTCGCACATTTGCTTGTTAGTTTATTGAAATTGATATTATGGTTATATGCTACTTCCCACCATTATACTCTCCTCCCGGCGTCTGACTGCGTTTATATCTATTTTCATGGAGATTTCGTTGCAGAATTCATTGTTAAATCGTTCGGAATAGTTTTTTTTCCCCTGTTGGCTTCCTGCAGACAAAGTTTGATTGTCATATGAAGTGCTGGTGTCTCATGTCTGCCGCTTGGGCTTGTTCTCTGTCCTCAGTTTCCCATTTGGCTTGTTCATATTTTTCGGTGCAGAACACAATCCCTTTGGCAAATTGCACTCCAGAGTCAACGGCGGAGTAGGTTCTTTATGGACCCCGTTCGACAAAGTCTTTAAAGCGCTTACGTCAATCAATGGCCTGCAACATGCAACTAAAACGGATGTGGTTGCCGCAACAATCGCAATAACAATAACCCACGAATGTCAACAGTCTTTGAACCCGGCGAAAACACAGTCGCAGCTACAGATACAGATACAGTCGCGGAAACAATAACCTGGGTGGTCTTTTGGGCCGACATGTGAATTGTGGTAATGGAATACTCTGTTAACAACTCCAAAGAGCGAGAAATAACGGGACTGCCGCTTATACAACCTCAAATGTTGTAGGTGCGCCCAGTGCACAGGAGGCTACAATACTTGAAAGACTCCTAACAATGGCAAAAAGAAAAGGAAACGAAGTTTTAAATGCTCTTTTAAGTTTTATGCGCTTTGAAGTTAAAAGCCTTATAAATAATATGTATTAATCTTACTTAATTACATTAACTCATCGGCTCACTAACATAATCCATAGAATCGAGAATCTATCTGAATTTCAACTTTCGTTTACACATGCATAATACTACCACCTTCTGAAAGTGTATAAAATAGGCAGTTTAAGGAGCTACAAGAAAAGAGGGGAAAGAGGGGCCGCGGTGCATTGCATACCAGGCACGACCGACGCTAGCCACGGCCCCACGTTGGGCGCCACAACCTATCACAAAATTTATGTAGCCATCAAAGCCAGCGGAGTTCGGCCTCCAAAAGACACTAAGGAGGCGGCTGAGGATGTGAGCTCGTGTGGCAGCCACGAATGCAGTTCAATTATGAATTATGCCAACAATTTCGCCGGACATGTTTGCCATCCTCGCCGTCGTCGTCGCCGTCGCTGTCCCAGTGGCTGAGCCACTAATTAAATGCAGCTCTGTGGGGTCGATTTGTTGTGCTAATGCGACTCGCGTAATTACACAAGCCGCTGTGATGGCGACAACGGCGGCAACATTCCAAGACGAGCGTTGCGTGTGTCAATAGAACAGTGAGAAATGCTTTGTAGCCGCTCCAAGGAAAGGATGGCCAGGCGCAGATGCACTGAAACCAATATCGACCACTTTTAGAGGATGATCTGAATGATTCGCATTTTAAACTGTAAAAACAAATATTCTAAGAAATTATTTAAATTCCTAACTTGATTGCAGAATAAAAACCACATTTCATTTGAGACAAGCTTATGAAATATATTTCCTTTTTTTTAATTGTTTTTTCAAGTGTTTGGAGGCATGAGGAGCTTTGTGTCCGAACGGCGGGCTCCTTGGCGTCGTGTCTCTGTCCGCATTTGGCATGTGCAACACCAGCAACAAAAGTAGCAGCAACAAAAAGCACAACAACAACAATGGGCTCTTTGTTGTGCCAGCTCCTTGTTGCCAATGCCATTGTTGTTGTTGCTGCAATTGTACATTGACACCTCCTGGCTGCCGTTGTTTTTTTTTTTGGTGCTGCAGCCATTGGTTCTCTTACAAATACCCTTGCAAAAGTTAACACTTTTTTGACAAGTTTTTAATTGATATTTTGGAGTAAAAGTAAAAAGACCAAGGAGCCTTAGGGCTTATTAAATATGTTTTATATTATCCAACCAAGCAATTCATTCAATTCATAGAGCTCTTGTGGAAAGGGTATCGTTGTCTTCGCTTCTCCAAAAGCGATCGCCTTTTGTCGTATTTTTTTGTTTGCTCTGTCATGGCGACGTACATGAAATTTATGTCGCCTAAAGTGCAACTCTGACAATGTGAGCTTGTAATTTGTTGTTTTTGTTTTTGCCGTACTTGTGGTTGTCAGCACTTGGCCATGGCTACTTAATGATTGTGTCGTGCAAATACCAAAAAGCCACGGGAGAAAACCATTCGCCGCTCAAAGTCCGACTTCGATTCCAATTTCGACTCCAGATACACCAAGAAAACGAAATCCCAGAAAAGCCAAAGTCAGCTGTTCAACAAGTGGAAATGTGGAAAAGTGGAAGGCGTGTCAAAAGGCGAAAGGGGGCGTGGCAGCGTCATGCAAATGTCATATGCAATCAGAAATGCATATCGAGAAGTGCTTTAAACGCCGCCGTGGGGCAACTGTAATAATTTATACAAATGTCTGCGGCATTTGACTCGGCACTTGTCACCTTTGGGCTTCCCGACCTTTGACATCCCCATCCCCACCTGCACTATATATGTATGTGGAGAGACCAAAAGATAGTTGTAATTCCCCTCCAGGCGACAGTTCAATAAAAGTTATGCCCGTCTGATGACACAGTTTGCCACAGACGATGTAACCCGAGGTGGGCGCAGGCAAGGTGATGCATTTTCCTGGGAGATTGAAAAACTTTTGCCTCGTTGACTGTGAAAATGAAATATGTTTAGCTGCATTTCATGAATCTTTATTCTCTCCACAGAGTGACTGTACAAAAACAAAAAGAACTGGATCTCTAGAAGGCCAGGAGTATATGGTTCCACAGATTACTTTTTAAATTGTTTTGGGTATTTGCCGAATAAGTTTAGAGCTTAATTTTAAAGCCTTAAGAAAGAAAGTATTATTCAAATTTTATGGGACAAGAAAAAGTATCAAGAGAAAATTAAAAGCCACAAATAGATGATAAGTAAATAGTATCTTATATTTTGTATACAAAACTTTATTTTTATGCTCTATCAGCATATCCTGTTGTATTTAATTTATATTTCTTTCCGCTTGATTTTAAGCACCATAATCTCTCTTCCTCGGGCAGAAAGCAGGGAATTATGTTATCTGAACCCCAAACATGACTTGCAGCCCCTGCAAAGTGTGGCAATAATTCCAAGTCAAGTCGAAAGACCAAAATGCCAGGGGCAGGCTCAAGGCACGCCTGCATTCCATTAATTAACAATTAGTGCCGTCAAGAGGGGCCCTCCCCGGATTTCGTCCCCTTCTGTAATTTTTTTGAATTTTTGTTTTTGTGGAATGCCGCGTCTCTTTCCGGTGAGATGAAATTGGGTCCCGCGACAGCACAGGATACGGTAGCCGGTGCTCAGTGCACACAATCAGTTGATAATGATGCGGCAACGCCTTCTGCAATTTGGACCGTTAAGACGGGTAGAGAAGAGTTAAGTGCTCAGAGCTCAGAGCTAAGAGCTAAGAGGGATATGGCCAGATCCCAGATCCCAGAACCTGGCTAATGTCAAAGATGACAGCCCAGATGATGATGGGTGCCGGGCTGGGATCGGTTGGGAAGGAAAATGACGACTACGACTGATGACTTGTGTAATAAGTGGAAAGAATCTTGTCGAGAAACAATAACTCGTTGCTGGCTGGCTTTGAACTTGAACTTCAGTGGTGGCTGCTAGCTGCTTGCTGCATGCTAGTTGCATGTTGCATGTTGCCGCAAACACAGCTTAATGATGGTTTTCATTCCGGTCTACCATACTTTTTTTCCTTCTTTCAGCTTGGCTAGATCGCTCGACCGACTGCTCTGTGACTCTGTGCGCCTGTTAACTTGGCCATGAAACATTCGCAGCCTGGCCAGAAATTTCGCAACCGGCATTGGGAAATTGCCGGCAGACGAAACAAGGGGGTAAAAAGTGAGTTCACCTCGTCGCTCTACGTGTTTTTCTTGTTTTCTTTTATTTTCTTCATTTTTTTTTCCTTTTTTTTTTTGGTTGCATCTACGCGATCTCCTTGGCTGGATTCTCAAAGTGCCCCCCTTCCTCATTCTGCAAAGAAAACTCGTTTTCCTCGCCATATTTGTGCGTTGCGGCGTCTTAACCGCAAATCCTTTTAGATATGAATTGAATTCATATATTATTTATGATCTGTTTATTTTTATTGTGCATGCCAGATGAACATCATAATGATGATTGGCTGGCAGGACTGCCGTGGGCTTAAAGGGAAAATGGGGGAGCAACGTATTCCATGCCTGTCGCTCAGCCTGTCAGAAATGAGAAAACTTCTAATTGGAATTGCTAATCAAGTCGGGCAATTTTCGGTCCATTGCCTCTGTACCAGACTCTGTACTATATCTTTTCATTCTCGCAGCGAATAGTGCCCTTGCGGATTGATCGCTTTAAGTGGGTTAAGTGGAAGCAAATTATAAGATCGCTGATTCCTGGGCGAAAGGAAATTAGCATAACATTGAAGGATACTTCAGAAAGGGGAGATTACGATCAAGATGATCTACTTTTCAAGTTAATTAGTTACTTATTCACTTGAGCAAACTTTAATCAATACTATATATCGTATAATTTTATGTTTTAGGCATACAATTAAACCTACACTTCTCCTTTTTTAATAGTCCTGCTGTCTGGCCGCCAAGCTCGAATTTAATGACCCCACAGTTCGTACATATAACACCCCCATAGTACCCGCCCCCGAAATGTTCCGCCCACTTTTGGGCTCTATTCTTGGCGGACAATATCCAGTTTAAAGCGAGACGATTCCACGGCCAACGGCGCCCCACACGACGATTCGCAAAGTAAATCGTTGGCAGCGAAGTTTTGTGCCTCGATTGCCTCACCTGCCCCACCTGGCAAACCCTCTGCTAACTTGGCCTGTCAGCCTGTTGCCAACAGAACATGGCCTTAATAGTCGGCCATGTATATATGGCTCATACTCGTCGCCGGGTTGGTTATTACAATTATTATTGTTGACATGCCGCTCGACGCTGACAGCGGGCAATTTAGCGGCGCTTTGAAGGGTTGGGGCAAACGGTAGATGGAAAAGTCTGGGTGGAAAATGCGATCTGCTATTCCCCAAAGTGGCGTCCGAAAATTGTTCAAAGCAATTCGACCGCCAAGTGATGGGAAAATGGCTCCCTAAGAGTTCCATCGATTGGATCTCTTCGAAACGGCGGCGAATACTTCAGATGCACTTGAAAGTTAAGAGCTTTTCCGGCTCAATTTTCCACGCAGCGTGAAATGCTACTTTTCAGTGGCGGTGTTCAACCCACTCTGAGAAAAAGTGGGTTTTCATTCGGAGCGCGAGCAGAAAAAATAAAGCAAAGCGTGAAATGCAATTAAAATGCAACTTATGAAGCGGATTATGGCAAACATATATGCACATATATGCAGATCCTGCTGAGTACTTAGCCCAGAAAAGGGATAAAAAGCAAAAGCGGAAGCTTCGAAAAATACAAACGGCTAAAAAGGGGAAAACGTTAAACAGTTTAGCAGAGCTTTCCTGTGCTCCGCTTTAATGATAATGAAGATTATGCCACAAGAGATGCGAAATGGTGAGGGGGGGTTAGTGCTATGTGCTATGGATGCAGATGATGTGTTGCATGGAGTTGCATGATGATAATGTTGCTGTTGGCGCTATAATGAAATTGTTGCTGAAGCGTCGGTTTGGAAAACTGCAAAGCTGCCGCAGCAGAAGAGCTCAAGTAAAAAAGCAGAAGCTTCTCCCCTACAGTATGAAATGTGTGTGTGTGTGTGTATGAGTGTGTTGACTTGTGTTCACTAGTGTGTGTTAGCCGCTCTTCAAGTGCCTCTTAACGGGAAACGCTTTGCATTCCATGCTGGGGATTACATGAATACTCTTCAATGGGGTCGCGAGATATGCGCTTAATATTCTTCAAAAAAAATGTATAAATAAATCCACACGTTAAACAACTTACATACACGAAGAGGGATTAGGATTCTGTACCACTACGAATTTAAGAATATAGAGTATCCCTCTCTTCGCAGTTGGACACATGTGATTTTCTTGAGTTTTACCAATCTTGCTTTTTTTCTGCCCGCGCAGGGAACTGCTGAAATGATGTAAACAAATTTCAAGGAAAACAATTTGGATAATTGCATTATTTCGACGAAGAGTTACAGTTATTACAGCGGTGGTCATGAGGCTACCAAGGGAGGATCCCAACCTGGTAGCATGCCGCTGATGAGCTGCCCAGATGCGCTGTGTGGTCGCTTCCGACTGGCGATGGGATAATTGCAGGATTGCCCGATTGCCAGATTGCCGGATTGCCGGATTGCACGGCATGCAAATGAGCCCGGATACTTAACCCTGATTCGACGGGACCAATCATAAAACACATTTGCTTTAATTATACACGACTGAGGATCACGTCGATTGCGGCGTGCAGCTGAAAGCCGAATTGCATTTTGGCTTGGCTTACATTTATAGCCAGGCCATAACCGCAGGCTGTTGCCAGCAACAAAGTGGCATTTTCATTATGGACACCGAAGCCGAGGCGCTTCCATTTGGCCGAATTACACCTGCTCAGATTGCCCATCCTGGCCTCGATTCAATTGCAGCCTCAATTTATTCAATTATTATTATAAGCCATAGCCATGGTCATGGCCACGCCCACCATCGCTGCGATGGCAAACGCCTACGGGCAGAGGCGAGGCAATTGAAATTGATTTGCCGAAAATGCTGGGTGAAAATTGCCGGTTTGAGGTCGAAAACAATTTCCCAGCATTTACATAATTCTCCTTTGTTGCAACAGCAACGGAGCTCGAAAAAAACTCAAAATTTTCATCTGGCATCTGCGGTTTTCCTCCCGGGCTCGTTACGCTTGTGATTTTTCCAATGAATATCGTTAGCATTTCATTAGGAGGCGGTAATATTGCGGTTGCCCCGCCGCGAGGAGCTCTCTAATCGTAAATATTTTGTGTAAATACTTATACATTTGTCGGACTTCTCGTTCGGGGCAAACGGAACGCATAAACATGTCGATAAAGAATCCCGGATCAGGTTCTGACTTCCCCCCTTGAAAAGTTCGTATATTCCACCAGATTTTTGGGGCAGGGGGCCTGCAGAGCTGGGAATCTGGAAATCTGGGACCACGAGGCTTGAAGTTGGTATCTTGGATACTGCTCCTGATTTTGATGAACTCTTGGCATCCGCTGCCTTTGTTCAGAGCTACCCAGATACTCGGCTACCCAGCTGCGGTCCCGACTTTGATTGTCTTTTAATTAAACGACAGGCGAACAATAAAAAATGCTCCAAACTGGTTTCATTAATTTTCAGTCCCTCGATTGCAGTGTAATTTAAGTTCGAACTGGGCTATATCTTCTACCTGTCCGTCGGTCGGTTGTTATTTGCTTTATGGCTGTCAAATTTGCTGCTTATCAGGCGCTTTATCTACATCTCTACCTGTCGCAGTTGCTCTGTCAATAGTCTGGGGTTTATGGGTAGTGAAGTTGCATTTCCTCGGCTTATCTTATTGGAGCAAACGAAAATGCAATCCACTAAATACTCGGAAAAACCTTTAATTGGATGCAGGCCGTCTGATAAAGTTACTTACTCGAGTGGGCAAGCAGCGGCTGATAAACTTGGAATTTACTTAGTTCGGAGTTTCCTTAGTTAAAAGTTTCCAGTTTTCAAGGGTTGGAAACGTTGGTTCTCTCGAATTTTTAGATGCACTATTTCGGGGAAATAGTTAACATTTTGAAGGGGAGTAATTTAGACTGTTTTATAGGGAGCGCTATAGTATTTATATGTATACATCTCCATTTTCCAACTAATATGTGTATATAATACACATATGCATAATTTGAATTGAAGCTAGACATTTGAAAATATATCTCATTTATATGCCAAGAAAGGGTACTTCAATATTTGTATATTTTATCTCCTTTACTTAACTGCCTATGCTAAATTTATCTCATGTTTGAGTTACTTGATTGCCTGCTGCTAGCTTGGCATTCCTGCCCACCTCTGTTTAATTTGTTGAAAATTAAAGTCACGCCGTTGATATAATTCCACTCCATTATGTGACAAGACAGCCCGGCGAACCGAGTTCTTTTCTTGCAACTCCTCCGTTGGTACTCGCGAGATTTGTTGTATCTGCAGTCGTTTACCTTAATTCGCCTGTCCAAATTGCTATTTATATGCAGCGCCCTCGCTTTTAATTTGCAGCGCAAATCACGAGCACTATATAGGTATATATATCTCTCTCTATATATATATATATATATGTATGCAGAGGAGGGCTTGGCTGTAGGTTCACCTACTCCTCCTGCAATCGAAAAACAAAATCAACAGGTGGCGCGCATATTTCAACATGCGGCTGCCAAGAGAACCGAGCGAAATATCAATAAAAATGCCATTTGTTGCGATTGTGCACGGAACGTTGGAGTCTCGAAGACTGGGGACCTGGATCTGGGGACCCAAGCCCCAGAGTCTTCGGACTGAGAACCCCTGGCAGCCACACATAGATAATTTCGCCAGCAACCTGGGCTTTGATGATATTTCTGCTCGGCGTGTCTCTTTTTTCGGCTTCGCTTAATTTATTGGCCACACTTTGCTGCTGCTGCTGCTGCAGTTGCTGTTGCTGCATTTAAACGACAAGTGTTGCAAATAAAAAGGAAAAATTAAAGCGGTGCAAATTAGTGGCGAGAAGGAGAAAGGGGGGTCTAAACGATGGAGAACCAAAGGCGACGTCAACACCAGAGGGTTCGAGCAAAAACGTGTTTGCAGCGAAAAACTATTAAAAAAGCGCCCAGATTGCAGTTGTTTTTGCTGGTGGTGCGGCGGTGCGGTGCGGATGCAGTGGTGCAGTGCAAGTGACTTGGTCGCGGTGGCTTAATAAAGGCAGCCAGGTTTAGGGTTAACATCCCAGCGCCAAAGGCCAAAAGTGCTGGCCAATGCAAACAAATAAACAAAGAGCGTTGCTGCTGCTGCTGCTGCTGTTGTTGCTGCTGCTCGAGCACACCAGCAACATGTGTACTTGCTGCAAAAAGTCCAAAATGAAGACATGAGCCAGAGTCAGAGCCAAAGAGCCGGAACCCACCAGCCAAACAGCAATGTCGACCTTCTTTTGTGAGGCCCAGCTGCATAATTGCTATGGCAACAGCGAGCTAACGAGTTGGGGTTGCAAGTTGCTAGTTGCAAGTTGCCGGGGGACAAGTGGAGACCTCTCTCAGCTGACAGTTGAGAAATTAGAACGGTTTTTGTCTTCCAAATCACATGCACGTGTTGCTCCAGTCCAGGCCGAGAGTTGCTGTCGTCGCTGCATCCGCATCCGCATCCCCATCCTTATCCTCCAATGATTGGCGGCTGTTGCAGGTTGCAGGTGCGTGCTGCAGTTGCTGCTGCAATGTTGCTGTTGTGCTAGGTCAGGCATCAGCCAAAGCCCATTTGGGGCGAGCTTAATCAACGCTGTAATTTGGTTTATTTTTTACCCTAACTCGGGGTAAAGATATTTTCTAGATTCAATCTAGAAATTATAGACCTTATCTTCTTATTATCTTGAAAAACATTAATGACTGCACATCTTATGTGCTGACTTTCCCAAATAGTGTATTCCAAAGTACGTTTATTCCCAGCTATATTTTCTTCTGGAGTGAACATCCTGCTTTTCAGACTAAATGATTTTAATGTCCATCTGTCTGCGCAAATGTTCATCTTGGCTGGTGTTGCCTGTGCTGTTGCCGTTGTCATGTTTTGTCTTAAAAGTTAAGTTTCCCCCCATGAGTTGCATATTCGATTACCGACCGACACAATTCCGACACAGGCCTCCTCATTGAGGGTTTGTTGAAGCAATCTGCGTAGGTGGACACTGGCGCATGTTGTTGGTGTTGCAAGTGTTGCTGTTGCGATGTTGCTGTTGGGTTCGTTTGTTTGTTGCCGTACGTGATTGCGGGTTGTTGCCGTTGATTATTGCCTCGCGCGGCACGCATATAAATCTCGGTGTTTAAATCTCGAGTTAAACTTGTAAATTAAAACCTTAATGAGTCTGTGGAGTGGGCCAGTGTTTAGTGCCCCGCTGTGCCAACATGGCCAGGATGCAGCCAAGAGGAGCGGGGGTGTGATTTATGCCTGCTTCTATGGCTCTCTAGATACATATACCATTTGAATCGCACTCCCACAACATCAGGCAATAGCGTGCTTGATTCCTTTGCGATCGCCACCAATTAGTTGGCCACAATCACATGCAAGACACCACCGCCGAGAAGTCCCACAACCGATGGCCTCATGTCGATTTCTCCAGCTAATTAATGCCCAGTGAATATTCTCACGCTTGGCCAAAGGAAGGAACAGTCGCCACGGGAAAAATAAAGTCAACCGCAGAACATGTTCTCCATCGTCTGGCTGGCCAGCAAAGTGTAACAATCTCCGGCTTCCTCAATTTAATTTGCATTTTTATGCCTGCCCACGAGTTGATTAAGTTGATTAATTCAGCTTAGACTGAGCTGATTGCATAATTATTTAATTACCTTATATAAATGCCGTATCCAGCTCCTTTCGGCACGAAAGCAACAGGTGTGCTGTGCAAAGGTCACAGGCATAAATCAATTAATCTACGTGTTTTTCGGGCCGCAAATGTCGCTGGTTTGTTTGATATTTTTTTCCCACTTTAGTGAACACTGGTTTCGCAATGGCTTAAACTATGCACACACACTTTATAACTGTTACGAAATGGGCTGCAACTTAAATCCGGCAGGCAACCTGTCTCTTTGCATTTGCAGTTTTTAACCGAAACTGGCGGCACACACGACGAATGTTGCTGCTGCGATGTTGCTGCGATGTTGCTGCGGCGTTGCTGCTGCTACTCCGACGACGACGTTCGCTTCCGCTGACTCAACGCAAACGACTAAAAAAGGCCACATAAATTTTGATGCACATTCAATAGGCCAGGCAACATACACAGCAGCAACACCAGCAACACCAGCAACTCAGCAGCAGCGACGCCGGCAGCAGCAACCAGTTTCCTTCCATTCACACGGACATTGTTTGTGGATGGCAAGTGGGCTCGCTGCCCTACGTTCCACTTTCCAGCATCCACAGTGGGCCCGTTTACGACTCGCCAGCGGTTTGTTATCTTTTATGATAAGACCGGGAGAACTAAGAACCGTTTTTTTACGGCCTCAAGCTTCATAATTTTTAATGCCCACTTCTGGGAGCCGCCTTAAATTGATAACTTCCACTATTCCCGCAAATACACAAGTATGCCTCGAACGACTAATTAATTGATGGCTCAATTAGGGTTAGTGCTGCTCGGACAGTTAGGAGCAGTTACAGATGGTCTCTTGATTTAAACGATTCCTGGCCAACTACTCATGACTACGCCATTTAGTGTTCGCAGTAAAATTGTGCTAAAAAACCGGGCTAAGATGAGTTTGATTGCAGATGGTTAATAATCAATGGTTAGTAATCAACTGAAGAGGTTGAAGAGATATTTTTAATGTCTAGGAGAATGCTTCACCCTTATTGATGAAAAAATTATAATAAAGTGTTTAATGGTAGCAGCTTAAAGGCATAGTTAAAAATAGATACTTAATGTTATATGCAGTGCAAAAAATTGAAAAGTTCCTTTTGTTTTCTGCCTCGTAGGCTGTTAAAGGAAAATCACTGGTTTTCAAAAAGTTCAGTGTTTCAACTGTGAACTAAAGTGGCAACTTTGTCTTTCGCCAGTAACCACGCCCCCATCCGCCCACTTAGCCCATTGACGCGGCAAAAAATTAATTAAAAATGCATTAAAAATGTTTCCCCCCCCGCGCTTTTCCGACTCGCATACTGGATACTCCCCATTTTCAGCCGTTTCTGGAACTCAGTCGTTGAAATGCCAGTCGCAGCTAGCAAAAGACGCATACAGCAAATACCCGCGAAGAACGTCGGCAAGAACAACAACAGTGAATACCGCGAATACAAACCGAGATGGCAGCAAATCTTTTCTCCACTTTTGCACAACTCCAAAGTATTTACAAGCTTCAGTTGGCAGTCGCATCTAAAAATGTTTGGCATTTGCCAACACGCACCAATGAATAAGTGAAGTTGAAGGAAGTTTTTCGGGCAGGGGCAGCGGAAAAATCGTCGGGAAAAGAGGTGAGGTGAGTGAAAATGTTTGGATTTCGAACGAGCTCATTTCTAGCGTGCGTTGCTGCATTTCGAAAATTATTTGCCAAGCGATGGGCGGAGAGAGGTGGGGGCTTTCAGGGACGCGGACTGGGCCACAGGGATTGGCAGGAAGTGCTGGGCGGTTTTGGAACGGCTCCTCCCGCTGTTAGATGAACTCCAGAAGACCAGGCGGGCGGAACGATCCGATCCGGAGACCGCGGCAGACGGCGTGACTTGGATGAGTTATCGTCGCGGCCACGCGTGAGTCTTCCGTATGTGCACTAAATATTCCAGCACTCAGAGAAAATACTTGATGGTTTAACAGCATTTCAAAGAAAATTAATGTGTACTTTCTATGCACCATTATATTGGCCTTTTTAATAACATAAATTGACTGCATTCTACCTTAGAAATATTAAATTTTACAACCAATATATTTAAATTTTAAAACAGTGTAGTTGTTAAATTTCTTGGAATGGAAATAAAATGCGCTGTTATAAAAGTGAATTATTCATTTTCAGTGTGCACACATGTGTGAGTGCATCTGCGAGTGTGTGCGTGTGGGTGTTCGCCTGTGCTGCCTGCTGTGCAAACAAAAGGCGGCCATAAAACTGCAACAGTTCTCATAATTTATGACAGGCGGAAAAAGTGAGTTGACTGATAAGCCAACTGGACATGTTGGCACTTTAACGAGTGCGAACGGCCTTTTCATTTCTATTGCACAAGGGGCTCCGAATTGTTGGCTCCCAAGTCTCTGTGGCAGCAACATCTTCAGAGGAGCTCACGAGCAGCAGCCGAACTGGAACACGAAGCTGGGTTCTAGCTGCTGATGTTGCTGCTATTGTAGCTGCGGCTGTTGCTTTTGCGCCACAAGTCGCCAGTTGCTGCTGCTGCTGTGCGCCGCATCACTTGGCAGCGTGTTTTTTGTCGCCGCGTCGACGTCAGCAGCAATTGCTGCTGCTGGGCGACACTGGCAACATGTCGCTGGTCTAGCTGCAGTTCCAGATGAAGTTCTAGGTGTGTGTGTGTGTTGCCAAGATGTGGTTTCCGGAGGTGGGAAGAAGGGAGCAGCCAGGTGCGGAGGAGGCGAACCAGTTGTTGGGGGAGATGCTCGAAAGTGGCATGGGTGAAACAAAGGAGGCCTCTTGGTTAACAGAACTAGTTCAGTCAGAGGAAGAGTACTTCTGATTAAAGTTAAGTTTCTTGGTTTAACCCTTTTTCCACATTAGATAACATTTTACTTTATAGATATAGAGCCCCAATTTACTATAATAGAATCATAAGTTTCTTGCAGTAACATAAAGCATTTTTTCATTGCCTTCTTAACCAATTAGTTTTAGGCCCGTTTATTTCCCTCACAACTGATTTAGAATGTGGGCTTCAAGCTTAGCTGTTAATTATACAAAAAATGTTAATGATAGCTAGCTTTTTTTTTTGGTTTTCCATCTTCATTCTCCTGCTAATGAAGTTCCCCCGCTGTTTCCATTCCCTCCCCCCAACACGAGTGCAATTTGACGTGTGCTTAGACAAACTGAAATGTGGCAATGACAACTGATTTATGGTGTTCACTTCGCGGCGAGACTCCAGCTTTGAGTTTTCAGTTTTAAGGCTTGTGGCCAGCAATTTGCATGTGTAATTGCCTCACTTCGCTTACATCTTGCGCAGCTTCAATCCCACAGTGCCCCAATCCAATCCCATGGCTCGTTTTCCGTTGTCCGTCCAAAGAGCCATTTCAATTCCCATTCCCAGTCCAATTCCAGCTTCAGCTCCAATCGCACTGTCATTAGTTGGCGTAGTTTTTGACAGCAGCGAGTGGCCCTGGTGGTGCTGTTGGTTCATTTATGATATGACATTCGCTGGCTAATTGCCGGCACTGAATAACTGCAAACGTTTCTCATACGCCCCGTGGGCGTGGCTCGTGCACTTTAAAAACGCATTAAACGGCGACAACAAATGTGGCAGGCAAAGGGTAACGCATCACGTTGTGCAGGGGGAATTGAGAACAGCCCAAAAGTGGCACTTGCAACATGTTTGGGGCGTGGCCAAATTATGCATCTGAAGAGCACTGGAGAATGGGAAGCGATTAATGAACACTGCAAAGAGCTTGAATTATGCGAAATTTCAATTAATCAGTAACAAGCGGGGTAGGAAAGGTATGGGTTCGTACAAAATAAAACAACTGTTTTAGGTAATGAAGCTTAAAATATTAAATTAAATTTATATGTACTGACATTTGTTTTTGCCCCCAATTTGTTGACTAGACTTTTTCTTAGTGCACCTATCTGCAGTATAACACTTTTACCTGCGCTCGTTGGAAAAGATAAGATCAAAGATCACTGAGCAAGTTCACCTCTTGGAAGGTTTCGTGTTGGCATTGTGTTGTTGCTGCCGCCGTTGTTGCTGCGACTTGTTGCTGTTGCTGCTGCTGTTTGTGGCACGCGCGTTGCTGCTGTGCAGCAGGTCAAAAGCGTGCAGAGCTGAAAACGGTAGCCATGATAAATGTGGCCCATAGAATCTGCGATTTCTTGTGCCTCACATTGTTGCAGCGGTGTCAGATGTAGTTGCTGTGTCAAGTGTTGCTCCTGCTGCTGCTGATGTTGCTGCTTCGCCTGTTGTTGCATCTGAGGTGGCTGCTTGCCCCAGCTAATGTTGACAATTTAGCACAAAATTTGTATGCCATGTTATTATGAATTCGCGACGCTTTCATGCAACATTTGCCGGGGCAATTAGTTGTGTTTATAATTGGGGACGTGATCGCTGTGGTGTCTTCAGTTTTTCGCTTGTCCCCCCTTCTGGTTGCAACTTTTTTCTTTTTTTGGCGAAACGTGTTTGAACGCTATAAATCAATTTGGCGCAGGGTCGTCGAAGGATGCATGCATAAATTCCAGTGAAATTGTGTCCCATCGAATGGAAAATGCTCTGAGATTCTCATGAATTATGACTCAGGCGAAACCATTTTGAAAGTTACTGAATTTATGGCGAAATTATTTATACTAATTACGATGTTATTAAATAAAAAATGGTTATCATAGTGGTGAAATCGTAGTGCCTTAATGGGCACTTAATTTCTGGTAAATTCTGTCATCCGTTTCGGGTTAACCATGTTTTTATAACCCAAACTTTCTGTCTGCTCTCTTTTGCTAAAGCTCAAATTGAAATCGCATAAAGGGAGCGTGCAAAAAGATGTAAGCCAAAGCGAATTAAAATTTTATCGACAACAAAGTTGCGGTCCGACCAGCAATAAAAATTGTTACGCTGATGAACGACATGACACCAGCAGCAGCAGCAGCAGCTACACCAAAAACATGCAGCAACAGCAACTGATCGACCGCAGGAACAAGCAGCAGCAGCAGCAGCAACAGCAGCAACATCCAGCGCAACAGCAACAACATTGGCACTCAGTGGACCGCATCGCGAAATTCCTTCTTTTTTCAACATTTTTTTTTCGTATGGAGTACTTTAGTTTTTGTTGCTCTTCGGCAGAGCAGCCTGCTAACTCAAAATGAGAAATTGCTGCCGCCGGTGCAATTTTCATGGTTGACCTCATTTTGTGTTGCCGCTGTTGACTTTGCGGAATATTTTGTGGCAGAGCGCATCATGTCTGGCCGTTTGTCTGTCTCACAAACTTGGCTGACTGACTGACTGCCCGCCTGCCTGTGCTTTTTGGCCAAAAAGTGAGTTTTGCAACTGGGTCCGAACTCTTGTCAGCGCCTGTGACAATTTGTCGCTAAACAATTTTTGGGTACCGGGCAAAAGTTGATGTTGTTTATGTGTTGCTGCTGCAGTTTTCGGGGCGAAAATTCAATAAATAACAATGTAATTATATGTTGAGTCGGGCGAGTTGCTAACTCGATTTTGTTGGCCAGGATACCGGGCAGGAAATACTTTAATGCCTCGGCTGGGCAACAAAAGGAGCACAATCTACATAGCCCGGAGGCAAATTGGCGTTAATGTGCCGAGTCAATATTTACCAACACCACTTCGACATCAAAGCAAAACGAGCTACAGATACAGGATGTGTATGTTGTGTTTATGTGTGTGGATATCCTTCCATTTGCCACCTGGCCTGGGTCAACAACATCCTAGCCAAGTGCGTGCCTCAAAGCGTCCCCATTTTAACACCTTTTTGTAACATCTCACTCTGCTTCCAGCCCCACATTCTGTATCCTAGACACTCTTGGTCCGTCATAAAAATCAGGTGCGGCATATTAGGGACAGCTCTGTGGACATGGGCACAAAGTAGCCATGGCCCACGTCAATGGGAATTTCAAAATGGCAAAATGCAGACAGTGGACAAGGAGTGGAGACAGCAGGAAATGTTGTCTGCAGTGTCCTGTAAACGCTTTGTTTACAACGGTAGCCATGATTTCTCTCTACACGGCAAGGATTTTCACAAGGTGATCTAAGTAAAATTTAAGTAAAATATTTGTTGTGATCGTCGTGTTCATACACTTGTTATGATTTTATTGATAACTCCAAGCAATAAGTAGTCTATTGGGAACTGGTAACTAAAGCTAAAGGTTTCTTCAGAATTTCCCTAATTTTTTGAGTGCACTGGGAAAGCAAAACCCCGTCATTCATCCACGACTGTCTATGACTGGCCTCTGAATCGGTAAGATAGATTTGACGACGTGTTTTCCTCTGTTCGCCAGGGAACATTTCGCAGCATGCTTACTGATGCGATCTTTGTTTGTGCCCCGTGCTTTGCTTTCCATATAGCAGCAATTGGAATAGCAACAGCAGAGCAAAAGCAAAAGCAAAAAAAAAAAACAAAAGCGGCAGCAGCAACAACGCGTCGATGACAACGACGGCAACATGACCATTTCCCTCCATTGCCATCATCTCATCTCAATTTTCCTGCTCCGACTCGCTCGGTGGCAAAATGCTTGGAAAATGTGCACAATTTTCACATCCGGTGTCACATTCGATTCAATTGAGATTTACCTGAACGTGACTAAAATACGCAAATTAAAAACGCTTCACGTTCCTCTATCCTCTGAGTATGTGTATGTGTATCTATGTTTTTGTATCCTGTTCCCGAGTGTGTGTGTGTGCGTGTGCCGGGTATCCCAGTTACCATGTTAACAGCATTTACCGAGCTTTATGGCCGAGATTTTTTCCGGCTGCCCCCTTTTTTTGGGGTTAGTGGAAATCTTGTGTGAAATTTTTTTGTCGGCTGGCTGGATGGGTTATCGTCGTTATCATTTGAATAAATTATCGCTAGACGAAGCAGATGATTGGATAATTTGGATCCGTTTAGGCATTGTATTAATCAAATACTGGCTTATTTCATATCCCACAAGCACTCAGTTTGCCTTGCTCTCCCAGCAATGTGCCACTTAATTAAATAACTAATTTAAATTTTTGGCATGCCAAATGCAATTAACTATGGCAATAATTGGCTGGCCACCGAAAATACACGGTAAATAATGCGTATAATTGA
Organism: Drosophila mauritiana; assembly: GCF_004382145.1. Taxonomy (NCBI): domain Eukaryota; kingdom Metazoa; phylum Arthropoda; class Insecta; order Diptera; family Drosophilidae; genus Drosophila; species Drosophila mauritiana. The sequence continues at coordinate 5,805,786 of NC_046669.1, forward strand.
AACAATTTCAACAAGGCTCAATGAACCGTGTGTGTGCGTTTGTGTGTGTGCGGAGGAAATGCGAAAAGTCAACGCCAGAGGGCGCCATAAATCGATTAATGCCAAAGTGTTATGTAAATAAAACAACCAAATAGATACATTCGCCACTCCCCGACCCGCTCACTCAATTATTTATTATTTCGCCATATTTGCAGCCGCTTTAAAGTCAGAATTTAAGCTCAACTCGGTTTTTGGCGAATCACGCGTGAGTGGCTTTTGGTTTTGGTTTCGTTGGAGAATTAGCGACGCGTCGCCAGTTGAATAAATCGCATTTACACAAAAGCAAAGAACAAAAATCACGAAATTAACGTCATAATATTTCAGCTGTAAAATTGCGGTTTTCAATTGCAGTCGAACCCTTTAAGCGCCGACCTTTAATGGCGCCAACTTCAAAGTGACAATAATTTGGCCATTAAGCCGCGAACTGAGACCAGACCATCGTCTTGGCCGGGAATCTCCCCCGTCTGCTCATTAAATTGGCTTGTCATTTAATTGTTCTTCTGGCCTCATGGCCACGCATCAAAGGAGTTGGCTCTGGATCTCTGCTCTTTTTTTTTTTGGTGCATTGCCAATTGTCATAATGGCCGCGACGGCGCTGGCCAAGCTGGCAATTATGAGTTAAGAGCCAAGAGGAATTACTCCGCCAGTCCAGACCCGTTCAGTTCCCGACCAGGCTGGTACCATTAAAAAAAAGAAATGAGCAGCCCGGAGACGCACACAAAGTTTCTGCCGAGAATGGGGGCCATAAAATTAGTCGTGGCCAGGAAAGTGCATTTGCTTGTGGCCAACTAGAGTGGGAATGGGCCAAGAGGGTAGCACAAGGACTGCAGTGAGACAGTGGGTTGAAGACGAGAGAAATATGAGATCTAGATCTGTAACTATCCAATTAATCCCTAACACTAAATTATGCAAGTTCTATCAGAGAGTATAATAAATATTTGTAAGTTAGATATACTATTTCTTGTTTGGACCTTAAGTTTGCCTTGAAACCACTGTGTTTCTGCCATCAAATCCGAGATATTGCAGCACATCGTCCACTTCTCGTAAACGTTCTGATGAAATGGAATGGACAATTTAAATGCAGCACTGGGCTATTGACACGCCCCCGTCAATGGGCTGCCAACGGAGACCACTCAAGGGGTAGAATTGCTCCGGAGTTCTGAAAAAGGGGTGAGTAGCGGGGAAAAGTGCGTGATTTTGAATGGGTTTTAAGAGCGGGTCTTAAAAGGCTACACCGGAGATATATGCGCTAAATGATGACGGTCATATGTCAAGCGGTTAACTGGACCGAAAAGTGATGGAGTGCAAGAGTTTTTGGGGTGAGCAAAACCATAACGCACTGCAAAGAGTTTTACAGCCGAAGGAAAACTAGAGCCAGTCAGGAAAATACTGCAAATCCAGAGTGTGTTTAAAATTATGCATGGTTTCACCTCAGCAGGGTGAGAATAATGTACGTAACACATACAACTTTAGCAATCTGTCAGATTCTAAGCTAAAACTTCAATCAACCCAGGCAAGTTAATTGAATTTTGCCACAGCCAAAAGCTCAAAACTTTACACTTACAGAGAGAAATTTAGGTTTATAGAAGATATTTTTAAAAACAAGTTTTCAGAATGACAATGGAGTATTATGATGGCGAACTCATGAAACAAGACAAAATAGATTATATTGCATATTTTATGGAACTCATCTAAATAAATCATTTTGAATTTATATCTTGCCCATTAATTTAGTTACACAAATTTCTCTCAGTGCCTTCACAATTCCCCTTCGACCTCACAAGCCATTTACCACAAACTGCTCATGTTCATTTTATTTAGAATTTGTTTTCAAGTGTTTTCGAAAAATGTTTCACACGAAGTTAGGAGGAGGATTTGACTTGACTTGAGCGCTTTGCATATCCCTGATATTTTGCATATTGGTCGAAAGCCAGAAACTTTTTGACTTTCTGCTCTGGTGGCAGCCACAGGAGTAGAATTTTTTGAGGGTACGAGAGATTCAGTGACAGTTTTCGGACAGTTTTGCATGGCGAGCATATGAATAAAATTGGACATGGAGTTGGGAAGTGAGGCGAGCGGACGTGTCATGAATTCATTTTGCATACATTGCCAGCCAGAGATCAAATTTGCTTTGGCATCACTGGCATTTTGATGGCCCAAACCACTTGCAGATTGGCTGGCAGGACACAAAATTGCAAATCATATTTCAATTAATGCCCCAAAAACAGCATCCATGCACCCGTAATAAACGAAATGATTACATGCCAATCCAATCCAATCCATTCCATTCCATTCCCTCTGTGGGTCTGTTTTCGGTGGCTAATGTGAGCAAATTCGGCTGGCGAACAAACAATTTGCAACTGATTGGCATGCAAAATGGTTCGGCAAATATTGGCCACAATCTCCACCATGCCGCTTTAAAGATACCCGAAAATAGTTGGTGGTTCTGTCGCATTCAATATCACATTTCCAATCTATTAACTGGCGAGCCGAACCGCACTGTCAGACTGACGCGTGGAAAAGGAAAAACCTCGCGGAGCTTGATTAAAAACACTCCCCACTCCTGCAACATCGAATAATGTGTGAAAAATCGGCAGCGGGTGTCCTGTCACAGGTTAATTTCGCATGCAAATAATGTCACGTGTTCCGTTGTGTTGTGTCGCATTCGCTGAATGAACTTGATTAAAATTCAATGCGACGTTAATTAAATTTCCCCAATGCAATTTGCAGTCGCTTCTTTTCGTTGGCTTCGCGGCGATATTTTTTAAAGCTGCAATCAGGTGGTTCTCGCTTGTGGATACTTTTATAAAGTACTGAGCTAAAAATATGACACAAATTTAATATGATAATAGGAAGTTGTTTAAGTTTTTTGGTAGGGCCATGCAGTTTAGTTTCATTTGCATAAAGAGTAACATTTTTTGTGAACCAAGTTAGTTCAAACTTTAAAGCCACCGCTCGCTCACCTCTGCCGTTGCACGTGGCGTATGAGCAATAGGCACATAAATTATCCGGCTAACATTGCAAGGACTCGCTGAGGCACCGGAATTCCGGTGCATTGTGTGGCTTCCATCGACGCCGCCAAGTCTAGACAAAGCAATCATAAATAATTTCAGCATAAAGACGTAATAATTTGCCTCAACTCTTTGCTACCACCTCAGGATTCTACGGATTCTATGGCCCGTGACCCTAACTCATCAGAACTGCGACTCTTGTTGGCGCTGTCCAAATATTTTGTTATTAAATGAAATTGCAATGTTTGCTGCTGACCACATTGGCGGTGGTTGCTCCTGTGGCATGATGGGCGCTTTTGGTCCTGGCGGTTGGGGGATTCGAATTGCTGCTCATTATGATTGCAATCCGGGATACCGGGTTGCCCAGCCCCCAAAGTCCAAACATCGCCATGTTGTTGTTCTCCTGCTTGTCTGGGAATTTCATTTCTGGGTTCGGTCAGTTGCTGGCCATGGGGCGAATTTCACTTTTGCGTTTTGTTAAACGTTTTTATGAATTGTTTTGTCCGTCTGCTGGTCCTCTTGTTGTTTCAGCTATTGTTATGATGCGGTTAGGGGCGAAAACTAGCTGTGGGCCAAAGGTCAAGTGGGAGGGGCTTGTTCACACTGCGTAGTTCGGTGGATATACACTACCTCAAAGAGTATTAGTTGATAGTCTTGCTTAGATGAGTTAAGTGAGTTTATAGGTGTATTTAACATAGTGTTTGCTAATAATATTAAACAGTTTTCTTAATAACAGCAATAACCAAATATACATATATTTTTTTTTTTAATTTATATACGTTCTAGAAAAGGGGTATTTCTAGTTCGTATAAGCTTGCAACACCTTTTCCCCTCTTTTGTTGGCCACCCTGTGGGACCAAGTTGGCCATGTTTGTATGGAGCCGGACAACGCAGCCATTTAATGAAATTTTAAACATTTTTGTGTTCTAATAATGAAATGCTTATGGTTGGCTTGCTTGTGGCCAAGGACGTGGCCGTGGTCAGAGTCCTTTCCCCCTCCCACACTCCAGCTCCCACCTGCCAGAACTTAAAGTCACTGAGTGGCAAGAAGAGCCAACCAACCAACTTTTGTAGCACATCCAGTATACGGGAAAGTGCGAAAATTGCAGGTGAGTTATGGAAAAGTAACTGAACCGAACTGAAGAGAACTCGTTAAAAGTTATACTCCTTGTTGCCATCAGCGATGTTGGAATAAAAGTGTTTTGGCGGAAAGTTGGCCATAAATAATGCGCTGCTCGATATTAACAAGCCACGACCGAGGTGATGGCGACTAAAAAGTTTAGCGCACTTCAATAAACAAAGTGCCAGTCAGCTCTCGTCGCATTTCACCCCCTTCAGACAGTTCTTACGCGGTTATTTTCAAGTTGTCAACAGTTTATTGATGTTGGCTTTTTAGCCAGCCAGGCAGCCAGGCAGCGACAGCCACAAAGCGCGACATAAATAATCAAAGGCGAAAAGCTCCTCCAGCAGGCAAATGGAAAATGGTAAAATAATTTCAACTAAAAGGTCGTGATGTTGTTATAGAGTACTCCGCCCCGGAATTTCCCGCGATTGTCGCCCGCGGGCATTCGTCTTTCATATCCGGATTCCCGCTTCCGTTTCTGGCGAAAAGGGAAATTGATTTTGGCCATTCTCGCAGTGGGGCTGGGGTATCGTTCAAAATGTTAATTAAGTGTCTAGTTTAAGAGCCGGGCCAAAGTAAACCATGAAATATTAAGCAGGCTGTGTGCGGTCCTTAGAAATTTCTCCCTCGGCTCAAGGACAGGCTCTAGTAACCTGAATACCAAACATACTCGTATGTACTCGTGTACCATATAGCCATCTAGCCACATATGTGCGCGAGCTCTTAATTAACTGGTGTGCTAACTAGGCTCCCATCTACACACACACACATGCAGCCACCCTGATAACGGTTGAAAAATGTGACTTAATGAAGAGCGAAATATGCGAAGATTTCTATGGCTTAATGAGGCGGCATATAGAATATCTGATGACTGAGCGTGTGGTCTGTGTGGATATGCTTGATGGGATACTCGTAATATCCTTGTATCGTATTTCTATGGGGAATATCTTGTGGCTGCTTTAAGGACACTCGAATGCTTTAAGTGGGTTCTAGTGGTACACAAATGTCAAATTCTTTGGTCTGCTGACTAGAGTTACCCACTACTACTTATTTTAAAACAAGTCTAGAACTAAAATGTATTTTGCATGCAATAAGATTTTTCTTTTGAGTTTAAATTAATTGCATTAATTATGAACTATTGAAGCATAAAATCGAATTATAATAACTAATGACTCTTTGAATTTAAGAGCTAACACTACTGATACATTTTTTTTATTTATGACAAATGCCGTGCGGCATATTATCATATCATTAGGTATTATATTTTAAAATTGGTTAAATTGCATTTATCATTCAATAATTAATTTATTTCGGTGCTCTACATCTGCATGATTTTTATTAAGCCTAATTGATGGTGCAAATTTGTGGTAAACGTAATCACGATGGTGTCAAAATTTAATGTTGTGGCAAACATAAATAATTTAAATCATTTAAAAAAAAATGTTGCAATTTTCGAGGGTATCCTTGACTTCCACATACCTCTCCCAACACATTTGTCCTTTTTAGTTGTCATGTCGCTGTTGTTGTTTTTCCTTTTGGAGCTACTGCCACTGCTCCACTCGCCCCAAATCGAAGCTATAAAAGTAATTAAGATAACGACTTTTGTGCTGCTTACATTTTTGGGCTCCCCCGTCCACCCGCCGCCCACTGGATGATATGTATCGTGTATTTGCTTTATAGCCAGAGTTTTACAATATTTCCTTTTGGCTCAATGCCCTCGAAGTCCTCGATCCACACCCCACCCCCCTTCACTTTTGCCGGCTTCCTGTTGTTTGTGCAATTTTCTTGAAATTTCATTTCTTAACTTTTGCCGCCGGGCTTTGAGACTGTAAATCATGTGAGCAACCAATGGGGGTGGCATTTGGGGGGCAGGGAGTGGGCAAGGAGTAATCAGGAGTCGATGGCATGTGTTATTGTTGCTGCAAGGACACAGACGGTTGCCAGCTGGATGTTCCTTTTCCACTAATTGTTTGCCTGGCCACGGGGGGCAAAAGCTGAATGCTGGAAGGAGCCAACGTATCGATTAATTAACCAAATTAAAAGATAAAAGTTTAGAGCGATGCCGCCATATGGGGAATTTTGATTTATTCCTTTTGCTTTCAGCGGCAAACAGGAAACGGACAATCATTTTCAAAGGGGGATGCAAGCCCTGAAAGCCTCATTATCGGTATAAGATAACAATTTTAACAGCTTACAGAGGGTGGCAAAATTAATTAATTCAGAGAAATGCTTTAGAAACGCCTAAAACCAAATCATACTGAAACACCAAAGGGTGGAGAAGCATACTATTTCAACTAGCTTATAAAATTAGGTTTGCCGAAATTCTAATTTGTAAAGTTTAATTGCTCATTTAAGGGAAGATTACAATAGCTGAATGGCAAGTAAACTAAAAACTATACTCCTTTTAATTAAGTCAGATTATTTTTCAATCTTTGCATATGGTTACCATTTAGAAGAGCCTAAAAATTTTAATTTAAACGAAAGTAGGCTATTAGCTAAGTTTAATGCCAAAAGGGTTGTAAGAAAGCAATCTAAAACAATTTGGGTCAATTAACTCTTTAATTTATTTTGTTTGCTTTGTAAAATGGGAATGGAGAGGGTAATTATTGCGACAGATAAACACATAAACTATTAAGTCAATATTTACTCAGCATTAAGAGTGCAATTACATTGAATGCAATTTAGGAATGTACTTTTTACTTGCACTTAAAATCAGATTTAACTGCACTCTTTAAATGATTTTTCCAACCTTTTAATATGCACTTGGCCGAGTGCCAACTGATTTTCTGTTCTATATAGATTGTGCGCCACAAAGAGCTTGCCACTCCCCTCTAAAAAAACCCCCTTCTTACCACCGAGGGGCAGCTAAACAATTGAGTGCACTTTGCGCCGCTTGTTGCATACTTTCTGGCGCTGCTGTCGTCGCAGGATCACGTAGCTAAGGATAAGTCGGGCAGTCAGTCAGCCACCGAAGCGGTTTCGTTATCCTTGTGCGTGCCCCTGCTGACACATTTTTTTCACTTCCTTCTCAGACTTACATCATACTGGGGTCACGGCTCGTTGGACACTCGAGTGGCACATAATTTTCGCCATACTGCTGCTAGCTACTAGGCTATACACTCAGAAAAAACCTACATATACAAAGCTTAGCATAATATAATGTAATGCAAGTATGCACTCAGATATTAAAATACTTAACTTGCTATTAAAGTAAGCTAATATATTTTGTGTTTTTTGGTATAAGTTCTTGCCACAAACCTTTGTTTCAGTGCCTCTCTGTTTTCTTCGTCTGCCTTCTTCAGATTGCATTACTCAACGGGAAGTTCTAAGCGGTGGCTGATTGAATTTTCTTCTCAGCTGGCCAGTATTTTCATCGAGCCAGGCTGCATCTGCTTTAAGCGCATTAAAAGGGAAGCATTGGTGGCCGGTGCACAAATGTCGAATGTGAAATGCGTGCTAATTAAAAGGCAAAACATTTATGCAATGCCAGACTGGCAGCATCCGCAGCAACAAAAGGCGCACAAAGGCAACGGCGGCCGCCATGGCAACACATGCTCCAGCTCCAGCTCCTGGTCCTGGTCCTGGTACTACATCCTTTTTCCCCTCCTTCTCACCCGCTGGCAAATAAATCCCATATAAACAGAAGATAATCCAGGCAACATCATGGCAAATGCCATCCATCGCTGGGGGTTCTGCTCCCACTGATTTTCCTGTTGCTCCTGTTTCAACTCCTTTGGTAATGCGGATGAACGACTGAATGGGGGGCCAGAATCTCTGCTGAATGATTGACCATTCATGGGTGCATTCGTCGTCAGTTATTGATTTTCCCAGGATACGGGCTGCTGGGGCTGGGGTATTCAAATAGAAGAGCTGTTTTTGTAATTACCTGCGGTGGGGCCAGTTTATATAAAGGTATGGGGCAAGCAGATGGATAGTGAAAATGAATGGCGGTTTAATGAGAACCCCGCGAGCTTTAATCTAATTGCTAGGATCAAAGAAATAATTATTGAGCTTGAAAAGTTCTAATTGGCACTAAGATAAATATTTGGTGTATGGAATGAAAATGTAAAATTAGCGTGTAGAAAATAAACTTAATCGCTTAAACAACTAATTATTTAACTTCCGTTTCAATGCTTTTATATTGAGATATGTGTTATATATAAAAATTCCAAACACTTGTCAATTTAAATTCATAAATCGACCACTTTCTAATTTCCATTTAATTTATTTACCAGTCGCACGAGCCCTTATTTGTGTTTACTTTTTCCCAAGGGAGCATTTTGGATGTTTTCTCTGGAATTATTGCAACCGTTTCGTAATTAGTGAGGAATATATACAAATGAAAATGAAATTTACAGGGCGACACTCTCAGTTTTGTTGCCTTTTCAGCTGTCAGCATTGAAAAGCTAAACAAACTCGTGCAAAAATTATGCAAACAGTTGCAGTGAAAGGGGCAAAAAAGTCAGCATACATTGCCGATGAAAGCACTTCATTAGCGAGAATGCTGAATGTTTATTCCCACATATGCTTGAACTTCCGGCTCCCTTTTGAAACTCAATTTGAATTCCATTACGTCCAGTGCGCAGAACCAAAGGGAAAAGCTGGCCAAAAAGGATCAAGATGTAGAAAATTGGAAGGATTCCTTACATTAAATGCCGTTTTCAGTTTATCGAAAACTATAATCACTATAATGTCCAGGGAACTCGGATTGAATTGTTTATAAACTATTGTACTACTCTGCCTGCCAAGCAATTGTGAAATGACAATTCCATTTCAGTTTGCTCTGGTAATTTTGAAGACAATTTCATTGAAGTTTTCCCATGTTGCGGTCGGTGAGATTGGCAGGCAATTAATGATTGGGTGGCTTCGATTTAAATCGGAAATCGCTGGCGCCAGTTAAATAAATAAATAACTAAGAGAAACCAAACCCCACGTACACTTAATTTATTGTCATAATTATTACATTTTCCGCATTCAGTTATTGTATTCATTTCGATTCCCTTATTAATGATGTAACGTTATTAATGCTGTCAGCGTTTCCATTTATTTGTAATTTGTTTGCCAATGTTTTTCGCGGCGCTCGTTATTGTTAATGGTCCTTTGTTTTTACGGCCTCTGTGGCCAGCTTTTGTCCAGCTGCTGTCAATGCGAATATTTGTAGTTTATATTTTAATATTTTATGCACTTGCCTGCCAATTGTGTGCATCGTTTGAATTATGGCCTTTATTTGACCAAAGCAAATAATATCCAATATCAATCATAGGCCATAAAAAGGTTGTTTTCCACACTGGTTAAACAGGAAATGGTTTAGCGAAGTGCCGACATTGGGGATTGTTGGCAATGTTGTCAAATAGTTTTATTAAGCCCATGACAATTACAGATTTATTGAATTTCTTTAGTTCATTCTCTGCGATTTTATTCTTTTTTCCTTTATCTGCTATCTGCTTTTAGGATACAACATAATTCGGAGATGCAATGAAACCATAGCATACTTTATGGGCTTACAGTTTATTGGAGTGCAGAATTCATGTGTAGAAAATGTATCTAATGTCAAAGGCATGTATAATATTTGCTGATATGTAAAAACAACATAATAAGTACCAATAACTTGATTTCAATCACAATTTCAGAGTGAAAACAATATTCCATTTTGTAACAATAAAACATTTAAAGTGCCATGTAAAAATCTGACTAAGTGCACATAAGTTATTCAGTTGCGTGCGACGTCGACACCTTGCAACGCAGAAGGGAATCCCCCTGAATGGTGTAGCTAATATAGTGGCTCTAATTATTCATGCCACTAAAATGTTGCCAGCAACATGTTGCCGGTTGAATTGCGTCGAGAGCTCCAGGAGCCGCACTTGAAAAATTAATGAGAGCCACTCGAATCGCTAATCACATGTAAGTGAAGCGTTCTCTGGCCAACCCTCATCCATGGAGGAGGGTTCCTGGCGGACGGGGGAGAACAGGAAGCGCCTCGATTGCCGGGGCGTGGATACATTAAACTCTCGAGGGTTGCGTTTTTGCTGAATGCCATTGTTTGATTTTTATTCATATTACACTTTCACAATAGAAAACTTAGCCCTATGTCGGATACAAAATATTTCAATTAGTTGGTAGGCCTAACTAAATTCGAGGGTTGCTCAGCCCGCAATTCCGTAAACTATATCACATGTACTTATGCATAGAACAAAACAAATTCCTAATTACTTTCACCTATCGTTCCCTTTGCAGTTCGATATTACTTGCCCCGCCCCATGAAACCCCGATTAATAATTATTTTCTATAGCTCGATGCTTTTGGCCTGCAGACTCCTCAGGATGCCGAGTAACTGCAGGGACTCCAGTGGCTCGAAGTCATCTGCATAGCGCACTGATGAGGGCTTCACCACATGACGCTCCCTGGGCATATCCAATACCAATGGCAGTTGTTCGGCCATCACGGAATGGTGTGTGATCAGGGCTTTCAGGCTGGTGAACTGCTTCTTGGCTCCCTTCAGGCGGTACATCTGGTTCCGGGTGGACTGCACGGGATAGGTCTTCACCTTGTTGCTCCTCTCGAGTCGCAGAACCAGTTCGAAATGTCGCGGCGTACTGCGTCGCAGAAGAAAGCTTCCAGGTGTGGCTTGCTGCAGGTGCTCCAAAGCTGCCTTGGCCGTAATCCTGGGCTGATACCAGGGACACGCCAGGAGCTCCGGCTCCTCGTCCTCATCATCGTCGGAGTTCTGGTTGGCGCTGATGTATCTGGTGAAGAGAGGTGCTGCTCGACGGCGTTTGCTCATGGTGTTGGGGGAATTCTCAGCTAAGAGTTGACAGCAATCGGAGATCCCTGCGTCGGAGTCCTCTTCTGCGTCCTCCTCCTGCTCCTCTTCGGGATTGGAGTCACTGCTCGGCTGACTGCTCTGCCAGCAGTTGAGGGACAGCAGGGACTTTTGGGGCGATCGTTTGGGCGTGGTTGGTGTGCTGCTGCTGGTGGTGCTACTGCCGGTGGAGCTGCAGCTGCAGTCCGCATCGCGTTCCTCCTCCTCTTCTTCCGCGTCGGCGTGGTACGAGGAGTCGAGAAGGTCCTGCTAAAAGAAAGGAGAAAAGCCAATTAAAATACCATTCAAAAGAAAGGGTTCTTCTAGTCTTGATATCACTTATGAAAACCTTTTTTGGGTTAACCACAATATTGAGCCCAAAATGGTTCCGCATATCAAAATATTAATTTACATAGACCGCTCTTCTAAAAAGGGATTCCTAGTTTGCTAATTATAGACTAGTTCTTAGTATAAATACACACCTCATCATAGTCGCTTGTGGGTTCTTCGTTTAAGATCTGTTCTTTATGCGAGGGTTGCGCGAAGAGTTTGCGCTGCAGAAAACTCTTCATGCTGTCGTAGACCTTGTGCGTGCGACTCTGGATCGGTTCCTGTTTATCCATTTCTTCGGCGGCTGGGAATTGCAGCTTGTTGCTCCATTCATCGCACTTCTCGAAGGACGACTCCTTATTGTACTGACCATAGATGTCCGAGTAGCCAGGACATTTGATGGCATTGCGTAGCTGTCGGGTGAGAACAAACAAGATGGATTTTTTTTGTTAGTTATGGTCAGGAAATTTGTAGAAAGAGTGTTTGGACTGTCCCTATAAATCTTATCTACGTCGGGGTTTCCCATTTCACTCGAAGGACGCTCTTATGCAACAACCACGCAGATAGCACACACTGCCATCCCATTATCCTGGCTTTGTTCTGTTTTCGCCTTTGTTAGGCCAATCCCAGTCTCAGTCCTATTTTCGTACCCATTCCCTTCCGAAAACCCCATGACTGCTTTGCTAATGCTTTTGGGTCACTGCTGCTGTGATATCCTTGTAATGCGCTTGCTCTACTTGTTCATTGTTGTACAATTTGCCAGTCCGTTGTTTTCCCTGTTCGTGTTTGCCTTTCATTTCGCTTATAAAATATTCATATGCAGCGCCTGCGGAGGGTTGCTAGTGGGTTCCTTTTTTTTCAACACCTACTTTCGCTTTAAAAATGTTTAAATAGTTCTCACCTTTACGTGGGAGAACTCAACACTTTAGTCGGTGTTTGTTTGAGGTAAATGAAAAGCGTTTTCATTGTCCTGATATTTAGATCATTTATAGAGTAATTCCTGGTAATGAAACTAAGCGCACGTCTGATATGAAGATGGCTTATAATGTCCACTGAATCGGAAGAATGATTATGGATTTGGATGCCACCACCTCGACCTCTTTAGCTTCCCGTAATTCCAAGTGCAATAGCGTTCTTCTCCCTTCAGATGCACCCCTCGTTTTTGTGCATTGTGAACCGAAAATTCATTGTACCCTTCGGCACGCACACACACTCGAAGGAAAAATGGCAAAGTAATGAGCAATCGATTGAAAAGGAGTGCAGGACACAATGGAAATCCGACGACCAGGTACAGCTCGAAGTGGGATTACGAAATTGAATTCGATTGGGAGTGGCTGGGGGGCTTTATAATTCAACACATTCAATAAATTAGAGGTTTGGGAACGCAAACAAAGGAAGTGCAGACGTAGAACTTCCGTTGCAGGCCATCGCCATTGATTTGCATTTCCAATATCTTGTTTATATGTGAACAAACATGAAGAGGCCCCCAAAAACTGTTGCTACATCTTGGCCAGTTGACCATTAATTCCTGGCCAACGAGCCATGGCCAAAAGAGTTTTCTTTGATGTGGCCACGCAGCGCATAAATCTGTTGAAAGTTGTTTTTTTTCGGCTGTGGGGTAAAAGCGGCGTGAAATGCCTCAAAAGTGTACCTTTTATCGGCTTAAATCAAACACAATGGGCCAACAAGCGTTTAATGGCTACGATTCTTGCCAGCTACATGAGTTTTAATTTATGCAAGGCCAGTCCGAGTCCGAGTCAAGCAAAAGAAAGGGGAACACTGCGGTAATTTCAATGATAATAGAGCCCAAAGAAAATTGGGATCGAAATAAAATCCAGCACACAGTAGTGGCTCAAAGGTGTTGGCGTGCTGGCCCTGTTCATCTTTGATGGTGTTCGTGCTAATGCAATAATCATAGGTCTATCCCCTGCCCGACCCAATTGGTTTTATATTCCGATCCTGGCCTGCGGAAAGGTTGAGCTCTAATTGATGATGAAACAGCGCCCCGGGCCGGCTTTCCATTCCATTCTTGGTCAAAGAGCTCTTTTGTTTGGCCTGCGAGGTGTTAGCATATTTTCGTAATCAAAATGTGTTACAATAAAAACTCAGGTAACCGAATCGAGGCACCTTCGACAGCTGACGGACAAGAAGGTAGAGGTAGAAGACCCTTTGGTCTTCGCCCTTCACGTCTTATAAAAACAGTTGTTAAATTTTCATTTATTGTGCATTTAGATAGCGGGGGTACAGAAATTAGTTGAAGTGCCCGGAGTGAGTCGATGAATTTATTGAAATGTTTCCTTTGTGCGCCACTCGAGGTCCCACCGACATATGCCTGAATTTTTGAGCTCTCCCTGGAAAATCAAGCAGCTGCTGAAGGGTCTTGGACAAAACAAAACAAAACCACCCTGCCACTCAAGCAGCCCACAACTTTCCTCCTTCGGAAGTGGTTTCCACTGGCAAACTGGTGGCTTTTAAATTGCAACCGCAATAACCGACTAACCGGCTACTTATCCGCTCACAAATTGGGCAATTGCCAAAGCAGCTGTGCTGCCAAAACAAAACTCCTCCCATTCCAGTTGCCACCCCCCTTAAAAATACCACCCATTTCAAAAATGCTGCACCAAGTGTATCAATGAAATTTTCGAAAATTCCTTCAGACATTTTCCTATCGAAATTAGTAATATTTCATTTGGCTTCGGGCCATTAGTCGTGCGTTTCTGAATACTCTGTAGTCATCTCGCTTTTAGTTCCAGCTAATTTGACAGTTTTATGCCACACCAAAAGAATCTCAAAGTGATCCCAGCACGGACACACGTGTCGGGGCTTTCAAAATGTCAGAGATACATGGACTTACGAGTAGTTTATGACATTTTTTAAAACACGTCCCGCACACATTTCTCCCCCCACTCCCCTCAACTATGAACGAACAAATTCGGTTTTTCAGTGAGTTGGTTGGTTTTTCTTTTAGTTGGTTAAACGAGTTCATTTTTGGGGCTCGTAAAATGATTTTCTCACTAATTTAGTTTTATATGCCAGGAAAAATGTTTATAGTTTCAGCTTTTTGGTATGTTTTGTAAATTTTTTATTACAATTAGCTTTGCCTTTGGCTGGAAAATCCTTTGTTTAGACACATGTGGCGTGTGGCATTGGCTTTTTTATGGGCCTCCCTTTGTATCGTTTTTTTTCTGTGGCATTTTTTTATAGGTGTAAAAAATTGGGTCATATAAAAATTTATTGGAATGTGAATCGAATTAAGCTGTTTCTTTTCAGCCGTTTGTTTAATGCGTGTTTAAAAACCATTTTGATGGGTTTATTAAATGCAAATGAAAATTGTTGAAATTTTAATTGCGTTTTATGGGCACATCGCTTTGGGGCTGCGTGGGTTTTTCAAGAGATGAATCTCAAGTTTTTTATATTTTTGAAGAGCACAAGCAGGCAATGAACTCTTGGACTTTATCACTTTGAGAGATGGTGAACAATTTAATTAGAGACTCTGACAACTTTTTCTACCACTCCAATACGTCGGCCCTTGTGTGTGGAAAGTCTAGCAACTGGGCTTGCAAATAGTTTTCCCCGAGTCTAGTCGTCTAATGCACACAAATCCTTGGTGGGAAGCCATATGAAACTCAAACACGGACAACGGGACTGGTGATAACGATGATGTTGGCTAGCTTCTCGGTACTCGGTACTCGGTACTCCGTTCTCTGTTGCCGGTTGATGGCCAGACTAAGCCAAAACCAAAAACTATTTGTAGCCAGCGGAGTTTGGTCGGATCAGGGGGCTACGAGCTGACAAAGAAGAGGTATTGAGTTGGGTTGGGCGGCTCGGATACCGTTAAAAGCTTTTTTGCATATTTGCATTACATTTTCATGGCGTGGCATGTGGCGAGCAAAACGAAGAGGGGCGAAAATTTATATTGAGTCGAGCGTAAAAATAACAATGCAGACAGTTGATGGTCGAGGCGGCAGACGGCATGAAAATAAGTGAAATTGTTGTTTACTCAAAGCGACGGGGCCATTCGTAGTAGTTGGGCAAAATATGGAGCATAAATTACAATGCATGCAAGTCGAATGCAGTCGCCGGCTATTTAATTATGCTCATCAATTTGCGCAGCCTGCAGATTGCAGTTTCCCCAATAAATCTTGGGGCATTGTGAACAAGGCGTCTGCTTCGAAATTCCTAATTAAATGCACTTAAAAGCGGTGCAATTAATTTTCTATCCTTAGCGTTTCCTCTCCAGGGGCCCCCGAAAAATGAAAGAGTCTGCATGTAAATACATGTGTAGAACACGATCATCCAAATAAACATTAATCACTGCCCTTGAAAGGGAGTCCAGAGGCGAGTTCTTCGGGAAAAGTGCATTAAAATGCCTTAGAATTTAAATGCCTCAGCTCATTGCTGCTAATCGTCGCCAGCAGTTGATTTAATTTTAGCTGCATCTCATCGAGAATTATGAGGCCCATCGCGGGATCTCGGCAGTCGAGGGAATCCACTTAGGCAGGGCGTTGAAGGCACCAGAGCATGGCATCATAAGCCACACGAGGAGGAAAATGCTTTCAGCCCGATTTCCCCAGCACAAATCGCTTGAAACCATTGTCTGTTCGAGAAAGTTTATGCGGAAGCTGATTTTTTAATTTTCCAAATTCATAAACTGTGGTATTTGCATGCCCATATTAAATATGAAAGTTTAGCTACTGATGCATGTTTTACAACAAAATTTTAAACATCATTAGGCTTAAATTATAAAATTAATTAATCAAATGTCTATCTGTATACTATTACTTAAGTGATGGATGCTGCTTTTCTTCTATTTAAATATATATATTTTTTTACTTATATCTGTTGAAGATGGGTCCATGATACTGCTCTGATAAATGTTCGTCATACTTGAAGCGGAATATGAAATGAGTTTGAAAAAGTTTCCCTTTGATTAATTAATTAAAAAGTGCCTGCCTAATGAAATGTAATCAAACGCTTACCCAACGAATAATCTCTTGTTCATAAACACTTTGGCAGAGTAAGCCCCTCGAGCGCAGTTCAGTTTAATAAACCCGCTGCAAAGTCGATTTTATCATCTCCGACTTAATTGTCTCCGATTTTAATCTAGCAATATGGTTGCAGTTCCCCCCAAACAGACGGCATATGGTCAACTCCGACAGAGCCGACAGTTGTGTGACAATTTTATTAGTTCTGGTCCCTCTCTCGATATGTGAATTTGTCGGTGCTGCAGTTCGTGACGATTCCGTTTTGTATCTTTGACCCGCGCGAGATAGGATGGGAGATGTCTTTTATCTGTTGCGAACCGGCTAATTGAAATCGTTTGTCAGCACAGCCAGTTGGCTCTGTAAACAGAGTGTGTGCCTGGTAATAGATTTTGATAACGGATGCGGTGGGGTTTTCGGGGAGGTGTCGAGCGATTTATACTCGAAGATCTAAGGGATATAAGAGGGCGCATTCCTGCACTTTTCAGCCCGAAGAAGTCTTTTGTGGACCTCGAGTATTCTTGGTAAAACAACTCCCGTTGCGGCCACACCCAGACTTCCCGTTTCAAAAGACAATCCTTTTGGGAGCCAAAACAGCCAACACCTACACCTAAAATTGAATGCGAGGCGAAGAAGATAGATTTTCATAGATCAAAACAAAGAGAACCCAAAGAGACGAGATACAGAAGGCGATGGGTGTCAATTCCAGTGAAAAATGACTGGATGAAAAATGCAAAGGTCGGCATAAAAGGAGGCGGGGGCAAAACGCAAACTGTCATTCAGTTTAAAATTACAAACTTCTCTCTACTCTCCTCGTCGTGGTTCTTTTAGACAAATATTTTGATAAATGCTGCTCAGATGTCGGAGCATTGTTATGAATGCGCTATTGTATCTGCGAGTGTGTGTGCAGCATCTACGGATGCCAAGTCAAATAAGCAGATTAGTGAAGCAAAGTAGCTGCGGTCTTGAAGGAAAGTTGACTTTGCATTCAGGTAGCTGAAACGGCAGTTTGTCTTAATTAAGCTATCGCCATAGGGCCTATCGCCTTTCGGGCATCGCGGCTAGACGATAAAGCCTAGTTAGCGCTTATCTGGAATCAAAAACAAATAACATATGCGCCTTGTTTGCATATAGAAATGCATTTTGTCAAATCAAATCAATCACTATCTTTATGGGCCCAACATATGTTTTGATTTCAATTCCCGAATCGGGCTACGCGTTGCTGTTTGCTCTACTTATCGCCAGAAATCAGGCTGCATTTACAATTTGATTTATTTGAATTCAGATTTACGCTCGGCTTAGGTCGCCTACTATCGCCACCCCCCATTCGAACGCCCTCTGTTTGCATATATACTTTGATTTAGTTTTTATGCAAATCATATTTATTTGGCCCTATGTGATTTAGTGTTCCACTGATTTACGTCGACAGTCGAGTTTATTATGCTGCGCTGTCGTTGTTCTTGTTGTATTTGCTTTGTGTGGCCGAGTTGTTGTTCGTGGTATCTGTGACACTAAATCATTTTAATTGTTGTCGTTCGTGTTTTGAATACGGCCATGCCCCCGTTTCCGCCCCTCCGCCGGTCGACGTGGCGGGGAGTTCACTGTAGATAGTGCTAAGTGTGCGTGGGTTGTTGTCCAAAGAGGTATTTCGATGGTGTGTGGGGAGTGTGAAATGTGTATAAACTGTTAGATTCTACAAAGATCAGCTTGAGTCATCAAGGGCATAAATATTTATAGAGAACTTTCTCATGGAACTTGAAGGGATTCTAAAGTGTGTTTAATGCATCCGCTTGTCTAACTTTAACAGATGAAAATACTTCGCATTTATTTATTTATAATTGATTGAACATAATCTTTTACTAGCCTGACTTATGGACCCACAAAGTCTTAAATCCCAACTAAAATACATAACTGTTCTTTAAGGTGCTTGCAACTTGAGGGATCTCAAGACTAGCATTGTTTCTGAATCTTACCATCTTGTTCTTCTGCTGAGTATCCTTTTTGCTGGTGTTTTTGTTGATGCCATCCGTGGCGCCAAAGCGATTGTATTGGAACAGGCGACCCATTTTCTTATGATGTGAAGATAACTCTTCGGATTTGTTTACACTTTGCTCTTTAAACACAAGCACAATATGCTAAAGTCGTAATTTCAAGAACTTTATGCGCCCTTCAAGAGTGTTCAATAACTTAGCGCGTAAATGGTATTTGAATTGCAGTCGAAGTCCGGCGAGTGTTGAGTTTCGGTTATGGGTTCGTTTCGAATTCGAATCCGTACTCGGATTTTGAGACCCGGGAGCGATACGAGCGATCGGTTCGAAGTGCGCAGAGGGAATGAAATCCACGGGGCGACTGCATCGAAAAAGTACAACGGAAAATGAGCACGAGACGCAGAGCAGAGCGTGGAAGCAGAAGAAGAAGAAGTGGTGTAGTGGTCGGGCGGGGGTGAGTGTAACAGGGAGAGAGAGTGAAAGGAGAGAGAGCGGCGGAAAGGCAGGGAACGAGGGCAGCAACAGCCGCTGAGATACAAATACAAATTTCATGACAGGCAAGCCGGCGTTGTTCATGCATTTACCGCTAGTTCATTCTATGCCTCTCTCATTCGGTGTGCTTGTGTGAGTTGGTTTTTCTTCATTTGCCGTACTCAAAGCACTCACACAAACACGCGAGCAGTGGAACACTCAAAACAGCAACAGCGCAAATAGAAGTAGAAACCGGAAAGTGAGACAAGTCGACTTTGAGATACCTGGTAAAATGTTGCCTACTTCCAGGAGTTTAAACACTATATCGCTATTTAGACTACGTTATTCCACATTATTATTAATATTTTAGCAACCTTTCGCCTTCTGAAAAAAATAATTTTATATTATTAATGGAATATACTTAGGAAAAAATGTCTTTCCCATTATATCGATGCAATGCAGTATGCCCGTCTGCTCTATTAATACCGGGTATGAAAACCACTCCAACAAAAAGCGAAATGAGAAAAATTTACTACAACCAACGGAAACTACACTGAAACAAAAAGAAGCAGCGAAAGGAAAGACGAGACAAGGCTGTTTTGTGCAGCGGGCAACGTGAATGAAATGGAAATGGAATGAAATGCGAGTTTGAGTGACTGACGGACTGACGATGAACCTTGAGGGTAGGAAAGTCAGTCAGTCAGTCATTCATTCATTCGCTGTGCGAGTGAGTGAGTGAGTTGGTAAGCGGACGAGCGGGCAAGTGAGTGGGTCTGTCACTCCTCAACAAGTTGAGTCCCCCAGTGGGTGGCTTGGGTGGTTGTTTGGTTGCAGGGGGTGGCGCCCCTGCTCCATGGGGCGAAAAGGGGAGGGGTGCTGAAGACGGAGCGGGGAACTTGGCCCGCTGGCGAGTCATTCATTTTGGACAGCAAGGAAGCAGTAGCAGATGCAGAATCAGGAGCAGATTCTGATTCCGAATCAGCACCAGAAGCGGCAGCAAAAAGCGACAGAAGCCCAGCAGAGTTTTGACTCTTCATTTCTTTATTGACAGAAGGCGTCCATATAGCGATGGTCAAAATTATAACGAAATTATAATAACGAATAAAGATCTTAAAACGTGATATCTTATCCTGACTACAATAGACAGTTCACCTTAAGGGACCTTTATAATTTTTTGATTTTTGATTTGTGTTTTAAGAGAATATCACTTGTTCAGTAGGTTAAAAAATCTCTCTTAATAAAGTTAAATAACTAGTTTGTTTCTTATCGCATTTAAATGATGTAATGTGACAAGCACTTCTATCATTTTGATCCCAGTCGTGTGTCCTGAATGAGTCCTTGCCCGTAAAGGTGTGTAACTGTGTGTGTGTCAATGATGCGCGCTCCACATTTGGCTTCTTCATTTGCCTCTGTGTCCTGTGTGCTGGTTTTACACATTGCCCTTTGCTTATTTGTTTAACGTCCTCGTAATCGTACGTAGCTGCTCTATGGCCATATAGCCACCCATTTGGGATGCATTTTCCGCCAGCCGCGTGTGCATTTTTTTTTACCTCTTTATCAGCCGCACTACATTGAAACTTTCATCGTGTTTTTCTGGTCTCCTTTTTTGCACGAGCATAAAATAAACACAAAAACTTTGCAGTCTCATTCAGCAGTCGGAACCAAAGTCCTCCCCCGATTTTCCCAGCCCCTCGCCATGACTGGCCGTAATTATCATTATCCTTTCGGCTCTCTCGTTTTGCGCTTTTCATTTTTCCGTGTGCTGTTTATACAGGCAACTATGGCACTTTAATTGAAGTCAATTTTTTATACTTTGTGGCTGCCCTGGCAACTTTTACGACCGCCCTCCGTTCCTCTTATTTTCCCGCAGCCATTTTCATTGAAAATAATTTTGCAACTTATTAGCACCTCCGGAAATTATGAGTTCAAGTTTTTTTGTGGCTTGTTTACTAGCTGCGCTTGGCTTGCTCCCATTTTCGCATTTTATTATTAATTGAGCTGCTCCGGTTTGGCTTCAGAGGTTTTCCTCTTTTGTTTACTTAATTAGCGCTTCGGAAGGATGAAGGATGAAGTCCTGTCGTCAAGAGTTTTGTGCAGTTCGTACCAACATCAGGTTAGGTTTCCAGTTAATTGGAACTGTTTTTTTTGTGGAAAGTTTGCACAGTTTTTGGACAGCTGCAGTTAATACCTGTAAGGCTACCTTAATAAATCATGCAAGTGGAAAAACTGAAATCCCTTTTTTTTGACTCGCATGGCAGCTTAGTATTAATCCTATATTTGGATATTTTTACCCCTGATCACGAGAAATATGACCCGCATTGCCGACCCTCGTGAACAAATAATTTTTTATGGATATCAAAGCCAGAGGGGCCAGAGGAAATCACAATTAGATTATAACATTAATAAGTCGCTTTAACAAATGTTAAAATTTTCCGCTCTGTACAAATCACCACCACCCCCAACCCAACCCTCCGCGACCTTCCACTTAGCTAAGCTGATATTTTGGCAACAGTTGCGAAAATTGAATTCGGTTGCAGCATTTAATAAAGTATCCCATTGTATGGCATCGGTATCGATGAGAAAGCACTTTCGGGTCTCTCAAGGAAAGAATACATAAATCAAGTGCAACCCCCTGACATTGGCAGCTGGGAAAACCGCCTTCCAACTCCTGTGTGAATTGCAGTTTCATTAGATAGAAAGCTTTTCCATCTCTGAGGTTGATTTGTCATCACAATAACATCAATTTCAAGTCCGGAATTTACACAAGAGCATTTGATTTTTCCAAGTGAATGTTGTGTAAATTTAGCCAGCTGTTGCCTTTCCACAGCCCGAGTTTTCCACCGCCACCGCCACTCCAGTCGGCACTTAATGTTTGTCAATTATTTGCAGTAATTTGCAATATTTCTAAATGCTTTTGCCGAGAATGGTGATCCGCCCCTTAAATTGTTTTTAATGGCCATTTGCACTTAAGCATTGACTGCAATAACACCCCCTCAACGGAATGTAATGGCTTCATTATTGAGAGCAATAAATGGCCTACAAGAAAACTCTCGGTTGCCTGTTTGTTATTGTTGTTCAGGTCGTTGGGTTTTCCTGATTTAATTTATAGTCGCAGCGCGTAAAGAAAATAAAATGATATTTATTGACAAAAGACAAGCCCAAGTTGATTTCCCACCGAACGGCAGGCGGTCGATGGCAAGTGTTAAAAACGTAGTTATAGATACATAGATATGCGGCGAAAAAAACAATTTGTTTGCTGGAAAAGCCACTCGAATCGTTATATTCCGTGGGGCTTTCCCATTGAAAAAAAATTAAAAACATTTGGCCTGCGGCGCCTTTGTTTCCTTTAAGATTTTCCACATTTATCTTTTATCTTTAACCCGATTCTCAAGTGACTCCAGCAATTATGTTTATAAATGATTTGTTAGGGGTGGTCTGGAATTCCGGAGTTCTGGCATTTTCCAATGTGAGTGAAGTTTTTCTGGTAATCCTTTATTTTATACAAGCCAACAGAATTATGTGTGAAAACCATTAAATCGTAGTTTAATTGTTTTCTGCTCTTGTCAAAGCCTCCGGGGCACTGGATTTTGGATCTTGGGTTTTCCCATTTTCAGTATTCTTCAGTTTTGGTTTACGACTGCCGGCAAGTTCAACGGATTTTTTAATTGCTGCGCTTTGCGTTTTGGTTGATTTTCAATGTTCTCGTTTTATTTGTTTCGGTTTTCGTTTCGTTTTTCCCCCTTTTTTTTCTCCCGCCCCCTTGTCATAAATCATTTGGGGTTTTCATTTTTGGGGGTGGGAGGGGCGACAGTCTGGCATTTTGAATAATTTTTGTTGTTAATTTCTGTTTTGATTTAGCTCCAAAGAAGCGGTAAACTTGCGTTATTCATATTTTATAGGACATTAACTTGTCTCGCCGATCATTTTGTTTGACATGGTTTTAGTGCCTGCCCGCGGGAAAAGCGAGAATTTCCTTAGTTAGCGCTTCCCGATCAATCAGTCATTTATCAAAGTTTCTTTCACTTTACTTTTCCCAGCTGGCCCCGCCCATTCATATTTCTTGCGATAAAAAAAAGCCCGCTGGATTTTGGAAATTTCTCACACGTTTCGTTACATATCAAATATGTGGAGTTTTCCCCCAACTCCGCTATGTTTGTTTTCTTGTTTTTCTTCTACGTAATGATTCCGATAACGCCCACATTAACGAGAACTTTCCGTTTTCCCCCCACCCCGCACACGAACAATGAAAACGATTTTCCAGCAGCACAAACAATTATAGCGATGCATAAATTAAGCACAACCCAATGTGAATAACTAATTTCCTGTACGGCAATTACTAAAAAGAGAATTCCACTTCAATTCCGATTCCAAGAGCAAGAGCAAGACCACGACCAAGTGCGCATTAAATGAGCATATTTGGATGCATGATACACTTAATCGCTGGAAAAATGATGGAGGAAAACCCGAAACGCACCATAAAAAACGTGACAAAATGCCAGTTTGTGATAGCGAAGTGTGACCCTGTTTTCCCGAGGCGCAACTCACAAATTTATGCACAGAAAGCAACCACAATGTGCTCGATAAGGTGGAACACGACCACAGATCGTTGCGTTTTTAATGCACAGCATTTTTGATAGAGGTAGGATCGGGGTTAGGGCCTTTATTTACCTCCATACTTCAGAGCGGACAAATAAATCGTAATTGGCGTACGAGGGTTTCTTTTTTCTATCTTTTTTATTATGTGTGTGTATGCTTGATAGGAAAGGACCGCATCGTATCGTATCGAGTGGTTCGGTTTTTTCATGATCATTAAAATGGTAAGCTGGAAAACTCGCAGCCTAGCGTGAAAAACTGAAAAGCAGGCCAGAGAAAATTCCGATATGGCGTTTTGCGGTTACAGACCGTTTTTGTTCACAGCCCCTTATCCATTTTCCCATCTCCCGGAAGTAGTGAAGTGTTATCGCGATCACAAAATCTCTGATAGCTGCAGTGTGCTGCTGAAGGTGCCGTTTTCCTTTGTTTTGGCTCGTCAAGAGATATGGTAGGAGATAGGATGCCAGGAGTGCGAACAGCTGCCCGAGGTTTGCTTACGGGGCTTGCCGAATTTTTGCGATTATTCCGGAACGATAGCGAAGCAAAACCGATTAGAAATGGGATGATAACGCTCAAAGGTTACAAATCATTATTCGGATGTCAAACAAACAAAGGCGGGATGCATAAGTTTCGTATAATTAATGAAGCTTCAAACGTAATGCACTTTTATTTGAAGATCTTGCCGAAATTTAAAATTTTTAATTTATATTATGCTTTATATGCTCATATGTTGGTTCTGAGGGTTTCATCATTATCTAAAATTAGTTCCAGTCCCTTAGGGGAAGCAAACTTCTCATATGTAAGCACTTAATGACCTGCAATACCAACTAACGACTGCCTTAGTGACCCAATTTTCCTGACCGATATGCTGCCAGCTTGGAAATTTCATGTAGTGGAGAAAACCCACCGAAGATTAATGAACTACAAAAGATGGGAACACAAATCATGTGAAATTGGAGAGAGCCAAGGAGACCCAGAGTTATATTTCCCGAAAAGAACAAATGTGTGACAATTTCTCAAAAGGGAAAAGGATGCGACTGCTCCTCCACGCAGTAGGTGTCACGGCCAAGTGAGAATGTCACACTTGCAGCTTATTTGTATAAAAAATATGCCCCAAGACCCGCACAACGATTTTGAATCAGACTAAGGACACCTTCCCCGCCTCCTGATGCGACATTCCGGCGCGCCCCTTAAAGGTGCATTTACGAGAGGAGAAATAGAGAGGTCCTGGTACGTGTGCGTTTGCCGCCAGGATGTGGCATAATCAAGATGAAGACATGTGCAGTCGTTAGGCTTGTTATCCTTTACTTAGCCGTCGCCTTTCCTGTGGAAATTAATGGCCCAGCCCTCGCAGCAGCTGCCAGCCCAGACTTTTCCTCCTTCGAACATTTGAATATGAGCAAGGATGTAATTTGATATTTTTCCCAGACCGAAAATCCCGTTCCGTTCGCAGGAAGTGCGACTTGTAATTTTCGATATGGGCGCCTCCTGTTTGTTTGGAATTAATGAAATTTAGACATAAAAATGTATTTCCACCACGACAGGCAAACAAACTGAAGATGGTGAAGAAGAGATAGCACTCTCTCGTTTGAAGTGACTCATGAGGGTAATCAGTGGAAATTGAGTTATCCTAGAGGACATATGGATCAAGTGGACGAACGGACCTTTCAGGGAAATGAAATAAACTTTGACTTAGATTTGGCTAAACGATTCTGATTTGTTTGTCCAGCAAAAGGGAAAAGTTTCCCCTGATTTGCGAAAGGTTCTGCGTATCCAGGCCGCCAAAGGAAGAAAGTTCTTAGGTTCCTTTGTTGCCGAATTCAGTAGCGCATCCCACACACGCCTCTTGTTATCTCATCAGACTCACCTATGACCTAATCCCCGGCCAAATGTCACATGTATCCCATATCCCTTAAGCCTCCTTTTGCCGAAAAAAGGGAAAATCTGATGAGTGGAAGATGCAGCCAGACAAAAACGCGAAACGAAATCCGCCTAATGCGATTTTCAAGTGGAAAGCAATGAGAATGTCCTTGCAGCCGCCGAGTGCTCATCCAAACTACATTTTATCTCATTTTTCAAGGCTGCACAGCCAGTGAAAAAAATCAGAGACAATGCCAAAAACTGGAACAAAGCCTTTTGCAAAAAAATAAAGGACCAAACAAAAAGAAGTGCCTGACTGTCTGGACGGTTTGCGAGCGCCGCTGTCAGGATGATGGGTGAGTCCTGGCCCATTGTCGTTGTGTTTTCAAGGACCCAGGACCTAGGCATAGACCTAGACATAGACCTAAATGAAATTTTTGGCACCGCTCTAGGGGAATTTATAGCCTCGAATCAGCAGGAACAAGGAACACCGAGCAGTTAATGACGTTGCAATGGAAAACAAAACGAGAAATAATGAGTTTTCCCTTTGTGCCTGTGTCGCCGTCTATCAACCGCAACATGCAACACACACAATCAGAGTCAGAAAAGTCAATTCCCGCACTTCTCTGGGGCAGCTGCTCGATTGTTCTCGGTCCCGAAGCTACCTGTACTTCGATTACTATACGTATCTACCATATCCTTTGGCACAATGGCCAATTTAAATGCTGCTGTCAGCAGGCAGTCCTTTTTTGGTTTTTGGCCAAAAACGACGAGTCAACAATGGGCCAAGTAAATTAAAAGAAAATACGAAAATTTGTGTTTAATGAACCGCGCCCCAATCATAATTCCCGAGCCTAGCAGCCGGGAAAACAAGAGTGTCAGATACACGAAAAAACTTTCAGACAGCTGTCATAAGCAGAGTGAGACCTTCGACGAGGGACTTGTCAGTCAGTCACTCGGCTCGCATCTATATCTTCTGCATGTGCGATCCGGCAAGCGGTCCAATTAACCCCTTTAGTCGAACGCCTCGCCCCTGAACGAGCTCGAAAGTATTTTCGTATTTTTGTATTTTCGTATATCGTGTTTACTTTGGTAATTCAAATGCATCGTTTTAACCCTTTCGTGTTGATGTCTTTTAAATGCGAGCTGGTCCGGACTTCTGGCTGTGTAAATATTGTGTTTACCTCGCTGTCATTCAGTCAGCCAAAGGCAGCGCAGCCAAAATGAGCTAGGGATGGCAAAGTGAGGAGTTTTTATTTAGTAATATAATAGGTAAAAAAGAGTATAGAATTTTAAGTGTGATATATTTTCACAACTGAATAGAAATTGCAGGCCATGTTTAATCAGCAATATACACAGAAAATTGATACGGAATAAATGCAAAAGTAATACAAATAATATATAGAATATCAGAACAGTTAATTAAAATTAGTAGGTCCTTTACAAATGTATAAAGTTTATATTAGAGAAATCACGATGCCATCACCAGTGCGATCCCCTACCTAAAATAGAGCGGGTAACAGTATCTGGTCGACTTCTGCCCCATATCATTTGCATAAATGCAGAGCCCGCATCCATTTGCAACCCCTCGTGGGCACTCCGGCGTCTACTGGTTTGTTTGCTTATCCTTTCTGCCCTCCGCCTCCGCGGCGCCAGTCTCAATTACTTTATTGACCCGGTCGGAGCATCCGCATGCACATCCGCGTTCATCGGCAGCGTTTTGAATGTGAAAACTATTTCAATTGCATTGGGCCCTGATTTATGCACTCATTGTTTCTGGGCCAAGTCGAGAATAGTTGGGATTGATTGGCTTGCCATTCAATTGTCAACGGAGCGTAATCAAATTGGCTTATGTAAACAATGCAGCTCGAGGAGATACTCTCAATTGAAAACGAGTTGAAATGTCAAGAGAAATATGATTTACGACCCCTGTCACACACATTTTATGGATGCCGAACGGGAAAAGAATCAAGAAAAATGCACTCTAAGCTGGGAATGCAACTGCAATTGAAAAAATGCCATCGAATCAATCACTCAATACCTAGTACTCAAGGGTTCAAATCAAAGTCCATCAATTGAGGAAGTTTTCTATAGATTCGGACCACATTAAAATCGCATCAGATGAACAGCAAGCTGGCATTCGCATAGATCAAGTCGCACAAATACAAGGCGTAAGCAAGAATCGATATAAATTATGATTAGGTCCCTGGACTTATCCCTCCATTATCAAGTCCGCACACCAGCAAATCATATGAAAAATTGTCATTAGGCCGACAAAGCCAGAAAAAGTTCGGAAAGCGAAAAAACCCGGCAGTAAGCCAAGTTAGCTGCGGCTTTTCTGTGGTTTTCCCCTAACAAAAAATTACCCAGCAGCAAACTACACATATGTGGGTGCCTAGAAATGGGGCGCATAAATCATATCCTGTTGCCTGCCGGCTACGCACTCGGCACAAGGACAAATGTTGATGATGACAAAGCGCCATTAAGGACACATTCACACAGCCACACGAGTCCTGGCACATACTCTCCAAAGGCGCCAAACAAATCACATAAATCAAGCGCGACACTTCGCTTATTATTTGCTGATTTTCCTCTTTCTTTCCAGTTTTTTCGGTTTTCGATAAAAGTTATTTTATTTGGGTTTTGGGCATTTTATCAAGATTTAGGTGTTTAAAAAATTGACAGCAGCAATTTGAGTGGGTAGGCAAATATATATTGGCTGGCGACATATCTAAGAAATTTGAATAGGGTTCAATGAATACTTAATTCGATAAGTTTTCTTTTGATTTATGCGAAATTTTATGGCTACATACACGGTGTTCTTAAGAACAAAACACCCCTCTTTAGAAGTTTGACAAAAATATTTTCGCCTTAAATGTGATACATTTTTGATTACGGCGACCAATTATCAGGAACTCTGATCGTGTGTGTCCCGCATGAAGGATCATCAAAAGGAAACCGCTTTGCTGTACTGGGAATAGCAACTGCCTGCCCACCAATTAGAAATGCTATTAGCAGCCAACGCCTCCATAAAGATACCCTGTTTGCAGGTTGATCAGGTAAAACGATACAAAGTAGAGGATGAAAAGGACTGAAGGATTCTTTTTTATTTCACCCACATGGGAGAAGTATATTTTCCCCGCTTCAATTAGGATTTTCATAATTTCCCAGCCTTGTGAAATTTATTGGTTTCGATTTCCGCTCCATTGCTTCATCTGCTGGCTGACCACACCCCCAGCCAGGATAATGGAGTCCTGCCGCCTCTGATGTCCTGCGGCTTAGTCTGTGGTCGGCTGTCACCGCCGTTAATTGAAAAAGTCTTTAGCTTAAATTATTAAATTGATTTTATTCATTTTTAATGGTGGGTGTGGATGCGACAGCAATGCCTTAATGGCAGCTTATGTGGCATTAGAGTTTCAACTTTTTTTAAGTTTAAAGCTTAGTGTCCCAGGGGACCTGGCTGGCTTTTAGCAGCTGCTCTCGGGCTTAACTTGGCTAAAAACTCTGTCAGGACATATGCCACCCGGCTGACTCATCAATCAGGTCTATTAGAAACCCACAAGCTTGACACGACCCTGTCTGGTTCAACCCTATATGGCGGCTTTAGTTTGCAATTTCATGCCCGACAGCCGACCACCAAGCCAAATGACACTAGAAACCACAGTCTCAGGGAAAAAGTTATTTTCCACACATGGAAAATAAAAAACATGTTCTTAAAGATTAATTGAAATTTATTTGATAAAGAAAGTTAGCAGTTTGGAATATGTCGAATTTGTAACCGAACTAGTTTCAAAATTCTTCGTATTTTTATCTTTTCAAACTAGATCCGTGGAATTTTGGAATTTTTCAAAGTGCATTCCGAGTTGTGTAATATTTTTTGCATGACAGGGTCGCATTTAGGCTTCACCCTCGTCTCGGCTGAAAACTGCAAATTAAACTAAACATAAACACAATTTCCCAGCACTTAGAGGCGGAATGAAATTATGATTATGAAAGCGCCGCTGGCGAGTTTCACACCGTGGCAACTTTTCCAACCCTCTGGCCAAGCAAATGAATGAATAAAAGGAACTTTTTTGCTTTTGGTCGAGACGCGTGCCGAAATGAAAACGTCATGTTTTCGAATGAAGTTTTTGAATTATGATGTTGACGCGACATGGTCTTTGGGCCATCATCTGGCAGCAGGCACAGGGCATTAAATTAATTCAAAACGTTCTCGGGACACGCGCTTTGTCTGATTGGTAAAAAAAATATGAAAAAAACATACCGTAAATTGATGAAAGCCCGATAAAAGGTGAGCTATTTGGAGGTAGGGGGATGGGCAGTATTGAATATCCTGTGGATGGGAAGTCCCACTGAAGAGTAACCAAAGTCCTTGGGGATGCGCGCGGCTTAGAGGGCATCTTTCAAGGGTTTCACTCGCAGAAAATTCGTTATCTTACAAAAAAAAAGATATTCTAGCCTTAGTCTTAATAAATTGTACTGTGACAATTACTTACTGCTTAAAAATTCGTGGTATATAGAAAACCATCTGGAAAATTAGTACTTCACTTTTAGAGGTCAGGAGAGACAAATATTCGGTTCAAGGGAAACTTTGTTACCAATTTGTTCGCAGCGAGCGTGAAGTCGAGGGTTACTTATTCCCCTGGCCATTTGTCTCCTTCGAAAGTTCGCTGTTTGCACTTTCAATTCGAGTTTATTATTATTGGCGTTATTTTGAATGCATTTGTGTGTTTGCATGCCACATTAGTGGCCTGCCCGCGACTTCCCCTTCGCCACGGCCTGTCTGCATTTGTCGTTTACAAATTGGTTTTCGTGTTCGGCTCGCATCCATTTTGCCCGGCTGCATAATCAGGGGTTTGGTTCGCGAGGGGGTACGTGATCTCTCCGCCGGGGAAGCTCTATTTTTACAAGTCCTACGTCCGCCGCTCGTTATATTCCCGGATGATAAGGCACGTGGCCCATTTATCAGCGGCGGCAACTGCAACAAGCGAGACATGCAACTAACTTTTACATAGACTCCGATTTCTATTCCTAGTTCGAATACGAATCCTTTCTGGGGAGGGTTGTTTATTACACTGACAAATAATTTTCTGCTTTATAAAGGGGGTTAATGAAATATGAGTGCTCACAAGTGTAATAATTTTACACCACTGAGGCTGCTTTGGATTGTACTTATGTTTAGATATGCTTAATTATCATTATCAACATATTGGGCAATGTTTTTTTCAGTGCATTGCGGTCGCGCCGCCACTTCCTGTTGCTCTAGTGTTATGGGGTGTTGTCCTGCACTTGAGTCATAAATTTGATTGTTGGAAACACGTAAGTTTTCCCCCAGCAGAGGCCCCCTTTTCTTTCAGTTCGAGGAGCCCGATGGTCTATTGGTTTGCTGGTAATTACTGTTATTATAATTTCTGTTGACTGGCTGGCTGAAAGGGGATGGGATGGGATAGTTAGAGTACGTCTCTCCCCCAAATTGGCGTGTGTCCTGTCCACGTGTGCCCTGCTTGTTTTTCACTTGGCTGACTTTGCAACCCTCGAATAAAGTACATTTCCCCGTCACCTCCGCCGTTGTCATGACTGCAAATCTCCTGTTGGACCCTGTAATGATACCTTTGCGATGTTTATCTCACGGCCACCGTATCCCGATGAGATTATGTCATCGCGGATGTCAAAGGTAACCATGTGCAGCTCTCAAAAATGTTCCAAGCTTATTCCGCTCCAGTTAACGGGCTTTGCAACTCGATATGATAGCTCCTGTAGATATACAGAGACTACGTCGGGTGACCTCGCCGTTGGCCTCTTTTTATGGAACGCAATTATTCTTCATCTAGTCGCCTGAATCGAACGCCTACGCGACAGTTTCCAAGCAACCTTCCCGAGAAGTAATGCCCCCTCACGCAGGCCGCTAATAAAACATTTTCCATAACAAAACAAATTTGTGCTAAGCGCACTTCAAGTAGATGCTCCTCCTCAAACGAATTCACAATTTGTCTCAAGTGAGTTTTTGTCGAATTTTCATGCCACATACAGACAACAATTGAGCAGCAACCAGAGTCGGACAGAAATGAAATGCAGCATTTATCAACAATAAGATAAGTCAGCAATGATTGAGGCGGGGATGATGGGGGACTTGCAGAGATACAGATGGGATGCACAGAAAAAAATATCTCAGAATTGGTATTAAAGGATAAATCAACAGAAAATGACTGTTTCTATTAAATACCCATTTGTTACCTTCTGAGTACCATTTCGATATGCGGAGTTAAAAGGTGCTCCAGCTTCTTTCAGTGTATGTACTGGGCTCTCGTTACTTCCTCGCTTAATGCAACTTCAAGTGTGGTCGCAATTGTCGTCGGCATTCTGGAGTCAGAGGCTGGAACTCGGTGGTGGGAGGTCGTTTGGTCAGCACGCATGATTTATTCCGCAGGCCACTTGAACACATTGTGCCCCCAACCCAGATCGTCTCTCCCCCAACCCCTCATTCCGCAACTCCCACTGGAATGACCCCCACATTATGCACTTTTCGTCATTCTCAACAAGGGGCGCTGATTGACAAGCGCAATGCAGTCGCGGGAGTTCGAAATGGAGACGGTGAATGCCGAACCTTCTTGCTACAGTCGAAGAAATATAAAACAAATCGTAAATCACTAGACTAAAAAATGTAACCTTATATTCGAAGTCCTTATCTTTCCGTGAGACATGAGTCTCCAAATAGGATCATTTATCACGCTGCAGTCAAAATGCTTTGTTCATTAATTTATTATTAATGATAGCTCAGAAATCGCTGTTGACGACAGATAAATTAATATATTTTCGCATAAGAATTACACTTTAAAATATTTGGAATTTCATTTTAAAAGCATATTGTTTTAAAGGTAGATATGTATAGTGGTCATTAATTTCCAATTCTGAAATATATAATTTAAGCATTGAGGAAAGGTAATTCTTTTGTTTTATGTATGTGACATATCATTCAACGTCTTGCTTGATATGCTATCCATCATACACTTTATATGTAGCCCAGCTGAGCCCTGCCGACTCACTGAACCGCGTCATATGGTAATTTCTCGTAGTGTACACATTAGAGCAATGCGCATTTTGCATAACTCCGTACCCTCAACCCACTAAAAGCATCCGCACGGAGGGTTAAAACGGTTCCGAATGGGTAACCCGCTAATCCTCTGCGCCTGTCATAAACATTGACATTGATGTGGATGATGGTGATGCGTTGGCGATGACGATGATGCCGATGTTCCCGGCATCTCAGTTCCACTTCCCCGTTCCCGGCTCCGTTTGTGCCACTGACAACTGACAAGTGGGCGTGGTGGGGTCGAGGAACTGCCCAACTATGCGAAGTGCCCGGGAAACCGAGTACCCGACTAACCCCCCGCCACGATTCGTTCCGCTCCACAAACTTTGGAATCGCCGGGCTCATTCCGGCGTATGCCCTTTAACGAGTGTATTCGTCATTCGGGCGGACGGACAGACAGTTGACATTCATTTGAAACG
Organism: Drosophila mauritiana; assembly: GCF_004382145.1. Lineage (NCBI taxonomy): Eukaryota > Metazoa > Arthropoda > Insecta > Diptera > Drosophilidae > Drosophila > Drosophila mauritiana. Next base: position 5,838,491 of record NC_046669.1, read on the forward strand.
TTTGTAGGGGTGGGGGGATATGAAAAAAAAGGATACTTCGAAGGGGGTGCTCACTGTACAGTGGCAACCACAGCGGCAGCTACGGCGCATGTCAATCATTAAACTGTCATTTTCAGTCGATTTAACTAGCATTAAAAATCGCACACAATTGCCAGGATTTATGCATTGTGCGTAAGCTGTCATAAATTTCACTGAGTGCCAGCTTTTGCTCGCCCTCTCTGTTTTCCTCTTGGGGAATTTTCCCTTAAGCTGGCCTAATTTTTTATGGCCTGCAAACTAATTTTTATTCATTTGCTCAGCCACCAAAACTAAGCGCGCAAATTTATTTTAATACCCTCACGAACCAAAACCACTAACACAAATCAAAAAAAAAAAGAAATGCTGATGAAAATGCGCCACATTTAAAAAAGAAAATCTTTAATTTTCATCTGGGACAATCTCGGCTGCCATTAAACAAAAAAGAAAGCGATGGTAGCGGGCCAAATTGCTGACAGACAGGACATTCGTCCGTTGCAAGCGCAGAAAAAGCTGTATCCCGAAATTATGGAAATTTATTAATCACATAAATTTAAAGCACAATGTGCGTGAGTGGGCCGACAGTCGGTCCTCGTTAATGGCTCCCAGAGCGACAAAAACGACGGACGCGGCATAAAAATTGCGTTAGGGGGCCCAAACTTCTATAAGATGTCGTTGCCTTATTTGCCTTGGGCTCCTTGGCCAGGTTTTTACGGGCTTAAAACAAACTTTGTGGTGGCCGAAGTAAAATACCGTGGTTTCGTTCGGCAGGAAGGAAGAGAAAGCACTTCCTGTTGATGTGTAAGCAAATATTTTTGGCCAAATTGCTGGAAAGTGATTTTTTCAGAGGGAGATTCAATCAACACAGGTGTGTGGGGCACTTTATGGAAATGGTGTAACATAATTTAATGTTAAACAAGCCAAGCTTTCTTTAATCTGGAAAATTAAAAACGATGTTATCGTGTATCTCCAAAACGCTTACAATTTGATAAATGCATGAAATATTAAATGTCTCCTGACTAAAACTTTTCTTTGTTGCTCATAATTTCATTACCTTCTAACCGGAAGTTCTACAGGTAATTTATGCACTGTCTTTGTCGGCGACACTTCCTTTTCTGAATTATCGGAATGGCTTAAACGAGCTCTAAAGCAAGTCCCAAAACAAAGTGCCAACATGTGTTGCACTTAACAAAGAGGGGACCCTATCTGTTCACCCTTTCGAATCCACAACTGCAGCACACGCGCCTTGTAAGCCCTTTTGACACACCAGTAGTAGGGATAGGACCTCCCCTCTTCCCTCAACGGGAACGGGAAATTCGCCAAAACAGCACGTGTTGGTTGGTAAATGGACTCAGATGAACACTGGGGGAGTTTCCACAGCTCCTGGTTTTCCATCGAGTGCTGACATTTAAAGTAGCTGCCAGCGTTGAAGTGACAAAACTAAAGATAAGACTCAATCACGTGTAGCTGACACTGACAATCGCTGCAGAGGGAAAAAAGGCGAGCGAACCGAAAGGAAAACTCGCCAGCAACAAAATAGAAAATCAATTTCCACGTTTTAAGCAAATGTGTGGGTGGAAAATATCGAGGGGGACATGCAAGCAGTTGCTTTGAATTCCATATGGAAGGAAGGGAGCATTAGAGAAAGGCGAGTGGAGAAAGTGGAAGGAGGTGGGGGCGTCGAATGAAGAGTGACATGCAGACAAAACGCGGGGGGACAAAGAAGGTGTCACTAGCAGGGACAGGATAAATGTGCACAACACCGACAGACAGGAAAAAAGAGCTGTCAGGCGAAGGACAAGGAACGGGCAGGATTTTCATATAGAGAAAAAAAAATATATATTAGTATTACAATAATCTATATAAGCTTGTTATCATATATATATCATATCTACAGAAAAGTAGGCTTGTTAGTCACAAAAAATAGCGAAATATAGGTGAAAATGGCAGAGGGTCAGAAAATTAATGACTTAATTTGCTTTTTTCTCTGTGTAGCCTTAGTAGTTGGGCTAGTGCCGAGGACACTTTTGGCATGTTTAGCTTGTTTATCATGTCAGTTGTATTCTGCTACCGGAATTGGCAGCATTAACTGGAAAAAGCGCCAGGAGAACGAGGAGGGAACATCACATGGCCATGACCATCGAGATAATGCAAGTTGCTACTTGGTTACCATGCCGCTCCTATCTCGCCCCTCTGATCTTTCCCAGCTTCCGCTTAACGACTTTATTTGCCCATCTTGGGCAAATGTAAACGCCGAGGAAAAGCAACGGCTCTGTCTACGTCTGTGATGCTCCAAGCTAACAAATAAACAAACCCAGGCACACGAAACCAAACAGAAACTGAAACTAAACCAAACCAAACGCAAGAAAACCACAAATAGATCTTACGGATACCTGATAAGCTTCAGATACGAGTTGCGCACTGTGGTATGAGTGTTGAAAGATACTTTAAGATCGGTATTGGAAATATTGATAACTTTTCCAATGAAATGTACTTCACACTTGTTTTTGTGCGTAGTTTTAAGAAAGTGTAATTCAATACGTTACTTTCTACATATGCAAATTCTGGGAAATATTAAACGAAAAATCAATATTATGGTAGCCGAACGGTTTTGTTTTCATCGACAACTCGTGTGTTTGTGTTCGCCTTAAACTAATCTATTTAACTAACTACTTTTCGGCTGGGCCCTTCTGCGAATTAAGCCAAATCGCCTTGGGTTTAGCCACTTTGTAGCCACTGTGGCAGCTACTTCCTTAAGAGCTAAGCAGTTTAGAGCGGCAGCAGCTCGCTTTTTGTTGCAGTTGCAGGCGGGCAAACATCACGTGGATCCTTGTGGCCTGTGTGTGTATTGGTGCTGCATACACATTCACTTGTGTGTGCAGGTGAAACTGTGCTGCTGCTGTGCGTGTGCGTGCGTTTGTCTCATTGTTGTCACTGCAAAAACAATGCACTCGACGGCGACGAGGACAGCATCAACATGCATAAAATACATTTTCATTCGCATTTTATTTGTTTTAAGCTGCGACTTTACACAAAGCCAACAAAGTGCCAGCCGACCGCCATCTGTGTTTGTCGGTGTGAGTGTTTGGTTATAGCCCGACCGGATATGGCCTCGGATATTGAAAAGTTGTTCCTGGTCTCTTGCCAAACGAAGAAGTCATAAAACCGAATATTGTGTTTTTAAAGTGACAGCAGCTGGAAATTAAGTTCTTGACTTTTATGTTCGCCGCAAGTTCGGAATTATTGATATGGACTTTGCTAACTGAGTTTATCCCCAAGGTAAAAAGCACAAAGGTGGCATTTAAATGCATTTTACAATGTGAGCACTGAAAGTGGCAGTCGTTTATGGGATTGCACTTGGAAAAGGAAAGGGGAGCGAGAATCCGCACTCTGTGATTGTTTATCTTCTCTGACACAATGTAATTCCATCATCGATGGGGGAAAAACTAATTGGCTTTTGGTGGCGCTGGCTGTGTAATCCCATCAGCATTCGTCGCAAGTTTTGACTCGTAATCACATTAAAAGTATGTCACACTTCTGACTTACTGTCAGCGATGGTGTTTTCCTGTTAATTTAAAACCATTTCTTGCGGGCTGTATGTTATGAGATGCGTTCTTTCTTGCCACAAAGACGGACAGCTGACAAACACATGCGAACGTGGGCAAGTGTCGCCGTCACACGTTTTGCATTAGGAATGCCTTTGCTGGTTGCCAGCTCTTTTCATCTTGAATTCGATTTTAATGGGTATGGGGTAGCCGTGGAGAATTGGAAAAAGTCAGCATGTGGTTTGCGTCACTGTGTCTGCCATGCAGTCTTCGCTTTGTGTTTCTGCCACGACCTCAAGCTGTGCGCCTGCGCCCTAAACTGCCGTCTTTGCAATGGACTGGCCTAATTCATTTGTAAACGTCTTCAGGTTATGCGACACATATGTGATGGTTAGGGATGGGATTGTGATGGGGCATGGTTACTACGCAGAAAAACGGAACAAGGATCTGGATTCTAAAAAGTTCATACAGCTGTTTTCGATCTCTAAATGTTAAATTATATGTAATATTGATATTAATATGTTATTTTCTTATATCGTACATATATAGTACACTTATCTATATATTTATTTATCTATATCATATGTACTTCAAAATCCAGCACGTTCCTTAACTATCGCCGCTCTGTAGTCCACCGCTAGTCACGCACGTAGATATAGACCGTTAGTCGACGGGCGGTACCTGGTACCAGCGGGCGGCAAAAAATAAAGGGGGGAGGGGTCGGCGAAGTGTCGCTGCAAACGCCCCTTGACACTTTATATTTTTTTCTCTTTCTGAGACTGTGGGTCGCGTGAATTCTGGGTAATTACAATTTATGGTGACGCAGTTTCTCAAACGATTCTATCTGGAGGAAAACCATTTCCATTTCCAATTCCATTCCTATTCCCATTTCGACCGGGTGAAGTGGCACCCGCAGTGCGTGTTTGTATTGCTTTTGAATCGAAACTCGATTGCGAAACAAAGGTCGAAATGTGGAGTGGCACTTGAGAGGGCTTCAATGCCGTTCTAGTTGCATTCCACGAACCAATAAGTAATAGTTGTGTTTTTTGTTCTTTGGCAACAAAGGAGCTCGAGAGCACCTTGCCATTAGCCAGCCAAGGGTTTCCTTTTCATGTCTGCAAGAAAGGAGCTCTCTTAGACACTCAGTCGGCTTGGGGAGATCATTAAGTATATATGTGCACCCTCCTTCGATATGGTTACATCACCATGCGGGCAGTTGTCTTTAATTCCCATGAACAAACCATTAAAAGAAGGCAGGCAGCGCAATATTCGGAAAAAAATTCGCCATGCATTTTCTGGCGGCGTAACGCTTCAGTGGATTAAATTAAATTCCAAGAGGGATTCACCCCCATTCCATGGGAATGAAATCCACACATACAACTCAATTAAGCTCGCTGGCAAGGGAAAAACTTAATTTTATACTTAATTGCAGCATAAACGGGGCGTGGGTGCGCGGGGTCATCGGAAAATGGAGGCGGCTAGGGAAATCAATTTTAGCCTCCGTTTGATCCTTGAAGCATATGCCCCCCGTCAATTGATAAGCAATTTTCCAATTCGCCTACAATTTCCATTTTAATAGAAAAATCCCACGCAACACGATGAACAAAAATTTCGCACTGCCAAACTGCCAAATATGATGAAAGGCCGGGTGGCGGGCGTTAAATGAAAAATGGGCGTGTTCAGCTATGTATAAAGCCAAATTCAATATAAAAATTCAAATCATTCAATTATCTGCGGCTCAACGCGAAGCTCCATGGCTTTTTGCAGCGAGGGGAAAAAGTTGAATCAATTTGGCAATTGAATTTCATGGAAAGTTAGGGGCGAGCGAGTGGGAGGACTTAAACAAGTAAAATAAATGGCATTTATCAGAAACAAATCAAATTTCCGCTCGTAATGTAAGCAAAACGAGGAAAAGATACAAGAAAGATAAACAGAAATTGGCAACCAGAAGTTGGGTTTCCTTTAAATGGTTAGGCAAAGGATAAAAGCCGATAGATAAATTTGTAGGGAACTCTTCTTAACCAGCTGTTTCCCCTTTTTCTTCCTGAAATATGCAAGAAATAAGCCTTTTTAGGCTTTCAAAATATATAATAAATTCTATAAAGGACGGAAAATTTTTGACGTAAGCCGGCGTACAACTGTGAAATGCAAATTTCAATCCGCAAAGTTTTATTCTTTTAAATTCTTTTCTGACAACTTTTTCAATAAATATATTTCTGCCAAATCAACTCAGCTCACCTGTCCCAACATTTTTTCCCATTTTTCGCGTATTCCATTTCAATTTACAGCCATTAAATCAACGCTGACTGGGGAATATACTAGTATCTATGTATATATACACGCGGATATATGCTGCTAAACAATGCTGTAAATAAACAATAAAATGAATGGCATATAAAAAGAAAATTGCACGCCGGCGCTTGCAGACGGAAAATCACGAAAAATCCGCGCGAGTTTCCATTTTTCTTAGTTGATTTTTCCTCCTTTTATTAGTCCTTTTTATACGTGTGCACGTATCGCCGCGTATCTATGAGAAATACGAGATTCCAATTTGGTGCACGGCATTGGATTACATGACAACGACTTTCCACTCACTGCCGTTAATGAGTTCAACTTCGCATCGCTGACTTTTCGATTTACCCATAGGTTCTTCATCTGTGCGTTTTGAGTGTTCAGTTACAACTGTTGCAGCTGGATGTGGACTGCTTTAAGATGCCGCCACGCCCTGCAACATGCGGTTTTGTTTGGGCTTCTTGGCCAGGTCAATCTACTGCTCGCAAAACCGCAACATGTAGCTGCTGCTTGTGGGTGTGAGCTGGGCTACTGTATCTAAATCCGTATCTGTATCTCTATAGCTCTGTATCTCAGTATCCGCATCTGCCCATCTGCATCTCCATGCCGAGTAGTCAGTGTATCCTTAGCTAAGCCTCAGCTTAATGCGCTTGCATAAACAATGGACGACCCTCCGTATCTTCATCTCATCGCCGCATCTGTAAGCGGATTTGCCCTAATGTCATTCGCCGGTCCTTTCTCCTTTTCAGATGTTTACCGGCCCTCTTTTAAATCCCTGAAAAGTATGCACTGCTAAACGGTCGCATAATTAGATCAGCCTCGGATTTCAAGCTAGTGGATGTACGGCGCTTCAAAGGTTGCCACCGGCAAAAATCGTAATAAAATGTTATCAAATTCATGGCTGTAGGAAATGAGAAACCTTTAGCTTCTGAGAAAATAAAGTTGTCACGACAACCATGCACATATGGCAGTCCTTTGAGGCTTCGATTGGCAAGCCAACCACCAGTTGAATGCAGACTGGAAAGGTCCTGTCCCACTCCAGACATCCACATTTCGAGGAAATCCAGCGCATGCGCTGTTGTGGATGCCAAGTTTCGTGGCAGGATACCAAGTTTCGGGCTCAGCACAAAAATGCCAGCACATGGGGCCAGGATAAACAGTTCCTTGCGCGCTTTCAACTGCAAAGGTTGCCCCAAAAAGGCACCTAACCGTATACAACTGGCAGATCCCTAAAACTTCAACATTGTCCGAAATTCGTCGAAAGTCATAAAAACTTAACAAATCCCCCAGTTTAGCACAAAGGGTCGTTTAACTTTTAACGACGCGACGGGGTAATTTTATTGCCGGAGTCGTGGCCCGATAACAGTGATAACAAAGTAGCCGCGTTAACCAAAAAAGTTTCACACTTTCCGTGCTCGAAATCAAAAGGCGTAATCGTAAAACGCGGCCAAGTGTTGCGATTTATGAGTTCACAATCGTAATTGAATTTTATGCGAAAACTTTGCCCAGTTTTCCTTTGCATTATTGTGGCAATAAGACGAAAACGCAAACAAAGGTCGTGAACATAACGAAAATTGCCGCCAAAAATTGATACTGAGGTGAGTGGGACACACGACAAATTTCATTATTGGCTCCACATCCTAAATATCCTTTGGATATATAACTCTGGTTTGTTGGTCAATTTGGGTTTATTTTATACCTTTTGTTGGGATCAAAGTCCGCCCTTTGAGTCCTTGACAAACAGTGTTAAAAAGGTCAGTAGCCTTGACTTGAAAGGATTGCATAGGCTCTTGTTTCGCTTCGCTGCCTCCGGGCCTTTCATCTTCTCTATATAATTATTCGCAGAGAGTTCACCCCCCCTGCATTTTGCCACCTTTTGGCACTTTGGCTGCACATCAAAATGCATTGCAAACTTTTGCCACGAAAGCTGTTACACTTTCTGGCCTCGTTCGGCTTAAAGTTATCAGCGGCAAATGGGGGTGTAACGGGCTCCAAGGATAGGAATCAACTTTTTTCGGGGTGTCGTCGTACTTCTTGGGGCAGACTTCCTGTTAAGCTGTCAACATGTTTGGAGTGAAGTGTTTCAGCTTTTCCGAAAAACTTTAAATTCCTCGGGGCGTTGAAATGCACGCGAGCATGCCTGAGAAAAACGTTTCGGTGTGAATAAAGTAATATAAAACTACACCATTTTAATGGTATGTACTGCTCCTGAAACACTGCATTTAAAGACCATTTTTATTAAAGAACCATTTTGGTTTACTCTGAATTCAGCAATGAGATTTTAAGAACATACCTTTTACTTTTATTAAAGCGTGTTGAAAATACCTATTTTATGATTTTTTATCGTAAAACTTAAATCAATGCTAGCAGTTGAAAAGAAGGATTTCAATCAGAACGCGCCTGTTAAAAACTGTTCTCGATTTAATGGCACGATTTTAAGGAAGTGCCCAAGTCGAATTACTTGCCACAGTACACTTTTGGGGTTAATACGAAGTTCAGCTGCATTAAAAAGCACTGCGGAAATTAATGAAGATAAACCCCTGGACAAACTTTGGCAATCCACTGGCTTACACTTAAATCTGTGGCATAAAAATGCACTTAAATGCAGTCACAAAATAAGATACACAAGGCAACCGCAGCGTCCTTCCACCGCCCAACGCCCACCACGTTTTTCCGATCCCCTCGCCAAACCAGCAACATTTTCCTTGAAAAGCGTCGCCAAGGAAATGTCAAGCGGCGGTTTGTTGGCCGCAGTCGCATTCGTATTCGCAGTCGACACTTCCGCAGCGGCGACAGGTGCTGCCTGTCAGCTGCATACGAACCGCGAATTTTTCACCTCACCACCCACCGCTTTTCCGCGACACTTTTCCCTCGCCGCTCTTGGCCGTGTCAAGTTAATGAGCAAGCCATGGTTTCTGCTCTCCTTTTTTTTCGGTGGCTTTTCAGCATTCCATCTTGTTTTTTTCGGCTGTGGGTAAAAAAAATTTCACGCCCGCCACGAAAACTTTTCATTTTAAACAAGCGAGTGAGCGAGCGTTAATAAGGTATAAAAAAAGTAAGGGGAAAAAAGCCGGAATAGCAGCCTCAGACAAAAGAGCCTCATAAAAATGGAGCTTGTTTGTTTGAGCTAGAAGCGACTGCTGCTCCTACTTCTATTTTTCCCCCATTTTTCCCCTTTTTTTCTGAAAGCCCGTTTATTTGTTAAAGTTTGCTGGTGTTGCTCTTGGCAGTGACTTTGGCTTCTGGCTCTTGTCAAGTAGCTAAAGACAACAAAACAGAGTATAAATAAAAATCTGCTTTTATTCCACACATACGTACAGGAATGAAAAAGAGTTGTCATATACAGATTTGATAAACTATACAGAAAGGATTTAATTTCTTATACAGGAAATGAATAAATTTAAGTTTTGCGATTCATTTTATAAATGTCGTTATAAAATTGAAGATTTATTTTAAGGCAACCTATGAGTTGTTATTCAAAACGTATTTGTTGGCCTAAAGTGTACTGTTTTAAAAAGCATTTTGAAGACTAAAATAGTAGCTTAAATCATTGTTGAAACTTATCAAAGGATCCTTACTTTTTTTCGGTGCATAAGCGCCTTGTACATGTGCCATAATTCACACTGCTGCTCAGCAAGCGGTACAACGAAAGGCTTTTAGGAGTTGTCTCATTTTTCCGCACTCTTTCACTCCTTGAACGCCTACGCCACGCCCACCTGCTGTCGCCCGGCATCGTTGACATTTTCATTCATCGTCTTGGCAACCGTAATTAAAATCGTTTTAATTTACTTTTGCCTCTCACACACACACACAAATGCAAGCAAACACATGCACGCCCACGCCTTCCGTTTCCTGTGGAAAGTGTAGCACACTTATCAGCGCTTGTCTGCGTTGCCTGGTTTATGTTTATCGACTTTTGTTTAGCGGCTGATGCTGTTGCTTTTCTGCTGCTGTTATTATTTCAGTCTCTGCCCGCCGGCGGTATTCTTACCGCTTCCCCCCCATACCTCTCTCCGTCCCCCATCGCCCTACTCATTATGTGGGCGTGCAAATTGCTGCATATTCATTTACCGTTATCTCTTTCTTGTCAAGTAAAACACACATTTTACTACAACAACAGCTGCTGCTCCGGCTGCCTCCTTCACAGCCTAGCCACGCCCCCATCCGCCACGGATAGTAACCATTGCCATCATTCTCCGCCCACGCCTTCATGTTCTTAATAACATAAACTTCTTTTCTCTCAGCGCCCGAGTTGAGTTAATGAAGAATTTCCATGACGATGTCGTTGCCCGTGAGCCCGTTATTACACTGCGAGAATAATTACATAAATTCAGAACTGTTTTATATGGATTTTGAAGAAAAATGATTTCCTAAATAAACATCTAAGTATTGAAAGAAACACAACACTGCAAGGAATGCAATTCAGCAGTTATACTTTATTTATATCTATTTATTTTATCCTAAAAGCAATTATTTTTTTCGAGTGCCAAAGTATCTTTTTGTATCAATCTTTTGATACCACTCCTGCCACCTGCTCTGGCTCATTATATTGTTGCCTCTCGTCGAGGATGGGGATGTTCAAGTTGCCTGGGCAACAACAAAACGTCTACAAATTTGCCAGTCGCTCCAGCCGCTTGAGTTGGCTTGAAGCGTATTAATTTTGCTCATAAAATGATTCCCGATAAGATTTGATCTGTGTTTGCTTCGAGACTTCTTCGCTAGCCCATAGAATTTGCCAGCCTTTTGAAGTTGACTGCGCACTTGAGGAGAATGGTGAACGTTCTGTGCGGATGATTCGGAGTATGAGGTATTCACCTTTGGCTTAGTAATGAAAATTCTGCGACGGCATCATCGTCGTCGTAAGCCGCTTAAAATTGCCGAGATGTTGTGTGCATATGAGTAAAATCTCTGGGGCTTAGTTGGCCCGCTATCAAAACACTCGGCAGCACGTCAAGCGGCTCGGCAACATTTGGGCCCCAAAATTGACATTTCGATGTTGCCAGCAACATGGCTCACACATACACATGCATATTCACAGCATCGCATCTGTGGGCTTGTGTCTGTGTGCGATACACCCACACACAGAGCATATTTCGGAACAGGCGCGCAGCCACGAGTGCTGGCGAACACGCACTTCGCAGAGATACTCACCCACACACGGGCACAGAATGCAGACTCACTCACAGACACACTCACAACTACGTACACGTAAGTACTAAGCAGGCACACAAAATCGTCCTGGAAGTTGCCAAAGCAGCGAAAAAAGCGAGAAAGCCGAGCAAAGTAAGACACTCTTTTTCGAGGACGGTGGTGGAAAGAAGGGCAGCGGCTGGTTGAACGGGGCCAAACAAAAGCGAGATAAATAAGGAGCACAGCGTGCACCCACACACACACACATAGCAAAGGAAGCATCAGACATTGAAACTGTTTTCACGAGTGTTTGTGTGTGTGAGTCGTAAAACGGTCGCGGCCTGCAGTTGAGTCCTGTCTTAAGGGCCAAAAGAGAGGCTGCTTTATGGCCATTCCCCCACCGTTTCAACCACGCTGTTGTTGTTAATTTTGCCACTTTTGGCGCTGGCATAATAAAGTTGATAAAGCAGCCGCAATGCTGCCTTTTGAAGATTTCGTATTTAGCCAGCACCGAGAAGTAGGCAATTATAATTTGCATACAAATGCACGTAGGAAGGCTGCAATAAGTCGAGTTTCCTTGTAATACGTAATATTAAAATAGTAATAGGGTTTCAAAGAAAACAAAAAAACATAAATATTGTGAAATATTTTAGGAGTATTTATAACTGCTAAAATATGATATCTAGGGATGCGCGACTATTTAAATTGCAAGTGAAAATTCATGCTATAGATGCCTGACTGCTTATAAGTATTCTAGTGTGTGCGGCGTGGGGTCCATACAGTAAATCCCCCTGTTCTCCTGCATCCCAGTAATGAATGGCAGCTGAGGAGCAACTGCTAGGACTGCAAAAAAGCGTGTCAAATAACTGGGACACCCGGAGTGCGAAAGGGACAGGACGCAAAGTAGTAGATAGGGACATCAGCTGCCTGCCTAAGCGTCAGTCATAAAACAAATGAGCCTTCAACATGAGTTCGTCATTTGTTTGCCACCCATCCCTTTGGCGGGATTTTAAAGGAGCAATTTATGAAAAGCCCTTTGCAGCTGGAGACAAATATTTCGGCGGGGAGGCATATAAACTATGCACTCGAAATTTGCCGCCTGATTACGGAGCCGAAACAATGGAATGTCATAAAGGGAACGAGCAGGGAGTGTATATATGTAGATTTCTACACTCAAGGACCTCCAACTCCGTCTGGCCGTAAAATGCAGAAAGTAACACAAAGTAAAACGGAGTCGGGATCTCTGGAGGTTTCAGTTCGTGTCTGCTGGCATTGCAAGGCGCAGGTTTCCCATTGCCGGCTTTTACGATCCTTGTAATTAATGCATACCTTGAGGATATATTACGAGCCATGGTCTGGTCGCAGTCTGGCTAAAGGAAATGGGCGAAGATAAACTGAAGATGAATCTGCTGCAACAAAGAAAATCAAAACAGAGTTCACAGCAGGTACGCAAAGCAGTGTGACTGACGTTTTAATAACTTGCAACAGTTTATGAAATATATTTTTCTATCCCGAGCAAAACAGGACTGGCTTGCTTGGCTATTCATTTTCAAGTGCGAGCATGAAAATGAAAGAGGCAACTCGAGTGCTGCCAAAAAGTCAACGAACAATAAGTCTAAAAGTCATTCCAGGACTACGAAATACCCCGACTTCGTATGTTGGCCCCTGGCAACTGACTGACTTATGCACTATGCATGCACTCGAGTTGCCAACTCTTGCCGCCTTTTTCACTGTGTCAGTAGCTCTATTTTATTTTCCAGGCTGGCACAAAACAAATGTTGCTTCGAAATTTAACTAACATTGTTGTACTCTGACATGGCTTCCTTTTCAGGCAAGCGCTTTGCAGTCAAGATGGCAGGACATTCCGGCCAACTTCTTGCAAAAACTACTTCCGGCAGAAAAAACATTTTTTTCGTCGGAAAATAAAACGTTTTCAAGGTCTCCAGACAGCATAAGAGTATTTGTAGTTCGTTAGGGATTCATTCTTTTTTTTCTGCAGTTTAAGCCTGCTTCCTTTTTGTTCTCAGTTCTTATTAAACACAGGAGTATCCTTTGGATACAGCATGATGATAATACTCGGATAATCACAGATAGTAATATACTAACGGTTTTTACTTGAATGAATGCTAGCATCTATATCATTTTAACATAACCAAAACTTAATTTAAATCCTCGAAAACAGGATATGTGGAAGTCTCATCCTGATCCTTCTAGCCTGTTTTACTCTGCGTATTGTAGCCTTTTGTCCTTCACACTTCGCTGCATCTGGGCCTGTGTAACTTGTGTTACTCTCGACACTGCAGCACAGTTTTCATTTTTATTCGGGAAAACACTCCGACTGCGTCTGGCACTGCAACTGAGCTGCCCCAATACGCTTTAATGCAATGACATTAATTTATGAGCCAGGGTCGAAGTTAAGCTCCGTTTCAGCCATTTCAGTCACTCTCTAACTCATTTATTCAGTCGGGACTGGTGACTTTGGACTGCAGAATGAAGACTGAGCACTCGATTCGGCAGCATTCACACGCCTCGTCGCGCTGGCACTTAAGTAATTTCAACTTGCAAACAAACACCCCGGAAAAGTCGCTCTCGCAGCCATGGCAAATGTCAAAGTAGTTGTTAACATTTCCGCTTTTTCGCACGGCTTTTTACTGTCCCGGGTTCTCTCCATATTTAGATGCGAGGGAGGGACGAACGGCGAAAAGTTTTCCAACCAAATTGCAAGCCACAAGGAATGCAGTCGAGTAAAGCTGCAAGCGAAAAAAGTTTCCCTTGCCCGACACTCTTAAATTACTGACTTAATTATAAAACATGAACGCTGGGAGTTAAGGAGTCCTTAGCTTGGCCAGCATCCTCTGGAGCAGTTGGCATTGCAGTTGCCAGTAATTTACATAAATAACTTGGCTTGCAGTATTAACATGAAGGTTACAAATCGCTATGCTCTCCCCCGCGCCATAAAATGTTAAATGCCATTTAAACTGTTGACTTTCAGATAAAAACGGGGTCAAATGTGGCTTGACCTGGAAAAGTAGGGGAGCTTTGGGGAATAGGTATCCCAGGACTTGGGGGATAAACTGCATATGGGGTAGTCTCAATTGTTACGCCAGGACCTGGCTCTATTCGCCTCCTGGTCCCATTGCGACTTACTGTCGCTTCATGTTGACAAGCTTAACAACCGTCAGCTGCAAGTAGCAGCAATTCCTCATCACTGGCTCCTCGGATGGGCACCCCAGCCCGAGGTCCTTTGCCTACACTCCACTCCAGTGGCTTGACTGCTGAGGTTCTTGAGGTTTGAGGTCCCTGCCAGTCTCATGTGCAACTGACATTTTTCAACATGCTGTGGGATTTCGCCCACAACCAGCACATCACATATACAAACATTGACTTTGACTTGTTTTCTGTTAATTTTCGGGGGAAGGAGGATAGAAGTTTTAGTTGCACACTGAGCGAAAATTTCTCCTTAAATTTCTCTTTTAACTAATTGCCTATTAAAGGCTTGAAATTCAGTTCATACTTTTATAATTTAATTGTTTTTGATTTGTTTTAATATATGTTTCTACATTTTGAATTGTGTTTCGTTATCACCTTTTCCCAGTACTCCCAACTGATAACTCATCAAGTTCCCATATCCTGCCCAGTGCTTTCCAGTGAAGCGTTTTTAATGTGTTTATAAATATGCTGGCCAGACAGAGTTCCTTAGTCGCCTCCCCCGCCCTTAGGGATTTCCTTGGACTAAGCTTGCAAAACTCTAGTTTATAAAACTGTTGTCCCTTTTTGATACGCTTCAAAATGACCCCTTGGATGCTGGGTTGTCGCTCAGTTTTGCGCCCATGTGTCCGCCCGGTTTACCTTCTATCCAGGACATCCTGTGTGCTGGGGGATTTGTTATGAGTCCAGAGTTGGCAGACTAAACGGAAGCTCCGATGTGCCTGTTTATCAGCAAGGACACGCCTCCTGCGGCTTGTGGGCTAAATGTGAGAATTAATGCAAGCTCCTGGAGGCGGTGGATGATATTGAAATTAGTTGGCCAGACCGCAGGGGCAGTTGGGTGATAAGGCGTGGCCGGTTCTGGCATTTAATGAAATCGTTAACCCGGACAAATTTGCATAATCGGTTCGGGGCTTGGGCATCCGATTCGGTGTCAGCATCAGGCATCGGTTTTCGATGGTGAAATACTGGCAAATATTTGAACTATGGGCGGGCATAATTGCCATTCGATTGCCAGGAGTGAAAGTTGAAGGTGTTTGGTTGGGCAAAGTGAAATGAAATCCTCGATAAGTCGGTGGTAGGCTGGCATAAAAGTATTGTCTAAATTCATTTGCAGACTTTGCGATTTTCCTCCCTATGTCACCTCATCACCATCATCGGAGGTTTCACCATCCAATCAGCCTAACATATTCCTCCCTTCCCATTTTCCTCTCACTTTTCCCTTTGTTACATTTTCAATTTCATGCCTAAGTCTGCTTCTTTTGGGGGCTAAAGATGAAACCATATTAGTTTCGGGCCTGTCGTTTTATTGAAGCAACAGAAATGATAATTTCGTCAATAGTAGGCAATGGGGGCCACAAGCCCAACCCAACAAGATATTCCATCTTGTAAGCCCCGTGGCCTTAACAAAGGCATAGGAAGAACCCTCCGAATGCGCATGAATTTCAATTTCTTTTCCTTGGTTTTGGGCCGGGATTTGCACTCTTACCACCACCCGGCTTTTTGTTGGTTAATAATCAAACGCATTCGTTTGTTTAGTTGGGGTTGATGATGTGGCTTTGGCCATATCCGCACTCTTTCTTCCTGGCTATTGATACTTTGCGATTGCCCGCGGTTATTTAACTTTCCTGTAGACATGTGATATCCGACATGTTTGGGGACTCGTCCATTAGCGCCCGGTCTGGAATCCTTGCCCCCCTTGTTTGCCAGTGTTGAGTAATTGGATTAGATTACATTTTTTGCATCATCCTACCTGCCACCACAGTCCTGTGGATACATTTTTGCGGCTGCCACAGCTGGTGTCAGGCCTGATTGATTGATTGATGGATGGGATGGCTTGATCTTGTGGCAATGTCAATATGCTTTTTACGGCCCTCGTCATTTGGCGCTAAGTTTATATTAAATTTCATTTTAATGTCCGCCAAAAAAACACAAACTCAGGCCGCTGATATGGGGAAATTTATAAGTATATATAGCTTATTTTCCCCTTCTTTATCGGTTTCCTACAGCATTGCTTCGGGAATGGAAGGACTTGGCCGTGCTGGGTATAATAACTTTCTGCATCATATCTGCAAGGCTATTAAATACACATAAAATTCGGTGCGGTATGCGAGCACTTTTCCCACGCCGCCCACGCAACTCGGAACGTTTTCCCACCCACACTTTCCACCCTCTTGCCCCGAGCTGCAACCAATGGGAAAATCATAAAAATTTATGATTGCAATAATCTGGCTTTCGCACGAAACTTGTTTTTCATGAGGAAGTGCAATTGATGCGGAACCTACACAAAAAATACTATACATATAAAACGGATTCCTTTTCGGCCAGTATTTAAGCATCTCTTTTCAAGGCCATGGCCGTACTAAAAGAGTTTGTTGTCCAAATCATTTTATATTATACTTATACTCAATATAAAATCATTTTATATAGTAAAATTTTTGGAATTGGGAGGGAAAAGTACAAAGGTATGATTTATGTGAATTCATATAAAAACACATTAGAATTTAGTTGCGATGTCTGGTTTGTCGGGAAAGTAGCTACTAATGATTTTACGTGCCACTACGGCGATTTCCTCATGTTCGTTGCTTTGGAGCATCCTGATATTGTTTAGAGCCCCACTCCATTCGATGATGCCGGACACCTCTGCCAAGAAAGATGGGTCCACATCTAGCATGGTGCTCAGCATATCGAGCACATTATATATGATGTCTGTTTCCTGGCTCAAGAGTAAATTGCAGAGCTCTGGAATTACTCCCTGTCTCATAAGGTAGTACAGAAGATTCTTGTCCTTATTGATAGCCAGTGTGCTGATTGTCAAGGCAGCTGCAGATTTTAATGGAATCGCATCACCTTTTAGGCACTCCAGTATTTTATGCAGGAGACCTGCGTTCATAATGGCCTGCCTTTGGAACGTATTTCCGTCAGCGACGTTTTGCAAAATCCTCAGAACATGACAGCGAATATCTGGATCACTATTGGACATCAAAGCCGATAAATGGGGCAAAAGATTATTGTTGAGCAACTCTTGAATCTGCTCTTCGGATCCACTTGCTATATTTATTAGGGCTTGCAGAGCGGCGTTCTGAACCAAGACGTTCGGATGCTCCAGCAAGTATATGATCCTGGGTACAACTCCTAAGTCAAGTAGCATAGGAATCGTTTCATTTTCATGGGCCAAATTACGCACTGCCATAAGTGCGTCTTCCAGAATTTTGTCCTCTGGGTTGTACAATAGAACGTTCAATGCCTGAGCGATCTCATCTACATTATCAGGTCGAGATGTTGGCGAGCTTATGCACAGTTTTCTTAGAACCCAGGTTACATGACTCAACATTAAAGTGCAAGTGCTTTTAGCCTGAATAATAGATATCAGCTTTTGCACAACTCCGTTTGTTATCATAAAGTCACGGAGGTTCGGAGCAAAGTGCAAGAGATTCCCCAAGCACAATATACCCATTTCCGAGACTTCAAGATCGGGTGACTGAATAAGGCGAATCAATCGTGGCACGGCACCAGCCTTCGCAATCTGCAAGAGTTTAATTATAATAGAATATTTATAGCAATAAGCTAGAAAATAATACCGAACCCACTAAATTTGAGTGCTCCGATGAGCCACTGGCTATGTGGGCTAAAGCATCTGCGGCGTTGGCTCGAATTTTGTTCTTATTTCCGTGGCCAAGGGACTCCACCAGGTTTCCTATCGTATTGTTCTTAAGTAAATTATTGATGTCGGGAACAACTTCCGAGGAGGTTAATTTGCATTTGGTTAAAGCATTGTTAATAGTCAGCTCTTTCTGCTGCTCAGCCTTTTTTGCTTTTTCCAATCGGAGCGTCCGCAACATCATCAAGTTTTGCCCTTTTTCTAGGAAGCGGCGTTTACGCTTCTGCATTGTATTTGTATGGAAAATTTGGTATTTAGTATGGAAACTTTTTTGTTGTACGGAAAATTTTGCTGTGTTTCGTCTCCGACAAAGTTGTGTTTTTTAACAAATAAGGCAGAGCCTTCTTAACTGAATCACTTTCGCCAACTATTTTGATAAGTGGAACTTTTTGTATAACTATGATATGTAAATTAAATATTATGGTTACATTTGCTCTAAACTGAAATGATTTGATGTTATATACATTCTGTTTGAATTGCAAACAGAATCTGCAAAATTTTTTTTGCAGTGCAGAGATGAAGGCCTCCCACCCTGTTTCAACCAAGGGCATGAGCTGGCAAAGAGCCAGCCAGGATAAAGGACTATGCCTTATCGCATGCCGTCCGATCTGCGTTGAGTTATCAACGATATGCTTAATTTAGTTACCCCAGTAAAGACCTCTGCTCCCCATCCCATTGCTCCACCATAGAGGTCCCTCGGCAAGTGTAATAATTTGTTGTTATTATCTCTCCGTCGGAGGCGACCCAAAAGACAATGCCGTTCACATTGGCCCAGTTCCAAGGGCGAAATGCGGTAGGCATCCTTTGCATGTGGCATCCATCTATATGTAGATACATATACGTATACGTATGTATATATTCGTGTAGGTACAGCAGCATAATGAGCGCATTACATGCCATGTGGCACTTGTGCCTATCTCCGATGTTCTCAACACTTGGCGCTTCGCCTGCGTCGAACGCATAAATTTCAAGGACGCAAAAACAGGCGCGGGAGAATCGGAAAAACATGGCCCAAGAACATGCGAAGCGCGAAAAATAAATTGACAGCCCGAAGGTATGCAACGCTTTTGCTTGTGCTCAGCCATTTTTGACCTACATGTGGGTAAATGTGAGTGGGTATGGGTAAAGGGGCGGAAATGGTGTGGGAGTGGCAGGTGATAGGAAAGAGACCCACTTAAAGGCAAAGGCAAACAAAAAGAACCAAATAAATCTATTCTTAATCCGAAAATGCACAAACTTTCGAAGTGATTTCGCCAATGCACTTGTCTAAAAATCACAATCTTCCAAATGTTTTCACACATTTAATGAAATGAAATTTTAGTTTTTATGTCAATTTCATGGGATTCATTGAGATTAAAAATTAAGTAGAGCACGCATTACGGTAATGCTCGGCATTTTGAAGAGAGCTCCTCATGCTGCTTAATAATGATAATGACTATAATTTATTGAATAAAAAATACCTCGTTCTGGCCAAGAGCTCCAGTAATGTCATTAATTGCACACGCATGAATTTTTGATGCATTTGGTTGCGAAAATCAATTAAACGTGAATTTATGCGATGCAGAAAGGCACAAGGGTTAAACACGGTGGGCATTGAAGTGTTTAAAACAAATATTTAATTAACGAAAGAAATCATTTCGAAAGCGTTAAATCAGCAAAAATAAATCAGTCGTAACAATACGTAACGGATGTTCACGGATTAAAATATATATTTAATGAAATGAACCAAGTTCATCTCACCTTTAAAAAATGCGAATATGCATTCGATATTTCTCTATTTTTGAGAAAAGGAGTAGGAAAATTGCCGACGGTTATATGAAAATTGCCGCCCTGTGACGTGTGCGCAATTTCCGCCAGCCGAGGTTTTCCGAGGCGGGGTGATGCGGAGTGGATTGGCTGGCGGAATAGTGGCAGCAACTATGCCGGGGTCATTCATCCTGCAAAGTGGCGACACACCAAGCCGTAGTCGTAGTCTCTGGCCAAACTCGCCCGGCACCAAAATGACTAATGGGCCAAAGGGGCAAGGGAACAGCCGTCCAACAGAGAGAAGGCCAACGAAGAAAGGCAATATGCAAAATTCGTAATTTGCCCTGGCAGACAGGATCCAGGAACCCCTGCTCCTCGGGGCATTTGCCAAACTCCACTGCCTCCCCTTGGGGCAGTTGTCGCATTCACTTTGACCCAGCAACGTTCGACTATTTTTATGACCAAATGGCGTTTTATTGCCGTCGACTTCTGTCGATTTGTGGACCAGAAATACGTATATAGTGTAGTATAGACTACTATCCAATTCCGGCTCTGCTCTCAAATGTGGGACAGGATCTGGTTTCCTTGGGCCTGCTCGCCTGCCCGCCTGCCTGACTGACTAGTTCAAAACAAGTTGACATTCCTTGGCATCCCTTATCGATTTTCTGTTGTTCGGAGGCTAACCAAATCGCCGCCTTAAGCTGTCCAGGAATCCATTCCCAGCTCCTTCGATTCATATCGGGGGTGGATTCACACTGGGTGTGAGGCTTTGGCAAAACGTTTCAATTGATTTGAACATTTATTCCTTTCGAGGGGAGGAGGACGTCATGGGACATTGGCCAGACATCGGACGAAAGGTAGTCGAATTATTCCGTTGTTCGAATACATATATAAAATAGTTTCTCCTTGTCCTTTTAAAGCAAGGTAGAGGAATCCTTGTGAACGGACATTTTCTGTTCCTTATTGCCATCTTGGCCTGGTTTGTTTTTCTCCGGCATTTCCTAAAGGAAAAAGGAAAATTCTATGCTGTTTGCCAATTCGATGCGGATTTCTCAAATCGATTCGCTGCGCCATGCATATTTTGTTGCTGTTTTTATTTTTGAAAACAGTTTAGCATTTAACCAACCATTGTGCACAAGGCATACCAATCATTTTTGCCTCCATAAGCCAAAGTATGGAGAATTTCGAATGCCAAATATCCGAGAATAATAATTGTTTTGTTTATTGCATTGGCTGGCATTTGGCTTTAATTGCACCGAAAAACATTCCCAAAACTAATTAAAATTCTTTTCATTCGCTTCGTTCGGCGCGCTTTGCATATTCAAATCATTAAAGAAAAATGCACACAAACAACAGCAGCAATTTTTTGTAATTTAGCTCAACTCAACACCTTTTTGAGGGGTTGCTCAGCCAAGCCAACGTGTTGGCATTTCTTTTTCAGTCTCTTTTTTTATATTTGGTGTTTTTGTGCCCCGCAGCAAAAAACACAATGAAACAACAGTGAGGAGGCAAAAAGAAAAGAAAAAACAATTTCAAAATTCACATAATGAAGTGGAGACCCCAAAAACGGGGGGCTTGCCAAGTGGGTGGCGATGGGCGGGCGAAAAGGACCGAATGCTATCCTTAAAGCCCTTGCCAAATAGCATGCCAGTTGGCAGTAAGCGAGAAATAATTATTTGCCGTGCTAAGCGAACATTATTCACTCGAATTCGGCCAGGAAAAGGCGTAACAGCCAGAGCAAAACAGAAATATGTTAAACAACTTGGCCTGATACCACGAAAAAATGGGCAGGGAATTAAGGCTCTAAGTAAAAGTGTTTTCGCAAATTTATCACTGGGAAAAAAGTAAAGAGAAAGTTGTACATCAATACATGAGTCCAGTATACTGTATACTGGATTTTCTTACAGTGTCCATTTAGGAGTACGTTACCCCACCTGGCTGCTTTTAATGTTGTCATTTTTGGGGCCGCCTTGTGATTTACCTTTTGCCAGCGCGTTGTTCCCATTTTCCTGGGAAATTTGTTGTCTAATTTATGTAAACCAGCCGCTCATCCACGCCGCCTCTTCCCTCCCTCATCACTCCACAACTGGGTGTAATTTATGAAATTGCCATCAGTTCATGCTCTCACGTCTTTCACTCACTTTTCACTCGTTCTCTGCGTTCGCCGCCATTGACATTATGAATGTTTTTCAATTTTATTTATGACGCAAATTGTTAATAAATGCAGCCGACCTCGGAACGTGACTTACTCGATGTCTTATCGCATTCGCCGGAATGATTAATGTCTGGCATAAACGAATTGCATTTTAAATAAATTATTACGCATACGCAGCGTGGACCGAGGCGTCTCTAATGAAGCTGCCGGCTATTTGGCGGAGCATAAAAGGGAAATTCCCTTTAAAAGGAGCCGCAGCAAAGGAGTGCGGCATGTGTGCTCGCCAAACTTGGTTGGCAAACTCTTTTTCGCTTCCAGCTTGATTAAAATTTCATTAACAAAGAGCGGCAAAACTTGCGGCATACTTTAAGGCTGCGGCTGGCACGTGTGTGTGTGTGTGTGCAAGTGCGGGTGTGTTACTATGTGTGACGGTGAGAGAAATCTGCGGTGCCACACACACACGCACATGGACACACTGGGAGCCACACTAGCACACCGATGTCGGCGTATAAAACGCTTTGCTTGTTTCGAGGCTGCCCGACTTTTTTTCCTTCTCCGCTGGCTTTTTTCGCCTGAACGCTTCGTTTGTTTGCCAACTGGCGACGGATCCTTAAGGATGTGTGGTGTTCTGGGGGATGTGAGGGTGTGTGTGTGAGTGCCTGTTAAATTGCTTGTTTATGTTGGCCCGCTTCCTGGCAGTGAGGAAAAAATGCGAACAAGGACTGGCTCGGCAATCACTTGAAAATTCTCATATGATTTTGATTTCTTTTAATTTGTGAACAACTCCGCGCTCTTATCCTGTCTGCTGTTTGCCTTTTTCCGCGGTCTCTCCTCTTATTTTACGGGCAAACAAATATTTTTGCTTAGGCTTGTTGATTTTATTACGGCTTTGTTGCGTTACGATGCTCACTTAGGCAAATTGAGAACTTGTAAATATTTAATGTAAAGGGCGGGGGAGGATAAACAGGAGCAACAGGATGCAATTCACGCTTTAATAAACTGTTAATTCCGGTTAGTCAAGAACCGAATTTCGGAAATTAGGAAATAATGTTCTTGAGTCTAAATGGCATATTTAATATTAAATACCCTTGAAATTGATATTCCTTCAGATTTGCTTTAATAGCAATCCCACTCTCCCTTAAACTCAAAATGACGGCTGTAGCTCAACAATCGTCTAGGCTACATGCCATAATTATAAAGCCAGCGTTGGCGTTAATTTACCTCTGGGGCTGCACTGCGAGAAATGAGTGGCGAGGACCTCTGAAGGACTTCGTCATTAATTTTTCACTTTCGCACTCGGTTATGTTCAGGATTTTCACTCAGTCGAGACATCCTCTTAGTGGCGCTAATCCTCGCCCCGCCAAACCTCACACCCAACGGCATGTCAAGCATTTAATTACTGGCCATCAGCAGGGCTTAAAAGTGACCCTCATTCCAGTGATCATGCTCCGCAGGAATCCGCTTCGTTAAAATAATATTAAGCCAGTGAGGGGATAAAGGATTCATCACTCAGCTCGCCTGTCCGCTCTGCTAACTGCCTTTTTATTATTTTTTGCTCTGCTTTTCGTATTGCTACGCAAAATATTTTTATTAAAATGTCAAAAAATATCTGAAAATATTGTGCGCAGACACGCAAAATTCAGTTGGGCAGTTGGCAGAAAGCGGTGGTGATAAAAATTAATGGCAAACGCAAATGCAAGAGGCGGCAAAAAGGATTCAAGATTTGTTTAACCAGGATTCGTTTGCCGTCTGTCCCCAGCTCCAGTGAATTGTCGGGAGAGTCGTTAAATTGTTTTCATTATCCTTGTAAGCCCTGCCAGCGAACCAAGCTGACTGGGGTCAGAGGTAATAGCCCGGTATCCCCGCTCCCCTCGTCCGCGTTCCTCTGCCAATTAAAACCGCAATGCAAATGAGCTGTGCTTAATGCGTGTGCCAATGTGTGCGTGCGCTCACAATGTGTGTGCGTATACACTGAACTAAATAATAGGCAAATACAGCAGACATTTAAATAAATAAGAGCTTACCATTCTGTTAAAGATTTTGTTATTTATTTATTATATTTATTATAGATCATAGAGTTTCAGCTCTCCAGCAAAAGCATAAAAAAATAAATACAAAAATATCGAAATCATAACTAGACAAAGGAATTTCTCTATGTGCACTCTAACATCGAATAGTTTGCGGTCCTGGGGCATAGAAAAATTTAATTGCTCTGCTGGGAAGCCTGGAGGGCTGGACCCTTAATTTTTCCGCTGTTGTTTTGGAAAACGCTTAGGCCTCTCCCAGTTTGGCCGTATGCTAAAAGAAAGAAAAACCGAATTGGGCTGGGTGGCACTTGTTGTTGTTCGTTGTGTTTTCGGGTTGTTCCTGTTTTACGGACTTGCCCCATTCGAGTAGGCAAACACAATCGACACACGATGCATTCTGAAGGGAAATAGCCGGAATGGCCGTCGCCTTCGTTTTGCTCGTGTTTCCGTTTCATTTGTAATTAATTAAATTACTTCCGCTTAAACTGCGCTGCAGACGCAGGAACCCGAGAGCTGAGCCCGAACCAATCCCAATTCGGAGTCCCAGCCCGGCGACTTCTCAATTACGCCTCACTCAACCACCCACCCATGCAGACGGCAGATCCTTTTTCCCGGCCAACAACTCCAGCACGGCTTGTTTATCCTTCGCAGTCTCAGGCCCTGGACTCCACGAAGTAATTAAGAAGACATTTCACCCGGGCATCCTTTAATCTGTGCGTTTTATTTGCGGCATCGTCTCCGTGTTTACTTCATTGCCCTGCCAGCGAGCAGTGCACAGAGAAAAAATCTGCGTAATATCTAATATTAATCTATATCTCTGGCCTTAGTAGGTAAACAAAATCATGAAATCAGATTCATTAGGTTATTATTTAACATTATTGGGAATTGGAAATACCTTCCATTTCTGCACTTGTAAAGCATGTTTTAGATTTATTTTCCGTGCAGTAATTTAGTTTCGAGCTTGTCCTGGGCTCTTGGGGCTAAAACGCTCTCATCTCCAGCTGGAATTTGGCTCCACCGCCCACTGCAATCTTGATGATTTGCTTTGGTTTTGTTTAGTGTCTGTGGCTTGGCGCCTTGTTCCGTGTTCCGTGTTCCTCCTCCAGGCTCTCCTCCTGCTGATCCTGGGGACCACGGGGCTCCTTTAATCTGTTGCCAGTGGACTGAACTGGTTGTTATTTCGTGCCCAGCTCACGCTTGATTAGTCGCCTAATGAGGTGTTGACTATGAACGTCTAATGATTGCCATAGAACAGACTCGCTCAAACACACACACATAGCCACACATGTGCTTACACTTGGGCGCTGCTTTAAGTTGATTTTAATTAAATCAAAATCTTCCTTCTGCCTTACTTGCAGCTCATGAACGGACTCAACTTGCATCTGTGAACGTGGCCGACTAGAGGAAAGCCCAATGAAAAGTTTGGTTGCCCCCCAACCAATGTGAGTAAATCAATACGAGAAGTAGAGCAAAAACCGGAGAGAAAATGAAAATGTGAAAAACTAGCCACGGATTTGCATTGAAAACTCGCTTTCGGACTGCGTCGAAAAATTTAAACCGGATGTTAAAAAATCGATTCTGCAATATTGCTTTCGCTTTTCCCCAGCAGTTTTCAATGCAAATTTGAAAAGCGCACAACCAAAAAACATTCTACAAAATTGGCACTTTCTCCATTTTTATTTACATGAAATTTGGCCTTTAAACATGATAACCAAACGAATCGAAATTGGCATCGAACTTATGCGCAAAATTGGCAACTAATTGGCGAAAAACAAAAAATACCCTTGCAACTGCAAAATGTGAAATGTGGAAAATCGTTGTGTAATCGAAAATCGCATAAAATGGGAAACGTAAAACCAAAACAAAAATATAAAAACAACAACCACTACAATATGGGAATCATGTATTCCCTTACAATCACAACAACCACCGAACAAAAACATTTCAACAACACCATCACCATCATCATCATCACCATGTTCATGAACATCCTGCGAATCCTGCTATTTATGCGCTTTATGGTGTGACGTCATGGCTGCGACCCTTGGCTGATAAATCCCCCTTGTAATACCCGCCCCACCTAAACCACCCACTCCCCATTTTCCTATCCCTATTTATGTGCATTTTTGTGGCTTTCCCCCTCAATATTTCTCTTTGCTATGCGTTTTCATTTGCGTTTTCACTTGCCGTTTTTGTTTATGCTTCACGCTTTCGATTTTTGTTTTGGTTTTTGTGCGACTACCCCCCCTCGAAAACCATCCCCATCCTGCGTTGCCAATTTCCGCTTGAATTAATTCTGTGTTTAAATCTGCGAATCGTCGTCGTTCATGGTCCTTCGTCCTGCAGTCATTCCGAGTGGAGCAACAGCAACAGCAACGGCAAGAGCAAGTGAACCCCTGCGGCTGGCCAACCACCCACACGCCACCCACTTGCCACCCACTCTAGTCAAATTTAATAAAAGGCCGCGCCGAGCTTCGTCCTGGTGGTGACTGGAACTCGCTGCTGATGTCCTGAATTGTCCTGCCGGGCTCACGCAGTGCGACAAAAGCCGCCCGCAGCGCTTTTTATATGCGCACATAATTCAGAGCGTCGGCCAGTAACACCCGCTGCCAAAAGTTAATGCCCAAAAGCGAGGCCGCCACAATGATAACCAACAATAATTTGGATTATGACCAGGCCAGCGCCAGCAGCACAATAATAGCAGGAGCTACATCGACGACCGCGAGCACAGCGGCAACATCGGTGGCCATGAGCAACAGAAATGGCAGCACCAGCAGCAGCAGCAACTCCTCGCCCACGGCGGACAATTCCAATTCCAACTCGAATCCAAACGCAAATATAAATCGGAATTTGAATCAGAACCCCAACTCGAACTCCAATACAAACTCCAATTCGTATTTCAACCGATTCGACAATCGCATAGCTGCCAACTTGGCTGCCGTTTTAACTGGCGCAGGAGCACGCTTTCGATCCTCATCCTGCAGCAATCGCCAGCCAGCTGGAGTGGCAAATCCGGCCGTTTTGAGATCACCACTCGCCACAATTAGCCGCAAGACCAGTCTGGCCACGCCCCCTTCGCCAGCGAGTCTAGGACGACGCCGCCCACTGCAACTCTTCACGCACGCGAATCTCAAGTGAGTAGTTTTCAAGGCGATTCGTGTATGTAGATCCCTCCAATCAATGCTTTAATCACATTCATTAAAAAGCACACGACACAGAGAACACTTCAATAAACACAGATCTATATAATATATTAAATAATGGAGTGATTAGAAAAAATATTTAAGTCTAAAGTAACTTGCACTTGTTAAAAGGTGTACAAAGCCAAGACTTTAATATTTCTGTTTTAATCAGAGCCTTTATTTTTTTCACCAATGTTATACATAACTAATAAGAATTTTAAAAACTCCTTATTTAGTTGCAATGACAACGAGAAGGTGGCCCAAACACCGAGCTCCGACGAGGACAATTCGCCCACCGAACTAAACAGCTGCAAGCGATTGGCAGACAAGCCTCCTTTGGTGAGTAAAAACTATAAAAACCATAAACCCAATAGAATAGAATTAAGCATTAAGATAACATACCAGAAGGACAAAAGGAAACATCCTGAAAAATTGTATAAGTGAAAAAGGGACATTCGAAAAGCTGGAATTTCTTCGTAGTGTAAGGATTATTCAAGAGATTTTCCTGCCAAAAGATGGCAAATATTTTGCCCTGCATTAGAAGATCAAACATATTTGATGGGTTTGACTTTGATAAGGGTGCGCCAACACTTGGACCTCGTATATTGGTTTTCCATTTTCCCCATGCAGAAGGAGTGGCCCAAATGTCTTCTGAATTTTCAACGCTTTGTTATGAATTATTGGCAGACAGTATTCCCGCTCGCGGTAGCTAAGCTGCCTTTTAAGGCGAAAAAGTTTAGACAAGTTGGGACCCACAATGCTTGAGGTCCTTACGGACCATTTGCTGGATTGCCTGCTGGATTTTTTCGGCTTTTCCGTTTCAACTTTTTTGTCTTTGTCATAACACGTAGAAGGAGTCGAAGGGCTGCCCACATGCGAAATGTTTATCAAATGTTTTGCCCGTGTTCTTTGTCACGTGATGGGCGAGATCGAGGCAGAAGTTTTGCAATGCAAAACTTTAGCCTTTTCCTCTACCAGCGGCACGTTGTTTTCATAAATTCAACGCCTTAAATATTCATGCCCGTGTGTGAGTTCCCCTTTCTATATATATATATATATTTTTATATATATGTAGATATGGAGTCGAGGCAGCTGTGCTCAGTCGAGCATAGTCTATGCGATAAGTACGTGCGAGTTTATTCATACGAGAGAGACTCGCTGGCACTCGACCACGCTGCGTATGCGTTATGTGTTTGTCTTATTTATGGCAGCAATGCGACTCGATTGCGCATTATGGTGATTACGTCTGTAAACTAATGGCCTCCGACTCGATGGTGAGGGGCTTACCCCCAGTTCGATGCAACTAAAAATCAATCGAATCAAGGCCAAGTCACACACCGAAACTGAAACATCAATGGGAATTCGAATCCGAATCCGGCGCACGACACCAACAGCAACGAGCTCTGAAACACTCTGAGAAATTGAAATCGTATCGAAAGCGAAAAGCAATCAGTTGGCCCTAATGGTAAACCATAAATATTGTCAATACAAGGACCGTAGCCATATATATAGCCATACTACCACCCCCAAAACATTCAGCATATGTTCGAGGTCGGAAAACAAAGAAACGCAAGAGCAAAAAAAAAGAAAAGGGTTTGTGCTTTCGCTTTTGGTATTTTTCATATTCCTGTGCAGCGCGCGCTTCCCTTGTTTTGTCAATAAATCAATTTCGGCTATAAACATTTTTCGCCGGCAACAGCAAATAACACGCATACGCCGCATGGTACGGCAGGCATATCCTTTTGTTTTGCATAGTTCTTTATTTTTTGAGCCCCCTTTTTTGTGGTTCGACATGCTGCTGCCTGTCAATAACATCATTCTGTTGCAGGGTGCGGCCCGATAAGCAAATTAATTTTTGCTTCCCCCATGGGCGGGACAGAAATGTGGTGTGTGGGCTGCGGCGGGGTCGGGGGCGTTTGCAGAGGGGCGTGATGCTTCCCTAATTGTGCCCAACAGGCAACTTGCCATAGCCGTCGTCGACGTCGTCGTCTGCTTGGCTGGCTGATTCAATTTCAGATAAGCAAAATAAAGCAGCAGGCAACTGCTGCACATGCGACCCTCGACATGGGCGTGGGCAAAGGGGGGTGTGTAGTAGGGGGTCGTTCTTGTGGCAGGAGTCAAAGACAAATGCGTTGCCACATTATGCAGTTTGCTGTCGGTTGTCTGAATCGGAGTCTCAGTCTGAGTGCCACATCACCCGCATATCCTTGTCCATGGCATCACTCGTCCTGCTGCTCCACCCCGAACTCCCTTACCCCTCATACATCCTGCCCCTCTTCCTACACCACTGACATCCGACTTAGACGGAAATGACGTACTGTCTGTCAGGGCGCTCTGCTCTCCGCTGGCGTTGATGCATCGATGCTGTTGACTCGGCGCCGCTAAATGTTTGTTTAGCAACTGCAACTGCAACGGCAAACGAGACCTGACTTCCCATTCTCCTTGCTACACTGCCAGAAAATTTCTTATATGGATGTGAAAGTCATTAAAACTATCATTACTAAACTATAGAAAGCTATGAAACCACTTCTCAGAACCTTTGATCAAGGCTGCTTTATTTCTGTTTTAGAAGACACTTGATTACCTAAGGCAATTATAGCTCTCGTTGGGCACTTTTTATTTAAGTGCACCACTCACCCACTCTGAGCGACAGCTATCAGCTGCCACATGCGGCTGGTCCCTGGGTTTGACTTGGTTTGACTCCGTACTGCGATCCGGCTGCGTCACGCCTACCCATGTATCATGTGTGCACGGAATATATTTTCAACTCGAATGTCATAAATAATATTTTGTGGGCCACGCCCACCCATCTACATCAGCACACAGGAAAAACAAACATACACACACGCCCACCGCCAGTTGGTGTATTTGATTTAAACTCGCTCGACTTTCGCTTTGCCCTTTTATTTAGCCCCGTTTTTGGCTCCTTATCCTTTGGCAAGTCAGTTTATTAAATTTGCATAAATGTTGAGCATTTTGCGGCAAGTGTTCGTTGTTGGCTTTTTATTTTTTTGGTATCGGGGGCGGGGAGGTCGAGCACGTGCCGCCTCTTTTGGCTTTGCAACAGCTGCCACTAATGTCCAGCTAGCTGGCAGTTCATTAAACGAGCAGGGTAATTAGTGTAGTCGGGGAACAAAAAGCCAAGATATTTAGTCTGAAATTGAGGAAAGAAATGAGCAAAAGCTGAAAAGTAAATATAAAAGAAAATGGGGCAAGGGAACACGCTGCCACGCAATGTAAACACCTGAAACAGGCCCCCATTTTTTAATACAGAGCATGCGAAAAGAACTCAACTCCAACAATATAAATACATGCCCACGAAAACATGGCCGCAAATCAGTGAGCAATGCACCGTGAAATATGCAAACAATGGGGCCTTCATCTCTCTTATTCGCGTAAGGAGCACACTTTTTCCCAAATTATGCAGCAATGGGCAAACAATTGCCGCCAGAGCAGGAAAAGCAGGTAGCAAGGATAACCCTCCGCCAGCCACCGTCTCATTGTCAATGTCGCCTTAAATTATGCCACAAAAAATGGGGCTGGGTGGCGGAAAATAAGCGAGGCTACCAACTAGACTGTAGTCTAGTTTCGGGCAGACAACTATTCTACAAGCGCCAGCAGACTTTTTCAAAGCCACTGACCCCGAAAAGCAGGACGAAATGCCGGCGAAGGGGCAAGGATAACACGATCTCAACATGGGCGCACAAGTGCATCTGAATTATCGCCGGCCGCTGGTTTTATCATTAGTTACCCACTGAAAAGAGAGCGTATAGAGGATACCTCTGTAGAATACCCTAAAACGTACAGTTTATCGAAAATACTTTTTGTTTTTCAGGTATTTCAACATGTTAAGTTATGTTTATGAATCGATTTACTCCTTGAAGCAGTTTTATTATGCATTTTCACTCAGTTCACTCTTGAAGTTTGCATTTACAAGGGCATTACCCAGTCGATTGGTATTTTCCCGACCACAACTCAACACTTGCTCTACATACTATAGTTCGCCATTCTTTTTGCAGCCACTGCCATTGCTACTGGTCCTTAGTCCCGAGTCCTGCGGCACATTTCCGCCTAGAATGCCAGGGCCGCCATTTGCTATGCAACATTTTAGACGGTGGCAATGTACCATAAAGGAACTCGGAGTGGGGGTAGAGTAGCCGACACGAGAGTCTGCCACGAATTTATGCGCCTTTCTCCTTGTTCCTTGTGCACTTTGCACTCTTTCTTCGCTTTTTTCCAGTTGCCGCCACCTCCTCCCAACCATCTCGCATTTCACCCACCGGTAATGCCTAGTCCAAGCATCCGTTTCCTGTTTAAGTGCACACCCGAAAAAAGTTTCGCCTGCAGTTCGCAGTCCGCCTTTTGTGGCGCGGCGCATTTTGCCAGCATTTTGTCTCGCTGCGGTTCTCGGTAATAAATTCTTGCCTTTTTTCTGCTCCGCCTCCGTCTGTGGCTGCGGGCCACGCCCTCTCCACCCACCTCACACGGTCGACGCCCACGTCCATGCCACACAGCCGTTGCCCTTGACTGCAGCATCCTTTGCTGATCCTTGTCGGCTTACAAGGTGTTTAAATTGTAGTTAATTTTGTTGCCACTTGAACGCTTTGCCATCGTCTTTGATCCCTTTTTTCGGCGGATTTCGTTAAACTTTAAGTCGATTTGGGTCTACACTTGAAAAAACATATGACTCTTTAATGGAGAGATTTGATTTAGTGAAGAAAAAATGGAAATAGATTTGAAGAACTGTTAAGATACTGAAATAAAAACTAATTTGATTCTTATATCTATGATTTCTTTCTCTGTAGGTCAAACGCTTGACAATGGGCTTGCTGCGCCAAAACGAGGAGTCACGCCCACTGGTGGGCGACATGACCCCTTTGAGCGCACCGCTGGACATCCAGCCGGTGTACTCGAATGGCTACATCAACGAGGACTCCTACATCGACAGCAAGTTCGGTGACTCGTGCCGCCAATCCTTGACAGCCATCCCGATGCTGGACAACGTTAACCTGAACGACAATAACGAGTTCAACCTGAAGAAGCGCTACTTAAGGGAAACGAGCAGCGGTAAGTGTTTTGTTCTAGCATCTACATCCCTACATTTATGGATAAAGTTTTTGTTTGAAATGATTAACATAATATAATATAACATTAACATAATAACATAATATGATTGTTAAACTCTTTACCAAATCTTCTTATATTTTTCTAGCCAATTCCAGTCCGAAAATCTTTGCCAATCGCCTGCGGATGAACCAGGGTGCCGGTGGCCAGCGGTGCAGCAGTTTGGCCAACGCATTTGGAAATGTGGGTTCCGATGAGGAGGATCTCGAGCTGAAGGATGCCTGCTGGTACCAGGCGGGCATTTCCAGAGACATAGCCGTTGAGGTCCTGCAAAGCAAGAGCCCAGGTGCGTTTCTCGTGCGGAAGAGCAGCTCCAAGCCAGGATGCTATGCACTGACACTGCGCGTACCCTCGCCACCTGGGCCAAAAATAGCAAACTACATAATCCTACGATCCCCAAGGGGCTACAAAATCAAGGTGAGAAAGCTGGAATTTTCTCATTAATTCATCAATATATTTACATACCATCAACCTGGAATACTTTGGCGTATTTTCAGGGCTTCCGCAAGGAGTTCTCCAGCCTGAAGGCCCTGATCACCCACCACTCGGTGATGCCCGAACTGCTGCCCGTCCCACTGGCCATGCCCCGTCCCACCAACATGTCATCCTCGCGGCGGAATCTCGACGACTTCGATACCTACGATTCGCTGCAGATGCTGCTCAAGTATCTGCGTGCCAAGAACATGGAGACGGAGCAGCAGCAGTAGCTAATGGAGGAAATCGATCAACTGGTAGCACAAAATTACATTTAAGTTCTGGTGCGGCAAAATAGTTTTGCTTGAATCGAACCGATACCGAGAAAATGTGATACTCTATGAAAAAGAAAAACACAGACACTGCAAATGAAACGCCTAGCTGATAAATGGTGAAAGTATATCTAGTTTAGTTTAGTTTAGTTCGGGTTTTGGTTGTCCCCATTTGTTGGTTTGGTGCATTGACGAAATGTAGCCATAAAAATGGTGGAAAAGTGCTTAAAGTTATAGCAATGTCGGGGACTTTTGCAAATTCAATGGTTATTCGAACACTTAAGTGGACATAATAAATTGTCATTTTTAAATTTGAATAATTTGACCAAAAAATTGTTCAGTCGTGAATGTTTGTTTTTCAATTTTCTTTCAGCACTTTCAACTGCAAGCCTATAAATATAATTCAAAAATTATATAATATTCCATGTAAGGAAAACTCTATGTTAAATGTTGTTGCTGCTTCCCACTGTTAAGCATAAATAAATATATACCAAATTGAAATGCATATTTAAATGTAAGCAAAACAGACACGAACCGAAAATCGACCCAAAAATGTAAATAATTCAGTACCGTAACATAATTGAGTAAATAAAGTTGTTTAATTTATAATAAAAAAAAAACGCAGAGAAACAATAAAAAAGAAAACACTGAACACGAGTAATAACAATCCATTTCGCCTCTCTCACTCATTATGCAAATTTTTGTGCACTGGCAGCTGGCATCTGAAATGAATTTTCACACGTTAATTATTTGTTGGCGACACAATTTCGCATTCAATGCTCTTTAAAGCCGCCTTCAACGCGATTGGGCCACATTGTGCTGCAGCAGGTCGTTTGTTGTTGGCCTAATCACCGTCATTATACAATTTTAATTTGCTAAACTTTTAATCGAAAAGCGAAAAGAAAATCAAGGCCGGAAGGAAGGAAGGAAGCCAGCAGGCGGGTGGTGGCAGATAAAGGAGCAAATCGAAAGTCTGGCCAGGATCGTAATCCCTTTTTTAATTGCAGCTATCCCGAACACATTTTTTTTGCTTTTCTTGCCTCAGTTGTGGCAAATCTTCGCAATGGCAAACTTTCTGGCCAGCGGCGATTTTCCCCATTTTTCCCCTATCCGCAGCCACATTCTCGTGTTCGTTGTCAAAGTGTTGTCTACTTTTCTGGTGGAAACTTTTCCTTTGTTGCAATTATCGGCATCGCTACACACGAAGGCGCGCGCAAATGAAATAAAAGTAAAGGCCAAATAAAAAAGAAATGGCTGTCATTTAAATAATTCGAAAATTGCCAAAGAAGTTGTCACCATGCCGCCCACACCCGCCAAATCGTAGACTTCAGGCCTGAAGTATTCATGAGGAAAAGACTTGGAGAGAACTTTTCCCTGCTTTTTCACTTTATTTGTCAATTATTGTGGCACAAACAAACTGGCAGGAGAAGAACGGGGGAAGAAATCTGCGGGGATGGCCTGTCATTCAGTTGGATGTTTTTGACAATTTGCCTCTTAAATATTTAATAAGCCAAAGTGGTCGAGTGGAACAACAAACAGAAGACGTCGAAAATCAATTATATACGGCGCAAGGGCTGCTGTTTGGGACGGGAAGCTTATAATTTGTAAGTGGCTTAGGCATTCGTCTGCTGCCTTTGCATGGTAAAAGTTTTTTAATTGAACATTCTCGATGGCAAATATGGCGAAAAAGACTTTTCCCTATATTTACTCGGATTTTTGCTCTCTTGCTACAAGCGCTTTTCATTAGTCGTCCTTCTTTGTTCTACAGCTCGGGAAAACCTTTTCCCTTTGCATTTTCAGCTGCACAATGGTGAGAATTATAGCTTTGCTTATTTGCGCTGCGTTTTCTTCATTTGTCAGCGGGTTGTCTTTTGTAATGGAACCACCGAACCCACAGCAGATATTATAATAGAAGTATAAAAGAGGATTTTCTTTTCGTCTCAACTTTTTCATTAGGCTAATTAAAAATGTTTGTGACACCGCCGAGAGTGAGAGTGTTTGCGAATGCCTTGAAAGTTTTTTCCCTCTCTGGAAAGCGTAACACATGGCGTATGAGCTATAAGTGCTTTATGACTCCGAGGTAAAGGAACTTTTCAGGATTACCATTCTCAAATGGGTTTCAGTGCCTGGAGCCAGCTTGGAAATTAAAACCATTATCCCAATCCTGTCCAAAACTTGTTGGGCTTGCATTTTAAGTATCTTTGGCAGTCGGACCCAGAGATTCGCATAAAAATGTAAACTTAAAAAGTCGGCAACAGAGAGGGCCAAGAGTTTCGTACATCCTGTGTCTACGTTGTCGCCTTGGCTGACATTAAGGCGACAATTGCCAGTCCTGCTCGTCATTAAAACTCCAACAATGCCAGCCAACGAAAAATTACAGAAAACAATAAAAAGGAAGCGACAGCGACAGAAAGTTTTCCCGCTCTTAGCCTCCATTCCTTTTTTTTTGGCAGGAATATGTTTAAGTGTCAGTAACAGTTTTCATGCAAATATTGTCTGGGGACTGTCGGGAATGAAAAGCGACTACAAGAATGCTAAACATTATGTCGGGATTATAGTGCCTGCCTGCACTTTCATGGCGGCTTTATTTTAACATCCTCAAAAAAGTTGTCAAGAGAACAGGAAAGTAAAGTGTTTAAAGCTGCTGCTGCTATACCACCATGGGAAAATGGTATATTCAAAAAAAAAAAAGCATTTCAAATTCAGTAAATGGAATTAGCTTTAATTAAGATCCACTAGCCAAACATTTTTGTTGCACATTTTAAAGCCACGCCCAATTAAAGTCCGTGAGCTATGTGCACAATTTTGAACGCTTTGGGGAAAATCGTGCTCCTCCCACAAGTGACAGGCTCAATTACAAAACTGCGGTCGAGAGCCTAAAGTCCTAGTTCGATTATGCATGGAGTTGATGGCCGAATAGGACACCTCATTAATTTGCCGGGCTGCGGCAATAACAATAACAGCCATTTCGGCTATTTGGCTCATTGACTGCCTGATTTTATGGCCCAAACTCCGGCTGCTGGTGCTGATGCTGCTGCTGCTGCTGCAGCTGGCTCTCATGTCCAAAATCAACATCAACATTGACCCAGGAGCAGTTTGTCCTGCTGCTGACGTTGCTGCGTTGCCAAATATGTTTTTGTGGCATTTTTGGCCAATTGGCAGACAGAGTTCGCCCAGCGCCGTTGGCCAATTGAATGCAGCAGACGCGAACGTGGCCCACTCGCAGTAACGCTGCCTGTGGATGAGTTCCCTGCTGATTATGCCATAATGTTTGGCCACACCCGGACCCGAACCCGTGCCCGCCCCTACCCGGACCCCTCTTGTTTGACTGTTTGCCTAACCTAAATTGCATGCTATTGACCAGGATTCCACATTTTTCGAGTGGTGCGGGAGGCGAATCTGCAGTTGCCAGAGAGTTGTGACGGCTGCCCTGCCACTTGAAACTTTTCCAAATCACACACTTTGCCGGCACAGTTCGATCAACTGTAAGTGCTGCTGCGGAAAAGGCACGAAAAAGTGCAAAATACAAGAAAATAAAACAAAGGACATAAAGTGGGAGTAGTGGAAATCAAAGCCGAGGCAAGCAGTACCCTATATCTGCGGGAATTTTTCATCGGATATTATTTTTATATATGTCTTGAAACCTGAGTTGAATTTAAGTTATAGCCTTTCCAAATTTCAGCAGCCCCGTGACTGGCACCGATTATCCATTTGGCCAGCATTTATGCACATCAGATACTGAAGTCGGATCAGATCCTGTTTAGCATGCTCCACATTTATTTGCGAGTCGCAAGCCAAGTAAAGCCAGCACATCTAGAGTCATACACACATGCTCAGCGTGCAACATTAATGCACTATGGTGGCTAATGCAGCAGCGACAAAGGAGCGGGGCGAGTGGTGCCAAAAGAGGCGTTGGATAACAAGGAGGATGATTGGGGGAGGGAGCGTGGCAGGTCGGAGGTGGTGGGGCAAACAAAAGCCAGTAAAAGCAACAGTGGAGGACTTGCAGAGCCTGCTCCGCATTCCCTTGGATTCGCACTCGCATTCATTTTTGCTGTTCGCCATTGTTGCAGCTGCTGCCTTTCTGCTTATTGTTGTGGCACACATCTACACCCACAAACGGTGGCATGCACACTAAAAAAGGAAAGCGAATTATAAATGTACACTACGAAAAAGGTGAATATTCTTATTAAATATACACATCTGCAACATATTTAGATTTATCAAAATTCGGTTACAATAAGAATTAATTTTCCGGGTATAATTGCGTACAGATTTTATAAATATATATTTTTCATTTTTTGTGGAAATTTCTTCAAGTGCCCATAG
The DNA here is from genome assembly GCF_004382145.1 of Drosophila mauritiana. NCBI lineage: Eukaryota > Metazoa > Arthropoda > Insecta > Diptera > Drosophilidae > Drosophila > Drosophila mauritiana. The sequence goes on from NC_046669.1 coordinate 5,875,650, forward strand.
AAACATATACTTATGTGAATGTTCCCGCTGGCCTGGCTTTTTTGTTTAATTCGTTTTTCTATTGTTCACAGCCAAGAACTTTAGTCCGACGGGCTTTGGCAGCATTGTAAAATGCATGAATGTGTTTAGCCAACTTACTATCTGTGCCCGCTTTCCATTCCTCTGACTGCAGATTTTTGCATTTTGCAAGCATAAAAGTTGAAAGCGACATTATTGAATATGCGTTGTCGTTGTCGCTTTCCCATTGTTGGGCTCACACACACATACGGGCACACACACACAGTGACAAGATGAGCCCCCCAAGGGTGGGCGTGGCCCATGGCTGGAAAGCCAAGAGCTTAGCGGATCCTTACGCCCCATTGAAATTTATATGCCACTTTCACACACATTAAAGCCGAAATGGCCATGAGCAAATCGAATGTTTAAGGTCAGACGGACGGATGGTTACAGCCGCAACTGCAGATACACGACTGCGAACCCAAACCCGTGCTTATTTATGCTTTGTTTGTCGCTTTGGCTAATAAATTAGCAGCTTTACCTTTTGGCCCAACTGCAAACCAATAGCAATTTATCGCAGCCGCAAAGAAAGGCACGTAGCGAAAGCGGGATACTCACGGATCCAGGACTCAGGATCGAAGGGGTTCGTTTCGGTTTGGTTCGGTTCGTCCTTCCAAATGTGCTCACCTTATCGCCGGCTTAGGCGACACGCACAGGTGGGCTAACTCAGGTGCAAATTCGAGGGGGATGGCGAGGATTTAGGGGGGCTACCAACGAGACAGGCAATAGTTGTTACCGACTTTAGCCTTTGACTAACGACGGGCGACAATAAAAATGGCCCTGGCAATTGGCACATTGCGGTTGCAAGTTAAAAGGATTTTCGATTTGAAATCACCGAATAGGATGGGTCTCTAAATGGGGTTCTAGTTGCAGACTCTGAATTTAGGAAATGTTAAAGTAAACTCTTGCTCATGAATATAAGTAAGGTGGAAGATTAATAAAGAACTATAATTTCTGCTCTATATCTTAGTATATATGTACTTCCAAAAACATTTTCCATTTACTTAATTTTCAATCTAATGAAATACCAAGCCGGCTCATACTTTCCCCAGACCCCAACTGAGATACTACAAATTTAATAAAACTTATAAACTTGGCGAGTGCAACAAGCAGTCCAAGTGAAGTGGTCGGCAGTCTCTAAAATATATATTTCGATTGCGTGCCGCGTGAGGAAAGTCCTAAAGATTCGGAAACGCTTGCCAGGATTTATCGTGCGTCCATTACAAGCGGAAATTAAGCGCGGCAGGTCGCCAGCTGGACAAGAGGGGCGGCGGCGTGGGTGGGCGTGCGTGAAAGCGTTTTGCCGGCTGGCCATAAAGTAACGAGCGGTCCAAGAACATTCCGGCGGACCAAAGCAGAGCTATTGTTTTCGGGTCCTGCCAGGAGTCCTTTGGCCGCTTTGTATGCCAGTCACGTGGCACGCAACGACAACTTGGGATTTGTTAAGTGGCGCGTCGTTTTTGATGTGCAGAATGTTTAGCGGAGGTCCTCAGGCATTCTAACTCCTCGTATTTCCTTTCCTTTTTTTTTTTTTAGGTGAAAAGTCCATCACGTGTCCCGGACATTTTGCACATAACTTGTTTCAGCGTTTTTATTGCCAACTTCCTCTTCCGGTTTTGAAAGCACTGCGAATGTCTTTTGTTTTTGCCCACCTTGCGGTTAATGGTTCTTCGACTGGCAAAAAACCAGTGCGGCAAGCACTCCAGAAACTCCATCAGCCATGGCTGATTCGATTTTCCGATGTGTACCTTTGCTTTTAGTGATTGAAATCGCACATTTTAAGTGAAAAAGCGCACACAGAAGTGCACTCAATCATTCGTCACGTGATTCAGTCGGCGCGGAGTGAAGACCTCCTTTCTCCACTGCCAGACTTTTCCGGCTTTTCCCGCCATTCGCCGGGCTCCTTGTGCAAATGTTTTTCTTAGTTGGACATCGAGTGGAAAGTGTTGGAGCGCCAGGGCTGTGTTTATATAAAAGATTACGCTACCAGATGAGAAATGGAGACACAATTGTTCATGTTGTTTATTGTTGCGGGGTAGTGTGAAAATGAAAAGCCAGCGATAATGCCACGTAAATGTTTTGAATGCGAAATCAATAGGGGAAAACAGCTTTAAGTTGAGCGCAAATTCAATAGGAGAAATTCGCAGAGCAAACTTGAAGCGAAAAACTTTTCTAATTTGCGCATTATGAAAATTGGGTTGCTGCATAAAAATTCACCAGCACCCCCGAAACGAGAATTAAGTGAAAAGCAATTTTTGAGCCTAGTCAAAAGGGAGAAAATGAATGAAAGGAACTGAGAAAAACTTTTCCATTAAGAAAATTAACTGAGATTAAGTGGGGCCCTATGCTTTTGTGCCCACCGAAAACTTTACCCAATTGGGACGGATCAAAATTGCAACAATTTCAAGGCATTTAAACAGTTGTCACATACACACACCCACACACCCACTCACACACAGCCAAAGGAAGTGGGCCGGAAGTGAGCCCGAAAACGGAAGCAGCCCACAACACATGAAATTGGCTTAAGGACGGAAGTGGGCGGCAGGCGAAGGGGAAGGGACTTTATTTGTTGCCTGCCACACTTCGGTTGCTTGTTTGTCGGCGTCGTCCTCGTCGATACTAATCTAATTTTATTGATATTGACACAATTTCTGCAGATTTCCGCATAAACATAAAAACAGAGCTCGAACCTCGGAGCTTCGGCTCAAGTAGCAAAACAGTCAAGGCACGCAAACAAATGGTATCTAATAAAAATTGAACAAAAAGCAAACAAAAGTTCGATGATGCGGCCGCCATTGGATGGAAGTCAAACAATACTGAAGTGCTCGGCGACCATTTCCGTTTGCAAATGGAGAACACAAGAAATATCAGTCTAGTCAATACTGTATTATAGAAGTTTGTAAAACAATTCAAAGAATAGTGTAACTTGTATAATAACATCGAATAGCTGCCAACAGATTTTGATAACACAATGATCAAACACCAGTGAAAAAGTTAAAATCACCTCTTAAGGTTTATAGACATTATTAACGTTCAATTATTATATCAAGCAAATCTAATTCCAAGTGGAAATTCCCAGAAGAAATCGCTATGTATTTTCCCAAGATAAGATAACATTAATTTCGGGTATTACCCACTTGAAATTTCACAATCCAATTGATAACCAATACAGATTTTTATTGATACGGATTTTAGCTTTCTACTTAGCCCACCAGTTCCGGAAGCTTAATCGTTTGCCAGGGGACATACCCCTGGTAAACGTAATTAGTAGATTTGTTGTAGAAAAATAATCAATTTTAGCTTGAAAATCATTTTAGCTTGCAAATCAAATTAAACATTTAATTGGTATTTTTTCATTATCGGAAACAATTATAGTTTTTTATCTCTTCTAAGCAACGATGCCGGAATTGTCCTGGATCCAATCCAAGTAGCTGGTTACCCTGGTAAAAGCAGCTGGAAGACCAATCTCACAGCCGTCCTCAGCTCCAAAGGAAGTAATTCCAATTATAGTACCATCCAGAGCCAAGGGACCACCAGAATCACCCTGGCAGGTGGAGATGGCATTGGATGTGTCGACGCAGATAACCTTGCTGGTGACCACCAAATATCCGTAGGTCTTCTGGCACACGGAGTTGGGAATAACGGTCAGGTCAGCGAACTGCAGATTCTTGGTAGCTCCGGTTTCCGTATCGGCGGTCCTTCCCCAACCGGAGGCAACTGCGGTCTCTCCCACGTAGGTGGAGTAGCTACTGGCGATGGCGGGCAGGTTGATCTTGTTCACGGAAGCCGAGAAGGACACGGGTGAAGTCTTGATCAGGGCAATGTCGTTGCTAACAGTCTTGGAAACATAGTTGGCATGCTGGATCCAGTCGGACTTGGAGACAGTCTGGGTGAACTGGGGACTAGATCGGACGGTCGCTCCATAGTAGACGGTTACATATGAGGCACTGGAGGAAGAAAGTTGTTCCAAATGACTTTGTCGTTCCCTGGATTATAGGAAAGAAATCTTACCCGGCGGTACAATGAGCAGCGGTGAGCACCCAGGAGTTGTCGATGATGGAGCCACCGCACCACCAGCTTCCCTTCAACCCGATGAAGCTTAGTCCCACTTGGTAGGGGAACTGATTCTCAACTGCATTCTTTCCGTTTGTTATGCGTCCATTGATGGTTGGTTTTGTGATCCTGTCTCGAGGATGCACAGGCGCGATCTGGGGCAGGAGCCCAGCGGATGCAGCGGCGATGGACAGAACCAAAACTACGAGGACCCTCATACTGATCGTTGTATGGTTAATGAATGTCTTGCTTCTGATAATTGAGGCTTTTATACACCATCCTCAAGAATCTTATCATTATGACACCTTGGGCGAATCCCAAGTAAACTAACTCGACTTTGAATTATGGTCTTAATCTGCTTGCTTGGTGAAAATCCCTTGCCTAACTTTGACTTCAAAGGATAAGTCAATGCTATTAAATGCATAGTACAATTATATTGATAAAGTTCACTCACACTGCAATACGTCAACGAATGGATTTAGCTGATAGGGATTTTCCCCACACAGGTAAGGGCTTTTCCCATGGACTGATGAAGATAAGACGATATAAGACTGGTATAAAACAGCCATAGTTTGTAAAGAAAATTCATTCATTTCTTGTTGATCATCATGAAGGTTTTCGTAGTTTTGGCTTTGGCTCTTGCCTCCGTGTCCGCTGGACTTGTGCCACAGGCTCTGCCTGTGCGTCCTCGTGACAGGACATCGACACCATCTATTACTGGTCGCATTACCAACGGCAAGAACGCTGTGGCGGACCAGTTCCCCTACCAGGTGGGACTCAGCTTCATCGGAGCGGAGGGCAGTTGGTGGTGCGGTGGCTCCATCATCGACAACTCCTGGGTTCTGACTGCAGCGCACTGCACTAGCGGGTAAAATTGGATAACGACCTCCAGAAAAATCATTCCTGTATATTTATTGTTACATTTTATAGTGCCTCCTCCGTGACCGTCTACTATGGAGCTACCGTTCGCACCAGCCCCAAGTTCACCCACACCGTCTCCAGCTCGAACTGGATCCAGCATGCCAGCTATGTCTCCGTGACCCTTCGCAACGATATATCCCTGATCAAGACACCATCCGTGACTTTCTCGTCCTCCGTCAACAAGATCGCCATTCCAGCTATCGCCAGCAGCTATTCCACCTCGCCTCCGGATGGGGACTGACCTCCGACACCTCGTCCTCGGTGGCCCGGGATCTGCAGTACGCTGATCTCACGGTCATTTCCAACTCCGTGTGCCAGGAGACCTATGGCAGCTTGGTGGTGACCAGCCGTGTTATCTGTGTGGATGGTGTCAATCGCACCTCCATCTGCGGTGGTGATTCCGGCGGCCCATTGGTTTTGGACGACGTTCTGATCGGTGTCACCTCCTTTGGATCTATCGATGGCTGCGAGATTGGAGCACCAGCAGGATTCACCCGAGTCACCAGCTACTTGGACTGGATCAAGAACAACTCCGGAGTTTCCGCTTAAGGAGTTTATTTCAATGTAACCAAGTTTTTAACTCGGCTCATTAAATAAAAAGCAATAACAAAAGCAAATTAGTTTAGCATTTTCTTTTCGAAAAATTTACAGTCTGTTATCAATTAAAATATTTGGGGGATATATCAAGTGGAATATACATAATTATTATTATAAATGCGAAGCTTATCATAATTTAGCAGCTTCCATATTAGGATATTATATAATTTAAGATACCTTACAAAAAATGTAATGTGGAATGCTATAACAAATTTTATATATGTTGTAAAATCGTATGTTTTAATATGTAATTCCATAGTAATGCGGTTATTTATTTAAATATAGTGTTTGGTAATTCCTAAGAATATTTCTCCACCCTGTGATGCTTAGATACAATATTATGATGTGCGGATTCTTCACTTAATAAATAATAATTAAAAAAAAAAAAAAATGTAATGCGGATAGAAATATTGGAAAAGCTAAAAAACTTAATAAAGTGATTTTGAACAATTCTTTTTGCGAAATATTGAATATCAATATATTAGCAAATAGAGGCTATGCTTATTAAAATGGCCAATATTAAAATTAATTACCCTTCCCGATTTAAAAGGTAAAACTAGTAGCCACATTGTCTTGCAAATATGATTTATTAGTATAAGTCAAACAGAGTTTTCTCTAAGCATATACTCCTGAATCGTTCTTGATCCAATCCAGGTAACTGGTGACGCGAGTGAAACCAGCAGGTGCATTCTTCTCACAGCCCTTGGCATAAACGAAAGAGGTAACACCAATCAGTTTGCTGCCCAAGGCCAAAGGACCGCCGGAATCACCCTGGCACGTGGAGACCTCGTTCACTGAGGCAACGCAGATGACTCCGCTGGTGACCGTGGAGCTTCCGTAAAACTGCTGGCACACAGAATTGTCAATGACCTTCAGATCGGCGTACTGCAGCTTCGTGGCCACAGCAGTAGCGGAATCGGAGGTCCTACCCCATCCGGAGGCCACTGCGGTCTGTCCAGCGTAGGTAGAGTAACTGCTGGCGATGGCAGGCAGGGCAATCCTGTTGATGGAAGCCGTGAAGGTAACCGATGGCGTCTTGATCAGGGAAATGTCGTTCTTCAGGGTGGCCGAGTTGTAGCCGGCGTGCTGCACGAAGTTGGAGCTAGACACGGTGTGGGTCAATTTCGGACTGGTGCGAACGGTGGAACCATAGTAGACCTTTACCGAAGAGGATCTGGGCACAAGGATTGTAAAAGTCTAAAAGTATTTTAGAAAAGCCGTCAGGGATACTCACCCATCAGTGCAATGAGCGGCTGTCAGGACGTCATGTTAGCCATAATGGACCCTCCACACCACCAACTGCCAGATGAGCTGGAGAAACTGAGTCCCACCTGGTAGGGAAACTGGTTCTCAGCTGCGTTTTTGCCGTTCGTAATCCTACCATTGATATCAAGGTCACGAGGATGCACGGGATTGTCCTGGGGTAGGACTCCAGCAGAAACGAAGGCAATAGCCAAAGCAAAGACAAGAAAGACCTTCATGGTGATAGCTAGTTTAACTAATGGTGATTACATAATCTGGCTTATATACCTTTTGGTTGTGTTATCAAAATCAATGGGCAAAACCCCATGCGATTAAGTTGATTTTAAATTATGGCTAAGTCAGAAGTTTCATTTGTGGAAATTCCCATTTCGCTTGGCGTTGTAATTTCAAGTAATAATAATAATAAATATTATTTTCAAATTTATAAAAAGGCTCATCTAGAATCACTAGTAATACATACAGATACATTTTACTAAATGTGTATCTTATGGATATTTTTTATGATCTTTGAAGATGTTGCATTTCTGATGGGGGATCATTGGCAATTCTATTTACTTCATTAATTTAATATGATTCCTTTATTTATTTAAGGATATTTTACTTACAAACTTCTTTATCATAATGTATATATTTAAAATTGGTAATAAAATAATGATTTTTGAATTACTGTAAGGTGGTTTCTATGCGCTTGGATTTTCCCAAAACAAAATTCTGCAAATACTATCTGATGGGAATTTGCCCAGCGATCGCCCAGATAAGACCCTTTAGGTCAGGTATAAAACAGACCTGCCTAGTGAGGGAAATCATTAATTGAACGATCAACCATCAGTATGAAGGTCTTTATTGTCTTAGTTCTGGCCATCGCCTCTGCCTCCGCTGGTCTGCTGCCCCAGATCGCTCCTCTGCATCCTCGTGATAGGACAGTAGTTCCTTCGATCAATGGTCGCATTACGAATGGCAAGGACGCTGTGGACGACCAGTTCCCGTACCAGGTGGGGCTCAGCTTCATCGGAACTGAGAGCAGCTGGTGGTGCGGGGGTTCCATCATCAACAACACCTGGGTGCTCACAGCAGCTCACTGCACCAAAGGGTAAGTTGAAATGACCCCGATCCGTGAAATTTAGATTATTAGTTTTTGTGTTTTTCAGTGCCTCCTCCGTGACCATCTACTACGGAGCTACCGTCCGTACCAAGCCGCAGTTCACCCACACCGTTTCCAGCTCCGACTGGATCCAGCACGCCAACTATGTCTCCTTGACCGTGCGCAACGATATCTCCCTGATCAAGACCCCATCCGTAACCTTCTCGGCTTCCGTCAACAAGATATCCCTGCCCGCCATCGCCACGAACTACTCCACCTACGTGGGCCAAACCGCTGTTGCCTCCGGATGGGGCAGGATCTCGGACTGCGAAACCGGCGTGGCTAAGGACCTGCAGTACACCAAACTGACGGTTATTGAAAACTCCGTGTGCCAAAAAGCCTTCAATAGCCTAATTGTGACCAGCAAGGTCATTTGCGTTGCCACTCCCAAGGGAACATCGACCTGTCAGGGTGATTCTGGCGGCCCCCTTGCCTTGAACGGAACTCTAATAGGAATCACTTCCTTTGGCTCACCCGATGGCTGCCAGGTTGGCGAGCCAGCTGCTTTTACTCGCGTGACCAGCTACTTGGACTGGATCAAGGCGAACTCCGGAGTTTTCGCTTAAGGGACATATCCCATATTGTAATATTTTCCACAATAATAAAATAACGTTCTAAAATGCTTTTATATTTGTTTGTATGCAATGAATAAAAAGGTTCCTTATTACGTAATTAATACACAACATATTTGTTTTAGATAAGAACAAGATAAGGGTATGTCCAACATAAAAAACATAATCAGTTACAATTCGGATTGCGCAGTTGAGTTCATTCCAATAGCCGCTTAAAAATAGGAAATTCTTTTCACGAATATGAAAACTGGACTGCTTGGCTGATTTTGGCTAATAAAACACGCCGGACTGGTTCTTGATCCAATCCAGATAGCTGGTGACGCGGGTGAAACCAGCAGGCGCATTTTTCTCACATCCCTTGGAGGACACAAACGAGGTCACACCAATTAGTCTATTGTTCACAGCCAACGGACCGCCCGAATCGCCCTGACAGGTCGACTTCTTGTTGATTGAGGATACGCAGATCACTCCACTGGTAACCACAGATGACCCATAGGTCTGCTGACACACAGCATTGGTAATGACCTGAAATTCTGCGTATTGAAGGTTCGCGGCAACGGCAGTGCTGGAATCGGAGGTCCTACCCCATCCGGAAGCCACTGCAGTCTGTCCGGCGTAGGTGGAGTAGCTGCTGGCGATGGCGGGCAGGGCAATCTTATTTATGGAAGCCGTAAAAGTCACGGATGGAGTCTTGATCAGGGAGATGTCGTTGCGCAAAGTGGCCGCATTGTAGCTGGCATGCTGCACAAACTTGGAGCTGGAGACCGTTTTCTTTAGTTTGGCACTGGTGCGAACGGTGGATCCATAGTAGATGGTCACGGAAGAGGCTCTAACCGAGTAAATCTTAAATTTGGAGTTCCATTATCGATTTTTAGAAAAATTACTCACCCTTTGGTGCAATGGGCAGCAGTTACAACCCATGTATTCGCTATTATTGAACCACCGCACCACCAACTGCCAGCCGAGCCTTTAAAACTGAGTCCCACCTGGTAGGGAAACTGGTTAGCGGCTGCCTTGTTTCCATTGGTAATGCGACCATCTATGGACGGAACAGCTACGCTATCACGGGGATGTTCTGGAGTGTCCTGGGGCAGGATATCAGCAGTAACGGTGGCAATTGCCAAGACCAAAACAACAAAAACATTCATCTGGATCGAATACACTTTAGAGAGTGAGCAGTTTCTGGTATTGAGGATCATTTTATATTGTCTTTCAATCAGCAGGGTAACAACAGAATTGTAAATCTTTAACCATTTATGGGGCTTATAAGGTCTTAAGACAACTGTACCTTACATCATTAAGGCAAAATTGTTTTCAATTTACCAAGAATTAAATAAAATAAAAGCAATTGTTTGCTATTGGATCTTTTTATTAAGTCCTAATATTTATGGCTTACTTTATAAGTTACGACGTAAATAGGCAGTTAAGATAAAGAAATATTGATAAGTAATAAATAATTGTTTTTAACCAAGCAAATCCAAACTAGCAAAACAAAAGCACACTATTATTGAGTGGTAATGCTACCGAAGTAATTATCTTTTATTCGCACAATTTGAATGTCCCTAATTTGTGATCAAGAAATAAATGCTAGTAGCTACATTAATATCTTATCAAGCAGAATACTTTTACAAAAGCGCCATAAAATAAACCAAAATAAGTTTTTGCGACCCTTAATCAGAACATTTAAGTGGACTTGCCCAGCCATCTATGCAGATAAGATTCCTCAGGCTGAGTATAAAAGAGGCCGCGTTGGAAAGGTAAAATCACTCATAGTTGGAGCACCCATCAGCATGAAGGTTTTCGTAGTTTTGGTTCTGGCTCTGGCCTCCGCCTCCGCTGGGCTCCTGCCCAATGTCGCCCCTGTGCATCCCCGCGACAGGGTCTCGACCCCATCCATCACCGGTCGCATCACCAACGGCAAGGACGCCGTTGCCGGCCAGTTCCCCTACCAGGTGGGACTTAGTTTCTCCAGCTCTGCTGGCAGTTGGTGGTGCGGTGGCTCCATCATCGGCAACGAGTGGGTGCTGACTGCTGCTCACTGTACCGACGGGTAAGTGCATTTTCCTTCCTACAAAAAACAGAACTAATGAGAATATTTCCAATGTAGTGCCGCTTCCGTGACCATCTACTACGGTGCCACTGTCCGTACTAGTCCCGAGTTCACCCAAGTCGTCAGCGCCTCGAAATTCAGGCAGCACGAGAGCTACCTAGCTCTGACTATCCGCAACGACATCTCCCTGATCCAGACTTCGTCCGTGTCCTTCTCGGCTTCCGTGAACAAGATCAACCTGCCCGCCGTCTCCAGCAGCTACTCCACCTACGAGGGAAAGACCGCTGTTGCCTCCGGATGGGGTCTCACCTCCGACAGCGCCAACTCCGTGGCTAGCGATCTGCAGTACGTGGACCTTACCGTCATCTCCAACGCCGTGTGCCAGAATACCTTCGGAAGCCTGATCGTGACCAGCCGGGTCCTCTGCGTTGGCACCCCCAACAAGTCCTCCACCTGCCAGGGTGATTCCGGCGGCCCATTGGTTCTCGATGGTGTCCTCATCGGTGCCACCTCCTTTGGATCCGCTGATGGTTGCGAGTCTGGCTTACCAGCTGCTTTCACCCGTATCACTTACTTCCGCGATTGGATTAAGGCAATTACCGGTATCTAAGTGTTGAAGTACGAAATATGAAAACTGCAAAATATTTTTATAAATAAAACCATAGTCATGATTTTACACATGATTGAGCCTTTTAAATAATGTCTGGAGATTGAGATCTACTCTCTAATCGTTTAATGAATCAGATTTCATAATAACTCTTATATACAAACCAAATACACTTATGGCTTTTGATATCGCCAAAGTGGGTACTTTATGATCGGTGACGAAAATGGGGCCTTGGATTGTAAAACCCCAAAGCCATTCAACTGCAGGAAAATTATCAATGGCCTTTCATGTGTCGAAATGCAGGGGAAGGTGTGCAGTAAATTAAACAAGTAATAAACTAAGCGTTGATAAAACGACAGTCAATAAATATACGGAGACCGCGACCCAGACATTCTGGCTAATGTTGGGGGCTAAGACTGAAATCGTGCAATGGGGGGTTCGAAAGCAATTAAGGGAAATGCAGTATGCCAAAGTGGGACGAAGGTCTAGCCTAAGCAACATAATCGCTAAAACGTGCGGCAATTACACGTTAGCTGGAGGAATTGAATGCCAAACATCTGCTGCTCCTCCCGTCTCCGTATAATTTGCACTCGGCCCAAGCAAATTCAATTAACAAGCGATGCGGACACGTGCCGTATCCAAGTCGATGACGCAATGCCGATGCCACAATCGCTGACTATAAAAACTCCAGCTAAAACAACAACAAGCCCAGTACTTCACGTGAAGAGACCACTCAGACCTGAACTTGGACTAACTCATTACGAGGAACATCAGATATATATATTACATGTAAATTATATGGCAATTCATTCATAAATTTCATTTAACATAATGAATAGAGTTTCCTATACACATATTTAAGGGCTATTCTATGAAGTTGATCAGAAAAAGGAATATTACATTTAAAAGATATAGTATAGAATGCAATAACAGGGTATTCTCCATATTATTTTTTTAATTCCGTAGTGATAGGATGACGCAATACCAGGCTACAAGTACTTTCTTCCTGCTACTTCTATCATCCACACTAGTTAAATCAAGTGAGCCTTGGCAGTATAGTTTTGAGCACCCCAAAGAGGAGTCTCCGGACGATGATGATGCAATAATAGAGAGACGTTGGCAGCTTGGATACGAGAACTTTCGACTTCGCTGCGAAAAATTCGAGATGGAAGGTAATCAAACCGCTGCCGTAAGAACTCGAATAGCTGGCGGAGAATTGGCCACGCGCGGCATGTTTCCCTATCAAGTGGGTCTGGTGATTCAGCTCAGTGGCGCAGATCTGGTCAAGTGCGGTGGTTCCCTTATCACTCTTCAGTTTATTTTGACTGCAGCCCATTGTCTAACCGACGCCATAGCTGCAAAGATTTACACGGGCGCCACCGTATTTGCCGATGTAGAAGACTCCGTGGAGGAGTTACAAGTCACGCATAGAGATTTTATAATTTATCCTGATTACTTGGGCTTTGGGGGATATAGTGACTTGGCTTTAATACGACTGCCAAGAAAAGTGAGAACTTCAGAACAAGTGCAGCCCATTGAGTTGGCTGGGGAGTTCATGCAACAGAACTTTCTGGTAGGCAAAGTGGTGACCCTATCTGGCTGGGGTTACTTGGGAGATTCAACCGACAAACGGACGCGACTTCTACAATACTTGGATACGGAGGTGATCGATCAGGAACGCTGCATCTGCTATTTCCTGCTAGGATTGGTTAGCCAGCGACGCCACCTGTGCACCGATGGAAGCAATGGACGTGGTGCCTGCAATGGCGACTCCGGTGGCCCCGTGGTGTACCACTGGCACAATGTCAGCTACCTGATTGGGGTCACCTCGTTCGGCAGTGCCCAAGGATGCGAGGTAGGAGGGCCCACTGTCTACACCAGGATAACCGCATATTTGCCATGGATCCGACAGCAAATGGCAATGACCAACTAAATGCAATTAACGCCTAATTGCAGCCCATTAATTGCTAAATAATATAGTCGGTCCAGACAATAAAACCAATTTGAGCAATGAAACCGAAACAGGTTCTTCTGTCGAGAAGGGAAGGTGAAAATGGTCCATTTTATGGGTGGATGTTTTCCCTTGAATGGAAATTGTTGCCGATAAATAACAATAAACATTTCGGGATTACAGCAGACCAAGTCAATTTGGGGAGCTCCATAAGGGCACAAAAGAAAAATAACATTTTCATGGAAATTGCTGATGAATCGCCAGTGAAATTGAAATCATTGGGTTGAGTGTCCGTTTTTGGTGAGGGCATATTGGGTACAAACCGCAGCGCCTCCTCCCGCTAATCGCCTTCAATTGGCCATCTGAATTGGCTATTAACCGCAGTGATGTGGTCGGTTGAACGCGTCATAAAATCACGCGGCATTCGCTGATAAAGAAGGCTGCGGTTGCGAAAACAACTGAAATTTGCGTGTTTGTAATCGAAGAGAATCCAGATACGCAATTGTTAGACGGCGGTATTATTTCCTTTCCTATGAAGTTTAAGCAGTCTTGACCAACTCACGTCCCACTCCTTGACCTTTATCGAAGGTAAACAAACCCAACTAAACTGTGGGCTTACTGCTTCTCACCCTATAGACAGGCGATAAGATAGCACTCGACTACCATGGGAATTTTAAGATACGCTGAAGAGCAAAGCAAACCTTTGCCAATTTTGTATTGCACTATATAGTTATGTATATATCGCGTATGTGTAAAACTAATCAAATTAATTAGCAACCCCATGCTAGGCATTTGGCATCGCAGCGGCTCGATCTAGAAATCCACTCGAGGCCCATAGCCCTGATTAGATCCGTATCGGGATTAATACTCTTGGATTGGGAAAGTAATTTTGGCGACCGTGTGGCTGAAGTTCATTCATTCATATCTTCGGCACAAAATCTTAACAGATAAGGTAGTTCGAACCGACTTTAGTGGTCCTATCTAATCGGGACAGCTCTATTTCTGAATTGCAACCCAATCGCAGACGCGTCTTGGCCAGTATAAAAGACCCCAGCTGGGCCTTGGCCAAACAGTTGAGTTCCCTTAACTGAACAAGCAACAATTCCCAAGATGAAGTTCCTGATCATCCTTGCCCTGGCTGTGGCCGCCTCCGCTTTCCCCGAGCCGGAGCTGCGTCACCGCAGCCGCGAGATGCCCGTGGTTGGTGACATTGAAGGTCGCATCACCGGAGGAAGCAACGCCGCCGTCGGCCAGTTCCCCTACCAGGTGGGACTTTCCCTGAAGCTGAGTGCTCTGTCCAGCGCCTGGTGCGGTGGTTCCCTGATCGGCAGCACCTGGGTCCTGACCGCTGCTCACTGTACCGATGGGTGAGAGTCCCTTGAAGGAAAGCCGAAAATGTCTTGGAACCAATGTCCTAACCAATTGTATGTTTGATTTATCGCAGAGTTCAGTCCGTGACCGTCTACTTGGGCGCCACCGTGCGCACCTCCGCCGAGATCACCCACACCGTGTCCAGCTCCGACATCATCATCCACTCCGGCTGGAACAGCGCTAACCTGCGCAACGACATCTCCCTGATCAAGATCCCCGCCACCTCCTCCAGCAGCAGGATCTCCGCCGTCAAGCTGCCAAGCATCGCCAACTCCTACTCGACCTTCGTCGGTGACGTCGCTGTCGCCTCCGGATGGGGACGCACCAGTGACGCCTCCAGTAGTGTGGCTACCAATCTTCAGTATGTCGACCTGACTGTGATCACCAACTCAAAGTGCTCCCAAACCTACGGCACCTCGGTCGTTACCGACTCAACCCTCTGCGTCGCGACCGATAACTCCAAGTCCACCTGCAACGGTGACTCCGGCGGTCCTCTGGTCCTCAAGTCGTCCAACGAGCAGATCGGTCTGACCTCATTCGGTGCCGCTGCCGGTTGCGAGAAGGGCTACCCCGCTGCCTTCACTCGTGTGACCAGCTACTTGGACTGGATCAAGACTAAGACTGGTATCTAGAAAGGAGTCAGGAACTAAAATTTCGCTTAAAAATAAAAATCATTTCTAAAAAATTCAAAAGTTTTATACCTCTATAGGGGGAGGGTCGTCGGTTATTGTAACAATCCATATCGTCTTGTACTTATACTTATGTCTAAAATCAAAAATCATCATATAAAAGACAAATAAAATTGAATGCAAGGCCAAGCTGTTACTGGCATTCGGCGAGTAAGTTCTCATTAAAATTCATTAAATTGCCAAGCGACACAATAAAAGCTAAAAAGTTTGCAAGCAGATGAAAAAAATTCAATGAGGAAAAGTTTTGCTCAAGTGAAAGTTGAAAAGAAAAACGCAGACAATATGTCAACAGTTGAGTTATTACGAGGCATTTAAAGAAATGACGAAAATTGTTGCCATATATGTATCACCTTTTATACGCAGCCCATTAAATGTAATTCCAGAACTTTCTCATACGAGTTTCTAACAGTGTAGGTTCCTCCCATCTCAAAAGGATGGCAGGTGGTGGACAAAATCCAGTCCGGACCAGATGGTCCTGCGGTTCCGCATAAAAAGCATTTACTCAACACGAGCCAGCCGGCAAAGCGACAAAAAGTAGAGACGGAGACAGAAACTGGAACCAAAAACCAGATCCCGATCCAGAGACATAACAAAGTCAGTCAGGGAAAATAGCAGCAGCTGAGCTTGAAAGTGGATGCCGGGTGGAAAGGCAGACCCCCACGCCCAGCCGAGGGTTAAGGGGTCCGTCCAGTCGGGCTGATAAATGTTTGCATTGCGGAAATTTATGACAGCACAAAAAGTTTCCTGCACTCGTATTCTGTGGTTTAGATATGACAAAATATCATACATAGTCAGCCGAAATAAAAAACGCAGAAGTTACTATGGCTGTCACTATGGGTATGTGTGCATATGTGGGCAAAGTTAGTTAAAATGTCAACCCGGAAAGCGGACAACGAGTGTTTATGGCCAAAGTTTTTTATTTAAAATCCACTTTTGCCAGTCGCAATGCTCTGATTGAACATCGCCTCCTTCTTGGCCATAAACTTCACTTCCCTGATGATTGAAGTCAACTTTGTTTTGGCCATTTCTGTTGGCTTCCCATGGCAGTCAGTCGGTCAAGTGGTTTTGTTTGAGTCGGTCTATTGGTTATCAATTTTTCCAGCCGGCGGACATTCACAGATGACATATTTCTTTAAGTCTTTATGTAGCAGATAAAATAATAAATTGATTCAAAATTTCAGTTTATTAATTGGTCCAATGATAGTTATAATGGAATCATTATTTGTTTCATTGCCGCCGGTAACCTTGTTCAATCTTCACAATTCCGGTGAGTGTGACAATCAAAGTCGAATTGGTTTATTGATATCAGTGCGACTTCCTCTTGACCTCTGACCCAGTTCGCACCAATTAAATATTTAGGTCCGTTTCATGTGGCAGCTAATAAAATCAATTCCCGCATCGTATAGGGAGGAGCTCTAAGCGCAGAGCAAAATCAATTAACGTACTGTCAGCTCATCAATTATGGCCAAATAAAACGGATGGGGCGAAAGGACTTTTCGACCGGGGAGTCAACAACGCAATCCTGGCTAATAAATGACAGCCAATTCAAAGCAATCAACTTAATTAACGATTTTTGGCGGGCCCATGAGTCGGCTACATAATTAATTAAATGGAGTCGAAATTGGCCAACCGAAAAAATCAAAAAAGCAGAGCAGACGCTCCCGATTTGCAAGCTCAGCATTTCGGGGTCAGCACTTAGCGAAAATGACCATGACTTCTAATAGTTTCAGCCATAATAATGTTGATGATGAATGGTCATTTCCAACATGGCTAACAATCAGAGAGATAAGTTAATTAAGAACAGAAGCGGAGACTTCAGCCCTTCCTTAATGAAATTGATATAAGTATATATGTACACCAATGTTTAAACTAACTGGCCAACAAATTAATGAAATAATTGCCTTTCATTATACATGCGGTTACCTTTGAAGGATACGTGACATTAAAACATATTAAATAACTTTGGTTACGCGTTGATTGATGTGTTCTTAACCGCATTGCTTGGCATTTCTGGGTAACCACTTTAGGAAAACTAGGATGACTATAAATTTCTGCCTTGATGATTTTTATTTTATAGTCGAGGAAATAATTTAACTTAAGCGCAACTTTGACTGGCACTTTCTTAACCCCTTAGTTGGCCGTGTGCCTGAGACACTTTGAATGATGTTCGGCTAATTAAGCGCCAAACAATTACTATTGCTCCAGCACTTAACAACCCCAAGTCACTTGCGATGACAGGACAACACCGAAAGTGTTTCTAGCAAAAAAGCCCCATGCCGAACCCAAGTGGCACACACACACACACACTGGCAGAGTGTCTATCACACACTTAATTCATTTAACTCAAACATTTTCATTTATTTATCGCATTACTGGCTCCTTGCAACCCCAGTTGGAACCGCCATCAGCAGAGTTTTTTCGGCTAATGACTTCCTGCTTTTCCTAACGCGCTCAACATCCGGCTACCCCACATGTGTGTGTGTGTGTGAATCTGGCAGGGATTGGGTTGGGCTTGGTTGGGTATGGACTTACAGACTGAGTGAATGACTGACTGACAGTCCAACCACCCACCGAGATCACACAGCGGCAGGGGTAAGTGGAGGGCGCATCGGGCTCATTGAATGCTTTTGGCATGTTGCCCGGCTCGACACCATTATTTCTGGTAACAAGATAATTGTATAATGAAATCCAAACAACACTTGGGTCTTGGTGTGGCTCTGCTGGTGGCTCCACTTGAACCACCAACGCCCGAAAACAAGTTCACTCAGCATCCACCACAATGACTTGACTGCAAAGTTCGCTGGTTTTTTGTTCGGACCCGGAGACAAAGAGTTTTGGCTTGACTTCTGATGGAGTGGCGATACTTGTTCTGGTCCAAGTGGGTTCGCTCGATGAACTAGGAACTAGGAACGCTGTAGATTTCTAAATTAGTTTTAAGACATTCAATTGCCCAAAACAACTGGCTTATATTTTGATTTTTCTATCTATTCTCAATGAAAAAGTCATTTTACGAATCATCTGATAAAATGATAAGATGGCTTGTGCTGTTGTTTATGCAATTCATTCAAATGCCTCAAGTGCCTTTTCATTGATAAGATAGTTTTTAATTTTAACACATTAAAACCTATTCTTTTACGATAAAAGTTAATTTATTGTCAATGGTGAAAAGATCTTTCTGTAAGCCTATTGAAAAGAAGAGAGGGTATCACCAAATACCTTAAATGTTTAGATTATTAGATTGTGACATAGTCTCAGACAAAAACGCCTCTTATCAGCTTTGGTTGTAACTTTCCGACTGATAAAAATAACTACAATTTCGTTAGTATCTAAGCATTCTTAGTTTTTTGAGTAATTAAGCCAAAGAATTCGCCTGTAAGAGCAATCCTTAGTCAACAATTTCATCTGTCGAAAGCAGACTTCCCCTTTTCTCTTGATTTCATTTCATTCGCATGGAAGTAAAATGTCTTGTCATGGTCTCGTGCCTTTTGTTTCCTTGTTGCTTTATTTCCTGCCTTTTGTTTTCCCCTTTGGGAGTGACAATTGATTGACGGGAAAAGTTAATGGCTTACATTCTGGCTATATATGGAACTCGAGGAATACTTAAGGAAGTGCGTTTGCTTTTGGGCCAACCAACAAGCAGTAACAATAATTGAAACATCTCCGGGTCTCGAAAATTTTCCCAAAAGCTGCGCACATATCAAGTAGATAGTCCACACACTCACGGCCATATGCAAAGCCGCTCAGAGAGCACTCACCGAAATCCCCATGCCTCCATCCTAGCATCCTGGTATCTGGTGCGAGTATCTGGTATCCTGGCATTACCTAGAGCCATCACTCAGTAAAAAAGGAGAGCGACGGCAGCTGGAGTAGGGCAAAAAATAATAATACTTTGCTCCTCCGGCAGGGCACAGAATAAAGACATAAAACAAACAAATGCCGGCATCGAGGAGGAAATATGGGAGGAACCCGTCCAGAGGAAGGTGGATTGAATGGTTGACTGGCAGTGGAGTGGCTTTTAGTGCGTTCAAGCAGAAAAATATATAGAAAACAATAAACCGAAATTACAACAAGAGCAAGTGCGGCACGAGCCAGGGCAAAAACAAAAAATATATTGGCAAACAAAATGTTTATAAGCCATATAGCATTTGCCAGACCCAGCTGCATATTCATATAAATATTTGCATGCTAAAATTTGATGAGTAGTTATATATTTTCCGACACAAACAAGAGCCAAACATTACGTCAAGCGGAATGCGGAGATATTTCAAAAGAGGATCGCATAAATTCGAGGCATTAATGAAGTCCCAACAAAGGGGATTCCCGACTGAATGAGCAATCTGCACAGGATATTAACTATTCTATCTCCCCACATCCCACCGACCAAAATAGCAGACTGCATTCAAATTCTGGCAGACAAGACACTGCAACTACACAAAGGAAGTTGCAATATTCAATGCCAAGAATGCCCGGAACAATAGGATGAATTCACAGTGAGTATTCACAAGTCATTGATACGGGCCGAGCGGAATCATTTTTTCCTTTTCTTCCTCTCTTTTTTGATACCCCAATGTGCCAATGCCAATAAGCAGACAAGTACCACCTCCGATGGGGACACGTACTTGTTTCGCCTCGAAACATTCACCCAACTACGTCTTTCACTCCGTGAAAATCCAATTGTCATAGTAGACAAAAATCCCTGGCGTTGGCACACAATAATAAAAAGCGACGGTGGCGAAAAAAAAGGAACCCAGCCAAAAGCAATCTATCGAAAAGGATTTGTTTGCATGGCAGGAATTTATATTTATATATATCGAGCTGGAAAAAGGCTGAGCCTTCTCATATGCAAAAGTCGACGGGATGCCGTCAACTTATTGATAGAAAATCACGGAGGAAGCAAAAATTGTCCTCGTTGTGCGTTTTTCTCAAATATTTGCCAAGCCAAGTCGATATTCATGCATACACATTTTTGTATCCCCATATAATAACTTAGTTTGATCCCTGCGCATAAAATTTAATGGGGGCCACTTGTGTTTGTCGTCTGTTCGCCGGATTTGTGTCAGAATATTGACAGTTGGTCGAAGCCATGGTATCGGGACAACAGGGCGTATGTGCAATGCCCACCACCACTTCTCGTCATCCATTCGCCGCTAAGCTCGCCTTTTTATCAAGTTTTCTGGTGGGAAAGAGCTCCTCCTGGAAAGAGCTCCTCAGTCTGCCAGCTGCTCCCTAATCAAACTTTTTCAATACATCGCGCATTAAAAACGAGTTGACAAAGTGCAACACAAAACTTTGACCAAGTCCCAGGACCTGCTAAGTCCTGGGTTAACTTAGGTCACAAAATTGAGGGAAGGGTGCTCCCTTCAAACGTGAGTCACTCTAACATCTCTACTTACCAAGCAAAACTGCACCAGCAAATTGCATTTTGAAAAAAAAATTCGATGGCAAACTTTTGCAATGCATTTTACCCAGAGGGTTGAGTAACATCTTGAAAATGGGATGATATAAAATGAGGCGATAAGTTGCTTGGCATGTTTGGGAACCTGCAAAAAAGGTGGCTGGCAAACACATTACTCATACGCAATGTGAGACTATGACTATTCCGGGAGGCATGATTAATGAGGCGGCTGCTGTTGACATCCCGAAAAGCAATTTGAATTATAGCTGAGAATAGACATAGTTCCCTGTGATAAGTCATCTGCGACAGGACCAAGATGAGAGCAGTTTGGGCGGGTCAGCTGGGCCAGACAGTTGTCATTAATTCTGGTCAACAAGGAGCCGGAGACGGATTTCTTGAGCTGACCGCAGGCACAGCGACATTTTCATCACAATTTAATACAAAAAACTTAGCTGAACGATATTTGCTGCACTGCCCGAAAGTTCGAAGGAAATTATTAACAAATAAAGCAATCATAATGATTCTAAGCTCATTAAATAGCAATATCCTTCAGATTCTCATACTTATATACTTATTATGGCCAATTAAGATGGTTTTATTGTATATATGTTTTATATAAGTGTTTCAGTTTTTGTGTTTTCAATAGGACCTTGAAATCGTTTTAAGTATACGTTAACAGGGCATTTCTTTATATTTCTCCAAGTGCCTGTTTCAACATTATTGGATTGGGGGAATAGCGACAGCCAAAACACACAATCCGAGTGCCAGTGGAAGCGTAATCGATGCGGCTCACATTAGATGGTCGTCCCGGAGAGGGCCAAACCCTGTTGAAGTGAGCCGGACGGAGTCCTTGGCCAGCCACCAGCATTTCAAGTGCTCCCCAACAGAACCAACTGACTGACCTCTCCGGGAACTGCTCCCTTCGCTGCCGCTGCTGCTTTTTATCCCAAGCTGCTGCTTCGTTTATCATTTGTTGTTCACTTGTCGAAATTTTATTGCTGCAATCTTGTTTGTCGTCGTCGTCGTCTCGTCCTTTTCCTCGTCAAAGGAGCGCGCACGCTGGGGGACATTTCAAATGCCTTCCTAAGGACTTTTACACACATAGTATATAATTGGGTTCAGAATTTTAGCAAGAAGATCTCTGCTCTATTTTCATAGTTTTTTGAATTATTAAAATGGCATCGAAGCCCATTTAATCCAAGTATAATTATTTTAGCAACAAAAGTGCTTGGATCTTTTCTCGAGATTTTATTAATTTTAAAAATATTTGTAAAAATATAATTTGTAAAAATATGAAAATATTTAACGTGAAAACGTGTCGCAAAATATGAGTTAATATGTATATTTATTTCTAAGCTTTCTTGCATGCTATTATTTTTACCCCAACTGTGTTCAAATCCACTTGAACCAGAGGCGTAGCCATATCCTGATGAATATTCGGGTCCTTTTCTTACTCGACCCCTCATCTACGCAACTGGTTGGGTAAGTCGAGTGCTCCTTTTATCCGAGAGGACTGGACATTGTTGTTCAGGCTGTCGTTGTCGCAGCCGGAAATGCGTCTAATAAGCGTGTGTGTCGGGTGAGCGCATTACGTATACGTAATATACATTTATATCTAAGTGTACCACATACGTCTCTGCCAGCAATTTAAAGTGCGACCCTTTTTTATTTTTGGGCTGCTTTAAAACTGCTGCTCCACAAACAATGAGAGCAAATATTTCAGGAAAATTAGTTTCCTTTGTTCCTCCAGAGAGTCTGAGACAAAAGAAGCGAAATTTTCCGCAATCAGCGAAAGAAGCAACCATAAAAGCGCTCAGCAGTGCAGGGCAAACAAAACGAACGGCAGAGGAAAATCAATAAAATGCAGTTAATATAAGGATTAAATAAATGAAAAATTCTTCAGGCCAAGTGTCCGCTGCTCCTTTAGGATGAAATCTATTTTATGCTTGGCATTTATGGCCCAGACACGGACAGTGGCCCACAAAAGTCACTGCCCGACAGCAACTACACACTACATGTGTCAGCATGAAAGGCAATGAATTGTTTTTATGTGCTAATGTCCTGCAGGATTCTGTTCCGGAGACCGGCCCCAAAATCCAGTATGCTTTTGCATGCCCGACACGTAAGGCGATTTGATTTCAATTTCCCAGATTCAACTTGCCACTGTCGCCTTTGACCGCCCGCCCACTCAAATGAGTTGGCAAGTTTGGCACACCGCTGCGTATGCTTAATACGATTTGGGCCCGGCCATCAGATAATCACTGGGTATTTCAGCCACTTCACTGCGGTGAGTGTCGCCGTAAACAATTTCTGATCGATGGCTCCCGAAAATAATCAAATAATTCGATTAAACCGATTTCGCTTAGCCGGTTTTCCCAGATATAAATATACGTGTGTATATCTTAAAGCAGAGCAAAAGTCAGCCAAAGTCGTTCGTTTGGCAAAATATCACTGCCGTCATTTAGCGAAATCTATGCTTATCACTTACCACTTATCATTCGAGTGGACGACGTTTGCCGCCAGTTCGCTTGTGAAGTGCGTTTAATTGAAAGCCTGCGGTGTGTAATCTCACCGGTGTCCCACAAGTCCGATAACAGCAGATACTTTTTTTTTGGCTTGGGTCAATCAAAGCCGATAAGTGGGACTACATCCTTTTTGGCCGACATCAATAAAAGAAAGAAATAAAATCGAAAACCGGACCAAAACCCACCACTGATAAGCAATTTCACGCGAATAAACAGAAGTGACTTGGTCAGAATACAAGAGCCACGGCCAATGATAAGCGGCCCAATTAGTTGGTATAAAAGTGCTGCAGTGGCCGGCAAAGAATCATTCGTTCTCCGACCATCATGAAAGTGCTCGTAGTCTTCGCCCTGGCTCTGGCCACCGCCTCCGCCGGTCTGCTGCCCCAGCAGGTGCCGATCCACCCCCGTGATCTGCCCGCCGTGACCAAGATCGAGGGTCGCATCACCAACGGCAAGACCGCCACTGCTGGCCAGTTCCCCTACCAGGTGGGACTCAGCTTCGCCAGCTCCAGCGGCAGCTGGTGGTGCGGTGGTTCCCTCATCGACAACACCTGGGTTCTGACTGCTGCTCACTGCACTTCTGGGTGAGTTAACTTATATATTTACCCACAAAATGTTTTAAATTATAATGTATATCTCTCAGTGCCTCCTCTGTGACCCTCTACTACGGAGCCACCGTGCGTACTAATGCCCAGCTGGTCCAGACTGTTGCCGCAGCTAACTTCGTTCAGCACGCCAGCTACAACTCGATTGTGTTGAGGAACGACATTTCCCTGATCAAAACCCCAACGATTTCCTTCACCTCCTCCATTAACAAAGTTGCGCTGCCCGCCATCGCCGGTACCTACTCCACTTACGCTGGACAGCGGGCTATTGCCTCCGGATGGGGCAAGACCTCCGATTCCGCCACCAGCGTCGCTAACACTCTGCAGTACGAAGAGTTCGAGGTTGTGTCCGTCGCTCTGTGCCAGAGCACTTATGGCTCTCTGGTCGCCACGAACAACGTGATCTGCGTTGCCACCCCCAACAAGGTGTCCACCTGCAACGGCGACTCCGGCGGCCCCCTGGTCCTGGCCAGCGAGAAATACCTCATCGGTGTCACCTCCTTCGTGTCCAGCGCTGGTTGTGAGTCCGGTGCCCCTGCTGGCTTCACCCGTGTGACCAGCTACTTGGACTGGATCAAGGAAAACACCGGCCTCTCCTACTAAGCACAGCATGAATAAAAACGATTAATGACTAAAACCAAAACTCTTAATTCTGGGAAAACCATGGCAGTTTTACAAGTTAATTTAGCAGAAGTACCGATTCCATATTCGTGCTTAATACGCAACCTGCAAACATATGTCCGAATTTTTTAAGAAATTTAACTACAACAACATTTAAATCATCTCGTATGCATGATCAATATTACCACCGCATCTCGCTGGTTATATACATATGTACATCCGATAATGGCATTAATCATGCTTGCAGACTATTTTATAGTATACTTTCTAGCTTTAAAAATTATTTAATTTGTAGTTATTCCTTTTGATTTCATAAATTACAATCATAAATAACAATATATCAGCCTTCTAGACAGCAGTGGCAGAAACAGGAAAAAATATGCAAAGTTCGTCGTTTTTGTAGCTCCTTTATGGAAATTCTATACACAAAGTTACTTAGGTTGGATGACAATTATTGCTGGAACCCGAAGTAATCGAATATGAAAGCAGATCGTAAATCTTGGAACCAACTGATTACGAATATTTAGAGCCAATAGATACCACTCATTTGGCAGCCTATATAAAGAAGTGCCGCAAGTGGCATTGTTTTCAGTGTAAAAATCAATTGAGCGATGAAAGTTCTAGGAGTTTTGCTGTTTTTGGCTTTCGCCTTGGTGGCGGCCCTTGAAAAGCCTGTTCCCGTGAAGGACATGCCCGCTGGCAAGAAGATTAACGGACGTATTACCAATGGATATCCTGCTTACGAGGGAAAAGTGCCCTACATTGTAGCTCTGCGCTTCGATAATGGAAACGGCAGTGGCTGGAACTGCGGAGGCTCCATCATTGGCCACGAATGGGTGCTCACTGCGGCCCACTGCACCTACGGAGCCAGTTACGTGACCATAAGCTACGGTGCTGTGTGGCGCCACCAGCCGCAGTTCACCCACGTTTCATCGGATCTCATTACGCATCCGGAGTACGACACCGGTAACTTGCACAACGACATCGCTCTGATCCGCACTCCCCACGTGGACTTCTGGGCGCTGGTCAACAAGGTGGAGCTGCCCAGATACGACGATCGCTACAACAACTTCTACGGCTGGTGGGCCCTGCTCTCTGGTTGGGGATCTTCCTCTGATAGCAGCGGGATGACCGACTACCTCAACTGCGTGGACATCCAGATATCGGACAACAGTGTCTGCCTGGACTACTACGGCAGCCACTTCATCACCTCCAACCACCTGTGCTATGCCACTCCCGAGAACAAGGGCTCCTGCAGCGGCGACTCTGGCGGACCACTCGTCCTCCACGACGACAATCGTCAGGTGGGCATTGTGTCCTTCGGCTCCGCCGAGGGATGCCTGTCCAACAGCCCCAAGGGATTGACCCGAGTGACCGGTTACTTGGACTGGATTCGTGACCATACTGGCATTTCTTACTAATAAAGTTCGCCATTTAGAGAAATTAAACGAAATAAAATAGTGCACTCAAATCCTTTGTTTTTCTTTAACGAAGCTAAATTTTTTATAGGACATTACATTTTCTTTCTGTCCCAGTTTAAACTACTTCCTTGAGCTAACTAAACTCTATTCTGAAAAACAAAATGATCATCAATTTAAGATGCCAGGAAATATTAGTATTACTCGTGAGGGATGTCATATCCTCAAGCATTTGACTATTTTCTTTTTTACTATTCTTCTCTATTAATATCATACTTTCAGGAGGTTTTATTATAATTGCTTTATTTAATTAAATCATGTTTTTAGTAAGAGATGCCAGTGTGGTCGCGGATCCAGTCCAGGTAGCTGGTAACGCGCACCATACCCTTGGGACCGTTGGAGAGGCAGCCGGCGGAGGAGCCGAAGGACACGATTCCCACCTGGCGGTTGCCGTCGTGGATGACCAGTGGGCCACCGGAGTCGCCGCTGCAGGTGCCCTTGTTCTCGGGAGTGGGGATGCAGATCAGGTCGCCGGAGAAGCTGCCGTAGTAGTTCTCGCACACGGAGTTCTCGCCAATCTGGACATCGACGCAGTTCAGGTACTCGGAGACGCCGCCCTCATCGGAGGTCTTGCCCCATCCGGAGACCAGAGCCCACCAGCCTTGGTAGTTGTTGTAGCGATCGTCGTACCTGGGGAGCTCCACCTTGTTGACCAGGGACCAGAAGTCCACGTGGGGAGTGCGGATGAGGGAGATGTCTCCAGATCCGTGCTCAATGAAGTCGCCACGTCCCACCCAGTGAGTGTACTGTGCCTGCAGGCGCCAGAGGGCTCCGTAGTAGATGGTGACCGATTCCATGCCATCGGTACAATGCTTGGCGGTCATCACCCAGGTGTTGCCGATGATGGAGCCGCCGCACCAGGTGCCTCCACCGTTCTTGCTGAAGCCCAAGCCGACAATGTAGGGTACCTTGCCCTCGTAGGCAGGATATCCCATGGTGATCCTACCCTCGATCGAGGCCTTGCCCACGGGCACATCCTTCCAGAAAACCGGCTTCTCGAACGCCGTGGCGGAGGCAATCACCCCCAGAAGCAGGACCGCTAGTACCTTCATGTTCCTTAAGTTTACCACACTTAATAAATGCAAACAAGCAAAGTCGCCACATTTATAGCTCTTTTTTCAACCGGAAACGAAATAATTCGCTGGGAACATAATTTACAACTCTCCGATAACCACGGTTCATGTTTTTTGTGTGCGGAGTTAGCCAACTTGAGGAAATCTTTCCAATGGAAATTGGCACTTTCGATAAGATTTAAATGTGGCCATTATCAAAGGAGGCTTGTCAAGTTTGGATTTATTATGACAATAAAATATATTTGCATTATTATGCTAAACGAGAATATACTTTATTTCATTTTCCAAAACAAATAAACACACTTACGGTCCCCACTTTTGAACTCTTTGCTAACTAAAACATTTGTAGCCTTTCTTTTAATAAAAAAAAAATACATTTACACTATTTAAATGGAACGGCTGCTTACAAGCAGTGCTACCACTCTTTCAGTAAGCGAATTCACCAACCAATTAGGCCTTGCCACATTTTTCGTTTGCACAGTTGAGTTTTTTAGAGAAAAGGAAATTTCCGACATCATCATTAGGCAGCATACATTTTCTTCTAGAAAAGCCCCTTAGATTCGGTTTCATGCTACTAAATACTCTTAATGTAAATGTGCCACTTATTTTGAATATTCCGGAAAAACAAGTAGTCGATAACTTTTCACTTATCCGGAACTATCGCTGTTGGCTGAACACAAGTACACTATCTATCGATACTATTATGAGTGGTTGAACCAGCTCTAATCCAAGCTGTTTATTTTACAAAAAGAACACAAAAGTTGTAATTCTGTCATTAAATTAAATGCAAAATAGGATTTTCCAGCATCATTGCATATAGCTAAACCCAGATTTCGGAAAAACCCTATTTGACAGCGATATATTTTGCCTAAAAATAGGAATTTGTGGATAAATTACCCCCCGGAGTGACAAAGATCTGTATTGTCATACAGACGCCTGCAGAAAAAAGGGTTTTACAACAAGGAAATGAGCTATTTTGCAGAGGTTAGTAAACTATAGGTAATCTGTGACTTCCAAGATTTCTAACTCAAGTTACTGAGCAGTTCCGATGGCTTCAACTGATATCTTTGAGCTAGGATACAAGGAATACACCTTTAATCAAAAAATATAACTAGTATGTATGCATTCCGTTTTTTTTTTACTGTTAGGTATGATTTCTAAAATTCAACGGCAAATATAATGGATAACATAGTCTACGACTTTGCCAAGATCACGTTTCAAGCAAAAGACAACGGGTAGGCCTTTAGAATAATGTCTATCTGAAACTAGCACTAAAATCCATACTTCAGGTCACCCACTAACTCGAATTTCTCGTGGCAACTAAAGAAGATGGCCTTGTCGGACATGGAGGAGATGCAGGACACATCCGAGCCCATAGCTGCACCCGAATCCGATGACAATGTCAGTAGTGAATCGCAAGACTCCGACGATGTGGACTCGCAATTGAGTCGCTGCGAGGACAACGATGACGACAGTGATTGCATCAGTGAATCCTCCAGGCGTAGTTCCACTTTCGGAGCTCGGGCGGGCGTGGCTCGTCGCAGGATGCCCGCCAGGGTGTCCAAGGACAACTTTAACCGGATCTGCAGCGCCATCATGAAACCCATCAAAAAGAAGCAACGCAAAGAGCTGAACACAAATGCCCAAACCCTTAAGAGCATCGAAAAGATCTACACCAGCAAGCGCATGAAAAAGTTCACGCCCACCAATCTGGAGACAATCTTCGAGGAACCCAGCGATGAGAATGCCGCCGATGCAGAGGACGACAGCGAGGAGTGCTCCATCAGCAGCCAAGTGAAGGTAGTCAAGGTGTGGGGTCGCAAACTCCGCCGCGCCATATCCTTCAGCGATGGCCTGAACAAGAATAAAATCCTGTCGAAGAGACGCCGCCAGAAGGTGAAGAAGACCTTTGGCAAGCGCTTCGCACTCAAAAAAATCTCCATGACCGAGTTCCACGATCGTCTGAATAAGAGCTTCGACAGTGCCATGCTGGAGGGTGATGATGGAGAGGCGGGAGGATCGGCGGAGACCATCGACATCCCCAAGACATCCATGACCATGGAAGACATACAGCTGCCGACAATGAGCAGCCAGCACCAGTTCCTCATGCAACCGGCGGGCTTTGAGTAGAGAGACTGAATGATCCATCAAATACGCATACCCACATTAATCTGCATTGCATTAAAACTAGCTAATAGTGCCCAAAAATAAATGTACTGATTACCAATTATGAAGTTAGCATTTACGTTCGTTTGGTTAACTTCTCACCTTAGTCTTAAGCCCCATACAAGTTATATATGAGTGTAAATAGCATGTAGAAGAAAAGAAAATAAGAGCTATACCTAGAGCTAAACTTATCCAGCCATAGAATACGATTCTGTGCCTAGCTATTAAGATAATAAATAAAAGTTGAAAATACATATCCATCCACTGTCGTTCGGAAAATCCTGTGCGATCACTGGACAGAGATCTTTTATCTTTTTAAACACTGTGGGACTCATAATGAATTAATTTTTAAGTAATGAATATGTTTTATGTTTTATAATTTATTGGACAAAAAATAAAATCGTTTTTTGAGATTTCTTTATAATTTAGTTCTAGACGTTTCTGTGGTATTAATTTGAAGTCCAGTAATCAGTTAGCCAAATTCCAGCTGAAACCGAGGTGCCAATTTCGTGATATAATAATAAATAAAGGCCGATTTGGGGCGGTAAACAATGCACTAACGAGGAACACTAAAATAAACTAATAAATAAAACCAATTCGAATGCGAAACGGAAGCGAAACGCACCAAGGTGGCCAAAATCCTGGACGAATTGTGCGAGCCGGGTGGCGTTCAAGCTAAATTATTTAACGGCCGCCGCGTGATTAGCAAGTGCAATAAAATGCAGTAACAAAAACGCGCCCATTATTAATGAGTGCAACATGCAACGGGAGCGATTATGCAGCAAATATATACGTAGATATAGATATAGACGCACCACCGCACGATATCGAACTGCACCGCCGCCTAACGAGGGGGAGGTGGGTGGCGGTGCTGTGGTGCTGTGGTGCAGTGGCGCTCTGTGTTGTGGTGCATTTGCTGTTGCATTTGCATAATCAAGCTGTTGTGCCTCACTGTTGTTACAGCCTCATTACATTCGGCTTCATTTCGATCCAATCCCGATCTGATTTACCTCAATTCGATTCGATTTGAACATATCACATCAGCGGCGAGCGCGAGACGATTTGATTTATTTGCTTGGCTAGTCACACAGACCGCAGTAATTTCCTAAATCGACAACAATGGCCAGCCGGGTAACAGAAATACTTTCAACACCAAATAAAGCTGATTATCTCAGCCAGCGGCAGGCGGTGCACGAATTAATTTAATTAACAACACATGCATATTTTATGCTGCACTTCATTTCCTGCTAAGAATTCTGCGCATGCCATTGCAGTGCTGCATGCAATCGAATGGAAAACTGTTAATTTGTCTATGAGCCGCAGACAGGTGTCCGCCCCCAATCCCATACCAAACCCAGCTCATGCCACTTCCCTTGAACCTGCCACATCTGCCCTGGCAATAACCTTGAGGTCTGCAGTCCCAGTAGACGGCTTAATTTGAATCAAAGTCGTACCATCAAGTTGAAGCCACTGTGGTTGCTGAAGACAAATCGCACAGTCAAGCTTGGCGAACTTGAATCTTTTTAAAAACCAGACTCGAAATCAATGCTATTTGTAGAAACTATATTTGGAAAATTTATGGAATTTTAATATTTAATTTGTAACAGAAAACTCTATCTGATATTTAAATCAATAAGAGGCATTAAATCATAAGTATACCTCTTTACATATTACAATCTTATTATTTCTTTTTTTTTTTTTTAGTAAGATGCTATCTGGAATCCGAATCGAATTGAACTTACAGAGGGTTGACTGTACGACCAAATAATATCCCAACTTAGTCTGAAGATGGAGCAAAGGCGGCTTGCAAATAGTAAAACTAAACAGCTCCAGTTGTCGTTTCACTTACAACAAACCACTGGAGCTCTTTTCTCAATGGAAGACTGTGTCTTCGCAGACACCAAGAGAAAAGAAAAAATATATAAAACACGATCGCAAATGCATAATGAAGATGGAGTTAAAGCGAGAAGTGAGTGAAGTGGGGAGTGATGTAATAGCGCCAAAGCGGGCGGATAACTAGAGTTACAGCTTCGCATTCAATTTAAATGGCAAAACCACAAACACAGGCCCGAGATCCACGGTGAAATGTAACCTATGCGGCACATATTTCCATTTTCCACTAAAATGCGGACCCCCGATCGAGCCAAAGGGCGGATTCCGACTGCGAAAAGTGACAGTTCCTCAATGAAAAGAGGAGCCGAGTCAGATGCAAATAATGAAGAGTGCTGGTCGATTGACAGGCGTATTATTCAGTGGCAAATTTATCCAAATTGGTGCAACTGCATTTGTGCGCGGCCAGCTGAAATGCAGCCAAATAGATGAAATAATTAAGGCGGCGCGCAATTTCAGCGCTGTTGGCAAAAGAGTTTATAAAAATGCTTGCAACCTGCGCGCCGGCGCAGTGGCTAAATAGACGCGAAGAAAGCAGTACTGGCGACTGGAGGTTACGACGCGCGTTGCGATTTCAACTGGGGTTTTCAAAGCGGTTAAGTGTCCAGTAACCAGCGTAACGGCTTTGCGAAACGGGAAAACAAAAGTGACCAGTGGGTGAACGAGTGGCGGCAGGAGGCGAGCGGCGCGGAAGTGGGTTACAAGAGGAAGCAAAGGAAGTCAGGAAGTCCAGCTGGCGAAGGAAAAGCGGTTTCAACTGTCAAGGAAGCAGTGGATAGAACGGAACAAGCAGCACAAGACTATTAAGAAGCAGCATAGCAAGCAGTTCAAGATTTCTTGAGAAATCTAAATTTCAATAACAAAAACCTTTTTAAAATTTGTAAGCGGTGTGTATTCAGGCCAGGATAAAAGATTATTATCTAATTATCTAAAAAGCTATTGAGAAACTGAAATAGGAAAATCTTATTAGAATAGTCGCCAAAATTAGCACGAAAGCAAGCCTCCACGAAGTTGTACCCCCTAGTACTTTAGTATTCCTATAAACGCTGAAGGTCCCGGAAGTAAGCAGTTTTAGAATCCAGGCATTCAGCTAAACAGGAAACCATGCAAAGGAAACACAGTTAACAGTGAAAGCAGTCGAATCAACATAAGTGCCAGCAATTGCACTCGCAATTAAAAATTAAATGCGTGTGCGAACAAAGCGACCAAGCCAATGTCAAAACAATCTGCAAGTGCAAGTGCCACGCTGCTGCTGCTCATTTGGCTGACATGGCTAACGATGCACTGCATCGCGTTGGACTGGCAGCAGGTTAAGCCGATGTACCTGGTGTCCATGTACCCGGGCCCCGCGGGTCTCTCCACTTCCTCGTCCTCCCCATTTTCCTCCTCAGCATCCTCATCCGGTTCCCTGGAGCACGATGCGGAAATGAGTGCCAGCAATGTGGACAGTCGACACATGAAGGGGTTGGGAATGGGCAGGGAGATGGGCGCTTTCAGCGAAGAGGACGATCGGGAGCCACTGGTTCTCAATTTGGAGACCACGCCGCTGATGGAGAAGATGCTGCCCGAGGGCGCGATGGCGATGGATCGCATCTTTGGCGGTGATGTGGGCAATCCCCACTGTTTTCCCTATCAGGTGGGAATGCTGCTTCAAAGACCTAAGGGTCTATACTGGTGTGGTGGCTCACTGATCTCTGATAAGCATGTCATCACCGCGGCTCACTGTGTTGACATGTAAGTGACCACAGGAAATACTAACGATCCAATCATCTTAAGGTTCTCCATTATGCAGGGCGAAGAGGGCCCTGGTTTTCTTGGGCGCCAATGAGATCAAGAACGCCAAGGAGAAGGGCCAAGTTCGACTGATGGTGCCTAGCGAAAACTTCCAAATCTACCCCACCTGGAATCCAAAGAGATTGAAGGATGACATTGCTCTGGTAAGACTGCCTCATGCCGTCAGCTTTAATGGTGAGTTCTGGTGAAAAGTTCCTAAACAAAGTGAACTACCTATCTTTGAAATTTATACACCATTTTAGAGCGCATACATCCTATTCAATTGCCGAAGAGGCACTACGAGTACCGCAGTTTTAAAAACAAACTGGCCATCGCATCCGGTTGGGGTCGCTATGCCACTGGAGTCCATGCGATCAGCAATGTGCTGCGCTACGTCCAACTGCAGATAATCGATGGACGGACTTGCAAGTCCAACTTCCCGCTATCCTATCGAGGTACAAATATATGCACCAGTGGAAGGAATGCGCGTTCAACTTGCAATGGGGATTCGGGAGGACCTTTGGTTCTCCAAAGGAGGCACTCGAAGAAGAGAGTCCTGGTGGGAATTACATCCTTTGGCAGCATATACGGTTGTGATCGAGGCTATCCAGCGGCCTTCACCAAAGTTGCCTCATATTTGGATTGGATCAGCGATGAAACTGGTGTAAGTGCCCACCAGGATACCACGGAGGCAATATTCTTCGATCAGTATGTAAGGGAATATGGAAAACCACGTCAAAGTCGACGCTTGGAAACGGAGGAGCAGTTGGAAGACGATGTGCCCGACGAACTAGATGTCCACCCGAGACCCGCTTCCGATGAGGACATCTCCGAGGATGTCAGACCACGAACACGGTCACGCCCACACTCCGAACACGAGTTCTATTTCTTGTAACCCAAAAATAAACGTTTATTTTAAGATCAAAATCAACGCTTAGTTGCCGTAGTTGACCACACCAGTCTTCTCTTGGATCCAGTCCAGGTAGTAAGTAATACGGGTGAAGACACCGGGCCATCCCACCTCGCAGCCGAGGGCAATGCCGAAGGAGGTGGCTCCAATCAGGGTGTTGCTGCCGTCATCGAGGACCAGAGGGCCGCCGGAGTCGCCGTTGCAGGTGGAGATTCCGCCGGTGGTCTTGATGCAGATGTTGCTGGCGGCAACCAGGCCGAAGTACCAGGGAGAGCAGCCGCTGTTGTTCATAATGGGAACTCTGGCGTACTGCAGAATGTCGGTGGCTCCGGTAGCAGCTGAGTGGAAAGTAAGGAAATATAGTTTAGAACAGTTCTAAGATAGTTATAGGAACTACTATTAGAAACATTGTTAAAGATTAAAAACTCATTAATCTTGTTTATAAATAAATAATAGAATATTAAACTAACAAAGGAATATAAATAAAGTGTAAAAACAATGTTGCGAAATAATAACAAAAGCAGATTAAGAGTCCATAAAAATCGAATTTTGATAATAAATTTTAAGTGGCCTTTCCGAAGAGATTTAAGATTGGACAAAGGTAAAATAAAGTATTAAATTGGGTTTTTTCGATCGTAAATTGCATCAATGAAATACCAAAAATATAATTTCCTGATAACTTTAGTCACTTTCTGGAATAATTTTGGTTTGTTTCACTTATTTTAGTATTTAGTATTAGGATAGATTTATTAACCTCTATTCTAAGATCGCTCAAAACTAACACTCACTACATGTTTTTCGAGTCACTACAACTTTCTCTAGTAGTTATAAAATTGTAGTTCATTTTTACTAGGGGCTAAGGGTCACTTACAGTCGCTGATCTTGCCCCAACCGGAGGCAATGGCATTCTCTCCGCCGTAGGTGCTGTAGCTGTCGGATTTCACGGGCAGCTTAGCGGGCTGGATGTACTCTGTATAGTACATTAGTTAATTGAGAATTTCTGCATTAAAAACTAGTAACGAAACACTCACTGTTGAACTCAATGGGGACTGGCAACTTGATCAGGGAAATGTCGTTGGTGATGGTCTCGGCGACCCAGTTCTCGTGCACGATCACATTCTTCGTCTCCACGAAGATGATCTGCTGGCCCTCCTCCTTGGCGTTGGTGCGGTCGTGGGCGCCCAGGTATACATCCACTCCGGTGGTCAGGCTGTCCGTGCAATGGGCGGCGGTGATGATCCAGCGGTCGCTGATGATGGTGCCTCCGCACCAGGCAGCTCCTCCATTGACGTACAGCAGTAGTCCCACCTGGTAGGGGAACTGGTTGGGCTCGGCGATCTGTCCTCCGGTAATCCTTCCGCTGGGCAGGGTTTCGCCATGGACCTTGGGCATCGGGGTCTCGATGTTCAGGTTCTTGACCGACTTCCAGTCCACAGCCTGGGCCCCAAGGATGGTGGCCAAGAGCACAACCGTAGCGCAGGCGAATTTCATTTTCAACTTTCGTTGTGGCCAAGAGCTCGGGCACTTTTATACGGATTTTAAAGGAAGCGTGGGTATCATAATTCATTGGTAATCTTTGGTGAATTAACCCGCCTGGAGTTAGCCGAGGTGATTTATTATCGTCTATTGGCCACTACTGATAGAGCCGATGCTACCGATATTCCAGGCGATAAGCAGGGCAAGCAAACCAAGAAGTGTGAATCGTTTTGGCCCATATTGGCAATAAAACCCAATCATGAGCAAATTAATCAGTTCGTAGTAGGCTTATCTTTGGCAGTGATGACAAACCAAAGGCAATTAACCATTTAACGATGGTAAATTATATTTTTTCTGAAAGTATTATTACGTTAAGACTTTAAATAAGTCTTATAATAATAATTTCTTGAATATCATTCCCTGCTGAATATTTTACTAAAACAAAGCAAATTCACCTTTGAAATGTTATACTCTATGAATAATGTAATTGTATTATCTGTGCTAGAGCTTATCTGTAACACTTGTATTGGCGGCGATGGCGAAACCGCTGACATCGATTAGCAAAGGGGTTTTGTGATTTAATTGCATAACTCATAGAGCCCACATTCATAATTTTGCCAGTTTAAACTGCGATGTGCCTATGATATGAGTAAACAGTCCGATCGTACGTGTGAGCTTCCTGCCGACTCATTATGATGTCATAAAAGCCGATGCACTTCCCTCAATTCAATTAAAAGGTTCGGTATTTTCAAAACAACTTCCAAACCTAATTAAAGCATGATACTTATGGAATCAAATGGAAATAAAATAAGTAAAAAAAAAAACAGCTGAAACAAAAGCTGAGAACTAAGCGAGACATGAATCAAAGCGGAAATGGATTTAATGCAACAATTTTTGTTTGCTCAACTGAAGGTCGTCTTAAAGTTGAGCGGGCCCAAACAAAAGCCGTCACAACAATCTGGCCGAGACGAAGTCTAACTGACCACAAGTTCACAGAGAAGAGCCACACAGAACCCCCGTACCGTTTCCCATAGAAGGACAGATTTACCCATTTAATTAGCACAGCTTTCTAAAAATTATACAACTCAAACGACACCTGTCAAGTGCCCAGGTAGGCACACATAAAACCGAATTACCCATATGACACTATCTCGTTATAAATCTGAAACATAGCCGTTCTATTAGCTCCGCAACAATCGTTGATAGATACATTTAGCAAATTGGCAATAATAAATGGAAAAAGTCCTTGAAGCAGGCCCACCACAGGCAGAGCTAATTAAAACATTAAATGCGTAGCAAACTTTTAAACTGTAACAAAAAACACATAGCCAACTGAATCCAAATCAAACTGGGTGTGAAGCTCGTTTCAGAGGGTCGAACACTTAAATACACTAGGAAGTCCAAAGGAGAATATCTTTAGGATGTATATCTAGTATGAACAAACAAAACTATGCTTAATTTTAAATCATCAAGCTCTGAAACCGCTGAACTTCAACCGCTGTTGATCCAATTTCATTGATGATCCACATATCCCCACATGATAAAAATATCTTAATTCAAATGCATGGCAAATGGCTAATCTTATTTATGTTACATACACTTAGCAAGTGTATAATAATAATGTAATTTATAAGGCGGGATTAAACTGGTTTAAAGCAGCAGCGGTCAAGAGAACAATATTTTCGAGTGCAGTTGTAATGAGAAGCGAAATTATTTGATATGGGTGCGACTTCATAATTAATATAAATGCATACATGCGCCGCCGCCCCCGGCATGTAACATCTTAAATATCTTAAATTGAAAACACGAACATTTGTAAATAAATAAGATAAAAAGGCATAAACACATCCAAATATTAATTTAACAGTTAAGCTCTGAATGAAATATATGTATCCGTCTAATTGCATGCACGCACTCTTACACAGAAACAAAATAATCATATGCAGAATTCAAATCGAATGAGTTCAAAATTAAGTCGATGTGTAAATCTTTCAAAAGTGTGTCTCGAAAAGGAATAATGATGATTGC
This sequence comes from Drosophila mauritiana, assembly GCF_004382145.1. Classification (NCBI taxonomy): domain Eukaryota; kingdom Metazoa; phylum Arthropoda; class Insecta; order Diptera; family Drosophilidae; genus Drosophila; species Drosophila mauritiana. Next base: position 5,912,862 of record NC_046669.1, read on the forward strand.
CAGTTTTGGAAGGAGGAACAAGTAGTCCTAATAAGACGAAGATGATAATAAATAAGATAAGTTACAATCGTAAATATGAAAGTACTTTTACTGGAAAATGTTATGAGTTTAAAGAAATTTTCGCACTTTTGTGAAATTCGTTTGATTAAAATCACAAGGAAATATGAACTTGCAATGGAAAACTACCATCCTAATATCAGCAAATGATGAAATTCGTATTACAAAGCTGTTAATTAAGAAACAAACTTTCAATATTATTTTGGTATAACCTAGATTGTTTCTACAAAAGAAAACGTCTTGTTAATTTTTGTTTTTCAAGCTATTCACAAATAAATCTCAAGTAAATATGTTAATTAGTAGGGTAAACTACTAAAAGACGTACAATAATAACTATTTTATTGTTGATGGATATTTTCTTTTTGATCTATATAATCATAGTTATATACATTGAAATACATTAAAATTTTAATGAAAATATAAATTAATGAATAATCACATAATAACAATAGCAATTGCAACAATGAACTGTTAAGCTTAAATAAATTGCCGTCATGTCTTTGAAGGCTAATCCCCCCACCTCCCTCGATCATCGGTCTCTAACTCGTTTTGTTAGATGGCTTTATCCGTTGTGGAGTTTACTACCCTCGCTGCTCAATTTATGAATGGGTCGTGACGTATTTATAAGTATAACCAATAACAAATTCTTTTTGCTTAGTTCCTCAATCTCGCCGAGTGGCTTTGGCATGAATCACGGGCATTCTACCACTTGTGGGGGTTATTAATAAAAATCTGGACCCAGCTGGGCCCAAAAGATGTGCACGGGCACCTTCCGAACTTCTGGGAGTCATGGATCGTTCGGCAGGCTTAAAAATAAGCAGCCAAGAGCTCTGAACACAAAATGCCGCCATAAGATCAGGCATCCGATATGATCGTTTGGGGCTCGCCTGCGTTCTGTATCCCCGGCCGATTCACAGCCGATTCAGAATACCGATCCATTCCGATACGAAACGAACCGGTTTGCCAGCTGTGTGAACCAAACAAACAGCTGCTCAGCTGCTAAACTTTCGCTGCCGGCGGTTTCTTGTTCTTGGCAGCAAGTGCAGCGTCTCAAACCCCAAGCCCCAAACCCCCAAAGCCGAGCTTCTTGGCCGAGCTCATATAAAAACGGCATTTGGCGCGCGTGCTCAGTCAGTTGCAGATTTGAAACGGAAACGCGCGTGTGCGCCGCAATCGAATTCGATCGAGTATTTGGATTTCAAATTGGATTTTACGCCGTTTCGGTCAAGTTCTGAATCACTTGTAGTGACACACATAAGGCAAGGTCGCGGAATACCACAGTGCCCCTAAAGTCAATAGTTATGGAAGGCCAGGCCAAGCAAGCGTACTTCGTTAATGAAGCATTTACCCACGAAGAGCCCCCACAAGGTGGAGGTGGAGCAGACACGCTGCATCGCCGGAAAAGCGGCGGTGGCAACAAGGACCTCCAGCTGGACATGGGTGGCTTCAAGAAGGGCCAGGAAGTGGCCGGTGGCAATGGTAGTGATTCGCTGCCACCTAGCATGGACTTCGATGACATACTTCCCCTGATCGGGGAGTTTGGCCGATATCAGAAGCTACTGTTCATCTGCATGATCCCATTCTCGTTCTTCGTGGCCTTTGTGTACTTCTCGCAAATATTCCTCACCTTGATACCCGAACAGCATTGGTGTCATGTGCCCGAGTTGGATGGCTTGGATGTGGAGGCCAGGTGAGTTAAGTTCGGATTGAAGAAAATCTCGCAACACTCAGGGATTTTCCCTCGAAAACTCACGAAGTCAAGGAAAAACACAAGAAAGAGCTTCTTTGGCTCCATGGTTCGGTTATGGCATCCGCAGTTGAGCGCGTAATTCACGTTATGTGTGCCATAAATATTCAAATGTGTTGTGAATAATACCCGTAGTCGATCGTAGGTGGCCAGCACAATATACTATATGCAAAACTGCTATACTGCATGCAAAACTGCAGTAGCCGTAGACGTCGCCCCAAGTGCTAAATTGTAATGAAGACTTTGTGGCTATTCAAATGATCATGAATCTATTGGACAACGTGTTTCAAAACCTTATGATTGCCTACAGCTGTGGGTGCTAAATAATAATAATTACTAAATTAAAGTCAGGTACGGTATGTGGTAATGGCCATATCAATTCTTCGATATAATTGCTTTAAAAGTAACATGTTATCAAGTTGTTATAAATAATGCTATCAAGTTAACTAATCGTTTTAGGGGTGCGCGAACAGATAATAAAATAAACCAATTCAAATTGTTAAGTTAAAGTTGCAATGCATCAATCGAATTGTAATTATGGTAAACAAAATATTACTCATAATAATCAATCATAATTTGTACTTTTTATTTCTCAAAACTAAGATTCGAATACCCCAAAAGTTCAAGGCTTAATCGAGATCGAGTAGTTCGAAGAATTCATCAAAAATAATAACAAATAATTGTATTTGCTTAACCACAATTATATACCTTATTTTCCCGAACCCCTTTTGCACAATCTATTCAAACAATCCCCATACGGAAGTACTATCATTGTGCGTAAATGGCAATCTTAAAAATGCGGTTCCGTTTTAACTTTCACAAATAAAGGCAATTGATCGATCTTTATAACTAACAACCAATAGTACCAATCACCTTGGAATCGAAAGGCTAAGGCTAATACCGGTTAAGCCTGCAAAGATATATGTGTGTGTATTAGCTTAACCAAACTGGATAAAACCTTGTTATAAGAACTGGGCACGCGAAAAGATTTGGCCGCTCTAACCCCCATTACCAAAATTCTCGATTCTACATACTAGTCGAATTGTATATAAAGTGTTCGCCAAGTCTTAAAGCATGCAGCGCGATTCAAATTGAAAACGAATGAAACGTAACGAAAAAAACGAGTGTTCTGACCAGAGTCATTAGAGCCAAGTTGGCATAGAACGGCCAGTCGGGACGACCTTGGACCATGATTGGGTTTTCCACTCTGAGCGGCGGCTTAATAAGGCACAGAACCTTACTGCGAAAAACGTTCATCTGTATAATTGCCGGGCCGAATGGCCCACCGATCGGTTCAGTGGCAAGGAGACCGATTTCCTCCGCCACGGAGTGGGTGGTGGGGTGGTGGGATGGTCTGCCACCGCGGGGGGCAGTTAGATAAGCCAGGTTGGCCGGCCAAATTGTTTAATTAGCAGCAGCGCAGCGTGAACGTTGCGACAACGCAGCAGGTAGTAGCAGCAACTAAACACAGGTAGCAACAACAATCATCAACAAGACTAATGTTGTGTGGCCGCGATGATGTGAGACCGCCGACTTAACGATGGGCTAAAGTCGGCCAGTTCGAATTTAAGACACTCTTCTGGTCTTGAAATTAGATTGGAAACTGAGCACTCGAAAATTGTGTTTTTAAAAATTCATGATATTCAAATTCGAATTTTAAAATTAACATAAATGCATATCTATACATGTTCAAATACATACATTACCCATTCAAATTACAAAAAATACTTCTAATGAAACATTCCCTTCATAACTTAGTTATGAAACACAAGTGAATAATTCCTATATCAATTTGTCTAGCAGATTATGTTAATTAAATCGATTAATATTAAAGCTTGCTCGCGGTATAATATGATAATAGATTTTGCATGAGGGATGAAGCTTGCTATTTGAATAAATCCATAACTTTAAGCGGCTGTTGACATTATAGAAGCGGAAAGCGGTTTTAATAATTATTTAAGTTCACATTTCATTTGTTATATTAATAATAATCAATCAATTGAAATTTAACGTGAGAAAATTGGTACTCAATTTAGTTAGCAGTTGTTTTAATAACTTTGGTTAAAAGAAATAATTTAATACTTTAAATATTGCGTGATTTTGTAAGCTACCCGTTTTACCACATCTATCACGAATGCACAACAATCAATCTTTTTAATACCCCAAATGCAAACACTTTAGACCAGCCCAAATGGAGCAGACATGGACGGTTAGAGTGTATCCGAAAACGTTTAAGTCGCAACCGCATTTTCGAGTACCGCTCAAGATCATGATAATTAAGTTGTCTCGCATACATACATTCATGCTAAGATATATGTACTTCTGTTAGCTGTTTGTGTGCTCAATGCAGAAGTGTTGGCCATGGCTTAGAGCGTCTGAGAACTGGAGACAATTCCACATGCCTGACCCTGGATGAGTTAATTGCACTGACCGAAAAATAACCCCCTTTTCCCGCCTCCTTTTCTCAGACTGGCGCTTTCCATACCCATGACCAATGGCGAGTACAACAATTGTTACATGTACGACGTCAACTACACGGAGATACTTGCCCAGGGCAAGGTGATGGCCGATCCCCAGTGGCCGCGGGACAAGTGCCGCCACGGCTGGTCATATAATTTCACGGAGATACCCTACGCGACAGTGGCCACCGAGCAGAACTGGGTGTGCGATGACGCCGCCTTGCCCACCTACGCCCAGTCGATATTCTTCCTGGGCGCCATCGTGGGAGGACTGCTCTTTGGCTGGGTGGCGGATCGGTTTGGTCGTATTCCCGCCCTGATCGGCACCAATATGATGGGACTCCTGGCCGGCGTGGGCACTGCCTTTGTCAGCAACTTCTGGGAGTTCGCCATCATGCGATTCTTCGTGGGCTTCGCCTTCGACAACTGCTTCACAATGATGTACATTTTGGGTGAGTTCTTGAATCTATTATTATTATTTATTTCAAATTTCGTTTAAAACAAAAAATATTATGTACTTGGCCGTAAATTAGAATGTGAATATTTTCAATGATTCACTTCTTTAACAATCTCTACCCTTCAGTTAATTATTCTTCTGAAAGTTACTTGTTATACTGAAAGTGACCACGTGATTTCAGAATCTAAATGTACAAACATAAACTCTTTTTGTGAAGTGATTAAAAGCTGTCTGACATAATGTAGAACCATTCTAAAATAGAATTAGCAGCTAACTCCTAAAACAATGATAGACTAAGTTTATGTTTCATTTTTCCCCAGTTCTCGAGTACGTTGGTCCCAAGTACCGCACCTTTGTGGCCAATATGTCGATCGCTATCTTCTTCACTGGCGCCGCCTGCCTTCTTCCCTGGATTGCCTACTTTTTGGCAGATTGGAAACTTCTGGCCATCGTGACCTCTGCTCCGCTACTCTTGGCTATATTCACCCCTTTCGTGGTACCAGAATCAGCTCGTTGGTTGGTCTCACAGGGAAAAGTAGACAAGGCCGTGGGAATCCTGAAGAAACTTGAGAAGGGCAATGGGCGCCAGGTGCCCCCTCAGACATATCAAATCTTTACGGACAGCTGTAAGAGGATGCAGGAGCAAGAGGCCCAGAATGGCAAATACTCTGTACTGGATCTCTTCAAGTCACCAAGATTGCGGCGAACTACTCTGCTGCTTATTGTTATCTGGATGGCCATATCCCTGGTCTTCGATGGACATGTGAGGAATGTGGGATCACTTGGTTTGGACATCTTCTTCACCTTCACCCTGGCCTGTTTCACGGAACTGCCCGCTGATACTCTGCTAACGGTGATCCTGGATCGGTTTGGACGACGTTGGTTGGCCTGCAGCTCCATGGTCCTTAGTGGAGTGTTCAGCTTATTGGCCACTGTGGTGCCTGTGGGCATATATTCCGCTGCCCTGGCCATCATGGGCCGGTTCTTTGTGAACATCAGCTATAATATTGGTTTGCAATGGGCGGCCGAGGTCTTGCCCACGGTGGTTAGGGCTCAGGCAGTGGCCTTCATCCACATCATGGGTTATGTGGCCAGCATCATAGCACCATTTGTGGTTTATTTGGCCAACATTTCCCAAGCCCTCCCACTGATCATCCTTGGAATTTTAGGAATTATTGGTGGCTTGTTGGCGCTCCTACTGCCGGAGACCCTAAATCATGTCCTGCCACAAACCCTTAGCGACGGAGAGGAGTTTGGGCGTGGTCAAAGCATTTGGGACTTCCCCTGCCTGGCCAAACAGGTGGACGACGATGAGGATGAAAAGAGAAACGCCGACGTGGAGGAGGTCCGATCTCAGGCTTTTGTGAGGGGATCCCAGACTGGAGCCTCCCTGAATGCCTCAACGGGTGGTGAACTGAGATCTAGCATCCTGCGCAGATCGACCAAGTCACGTAACTCCACAAAGCTCTAAGATCTACGACTAGGTAGCTAATTGTTACTTATAGCAGCCAATATTCTATAGCTCTACCTTGCATTTTTAGCATCAAATAGCCTCTAAGTGTTGTTATAGACTTTTGTGATACTAGAAATAAGAAATTCTATGCGCCTCTACAAACAATGAATAAAGTAAAGATATATAAAAAACGAAAAGTCCAGTTCTAGTCTAGGTGAAACGGGTATAATGAGGGTAACAGTTAGGTAATATGCATGTAAATAACGAAAAATGTCACAGAACCCGGGTTCTAAACCGGAAATCAAATTCAGCTTCGAACCTCACAAACTCTAGTAACATTTTACATTCGCAAAAATTAAAAAAAAACACAAGAATACATTTTGATAAATTAATAATAATATTAGAACGATTAACTTATAAAAAAAAACAAATTATACTTAATTAATTAAAATAAAAAAAATTTGTGTAATACCAATAATAATGAACACCTCCATAAATTTGTTTCTAATTTAGATCACCAGCTTTAAGAACACCTTTTCGGCTATTTTAACAAAAAGCCCCCGTTTAATTTTGGAATATGTACGCGCTTAACCGTTTATGATCATTGTGTTTATCAGCTTCTCTGCAAGTGCAAAATGCAATTAAACGTTGTATGCATTTATTGGCACAAGGGTCAACAACCAAATCCCCATGTAAATATCCGATTGAACTACAAATAAGTACCGATTCTCCACTTACCTATATAAGCATTGCCCTTCGAGCGCATCCAACCAGTACAGCCAAAATGGCATCTTCATCCGCTTGGCTTGTCCTTCTCATGGGCATTGGTCTCTGTGGCGCCCTGGATTTGAAATTGCAAAATAGCAGCAGCAAACTCTTGACGGTTCTCAACACATCTGCTCCGGCTCAAGAGTTGCTATACCACATTGATGTCTGGCGAAATGAGGCATCTGCTGGGGCCCAGGATAATCCTGCATCTTCCAATCTGGAGTCAGTAATTCGCTCTGAAGTTGGAGGTGACTGGGAACGGGGTAGGCTAGTCCTTCAAATAGCGAATCAAGCCAGGACATTGGAGCTCAAGCAGGCTATTTACACAGCGTTGTGGAAGGAGCTCCAGCAGACCAAGCAGATTTACGATCCCCTAAAGATTTTAGAATTCTATGACCAGCTGTCTGTGCACACTGACGTCCCACTCCAACTGATGGATCATATTTACCGGGCTTTCATCAATCGAAGTGCCCAGTTATTGGAAGCTCCATTTCACACAGCCAGTCGAGTGGCCACTTTTCCATTGGTGAACTCTCTGGTCAATCGTCTAACATTCAGCACTTTGGATTATCTGAGAGACATTCTGGAAGTTCTCTACGATGCTGTTTTGGCCCTGGAAACACCTTTAAGTGTAGTGCAGCGCCTGGGAAATTTTACGGCTAGTTTGACGCAATTGGCTCAAGCTAATCTTCAATTACTTAGCAGGCAGGAACTCAAACGTGGAGATCCCGAAGTGCAAAATGCCCTGCAGAGCAACATCAGGAATTTGATTTCGCAGCCTGGCTTTGAAAAAGAAGTTACAAACTCCCTGCAATCGGAAATCTATGCACACCTTCCGAATGATGAGCAACTGCTGTACACCGCTCGAAAAGTATGCATCAGGAATGGGACTCAAGCAAATTCGTATATTTACGAATGCCCGCAGACGTACCTCATCTGCAGTAACGCTCGAGATCCAAAGAAGGCTGCCTATTTCATCCAACGTGGTCACAGTAACGACAGCCGGCCCCAATTTGCTTTTTATAGTGCCTTCTGGCGTAATCGCTACATCCTCATGGAACCAGCCACTGCAACTGCGAGCAATGCAACCAACTCGATTACCAAAAACGTTTACAGCCGGCCAAACATTAACTGGTGGAGAGTGGTATATGGAAATGGAGGGATTTCCTTTTACGATGCTGCCACTGAAAACTCCATTCTATGCGGTGGCGATCCTTTGCACTGGGATGGCGAGGAGCATCACGTCTACACAAGACATGCATCGCAGTTTTCAGCTCATCAGGCAGAGTGCACCTGGAGCCTCGAAGACTGCAGCGATGCCGCTTAACTGGAAGTGAGAAAGGATTTCAAACCTTAATAACTATAAATTATTACTATGTTTATTTTGACTAATAAGGCACATGAGAAAATCCAACTACCTCTGCAGAAAATCCCAGGGTATGCACACAACGCCGTCGGTCAGTACCGAATAGTAGTGGGTTATGTGAAGCTTGCATCCCTGCAGTTCTTTCAACTGCAGCTGGGATAAATCTCTAAGGGATGTTATCATTTTGTCCGGGGTTATGGCATCATCTTTGGTCAGCGATTGCAGCTGTAGCTGCTTTATGCACGAGTCCATCAGCTCCTGCTCGATGTGCTTGTCCTGAGCGTACTTCTTCATACGCTCCCTGGCCAGCTCCAGGTTTACGCTGATGAAGTCTACGAGTATGGATCCCGGACAGGTGGCTGGTGTAATAAACTGGCCCGTGGGGCTTACCATCAGAGGACCTGCCTCTGATTCCACCACTATGGTAAAATCTTTCAGCGTTTTTGGCCATTCCGACGGATATTTTTGTTTGCCCAGGTAATCGCTGAGCGAAGTGGTGACCTTCATGAGGTAGCTTGCATAGCCACTTGCCTGTTGTTTGGGCATGAACTTGCGACGACCTATCTGGATGTTCAGTAGAACCTGAGACAGTGTTCGTTCATACACGGGCACCACCTTTAAATAGGCATCGTGGTGCGGAATGTTCTTGATGAAGTCAATCCAGGTACTGAGCACATCGCCGGTAAAAAGCATCACATGGCCTTCTAAACTGATGCCCGTAAAGGGAGCAAAAACCACTATGCGACCTTTCAGGGGAGCCATTTCCAACAAATGGGTGTTGGATAGTCGCTCAAGGGTCTTTAAACAGCCACGGTAATGCTCAATGTTCCAGCCGCACTCGTAACGAGCATCTTGCAACTCCAGTTTCTCTACCAGCACTTTTTTTAGTTTGTCGATTTCGGCCTGCAGATCCGCAGTTTCCTTAGAGCGCTGTTTGGCTGTGCCGGCATTCTCCTCCAGCCAGGTGGTCAGCACTGGACGCTTACTGGCACGCTCCTGGGTTAAGGAAATAAGTATTTAAATGGTTTTTTAAATTTTAAAGTTATCTACCAACATTCTTCAACTGAGATTCAAACTCGGCGAACTCCATGTCATAGTGATAGTCTTGGCTTGGTTTAAAATCCAAGCCAGAGGTCTTTGGCGGCTCAGGCTGGGCCTTAATGTTCTTTACATACTCCGTGGACAAGTTGCAGGACTCCAAAAGTCCTTGAATGAAGGTTTTGGGATCTCGAGTACTCTGCCAGTCCGTGCGTATTTGGATGAGCTTGAAGGAGTCTCGCTTGTCAGCATCCGAACTGGTGCGTACATAGAACTTGAGCACTTGGGTGTTTCCGCTCCGCTGTCTGCGTTCATACAAAGCCTCAAGATGCTCACTCAGCAATTTCAGCGAGTTCTCGTTGGTGTTCCTCTGTTCCGGATGCTGGGCAAAGAAGTCAGGATGCACCGCGAAGTAGAAGGGTCTCAGCGCCGTTGTCAGATCTGAAAAGCGCCCAATCACATGATCATTTAAAAGTTGTGGCGCATTCAAAACAACTGACCTTGGTTCAGCGATCGGCGCAAAAGCAGGAAGTGTCGTCTGCTGGTGACCAACTTCCGGATCTTGGAGCCCAACGACATGGACATTATGTAAGCAGTGGGCGGCGGCACAACACTGCCCCGCGTCAAAGATGTCCAGCATACGGTAGCACTGCCGCGAGATTAAGATTTAGGATATATAACTCCTGATCTTGAATTATGAGGTAAAATTGGTAAGACCGTGGCACGAAATGCAAAATATCCGTTACTATCTGGGTAATAGTGATGGCACGTGGACGTTTTGAGGTCCCTCTTGCTGACAAATTGTTCTTTAAATTCTTGCGATAAAATATATAATCTAGGTAATTTTGTCAAAAGCGATTCCTAAATATTACTAAAGTCTTAGAGAGCATGTAATTAATTAATTAATTAGTTTTAAACGAAAACAAATGTGTACATTGATTTTAAATGTTTAGCTATAAGCACGCTAGCTCTAACCATACGATTTTGCAGCACTGACAGCTGATACTTTTGATGTGGCCAGTTTTTGCGCAGTATTCCGCATTGTTTACCTCGCTGCTAAAAGTTTTTAGCGCAATTCCAATTATTGTAAATAATATTACACAAATCATACGAAAATATGACTGCCGTTCCACCCCCCTCCAACATCTCAACCCTGATGCCATTGGGTACGTAAAACTGGTACCAGTCTACAAATCCAGAGTTTCTAACTATTGCCGGCTTTTCGTGATTCCCTTCAGAATTGGTGGACAAATGCATCGGTTCCCGCATCCACATTATCATGAAGAACGACAAGGAGATGGTGGGCACTCTCCTGGGATTCGATGACTTTGTGAATATGCTCTTGGACGACGTGACGGAGTATGAGAATACGCCCGATGGACGCCGCATCACCAAACTGGATCAGATTCTGCTCAACGGCAACAACATCACAATGGTGGGTGCTCTTCTTCGAAGTAATTTTTATTAAATTTCATATATAATTTATGATTTCAGTTGGTGCCTGGCGGAGAGTTGGCGGAGTAGCAAGGTTCAATTTGTAAACATAAATACATTTGTAAAATAACAAAACTGTCGTTTTAATATGATAATTGTCGTATGTAAATGTACGAGGTATGTTAAAAGTTAACAGTGGTCAAGCTATTTACAGCAATGTTAAAAGATTTTTGGTCCTAACAGGTACAATTTTAAAAACGCTTGGCTTAGGAAATGAAAATATATTTGCATTCTAATCTCAATAAAAAAAGACATAATGTTACAAAATATACACTTGAAATGAAATGCCAAAAAGGTCGACCGCTAATAATTCTGTAAGGGGACTTCCTATCTTCAAGAATGCAAACGTCACATTAAATATTTAGTGTCTTTCCGTTAACATTCAACCGCTATTTGTGCTCTGTCTGCCATGCAAAGTAGGCGCATGCGCTCCACCCCAAAAATGTTGGGTCTCAGCGATACAGCAGTCAACATGTGCCATAAATATTAACCGCTTTTCCCTTCTGGCCGTGCGTGTGGGTGCAGTGTGCTCTCCGCAGTACCACTCTGCTCTGCGTGCGTTCTCCCGCTTCCGTTCGGCACCTCCAGCGCTCAGTACGGCAGCAGGCTTCGACGGAAGTGGAACAAACCAAGCGGAAACAGACTCACGCGACAACAAAACCGAACCGAACTCGAATATGGAAAACTTTTACCCAGAACCGATATAGCACTGATAAACGCAACACGGAGTGAACTTTATGAATGGCCATGACTAATTGCAGTCATCCAGCAGCAGCCACAGTCGATGTATGAACTTCAGTGGTGAAGGTTGTCCGGTTTTGCAGCGAAAGATACCCGTGTTTCGGTATCTGTATCTGTCGGTGTCTCATTTGAGCGGCTCGAATGATCCGCCTGTAATTATGACTGCGTGAAGAAATCAATAAGTGGAGGATGGCCAGCAAGCCCATGAGCACCAGCTGCCAGAGCATTGCAACGGCGGCCAGCAGTGCGGCCACCACAGCGGCAGCGGTGTCCATCTCGGCCTCCAATGCCACCTCTGTGGGCTCCCTCATCGCCGCCGCCTGCCAGCAGGAGCAGCCACATCCCCACCAGCACTATTCCCAGTCCCAGCAGCAACACCTCTATCATCAGAGCCATCAGCAAGCGTCGCACTATGTCAATGGCACCGGCAGCTTGGGCAGGCTCAAGTTCCACAAGAGTCTCGATGCCAGTGACGAGGAAATCGAGTATGCGCAGGTATGTCCAAGTGGCTAAGTATCCAACTGCTAGTCGGAATCGTCTCCAACTGAATTCAATTGTCCCCCGCACTGAGTCATAATAATGCGACAAGGTCCTGCACTGCTGGCTCAATTGAATTTGTCTTGTGGGTGGTGGTGGTGGGTGTTATGGGATGTATGGTGGTTGCTGGCTGCCTTGTTGAGTGGGTGTACTTGGGGGTGGTTTGCGCCACACAGCTCCCATCCCGGTGCATTTGCTGCCCCCACAGCTGTTTAACCCACCAGCCGGGTCGTTATGCATAGTTTACGCTTCGCCAGGCAACCTCAACAGCCGCCAACAACCGCCGTCGTCGATCAAGTGTTAATAATTCAATGCCCCGGAAATAGTCATATATTGAAATGTATCGTACACACGGGGAGCAGCTTAGTCCCTGGAAGGGCCTTGACTTTGGCCCGGGCAATTTGAAAAATTAACCAGTTGGATTAATTTATGGGTCACTGAATGAAAGGGGCATGTTTGCGAGCATGCCATATTTACAGCACCATAAATGGGGAGCTTGGCCACTATTTCTACTAAAGTCACGATATGAGCCACAATATTAAATGAATGTAGTTATTACGTCTTGAATTTGAAACCTAAACACAGTTTTTACTAGAATTAATGGGTAAACTTACATACTCAAATGAATTAAAGCTTTCATAAGGCAGAAACCACTCTTCGTGAACCACTTGCATTTTAATTTTTTCTAGTTTTCTAACTCATCTTCTCCGCGATTTCTTTTTTAATGAAAATCTTTACAATTTCATTTAAAACGAGCACTGTATTTCTGTACATAATGCCACACAATTTGCTCTTCCTTGCCGATGGCATTATATTCGGCGGGAGGTCTGTTCTAAAGCCTTTCAAGCCAGTTATTACGCCCGTACAAAAAAGCGTTAATGAAAGAACTTTACTGTGTCTCTATACTTAGCATGTTGTATCTAAAAATAGGTTCCCTCAACATAAATCTAAAAATAATATCTGTATTTTTGTTTATAGCTTCAACTTTTCCAAAACGTTAATCGTGACAACCTCACAAATATTGTTTTTGTTTTATTCTATTACCAACTTGTTAATCCGTGGAAATGGCTTGCATGGTATTATTTTGTCCGCACCTGTATTCTGGGTTGGTTTGCTTTTCCCTATCTAACCCGCTTTCCTTTCGGGGGGCAGTGAAAGTGTTGCCTGCTGGGGGCTTCATCCTGTATTCATAGAAATGCTTTCAATAAAAGCAGGAAGAACAGTAGGGACGAAGGAATGGGCTTGGCAAACATCATTTTGATGGTTTGCTCCACCACACCTGGCGGCTATTTGGTGTGCCACATTGCCTAGACGTGCAAATACCCGGAAGTGCCAACGATAGTTTAGCATACAAGCTTTTCACTTTCACCGCAAATCAACACATTCCTTTCACAGATAGAGAGCACAGCTAGATAATGACCAATGTGGCTTGAATTGCTATAGAGAATTCCGTTCTTTCAAAAGGAATTCCATATTACAACATTACATATTATGCACTTGTAATATTTAATGACATTCCAGCTATCCCGTTCTACCCATATCCTGGGGCGCCACAAATCGGAGCGATATCTGGCCTCCAATCCGGATGAGGACCGAAGACGTCGCACCATAATCGTTGAGAAGAAGAACAACTCGTATGGGTTCACGCTGCAGAGCTACGGGATCCACTACAAACGGGATGAGGAGCTGGAAATGATAACATACGTGGACTACGTGGAGTACGGAGGACCGGCCTATCGGGCTGGCATGCGTGAGGGCGACGTAATCCTCTCCATTAACGGAAAAGATATGGAGAAGGCGGACCACAAGACCATCGTCGAGTTCATCAAGCAATGCGACACCAGGATGCGGATGGTAGTGCTTTTCGAGGACTGTGTGCGGAAGGTAAAGTTTACATATATAGATTTGACAAGTAAGGTGTATTTCTGATAAACGTATGTTTCCCCAGGTGGATCTCCACATGCGCTACATCCAACTGCAGAGCATGTTGCAGCAAAAGATGAACGAGCTGGAGAGGGTACACCTTAGGGAGCGTGAGTTATTAGAGGGCAAGTGGAAGACACACAGTTTGCCAGCGCGTAAGAAGGCCAATGCAAATACTTCGCCCAGTGATGGGGAAGGAGTATCACCCACAGAGGTGGCTGGTGAAGCTGGCTTCTACCGACCCGCTTTGTCCACCGAGGATGTGCCCAACATTGCGGCCCGCCAGCATGGGGTGGGTGGTCCAGGAATCATACCTCCTCCCGCTCAATTTATGCTCACCTACCACTACCTGGATCCCACATACCGCTACGTCCTGCGACCCACGCACGGCAGCTCTGAAGAATTCGTAGACGGATTGGGTCTTCAGCGGAGCAGTAGTGATCACCAGCCGCCGGCACAGCGCTATGTCCTCCAGCGAACCGAGTCTGTGGATGCAAATTCGATGACTCAACCCACAACAACGGCTCCTACCCAATATCATAGTACCACGGGTGGATCGGTGAAGCCTCCCGCACCACCTCCTCGCACCTGTGAAAAGCACAAGCCACCTGCTAAGCCACCAAAGCCAGAGAAAGAGAAGTCCTCGGGTAAGCATTGCCACGTGGGACACTCGTGCAATCCCTGCTTGGGTCACTTTCGCTGGAAGTCGGAGGAGAAGTCAGCAGTTCCGGCGCCGGATAACGTGAGCTTGGATGCCTATGACCTGGCCAGTCCGTGCTGCGATACACATTGTGTGCCAACAAGAAGACGTCATCGGCAGCATAAGGAGCACACGCATAAGCACAAACATCGGGACAGGGAGAGGATTGAGAGCAAGGAGCAGAGGGTTAGACCCAAGTCCACATCTCATGCCTCACCCAATGCCAACGGGGGTGCAGGGTCTGGACATCACCACCATCATCATCATCACCATCATAGCCATGAGCAGCAGCAGCAACAACAACAGCAGCAACAACAGCAGCAGCAACAACAACAGCAGCAACAGCCCATGCAGACTGTTCCGCACCACCATCACTATCCCCACCAGATGCACAATCCCTGCCAGGTGCAATCCCAAAGTGGGAGCACCCGATCCCGCTACTTTGACTTGGCATCCGGCTTAGCCAGCCACTGTAGCTTACACTCCTGCACCTCCAGTGAGTTTGCTACAGGAGACACTGCTTCATATACCACATCCATAAGTACGGATACTTTGTTTTGGGATCCCAAAAGCGATACGGCTCAGTCCCGACAGCACTCCACAAAATCCAGGCAGTCCTACGAGCAGCATCCGCAACAGCAACAGCAGCAGCAAACTCACCAGGGACACCACCATCATCATCATCACCAGGGGGATTACCACCAACGATATCATGTGACCACTACTCAAATGCAACCGCAGCAGATCTATCCCAACACTATAGCCTATGTCCAGAAACCAAAATCCTGGGACAATCTCGCCAACAAGGCGGGCTTTAATGTGGGTTACGGTTACCTTGACACTGTGGCAGTTAAGCCAGCCATAAAAATGCAGATTGCCCAGCAGCGTCACTCGATGCCGCGAAGGAACCCGTACGGCAGGTACTCTACTTACGGCGATGTGGAGAACTATGCCCCACCGCCCACCGAGTTTGTGGGCGAGCTGACCACCACCACAACCACAACAATTACGGCCAAGTCCACGGAGGAGCTGTTGGCCGCCTGCGATTGCTTGACGCCTCAGCAACAGGCTGCCATTAAGGCGGCCCAGTACCAACTCAGTCAAAATCAGAAGCTGTCCCACCAGAACTCCTGCCAGTTGGGATACTACTCGCATCTGCCGCGTCCCACAACTGACGTGGGGACCTCGACCACCAGTCAGCAGGTGCACGGCGCAGGAGATGTCCAGACCACTTCGGAGGCCACCAGATTGTAGGTCACAGTGGTCTAGACCGTAATGAGATCCGTCTCAAGAATAACATGAGTGCACCATGGGTAGGGTGATGATCAAATAGATTTGGAGTTCGATAGGCTTGTTCAGTTAATAGAGGTTTTAAACTAAATGTTATTTTAAATGAGAAAGAATTGAATGAGTATGAAACAAAATATGGAATAGAATAAAAGTCGAATCGACATCGATCATTTTGATTACTCTGTTAATTCAATTTTAATTTAATAATAAAAATAGATAATTTTCTATTTAAACTGATATCTGTTTATTCCATATTGTGTAATTTTTGACCAAAATACATGAGTATTTAAGGCATAGATAATTAAATATTTTGTAGTTTGACTAAAAAAGGTAGATAATTATTTGTTTGGTATCCAAATGTAGTCAATGGTGAAAAAATCTTATTAAAATAAGATAAGAATTTAATACTCATTTCAAACTTACCTCATTTAAATTAAATCAGACGCTTAACCTGTGCATGATTCACTTAGTTGAACCACTCATGAGTGCACTCATATTCTTATCCATTCGCGTCTTCGAAAACCGAACATCGAACTAATTTGAAATGGTAACTAGAGCCAAATTTTAAACATATAACTCAGACAAAAATCAACATGTAGCTTAACTATTCAATAATGTGTAAAGTGAGTTTTATAAATATAAGATAAATATTTAGCATCCAAAAATCGCAGGACAATACACAGAGATAAGCCCACAAGAAGATACTTCTAAGAGTAGATGAGTCAGAAATTAGAACACCTTAAGACCTATAAAAACTAAACTTTTAGCTATCTTACGTCTATGAAACTCACTTTACATATAGGCGATATAACTAGGACGCTTTGACGTTTAGATTTTTGGATTTATTGAAAGACTGAAAAGCCACGCGCATATTCCAAATGAGAGAAAAATCTGGCGTCTTGTAATGATAGATAGAGGATTGTATATGTATCTGTATTTGCCATATAATATGGTTAACCTATCATGCGACTAGATACTGTTTTACATGTAGCGTATACACACTTAAGCATATATATTTATTGTATACTGTATCCGAACAATGTAATTTATTTCATTGTGATAGTGAAAGAGCACTAAAAACCGCAACAATTTTAGTCGCATTTTTATCAAGCAACCAACCAAATATAATTTAAAACGCTTTTATGTAATGCGACATGTAAATGTTATTAAACTTATGTATTGCAATAAAACTCAAGAAATGTGTTCATGTAGTGTGACCCCTAGATAAAAATAGAAACATAACAAGATATGAGTTTTCAAAATTTTAACATTGGTTTTCAGGGGAAGGAATTATTCTTTATTCATGCGAAAATTTGCTGAAGATAAGGTGTATATTGAATTAAATTTATTTAGTAAAAAGCGTCTTTATGGGTTAACAATAACTTGTGGAACACCCCAGGGAACTTCACCAGCTGATTGGCTCGAAAGTGGCGCCACCTACCGTACCTTTTGGTCAATTTACAACCCCTGTAGAGTGTTACCATTGGAAGTCTCCACTGGTAACGGCTTTTCGCCAGTCAGCTGTTCATCCCCCGCGAAATTAGCAACTGTCAGCGACGCCCTCTGTTGGCCATCGCTGGCACCAGGCAGCTGTCAAAGTGGCAAAAAAATCAATACCAACCCCCAACCCTCCTCGTTAAAAATGTAAATGCGAAAAAATTCAATACTGTGCAGCCAAACGCGACGGTCGCAGCGTTCTCCACTCACAATCGCTCTCCCCGCTTTATCCCCCCAGCACGTAATGCTCCAGTTCCGGGATACTACCCAAATATCAGTTAAAGATTGACAACGGATTTCGAATCGCCCCCAAAGTCCTCAGTGAAATTCCCAACAAGGGCAACTTGCAAACCGGCAAAAAAATAAAAAGCGCCCCCGCGTTTGTGCAGTGAGTGAAAAGTGGCAAAGTGTTCGAGCGCTAAGCTATAGAATACGATCTTGAGCAGATCCGGCGAAACATATGTCAAGTGCAGGGCGACGCGACTGCTAGCAGAGGTTGCGACTGCGACTTCCGCATCCGCTCCTGTTTCTGTTGTTGTTGGTGGCAGCAGCAGATACAACAATGAAAAGGTGAGTGTGCGGAGGGGTTCCCCCTGAGAAATGAAAAATAATGCACAACAAATAGAAACTGTTATTCTTTCAACTAGGGATATTTTACTACGAAAATCCGAAAGGGGAGGGGAAAACTAACTGAGATTTATTTATACCTCTAAAGGATATAGGTTTAAATGCTTACGAATTCGATTTACCCGCTAGCAACTTAAAAATATTTTTTTTTAGGGAAAATTATCTTGAAGTATTTTTTTAGTGCTGATTTAAAACGTTCAACATTTTACGTTTTCAAATTAAAAACTTTTTAAATGGCCTATCGAAAGTATTTCACAGTGATATATTTAATTTTCCGAGTTCTGTACACAGTTGGCAGCTAAAATACAAACATCCTTCGCCCACTTCGGTGCGAGATCAATTTCGATAAATAGAAATTGCCAATTAAATGTGAAATGTAAATTGCCCCCGGGCGACAGTCGAACAGTTCACAAAAAGTGTCCTGGGGGCCAAGGCAAAAGTTCTCCGCTGGTCACTCGCATCCGGTTTTTGGTCCTGACAAAGTTTTTCTGCAGCTTGTGATGTCTGCAGCGAGATATGAGAATTGTAACTTTCGGACCGACTGTCTGTCTGTCTGCCTGCCTGTATCATTAGGGCAAAGTTGGCCCACTCAAGTAGTTGGTTTTTATATGTACGTCCTGGAATTATTATTTTTTATTCCAGCTAGGCTGCCATTAATTATGAAGGCTGAACTATGCCAAAGTTTTGCAGACACCTCCTCCGCCATCGCACTTTGAGCCGCTCAATTGTTAAACCGAAATTCATAAGTCCTAATGACTGAACGCCTGCACGGAGGATGTGGCTGTGGGGGGAGGTCCTTTTTGGAGGGCAGCAGGGCAGATGGAGAGCGGGACGGGAGAACAGAGGCAACAGACAACTTGAAGTTTGCTGCGGATGCGGACGTTGCATGTACGACAACATCATTATCAGCGGCGGCAGCGTCAAAATGCCATTAAATGTGTAGCCTACAATGCCTTTGAAGGATTACATACCCCACCCCCCACCCCCCACACAAACACACACTTTCCGAAAGAAAAGGACGGAAACGGAAAAAATGTGCAGCTTTGTCAAATAGCAAAGAGCGCGGTGCAGCAGCGAATAGTTTCGCTCCACTCGGAGAAAATAGCAACCATTTTTCAAAATTACCTGGGACATTACTATGGACATTTAACAAATTTTGCTGCCTTAAGATTTTGATTTAGGAATATACTTATTTGTTTAATAACTTTTTTTGAAATGAAATACATATAATTAATTGATCTTAATTGATTTGAATGGCTTTCAATATTTTTCGCTGTGTAGTTTTGCCGTTGTTGCTGTTGCAGAAGTGCTGGCGGGCATTGAAAAACACACTCACCCACACACATGCACGCACTGGCAGTCAGTCAAAAGCGCGACTGGACCACCCACTCCACCCACCGAGCCCCTTTCACCCCTTTTGCCACCACCAAACAAACACCCCCCTCCCCACGCACTGCCGATGGGCGCCAAAGTGCGTTGCATACTCCGCCTCTGCTTGCTTTTTTTTTGCACGCTTTGTTTGACTGGGATTGGGATTTTCCCCAACAGTTGTACTCACTCTCGTAGTGGTTGTTGTTTTTGTTGTTGTTGCTGCTGTTGTACACATTGTCACACAGGCAACAACGACAACAGCAACAACACGCAACAGCGCAAAAAAAAAAGTGGAAAAAACTTTGCCACGTTAACTACTGACTGACTCCAGCCAGGCGACAAAAATGTCACGGATTGAACCTGGTTTATTTTTAGTAGTAGTTTTAGTAGTAAGTAGTTTTATATAAATTAATACAATAAATGTTGCTAGATAGTTTTCTATTTTATAAAATAATAAGATTGCAGTATTTTGTAACATAAAATATGTATACCATTTTGTATTACTACAAACGCTCAGGGCTTTTTAATTATTTTGAAACACATTAGTTTTATTCATGATTCGATAAAAACAGAAATTTAATTTAAGTTTGAATGACACCTTCAGTGGTTTTCAAAGCCAATCCTGACGCACTTGTTGGTGGCAGGACGACATCCTGACGCAGCCCTGCACCAACTGCGAATGTGTGTCTACGTTTGGGGGTGGGAAGGGGACGATGCGGGGAGGAGCTGGGCCAGGATGGCACAGGACGGGGGGAGTCTTTTGGCGCGGGGAAGGGTGTTAATGAGCAGCATAGCAGTGGCAACGACTCTGCTTAGTATTTGTGTTTCTTCATTTCCGGCTTCCACATGTTGACATGCTGATGATGTTGGTTAACTTCTGCCGAGGATGATAGCCGGGCCATGATGAAGTCAGCAACAGGAGGAGGAGTAGCATCCAGCCAGTCTGTCATTCAGTGACTGAGTGGGCGAGCTGGTTAGTCAGCTTTGTTTTTGTTTTGATACTCCACTCGCTGCTTGTTTGTTAACGCTGCGTATGCGTAATTTTCATATTATGTAATTTTAACGCTCTAAATGGAAGCCTAATTTGATTAGGGCGCCATAAATGTGTCCTGCCACGCTGTGTTTGCCCCACATCGACTTGTTGGTTGGACTCTCGCAGAGGTGACGCATGTTTGACGCAGTTTCCCAGTTGCCCAAAAAAAAAAGAACGCAGAAAACTATATTTACTCCATATCCCAGCTACCAACTCACGTCTCCAGTTACCAATTCTAGATGCGCAGAAAGAAATCTCAAATTAAAGGACAATCTATTGCCTTAAATAATTTCATGCTTAGAGCAAGAAACAAGTCTTTATCAACTTGATTGCTTAAACTCAATTTAGTTACTGAATTTATCATAAACATTCCGATTTCTCTCTGTGTACTGGGCTGCTGGCTGATGAGCTCATATTGAAAGTTTTTGTGCTCTGTGGAACGACCTAGTTTGGCCAAAGCCAAATCAATGTGGCCGCTGCGGCGCCATTTGCACTGCCGACCCTTTTGTGCATTTACTCTGTTTTCCGCTCTGCCCTGCTCGACATTTTCCGGGTTTTTCCTCCGCTCCTGTCTGTATGTCTGTATGTGTGTGTGTGTCTGTGTGTTTTATTTTTTTCTCTGTGCAAACAATTTCGCCTGGTCGCCTGGTCGGGCGTTATTAATTGAGCTTTTGATGCATAGCCAGTATAACGATTGTCCCATCCCATCCCATTTCATCTCCCATCCGGGTCATCTCATCCATCTGTTCGTGTGCACTTAAAAGGCTACATAATTGTTTTTACCAAATTGAAATTTTAATTGAATTCATATTGGGAATCGGCATCGAGATCGGGATTCCTTTCAGTTATGACTTTAAATTCGCTACCTCGCCGGCTTAGAAAACAAAGGCGAAAGGCAAACGACATTGGTTTGGAGAACATTAAAATTAAAAATT
This sequence comes from Drosophila mauritiana, assembly GCF_004382145.1. Taxonomy (NCBI): domain Eukaryota; kingdom Metazoa; phylum Arthropoda; class Insecta; order Diptera; family Drosophilidae; genus Drosophila; species Drosophila mauritiana. Next base: position 5,934,355 of record NC_046669.1, read on the forward strand.
TAATACGCGTAGTATTTGTGGGGCAAAAAAGCCGCATTGGCATTTCATTTTATTGTAAGCAAAGTCCCGGCATCAGCAGCAGGCCCATTGACATCATCCTCGTCATTATGCACATTACCCACATCAACAATGGCTCAACGAGCGGCTGAATGAATCTCAAGTGGGCAGTCGGCCCACCTCCTCATTTGGTATAGATACGTGCACCAATAGATAGATAGATAGATGTTGATGGGGATAGGCGGATGGGTAGATACATATCGAAAAACTGCATGATTCAGTTTGTTATGGGCGGCAGGCATAGTTTATAGAGATTTCTGTAAAATTACCAAAAGCACTTGAGTTTAATCATATGAATGTCTTCCATTGCAGCAGAACCGATTCGCAGACATAACACATTGCGGTGGAGGTTGAGAAGAACGGCATGGTGAAAATGGAATCGACGGAAGAACAGGATCGAAAGCTAGTTTTGGAGTTCTGCCACCTGCTAGAGAAGTCCAAGCAGCTCTTCAACGGGCTCAGGTGAGTCTGAATAGCTGAAGAACCTTTATGAGTTGGTTACTAATGGAATATCTGCAGGGATCTGCCTCAGTATGGCCATCGGCAGTGGCAGGCCTACTTCGGTCGCACTTTCGATGTCTACACCAAGTTGTGGAAGTTCCAGCAGCAACATCGCATGGTGCTGGACTCCAAGTATGGCCTGAAGCGCTGGCAGATCGGCGAAATAGCAAGCAAGATTGGCCAGCTTTATTATCACTATTAGTAAGTATGACAGCCAATAGATAGATGAACGATTTCTAATATATGAATCCTTCCACTCTAGCTTAAGAACCAGCGAAACCAACTACCTGAACGAGGCGTATCAGTTCTATGCGGCAATTAGGGGTCGGGCCTACTACTCGCGGGCAGCCAAGGAGGATCGACCGGATCTGATGGTGAAAAAGCTGCGATACTATGCCCGGTTCATTGTGGTGTGCCTGCTGCTCAAGAAGATGAAGCTGGTGCGGGAGCTGGTCACCGAGTTGGAAAAACAAATACAGGAGTACACCAACACGTAATTACTTGGTGACCCGTTTTTGACTCCGTATTAATCCCCAGATTTCCCCGCAGCTACGAGCCGGAGGATCATTTGGAGTGGTCGCTGGTGCTCGAGGAGATCAAGGGCTTCATCAAGGCGGAGGCGGCGGTGGCCGTACTGCACGCCGACTCCAATCCCATCATCCTGTCGCACAGGTGAGTCGTTAGCACAGCCTCTGTCCGTACACGCGTATTTGCCCGTGCTTTCGTCGGCGGAGGAGGAGTTTGGACAGCTTGTGGGTGGCCAAGTGTATAGCCTCTATCTGTCCGCATATGCCTACACATATGCCCTGTTCTGTTTGCGTAGGTATACGAGTTTTGCTTGAGTTCCGTTGCCGTTGATTATGTTCATTTGTTGTGCTTATCACAGAAGACTTGAAACACCAAAGAACACTCACCGTTGTCATTTTGTCACGCACTTTAACCATGATCTCTGTCCCCCAAAACACCCGTCAATCCAATCACAAGATCCAGGTGGGTCAATGAAACTGTTTGATAGAAAATGTCTAGTTACATTCCCTAAGTAAAGCATACAGTTTCATTGTCCAACCGCACACACACTCCACAAGATGTTATCATTTCGTTATCATTTCATTATCATTTGGTCCACGATCCCCCCGAGAACACACTCCCCCATCCGTACCCTTGTCACCTCATTAGTGCGCCGCATTCTCAATTCTTCTGTGAAAGCACGGGCCCCGCCATCCGCCGGAGGACGAGTGCGACTACCCTGACTGATGTGTCCAGTGGTTCCGGTTCTAGGTTGTCGCCGCTGACGACGCCGCCCTGCGAGCGTTCGCCGCACATGACGCTCAGCCTGCAGGAGATCCTGATCGTGGGCTCCGCCTGCGAGCAGGCCAAGTTCTCGGAACTGACCATGGACATGTTCCGGATGCTGCAGACGTTGGAGCGCGAGCCGACGGAGTCGACCACGAATCCACTGAGCATGGCCCACGGACTCCATGGGCACGATGCGAGTCCGGCAGCCAGCCGAATACCGCCGTACGGAGTGCCGGGCTCCAAGGGCTACATGGAGAACGGTCGGGCCTTTCGTGACAATCCCCACAAGTATCTACTGTACAAACCTTCGATAAGCCAGCTGCTGGTGTTCCTCGCCAGCGGCTCCAAGGAACTGCCACTGGGCGGTGCCCTGCTCCTCTACATGTCCGCCGATGGCTGCTTCTCTACCACCAAACATCCCGAGGATTGTGAGTACATCACCATGCCATTGATGCTGTTATCTATAGTAATCATTGATTTTTCCAGTTGGCTATGAGCTGGGTGGCCTGGCCACCAGCGTGAAGCGGGACAGCGTGGATGGTGGAGGGCTGTCCTGCCGAGGAAAATCGTACAAGGAGAACCACTGCCTATATCCGGGTGATCTATATCCGTTCACACGCCGGCCAATGTTCGTTGTGATCGACTCGGACAACTCGTTTGTCTTTCAGCACATACCGCGCTACTTTGGCCAGCCGCTGGTGGTGCTCATGTCCCCGCAGGATGTGCCGCCCGCATTCCAGGGTAGGATCTCTATCCTTTTTGGTCTACCCCAAGCACTTATATCCTTTTGGCCTTATTTTAGCTGATGTCCAGCATCATGGCTCGCTGTTTACGTTGTTCCTGCACTCCCCGCTCACCGCCCTCTGCTATATCTGCAACGTTGGAGACGTGCCCATCCACCACTGGGAACGCTGCCAGACCTACGTGGACCGCTTCATCACGGAGGCCTCGCGCCTCGTCACCCGGTGTCGCATCGATGAGATTGAGCAGGGCATTGGATTTATAGGTGGGTCATCTGTTGGCTGTAAATGAAAGATATCAACTATTGAGATTGTTATCCTTATACTTACTCCTTATACTTACTATAATCTATCTCCTTTTCAGATTCCTCCTATGTGCAGTTCTTCGGCGACGACTTCCTGCGCACTCTGATCCTCCGCTTCGTCTTCTGTGATGTGGTGCTTCGGTTGCACCGCGGATTCCGGGGGCGGCACATGAGACCCCGCTGTGAGCCGCAGCTGCCGGCGAACGAGCTGCTGGAGCACCCCTCGCTGTCGCACATCATCTTTCAGCTGGCCTCGGCCCTGGATGTGCGGGGTCACTTCTCGGAGGGACCGGAGTGCGACTGATGACTTTTTGCGGCCGTAGTCGTGGTGGTGGCCATCGGAATCTGCCTGCGACAGCAGCTGTTCCACGTGATCGAGAGGCAGTTGTCCGGATGGATGCTTTCGCTGTACAATACTTTTCCGCTGGGCTGGAACTGGGCCTGAGATTGGGGGCGTTGCTGGCCATGGGTTTCCGTTTCCTTTCGTTGGCAGTGCTCCGGCTGCCGGCGTAAATCATTTCAATAACGTAACGCAACGTAACTGCATTATAATACGAATATAAATATATAAATACGAGTATAATATATATATATATGATATATGCGTATATGGATAAAGGTAAATTAATCAAGTAGCTAGTTTTCTTATATAGTGCGTCGCGCAATGGAAATGGTCCAATGTTAGTTGCTTAGCATATACATAATTAATGATAACGATAACGAAGATATACATACGAGAAATCAATGATATTCAGCCGATATCGCAGCAGCAACAAGAACAGCAACCACAAACATGTCAAAAGAACCTAACAAACGATAACTGCCAAAAGAAGATGAAAAACGAAAGAAAAACCAAGCAAACAATTATGATAAAAATCGAAGCCGAATATCTAATCAAATTTTGCTTGAGCGGTACCGGGAAATTTTTATGAAAATTGTGAGCGGGGATTTTTTGGATCGCCCGATCGGATCGGGAAAAAAATAGGTAACTTTGTCATATGCAGCGGAAAAATTTTAGCTTTTATACAACCGATATTGAGGGAAACCTAATCGAAAGTGAATCACGAACACGACACACTATATAAGAAAGGAGGTGCGTTTTTTATGCATTGTACGCGGCGCTCATAACAAATTGAAATTACGAAACCAGAATATTATTGTACGTATGTAATATTGCATATATGTATCTATTATGATTACAAGATGACTGAAAGTTACTGTTTCAACAAAGGAAAAAACGAAAAAACCAAAAAACGTATAAATAAAAGTAAGACAACCAAAAAAGAAGGCAAAGTTTAGCAAAAGTAATAACTAATATTAACTTATACATAATGCCCTAGTTAAGTGAAACATGGAAAATATACAAAATATATTTTGCGTATGTTAAAGTGAAATACAAAAAGCCCAACCAACATTTTATACGAAGGAAATGCATACAAAATTTACACTTCAACTAACGAATGAAAATCTGTTCTCGAATCATTTTTCCAAAATGCCGCAAAATTCCATTTCGGTTTTCGATATAAACTGTGAATTGGAACAGGTCACCGTAATAATAAATATTTATGATAACATATAGTTACAAGTCACACTAACTCTATGGATTTATAGGCAAATGATAAACGCAATATTGAAAGTTACAAAATTATATATATAAAGCATATATATTTCAATACGAAAATAAAACTAGTTGAACGCATAGTAAATTACTTGATCATTTTTACAAGACAAGCCGCAAACGAAAATAAAGAAAAATCTTACCAAAAAGATACAAAAAAAATGAACAAAAACAATTTAATAATTACTTTAAATTTATTATTTTCTACGGATAATATGTGCATTTTTATATATTTAAACGAAAGATAACAAATTTTACGCTAGTTACAAACAAATTTTTCTGAAGTCTTCAAGCAGCCGTATTAAAAAATTAAAAACTACAAACAAAACGAATCGAAGAGAAAACAAACTAATTTATTCAGCCGAGTTCTAATCAACTTATTCGCTTTGTTAACTAACAAATTGTATAGCTTTTCCACAATTTCGTTTACACTTTTTGTACATATAGGGAAAATACTAAAAGAATCGTTGAAAGAACCAAATTATATCACTCACCACCATTGTACTGAATCATTTCCATTTATGTTTTTGTACATTTTGAGAACTGCATTTACGGAATAGCGAGAACAAATAAGGTAAATTAAAGCAAGGGGAGAATTGCAAATAATCAGCAACATTAACCACACTCACACGTAAACCAAGCCCACAAAACGAGAACATCTAAACATTATCATAAACAAATTGTTTAAACGACATGCAAAGTCACAAATAACATACAAATCGAAACCAACATTAAGAAATGATAACAAATTTAGCAAAGCCACAAGAGAATATTATGAAAATGGAACGGAGAACGAGAAAGTGTATGGGAGTTTGTATGAAGTAATAAGAATAAAGCACACGTTTGAAAAGAGATTCGATTTTTAATGATTCGCTACTTAAGTCCCCCAGAGTAGTATTTAATCCACTTGAGGTAGGCAGAAACACGGGTGGATATGTCGGGCAGCTTCAGCTTGCACTCGCCATCGAATCCGTGAGATACAATGCCCACCAGCGTTCTGGTGCCATCGTCCAGGACCATCGGACCTCCGGAGTCGCCGCGACATGGCAGACCCTTCTTGGAATCGATGCAGATAAAGCTATTGTGCACGACCTTCTTGCTTTTGCCGCCCAGCTGCTTGTTCCACTGCCTCTCGCACTCCTTGTTCGAGATGATGGGCGCCCGGATGTACTGGAGCACCTGGCTGGGCAGTTGCTTGGTGGTCAGACCCCAACCCGAAATGATGGCTTTGCGACCCGTGTATGTTTTCTTGGCATTCGGCAACTTTGCAGGTTGGATATACTTATTGAATGTAAGCTTCTTGGGCAATTTGATCAGGGCTATATCGTTTGTCACGGTCTTACGGTCGAACTTCTTGTGGACAATGGTGTAGCTCCGGTTGACCACGATTTCTTTATCATCAAAGGATTTCACCTTTCCCACGTGGATCAGCACTTTCCAGCTAAGTAGGTGAGAAATATAAATATATATAAATCGCAGGAGTATGTTACTTACAGATTAGACTTTGGATCCTGCAGACAATGGGCTGCGGTTATAATCCAACGATTACTGAGGATAGTGCCCCCGCACATATTGGGCTCATCCTTGGATCCCTCGAAGTAGCAGAGTAGTCCAACCTGGTAAGGCAACTGCTTCGCCTTGGCCGCTGTGCCATTCATTATTCGCAGGGAGCCAGTCTCCTGGCCAAATCCCAGGGAGAACTGCACGATAAGCGCCAGCTGGAGAATCATTTCACTTGATTTACAACTCCAAACCCTTGAACAGCTTTATATATTGCCCGTACTCGTGGGTTTCATTGATTGCTACGGTTTTATGATTGCGTCGTGTTCGAACCTCTTTGCATAATCTGCGTGCTTTTGGTTTATTGGTTATAATAATTACGGATTGCTTGGTTAGTCGGATACATGGTACATATTCGTATATACATATGGCGAAGATAAGATTCTCACTCAGTGAGAAACTCCAAACTTGTAGATGACTTCGTGCTGGTAACTTTCGCCAGGTCGCAAAATGGTCGAGGGAAAGTTGCTGTGGTTCACGGAGTCGGGAAACTTCTGTGTCTCCAGGCAGAAGGCACCATGCTTGGCATAGGCAGCTCCATCCTTGCCGGGAATGGGCGATTCACCGCGTTCCACATCCGGCATAAAGTTGGAGGTGTAAAACTGCACTCCGGGCTGATTGCTGACCACCTCCAGCCAGCGTCCGCTGGGCGGATGAGTGGCTCTGGCCACCTTGGCCAATGGTTGCGGTGGACTGAAGGTTACACAGAAGTTGTCATCGTAGCCGCGAGCTGGTTGCAGCGCCTTGAGGCGTTCTCCCAAATTGCTGGACACACGTAAATCAAATCCTGTTCCCTCCACCGGTGTGATCCGCCCCGTGGGAATGGAAGATTGGTCCGTCTCAGTAATCCCATAAGCATTAATCTCGATGGTGTGCTCGTAGAGACCGTTGGCTCCAGATTTGTGGCCAGCTAGGTTGAAATAGGAGTGATTGGTGAGATTTACGGGAGTGGTTTTATCTGCTACTGCACTCATCTGGACATGGAGGCAGTTATCCTCGCTGAGAGTAAAGCTTGCCGTGGCTGTCACCTTGCCGGGATAGCCTTCGTGTCCATCCGGATTGGTGTGGGACAGAGTAACACCATCCCCACGTACTTCCACAACTTCCCAGTGAGCCTTATCGAAGCCCACAAAGCCGCCATGAAGTTGAAACTTGTTGTCCCGGTTCTTGGACACCTCCACCAGCTTTCCATCCAGATAAAAGCTGCCATTGGCAATCCGGTTGCAAACCCGCCCAATGGTTGCTCCAAAGTACGGATTCTTCTCGCTCTGATAGCCCGCCAAATCATCAAATCCGAGGGTCACGTCATCTATTTGACCGCTGGCATCGGGCGTCTTTATGCTGGTAATGGTGGCTCCACGGGTGATCAACTGCACGGACATTCCTGCTCCGTTTGTCAGGGTGAACCGCTTGATGGTGTCCTTTGACTTGGTGAACGGATTCACCGCTCCGTTGGCGAATACGTCCTCCGTGACGTTGACCATTTTGGATCCGGCTGCAGCTGTGGAATGATTGCGAGTGCCACTTGCACTGCGTTTTTATCTGACCCTCTCCAAGCCGTAGAGGTTAATCAGCACTCGATGTGCGTATGTGTTTGTTTTAATTATCGCAAAAAAAGCCGCAAACAAAATGTACACATGTACGTACATATGTAAACAGATCTTGTTATCACAAATTGGTGGGAAAGTCTGCGATAAGGGGGATAGACACCTTGTGGAGTCTTAAAATTGTGCAATGTTCGTATTCCAAGAAAATGCTCAAATTTAGCGGTAAATCAGAAAGTTCTTACTTTGATTTTCTTTTAATCACCGTAGTTGCAATTCAAATTTTAGAGTTGCCTTATCTATTTTAGACCAGCTGTTTTTTAAATGTGCGTAGTTAGTAAAAATTTGGAGGGGTTTGATTTCGTAGCTAAAAACTTGCGGGTACATATTTTGTTTTTAGCTTATAAAGCTTTTTAAATTAAAATTTTTTATTAACATACTATAAATAAAATATAAAAACTTTTTTGAAATATATTTTTAAACGTGCATATCTGCTACCCAGTGCTGGCAGTTGCAAAGATCTGGCAGCCCTGCTCTAGAAAATACCACATAGCAAATAGTCCACCTCTAAGCAACAGGTCGGTTGTTTATTGAATTCGTTTATTTAACTTTATGGTAGTTTGGCAAATAGAAAGCTAGCTAACTGGTGCAGTTACCCCTTTTTGTTAACAGAGGGCTCAGAGAAAACGGCAGATTGGATCCCCCTGCGTTCATCCCCACCCAGGCACCACTAATCCGACGAGTATAAATCAAAATGCAATTGACGTGGCAGAGAGATCAGATAAATCTACTGCTTCCGATTGCTCTGATTTGTTGTTGTCTCTTGATCGACGTAACCAGCGCTCAGGAGGCCCAACAACCATGGTACGAGAATCTGCCAGCGGTGGCCATGGACTACAAGGTGGGTGCTGGCTTTGACACTTCTCCAGAGCATCAAATTTCACCGGAACGTGGTTTCTCTTTTAGGTTCATATAGATGCTGGTAAGGAGGACTGCTACCATCAGTATGTTAAGGCAGGAGCCACCTTCTACGTGTCCTTCAGTGTAAGTAGATAGGATTTGGGATCTATAGCATGCTTCGGTTCCAATGGATGGGTTCCCCGTAGCCGAGTCTGTAATAGTCTAAAATAAATCAAATCGAATTCATTAATTCAGTTAATGAAGTAGGAAAGCTATCTGATTGTAATGTAGTTCATGAATTTGGTATAGCTGCATACAATGTTTTTAAGTATATTATTAATATATTACGTATCGTAACTTGAAAAGCTATAGTTGCGTATTGTACAAACAAATTAATCATATAATTATAATTTATAGGTGGTGCGCGGAGGCGATGGAATGGCTGGTTTCGCCGTTCGCAATCCTGCTGGTGAGGTGGTAAAGCCCTACCAGTGGCAGGCTACTGCGGATTACACGGATCAGGTATCACCCGGTGGCTACTACTCCGTCTGCATTGACAACCAGTTCTCCCGATTCGCTGGCAAGCTGGTTAACATCTATATCACGGTAGTGAAGTACGATGCCTGGGACAAGTACGCCAAGGAGATCGAACAGCTGCAGCTGAACATGCAAAACTTCACTGTAAGCCAAACTGGTTTTCAGACACACCCAAACATCCAACTACAAATATTCACATTGATCTATTTCTTTAGGCCACCGTTGGCACTGTGGAGCGCAACATCAACGATATGATGGGCTATCAAGCGCACAGTCGTCATCGCGAATCGCGTGATTATGCGTTGCTCCTGGACAACAATGCTTATATTCAAACCTTCTCGATTAGCCAAATTGTGGTCATATTGATCACGTGCTCTGTACAGGCGAGTATATTTATGTTTTTTGCTTTTCCTTTATTAATAACCTAATATTTGCAGGTCTTCTTTGTGCGCAAACTATTTGAAGTGAAATCGAGCTCCAAAAGCCGCATCTAAGGCGCAAAGATACTTTTCAAAGACTTCGCAACATGTTTCTAAAATTCCATCTGCATTTCCAAGACATTCATTCTACCTGCTGAACCCCTTTCGAGTTTTTATAACTTATTTTATCACTCGCTAACTGATCAAGCGCAACTGAGCAGACTTTTTTATAATTGGGACTACTTATGTCATACGAGTTATAGACAGCAAAACTTATTGTGATAAGTGTACATTTGTGTGTTTTGTTCAATTAAAAGATTGAAGATTTTTGTATTTGCTTTGTTTAAATTGGGAAAGAACTTGAAGGATTTATTCGAAAGCAATTTGGGTTTGTTGATTTACTAAAAGCTCTTAAAGCTTTAAAGTTAAGCTGCTTGGTAAGCTCACTTAACCGTTATATTTTCTTATCCTGGAAAAGATTTTTAACTTTTTAAAAATATTTAATTCGGGTCTTACGAAACCTGTTCTTTTTTTTACATGGGTGTAAGTAATTTTTAAATTACGATTTTGTTGCAAAGTCAGCTTTTCGTTGCTGAAAACCAATTTTAAATATTAAATACATGCTGTACATGAGCTCATTATTTTAAATTGAGAGCTGAAGACATTTCAAAGACATTCCACAACTTAAGCTGGCAAATTAATCACCGCCAATGCCGCTTATCGCAAATTATCCTGCCCCATCCATCGCAGGACCTTAAATCATGTCACCAGGTTCGCCGCTTATCTAGACGTCATTTAGCACATGTGTGTGTGCTCTGCAGCAGCTGGCATGTTAATTATATCCTTTTTGGCAGGCAGCAGGCGCATCTGGGTATCTTGGGGCGTCTTTTGTGGCCACTGCTGCTCGAAATTAAAATGTTATTATGCGAGGCTTATCTGCGGGCCTTAAAGTCACCGCAAAACTAAGGTCCTAATGGCCTCGCACACCAGCACACGCTCTTTAACTGTTTTAAACGCCATTGTTAAAATATTGCTCATACGCACTTCCGCCCAAAATGGGGTCTTCTCTCTTCGGCAGCACTAATGATGCCCCAAGAACGCGGAGCAAAGGACCCGGCGAAAGGCAGGAGCATCCACATCCACAGCCACATCCACATCCCCGATGGCACAGAGTTGGCTCCGCCCACCAGCAGCCGATGACAGCGGCAGATAACAGAGCAGCGGCAAAGTGGGCGGTGGATGGGGTTGTGGTGCGGAGAGCGCGCCTGCGCATTAGCCACCGCAGGAACGCAGGACGATGGGGTGACACATCCTCAGTGATAGCGCCCAGTTCCCCTGCCATACAGAGCCACCGCTTGTGGGAGGAGTGTGTCGCCATCTTTGAGCGTGGACTGGTGACTGGACGGGATGATCTGGCCGCCACATTAACTTGGAGTGCGCGCTACCAAGTGCAACACGTCGCGGACGACATAATAGCGGTACTTTGCGGTTTAGATTCGTCGGTCACACGTCGTCAATATTCCCGGGACAAGGACCAAACTAGCGAACATTTCTTGGTCAGCACAAGCGGCAAGCGAAGGCACAAAAACCACAAAAAACACAAAGTACACACACGGCACACACTTGTACACTTACACACGGCAAGCAGTGCGGAAAACTTGGACACATACGCCCAGCTTGTTGCTGGCTGTGGGCGTGGCAGCGCACAAAAAAGAATCAGACAAGGACACACACATGTGTCCTGCCAGTGTGTCGCGGAAATTTTTGTGCGGAAATTATAGAAATTTCGCTTTTTGATTTCATTTTCGTTCCGCTTTCGTTGGGAACCTCTCACCCCTCGCCACCCACCGCCCACCTTTTGTGCACCTGCACCTGTGCGAAAAGACATCGAGAAATGCCCAAGGAGCCCGCTGCCGTCGGTGTCCAGTTGGCTTGGTGGTCGTCGCCGTCATCGTCCTTGCAGTGACAAATTTTCTTGCATATCCGCTCCAGGACTACGAAACTTTGGCTGCAAACAAAACCGTCATTTGCGTGGCGCGTCGCTGTCGCGTTCACTTGTCGCATATCCGTCGCCATTTTGACAATAATTTCATTTCCGGTCGGCAATTTGTACGCACTTGAGTGAGTGATTAACTGCACCGATTCCCAACGATTGTGAATTGTTTACGATTACTAAGTTGTGACTTAAGTTGTCCCGACGGAACTCTAAGTGATAGTCAAAGAGGAGACTTATTTTTGGATAAACTTTATTGCACATACAGGCACAATCCTGAGGTGAGTTATGGTTACATTATCAACTTGAATTAAAAGTCCGACGGGGTCCGAAATACCTAATATGATTTGTTTAAACTTGAAGTTGAATAAAGATTATATCGTAACGGTTACATTTTATTTACAAATTGAAAACGAAGTCTTCAGCTAAAATGCTTTAGTTTGTTTTTGTAGAACATACAATAATAACATATAAATAGAGGTCTACAACACTTACGAAAATAGTGGAAAATCTCTAGCAGAAATATATTAAATGCATAAAAATAGTAAGAATTCTAAAAAATGCATAAGTCTAGAGCATTATAAGCTGATGTCATTAACGAATAGATAATAGAATAATAATAAACTTTAATATTTAATAGAATTTCTTTCGAGTTTCTAAAATACTTGTAAACTATGTAACTTTCTATTTAAGCATTCTGATCTGATAAATTAAATCCATTTAAATAGAGAATTGAGCTTTTAGATACGGCACCCCTGAGTTTAAGTGGTTCTTTTTAATTTCTAATTAACGACAGTTATTCAAACCCTAAAAAGCTCAACCCGCCATCATTAGATAATTGTGTAGCATATGTTTTTGCTAATCGAATTAGCAGACTTAAAACGGAAGTATTCATAAACCAGCAAAAAGAGCAGATCAGCAGCATCATTGGGTAAAAGCTCGACAATTAAACAGCACCACAGTTTCATCAGCCAGTCGGCTGTGCAAGCATTCAAAAATCCTAATTTCCGAAAATCGCATAAAAATCTTACAAACCATTAAAGAGCAGCCAAACGTGTGGCCTCTTAATTAAAGGATCTCTCGTCCAACAAGGGGATTACACCATTAACAGCTGTCGAAGAGCATAAACTCGGCAATCACAGCGATACCAAGTGGTATTCAAAGGACTCAGCACGCGCTGCAGAACGGGACGAGCATTCAGCCCATCTGCAGACCGACATCCTGGCATCCCGCTCGTATTTCCGGTGTGCGCGCGTTCGCTCAGCGATTGTGATAACTTGGGGAATACAAGGATACCAGAATACAAAAAATAAAATGTCTGCCTGCTAATGTTCGCTGGTGAAATTTGCCTACATGCAAACGCAGCCACTCGGCCTGAGTACAAATAATAAATAATAAATGAGGCGTGTGCAGGCCGTTTATAATGTCTGACAAGGCGCAAAGTTGATGATGTTCTGTAGATGCGACCGTTTCGATAACGAAATCTATTTACTCCTCCCGGCGTACTTAAAGCCGCTGGGGTTTCAGTTTCAGTTTTCATTTCGGGTATGCTCGGTGTACTTTAAGCCAGAGACAGGACAAGTCGCACTTTGTATGGCATAAATTTCGTTGGCATAAATCAAAATTCAGCAACTTCCGACGAGGGCAGAGTGCAAAAATTTGCATGCCCCCTGTGTGTGCTAACTGCAGACTGGCCGAAAAGGGCCAGTAAACAATGGTTGGCCTTCCCCAGCTTCGACCAGCTGGACATTAGAGAGCCACGCTCAAATGGCCGCCACCCACGCATAGTTCAACGCTCATACGCAACGTTGGCCCAGTGCAAAAAGCGGGACTGTACACACAATAAATAACGAGCCAGATAATTATGCACGTCGTGCTTATATCTAAGGGAACACTAGCTCCACAGCTCCAAAGTAGCCACTATTAATTATGCCAGAACATCGGGGGGCTTTGGGGTAGCTAGCTTAACGTGTTGGGGCCATGGCAATTAGAGCGATTGTTTGGCCCGAAAGGCATTCTAAAATTGCAGTATTTAATTGTGGACCAGGCGTTATGATTTATTAATATCTCACTCTGCAATTTGCCATGAGGTGAGTGATGGAGCTTACTTGGACTTTAAAGCAATTAAAAGTTCTGGTGTGACTACCAATAGAGTGTAACATCTAAGTATTCATTTATATTCATTTTCGTTTGGAATTTTCGCAGTCTTATGAGTACTATAATACCAATTTGTTTGCTCACTTTCTCCGGCAGAGTCAAGTGGAATCCCTTGTTCAGCCAACAGCCACCCATCGAGGCTCCCCAGGCGTGCGCCATGTACGAGAACTCCTGTTCGTATCAGACGGCGCTGGACCTGAAGAGGGTATCGCCACCGACTCTCGCCCAGGTGAAGACGGAGGAGTGCCTTGCACTCGGACAGTGCTCGCCGGACTGGACCTCGTACCGCTTCCATCAGTCCACCTTCGAACAGCTGAAGCAGAGTGTGGAGAAGGCCAAAGCGGCGCTGCAGGATCGCAGCAGTTTTTTCGGGGCCAGCAGTGCCTTTAGGTGAGTTACATCTTGAGATAACTTGGATATCTTACTTTACAAGAATTTTAATCTTGAATTAAGAATTATGGTTCGAAGTCTTATTAATTGTCATTAGAATTTCTTGGTTTCTTTACATTATTTAATATTATAGGATTCATTATATATCATAAATGTATGTTTTCCAACCACAGCGACATCTACTCGAGCCAGCGGTTGACGGACTCCCTCGACACCCTGCCCGTTCAGTCCGGGAACGGAGGCGGCAATTGCCTCGGCCTTCCACACAATCCCAATGTCGGAGTGGGCGTGGCCGGAGTGCTCAATTACAATGCGGTTAGCAGCAGTACGGCTGGAGTGCTGAGCAGCAGTGGGAACGGTGTGCAGAGACACCGATTGGACACTCTGCAGCCGCCATCCGGGTGCTCTCCTGCAGTCTCCCAGCACGGCGTCATCACGTCCAGCGCCGGACAGGTCACGTCCGGAACTCTGGATGCGGTGAGTGCGGCTCCAGCACTTTCATCGCTAACAGCGTCCAGCTCCTCGCATGTGGAGCACAAAGTCAGGGCAGGTAAGTGAAGTTAATGTGGCAGAAGCTATAAATTATACATCGAAAGAAACAACTTTTTTAATATAATTATATAAAGTAGATAGTAGACGTTTTTAAAATGGGGGCAATCTTTACTGTGATGTTTTTCAAATAATTTAAATTATATTTATATTAAATACAAGTACGAACTTAATTAGATGATGTAAGTGTTATGTTATGCCTAAATTTTCTGTAATTTCACATTTCACTGTAATTTTTCACAAATTATTATATTTTCATTCTTATATTGTTTCTTAACAAATATGGTCGTTATATAAATGATTTATGCAACAAAACGAACGCGTAATACTTTGTAGTGCACCAACCCACTGACCTTCTCGCAATTGTCTAGCACAAAACTGTCAACGAAATGGCGGAAAAACAAATCCTGCGCTTCCGGCCAAGGCAAAACGGACCCAAGCCGAGAAAAAAAGCTGCCGAAAATGTTGTGCCACAAAAGTGGCAAATTTCGCGTATTTATTTAAACACATCCATGCAGCATATGTTGGCCAATGGCCACTCCCGCCAATTGCCCTTCCCAGTTGACCAACCACCAAATATGTCCAGGGCCGTAACATTTAATGGCCAAAACAACGGCTAAAAACCGCGACCAGCCATGTACATAATTCTGCTCGTTGTATCACCAACAATAAGAAGCGAAAAAATTGGGCAAAAAAATTTAAATTGAATTATCCATATAAACGTTGAGGTCTCCCTGGGTCGGTTTCTATTCCTCTGATATTTTCATGGCTGGTTTTTATTTTTTTGCCTTGGCTAGGTTACATATTTATCAATTTAAGCCGGGCCAACGGATGTGGCTTATAATGCCGACCAAAGCCGGTTGCTGTTGACTGTTTGCGGTCCTTGCCAGGTTTTGATAGAAACATCAAAAACCGAACAATTTCATCGCGTGCCTGGCAAGAGTTTGTTATGCCGCCTCCGACCGTCAAGTTGTCCATGTCCATTTATTTCTATAAGAAACTTCTTTCCTTCTTGCTATCTTTTTTTGGCAAATTTATGTCCTGTTTCTGCTTCGTTTTCAATTAGAGAAGGCTGACAAGGCTTGTAGTGTTGGTTTTTTTATTTGGCTGAAGGACGAGCACTTTATGGTAAAACTTGGATCAAATGGAATAATAATAATTTTTGTACAAATTTGCCTTATCTTACTTTTACCTTAATCGCAAATTTAAGGACTTTTTCCTTTACAAGGGACCACATTTTTCCCTCGCAATTATAGATACAAAATGGCCGCCCAGCTCATCTTTTTTCCCATCTCAACTCGACGCGCTCAAGCAAATATGAAACGAATCCTTTTTAGCCAGCCTTCTGCTCCGCAACTCCCCCGTCTCTTTCATCTTTTCACTGGCTGTCTCTTTCTGTGGTCGATGTCAAGTTGTAGCTGAGTTTTTGTCGCTTCGGCTTCGCCATGAAAAGATTTTGTCATGCGTAACTCATTATTTTTTGCTCAAAAGACGTTTGGCTCACAGAGGCGCATAAAAAATAATTACACTTTGCAGCCAACTTAATAATAATAAAGATACCAACATATATTGCAATACGGAAGTATGTATATATTTAAGATTTAAACTTGAATTTTTAAAATGTGCAAGAGAGACTTACAGAACAAACATTTTTGATATGAGTTTACTATCTTAAATTAAATTGAGGAGTACAACATATGCATCCTTTTATCAGTGCATGTAAAACTTAAATTTATTTTTTTATTTAAAGAAATGAGTACAGATTATGATACAGCCCGTTTCCAGACAGCTCATATGATGGGAACCGATTCCCATCATCTTCATGGCTATCATTATCATGGACTCGTATCACTTCCGGCTTGACATTTCAATTGAAAGCGTAGCAAATTCCTCTGGCAATTTTTTCCTTGCTGACAACTGGCTTATTGTTGTTTACATCAAACAAAGATTTACGGCAATTAAACATCTCCATTGCTGGTCTGTGAAGTGACAACCCTCGCGATTATGTCCTTTGCGGTTCACAGGATCTGTCAGCATTTCGGAATGGGGTGAAGGCGAGCGACGTTGCGTGACGTTTTCGCAGGGTGGAGGGGCGGAATAAAAACCATAATTCGAGCCATAAATAAACCAGTCGCTAGTTGTGATGACAATTATCTATGCCGAGATTTATGAGTCCCTGCGCTCCGTTTACTTTTTCACTTTTTTTTTTCGATTCCTTTCCGTGGCTAAAGGCAAAGCGTGCCGTGCTGAGTGTGCAAATTTTCGCTGCCTGGCAATTAAAATATCCTTTTGTTTGGTCGTCCGTCTTGCAGATAAATCCACGCTGGACTGCGCCACCACATCCTCGCATGCGGCGGCGCCCTCGTCCTCGTCCTCCGCCAGCGACCATCAGCAGGGCAGGATCAGCGGCAGCAAGAGCAGCAGCACCAGTGGCACCGGAGGAGGGGCATCGGCATCAGGAGGCGGCGGCTCTGCACTGTGTAAGTTCAATACGGTGATTATGTCAAAAGTGTCCTTTGAGCTTTTGACAGCTTTCAGTCAGGACAGCAACCTGATGTTGGCATAGAAAGTGCCATCGTTCGCATAAAAGGTGGCGCTTGTGTGCGGCAGGGGTGAAATGTCCTTGGCAGGGGTGTTTCCTGCACGGGGGGTGCTTCATGGCATTTAAAGGAATATCAATATATATACTTAATGCTATTATAACATTTATCAGGCGATTGTTTTATATTTTACTGGATTTTAATTTGCAATGAGCTCTATTGCAGAATTCTTTAAATGTTTAAATCTCTGTTTCAATATATTCGTATTTAATAGAATTTTTTGATGATATTGAGAGAGATTGGGAGATTGACAGAAAGAAATTATAATTTTATTTTACCGTTTTCTTCGTTTAACCTTTTAGCTAATATTCTATTAAAATTTTACATTTTATTTTAATTTAATTATTGGACAATAGTTGTTTTCTTTGTAATGATATCATATAAATATTACAATAGTAAACGAAATATATCTGTTCTGTTCAAAATCAATGATACATTTACATCTGGATAACTAAATTTCCATTTTAATAATTAATATAATTATAACATTTCCCACGAACTTTTGAATCCCTTTGGAAGTATTTTGATCACTCAATTGCTCACTTGACTTAATGCCTTAAGCTTGACTAATGCGCGTAATCTGGACTTGTGAGCCTTTTGTGGATGGTCCCTCTGGGAACAGCAATTGAGTTCATTTGGCAGTGGGAAAGTTGGCAAACAATTGCCAGGACCTTA
The DNA here is from genome assembly GCF_004382145.1 of Drosophila mauritiana. Taxonomy (NCBI): domain Eukaryota; kingdom Metazoa; phylum Arthropoda; class Insecta; order Diptera; family Drosophilidae; genus Drosophila; species Drosophila mauritiana. The sequence goes on from NC_046669.1 coordinate 5,952,196, forward strand.
TGTTGATATCCCTTTGTTCCTGCCCACTGTAAACATACAAAACGCAACAGTCACAACATTCGCCAATGAATCTGTGACTGCCCGTTGATAATTTGACTCTTAAGTGCTCTTCAGCGCTAATCCTGTTAGAGCGTGTTAGTCACACGCTCCTCGAGCACACTTCACTCGGCAGGACAACCCCCGAGCGCATCCAGACATCCTGTCTACCAGTCCTGCCAACCAGCTCGAGGGATGGCCTCTCCAGCGAGGACAATGAGGCTAATCGACAGATCATAAAATGATCAAAATGTTATGTGAAGCGCATTAGAGCGCACGCTCCTCTGACAGCGTGGTAGATACCCTATGGTAGTGCTCTATGAAGTATCTGTATCTACAGATTGGTTGGGAGGGGTGCCTTGTGTGGGATTACTTCGGCACAGACAATTGAGCGGTTAGGTGTGAATAATGGGAAAGGGTGCAGAGCGGCAGCACGACATCGTTAAACTCATCGAGTGGCAATAGGCTTTATTTATTGTTTTATTGGCCTGATTCTAGATATAATTGTTGATTTATGGACTGTTGAATGTAATCAATTATGTTGTATTTTGTGCTTATGATTATTTAGGAGGTTATATCTTAGATCCTCTTTTAAATGAGTCAATTCTTTTGAGCTCAACTTGAGAAAAATGTATTTTCTTTCTCCCTATTGTAAATTTTATATATTTTAATTAACAAGTACTCACTGATTAGTGGAAATTGTTGCCGAATTGTTGTTTCACCTCCTAGGAGTATACCCTTTATGTTCATATATTAATGACATTTCAAGTTCTTAAAAATCCTATTTTCCAATGTCTATCATCATCTGTCGCAGGATTGTTTGTTTGCTGGTGGCTCACCCGACGAGTTCGTCTCTAATCATAATCACATAATCTGCCAGCAGGCTGGCCCAACCCCCGCACCGCCCTTCAAAAGCGCGCCCAGTGGGTGGCTGCCACCCCCTTGGCCTTTGCCGCCCACAAGTGGGCGCCACATTGCGTCCTTTCGCCGTGTTTCCATAGCCGTCTCTTTCGTCCTGCGCCGTATGTTTTGCTCACTTGAAATTTAATTTCTGATTTCATTTGCGCACAGTTTATTCTTTATTTTTTTCTGGCCGTAATTGTTTCAGGCTGTGAAAATAAATTGAAATCGCTGCTGTGCCAACTGGCGCCAAAAAGGACGTTGAAGTCCTTTTTGACAGCTTCGCGGACTGACGCTTGCGCTCAAATTTATTCACTAGCATTTATGAATGTTGTTGCGAAAAAACGAAATGGCGGGGCACAAAAAAAAATAAAAATAAAATGCGCATATTTGTTGAGAAGGAAAACGGCGAACTTGGCCTGGAAAACTTTTTGGTTCCCATGCCCTATTGTCCGCTCATGTGTGCGCCTATTGATGTCCAAATATTTTTATTCATGGCCCTTTTCGCGGTTCACTTAACTGCCGATTCAAGTCATTACCCTCCCCAGGGAAAGATTTTGGCACGAGTCGTTCATAAATCAAGCCATTGTTGCCACAAAACTACCCACCGCGGCCCAACGTAAAGATGACGGCAACAAGCTGGAAAATGTTTGGCTAATTTAGTTTTTGTACTCCCCTTATTGATCGGCGATAGATAGGCAAACAAATTTGCCTATTGCCAAAGCGAAAAACTTTACAAAAATAATTAAAAAACGCGCGGCACAGTTGTGAAATAGAAAAGTGTCAAAGGACTCAACAGGTTGGCTTCCGCCTCCAAAGTCCGCCGCTCTTTGTGATTTATGCCGCTGGAAATGACCCGCTTCCGACATGGTATATCAGAAAAGGAAAATAAATATATATATATAAATATGTATGCTTGGAGCCAAAAGGAAGACCGCAAAACCAATGGGCGGCCGAAAGGAAAATGGAAAAGCGTTGGCGCACTTGAAAGTTTTAGAAGCGGGCACCTCCAGGAAGGTGGCTACCGCCCAGCTCCGAGCTTCCAGCTCCCAGATCCCAGCTCCTAGCTCTACGGCGGAAACGCAGTGCACCCGGAGCCGGAGGTGGCTGTGTCGAAGCGTCTCCGGTCTCGGCAGCCAGCGCTCCGCAATTTAGTTGTCAATTGAATTTATGAGCTCGCTGAATTTATGGCCGCCACCTCGGCACTGGCCGTGCTTTTATCTCAAGTGACACAACTCACGTGAGACCGTGAGACCCGGAGCACCGAAACCCTTGACCCGCCAAAAAGTCAATCCGCGTTATCAATTGACAGCGAGGGTCGCTGGGAGTCAAACCACGGTAATTTATAGCTCGACGGGCACGTGAACCGACGTTCCTCCAACCCCTTTCTACATTCTGAATGTTAATTGTTTGTTTGCTGTTTGTTGTCATTGGCTCTTAAGTGGCGCGGGGTGAGGGGCACAGGGAACTGGTAACTGCTTGCTGGCAGCCGGGGTTCAAAGTGCACGCTCAGGGGTGTGCCGTGTGAATATGCTAGCTTTCAGCTTAGAAGAAATCAAAAAAGATATGAATTCAAAATCGCTGCTTTTCAATTGAGTGTATCGAATAAGGTATACCACGTAGCTTACGAGAATTTCAACAATTTTGTCAGCTTTGTCATTTTGACAGTATTAAGATTACACTTTTTGTACCTGAATCCTTAAAAGTATTCGACTATTTCATAAAAACATCTTAGATTCAAGAGCTTAGATTCAAACAAAATATTCTCATTTTATCCTATTTATATTTTACATTTAAATTTATGGTATGTGGTTTCATATGAATCATAAATATCCTGAAAAACAGCATACCCTTTCCATTCAAGGATATTCGGCATAAAAAAGATCGTGGATAGCGAACGCTTGCAATTATCTGAGAAAGTCAAACGGTGGTAATCGGAGTCGAGCCCATGACCCCGCACCCTCCATCCATGTCACCTTGCACCTTCCCCCTTTTTTCCGCCGCACACCACCCCCTATCAATCGCGCAATTATTGGCGGCATTGTTTAGATAGACAGCCACGAGGACACCTTCAATATGTCGCTGTGGGAACTTCCTTTGGCCCTCCCGTTTGTTGTTCGTGTCCGTAATTTGTTTTTATTACAATTTTCACTTTTATTTGTGGCTGTGGTTTAGGGTTTGTTTGATTTGGCGTGTTCGCTGTGTTTGTGTGCATTCCTAGGCGACATTGTTTCCTTTTTTTGTGGGAACAACTTTCGGCGAGTCATTAAGATCTGGTGCACTTGATAAGCTGATAAGTTGGGGTGTAATAGGTGTGAACAAAAGCAAGCTAGAGTGGTCGACTTCAGCAATTAAGGTTAAAGACAATGCTTTGGAGCAGCGTAATAAATAGTAATATTTTAGAAAAGAAAATCACAAAGAAACCTAAAGTTATATATGTACATTCTCCTGCTCAACTTTGAACTCATTCTATAACCACTTAACCCTCTCAACGCATTCTCATTGAAAATCATTTGAGCTGCCAATGCGAAACTGATTTATGCGCCGCCGTTGCCGCCCATTTGATTACCAAATATTGGACCAGCACAGCGATGGCGAAATAAAAATGGGTGTATTGTATTTTTATTATTCTTATGCCGATTACAACAATACGCAATTTGGCAATAACCAAATGCACAGCGCCAGTCAAAATTCGCCGCGGGCAAAGTGAGCAATCCGTGGCAAAGGCGGTGGTTCCAGTCAGGACATTAAAGACCAGCCAGGAGAACAAGGATCGTGGGTAGGGGGGCATCTTTTGGCCTGTCATGCCTCGCAGGCCGCTGGCCACGTGCCGCGTCAAAGTCTCCATCGCGTGTTACATCATTCATACGTCATTAATGGCCACGTGCCTGACTTCCAGTTGTTATTGTAGGCAGGGCCATTTCAGTGTTTTCAGCCTTGCAAGGCGCATAAATATTAGCAGGACTCTATCTCTGTCTCTGCTTCTATCTCTGTCCCTTTCCTTCTCCCTTTCTCCCGTCGAGCTTGAGAAAACAAATCGCGGCGCTGATTGCGTTTCTTATTAACTGCTGTGGGTGGTTGGCTGAGACAATATGCTGCTTGTCTTCAATGCACGTCAAGAAAAATAGTTATAAAACATTCTACAAGATTTAAAAGATATCAGTGGACTTCATAGTCAGAGATAGGGAAATTGAAACCAATATTATATTATGTATATTTTGTAATTAAATATTGATATTTGTAAGAACCCTAGTCTTAAACACTTTAATTTGTAGAGAAAGTATAGAACATCTTGAGCATTTTAGGAGGATCTTGTATGGATAAATAACTTATTTAGGTTTTTACTGCACTTTTCTTAGAGTGTAGGCGGTGTCGTCATGTTTGTCTTGACGCTCCGTTGAATATTTTGGCTGCACACACACAACAAATGGTCAGGCGCCTGATGCAATGATTGTCCTGATGGGGCAGTGGAATTAGTGGGTGGCGGGTGACGAAATCAAGCTGAAGACACACAAATGGTCCAGGCCAGTGTGTTGTGGCTTAAAGTTAACTTGGAACACTTGACTTGTGGGCGGGACCGGTGGGCGAACTCAGGGAACCGCAATTTGGGCGGGGCGGAAATGTTACGGCGGCGCAAAATGGCGGAAATCGCAAAACAAAAGAAATTAATTTAAAGTTTTTCGCCCAAAAGCGTGAAAATGAAATTACATAATGAATGCAATTAAAATGTTAAGCCAAGCTAAGAATTTCTCACACACACTTACAGACACATAGGAGCTACCGGAGTACAAAAAGAGCTTTTCCTTTTCCCTCGCTTTAGCAGAGCAAACATTTTGAACCAAGTGAAACTTGCTTTTCCTCTGGCGGAGAACAGCAAATTGCTATTTAGCCATTTTAGATGCCATTAGCACTCACACACACAACTTGAGTCCTTTTTGTGGGTGGGAATAGGGGGCTTTCCCTCCAGCAACGTTTATTAAATAACTGCGTGTCAAAGCAACGCACACTAACACCAACAACACACATGCAGAGTCACAAACTAGCACACCCACACATCGGTAGTTGCCTTGACTTGCCAAACTTTTCCTTTGAGTGTTTGCACATACATGTGGGTGTGGATGTGTGCGTGGTTGAAAAGCGAAATTTGTATTTAACTAAAATTAAATAGTGGTGCGGGGAAATGGTCAGGTGGCTGAATATGGTTTACTCATACCATAAAAAGCAACCGAAAAATTGTATTTATTATAATGTAATTATACGTACGTTCTATAGGTTGTATTTCATTACTTTATCTTTTTTTTAATTATTAAGGCATTGCTTATGAGTTTTAATAGCAAACCAATACTCACTTTGTAGGGTATTTAAGAAGCATAAAAGAGGAAAGCCTAGAACATAATAAAAAAGGAAGCTAGCTAAGCTTTTTGCCTGTTTGTGTGTGTGTGAGGAACTACAATTTGTTCGTTGACGCCTATGAATTAGCCCGGCCGCCCACGAGGATACACAAGGATACGCAAGGAAGGGGCTCGCATGGCCAGCGGCAAAAGCTGGGCAAAAACAATTTCAATGGGAATTCAAAAATTAATTAAGCCAGCCCAAAAGGCAGCTGTGTAGATGAGTTTGTCAGTTGGTGTGGGTGTGTGTCCTGGTATCGGTTGTGTGTGTGTGTAAGAGTTTTGGTGTGTGTCTGTCATTTTCTGTTGCCTGCTTCGTGGGGCAACAAGAAAACGAAGGAGATTTTTGGTAAAGGAGGCGGAGGCGAGTGCCACAATTGCACTTGAGCAGCTGCAGCGAAGTTGACGTCGACGCCAACGCATGTGCACCACCCTGAACTGCCCAACCACCCAACCACCCATTTGACGCTCCCTATCCCACCTGACCCCAACCGCCAAGCAGTCAAAGCCTTTCACAATCAACTATTGTTGATTTCTCCTACGTAAGCCAGGCAGCTCCAACTTCTCGCGCATTGTTTTTCGCCTGCCACCCAAAACCAACCAGCTACCCGGCCACCCAATGCCACCTCCCCTTTTCTGGGTGGAAGGCACTGTGGGGTGGAGGGAGGGGTGGTGCCGTTGTAGGCGAACGACGAAACGGTAATATCCTTGTGTTTGGTGGAAGGAAAAAGGAAGTGGATAATACATCCGTCCTTGTTGCTTCGTGTCACCCACTAAAAAGGCGATGCCACTTCTGGAAGCTCTGCCGCAGGAGCAGCACGAGCGGCGGCAGCAGCGGCTGCATTGAGTGGCTCACAAGAGAGACAGCACTAGTGCGCGGCCAAAAAGAGACGGAGTCAGGGGTCCTGCGGCATGTCCTTAGTCAAGTGGAAATGGTAACCTCCTACTGGAAGAGAGAGTCGCAGAGCGAGAGTAGCAATCAACTTGAAAAGCTCAGGACTTTACATTCGAAACTCAAAACCCATAGAGATCGTTAGAAAGTGGGTTTGATATATGAAAATCTGGCAATTCTCTCGGTGCCTCTGCCATTTGCAAAAAGCTTAACAGTGCGAAGCTTTCGCTAGGCCACACCTCCACTCACTGCTGATTGGTGGACGCCAGTCGAGGGGGTGGCTGTGGATTAAAACCCTAAGTATATCCTGCAACGCAGGAGCAGCACTGGCAGCAGCGGCAGCGACTGAGGCAGCCACACATATCGCAAGCAGACCAACCCAGACAGATAGATACATACCCGGGCAGCAGGCAGCAGGCAGCGCACCACCCACCACCGCCCACCAAGGCGACCAACCACCAGCCACCCCCCAAATGGCCACAAAAACCTCGCTAAGGGTTGGAGGCAGGACGATGGCAGGACGCAAGGCAGGATATGCGCGATTTGACGACGGAATGAAATCAATTGTTACGCTGCCGTGCCACAGATCGGACGCAATCCGGTGTCAGTGCTCAAGCTCGATAGTCCTAGCCAGGAGCATCCTTTCTTAGTCCTTCTCAGTGATTTACGCGATTCTCGCTGGGCCTACCCACACATATACAACTACAAATACAAGCAGAAACAGTACAAGTGCTGAAAAAATATCACGTATACGTGCGGGGACATTGACACATATAAATCAGTTGGACACGCGAACGGCAGGCAGGTCGAAAAGTGCATTGGAAAGTTCGGGCGGAAGTCGAGGTGTCCGGTAAACGGTAACCGGTTCCGATCGTCACTTTTCCCGTTCCCGTTCCTTTTCCTGTTCCGCTGCGCGTCGCTGCTCCACCGCTGCCCATTTGCCCGTTTGCCTTTTTTTAAACAAATTCAATTGCGGACACCACTTGGCGACGTCTCCGTCTCCGTGTTATTAGTTTCCGGCCTCCGGCGACCAATTTACCGCTTGCCAAAAAAAAAGAAACAGGAAAACACAGAGAGTGCGACAAGGACAAAGACCAAAAGCAATTTGAATTCGAATTTGAATTTGAAATCCCAACTAATTGGTGTGTGTGTGTGTGCGCGTCAGAGGTGTGGAACGGAACAAGCTACCGATTATCCAACCGACGGCGGCCACAATGCTGGACATCAAGTCCTCCGCCGATTACTTGTCACGCTCCACGGGCAGCTTCAGCAACTTCTCGATGCTCTTCGCAGGTGAGTGGGCGGTGTGTGAGCCAGCCCGACCGTCGGCCACCTGGAATCCAAGTAATTACACCAAGCTAGCCCCCTAAGATACTGCCGTCGGTTGACTGATGGATCGCACTTTCATGACTCTAACTTATAACTTCTTGCAGTTTACTAAACCTGTGGTTTTCCTCTTTTCCAGATTCCTCGTACAAATCGTCGTGGGGCTCCCACAGTTCGACACAATCGCAAGGTGAGTTGCAATCGAGTGAGTAAAATAAAAAATAAAATTATGGCCAAAAGATATGGGAATTGCAGGGTATAATCTACAGAAAAATAAATCAAGAATATAATAACATAAAATGTGAATGCTATTTTCAACAAAAATTGATTTACATTCAAAGTTAATCAAGTTATTTCAATAAACGTTCTTTATGCATTCTATCAGGAATAGTATTCATATTTAGAATAATTGAATTTGAGTTCGATACTCATATCCCATTCATTCTATTAAGTTTACCACTTAAAGGACTCCACTCATTCAAACTTTTTCCTTTGACATATGTATCCTTACATATGCAATTACATTTTTCATTCCTCCGGACCAAGCTTCCTCTTAACATTTTATGGCAATAAATCCTGAAAGAAACATGTCTAATTTGCAAAGTTTCAATGCTCCCAAATTGCAATAAAATATACTCAGAAAGTTGGGCGACAAGCCCGAAATTTCAGCAAATTATCTACCACAAGGCAGGCACTCAAGAAGCGCAAATAAACATTAAATATGCAAAACACACACATGACATCGAGTTCGAAACCAAAAGTGATGGAAATTCACACGAACCGAACCGAACCGAAACCAGTGAGCCATGCAAAATGTGCGTCTGATAGACGTATTCAAGCAAATCAACAAGCCATCAATGGAATATTGACAGGCATTTCGGTTAGGGGCTTATAGATAAAGGACTGAAAAAAGGTGTGGACTACACGTGTTCGTGGGGTTGCGACTCGTTGAATGGTTATTGAAGCGAGCAGAGGGGTTAAGCGCTATTAGGCTAGTTATGGCACACACTAATTGAAATTATATTGTTCTCTGACACCCACTCCCGCAAATGTCAAAAAGGACCGACGCCTCGAGCGGTTTTAAATCTCAGAATTCCGAGATATTTTTCACACTCCGAGAGAGACAGAATTTCAGCTTGGCTGAGCGCATTTAGCTGCTGGCCATTGATGACATCGAAATTGTGCAGACCCACAGAGTTTGTGCTGAACTCCATTTGCGGCTGCTGGGACCTGCACCACCACCGCCGATCCATCTAGCCACCGCGCCACCCATCTATACCACAAAATCCACCCAACCACCTCCCGCTGCTGCTGCAATCGGTCGCCTTTTGTCCTCTTCGCAGTTGAGTGGCCACGCAAAGCGCAAAACCAAAAATGTCATATGAAAAGTGTTCGTTGTTGTTGCTTTTTTAAGCACAATAAGTGACAACGAAAACAACAGCGGGCGGTGCAAGAACCACCCAGAAAATCCACTTTCCTCTACAGAGCGAACAAATTATAGAACTGTAAGCTCGAACTGAATAGTAGTTATCCTTAGAATTTTTCTCTTCATTTTAACACCATACACCCACATCCCTTACGGATCGACACATTTCGCCCAGTGTATTTCCCATAGTCCTTGGTGTTTTATTGCGCCTGCGGCTTTAATTTTATTCGAGTACGAAGCGTGAAGTTTGCCACACAACTTGAACGCGCCGAGATTGCAAATTGAAATGCCAGCGGCATTGTTTTCACTCTTTGCAATCATATTCCATTACGAGCAGGACAGAGGAGATCCTGCGATGCTCATGTCACAGTTGTCCTGCCCACGGGCATCCCCATTCCAGGCTCATTCAGTTGGGCTCTTTGATGGCAGCGCAGAGATAATGTTTGTGTTGCGGTTGAGTTGACAATTGCCTTTGATTGTTCGACTGAGAGTGTTAACTGACAGGGCCGGCAGGTTTTTAATTTAACAATTTGAATGAACTCAAACGTGCTTTTCCAATGCCTTCGCTTGCAGGTTACAGCTCGAACGCCCTGGGCATCAAACATGATCCGCACTCACAACTACGGCAACCTGGTGAGTATTCCGAATATCTAGACTAAGTTAATTAGGTGCATAAGCATACAAGAGGCAATGTGATAAAAATATAAAAAAAAACAATGAGCCATATTTGGAAATATTTAAACGTTTTATTAAGAACCTTCGTTCTGTTTATATCCCGTATATACCTTTCCCCATTGAATCTCAAATAAACATAAAAGTTATGAAGTGCAGATGCTTCACCCACGTGCCGCATTGTTAAGTCTTAAAACCAACATAAACAGCCAGCAGGACAGATCTCGAAAAAAAGCGTGTGTGGCTCAAAATTCGCATCGAATACTGTTGGCCAACACTAATAAAGTTTGGGCATTGTGTATCGCCTGCACGCTGCAAGTGCCACTTGAGTCCTGTGGGCTGTGAGTCCTTTTTTTCCGTCCTGCTACCCTACAGCTTTAAAATTCATTTCGAATGCTTTGAGAGCGAAACCGAAACTGAAACCGAAACAGAAATCGAGCAAATACTGTCGCAGAATCAAAACCTTAAATACGCCACTTGAGCAATGGAAATGGTAATGGAAACAAAAGTGCCGAGCGGTGGAATTGAAGCGTAATGGAAACAATTGAAACTGCCATAAAGGATTCTCAATTAGAGGGTGATGAGGGGCTGGGGCAGGACGCAGGACGAAGGACATGGGTATGGGAGGCGATCCGCAGACCCAGACGCACTTGGCTTGGCTTTTGTTGCTGTCAAATTTGACGGCCGTGGTTGAATAAGACGCGTGCCAGTCGGGGGGCAGTTTTTTCGCTTTTTCGGGACATTAAAGCTGTTGAGCTGTTGAGAGAACAAAGCTGGAACCGAAGAAACTGTTGGCAAAACAATGGCCAGGACACAGGACTCAAAAGGCGAAAAAAAAACACAAAAATACTCATATAAAACAAGCCAAGGAGCGGCGGAGGACTCCGGCTAGATGATGCGAATTACGGACAATTGTGCTATATGTCTGGTGTCGGTCTCGTTGCAATCAGAGTAACCTTTCTTACTTTTTAGCCACTGCAACACACAGAAAAAATTGATGAAGGCGTACACTTTAAAATTTATTTTAATGAAACACAAATTACATGCCGTGAAGTTGCTAGAAAGTAGGAAAGACACACAACAAAAGTGTTTTCCGTGGCAACCTCAATAAAGAGAAATTTATATTATACCTATAGAGATTTCATGTTTATAGTGCATATTTTTTTCCGAGTGTCGCATACACGCATACACACAAACACACACTTACACAGCGAGCAGGAAGCTCGCGCCGGATAATAAGTGAAATGGATATTTCGAGTGTGAGTGTGTGTGCAAGTGCACTCGACAAATGCGCGCAAATGAAGCATCTGCATGCACACATATGTATATGCAAAACGTATAAAAATATACACATACCCATGTTGTAAAGGCTTTGCACAGTTTTCTGGTAATGCATTTCATTTCGTCAACGGAAACTAAAACTTGCCTTTGTATTTGCCATATGAATGGTCGGCAGCACCCTTCATTAAGATATTTGCATAAAGAACCGGTACTAATGCCGCGCTTTCCATTTCCATTTGCTTTCCACCCTCTCCGCAGATCCATATCAAATGTTCGGACCCACCAGCAGCAGACTGGCCAGCTCAGGTGAGTGGAAATCACAAAAGCATAAAGATGCAGGTGCCGCGATTAGTTTACCCCGATTTTCCGCCACGCGGCCACTGTGCTCCAACCCGCAAAAAAACGAAAACACTTGGGCCAGTTCATTATCATATCAATTTCTGGCCGAGATTCGACTTAGTCATTGCCCAGACTGGCGACCCTAACAAATTAACCCATTGCATGCGAGTTTAACCCCTTCTGGCGGGCTCCCTCCGACCATTTTCGGGGTGCAGTTTTCTAATTTATGCGAAAGGTGTTTTCCGAAATTTATTGCATCGCTTTATGCGAGTGTGTGTGTGGGGGGCGTGTCCTGGCAATTGTTTTTTGCAGCTCCGACTTTTCGTTTCATTCACTGCTTGGGAATTGTCTGTTTTCTGGGCACGCGCCCTGCCTGAAATCCGGCAAAAATCCATTAAAAAGAGTTGCGAGTTGCCGAGAAAGGCTCCGTCAAAGGGTTTCGACGGTGGGCGTTTCCCTTATGGATTTGATAAATTGGTCAATGGAAGTGTTCTTTTTTCTCACAAATCCGTTTGGCATAAATGGCCATGAGAAACAGTGATTCGATTCATTAAGACTATAGCTAACTAATTTCGTATCATCCAAACACGTTTTCCCAGGCTGAGAGAACGTCGTGCAATACTATTTATCGGAAGTAAATGAGGATACCATTGTGGTGACCATACAAAAAAATATATTTTTTTATATATCTCAATCATTTTTATCAATATATGGTATTTATCCCTAAATAAGTTCGTACATATATCCTTCAATTCGAATGTTAAGGGTGCATTGAATGCTAAGGAAAGCCAATGCCACTTTCTTAAACTCTTCCATAGTTTTTTGACTACATTTTCGCTGAAACGAAAGTCACTTTCAAAATGGTCGGATTCAATGCCTCTGACCAGTTGCCAGGCAAAATCAATAACTCCTATTGATCCTGCGCTGGGGCAAGCTTTTGACGCCGCCATTATGGTGGCTCCACCCACCGTTGCCATTGTCCCCAGTGTTCTGGCACCACCACCGCACCGCACCACCTCCACCTCCACCCACTTTTGCGCCATCGAAACATGGCGCTCGAACGGAATTAGCATAAAAACCCAGACGCCCAACATTTTCCGGCGCGACATTTACACGAATCCAGCTCAGGCGACGTGCTCTCTCTGTCTACCTTATTGTTTTTCTCTCTCTCTCTTTCGATTGTTTGTTGTGCGGTTTTGGTTTAGGCCGTTGCCAAGAGTTGGCTATAAACTTCAACTTGAAGTTGAGCGCAAAAGCTCACTGAGAAAAACCCACACATACTACCGAAACGTGAATGGTGCATGGTGCGCTTTCGCTTTTTGGGTGGCAAAAATGCTGTTTTTGATTAATTATGGCTTCCTCTCGACACGGAACCGCTTTGTTAGCCAGGTCCGGCCAGCTGGCCAACACTTGACATGCCACACTCATTTGCATATGTGCATGTGCATATGCATGTGCATACGAGTATTTGCAGGACCCCCAGAGTGATAAAAAAGGAAAACACGAGATTGCCTTAGTTAGTTGCTGCATAATTAAATAAGCCGGCCAGCAACGAACTGGAGTTTTCTTAATTATGAAAACAACGCGAAAATGTGCGGAGATCAAAGAACTGGTGGGACTAATTGCTTCCGGCTTAACATACATTTTCTCCTTATTAAATTAACATTTTTTCGGGATCAAAAACTTTAACGCCTCGCTGGCACTCCTTAGGCAATTAAAATACTGCGGCTCCCCCTTGACCAATTAGTTTTTTCGTTAGCTTTTGTTGGCTGCTAATAGCGTGTCAATTGCCCAAGGAGCCACGCCCAGTTTTCCATGGACTCGGTGTCTCCTGAACGGCCAAGGATTATCATTCATCATCGTCAGTCGGCGGAGAATCGTCGTGTTGGCACTTAACACATTCACTTGGCCATGATTTGCAATTAACGCAATATTCATGACGTTCTCACACATGAGCAGCGCTGAGCCACCCTGCAAAAGGTCCTTTTCCCTTTTTTCTCAGCTCAAGTTCGCCCAACCACCCTGTGTCCTTTTTTTGTATTCCGCCTGACAGCGAATAGAGCGGGAGAAAGGAGCGATTGTTGTCCCTTAGTCGTCCTTTTGGCTTCCACGGCCTAATTGCCAAATGATTAAGCGATTTATGATGTCTGCGTCGAATGCGTAGCAAATTCAGCGCACAATATACAATCATAATTCTATAAATGTTTTAGCACGCACAATAAGAAATGTGGAAAGCTGAGGGAGTGGAGTTACGACATAAAGTCAAAGTTCAAATGGCAGAATACATAAGGCGGGAGTCACATTTCAAGCAAACAATAACCAAATTCGGTTGAATCTCTACTTTATGAAGCAAAAACACTGTTCAAACTCTTGAGTTTTTAAGCTTACACTTCTTTAAATGCAGTTTCAAAAACCCATTTTATAACTACTTCTTCTCTTCAGCCAATTTAAATTCCCAGCATGGCTCCTTCCAGTGAAAGTGCTAGCCATAATATCTCTTTGGCTTCCCGGAGGAGCTGCTCCATGCCACTTCCATTACACTTACATGCAATGCCATTTCCGCTGCGCTACACTTCTCTTACAATAATTTGAGGCAAGCGTCATAGATTACCCCCGTGGTCTCAGTTATTTATTGGGAGTGGGGAGAGCCACTTTTGGGGGGTTCTTGGATTGCGTTTCGGTTCCCTAGCCAGCGAACTGGGCAGGAAATGCTTTATGGGTCCTTTGCATGCCACAAAATGCTTACATTTTGGCCACATCCCCGCAGCCGTAGTTAATTTAGGCCCCAAAAACGCCAAAAGGATATGCTCTTTTGATGGACATTTAGGCAGGCCCCGAAAATACCCACATTAAATGTCTCAATACCTACGAATCACTGGGCTCATTTCTCAAATTCCCCCATTCCAGGCTCTGGCCAGATCCAGCTGTGGCAGTTCCTCCTCGAGCTGCTCTCGGACTCCAACAACGCCAGCTGCATCACCTGGGAGGGCACCAACGGCGAGTTCAAGCTCACCGATCCCGACGAGGTCGCACGCCGCTGGGGCGAGAGGAAGTCCAAGCCCAACATGAACTACGACAAGCTCAGTCGCGCCTTGAGGTGAGTTCTGAATAACATTTTATTTATTTCAAAATTTAATTTATTTGTAGTATTAACATATATTCAGTTGTATAAAGAACTTAAAATACTCTTGAACTAATGTCAATGGACCATTAGTTTATTATTATCATTTAGTTTATTATTAAACTTTTACTTTAGTTTTCAAAAACGTTTTTGCTGTGAGCACAATTTCACATAGAAAAAAGTTCGATTTCGGATTACTTTCACCCCAGCCATGTGGTTGTTTTCCTTGTGCACTGAAGTATTCCCTAATTAGCCAGTATCTGTGCCGTCGTCGAAATGCGAGCATGTGTGCAATTTGCTATTTGGCTCATCAGTAAATGATTTGTCCCTGCACTGATTAGCCGCTTTGATGGCTAAAGAGCCAGAAAATCACCCAAAAAACTAGCTAATCCACTTGCTGGCCAAGTCTTTCGCTCACTTGATTGTGTGGGCGTGGCCAGGTCGACACAGAAACTCAATCATAAATTGTTCGCCAGGCCCGAAATGGAATGTAATCAAAAATCCAATAAATTCGCAATCTAATTGCAGAGAAACGTAATTCGATTTCGAAATCTGGAGCTCCAATATTTGACGAAACACAAACCATATGCACAAACTATTTGTGCAACGGTCAATTGGCTAAATAAACATGGCCAGGACATGGAGAGTTAGCCTAATCCTGAATGGCGAACCCTTTTAGCCGGCTCCTTGAAACTGTCACTCGCAATCAGGCGAGTGCCAATGATGCGAATTCAAGTGGAAAAGTCCTGACAGCCAATTTGCAACATGCTCCGCACACACATGTAAATAAAATGTAAAAAGTGTAGAAAAATCACGCAACAACAATGGCAGGACGAGGGGTGGGGCGGTGTAGGAATCCTTTTTGATGTGCAGGAAGCCTCAACATGTCTGTTCTTTTTGCACATTTCAACTCAATTGAACACAAGAGACATCATCGCCGTTGGCTTTCATGTTTGCTCAGAAATGCGAGAGTGTGTGGGTGTGTAAATTAACACTCAGCTCGGGTATCCTTTGCACACACACACACATATACCCACACAAGACACCCAATGCACCCACACAAGCGCAGAGCAAGGACAAGTGCTTTAATGCTTCATTTGACATGTTTATTCACAGCCAGCTGCCCTTTTGTTGGTCTGGCCAATCCTCGAAATGGGTTTACTTTAATCCTTTTCTCTCCATGCAGTTATCCTTGCTCTCTGATTGTGCTCCTTTGTCCTTAGCTCATCAGTCATTGATTGGCTTTGATTGTCTGTGCAAGGAGCAGCGGCATTCAGGACTATCTTTTTTTCAGCTTTTACTCTTTTGAATTTTGCCGTCAGGCTTTTGTTTTTGCTGCTTTTAATTTATGGCCGTAATTGGCATAATTTATGGACGGTGCAAAATGGAAAAATAAGAGAGAAAGAACCCAACTGCACGCATTATGCCAATTTACATTGATGCATTGAAATGTTTGCTTTGCCTGCAACTCTTTGTAATTTATTTGCAACATTTTTTTTGTTCACTTGTCAGGCGGAAGTTGTGGACATTTTAAAGCGTAACAATAAACGCACAATATCCAGGAGGAAAGGAAAATTTAAATTGCCGTTCGAATGTCCTTTATACGGACCACAGTCCTGCTGACTGGGCAAATATCCAAAGTTAATGAAAAGAAATCGCTGGCTAACCCTCGAATGTAAACAAATTTCGCTCGGATTTCTTGGCCGTCTGCCCGCCCACATAATTTCACCCCTCGCTAAAATTTCTACTTCTATTTGCGTTTGTGCACAAGGCGTTGCCATTTAATTGCAGAATCAGAAAAAGGGAGCTGCGTCTGGGGAGCGGCACTAAAATCGCTTAATGTCAGCAAATTAACTTAAAACGCATAAAGCGAGCATTATTCTGTAATTATTTACTGTCCATCCGAGGGGGGGCACGCAGCCCAGTTCATCTCAGCTTTTGTTTGACTTTCCCACATTGAGATCATAGAAACGAGCTGCAGAAGATGTAGTTCCACTGGGGTTGTTAGTTCACGCTGAAGTTTAATTTTATTACTAAATATGTAAGAGTATTAAATAATAATTATAAGTCAAAAAAATTATAAGTTTGAATTATTGATTTATGAAAGATTATTGTGGAAATTGTGAGAATTGCTCTTCCAAACATTAAACTTAAGTTTAATGGGTATAGAAAAAGTTTTTATTTAAACCCGTTTTTTCTACTTTCCCATTTAGGTACTACTACGACAAAAACATAATGACCAAGGTGCACGGCAAGCGGTATGCGTACAAATTCGATTTCCAAGGCCTGGCAGCTGCCACTCAGCCGGCGGCCAGCGATCCCACCTACAAGTACCAGAGCGACTTGTTCATGACACCATATCACCACAGCGCCAAGCTCAGCTCGTTCATGAGTCCGCACCATGGCATGACCTCATCCTCGGGTAAGCATTCGTTTTGTTAAATCCATTTAGGGAAACTCAGGGGCCTTTAAATCAAAATTATAGCTTCAATACGTGTGAATCAGAATCAGTGACCATAAATTATGTCCAATTTAGAGTTAATTAGAATATGCATACTTATAGGCAATGTATAAAATAAGCTAACTAACTAACTTAGAAACCTAAACAGAAACAGAAAATATTGATCTAGAAATTATATGTGTGATCTCTATTCCTTCACAGCCTCGATCTTCCCGTCGGCCGCCTCGTGGGGCAACTGGGGCAGTCCGGCCACGAATCTCTACCAGCCGCACTCGATGAGCCACGTGACTCCCTCCCACGTGGCGCCCCACCTGAGCAGCTATCCCCACTACGCATGACCATCATCGTCCGGTGGCGCCTTCTAATATGAGAGCAACGCCATCGCCAGTGCCTCGGGCATTGGCGGCGGCACGGCCTCGACGGGCGTGAGCATCGGCGGAGTGGGCGGTGCAGGTGGCGGAGGTGCCTCCGGTGTGTCCACCGGCGTGGGGTCTACCTCGAGCAGCACCACCAGCAGTGGAGCTGGTGGCGGAGGCGGTGGCGGTGGTGGTACGGTCATGAGTGGTTTCGGAAGCAATGGCAACCTGAACGGATCCCATGTGTCCACCAGCGGTGGGTCGTCCAGTGTGAGCAACAACCTCAATATTGCCACGGCCACGTTGACGGCGACACCGGCTCATGCCAGTGCCGGATTTGGGACAATTGGCGGACTCAGTGTGGCCGGAATGGGCGTGGGGGTCGGAGTGGGCGTGGGCGGTGGTAACTCAACGCTCAATTCACTGGTAGTAGGCAACCGGCTAATGAACAGCAGCCTGCCGACGCTGCTCAAATGATGCCACTTGGAGAAGTTCGGGCTGACGATGGGCGCAGGTCCTTCGCCGCCGGCTGCAACGCCCGCTGGCGAAAATATGCCACCGTACCACCATCACGGTCATCCCGCCCACTCCGGACTTCCAGGACACGCTGGCAACTATGGGGCCAACGAGCGGGCTCTGTACGATTATCTGGACATGAAGAGCGGCGAACAGGCCACGTTTTTACTGTAAATGCAATGGCAAAACTTGTAACCAGAACCACCAGAAAAGATCCAAAAACAAAAATCGAAACGAAAAGCAGGCAGCAATTGAATTTGCAGCGAATTTTATTCATAGGTACTTAGCGAAATAAACCCGTAAGCCATAACCAGAATGAATAGAAACCAACCCCCAGCTAAATATTTTACGTGTGCGCGAGTGAATGTGTGAATGAATCGTTGTTGCTCTAGGGTTAAGGAACTAACTTTCCACTAATATACAATTAAGAAACGGAACCGAAATAGTTGACATTCGAAGCTAAACCAAACTCTAAGTGTTTTTAGTGTATCAAGGACAAGCTCTTTTCTCAAATTCAAAGCAGACATTTTCCAGGCTAAGACTTGAAATAGCTCTAGAATTCTTCAATTGTTGTTAGCATTTTGTGTGTGGACGCATTTGTAAATAGCAAAATAACAATATCATCCTCCAAATAACGTTCAGCACAACCGTGAATGTCTAGTTATAAAAGTTTGCCACATTCTCACTTCAATTTACGATTTGTAAATAAATATTTGCCTAAGTGTAAAAATGTTTAGAAAGTAATGTAGTTTATTTGGGTTTACGTAAATTATATATTGAATTTTATCATGGGTTTGAACACTTTCTTTTTTAACTTATCGTTTTGAGATGGTTGACTGTGATAGTTGATTGTACAGTTAAAACTCTTATATATTTTTTAAATACCAAATTACAAACGAATAAATATTGAAATAAATTACGAGTACATATTAATCCCAAATCTAGACATACTATATATTTGTGTGTAAAAAAGAAAACATTCTAAATTTAAGTCCAAGTTTAACTATAATAATACGAGGAAAATATATAAAAAATTTAAATGTGTGTAACTATGTGTATTTACCAAATCGGAAAACGACAAAAGGCGAACTAATCGTTAACGATCTAAGTGTATACAATTTTAAATTCTGAATGTAAACTTTACGATGCGAAAACAAATATAAAACGAACATCAGCGATGCCCACACACCGAAACCCTCTAAGAATTTAGTTAATTTAAGGCAAAAACTTTCAACAAAATAAAACCCAATTCAAAAAAAAAAAAAAAAAAACTACACTTTTCTGTTAACGTTGTATTTATTCGAAATTAACCAAAAATTGTTATGTACAGCATGGGGAAAAGAGGTGCCTACCCTAGTCTTGGAATAATCCACCGGAAAATCTCCGTATCATTACTATTCCTGATTAAACCATTTAAACTCGTAGTGCTTCAGTGAATTCTCCTCGGGCAGCGCTTCCTTGGCGTCCAATTTCCGCCAGCTGACGTGGGGCTGGAATCCAAACTCGTTCGCAATGTACTCAATGGTCCGCTGCACTGCATCCTCGCCGATGGCGAAGTAGCTACCCTGTTTGTCACCATTGCGACCGCCGGTCTCCTCGTGTCCATTGTAGTCCAGGATGTACTTGAATTTGTACAAATCACCCGTTGCACTTGATGCACTTCCACGACCAGACCCACTTCCTCCGCCAAATCCTGAAGTTTTGCTGCCAGTAATACCTCCTCCACTTCCACTCTCAGGTCCAATTGCACCGCCGATTCCTGAGGCTTTGCTTCCTCCCGAGACTCCTCCAAGGCCGCTTCCAGAACCAATTCCACCACCCGAGACTTTTCTTCCTCCTGGAGCTCCCACACCGAGAATGCCTCCAGATCCGCCAGCTTGTGGATTACTAGGCGCCCTACCCGCCGCGATGCTTCCACCATTTGCTAAATTTGTTAACAATTTGTTATTACTTTTTCTTGGTTAAGAGGATAATTTCCTCTTATCACTTACAGGGTGCACTTCCGGTTGGTGTATTCGCTGTCACTCCAGAAATTGCCGGGCCGGTTGCTGCACCTAATAAAAATCCCAAGGGTATTAGTAGAGACACATACCATTATCTAAAATAGTTTAGAAATCGTGTAAGCTGTGTACGATCTTAGTGCAATATGGTTCCGCTAGATGGCTTAAGTATGTAGTAAGCAGTGCATTTTGTAATGACATTTAATACTAAATAAATTTATAATTAATAAATTAATTATAAGTCCCCGCCTTCGCTTACTCAAAAGAGGTGTTTGGTGTGGGTTTAGTGAGTGTGGGGGTCTTGTCTTCGAATTGGCCAATGTTTTCGCAGAAGAAACTCCCGATCTATTAATGTGTTTAAGGCCCGCGTTCGGATGTTGTGCTACGGATTGAATGTTACTGGCAAGTGGAACCTTTGCATTTCCATCTGCAGCGAAGACTTTCACTTGGCTCGCTGGCACCAAAGAGGGCTCAACAAGCGGCTGATTGGCCAAGGGCACAGGTATCCAAGGGCCAGGTATCCTGTTGGCATATGTAATAGCTTGTCTTATAACGTCCTCGTCTAACCGGATGTTCAATGGCGGATAAACCGGCGGTGAAGCCTTCTCGACCACGCCCACATTGTAGTCGATCTTTGTGTTGGCACTCGGAGATTGCGAATTGGAGGTCTGTGTGCTCACATGTCCGGTTACAGCATTCTTTGTTGTGTAGTATGTGTTCATTGCTAAGTTGAGACCAAGTTCGATTGTTTTAGTGTTTGGTGCTTTCGTGTTTGTGTTGGAAGTTTGCACTGCATCTTGAAGCAAACCAAGACGACTTTCCACAGTCTGTGCAATGGATTCCCGGAAGGGCAACTGCACATTCAGGCCGATGTCTGAAGAGCCATCGGGCTTACCTGGTTGAACTGCAGCCAATGGCTGTGAAAGTGTGCGAATTTCCGTCTTGGGAGGGGACTTTTTCAGGAAACAACCGGAACAGGCCTCCGAGTTGAAGTTATACTTGGGCAGAGCCACCGGAGCTGCAGGAAGCAGAACCTTTGGAGTCGTTGTCACAGGAACACTTTCTGGGAAGTAAATAATATTACAAATCATTCAAAAGTTGGCCTTGATCACCTATATAGTTGTAATTCTCTGTCAGAAGTGTCAGTATGAATGTCCAAATAATGTGTATTAAATTTAAAAATAAGAGTTCATTATTGAGCCAAAAGATATTTTACTAGTTAAGATTATTCTTATCAAATCAAAAACGATTGGTTATATTTAGAACACCACGTAGCTCCAAAACCAGTATGACTTTAAAGGAAATAATCTGAATGGAAGTTTGATTTCAACCGGGCTTATGATTTGAATTAATAAATAATATTATCAGGCCAAAAGCATATATTTTAGTGCTGTCATAGGTAATCGGTCAAGAATTCCGTGAATACTCACTTGGACCAACTGGACCCGCGTAAGGATAGCTCTTCATGGAGATTATCCGGAATTTGCCCTCCTCGTCGGTGGCATAGACCGTCACGTGATAGATACCATCGGCGGTGATGAACCCAAACTCGCCCATGATAATGCCGCGTTCATCTGTGAGTCGGGAAACAAGATGAGATTTGGCCATAAAGATTTTGTGTTCATTTTGAATATGAATGTGAATTTTACGCCGATATGTGATTTTTAATTTGTTTGATAACCAGCCCCGAGCAGGCCCATAAAGATTAAGATCTAATAAACTGTATCGATAATGGCGATCATAACTCGTGAGCTGGTTTCTTAAAACCCAGCAACCGCACCACACACCCCCATCACCTTGCATTGATATGTTAGACAGCTTCCTACGTAAGAAACATTCCTATGTTGAGATGAATTTATTAATCTGATGAATTAATAATCTGTGGATGGTCTGAAAGAGGTGCGACTCTCACCGAACCATCCTGTCCAGCCACCCACCAAAATGTTCTCATTTGAAATTCTGGCTTGTGGCCTTTGTGTCTGGAAACTGGTTTCCACAATACTGGCCAACAAGTTTTAACGGTTTGCATCAATTGGCTTTCGCTTGTTTGTTTTAGGTTTAATTTAAATTTGGCTTCGTGTCACTTTCCCATTTGTCTCGATCGATTTCGACGAGGTTTGAAAATAATTCTTTATTGTAATTTATTCCTTTGTCGTGATCAATTTGAGTTTAAATTGTTCAATGAGCTGGGCTAAATAATGAAAACTATTAAACTCGTATCAATATAAATTAAGACTATAATTTTTTGGTTATAAAATTAACACTAATAAAAAACCAACCATAAAATTAACATACATTTTAATGGGTAATAAAAATTAGATTTCTTAACCAAGTTTTACTCGAACCAGTTTTATTCCCAATTAATTATTTTACACTACACGTTCTAAAAACTTATTGATTTTAATCAAGAGACTATTTATAAAGAAGGTAAGTACAAATTCAAATAGTATTTGGTTAGAAAAAAATGTAAATTATGTAACCAATAGTAAAATACAAGTAAATATATTGTAAGTGACAACACGTTTCTTTCTAGTATGTTCAATTTAAAGTTACTTATTATAGCTCTGAAGTAATGCCCCGTAAGCTAGACTTCAAAAATCTGATTTTAATCAATAGATCGTTCAATATTTAAATCAAAGATGCCGAAATCGTTTTTGTTAGGATACCGTTCATTCTCCTTTGAATAGTTATACAACAAACAAATGTCATTTTGCATGCACAACGAGTTCCTGAATTTGTTTGTTAATATGAACGTAATCCAAAATTTTTGGTTCAACTCTGGCATTTTATATGCCAGAATTATACTTATAAATATTGAAATGTGGCTGATCTTTTGAAATTAGCATTAGCCAAAGAAAGAAAAACCATAAATAAGCCAAACATTTGTGTATTCGAAAGAGTCTACATGTTATGCAAATCGGCCACGTTTCGTTTTCGATTTTCTGAAAACTTTATCACCGATTCAGCATGAAAATAAAAATCATAACGACCATGCATGCCATTTGGACACTACACAATGGACTTCAGAGATGAACCCCCGGCCATATGTGTTTGTGAAGATTCCGCTAATTGCCATCCGAGGCTGGTATTTCAATATTTCAATTGCTGGTGACCTGTCGCTCAGGTGCACCGTGCACCCATCAAACGTGTATTGTGTGGCATTGCACAAGCCGCCAGTCGCACTCCGGCTCAAAAGTCAAAAGTTATGGCTTTTTTTGGCTAATGCTGGCTGCCAGCTGCTGGATGGCGCTGCATTTGTGCATCTGCTCCTAACGACTCTCGAGATGACGCATCATCTATTTACATATTTCGGTTTCGGTGTCAATAAATCGACGCACAGTAGTCAAGATATGCTAATGGTTTAATTAGCGTCATTTGCTAGCTCAACCAGCTCACCTCTCTTCTCCGCCCGATGCTGCTGCTCGTCGATGGTGAAGCCGAACTTGTAGGGACGCACTGTGGTCGCGGCCGACAGGACATGGCCCAAGGTACATAAGAGCAGCAGCTTTAAAGGGAACTCAATGAATGGACAGGTTCAGAGTTGAGATCATACTTAAGCACTTACAGCACAGACAAACGCCATAAATTTTAGGCTCATTTTGGAAATGTAATATTTATTTAAATCGGTCACAAATTTATTTTATTTTCGCGCCCTATTATAAACTGGCAGCGCTCACACAAAAACGCATAAATAAACGGGCGTTTATATTTTAATCCAAATACGCGATTATAAATATTTAGATTTCAAGCGGACGGAAAGACGCGTTTCTCACGGCTAGATTATCGGCTCGGAGCAAGCGCCTTAGAATGAAACACACCCCACGATGTTCGGCAGCGAATTGACAATGTTAATAATATTAGGTAAACATTATAAAACATTAGAGGCGGACGAGAACTTGCCGCTGCTTGTTGGCCAAGTGTGCGTGCGAATCTCTGCCTTCTCCACGTTGTGTATTTCGCCAAGTCGGACCGCATAGCTGGTAGCATTGGCCAGATCGCATCACATCTTTTGAGCCTCAGCCAAGCCTGCGCTTATAATTTAAAATTTCATGCAGTTTGAAAAGTTATTTATTTGATTATTTAAACTGCTTGTCAGCTAGTTCTGAAATACTAAGTAATTTGCATCGTCGATATTTTTATACAAAAGCTAAATTAGCTTTGGTAAATAGTCTTTTTGGCTTTTATTGCTAGACTTCCTGAGTATTTTTGATCCGGAGTGATTTATTTGTAGATTGATTTCTACTACAGTGCATACAAAGGTCGTTATTAGATATTTTTTATATTTAAGTAAATATAGATCCAAAAAAATGCAATTGTGAAAGAAATTTTACAAGATAAAATTTAGAATGGTCTAATTTATTAGTAATAGCTTCTCACAAATAAGTTTCAGACTCTAATTGCATTGAAATCTAATAACATTTTAGATTGGTCTTCAAAATCGGCGATCAGGGCTGAAGGGTAATTAATGCCGATTTCTATTTGTTAATAATTAATCGACTCCAATGTATTTGCAACCCAACTTGTTGAGTCTCATGAACAGCCAGGCACTTGACCTGCTTGATGAGCAAATTCGAATGCAATGAGGAAGATGTTTGCACTTCTCTATTTTCATCGATCGGCAATCAGCAGTGAGCTTATCTTCTGCCGGATACTGGAAGCCAATTGTAATTGAAATATTGCTGTCAAGTTCGGCAATGACTGATGTTGTATGCTAAAATTTGCATATTAATTGCTATAACAGTTGTCTTTCAATACGAGCATAAATGATGCAAGTCTTAAGAGACGCGTCACGAAGATACTAGTCATTAGCATTTAGCCCACAAAAGTATACAAGGGATTAAATAAGTTCGTTGCCTAAGTCATTCGATTTCAGTGCAATCTGAATAGCTATAGCCCGAAAGTAAGCTAAAGAGCTTTTTAAAATTAAACAAAAAAGTTTTAATCCGTAAAGCCGACTATGCATTTAGGAGAACATTTTGTTTTTATTTTATTAAGGGATGCGTGGTTTTGGTTAAAAACCCTAAACACTAAACCCTTGTTTCCGTCTTTCAAGACTAATGCCGATAAAACGGCTGGTAAAGAAAAACTACAAAATAGGCAAAAAAATATTATTTTTTAATATTTTTACAAGGACCCAAAAACTTTTTCTTTTTTAATAATGTTCATATAAGATGACCGGGAATAATAGCCGTTATAGTAATAATATATAAAATAAAAAATTGTATATATATTGTAAAAAATTTTTTTTTTATTTTAAAATTTTTTAAAAGAAAAAAATACCAATTCTTTCAATGTACCAATTGTTCGCCATAAGAATCTATTTAAGAATTGTTTATTGAAAACAAAAACCTTTAAATATGTCCGTTGTTCGCCATAAGAATCAAGTTCTTTTTATCTGAACAACTTAAAAACATATTTCCAAATAATCGCATTCAAAAAAGATATTTTTTTAATCCGACCTTTTGAGCGAAAAACACATTTAAAATAAAACGAATTCATATAAAATATACATTCTTTAATATTCAACAAACTGCGTTCTGTAACTAAGGATTCTTTCCCTTTAAAAAGGGAAACCGGAAGTAGGTAAGTGTTGGGGAAGATAACAAAGAGTTTTGTAGGACTGGTGGGCTTTAAAGCTGCTAACGGTGTATGCAACAACTTCAATTAGGCCACGGGGGCAACGGGCAGATGAGCACCCTGGGGCTGGAATCCGTTCTCATCGGCGATGTACTGAACCTCGTAGGTCACACCATCATCAGCAATGAAGCGGTAGGATCCCTGAACAGAGAGAGCCTCGTTCTCAGATCCAATGTTCTTCAGCTGACCGGCGGCTGAAGCGGCCTGTCCATCGGTGGTTTCCCAACTAAGAAGGAAGTCAGTGTCAACTAGGTATCATCTTGGGTCATTTCTCATAGGCAACTTACTCGTATTTGAATGATTCGGGTCCAACGTCGGAAGAGGAGCGCAAGATTTCGGCTTCCTGAGCGGCAGGAGCAGCCAGAGCCACGGCGAAGAGGGCGACGAAGACAATCAGGAATTTCATGGTGATTTTTGTTTGGTGTTTAGATCTGCGGCTATCGAACAGTTCAAGTCGAATGGTAACTATGGACGGCCGCGTAAACCCTTTTATAGATGGCACACTCTTGGCGATTATTCAAAGCGCGGCCGAACTAGTCAAACGAGTACAAGACATAATGAGCAAAATCAATGTTAATGTGAAATGTCTGGTTCGGATTTCATTTTCGTTTGAAGTAGTAGCATTAAAAGGCCTAATATAAAATTTAAATTACACTATAGGCCAAAAAGAATCGAGTTCATAAATATTTCATTATTCAAATTTTTTACAATTCATTGAGCATATATTATATTTCTAAAAATCCAGCCAATCTTAGTGACGTCAATAAAACTCGGGCGCTTTCTCAAATATATAAATTTGTTTCTATATACTTTTCTAATTCTATGAATCTGTTACATTGGATAAAATCAACTTAATTATTAGAATCCGGAATCATTATACATCCAGGTATCTTCTAGGCTACCAGCCTGAACTTGGGATGGTAGCCAGTCTCGTCGGCCGTGAAACTAATCTCGTATTTTTTGCCATCTGGAGCTGACCAGCTGGTCGATCCCTGCACAGACAAGGACCCATCCTCTTCGCCGGCTCCAGGTTTCACCTCACCGGTCTCAGTGCGTGAGATTCCGTTGCTCGTCTCATAGCTGGAATTCGATGTTAATTGTTTTTAATAAATTAATAATTGATTGAATTTGTATGTAGGAACTTAAAATAATTTAACATCTGTTACAATTAAGCATTTTAAAGCTACGCTCTTTAATTTTACCCTTGCAGAGGGTTATACCTATGATATCAGTCAGAAGTTTGCAACGCAATGAGGGAGACATGTGCAACCAAATAAAGTTTATATGTATATATTTATATACATCCATTTCGTCAAGTCAACTCAAGCCGTTTCTACGCAAACTAGTATCTCAGTTTTATGGTTAAAAATTTTTTTAAATGAAATGCCTTATGTAAAAATCATTTATGGGCAATACCTACGCAAAGGAATATTTATCGCCTGTGTTCTCGCTCTCCAGTTTGATGGTCTCTGCCTGGGCATCCTCACCAGCGGGAAAGCCCAAACTGATCCCAATTGCCATAAAGGCTACCAGCCACATGAAAATCGATTGCATTGCGGAAAGAATTAGTTTTTCAGAGTCTCCGTCACACCTAGCTGCACTTTACTGAGCTGCGATGCGATCGTCTGATGCCCTTTTATACGAAATCTCTGGATTATGTCCTCATCGTTGAAAAATGCAAAATAATAAAACAAATTAAAAATAAAGAAATCAGCTATAATGCTAACATTCAATAAAACACATTTTAATTACAGATTAACACTCTAAGTACCCTGCACTAATCGTGCATGCAGGTATATCCAACGGAAGGTAATGTATGCAATTACCTTGTCGACAGCCATTTGATAGACAGAATGACGCCTTGCCAACACCTTTAAATTCTGAAATCTTATTGGTTAATTAAGCTAATCGTGAACATGTTTCTTTGAATCAAACAGATAGAATGGTAAAAATTTGTATACAAATGCTATATACATATAAAGCATAAACAAACTCAGGTTTAAACGATGTCTTCTAGTCGAGATGCATTAAGTTCTGTATTTTAACTTTGTATTATTGTGCATTGTGATTTTGCCATTGTCATTTCTCATATTATCATCTAATGTTTGAATAAGTAAAAGCCTCAGCAAATGCTTGTTTGTGTACACTACTGTTGGTATATACATTAATTATTAATAGAAAATATCAGTCAGCAATCCAACAAGCGTGGAATATTCTTAGCTTCTTCAAATATCAGAGTATTTTACAAACTTTTAATCGTGCAGGTTTGGTTATAAGCGGTCAAGTACACGCTGTGGCCAGTTTCTATACTCAGTCGGTTCTTTTTCGGCTACGACCTTCCCAATATATTCCCCTACTTAATTTCGACTTCTTCTGAAAAATAAAATAATTATGCATTTTATGAAAGCAAACACACATAAGTTCAGGTAATTAAATTCCTTTAATATTTAACAAGTGGTGCTGGTTGACTTAGTTCCCATCCTTCGAAAACAGGGATAGGAATGGTTTGGTAATTTTTGGGGATATTAACAAGAAGTTGGATGGTGTGGCTTTAAAATTGCTAAAGGGCAAAGCAATTTTACTTAGGCCTCGGGGGCAACGGGCAGATGAGCACCCTGGGGCTGGAATCCGTTCTCATCGGCGATGTACTGAACCTCGTAGGTCACACCATCATCAGCAATGAAGCGGTAGGATCCCTGAACAGAGAGAGCCTCGTTCTCAGATCCAATGTTCTTCAGCTGACCGGCGGCTGAAGCGGCCTGTCCATCGGTGGTTTCCCAACTAAGAAGGAAGTCAGTGTCAACTAGGTATCATCTTGGGTCATTTCTCATAGGCAACTTACTCGTATTTGAATGATTCGGGTCCAACGTCGGAAGAGGAGCGCAAGATTTCGGCTTCCTGAGCGGCAGGAGCAGCCAGAGCCACGGCGAAGAGGGCGACGAAGACAATCAGGAATTTCATGGTGATTGTTGTTTGGTGTTTGGATCTGCGGTTATCGAACAGTTTGCGACGAATGATGCTCTCTGTTGGCCAGGTCGCGTCTTAAATAGTTGGACAACCTCTCGATTATGCTGAACGCATACAAATTAGTCAAAACATAATGTGAAAAATTTATATTATTGAGTACGGGCTATCTTTGAAAGGCTAAAAGCCTAACACAAAATGCAAATTAACAAGTTTAGGCAAATTGGTCAAATTCGTTTCAATAAGTCAGTTGTTAGTAGCAAAAATACTCGGCTGTATCCACATGAGAATCAAGGAAATCTTATCAATAGATGGCAATCTCACAAGCAGAAAATAAAAACTTCGATCTGTAAATTCTTTTAAACTAATTTTTCAATATAATTCAGTAACCATCCATTCATTTATTTAATTACTCAATTATTATAACACTTAACAGTCGGCGGGACAGGCGGCGGGACAAGTCGGCGGGAGAGTCAGCGGGACACGCCAGAATGATCCCTGATCACCAGGTTGGCTTAAGAAGATCCCATCGAAGAAATATTTGAATTTCATTTCAAATGACTTGAAATTAATAGTCGTCAGGCAAGATAGTTCTGCTAATTGGCTAGTTCACCACTAACAATGACCATAAAATGAAACCATTCCTAGACAAATTCAAATGTGTAGCCCTTTTTATAATTCAACATCATTTTCACATCCCTTCCTAAATATAACAATCGGTAAACAGCATTCGATTCGCATACGTATATTTAGAACTTCTTTGAGCATATCAGCCAATAGTTCTGTACATCAACAACAATAAGTATGTAAATCAAGAAGGTATTAGCCAAAGTGTGCTCAAATTAAATTGGGCATGGCAACTACGTCAGCAGCTTAAAGATCGGTCAATGCGGCCAATCGTCTCATTCCAAAACTAGTTTGATCATTGTCGCTTTTTATATCATACATATTAATTTGGCCGTTTGGCTCTCTGTATGCTGTATGTTGTTTTTGGAAGGTGTCTTCCAAATTTCATTAGCATCGCATGAAATTTAAATCAACGCCTGAAATTAACCTTCAAAACTTCGTTTTCATTTGTGGCCAGATCCCTCGCACATTTTTCAATATGCGCCACTTTAATTATGTATTAATTACAAAGACAACAAAAACCCAAACATGTTTGGCTGTGCCAAAAATTTGCAGGTTTCTGCCAACCGAAGGCCGTCCAGGCAAAGTAGCCAGACGAGACGAGCCAAGACGAGACACACACCGCACTTCGACGTTCAGCGGTGCGTATGGAAAATGTGAAGAGAACAGGCACCCTGTTCTTCCCTCTCTTGCGTCATACTTTTCATTTAATTGATATAGCCCTAATATAAATATAAAAATTAGCATAGTGAACGTCTTTTCATCCGGGTTCAAGGGACGATCGAACTCATTTCACTTTATGATCGCAAAAAATCCTAACAGACTATGTGAAGACTGGCTTTTGATTGTGATAATCTAATAATCAAACAATACGATTGTGTTATTTATGTATTGATATCAACTATGTTATTATAATGAAATATGAACATTAAAATACTTTAGAACCCTGATTTTTTTTACAACATAAAGAAATACTGCTTTCGATACTGACTACACCAAGAGGAAATACTTAGTTGTGGGGCAGATGGTCGCCCTGGGGCTGGAAACCGTTCTCATCGGCAATGTAGTGCAGGGTGTAGGTCTGGCCATCGGGAGCCACCCAGCTGAAGGAGCCGCGCACACTGAGCGCCTCCTGGTCGGTGCCGGCGTTCTTCAGCTCAGCCTGCTCCTGGCGGGTGACTCCATCACTAGTCTCGTAGCTGAAATCCAGATAATTAACTCATTTGAATGGCTTCTTCCTTTAGAATGGCGAGGTACATAAAGTTCCAATCCTTGGAAATGGCCCGCGCATAGTCCTTGTTACTCACCCGAAGTTGTAGCCATCAGTGCCAATGTTGTCGTTGTCGTATCTCAGGATGGTGGCATGTTGGGAGTCGTCCAGAGGAGCAGCCTTAATGGAGGACAGCAGAGCGAAGGCGCAAATGGCCAGGACAAAGATGCTGGAGGACTGCATGTTTAGTTGGATTGATCTGGTAGAGACTTTTCAAAAGGTCCTGGGTAAGTTTGGATTTCAGTGGGCACTGCACGCTCCGGTAGTTATCACAATTAGGCACTAACGAGTAATGTGGCTAACTGTAATGAGTGTTGAGCTATTTATAACTGGCCGGGCCAAAACTCCAAGTGCTGCGAGTCCGACACAAACACTCATTTACACACACTTATGTGATCCGTGAAGTTTAGGTGGCCCATAACAAACACCTCAAATGCCAACACAATTATCTACCCATACGCATATAATTGAAGGCAACTGTATGGCAGCGTGAGTATCTTAAGCTTTTAATTGAACAAGCCAAAAAAAAATAATTTAAAGACCATTAAGCGTTTGATGTGCGCTCGAATCTCATCTCAATTGCCACGCCACGGGAGCTGAAAGTAAAATCGGAGCTGAAGATGATGGAGCAAGTGATAATGAAATGTTTGGGCCCCCCAACAAAAAACAAATATTTGGTCGATGCGCGTGTTTGTCTACAAGTGCACAGACATATGTACATTTGGATCTATGGCAATAGGTCAATGGCTATGTTTGCACTTATCAACAAATTGTGATGGAAAAGATTATCGAAGATGAAACAAAGCAAATGGGTTGGAAATTAAATCCCCAAGAGAAGTGAGCAGTGAGGAAGAAAATAAAACTTAACCACTTAAAATATGTTTAGGAAACTAAGCAAAGAACCGGAGGAAGAAGTCAATTCGTGGAATATAGGAATTCCCATGATCTTGAGATTTAATTGCCACCATATAAACACTTAATCTCCGCTTTTTCAGCTGGTATTTCCTCATAAGTGTAATTCTTGAATTATCCGACTGCAGATCTGCAAATTTTTTCGGTGATATCGAAGCATTTCCGCCCTGAGGTCTGTTAACTGCTGACACAATTTCCGATTAAGACAGGGCGATTTAACCTCCAAAAATCTTGAAACGAATCGAATCGAAAAGAAACGAAAACCTCCACCGCCATTGCTTGTCAGCTGCATTTGCTGTTCAAGTGAAGATGCGGCACGAGAGATTCAAGATTACGCGGCTCATCATCGTCGTTTCCATCTCCATAGTCAGCAGCCCGAGTGTTGGTTGATGACCTTAGTCAATAAAATAAAAACGATTTTTTACCAGCTAACCAGACAACAAAAGCCAAGCTCAGCCGACTAAGGCTGGGCTATGTATGCCCTACAATACAACAATACATCGGGGCGTATGCGTAATGTCACTGCTGGTCATTTTCGGGCATTATAAATCATTCAGATATCTGTGACTGGTACACAGCAAGAAGTAGTGTAATGGCATAGTTGCATACAGAATCACTTTAGACTAAACTTTTTATAGACCATGTTCCTTTTAAGTCATAAAAAAATAAACATCAGTTTTAAGTATATATATATATATATATGCCTGGAATACCACATATTTTAAGATATTTTTTTTTTACAGAGCTTATAAATTCGCACTATTTTTTCGGCCGTGTAAAATGATATGTCTAGGCTGGGAAAGGACCGATTATTTTGCATTTACAATTGATAAATAAGGGGAGCTTAGGTTAATTGCCTTAAAATGCCCTTTTTTAGCAGGAATTCTCACTTTCGTTGGCAGCATTGTGTCTTCTTTAAATGTTGTTCGTTTTTTGGCAACCTTTGTTGGGTGCTTTTTGGCGTTTATTGAACCGGTTTGGTCAGCTCCCGCAGATTGGAGATCAGAGATCGGGGGATCGGAGATTGAAGCTAGTCGATTACCGCACACAATTCAGGCGCGAAGAGCAAACTGGTTTTGGAAGATACAAATGTATATGCAAATTCCCTGCCTAGAATACAATTCAATTTCGATGGGTGAAAATTTATGCCCAGCCATATAGATATATACACCTATGTGTCTATATTTTATTATTATGTATTTCATTTCTATTGTCTACCCGCCTATTTTAGCTATTCGGTGGTTTTGCGTGTGTTTTTTATTTTTTCTTTCAACAAAGTCCAAAACTATCATGTGATCAGTGCTCCACCTGCGGAAGATGTTCGCCCTGAGCCTGAAAACCGTTCTCATCGGCCAGATAGTTCAGCTTATAGTGGACACCATCGGGTCCCACCCAATTGACGCTGCCCTGGACGGCGATTGCCTCCTCGGGAGTGCCAGGATTTTTCAGTGTGGCCCTCTCCTCACGCGAGATACCATCGCTGGTCTCGAATCTACGGGGAGACGTATGTTAGCAACTTATTTCAACTTCCGACTTGGTATTGACCCTGAACCACCTACTTACGAGAAGGCATAACCATTGGTGTCCAAGTTTTCATTGTCGTATCTCAGTATATGGGCAGTATCGGCGGCATTTGAGGAGCACGCGCAGAAGCTGGCCAGGATTAGGCCGAAAAGCAGTGTTAATCCGGCCATTTGTCACCTGTCCTTTGGCGATCCGCGCATGCGACTAATTCGGATTGCGCAAAGACCGAACAATATATCCCCCTGCAATCCATACTAAGCCCAACACAAACTCCGGCTAATTAACGGAGTGTGTAATAAAATGCGAACATCCAAATGACTCGAGCAGTAGCCAAAACGCTGGCAAATCAAGTGGAAATGAAATTGAAAGCAAACGATTTGCGGCGAAGATGCTCCAAAAAGTTCAAATGGTGTTGCCTTAACCCTCTAAATTCGCTTCAGGCGATATTTGTCCATATATTTCTAAGACGTCAGCCACATATAAAGTTCCAAAATTAAATAACAACGGGTTCTAAATGCTAATAACTTTTCTCGGACTCACAAGTAATTACATTTTTTTCTTATTCCCAACACTAACAACTATGTTATTTATATAGATTTTTTTTATTCTTTTTAAAACTTTCATTTAAAAACTCAAAAGTCAGGATTATTTCTGTAAAAGTTCATTCCATCAGAATTCTAGTTTCTTGCATGTTTAAAAAAGTTGTTCTCCATAAGTCTATAGAAGAATTTCGGTGATTTTTCTGACCTAGCACAAAAACGTGTCATTTCTTCTGGAAAAAGGTTGAGAAATACAATAAAAAGCAAACCGCTTTTTAAAACTCTTAAATAACGGTATCCGAGTGACATTGAAATTGGAAATGGCAAAAGGTTTTTATTAGGTCGAGCATTTCGCCTGCACTTGAGCCCAATTCGGTGTGACCCAATTTCGCAGTTTATTGACTATTTCTAAGACCAACTAACGCAACTCATGGCCTGGGCAGGGCGCACTTTGTAGTTAATTTGTTAAAGACAAATGAAATCTGTGTATCTTGTCGCTGGGCAATCAATCAATCGCAAAACAGCCAAAGCCGAGCCGAAGCATCCAGCAACTGGTTAGGTAACCAGTGTGGGTCAAAGGAAACAAAACGACAAACTGGTTTCTCCCACTCTCACCTTTTTTTTTTTGGGTCTCGGTTTCTTTTGCTCCCGTAATTGCCACTTACACGCATTGCATTACATGGCCGAAGGAGTATAAATTCGCCACTCGACGAGAGAATTGCACGCATTGTCTGCACACTCCTCGAACCCATCACTTGAGCCACCCAATCCCCATCAGCCACATCCAGCTGCAAGATGAAGTTCACCATTGCCATCGCCTTCACCTGTATCCTGGCCTGCGCCCTGGCCGCTCCTCCAGCCATCCAGCAGGATGCTCAGGTGCTGCGCTTCGACAGCGATGTCCTGCCCGAGGGCTACAAGTTCGCGTAAGTGGTTGTCGGTCAACAGATTCGGCCAGATTTCCAGGTTTCCCACTGTGTCAAGGTCGTTTGCTAACCGGTTTCTGGTTTTCTTTAGCGTGGAGACGAGCGACGGAAAGTCGCATCAGGAGGAAGGCCAGCTGAAGGACGTGGGCACCGATCACGAAGCCCTTGTTGTCCGCGGATCCTATGCCTATGTGGGTGACGATGGTCAGACCTACAGCATCCAGTACCTGGCCGATGAGAACGGCTTCCAGCCCGAGGGTGCCCATCTGCCCAGGCCCGTTCAGTGAATCCCGGGGAATCCGATTGAAAGTCATTCGCCAATCAAGTTCCAATTCAGCGCAAATGTGTTAACTATGTCTAAGTTTCGCTTGAAGAACATCGTAATATTAAAGTAACATCATTCATTTCAATTCTTACTGTGTACTCTTTATTTTGGGACCTAGCTATTTTATCGTACAGGTCATTGTTCTATAGAAGTTGTGCTTAAGGGGTTTCATAAATTAAAGAAAGTTTTTAAATATATTTAAAAACTCTTCGCATAAAATACATATTCTGCATTTGTTTTAAATTTAATGGGATTAGACTAAAAAATATATAAGCTTAAATGCTAAATTGTACAGTATTTACACTGCTAGTAGTATATTTTAAATGTTATAATGAACAAATGTTACGATGGTTTTAACTCGCTTGCACAACAGATATTTTCTATGTTCTAAAATATCCAGTTTATTCCATTTTGATTTCAGGAAGTGAAAAAGTGCATAATTTTAAATTTTGTACTGTCAACTATGTATCTGAAACCTGAAACAGCTATTTCTGGACATGCTGCTTCTTTTGCTGCAGTTCAAGCTAGCCGCCCCACTCTGCCACAAAATATGAACATACCCATGGATTATCAAAAATGTTTGGCTTGTTGTCTTCGTCTTGGAAGCGATTGGATTGATTGATTCACGAAAAATGCAAATGATGATGATGAGGTATTTCCTAAAAACGGCGTCGATTTGTTTGCCATAGAAGTTTTTGTTTTACGTTATTATTTGCGTCTTGGTGTGGTTGTTGTGATTTTTTCATGATGTTTTTGTGCGTTTTTCAAGCCAATTTGTTGGCTTTGGTGCTCGGCGTGTAATTAGTCATTTTTATTTTCGACTAACTTTTCTTCGATTGTCGACCTCCGATCCGACTATATAAACGCCGGGACAGGGCCATAAACATCACAAATCAAGTAACGTTGACTAGCCGTTCGGTCGCAAGTTCCCATCGAATCCTTAGCCAAATTACCCAAAACAAAAAAAAACATGAAGTGCGCAGTTGCCATCGTATTCGCCGCCCTCTTCGCCGTCGTTCTGGCTGCCCCCGCTCCCGATGCGGATGCCCAGATCCTGCGTCTGGAGTCCGACGTCCAGCCCGAGGGCTACAACTTTGCGTAAGTCTATCAAGCTCCGGCCAGCTCAGTGCGAGGATTATCCAAGGATTAAATACCCATTCTCCCACAGTTTGGAGACCAGCGACGGCAAGAAGCACGAGGAGCAGGGTCAGCTCAAGAACGTCGGCACCGAGCAGGAGGCCATCGTAGTCCGCGGCTCCTACTCCTTCGTGGCCGATGATGGCCAGACCTACACCGTCAACTACATCGCCGACGAGAACGGATTCCAGCCCGAGGGTGCCCATCTGCCCAATGTGCCCATCGGCAACTAAGCGGATACGGATACGCTAACCGAGAGCTGTTCTATGTTAATGGTTTCTAGTTGATTATTAAATAAACGCGGCAAAAAAATCGAACTCATTACCTTCTATGTATTTAAAGTGAAAGTCTATCTAAAAAATTGAATGATTTGCTTAAAAATTAATTAACGCAAATGTTAATTAATAATAATAATATAATATTGATGGCATTTATTTAACACTTACACGTTCTCATCCTTATTGGCACACTACAAGTATTAAGAATTCCCATTTAGAGACCCTAATTCATTGGCCATTGCCTGAAAACCATAAACTACATAAATATGCACGTCATAAGAGATAACATATACCGGTTCTCGAAATGGGCAAGACGTTGGAACATTGGCATTAATAGCAGTAAATCCCACAACGTATGCTTTACTTTAAAGCGGAGAACGCCACCGCCCGTCTACATCGAGGAAGCCCCCGTACCACAGCCGAACGCAGCAAAGTACGTTGGAGTGCTTCTGGATCGCAGACTCACGTGCTTAGGTGGCGAAGCACTACTGGCTACTTTGTTCTGTACTTTGTTCTTCCAAACTGGAAGTATGGGTGCCAAATCTGGGGCTTGGCATGCGACAGCCAAATCAAAAGGATCCAGGCTATTCAAAATAAGGTAGCAAGACTCATCACCGGCTGCGAGTGGTTTGTTCGAAACACCACCCTGCACAGAGACCTGAAACTCGCAACGGTATTTGACGAAATAAACCAGCACTCGAGCAGATACAATGACAGGCTGCAAAATTTTAATAATATAAGGTAGATTGAAAAGTAGCTCTAGATTGCTCAAAGATCAGCGACCGGTGGACCCATCCCTTTCATCTCCGACCAAACGCAGCCTTCGAATGCAGCCGGTTGGGCGACAATAGTTTGAAGCAATCAGGTCCAGTTTGACTGGAAACAATGCTAAAATAACGATGCGCTCATTTTCGCATCAGATCTACATAAATATTAGCAGAACTCATTTGCGATACGCCGAATTCGTTGCCACCTTTGACTTTTGCATTTCGCTAATTCTGGCGTATATAAGCCCCCACCCAGCTGCAGTCGAGCATCAGACAGTCAACAGCTTTCTATCCAGCTCCAACATGAAATTCCTCATCGTCTTCGTCGCCCTCTTCGCCATGGCCGTGGCCCGCCCCAACGAGGCCCAGATCGTGAGGCAGGACGCCGATGTTGAGCCGGAGAAGTGGAGCTCCAACCTGGAGACCAGCGATGGCACCAGCATCGTTCAGGAGGGTGTCCTCAAGGACGTTGGCACTGAGCACGAGGCCGCTGTCGTACACGGATCCTTCTCCTGGGTGGATGAGAAGACAGGCGAGAAGTTCACCATCACCTACGTGGCTGATGAGAACGGATACCAGCCCCAGGGCGCCCATTTGCCCGTGGCCCCAGTTGCTTAAGCTGTCCTCGATCACAACTCGAAATTTGTTCATTCAGAGACTAAAATATATTGATTGTTAATTGCAAAAAATCGAATCGGTTTTATTCAAATTTGGGAATCTGCTAAAAAAACACTGAATTTATTACCAACATATTATTCATTGGCAAAAAGTTTTTAAATCGAAGGGACTAAGAATTAGTGTACAATAGGGTTACACAATTTCTAAGCTTCAATTATATTTCAGTTTGAGTACACACACTTAGGCCTGGAATTGGGGAATTTTCAACTTTGGGCTTAATCAAACACATTATTTTACGAATAAACTGAAACATAAAATATTTTTTAAATTTATAATATTTTTATTTGTTGTAAACTATTTTTTTTTATTTTTTTTTAAAAAAGAAATAAACCTAAAACATCATTAAAATTGATATTTTATTTATATTTATACCAATTACTCGTAGAGTAAAAGGGTATACTAGATTCGTTGAAAAGTATGTAACAGGTAGAAATAAGCGTTTCCGACCATATAAAGTATATATATTCTTGATCAGGATCGATAGTCCGTATGAACGTCGAGATCTCAGGAACTAGCGTGGAATTACGAGGATCTCATACTCTTTAATCTAAATAACTTTCCTAGAATTCTTAATTTATTTAAATCATGGAAAAGATAGAGAGTTTAGGCATTTACATATGTATCTACAAAATAAGCTAAAAATGTAGGGTTAAAAAAATGTACCTTTAAAATTAATATATCATATATTAAATACATAAGAAAAACCTCTTATGAAATATCTATTTTGATATTAATAAACATCAGAATTATCGTAAAAAAAGCCAAATTATAACTGGTTTAAATCATAGTGTTTTAACATTAAACAGGAAATTTCATAGAAACGAATGATACACGTTTAGCAAACAGCTGACACTTTGCCAGAGTATAGAGTCATTTGCATTTTATTAAATCTAAAGCTGCTTTTGAATTTTGGATTTCGAAACTTTTAGCGTATATAAGCCCCCTACGAACTACGGTTGAGCATCAGACAGTCATCAGCTTTCTACCAGCTCCAACATGAAATTCCTCATCGTCTTCGTCGCCCTCTTCGCCATGGCCGTGGCCCGCCCCAACGAGGCCCAGATCGTGAGGCTGGACTCCGAAGTTGAACCGGAGAAGTGGAGCTCCAACCTGGAGACCAGCGATGGCACCAGCATCGTCCAGGAGGGTGTCCTCAAGAACGTTGGCACTGAGCACGAGGCCGCTGTCGTTCACGGATCCTTCTCCTGGGTGGATGAGAAGACCGGCGAGAAGTTCACCATCAACTACGTGGCGGATGAGAACGGATACCAGCCCCAGGGCGCCCATTTGCCCGTGGCCCCAGTTGCTTAAATTATTTGATAGTCTGAAATAAACTGTTTTTTTAACTGAAATTTGTTTTAATTATTCCCTGAGATTTTTTAGAAAAAACGCTTTTTCGTTTGAATATAATTTATTAGTTTCACTTTGCATTGCAAGAACGACTATAAATGTGTATTTGAAACTATTTTTGAATCATATACACATATTTTACAAATGCGCATTTACATGAAATGAAAGAGATTATTTGGAGGATTTATATATTTCACTGTCGTGTTACTGCAGTGAAGTCCAATTTAATATTATTTAAAAGTTCAATAAGTCATCACGCATTCTTTTAATTTAATTTCAATTAGTTTTAATCATTCCATATGTATTTAGTAATCTTATGAAGAATTTATTACTCCTTATTATTAATATTCATTTATATGACCAATTAAAATTCAAAATTTTTCTCTAAAACAAGCACAAGAAAATTTTTAAAAAATGTTTGACAGTATTTAAACAAAATTGTTCTTGTAAATTTTTAATGCTGAGGGATATTTTGAATGATTCTTCACTCTAGCCGCTCGTAGGGTAAAAGTGTACTCTTGATTCGTTGACAAGTATGAAACAGGCAGAAGGAAGCGTTTCCGATCAAAAGCAGAGTCGATCTAGCCATGTCCCTCTATCCGCACAAAACTGCCACGCCCACACTTTTGAAAAACGTTTTGTAATTTTTCACATTTTTTGCCACTCCCTAAAACCGCCCAAAACTGCCACGTCCACATTTTTAACAATATTCAATATTTTTCTCATTTTATTCCCCAATATCTCTCGATATCCCAGAAAAATGAAGAAATTTCGC
Source organism: Drosophila mauritiana (assembly GCF_004382145.1). Lineage (NCBI taxonomy): Eukaryota > Metazoa > Arthropoda > Insecta > Diptera > Drosophilidae > Drosophila > Drosophila mauritiana. Next base: position 5,991,622 of record NC_046669.1, read on the forward strand.
GTTCGCATTCACACAACTGAGTAACGGGTATCTGATAGCCGGGGAACTCGATTTTAGCATTCTCTCGTGTTTTTTATATCAAAAAGGAATGGTATCTTATTTGAATACACCGGTTATGGATGCGCAGTGCACCCACTCTAAATCAATTCCAAACCAATTATGATTTAAACTAAAGCACGAAAGCACGGGACTAGCCTTTTATCAGTTTATGGAAATCATTGACGTGACCTTGGCCTTAGTTAATATTTTAGCAAGCTGTTTTCATGTGGATGTAACGGCCCAGCTGGTTAGGTGACAATAGTTTGGATTCAGATTCGAAATCTGCTTCAGCTTTTATTTCGGCTACTGGCTTCGTTATTGGAGTGCAGCCGCTGCTTTAGTTTCCAGTTAGACCGGAACAGATGAAAATAAAATCGTCATCGATTGTCCAAACAAATTTGGCCGATTCGCACAATGCCATACCTTTGACTTTTGCAACTCACAACTCGTAATTCCTAATCGTATAAAAGTCTACACCCATCTTCACCAGAGCATCAGACAGTTCCAAGCTATCTAACAAACACCACACAGCTCCAACATGAAATTCCTCATCGTCTTCGTCGCCCTCTTCGCCATGGCCGTGGCCCGCCCCAACGAGGCCCAGATCGTGAGGCTGGACTCCGAAGTTGAACCGGAGAAGTGGAGCTCCAACCTGGAGACCAGCGATGGCACCAGCATCGTCCAGGAGGGTGTCCTCAAGAACGTTGGCACTGAGCACGAGGCCGCTGTCGTTCACGGATCCTTCTCCTGGGTGGATGAGAAGACCGGCGAGAAGTTCACCATCAACTACGTGGCGGATGAGAACGGATACCAGCCCCAGGGCGCCCATTTGCCCGTGGCCCCAGTTGCTTAAATTATTTGATAGTCTGAAATAAACTGTTTTTTAACTGAAATTTGTTTTAATTATTCACTGAGATTTTCTAGAAAAAAACCGCTTTTTCGGTTGGATACAATTTTTTAGTTTCACTTTGCATTGAACGAATATAAATGTGTATTTGAAAATATCTATATTTTTGAATCATATACACATATTTTACAAATGCGCATTTACATGAAATGAAAGAGATTATTTGGAGGATTTATATATTTCACTGTCGTGTTACTGCAGTGAAGTCCAATTTAATATTATTTAAAAGTTCAATAAGTCATCACGCATTCTTTTAATTTAATTTCAATTAGTTTTAATCATTCCATATGTATTTAGTAATCTTATGAAGAATTTATTACTCCTTATTATTAATATTCATTTATATGACCAATTAAAATTCAAAATTTTTCTCTAAAACAAGCACAAGAAAATTTTTAAAAAATGTTTGACAGTATTTAAACAAAATTGTTCTTGTAAATTTTTAATGCTGAAGGATATTTTGAATGATTCTTCACTCTAGCCGCTCGTAGGGTAAAAGTGTACTCTTGATTCGTTGACAAGTATGAAACAGGCAGAAGGAAGCGTTTCCGATCAAAAGCAGAGTCGATCTAGCCATGTCCCTCTATCCGCACAAAACTGCCACGCCCACACTTTTGAAAAACGTTTTGTAATTTTTCACATTTTTTGCCACTCCCTAAAACCGCCCAAAACTGCCACGTCCACATTTTTAACAATATTCAATATTTTTCTCATTTTATTCCCCAATATCTCTCGATATCCCAGAAAAATGAAGAAATTTCGCGTTCGCATTCACACAACTGAGTAACGGGTATCTGATAGCCGGGGAACTCGATTTTAGCATTCTCTCGTGTTTTTTATATCAAAAAGGAATGGTATCTTATTTGAATACACCGGTTATGGATGCGCAGTGCACCCACTCTAAATCAATTCCAAACCAATTATGATTTAAAGTAAGCACGAAAGCGCGGGACTAGCCTCTTATCAGTTTATGGAAATCATTGACATGATCTTGGCCTTAGTTAATATGTTAGCAAGCTGTTTTCATGCGGATGCACCGGCCCAGCTGGTTAGGTGACAATAGTTTGGATTCGCAATCTGCTTCAGCTTTTATTTCGGCTACTGGCTTCGTTATTGGAGTGCAGCCGCTGCTTTAGTTTCCAGTTAGACCGGAACAGATGCAAATAAAATCGTCATCGATTGTCCAAACAAATTTAGCCGATTCGCACAATGCCATACCTTTGACTTTTGCAACTCACAACTCGTAATTCCTAATCGTATAAAAGTCTACACCCATCTTCACCAGAGCATCAGACAGTTCCAAGCTATCTAACAAACACCACACAGCTCCAACATGAAATTCCTCATCGTCTTCGTCGCCCTCTTCGCCATGGCCGTGGCCCGCCCCAACGAGGCCCAGATCGTGAGGCAGGACGCCGATGTTGAACCGGAGAAGTGGAGCTCCAACCTGGAGACCAGCGATGGCACCAGCATCGTCCAGGAGGGTGTCCTCAAGAACGTTGGCACTGAGCACGAGGCCGCTGTCGTTCACGGATCCTTCTCCTGGGTGGATGAGAAGACCGGCGAGAAGTTCACCATCACCTACGTGGCGGATGAGAACGGATACCAGCCCCAGGGCGCCCATTTGCCCGTGGCCCCAGTTGCTTAAATGTTTCCCAAATCGATCAAAGACTTTAAAATAAATCAAAATGCTTTAAATTAAATTGGAGTTGCTATATTTTATAGTTCTTAGATCTTCTCTCCATTTACATATATTGTATATTGGATTATTTAAACAAGATTTTTAATGGAACAGTTAGGTGCGCGGTAATTATTGGCACGTTCTTAAATAAAACATTGCCACAAAAGTCAAAACAAATTCAAGTACAATTCTACATTCCGTACGTCTAAGTTCTTGGTAACGAATGCTAGGGATGCAGATGGAGTGACGTCAAAAGATTGCTCAATATGTTGCCCCACTAAACGTCTTTTAATCTAAGGAAACTGTAACAGCAACCATGTACCCCGTAAAATTTATTAAATAACTGAGTTAACCAAGACACATTTTTGTACCGTCGCTGGTATCAATTCGGCTAAGCTAATCCTAAAACTGGAAATGTATAGTTTGAGCTAATAAATATGTGGATGGAAATTTAATAGAAAATATTTATAGTTTGTTTCACAACTTTATTTCGCTTATTAAAAGATCTTTTTTGAGTATTAGATTTTTAAGAATAAATACAGATGTTCAATTAACACCTGCTGTACTCAGATCGCGTCGGCTATATAATGTTAAAGACTTGGCCCAAAGTGCTAATTGGATTAGATGTCTTATCCGCCGATCGTATAAATCGTATAAAAGCCTCCTGCAATCCGGCATTTTGAATATTGAGTAAATTCCGACTACTATCAAACAACCACCACCTTTCAAAATGAAGTGCATACTTGTGTTCACCTGCCTTTCAATTGCCATGTGCCTAGCTGCTCCCGCTCCGGATGCAGAGATTGTTGACCTGGTGTCCGATGTCAATGCCGATAGCTATAGCTACAAGTTTGAGACAAGCGACGGCACCAAGCAGGAGCAGCACGGCTCCCTGAAGAGCCTTGGTCCCGAGGAGGATGTCTTGCAGGTGGCCGGATCCTTTAGCTTCGTAGGAGACGACGGACAGACGCATGCCATCAGTTACGTGGCTGATGAGAACGGATTCCAACCCCAGGGCGAGGATATTCCCCACCTATAAATCGGTGTATGATGTTTATTCAAAAGGTCTTCTAGCTCAAAACTAGAATTCAACTGAGAAACAAGCCGTTAAATCGTAGTACCAAAATACTGTATACTTTCATACTTATTAAAGTTTTTATTGTAGCTCAGTTTAAATAAAGATTAAAAAATAGTGTTTTTAGATGAAACATCTTGTATTTTTATCATTTTGAATCAAAAGAAAAAGAAGTATGAATTTCATTTTCATAGCTGACGCTGTTACGATACAATAGAAAAGAACTCAGGTACTTTGTTATTATTATAGAGGAACGTTATCTTGTGCAGTATCATATGTTGCGTGACCATCCAAATACGCAATGATTGAGACGATCTCTTCCTTCCCAGAACTGGTGACTTACTTTATGGGCTCCACAAAGAAAACATATTTTTTTCGAGAATCGAAAGTTCGGCTTTAATGCGAGTAACAAGGAAAATAGAAAACAATGCACGACACTGACTTGACTGACTGATCGACTTACTAACTGACTGACCGATTGGCTGCCATGGGACAAGGGACAGCTCCTCCGGACAGGACCTTAGCACCTCACTGTATGGCTGGTTGGTTGAAGTTGTGGGTTCATTCGGGAAGGTGGTATTTACAGGATCTCCTCGAAAGCGGAGGTCTACTTGGGCAGATGGGCGCCCTCCGGCTGAAAACCGTTCTCGTCGGCCACAAAGTTAATGGTGTAAGTTTGGCCATCGGGAGCCACCCAGGTGACGGATCCCCGAATGGATATGGATTCGTTGTCGGTGCCCGCATTGTTGACCACGCCCTCCTCCGTGCGACTGGTGCCATCGCTCAGTTTGTAGCTGAACTTGTAGCCGCCGAGGCCAGTGTTCTCCGATTCGTACTCCAGAACTTCCACATCATTTTGGGGCCGGGCACTGGCCAGCGCCAGGAGCACGGCCATCGAGCCAACGACTAGCATCTGCAAGGCGGTAAGAGATTAGGTATCCTTTTGCGTATCCTGGTTGGGCATGGTGCGCCACGTTTATCCAAGTTCACCTACCAATTTCATCATGTTGAGCGGTTCTCGGAATTGCGGATTCCCCTATGTGGCTGGACAAACTGGCAGTTGTCTAATGGTGGCGTTGCATCGGCGTCCACTGCATTTTATACTGCACTCGCGGCTGCATTTGCAAACGTCATAAATTTGCACAATTGTGGAAGAAGCCAAGCAGCTCGCTAGTTCAGCAGCTCTGGCGGTCGCCGGCTAAATGTTTTCCACTATTTCCATTTTGTTTTTTTGTTTTTGTGCTGTTTTTCAATTGCCAGCGTTGCACCAAAGTCGCCAAAGTCGCTGCGACAAGTAACATTTAAAGCGGCTTTGTGCAGCGGTGTACTCATCCGAAAGGTATTATTGCTCTTCACCCACACTCGAAAAAGCATTCTAAGTTTCAGTTCGATTCTGTGAGAATAATTATCCACAATCAATATGTCTTCATTATTTTAACAAGAAACCAAACATAACAACAAGCATATTAAAACTAATGTAGTTAGAACATAAAAAATATTTATTCAAGCTTATAACACTTAATCATTACAATTTTTTTTTTTTTTTACACCCACACTAAACCAGCATTCGAAGTTCATTAAGTACTTAAATCTTAATTGAAATAAACAAAGCAATTACTAGAATATAATACCATACTTAAGATGTACTTACATTTTCTGTCAGTGCTGACTGGTAGCTTTAGAAAACTCGAAAAAGTTCATGAATCAAGCAGATGCATTGGGGAAAAGGTTGCGGGCTGATTGGGCAGCTACGGGGAAATACCGGGCCAAGAACTATGGGAAACAATAACCAGAACAACTCGGCACCCAGATTGAGCCGAAATCGACGACGTCTTGGAGGCCCAAAAGAGACTAAGTTCAAGTGCTGTCGCCGCCAATTGGCAGGGCAGCAAGTTCAAGCCGCGGACACGAAGAACACGAGCTAAGCCATGTGTGATGGCCAAAGTGCACGATGGATGAGGCTGTGGATGGAGATGGAACCGCAGGTTGACTTTTGGCATATGCAACGGCCTTTACAGCGCTCGATTGATGTGCCTGCCCGGTAACAAGAGCCAAAAGCAGTTGGAAATATATATAAAAAATACATCGAATAACCTACAACTACGGCTCGCATGCAATTTAAATCTCTGACTCTTGCTTTTTTTGTGTTGTACTTTTAGCATTTTTTTTTCTTTTAGTTTTTAAGTCGCCGTCGGTGCTTGCCAATTTATGCCACCTTCGTTGACCGCTAGCAGGCCGATGAAGAAGCCCCAGCAGCGGATCTTTCAAGCCGGTCAGTCGGGTTTTAACTTTGGTCATCGGTCGGCCTCTGGTCAACCACGGTTCTGCCCCAGCCTCCTCCTCCACTTTAATTGAATTGTGCCAACAACTTAATGTCTGACCCATCGACAGGGTGTTGTGCACTGATACTGGCATTTCCTCAAAAAGTCGTTGAAAATCACATCATCTTGGTTGATTTTTTGGCAGCTGCAATTTGACATTTTGCCATTCTTTACTTGCTCGTTAAATATCATTGAATTGGTGATTTCCGAGGAATGTTATCAATCAAAAAATATTGACCATTTAACATGTATAGAACGCATCATATTAGCAAAGCCTCTTTGCAATCAAAAGCAAAACCAGATTCAACCAATTGCTGTTGTCATTGTTTATTCAGCAAAATTGCATAACATTAATGCAGTGTGAAAATTACTTATTGACTAAAAATGTCAAACTATAATTTTCTGATTAGACTGCAAATGGAAAAGATGTAAATGTGTAAATTTAACGAGAAAGACAACTATATTACAAAAAAAGAGAAAAAACTATGGGTTTCTGCATGATTTAAACCTTTACAAATAAAATGTCACATGAAACATTAAAGTTAAGCGTAGCTTAAATTAATACCAAGCAAGTTCATATACAATGTATCTTTCAAGAAATTTCAGCTTAATTTTTTTAGCCAGTCCGCCTACAAATTGAACTTGAAAATGAATCTGATTCGTGACTGCATAATATTTATTAATTGGGTCTTTTCCGCAGCTTTTCGAGGGCATCTGCAGCGAGCTGCATTTATCATGCTGGCTTTGCATAATTAATCTGGCTGTGATCGATGGCCTCGAGTGCTAATCGGAATGATTGCCTCTGTGCGCGGGGGCGTTGTCTATCTTTGGTTAAAATTCGACAAGCTTGGGGCGGTGTTCTTCCTTATAAGCCGCGATTTACATAACTGTTCTAATCAAATGGCAATCGACAGGTTTTTCAGCTTTGATATACCTTCTTGTTTGGACTGTCGCTTTCAATACACAAATACAAGATGCCGCATGCCCGATGCCAGACAGAAAGAGCCGGAGATACAATAGATATTTATGTAGATGCGTCTTCACATTTACGTCTTCAAGGTCAGCGCCAGATGCTGCTGCTTCTGCTGTCCGTCTGTCTGTCCGTCCGTCTGACCAACCATCTGTCCGCCGCCCATTCAGCTGCCGTTTTGGCCCGGCTTTCGTTCGTTGCCAACTCGCACGCACCTCACTCAAAAGTTGGCCAGACCGGCTTGAACCCGGTCTTTGGGATTCGGCTTTGTAGGAATCGAGCTCGGTTTCGGTTTCGTTTTTTTTTTTTCATTGTTTTTCTTTTTTTTTTTTGTTGCTCATTTTTGGCTGCCGCATCAACTGGGTCTGCAAAATTAGCACTTGAGCGTTAATGGCAATGTTTTAATAGCTTACCCTGCCTGGCCATCACTTTTTTAATATGTAAATGTCACATTGCCGTTGTTTTTAAATTTCTGTTTATCATTTTAACTGCTTGTTTCGTAATATTTGCATTTGGCTAAAAATACTTCTGCTGACCACCTGACATTCAGAATCGTGCGTACAATTTTTTTATTGCAGATTTCGACTTTATTGGTTTCTTTTGGTTTTGTGGCCCAAATGCAACGCATCTTGAAATACCAAGAAAAGACGGTGATGCAAAGATTTATTGCCTAGAATAACAATTAAAGATAATTGTAGCAGCCTTAGGGAATTCTTATCAAGCAACCGGAAGACCATAACAGTTATTTTTCTGATATTAAATTACTTTAAAACTAACGTTTTTTAAATACGAAGATAATATTTATATTTTAGATTTTTAGGCAGAAAATCAAATGACTTAGGCAAAAAACTTGATTTTTTGATATCATCACATACTCTTGGGCAACAAGTTTATTAAAAACTATTTGCTGAAATATAAGAAATTCCTAGAGAAAAAAAAAACAAATTTAAAAAAATATCAAATTTGACTTTAAATACAAACAAAAATACAAACTTTCCGGCATCGAACCAACTTAGGCAACCATTTATATGAAACCCTTACATACTTTTGGGAAAATGTTTCTACATTAATCGCTCATGTTTGAACTGTAAAACAAATTTTACTATATTTTACAGCAAAATATTACCGAAAATACAAACGAAATTATGTTTCATGCAATTGTCGATTTTTTAACTAGTTTATGCCAAAATAAAAAGATAAACTATTAAAAAAGACCGGCACATTGGAAAACGAAAACATTCAAAAATGCATATGTAAGTTCAACATTTTGTCATTTTAAAATTTAGAAAATTTTTTTTATGAATAGACCGTTCTTAACCCTATTTATTAGAAACACTAACCACCTGTTTAATGGTTCAAGATATACATATTTATAAAGCATCTCCATAATTTACAAATCACCATGACTTTATGCAACTTACTAGTCAACGCAAATTTTCTTGCACAACAAACTAGTTTTCAGAGAGTCGGAGATTTTTGATCGATTGTTTTTATTGCTAACAAATGTAACATCTCAACTTATAACCTAGCCTAAAACAGTCAGTCGGCAATGCAAACTGTTTAAATAAATTCGTGCTGGATGGTAAATAATAATATTTTCTGAGGTGTCTTATCCGGCCAGAGATGCAAGGGATTTTCCGGACAACTTGCGAACCTTAAGGCCCTGTTGACGGGAAGGACGGTGGTTCTTGGCCAAGTTGTTGGCATTCTCCAGATCCTGTGCAGCTGAAGTTCCACTCAGGACCTTGCCAACCTCATCACGAAAAGTTCCATCAGGAAGAGTGTAGCTAAACGTAGAAAAAGATAAAATTAGTCATCTCATACAAACAAAAATAATACATAATAGCTAAATGCTTAAATGAAAATTAGGTACTTTTACTTTATTATACTATCAGGAAAAGTTTCCTTTCATATTTTCATATTATGTAAGGCTAAAGAAAATGCTTAATGTAATGATGGCTAAACCTACTTGAACTCGTATCCATCGCGGGTTGGCGTATAGCTGAACTGCTCGAGGGCGACATCACCCAGCTTGATATCGATGACAGTGCCAGGTGGAAAGGAGGCGTAGTTCATGTTGGCCCCAAAGAGGACGCAGGCCACCAGGAGGATCAAGGCCTGCACTAGTTTATTGTTAAGGCTCAGTCCACAGCGAGCTGCCTTGTTGCCATGCTGAATGCTGCTTGCCACCGAGGATAGACTCATATTGGATCGACAGTTACTGGATTGTGGTGATATACGAGTCTGGAAAAACACAACTTGCAACCAAGGCGGCTGGGAGCTTAATGAAGCGTCTTCATCGAGGCCCCTGGCCTAAGACACCTATGTGGATCCATAATGAGTTGTTGGTCCAAAACAAAACAAACTGCTGAGTAAGCTTTGGCCGCAGAGACGGGTTGCCCAATTTCTTGGAGCTGAATTGAGATTTGCATAACGAAAGCAATAGAGTTCCACGGGTCGAGCCACAATTTGGTGGCGACTCTCAAATATGTGCATTAAATTTAAAGCGGCATCAAATTGGAAAACTAATCGACCTAACCCACGAAAGAAAGTCTGAGTTGACTCAGTTGAGACTAATGTATACCCTATGCTTAAAATGTTTGATAATTGAAAAAGTTAACCAAACTAACTTTAACGCTTATTTATATGTAATAATTTATATTTTTAATATTTTTTTTTTAAAAACAATCCGTTTCTTTACACATTTTAAATATACATGTGAATTTTTAAAACTTTTACAGAAAGTCATCAGCTCGATCAAGCTAACCCAAATAGTCCAAGCAACCCAAGCCGGTTGTACAGAAATGGTAACCCATTATTATGCTGATGATGTTGCAATCAGTCTATCTCGAAATGATTGAAGATTAACGAGCTGGCCAGAAGACATCTAAGCTTTTTCTAGCCAAGTCTGCCACCACTGTGGAAAGAGCTTTTGAGCCACGCTTAATACACTGATAAATTATACGGAATTTTAATTTTCTATCACAATAAAAATAAATAAATTGGCTTAACTCTTATCCGGTTTAATTTTGTGGGCTGTCACATAGGGCTGAAAACCGTTTTTGTTGGCCTTATAGAGGACCTGGTACTCATAACCATCGGCTGAGATGAAGCTGTATCCACCTTTATACTCCACTGGCTTTTGGGTTGTCACCTCCTTGGGATCCTGAACTGTTTCCGGTTTTACTGTGTACGTTATGGCCTCATTTCTCTGGTGACCATTTTCGGTGTGAAATCTGTTTTGAAATAATCATTTTAATTGTGGGTGCTGGATGAACTTCAGTAACCTTACCCGAAATGAAGCTCCTCCTCTCGCTCGCCTTTCTCCAAAGCCGCCGATGAGGCCAAAGCGATTAACGCAGTTATTATAAACATTTGGCTTAGCTGTATAAATTTGACAAAAATTAGTTGTAAAAGATGGTGCATCTTGGAAATACTCTTACCAATTTCATTGCACTTTTATCGTTTTAACAGGGGTTTTATTAAAATTAAGTTGTGATCAGAACTCTACGTTCTTGTCTGCGCCGTTGGCCGAAATCAACTGAAGATATTCTGCGAGATGAGCCAACCAGCCAAAATAAGTCAAAGAGATCGGAATAATGAAAACAAATATCTGCGCAGCCAGCAATGCCCGAAAGGGATTACGTCATTGTTTATGGCCCAACTTTTGTTCTTAGCAGCCAAAAAATCGGAAAAAAGAAAGGCGAATTATACAGACACAACTGTTAAATACTCTTATGGGGAAAATGTTAGTTTTATTGTATTTATTACTTAATTGCTTTTCAATGTGTTGTGTTTTTTTATTTTATTTTTATAAATTTTTTAAAAATAGTATTATTTAATATCGTTACAGATCTCCAAATAAGGCGATGAGACCCGAACCTGATCAATTCAAGTTTAATTAAAGTCTTATTCAAAGGCTTCAAAACAAAACAATGATGACCACTCTGAAATAAATTTGCTTTAACTGGCGATTAATTTAGGAATTCTATTTGTTAGCAATTCTTTTTGAAACCATTTAATGAATCAGATCAAGCTAATCAGCTGGCCACCACATTATTTTAATATTCGCCATATAACTCATTTAATAGCGTCGACAGTTGCTTAGATTCCCGCCCCTCACTTCACATCAAGGCTGTCATCGAGGGCCAGTGGCCAATTTATCAATGGACCTCATCTGAAAATGTTTATTTAAGCGATACGAGGAACTTAATCGGCCAACCCTCGCAAAAACAACGCCAAATCGCAATCAGATCGTTCCGCTCAGTCAAAATTCGCTTTATGAACGCGAATGCGGGCGTGGAATATGTGCCATCGGTGCGTGGCTAACTGGAAACCAAAAGCCGAGCAGCAAGGACCAAGGACCATGGACCGAGGACCGACAATTGTTGGTTTATGCAGCCGGTGCAGCAGCCGGCTATTCCTGGTCCTCCCCGGTGGTTGCTTGGTTGCTCCGAGCCCGCAGCTGGAACGGCCGGAACAGGTTCACAAAATCCGCACTCCACTCGCGAAGTCCTGAACTCGGAGTCCTGAGTCCTGGGAGCGCGTCAGCTGTGCGCCAGCACATTACAAGTAGGACAAGCTGCAAACGACATTGCCATTAGCTCGGCCTTTTCGTCGGTCCTTCGAAGGGGAAGGCCCGATTCTATATTAGCGGCATCCACGACAGGCACAAGCTGAGCTACCAAATGATAAACACACACATCAGCAGCCGCAACAAGGAGCACAGTGGGACCATTTTTTAAAAATATAAAAGATAAAAAACAAAAATTGAAAAGCATTAATATTAAATTATTGTTAATAACAAATTATAAAATTTAGCATTGCAGCTGTGGAATTGAGATTAAGATTAATAAGAAAAAATGTTTTAAATTTGATTAAAAAATATATTTTGAGTTACATGATAAAAATGCTATATCTGTTATGTTATGTTATATATCCAACAATGAAATGTAAGTAACCCCGTTTATGTTTACGTTAAGGTTAGTTTATTTTTGCTCCTGGTAACTCATTCATTAATCATTCCCACTTTATATTAATCTAGAACCACTGTGCACTAGCTGGCAAAAAGTTAATAGACGATTGACTAAAGCCGACATCCCTGAAGTTCGGTTTCAGTGGGGTGTTGTGCTCGAAGGTCCTGATTCCTGAGCGCTGAATCCTGAGTCCAGGACTTAGCACCCCTTGGCAACAGGCAAAGTGCATTAGACAAGGGATCTCGCGGGGTTGGGTTAGGTTTTCCATTTTTGAGCTGGGATGGGTTGGGCATGCAGGTGTTGCCCGATCCTGTTGAAAATTGCTTTTGAATTAAAAGTTTTTGCTTGTGGCCGGGCGGGTTTTGTTGTTTTTAGCGATTAGCTGAAGGGGTGAAGGCTGCGGGATTTGGAAATCGAGATTGCACACTCAATTTATTAGCGCTTTGTCAGTCTCTCAACTAATCGGATGGCTCTGGGGATTTCTGCACTTGCACTTGCTGTGGCCCAGTTCTTTGGTTCTGTTTTCGTTTCCATTGTGTTTTCAATTCCAATCGGAAGCCGTGGCACGTGACTGCTCCACTGGGGTCATTGGGTGGCGGTCGACGAACCACCTGTGGCTGCTCATATAAAACCACAGAGTGCCGTTGAACAGCAGTCCACATTTGAAATCGAGATGAGACTGACCACATTGTTTTCCCTGATTTGCATCGCAATTGGCTACGTTCGGTCCCAACCGGCGGGCTATCCGAGTGCCCGTCCTCCGGCCACTTATCTGCCAGTTAAGCCACCAGCTCCACCGCCTCGCCCCCCTCCTCCGCCACCGGCCAACAGCTACGGTCCTCCAAAAAAGGGAAATGGAAAGCCACCACCTGCTCCACCCAAACCCAGCTATGGGCCGCCACCCAAAAATGGCAATGGAAAACCACCGCCCAGTAACGCATACTTGCCACCAGGAAATGGCAATGGAGGATCTTCGGGAGGCGGAGGAGCAGGCGGCGGTGGTGGTGAGGATATACCCATCATCAAGCTGGAGTCCAAGGTCAACACCGATGGTTCTTATATGGTGAGTGAGCTATAATTCATTAAATATTTAATTATAATTTAAATAAACCATATTGTAGTACGAGTACGAGACTGGAAACGGAATAAAGGCCGAGGAGATGGGCTACTTGAAGAACGCCGGAGTGGCAGGGGCGGAGGCACAGACGGCGGAGGGTTCCTTTTCGTACACCAGTCCCGAGGGCCAGGAAATTTCCCTGACCTACATTGCGGACGAAAACGGATTCCAGCCGCAGGGCGATCACCTGCCCACACCGCCACCCATTCCCATCGAGATTCAGGAAGCGTTGGACAAGCTGGCCGCCGGAGGTGGATGCCATGGATGCGATGACAACGAGACGGGAGGCAACGATGATGGCGGTGGAGGTGGCTATGTCTACCGACGAAAGTAAAATATGTCAACCATCTTTAAGAAGACCCTTGATCTCAAAATAATATTCATATTTGTATTGCAATGCTAAAAACTCGATGGTGATGGATCACATTTATGCACTAAAATATTTACTTACAAATAAGAAAACTATTTTATCCCAATTTTAACTGCAATCGGGTTGAAAAACGAAATGTTTGCTTGTAAAACACTTGTAATTGCCAATTAAAATGCTTTAAATGAAAACCCCATGGCGGCCTACTTACTGAAGACTAGCAAACACCAAGCCAAGAATTGGTCGTGGCCTGGTACACCTTGCTTCTGGCTGGGATGGCATGTCCTCTTTGGCCACCAATACCCATCCAACCCTCTGGACCAGGAGCGGCGGCTGTGTGACTGGCAACACATGTTTTTTTCCCCCGTCCTGCGAATCGCTAGCCCAACTTTATCCTGTTGATCGCTCGACGAGGGGATTGTGTCGCAATAATGAAAACATTAGCCTCGTAGCATATTTGTCAGCCGACAGGAGCGGAGCTGCATTAGATGAGGGTTACGGAACTACGAAAAAGGGGCGCTGAAAAAAACCAACTGAAAAACCAGTTTAATAGTGAAATATCTTTAATATAATATTTAATTAAAATATATAGAAATTAACAAAATAATATATGATGACTTATTTAATAAAATTAAATGTTTTCTATAAAACTTAAACTTTCTTAATAATAAATTAAAATTAACATGTAATAAAATTTTTATGTTTTCGTATGTTTTATGAAAACACTCTTTAACTATCTAAGTTTCTTACTTAAATTTTTTTCCAAAAGTTACTAAATATTTTCAACTATAATTATTCCTTCGTAACATCGATTAACACCACTGACTCCGCGCCACCGACAGGAGAAGCAACCGTCGAGCCCAGAAATCACGACCCACCCCAAACCGCAAATAGTGAAACGATACACGCCAATATATTATGGCATTAGCATTATAGTGGTGGGATGCGGGGCGGGGTGGTCGTCCTGGCGGAGTGAGGGACCATGGACCGAATGACATTGACGATGGCGAATGCGATTTGTATATGGTGGCATTATAGCAACAACAACGGGGGAAGTAACAACAAACGATCGTTTAATTTCAATTAAAAACATTTTCCTTGTGCGTAGCCCAAAAGCCAAAAAAGAAAGGACTCGTCGACGGATGAGGATGTGGGAGGGGGTACGTTTCGGGCACAGGAATACGCACACTTGCTACAGGCCGCTTAGCTTGGCTTAGTGCTCTGGTGATTGCGAGGACATGATGTTGCACTTGCCGAGCAACCACCAGGACGCACCAGGAACTCGAAAAGGGATGCCAAATGAGCCAGGGGGTTGAGCCGGCAAAGTGCGTAGCTATGTCGAGGCTATAGCCGGTGCCGGACTGGATTCTGGGCTGGGAATTCTTGCACTTGCCGCCAGCCGTGCCATTGTGACACTGCAAGGCCGTGGCAAATCCAAATCCGAAAAATAAGGGAGCAGGATGCGGATTGGGATGCGGATGCGGCGTGGTATAAAAACGCCGGTTCGCTTCCAATTGGAACGCAGAATCGAATTCGAACGCGAACGATGCACACGACAGCTCAACTGGATAGTCTGGAGCAGAAGCGCTCAGCCAGCCTGATCTTCCGAATTGAGCAACTCCTGCCCAGCACCAGCATCACACCGACTACCATGACCACTTCATCGACGGAGACCACATTGACGGCCACCACGAGCACCGCAAGTCCGGCCAAGCGGATGAGGATGAGCAACCCACGACCAGGTGTTTACACCTCGCAGTACACGCCCAAGGATACCTGCTCCATTGCCATTCCCACGTCGGCTCTTCTGGGATCTACGGCCATGCCCACGGATGGCGGCCGCTCCCACTGCCAACTGTCCAATGGCGAACTGATCGTATCCGGCTCACTGTTGCGGCAGATCAAACTCTCCGAGGATGTGTATAGCTTCAATGCCATCTTCGAACTGCATTGTGGACAAGTGCGCGTCCGTTTGGTCAGGGATGTAGCCCGGGAGGACGAGATCGTGGCCTGGTTCGGCGAGGAGTTGGTTCTCCTCATGGGCATTCCCTTCCTGACGCCCCTAAACATTCAAGGTAATTATCATATAATTTAATTTGTAATATTTTTAGTACTACATCAAATAATTCAAATACACAATTTAAATAATTGAAATCATAATTGATCATAATTGATATAAATATTAACCCCAATATTTACATCTAATTGCAGGAAACAGTCGCTACATGTGTCACCTGTGCCACTTGACCTTCGAGACACCCCACCCGCTGAAGATCCATTTGGCTCTGGGTTGTGGTCGTAGTGCCATGGACATCCTGTGGATGCGACTACACTACTCGCTGAAGGCGGCAGCAAGGAGTCATACAGAAACCCAGCACTCACCAATTCCGGCGACCTCGTCCACGTCTTCGGCCTCGCCCACCCATTCGCCACCGCCGCAGATGCCACCACGGTTCTCCGCCTTCCGACCCATTGCAGCACTTACCCAGAGTTTGCCCATGGTACCAGTAACCACAGCAGCAACTCCTCTTTCCTACCTGCCCTCCATGTCGATGGCCACTGCACCGTTGTCGACGCATCCAATGAATGCAGCTGCCCAGATCGAGGCCATAGTCAGCAATATGGGTGCCTCCAAACAGGGTCATCTGTGCATCTACTGCGGCAAGGTGTACTCCCGGAAATATGGCCTGAAGATCCACATACGCACCCACACCGGATTCAAGCCGCTGAAGTGCAAGTTCTGCCTGAGACCATTTGGCGATCCCAGCAATCTCAATAAGCATGTGAGGCTGCATCTCCAGACGCATCCGAGTAGTTCCGCTGGTGTCACCGATGGTGGAGCAGGTGGTGCCGAAATGGATGGCGATGTGGACATCGAAGGGGAAACGGATGCGGACTACCAGTGCCACGTGTGCCATAAATCCTTTCCACGGCGCAGGGATCTGCAGCGACACATGGAAACTCGGCATAGTGGACACCATTCCCATTCCCATTCCGAGTCCCGTTCCAGCTCCACCAGCACCTCCAGTACAACCACAATGACCGCAACGGTGACCACATCTACGTCGAAATCCAGCTAGCTACTGGGTGAAATTTTCGTAGCACGCTTTTTGGGGAACAGCTGTGATATAGAAATATAATTTTAAAATGAAATAAAAAAATAATAATTACTATTTCAATAAACTAATGTGAAAATGAAATGAGCTGTATACATTTTTAGAAAATCCCAACTAGACATTTGCATTTTAAATCTAATATATATAATCAAAAAATTAGACGCCCGCAGTAAGAATCAAATAGTATCGCTTTATTGATAAATTTCAATACGAATTCAAAGTGAATTTCTATCGTATAATGCACAAATCTTATTGTTAGACAATTAATGCTATTACTCGTACAGTTTACGTTTCCGTTTCCGCTCTCTGCGGCTTAATCCATATTCGTGTAAACTCGCTTAACTTTAGGGTACATGCAAAACAATCACAAATTGTCTTCAACTTGGGCAAAGCGGGTGTACGAGTGTGTGTATTCCATGATTCTATTATTTTCTCTCAGTGTATGTGTGTTTGTGTGTGCGTTGAGCAAAACGTTGACGGGCCAAAAACACTCACAATTACATGATTTGAATTCACAATTAATCGTACAATTACTTCAAATGCGACGGTATAATAGTATAGATCGGAGCATAGAGTTAACTATTCTGTTTGCTTGATTTCTGGAACTACATTTAGTTGGTTGCCGGGGGGCTAACGCTTAGTAGAGTTTTAAACAAAGGTCTGTCTCTTATTCTCCCCAAAACAAGTGTACCGAAAACAATCGATTTACTTTTGGATCTGATTGCGTAGTCCTCAAAACCCACCCACTCTCCATTACTACGAATATCTTTCTGTCAGTTTAAGGCACTTACTCAAGAAATCGCGATTCCAGAGCGTCCCTTTGGGGTTAGTGATTCTCTTTAAAGTATTACCTCGGAGTTTCGACCAAAACAATGTGGCAAGCTAAACGGCGAGTATGTGTGTGGGTGTCCTTCTGTACGTGTATTCATTTGTGGGTGTGCAGTAGGGTGGACCAGTTGGTGCAAACTAACCATCAAAAACATATTGCCACATAGACTTTATTATTCGCAAAGTATTTGGCCAAAACTAAGTTATACAAGTACAAAACGTGACCATTTCATTATTTTAAAGCTCTCTTCAATGGTTTTTCTTTAAAAAAGATGTAGTGTCAATACCATACAAAAAGTGTAAATATATAATCGTACATATGTAGCTTCTCTTACAAAATGTCGTCATAATCCAGATTTATATTTGTCTAATAGTGGTCAAATTGGAAATGTTTTAACTTTATTACAAAGCACAAATTCCACTAATTTTAGGGCGTAATGTTGGTGAGCTTTCGCATATATTACTCATACGCTGTTGCAACAGGTCGTATGAGTGATGCACATTGAAACCATATCGTACTGAGAGTGCAAGCCTTAAATTATAAATAGAACTATGGTCCACCCTAGTGTGCAGCTATCACCTTGAGCACTTAACGTATTTTATAAATGTATATGCTCTATAGCAAGTATGACAAATATGTGTGTTTCGGATATTTCACGATACGTTTCGCAGTTCTCACAAGTCTGTACTCGGCTTACATATATAAGGTAATATATAGTATAGTTCGTTAATCATTATGTGTATATGCATAGACACCAATAGTTGTTAATCGTTAAGAGTAATATGCAAATTCTGTATGTGGCTTTTCTTTCGCTTGTTTTAGTTAGGAATATGTATACGCGTATTGTTGTAAATATCTAACATAAATTCATACATGAAGCACACTTGGGTTCGGTTTTCATTAACTAGTTGCTAATGTGGTTAGTAATTCGTTCAAAGATTTGCATTTAACAAAATATCCATTATGTTAACAATTTGATTTTTAATTTTTTTTTCGGTTTTCTCACTTTCTTATTAATGGTTTTCTATTTTCAAATATATATATTTACTGTACGAAGTTGAAGTTGTTAATTTCTTAATCTTTGTTGTATTACAGTTGCTTCTTCCTCGTTGTTGTTCCCGCTGGTTCTTTATTAAAGAGTTAGAGAATTAGACCTTCGTTTGATTATATGGAATTATTCCTTTCTATATCCGTTTCTTGTGGTTTGCAGTTGGAAACCATTGTAGCATTGTTTTGGGGTATTCATTGAGTTGGCTTAATTGAAATACTGAATTGCTGAACACACACAGACAAAATTATGTACGTTACGATCCTTAAAAATAGCATTCTCATCCCCACCATTGATTCCACATTCGTTTTTGTTTCGGTTTTGTCTCAATTAATTGCGCCACGAAAATTACAACCTCACTTAACAACTAATGCACTTCACAAAATATCCAAGGGCTCCATTCCATCAATCAATCAATTATGTCATCAATGAATCAAATGTATCTCTGTATATAGGCATGCAAGTACTTATGTGTGTATAATTCGGTTTCTGTTTCGCGTCGAGGCGATCAAAACATTTCTGAAGACTTTCTTGTTCACAATTGTTCTTAGTTCTTGGTTGCAAAAAACTTTGGACGTTTGGTATTCTTATTCAAGTTGTAATAATTAGACAAACAAAATGCTTAAAGCTGCCCGCAAGACTTTGTCTACATCATTTTTAAGATATTATAATTGTTTCTCGTTTGGTTTTTATTCGTATTCGTATATATATTAAGCTTGCTGCAGCTGCTTAATATTTAAAAGACACACAGTATGTAGATGAAACTAACTCTAGGATTACGGATACTACCACTCTCTAAATGGTTTTCTAGGTCAGTGATTTTTCTCTTTTTTTAGTGTTTCGTTTTTTTTTTTTATAGTTTTCAGTAAGGCATATGCACAAGGGAAGGACTCGATCATCGTCGCCTATATCGTTGGATATTCTGGATACTAAGTTGGTTGAAACGAAAGGGAAAACGAAAACGCATAACTAGGGGAAGACAATACGGGGGACAATTGTATGTATGGTTTACAATTGGCTGCTTGATATGAGTATTTAAGTTAAGTTTAACTTTAGTTTAGTGCTTTGTTGGTGAGAAGCTAGAGAACAAATAGCCGCGATCCTTGACCATCCCTAAACTAGCTCGAACTTAGAGATACTTTCGCACTGTTACAGACTACACGTTAAAACTCCTTCAATTAGATTTCATTGCAGTAGTTATTGCTGTTTGGTTTTCGAGGTGTCCTGCTGATTGTGATGCTAAAGAATCGTATAATTAACTTGTTCAGAGTGTCTCGTGTTGGCTGTGTTCTTTTGTATTTCCCAAATGGTGGAGGCCATTAGTTGATGTTTCATAATTTGTTTAAATTAAGTTTGCTTTATCAAATACCCTGCAACTTCATTTAATTATCACAGTTTTTCATCAGAGATAGTTTAAATGTTTCAATATTTCTTCTTTTAATTCTTATTTCTGTTATTTCATTTTCTTGGTTGTGTTCGTTCACATTTTGTGTTGCTACAGTATGCAAGTAAAAAGCAAGCGAGTTGAAATTTGTGCAAACTTGAGTTCTATAACTAAGCATTTTATTTGAATCGGCAAATAAGGATTACTTTGCTTTTGCCTAGGATGTGTGGGAAGGGTTTTGGTTATTAATGATTTTCCACACATCTATGCCTGATATGCTGCCCGCTCTTTTCTCGATAATCTTATAGTATACGTACTCTAGGTGTCTAACTTTTTGTTTGTTTCTTTTTGGTGAGCAAGTCGTCTCGTGTAAAACAAACATCGATTTTACTTTTAAAGTAGTTTCTGTTTTATTTTTTATCATAATTAAAACGTAATTATTTGGAAGCAAATGATGGCATATTTGTTTAACTTCTCCTTAATATTTTTTTCAGCGTTTTGTTCGTGGTTCTCTGCACGTTTAAAACACAAACATTTTTCAGCGATAACTTGAACAGCGCAATTAACACAATACACAAAATATATAAATGTAAATTTAAAATGTCTTCTTGGAAAGTCTTCTTTTGAATTTCTCATTTCGTTTGGTTTGGTCTGGTAATTGTATTTACGCATAGTTAGGGGTGTATAGATCGGGGGTGTAGATCATTCATGTGGTGACAAATGCCGAGTGTTGTCCTTTCGTTATGTTTATTATCCTTCTTCTTTTGTGGTTTGTTTTTCATTGTTTTTGTACTTTCGACAAAGAATATGTTTTGTTATTTAAACCGATTTGTATACAAACAAGGTAATAATGGCAAAAGACAGAAGTATATAATCATATACCTCTCTAATACATAATGCGTATGTTTGTGCTTGCAGCATGTGGGTATGTGGTGTTGAACGTTTTGGTATTTTGGCATTGCTTTTTTCGATTTCAAAATACATACAATAAATACAAGTCTCCAATTTAACAATACAAGTATAAGTGCGGAGTTGTCCATATATTACGTCACCACTAGTTGGAGGGGATTCCCCACAATAGGAGGACGATAATGGGCGACTTTGCGATAACGTAATTTACTGACAGCCTCCAGAACTGTATGTATATACATACATACATCATATGAATAGATAGATAATCCTCATCTGATCGAGCTAAAACAAATACAATACAAATATAAACTAAGCATTCTAGACGTTGCGTGAATTTTGGTACTTTAAGTAATGCTCATAGGTTGCCTAACACATTGAGAGTATTGAAAGTAAAAGCGTACTAAATCGACAGACTAATACATATTACAAACAAAATACAGTTTTCTTAATTAGGAAACATGAAGGAAGTGTAATAATAAAAATAATTGGCAATACGAGCGAGGAGCAGAAGGAATCAACAATACACTTTTTACTGTGAATATTTTTTTTTTAGCTTTTTGTTGTTTTTGTTTTTTTTTGTTTTTTTTTTTTTTTTGTTTTGTTTGATAATTTGCATTTTGGTTTTGGGCGGGCTTCGGCCTTTTGCTAATACACAAATCTTTTGTTGTACTATGCAGCCTGTTATATATGTACGTATAGTAGTAGTATGTGGTATATATTTATATAAATATGTATGCATGATAATGACCAAAGAGCAAATCAAAGGCGTTTTTACATTTTCTCGTCGACACAATTGCGCTTGAATGATGTGTGGTGTGGTGAGGAAGTGCATTTATGTGGTCGTAGTTGCAATTTCAACATTGTTCGTCTTGGCGGCAGCGGCCAATCTCTGCTGCTCCGTTGTGATGTTGGCTTCGTGGCCATCCACGTTGTTGCTGCTGATATCGTTGGCATGATTGCTGAAAGGTAAACCCATGTTTTTAATTACAAGTGCAATGTATTTAAGTAATAAATGATAAAACAAAAAAATTGAGCTACAAACCAATACATTGCATGGGTTAAAATGGTTTCGCATTTTAAATAGATTAAAAGTATAAACATTTCATATATACATATGTACAAAAGGGATAACTTACAATTCATTCACTTTGCTGTCGGGTCCATTTGAAATGGGAGTAATTTGCTCGGTGTCCGCAGGACGATCCGCACCCAGTGGCTTAGTCCACATTCCCTCATCGTCCTCATAGTCATCCTCGCCGTCCAGCAGTACGGATTGCAGTCGAGTAACAATTGCTGCAGTCTCCACCACGCTCGACTCGGCCAGCTTATCGCTGATGGCCTTCTCCACGTTGGCATTATTGTCGTACTCAGCCTGCTGATCGTCGGTACACGCTAGATTATCCTGAGCGCCCTTGCCAACAGCGAGTCCAATAGATTCAGCGGGTTGGCGCTCCTCCTCCGGGTTCAGCTGTGTATCGGATGCCGGCGCTGGGGAAGAGTCCTCCTCTTCCTCTTCACCTGGCGGCGCACTTATGGGCATACCAAGATCGCTGCCAAAGGTGCTAAAGTGCGCATCGAAGTCGGCAAAGTTATCCGAATTGAAATCCGTGCCCCAGTTGGCAGTGCCCGTGTTAACCTGCGAAGGCACGCTGGAAAGGACGGCAAACTGGATGTCCCAGGGGTCAGCCAAGTTGTTAAGCGTGTTCGAATTTTTGGTGAACATGCCGTGCCCATGGCCATCACCACCGCCCGAGTGGTCACCATGCTCATCATCGTCATCATCTTCGTCGTCAATGTTTCGACCAAACTGGAACCGGTTCTGATCTATGGCAAAGAAGATGTCTTGCAACGTGTTATTCAGCTCACTACAATCCACTTCTCTGTACGGCTGATTACCAACGTTCCACGCATTTATCTCGCCAGAATAGTCATTGGATCCATCATTGTACTGATTCTCCTCGTGCGGATTGCAGTCGGCCAGGAGCTTGGTCTGCTGTTTAACCGCCAGCGAAAACTCGCCAGTTTCCGCATCGATCAACGATTGCCACAGCTTAACCTCATCTTTATCACTTAGGCTGCTGGTGATCAGATCACCGATATGTTCAGATTCTGATATACAATTCGTAATGTGACGCAGAATTTTGATAAGGTGGCCCATGTAGCCCAGACGTCGACCCTTCTCAGCATTTCTTAAAGGGAGAACAATTGTTATGTGGCAGACTGATAATTAGTCACTTTAGGTACTTACTGCGCCTGCGCATTGTGCTGCCACAAATCGACCAGTTTGGATATCAGACGACAGTTTACAATTAACTGCAAATCAGCGCGAATTAAGTTTAGTTCGGTACAAAAGTCAACTAAGACTTACATGTGATTGCATTTCAGAAGGCGGAGGACTGGGAACGGTCTTGGTCTTATCGAGATCATTGAGCGTTGCCTCCGATTCCTGCTGTTCTGTTGGAGATTCACCATCCACCTCACTATTTTTCGCATGATTATCCTGGACTTGAGGTTCTGCGCCCTCAGAAGCTTTTGCTTCGGCTGCGGCTTCCACATGGCCCGTGTGTTCTTCATGCTCTTGGTTTTCTTCTGCGGTTGCCTGACGCTCATCAGGCGTCTGGGCAGCCACTTCCTGCGCAGCTGCCACTTCGATTTCGATGTCGCCCCCTTCCTCATCCTTGCCACCTTCCGCCCGCTTCGCATCGTTAAGAGCGTTCTTCATCTCGACTTCGGACTCCTCCGTGCCCACCTTCAAAAAGGCATTGATCAGGCAGTCTGCAGTGAAGTAATCCGTAACCTCCGTGGATGCAGTGTTGTTGTTGGACAGCTCGTTGTAAAAGACCACATTCAGTGCCTTCTCGGTTTCTGTGTGCAGGAAGTTGTTCCAGCAGTACTGCTTGAAAAAGTCCAGCAACAGGCTGAAGTACTCAGTCGCGCAGATTCTTAAGCATAAAAATGTATTATTAATAAAAGTTATGCTTTCTATAAAGCAGTGACTTACGCCTGCTGGATAGTCTCATGCTTGGTCTCCAGCAGAGCGGTGAACACGCGACACACTTGCAGTCGAGTCTTTCCAAATGGGGGCGTCAACACGGCGGCCGTGGTTTCTAGTGTGGGTTTCTACAAGTCAAAAGATAAACAGCTGGTTCTTTGTAACAAAAAGTTTCATGCTAACCGCAGGCGGGTTTTTCAGTATGTGGACAAATTCCTGGAGGCGTGGCGCCATCACATTGATCACAGTCTCCTGGACTTCCTGGTGGATTTCGCGTTCGCGCTTTTGCAACAACCGCTGGCGATCCGAGTTGGGCTCATCTCTACAAGAAAAAATGTACATCAATTAAGATGAGGTGACAAATTCACTGGCAGCATAACCTACGTGAAGGTAATAGGCTTGATTAGCGTAAGTACAACCGATATTCCTGATAAGATGGCGCTCTCCTGAGCGTTTGGTTCCAAAATCACATTTAACAAGGCTTCAATTGTGTCCGCAAATTCGATCGTCTTCAGAATGGGGTTGGATCCATCGAAGGCCGGCTCAAACGAATCGTTCTCCTGCTCGGTCTGGCGCATTAGGCGCCCTTGGTTAATAAGATCACAGAAAAAGTCGGCAACATTTGCATGTTTGTCGGTTTCTTGAGGATTACGCAATATTGCAATCAGTCTCTCAACAATTTTATCTTCAGTTAGCCACTGTTAAAAACAATATTCGATAAGATTTGTGTGCCTGGGCAAAGCTCTTTACCGAACTTACTTCGAAAAGGTTCCGCTTGAGTCGCCCACCCTCGATGTCCTTCATCATCTGCATTATTAGATCAGGTAT
Organism: Drosophila mauritiana; assembly: GCF_004382145.1. NCBI lineage: Eukaryota > Metazoa > Arthropoda > Insecta > Diptera > Drosophilidae > Drosophila > Drosophila mauritiana. The sequence goes on from NC_046669.1 coordinate 6,016,184, forward strand.
GACCGGTGTGTCAAAGTGTTTACAAATGAAATCCAAAAAGGTCTTCTGCGATTTAATATACTCCAGGAGTTGTAGGCACATGTGTTGATACAAAAACCAATCTTGTTCAGGCTTTTTGGTAAAGAGCATGCTAAACGTTTTGCTAAAAAACGACGATAGCAATGGATTTAACGGTGGTTCCTTTTCCAGATATGAATACAGCAGCTGCAGCGTCTCCGCGTCGTTCAGTAGCTTCTCATCCAGGGACGGCAGGCCGCTAAAATGGCATGGGCTATAGAATTCTGGATGGCAACGGGCATTCAATTCTTACAGTGTGAGTATCTCACAGGACATGTTGGCATAGCGGAAACGCTTCGACATGGGCACATCTTCAGAGGGCTCGGTCGTGATCAGCTCCACCAGACGCCGTATGACATCGGGACGTGTAAAGTAGTTGACCAGGTTCTTCTTTTGCGTCTTGCACTCCTGCAGTATGTCCTCCTCGTCCAGAAATTCCTCCAGCGTGGAGTTCTGCGAATGGCGACGACGAGTAACTGAGACATTTCCACTTGATCAGCACGGATCGAGTCAACCTACCTCCTTCTCGAGCAGCGCCTCTATATTCGCGGAGGGCGCATAACCCTTGTCCCAAAACATTTTTCGCACGTACGTCTTGGCGGTGACACTTTCAGTCTGGGGGAAACAAGATCAATCTTCGCTGGACTCGCGGAACGCTGATGACTTGGCATGCACGGCTCTGCGGGACGGGATTGGAGATTTTGGATAAGCGGAATAGCGCAATTAATACACTGAACACAGGCTAGACTCAGCTCGACACTCGGCTCTCACAAAGTAATGCGTAAATTTTTTGTAATTATGCCAAGCAGGCCCCACATATACACTACGAATGCGGGCCGAAAAATGCTTGTATGCCGGTCGTTTGGGCTTGCAAGGGTTGGGGGATGCTTGGGCCCACACTTACGAGTTGGCTGGACTTTGTTTTGTTCACTGTTTGTTGCACTTTTGATTGTTTTTCAACCGAAAAAACCACGCTATAATTTTCTTCACTGCTTCGTAGAGGTGGACAATATTCGATTAAAGGGTATATTAACTCAGTCTGATATATGGGGCCGATCGACCGTGTCCTCACGTAGTCGGTTATCGATTGTCAGTATTTCAACTTGTTCACACGAGAACCGCTGCACATAATGTAATAACGAAAATACAAACAATTATGTTTTATGATTTCTTATATGGTGATTTAAATTCTTTCTTCTTCGTTCTTTAAAGTATTTATTTCATTAAGCTCTGTGATATTAAACAATCTAAATGGTATTCTTTCTTTTCATTTTTGCCTGAGTTGCTATTTAAGATCCGCCAGTTGCAATCGTTAAATGTAAATTGGCAGCGGAGGTGTGGCATTTGGTGTCCGATAAAAGTTTTTCTGTAATCGCCTATCGATTTGGCGGTCATCGCACATTTGTTTTTCCGAATTGTTGTTTCGCAAATTACAATGGATGGCGTTGTTTTGTGCGAAATTGCGGATGAAGTACTTCCAGAAAGTCCCGAGGATCCAACGGAGTTCCGTTTTGGAAAGAGGCGATGGGTGTTCAAGGATTATCTCATTGAGCATCAAGAGGAGATTCTGATTTGTATCGAAAAATGTGCGTAGACACTGAAATTGTTTAATTGCCCTTATAAATAAGAAAATATTTCAGGCCAGAATGCTCGGACGAGAAAGCTGAAGTTCAGGTCCATTCGGCAGGAGTCGGGCTCCTGCATCCTGGTGCTCTGCCATGAACAGACCCATGTTCGTGCACGTGACATTGAGATGGAAGTGGGAGAACAAATTCTGCCCCTTTTCTTTAAGGACTTCAGAGGCAGTCTGGAGTTCGAGGTGGCCCAGCAGGAGAAGGAGCACAAGCGTCCCTTAAAGACATATGTAACCACCAAGTTGTACGACGCCCTCTACGAAAAGCACCGCCAGACCATTAATGTTGAACAGGAACGTTCCCTAGACCTGCCGAAAAGATTTCAATCTCAGCTACGCAAGTACCAGCAGCGCACGGTATCTTGGATGCTGGGGCGGGAGCAGCAGATAACTCAAGTGCCGGCCAACTTCATAGTGCTCCATGCCATTGATGGTAGAAGTCGCGTCTTGAAGCATAAATACTGCTTGCAATTTTACCCCTTCGAGGAGGAGATTCCCAAAATCTCGTTGCCGCCGGGTGGCATCCTTGCTGACGAGATGGGCCTGGGCAAGACTGTGGAGTTCCTGGCCATGCTGCTGATGAATCCGCGCCCACAGGACTCCTACCGAAACGATTACTGGCACCAACGCCTCGAGGAGTTTTCCGATGAAGTGCCATTAAAGCGGGCACGTATAAGTAAAAAAGACGAGGTTTTTTGCATCTGCACCAAGAAACACGGCAAACGAGTGCAGTGCACCAAATGCCATCGGTGGCAACACGAAATATGCATGACTATTTCAGATACATCAGACGTACCCCACATGTGTCCCAGCTGCTGGTCCGAGTTGGTGAAGTCTGGCGAAAGGCTTGTTGAGAGCGGCGCCACCATCATTGTATCTCCGAACGCCATCAAGATGCAGTGGTTCGAAGAGATACACAAGCATATATCGCCATCGCTTAAGGTGCTCCTTTATTTCGGCCTACACTCATCCTTCTGGGTTAGTCCTTTCGATCTGGCCCAATACGATGTGGTGCTTACCGACTATACGATTCTGCGTAACGAAATATACCATACGACGGACTTTAAGTCAGACCGCCAGATGCGCCACCAACAAAGGTACATGCGACCCAACTCCCCACTTCTAATGGTAAACTGGTGGCGGGTTTGCCTGGATGAGGCACAGGTAATGCGAGTTTTTTACTTTTGCATCCACGGCTTACTGAATATTTTCTAAACTACCCACACCCAGATGGTCGAGAGCAACACTTCAGCAGCTGCCGAGATGGTTAGAATGCTGCCGGCCATTAATCGTTGGGCTGTTACTGGCACAATTGATGAATTGCCGCCTCTTTTGGAGTTCGTGGGCCGGCCAGAAGTCTGTAGACCACCGGATGCTTGGCAAACCGTCGACAAGGCCTTTCAGCTTAACTACAAGTGTGAGCCGCTGCTGGAACTTCTCGAGCATAGTTTGTGGCGTACCTGCAAGTCCAAAGTGGAGCACGAACTGGGAATTCCGCCGCAAACGGAAGTTGTTCACCGCTTGGAGCTGAGCAACGTAGAGTCCCTGTACTATCGGGAAGAGCATTTAAAGTGCCACGAGCAATTCCTTGCTGCTGTGGCCAAACACACCCGGCACAACGCAGACAATAGCTCCTGCCTGGCGTCGATCTCTCCACAACTGCTGCGCATCATCCTGAAGCCCTTTCTCCGCATTCGACAGACCTGCTCCGTACCAGTCGTGTTCAACAGCAATGTGTCCAGCACCGACTACCTGCACCCGCAGGATTTGCTGGCGCGTCTGAAGTCCAACAATGAAAACGAGTGTAAGACAGAGCTGCGCAGCTGGGCATCCTCCTACAATGGACTGGCCGCTATATACTTCATAAAGAACGATTTCCCCCAAGCCATCAAGTATTATAATCTCCTATTGAAGCTGGCGAACGAGTATAACGAGCAGAATATATCGTATGTTTAATTTTTCATTAGTCTTACAATACAAATATTATTGAAATATCATTTTACGTATTTAGTGTAGATAGTGTGCTTCAAATTCATGCGATATACAACCTTCTGCAGGCAAGTGCACTGGCTCCCGCTAAGCACAAGTTAACAGAACTGGAGCACAAAAGGTATCAGGCTCAAATGAGCCGGCTGGAGTGGAAGTATTTGGAGGATAATACACGTGTACTGGAAAGCGCACTCAGCAGCTACAACGAAAATCTAAATGAAGTTTCCGAGCTGGAGAAACGATACGAGGGCAGTACAGTGGATCTGCTGGCGACGATGGTGAACCACAAGACCTCTCTTCACGATGCTATTTGGAACAAATTGCGGGATGACTTCTTTCGCCAAAGCATTTCTGTGGAAAGGCTTGAGAATATCAACTCCATAGCCGGAATGCTTTACTTTATGGATATATGGCATAACAAGCTACAAAATCTGAAAACTACTTTGATCGCTGAGTTTGAATTCCTTAAAGGAGTTATGCAGCAAGCTTGTGAGGCTATCAAAACAGGAGTCTCACTCCCCCTGGAGATAATCAACTTTATAGAAAACGTAACCGTGTGTCATTTGGCAGATATTTTGGTGAGTTTAATATACACATATACTTGTATGTCTAATAAACACAAATTTAATAGGACGCAAATAAGGAGAAGCCAGTGAAACCCAAGAAGCATCGATTTTGTCGGCTGTGCCTGATTCGCGATTCATTGAATCAATTTGAGTGTCTTCTGTTTGCCAAAAAGCTGGATGAAAAGGCTACAGTTACTGAAGGCTTGGAAAACCCGAGCATGGAAATAAGTCTCATTAAATGTAAGCAAGCGAAAAAACATATTTGAAGAACAGGAATAACTTAATTTTATATCCAAATAGCTATCTTTGCCTTCCTGCGGTCAAAACAAGATTTTAGTGAATGGAAAGAGGAATGCCAGAGCAAACTGGACTTGCTTTCCTGCCTACAGGACTTGGTCAAGTTTCAAATCAAGTACTGGATCGAGGTGGAGTACATGGTCAAGGCTTTCGACGAACTGGAAATGTGCAAGATGCGCATCCTCCTCACCGACGATCCTGAGGAGCAATCGAACTACAGAATACTGGCGTGCCAGTTGGACGAGCAGCTAGAGTTCAATCAGTATAATCTGCAGACATCGCAGTTGAACTTTACTAGACTGTGCGGTCGTTTGAAGTACCTGAAGCATCTGAAAGAGGATTCCTCCGATAAACCGTGTCCCATCTGCCAAACTCAAGATGACGTGAGGGTAAGTGGTCAAAATTTCAACCAATTTTGCTACGCTAAGGACTTATTGTTTTTGGTTTAGTATGTGATGATGGTATGCGGGCATTTTGTGTGCCAGCACTGTCTGGATAGCATGAGGAGGAAGAACGGCCGAGCCGGCGTTACAAAGTGTCCACTTTGTCGGCAAGATTCGCCACAGTAAGGTTTCGCCATTACCCTTCACAGACGCCGCATGTAACCATGTTTTTCCTATAGGTTGTATTACTCGGTTCGTCCGGGTGTCCATAAGTCAATTATTGGTGACTTTTCTACAAAAATTTCAAGTATTGTGGAGTTGGTGCTGAAAATTAAAGGCGAAAATGAACAGGAAAAGATTATAGTATTCTCCCAATGGCAGGCGATTCTCATTGAAATTGCCAGAGCGCTCAGTCTCAACGGCATACAATTCCGCAACAAGTGCACAAATAAGGACTTTGATGATTTCAAGGTATTTAGCTTGCTATTAAGTTTCAATTTATCACTGCTAAACATATTGCCTCCTTTAGAATCCGTATAGCAATGTCACCTGTCTACTGATGCCACTGTCCAAAGGCTCAAAGGGCTTGAACCTGATCGAAGCCACACATGTTTTCCTCGTCGAACCCATTCTAAATCCGGGCGACGAGCGCCAGGCCATAGGTCGTATTCACCGATTTGGACAAAAGAGGTGGGTGCGCGCTATTGAAATGCAGGTGCTGTCAGTTTCAATTCGATTGCTTTTAGACCCACGAAGGTGCATCGTTTCATTGTGAATGGAACGATTGAGGAGAATATTCTATCGCTAATTACCTCAGCCGATGACACGACCACGCTGGGGACTCACTGGGATCTGGAGAACATGACACTAGACAGTCTTAAGAAGCTATTCATACTCAAGGAGGAGTAGAACAAAGGAATTTAAAACAAAACATTCCGATTAGAGTTAAGCGCTCAATAGGGCTAATTTATTTTTTAAGCTACTAATATACAAACTTTATATATAAATATATAACTGCCACAATTCATCTATTGAGAAGATGCAACAAATAGCAACTCTCAATTTAGACCAGAATCATTAAACTTAAGTCGAATTCACATAGGTATATTTTGTGTTCTCCTGAATAATGTACAGTATTTTATTTGTACTAGAATTAAGGACATTATATTTAATAGTATTAAAGAATATTTTCTGCTTAAAGCTATATCATATCCATCTTAAACACACTCTTCTCATAAGGATTACAAGGTATTGCTTTTCATAAAAAACCCAGGATTGATTTGCCATCGTTGACAGCGTTAAACGCCGGCCAAATCTCAGACATGATCGATTTTTAAAGCATCCAAAGTGGTGCCATCGGCATGCGCTTTCTGAGCGTAGTAGCCATCGTAGGAGCTTTGCGCCTTGTCAATCTCCTGCTGATGCTGCAACAGCTGCAGTTGCTCGTAGGCAGCCTCCTGAACCTTGCGGCGCTCCTCCTCAGCCAGTCGCTTCACCTCGTTCTCTTCAAACTGCTGCGCCTGGAGTTCAGCGGATGCAGCTGCTCGCTCCGCCGCTGCCTCCTGGTACTCGTCGTAGGAGTGCAGGCTGCGGTCACTGCTTTCAAGCTTGTGCAGCGAGGATAGCTGCTCCTTGGCCGCCTCCGCAATTTCGCGCCGCTTCGCCTCCGCCTGGCGCTTCGCCTCTCGCTTGCTGCGTTCCTGCTCTTCCAGCTCCTCGCGAGCGGCATAGAACTTGGGCGAAATGACGGGTGGACGGTTCTCGTGGGTGCGCTGGTGGCGCTTCAGCGCCGTCTCCTGGCGGAAATGGGTACCGCAGGTCTTGCACTCAAAGGGTTTCTCGCCCGTATGAATCCACTCGTGATGCCTCAACGTTTGGGCCTTTGCGAACCTTTTGGGGCAAAAGCGGCAGGCAAAATCTTTGACCTTTTCGTGTATGATCTTATAGTGCCGCTTCATGTTTCCGATATTGTTGAATCCCTGACCGCAACCGGGGCAGATATGTTTGCCCTCCTTCTTGGTAAAGTTCACCTGCGGCGACCATGACGGCACTGAAACAGAGGGTATGGGATTCACAGCAGTGCCAGCCAACTGTGCCAGATCCACTCGTTGTACACGGCGTGGATCTTTGGGAATGGTGGCCACGGATTCGGCACACACCTTGAGCAATTCGTCGGCAGCGTTTCGGGACATCATCGGCTCAATGGATACGCCCTCAACTGGTGGCGCGGGTGGATTGTCGAACTGTTCACCAGGCGTCTCGCCCATTTCCACCTGCCGCTGGCGGTAGGTCTCAATAGCGCGAAGCACGCGCTTCTCATGAGTCTTCAAGTGCTTGGTCAAACTCTTAGGATAGAGAAACTTCTTCCCACAGACCTGAGAATATTAAAAACAAATCGTTGCAATGAGGATGCTGGCTTAAAAGATCTTTCTACCCTTACCTTGCACTCGCAGCGCTTTTCCCCCGTGTGCGTCATCTCGTGGATCTTGCAGGCGTGTGACTTGCCAAAGGTCTTTCCACAGTATTGACACGCATAGTTTTTGATCTTCTCGTGCACGATCTTAATGTGGTTGGCCAGACTCTGCTTGTTGTGCGAGGCGTGCTCGCATATGTGGCACTTGAACTTCTTCTCCTGGGTATGCGTCAGTATGTGCGTGTTCCATTCCTGCCTGGTGGTTTTTCCCACCCCACAGTACGGACACACGTAGTTCTTAATGCCCGCGTGCCGCATCAGATGATCCTTTAGAGCACTATTGATCACGAACCTTTTGCCGCAGATGTTACAGGGGAATGGCAGCTCCTTGCCGTCGTGCTTGTACATGTGCTTCTTGAGCGCCATGGGACAGCGGAATACCTTCTCGCACTCGGTGCAAGGGTAATCCCGTGGTGGCGCCGCTGCCTTGGTGATGCCGTGCATCTTCTTCATGTGAAAGGTGAGCAGGCGTATGCGCGGAAAGGTCTTGCCGCAGCCATCGACATTGCAGGTGTGCACCTCGGATAGCTCCGTGTGGGCGTGGTCGATGTGAAGTCGTAATCCTCCAGCGGTGGTGAAACCTGCAAATGCATGTGGTTAAAACGAGAATGCGATTTGGAGCCATCATTACACACCTTTCCTGCAGGTTTCCACTTTGCACTGGAAGGGCAGGAGATCGTTGTGGTGCTTCATGTGCTCCTCATAGCGGATGGCCTTCTTGAACTTTTGGTGGCAAATGTGGCAGTCGATGATGCGGTGCAAGTGGCGTTCGCCAGGCGGAATCCTCTTGCGCCGGCTCTTTGACTTCTCTCCGTCCTCGTCCTCCTCCTCGGAGCCTGATGGGAACTCTTGGTCCTCCTCCTTAATTACAGCTGCCTTTGCTTTTGGTATCATCCGCGAATTATCCCGCAAGCGCTGGGCCAAAGGCACATCATCGTCACCATCGCTACTGTTGGGCTCAAAGTCCACATCTTGGTCAAAGTCTTCTTCGCTCTCCTCCGAGGATTCCGCGGCAAAGATGGTCATCAGATCGGCAGCGTCCAATTCATCTTGCTTCACTTCCTTCTCCACCTGCTCGGCCTCCTTGTCCACGTGCTCCAACATCTTGAACACATCCTCCTCGTTCTCGATCATCTCCATTTTGTGGTCCAGTAGCGGATCGAAGTTGATGCGATCCTCCTCGTCCTGCCCCACCAGCTCAGTCTCGTTCCCCGCCACGTTGAGCAAATCAAAGTTCTTCATCTGCGCACTCGCTGGCGGGCAAAAGACGTTCCTGGCCACCATGTCCTGGAACTTTTGCACCGAGTCCACGCACAGCTTTTGGAACTCATGCAGATCGTCCAGCCGGCTGAAGCACGGCGCGCACAGACACTTGGGGAAGCCATCCGACTGCTCCACGGCCAGCGAAGTGCAGACACACAGCTTCTTGGCCAATCCGGGGATCAGGAAGAGGTCAAAGGATCCTGCGCCGCCGCCATTCTCTGGCAGGCGATTCAGGCAGATGCGGCACACCGCGTGCACCGAGTACTTGGCTGCCTCGGCCTCCTCCTCCATGATGCCTGTTCCAGGGGGAATCTGCTGGCCAAATCCGCGGAATATTAAGCCGAGAAAAACTTTACGCGTCAGACGAACCAAAACAAATACCAAAAAATACCTCACAGTAATGCCAAATACAAACAGCTATTTAAAAGCTAAATTATTAAACCGGCTAGAAATATGGATAGCATCAATAATTAATTGTAAATGTTTTTAAAAATGTGTGCCGTTTTAAGTGTGATTATCTATAAATATATGTATTAACCTTAATTAAGTACATAGTTATATATATGTTTCGTATAAGTTGCATAGCTAGTGGAATGTAGCTAAAAAACAGTCGAGTTGGCTGCACTACGGCTCACCTCTGTCTTGTTTACCAACAATACCCGCTTACCAGCACTGGAGCGAATTTGAAATTTAAATGTTTAATGCTTATTACTGTTTATTATATTAAATCATTGTTAAATGAATACAATTAGTAAAGTACAAACTTAAGAAGTTTAAAGGGGGGTTTAAATACAATAAAAGATCAAATTATGATTGCAAAGTGACGAAAACTAGTTGGTAAACCTTAGAGACCTATAACTCATATGTCCTTCATAGAAACACATAATGAAAGGATCGGAAACGGAGGCGTAGACAGGTTGGGTTTGCTCGCAAACATTTCCATTTGATTCTGCCGCTCAAACATGGTCCAGCTTCAGTGCGTCCACCGAGGTGCCCTCCGCCTCCGCCTTCTGCGCGTAGAAGCCGTCGTATGTGTTCGTCTGCTTCTGCAGCTTGTTTAGCTGCTCGAAGGCAGCCTCCTGGATCTTCCGGAGCTCCGCCTCCGCCTTCCGCTTGGCCTCGTTCTCCTCGATCTGGTAGGCCAGCAGCTCGGCGGTGGCCGCTGCCCTTTCCGCCGCCGGATCCTGGTACTGCTCGAAATTCTTCGGCTGCTGGCGCTTCACCGCGGTGCTGGACTCCGCCTTGGGACCAGCCGGCTCCTTGGGCTTGCCGGGCGGACGGGGCGGCTTGTCGTGCACCTTCATATGTGTCTTGAGCACCTGCTCCTGCCGGAAATGCTTGCCGCACACCTTGCACTCGTAGGGCTTTTCGCCAGTGTGTATGTACTCGTGGTGCCGCAGGTACTGCTTCTTGGCGAATCTCTTCGGGCAGAAGCGGCAGCAGAAGTCTTTGACCTTTTGGTGCACCACCTTGTAGTGCAGCTTCATGTTGCTCACGTGATTGAAGCCCTTGCCGCAATCCGGGCAGATGTGCTGGCCCTCCTTCTTGGTGAAGTTCACTTGCGGCGACCACGAGGGCAGGTTGACCGATGGGATTGGGTTGGCCACCGTTCCAGCCAGCTGGGCAATGTCCACCCGCTCGACGCGACCACGCAGGTGCGGACTGGGCTTGGCTATTGTCGAGGACCCACTGGCCCCGTCGCCCATTAAGGCGTTGGCCCCCTGCGTCTTGGGCAGATCACGCTTTTCGTGCGTTTTCAAATGCTTGGTAAGGCCCTTCTCGAAGAGGAACACCTTGCCGCAGATCTTGCACTCGCAGCACTTTTCGCCGGTATGACTTCGCTCGTGAATCTTGCAGGCGTGCGACTTGCCAAAGGTCTTTCCGCAGTACTGGCAGGCAAAGTCCTTGCGCTTCTCGTGCACCACCTTCACGTGGTTGGCCAGCGCCTGTTTGTTGTGGGAGGCGTGGTCGCACTGCCGGCACTCGTACTTCTTCTCCTTCGTGTGGGTGAGGATGTGCTTGTTCCACTCCTGGCGCGTCGTCTTGCCCACTCCGCAGTACGGGCACACATGGTTCTTGATGCCCGCATGGCGCAGCAGATGGTCGCGCAGCACACTATTGATGGGGAAGCGCTTGCCGCAAATTTCACAGGCGAAGGGCAGCTCCTCGCCCGTGTGCTTGTACATATGCTTCTTGAGGGCAGTGGGGCAGCGGAAGACCTTCTCGCACTCCGTGCAGGGGAAGTCCCTCTGCGGGGTGTCCACCTTGTGCACGCGTTTCATGTGGAAGCTGAGCAGCACGGGCCGGGCAAAGGACTTGTTGCAGCCCTCGTAGGTGCACGGATGCATGGCCGATGTCTCCGTGTGGGCGTGCTCCACATGGACGCGCAGTCCATTGGCGGTGGTAAAGCCTGGAATTGGAAAATAATCACATAAATCTACTTCTCGATGATTTGCATGCGGAGTTTACCCTTTCGGCAACTCTCGACGGTGCACTGGAAGGGTAGCAAGTCGTTGTGATGCTTCATGTGCTCCTCGTAGCGAATCGCCTTCTTGAACTTCTGGTGGCAGATGTGGCAGTCAATCAGGCGGTGGCGATCCCGTTCCGTAGCTGGAATCCTCTTGCGTTTGGGCTTGTCCTTGGGATTGCCATCGGAGTCGTCTGATGAGCTTGTCTCCTCGGAATCATCCTCCTCCTCCTCCTGTCGCTTGGCAGCCGACCTCGGCTTGCCCTTCGCCTTAGAACCACGGGTGGCTCCACGCCGGCTGCGCTGGGCCAGTGGAATGTCGTCGTCACTACTGATTTGGAAGTCTTCGTCGAGGTCGTTGTCGTTGCCGCTCTCAAAGGAGTCATCCTGAGATACTCGGCCAAACGGCTGTTCCATCTCCATCTCCACCTCTTCCACCTCCTTTTCGACGGACTCGAGCATCTTGAAGACTTCCTCCTCGTTCTCAATGATCTCGATTTTAGAGTTGAGCAGCGGATCGAAGTGCACGTTGTCCTCCTCCTCGCCCGGCAGATCCGCCACGGCGGCACTGGTGTCCAGGACATCGAAGTTTGTTTGGCAGGCGAAGGCGTTGCTGGCCACCAGATCCTGGAACTTTTGAACGGAATCGACGCACTGCTTCTGAAAGTCGTGTAGGTCGTTCAGCTTGGAGAAGCAGACGGTGCACAGGTTCTTAGGGAAGCCATCCGCCTGCTCCACGGACAAGGAGGTGCACACGCACAGCTTTTTGGCCAGACCGGGCACTCGGAACAGATCGTAGGCCGCCGAGTCGTCCACCGTGGACAGGCAGGTGCGGCACACCGTGTGGATGGAGTACTGGCTCCCCTCATTCATTTTGGACACTCAATTCGATGCTGGACGATCCCGAAAGCCAGAAATCGCGAAAACCACAGCAATTCGAAATGTTCTTTCGCCGAGAAAAAAATCCAATACAACACACATTTGTGTGTACTCGCGTGTACGTGTGTGTGTGCGCTCGTCAGCAATTCGGGTTATCGATTGCCCGCAAGCGACGAGTACGCTCGCTGAAAAACTGCGCAGCTCTAGCACTCGCCACACACACTCAGGCGTTTTGTTTTGTTTTTCCCATGCACATGCATATGCGCAGCGGAGAGGGTACGATGGGCGTATTAGGCCCAGCGAGTGTGTGTATTCGCAGTCAAGTCACACAGTCGAGTGACTGCCTGACAGCTACGAGCACAATACTAGCACTAGATCAACACATAGAGTCTGAGAATTTAAAATAAAAAATATATCTGCTTTTGTTGGAATATTAAATACATCTTTAAACAAAAATAAATTATTATAAGGACTTTTAAAATTCATTAAATCGTTGGTATGTCAATAAATAAGGTTGTATGTTTCTATGAATCGTTTCTATAGCAGCATTATTCTTACTTGTCAAGCTGAGTAAGACGTTTACCAATAAGAATGGAGCAACCAGACAAGGAAGTACAAGCTCTCGAATCCGAAGTTAAAGTATTGAACACGGAACTGGCACTGCAAAATGCCGGGAATAGAAGAAATAGGCTTAAGCGGGAGATCGCAGAGTTGAAGGAGGTCATGGAGAAGCAGAGGATAGCATTGGTGAATGCCAACAAAAACAGGAAGGAAGCTAAGACAATTATCTTAAGTCTGATGGATTTGAATCAAAAGGGCGGTAAAACCCCAACAGTTAAGTCACCAACTAAGTTTTGAAGAAGTATTACATAAGATAACCCAATTTGTTTTAGGAGTCAAATAGTCCTTCAGACAATGAAGGATCCTCTGAGGATTTCGATTTGGATGAAGAATAGAAACTTTTCCAGTAAAAACCCCAAAATGTTTCTTAATATTCGATTAAAAATCAATTATCATCTTTATTTGTCTAAATTTAAAGAACGGAATATATAAAATAAAATTCAGCATAACCATCCAGATGGATTTCAGCTAAAAGGGACTTATTTTTATTTAAATTAAGTTTTGATTAAAGTTCTTGCGGGCTAAAAAAACGGTTTATTGCTATCAATATATATTTGTAAAAAATCACTGGTATTGCAAAGTGGTCTCTTAGTCCCGCCCACCAGATGGAAACTCCAATGGCGTTATGAATATTACTTTTAATCCATTACTCTAAGTAAGCACGGGAGACATTACACGGAAAACAAAATAATACATATATTGCATGTATGTATAAACGTAGTACGTAAAAAGTATGAAGTGTTCATATTGTAATACACTGTAATGCACTCGGATAATCTGGAGTGCCTATAAACCTACAATCTGATCCAGCTAGAGAGCTATTCGAGGCATGCCTACAACTTTTCCGGACAGTGGCGCAGCTGCATTGGAAGTGGATACATATGGATGTGGCTAGGTTATGCATATATGCTAGTAAAGTAGAGCCAATCCTGCTGCCTAGACGTGGTCAATCTTCAGGGCATCCAGGCTGGTGCCCTCGGATTGCGCTTTCTGCGCATAGTAGCCATCGTACGAGGTGGTCGCCTTGATGATCTCCTGCTGCTGCTGCAGCTTCGTCAGCTGTTCGCAGGCCGCCGCCGCGATCTTCTGCCGCTCGATTTCCGCCTTCCGCTTGGCCTCGTTCTCCTCCAGCTGGTGCGCCAGCAGCTCAGCGGTGGCCGCTGCCCGCTCCACCGCCGGATCCTGGTACTGGTCAAAGTTACGCGGCTCGGCGTCTGGCTCCAGCTTGCGGAACGTGATCTGAGTGGGCGCACTGCGCTCGGGCACGTGTCTCCGGTTCGGCTTCTCGTGCGTCTTGATGTGTTTCTTGAGTGCCGTCTCCTGGCGGAAGTGCTTTCCGCAAATCTTGCACTCGAAGGGCTTCTCGCCCGTGTGGATCCATTCGTGGTGCCGCAGAATCTGTGCCTTGGAGAATCTCTTCGGGCAGAAGCGACAGGCAAAGTCCTTGACCTTCTCGTGGATGATTTTGTAGTGAAGTTTCATGTTTCCAATGTTATTGAAGCCACGCCCACAGCCTGGACAGATGTGCTGGCCCTCCTTCTTGGTGAAGTTCACCTGCGGCGACCACGAGGGCACCGAGACGGAAGGTATTGGATTCACCGCAGTTCCCGCCAGCTGAGAAATGTCCACCCGCTGGACGCGTCGCGAGTTCTTCGGTTTGGGAGGCACTGCAGCGGTCCCGCCGCCGCATGCCTTCAGCATGTCCTCACTGGGCATCTGGCTGGGGTCCATTGGCACCAAACCGTCCGACTGCATCTGCATCGGCATCTGGCCCGGCATCGGTACGGACATTTGGCCGGGCATGGGAATGTTAAGCTGCTGGCGAAGGGGCTCCGCCGGCGGCAGATCCCTTTTCTCGTGCGTCTTCAAATGCTTGGTGAGGCTCTTCTCGCAGAGGAATATCTTGCCGCAGATCTTGCACTCGCAGCACTTCTCCCCCGTGTGACTCCTCTCGTGCACCTTGCAGGCGTGCGACTTGCCGAAGGTCTTTCCGCAGTACTGGCAGGCAAAGTCCTTGCGCTTCTCGTGCACCACCTTTACATGATTGGACAACGCCTGTTTGTTGTGCGAGGCATGGTCGCACTGCCGGCACTTGAACTTCTTCTCCTTGGTGTGCGTGAGGATGTGGGCGTTCCATTCCTGGCGCGTCGTCTTGCCCACCCCGCAGTACGGGCACACATGGTTCTTGATGCCCGCGTGCCGCATAAGGTGATCCCTTAATGCACTATTGATTACAAAACGCTTGCCGCAGATATTGCAAGGATACGGAAGCTCCTCGCCCGTGTGCTTATACATGTGCTTCTTGAGTGCTGTGGGGCAGCGGAATACGGTGTCGCATTCTGTGCAGGGGAAATCTCGAAGCGGAGCAGCCGCCTTGGTGATGCCGTGCACCTTCTTCATGTGGAAGGTGAGCAGGCGGACGCGCGGGAAGGTCTTGCCACAGCCCTCGGCGATGCAGGCGTGAACCTCGGACAGCTCTGTGTGGGCGTGGTCGATGTGAATGCGCAGCCCATTGGCGGTGGTGAAACCTGAAAGGTGGGATGTCATAGAGATCGGATACTTTTATTTATTAAGCCCGCGTTATACCTTTCTTGCAGGTCTCCACCTTGCATTGGAAGGGCAGCAGGTCGTTGTGGTACTTCATGTGCTCCTCGTAGCGGATGGCCTTCTTGAACTTCTGGTGGCAAATGTGGCAGTCGATGATGCGGTGCAGGTGGCGTTCCTCCATGGGAATGCGCTTCCTCTTCGGTTTGTCGCCCCGCGATGTGCCGTCTTCGGAGTCATCTGATTCGGAGGATGAGTCGCTCAAGTCCTCCTCCTCTGGCGGAGGCGGTTTTATCTTTTTGGGCCTTCCCCGAGGCCTCGGCTTGGGTTTGTCTAGGTTGCTAAAACGGTCCTGCTGGGATCCTGATCCGGTAGCTGGTCCCCTCATGCGCTGGGCCAGCGGAATGTCATCATCGCTGCTGTTTGGCTCGAAGTCCAGATCGTGGTCGTTGTCATTGCCGCTCTCGATGGAGGAATCGTCGTCGAACATCTTGACGGAAACGTTGCCCCCGTCATCCTCCTCTACCTTGGCCTCCTTCTCCACCTCCTCGGCCTCTTTGTCGACGTGCTCCAGCATTTTAAAGACATCCTCCTCGTTCTCGATCAGCTCCATCTTGTGGTTCAGCAGCGGATCATAGTTGACATGGTCCTCTTCCTCAGCCGGGTAGTCCTGCACGGCAACGTTGGGATCAAAGACGTCGAAGCTGCTCTGGCAGGCGAAGACATTGCTGGCCACCAGATCCTGGAACTTTTGCACGGAATCGACGCACTGCTTCTGAAAGTCGTGCAGCTCGTTCAGCTTGGTGTAGCACAGAGTGCACAGGTTCTTCGGAAAGCCGTCGTTCTGCTCCACGGACAAGGATGTGCAGAAGCATAGCTTCTTCGAAAGACCTGGCACCAGATACAAATCGTAGGCGGCGTCGTTCTGCAGGTGGTTCAGACAAATCCTGCACAGGCTGTGGATCGAGTACTGCCTGTCCTCGTTCATCTTGCTTTCAATCGCAATCGGCACTGCGGATCGGGGCGGTTTTCTATAGCTTTTTGCGTGTCTCTCCGGTCAGTAAGCAATAAAATAATATTGACACAGAAAAAATTGTATACTCGTCGACTGGCACTCGGGCGAGTGGGCAATAAGCAAGTACTTCTGCCAGCGAGTTACTCGCCCGAGTGCCTAGTTGTTATGCGTTCCAGGGCTGGAAAATCGATGTTTTTTCTTACCTTCTTATTTGCAATTCTAATTAGGTTGCAATAACTATAGTATATATATAAAATAAAAAAACACACAAAATAATTAATTTAACTAAATAGATATTGTTCGTATACTTCAAGTAATATTTCAGGGTCTTTTAAAAATATTTTACAAGCTGAGCAATAACTAACAGCAACGAAAATGAACTTAAAATATTGATATGTATTGGTATGTATATATAGAAAAAAAGGTTAAACAATTTTTTTTTTAATAAGAAGCAACGACATTTTATGAATACTAACTGATTTTAAAAATATACAAACTGGGCATCAAGAAAATAGATACGAAATTAACGTACTACATTTCTATATCGAAAAAAAGTCAAAAATAAATAAATATAAATAAATGTATTTTAACTAGGCCCACGCATGGTCTTGCTAAAAAGCACTTCCATTTAAACAAGTTTATATAAAATAAAAGAATCCAAGTATGCTGGTTACTAGGCACCCCACTACACCGAAATGGGTTAATGACATAGCGAAACGGTCAGACTGCCTGTCACACTGGAACAAATTTGTTTTGAAGCTTCGATTGTGATCTCCCCGAGAGTTGAAAGAAATGGGCACTAGGGAGCTCCAGTACTCCGTCCAATCGCTTTGTCTCACCTGCCTTGTACACCTGGAGCATGGTGGTGGACACGATCTCTTCGTGGTTCCAGATCTGTTCCAGAAACTCAGGGCTTGCACTTCGTTTGATGCGGATCAGAACGACGGTTTCCCGAGAAACCTGTGCACCCAATGTTTCACCAAGCTGAACGACCTGCACGACTTCCGCGAACTATGCGCAGGATCCATTAAACGTCTTAAGGAAATGGTGACCAGCCAGAGGAATATGTCCATGGGTGTATTCGAATCTATAGCTGATGATTCTGAGGCACCTGAAAGGCCAGAGGAGCCGGCCAGTTTCGATCCCCTGCTGAATAACAAACTAGAGATGATTGACAACGAGGAGGATGTGTTCAAGATGCTGGAAAAGGTTGACAAGGAACTAGAGGAGCATCCAAGGGACCAAAGCGAGAAGGATTTCTCCAGTGCAGAGCACAACGGACTGGAGGAGAAGGAAATGGCGTCGGAAGGGCTCACCAACGATGATGAGCAGGCCATGGAGCAGCGACAGATTCCGAACGTCAAGCGTAAACTGCATCGCCTTATGAGCTGTTCCATCTGCCAGCAAAAGTTCAAAAAGCAATCAAAGTACGAGGAGCACATGAAGCACCACAATGACCTGTTGCCGTTTCAGTGTCAGGAGGAAAGTTGCCGCAAGGGCTTCATCACAGCCGGTGCACTGCGTTTGCACTTAGACTATGCGCACTCCAAGAAGAAGGATGAGATTCCCTGCACCGTGGAGGGCTGTCAATTTGTTTTTTCCCGTCTCCGGCTGCTGACCATCCACTTGAAGAAGGTTCACAACCAGACGAGGGTTAGTGCTCCGCGGGGTGAACAGTCTTGCAAGGAATGCGGCGTGGTTTTTCGTTGTCCGATGGCTATGAAGAAACACATGTACACGCACACGGGCGAAGAGTTCCCCTATCCGTGTACCATTTGCGGCAAGGGCTTTTGCATCAACAGTGCCCTAAAGAATCATCTTCTCCGGCATGCTGGCATCAAGAACTACGTGTGTCAGTACTGCGGAGTGAGAAAGACCACACGCCAGGAATGGAGCACGCACATTCTGATCCACACCCAGAAGAACCAGTTTAAGTGCCGCATCTGCGACTATGCCACCCACACTAAGCGGTTGCTAGAGAGCCACGTTAAGATCGTGCATGAGAAAATCCGGGATTTTGCTTGCCAATACTGTGGAAAGACGTTCGGGAAAGCGTACTCCTGCAAAATACACGAGATGGCGCACACTGGTGAGAAGCTATGCGAATGCAAGGTAAGGGAAATACTAGTATATCCTTGTTACCAAAGTCTGACTTGTTTTCGCCTCGCAGATTTGTGACAAAAAGTTCCTGCATACGCAGAGTCTCAACAAGCACCTCAAGATTCATGAGAAGAGCGTGGAAAAGGCTCTGGAAAGTTTTAAACAGCGGCAAGTAAATGGCGACGCCAGTGACAGTCAAGGGGACTCGGATCAGCTGCTGAAGGTGTTTGCCGAATCCGTAGCCAACATTCCTAAGAATCCCCGCCGCGTAGAGCAAGTGGATTTGGGCCTACTGGCAGGGACCGTAGTGAATCCCACAGACAAGATTCAGTCTGTTCAGAAGGAGGGTATGCACTTGTGTCCCAGCTGCAGTCAGGGATTCAACAACATGGGCAACATGAAGCGCCACTACAAGAGCGTCCACGAAAAAGTCAAGGACTTTGAGTGCCGTTTCTGCTCCCGTCGCTTTGCCAACTCTCAATCCTTGAAGCAACACGAGTGGATACACACTGGCGAAAAGCCCTTCGAGTGTAAGACTTGCGGAAATCGCTTTCGCCAGGTAGCGGCGCTCATCCGTCACCAAAAAGTCCATGACGAAAAGCCGCCAAAGTCCCTGGGGGAGAGAGCTGAGTGTAGAGAAAAGACTGATGCTCTACGGCAGGAAATTGTGAAGATCGCCAAGGAGGAGCTCAAGGATTTGGTGAGCCAAGGGGCACTGGAGAAGCAGCAAAACACCTACGAACAGTATCAGGCAGCGGCAGCTAGCCAAACTGGTCCTGACTTAAAGGAGGAACCTTAATTGGCGAATAGTTTAGGATTACATAGGGCAACAGACTTCCCCTAAGAGTAGGAATTTTTATTGTTGGTTAATATTTAACTATTGTTATCCTAATTCTAAGTTTTTAAATAAACTTGACCAAAATGGCAAACTTTGGAATAACTAATGGTTTTGCCGAGCAAAACTTGTTAAAAAAAATTCGTTAGAAATCCAAACAAATGTTTCTAGTTTTTCAATTTTTTTTTTTATTTTTACTTTCACTTGCTTGTTATTTTGATGAGAGAGTGTCTTAATGTAGTCAAATGATTGCAAACAGCCGGAACCGGGCTCAAATGGCTGCACTCCGCGATGTCCGGCCGTTTATATGATAGATGGAGTGATGGATGGATGATAATGATTAGATTCAAATGATACAAAATGCGATCAAAAAAATCTACAAGTAGATAGCAAAAATTTGGTATACACATAAGTAGAGCAAGAAGTTCCCTAAACAATGGAAAATGGTCGATGGAAGTGGGGGCGTCATCTGGTGGGGCCCAATGTCTGGCTCTGCCCCATCCCCGCCTGCCGCATCGAGTGCGGGTTCTAAGGAGCCTCCGGCGTCTTCAGATTGTACTTGGCCTTAATGTTGTTCAGTTCCTCCTGCTTCTTGTCCATGTCCACGCGCTTGAAGGCCTTGTTGGATTGGTAGTAGAGCACCACCAGATAGCGATTGCACACATTGAAACCGGACAAATGGTCGCAGGCGTTCTTGGCATCGAAAATGTCCTCGTAGACGACAAAGGCGGTGCCACGCGTTTCCGGAGTGTTGCCTCTGCAAAAGATACGCAAATTTCTTGAGAGGATTCACGGCGAATAGCATAGACATCTTCAATCTTACACGCGTATCTGTCGAATGGCTCCAAATTTGCCGAATATGTCGTACATCTCGTCCGAGGTGATTTTGTACGGCAGGTTCCGCACGTACAATAGCCGATTCACCTCTGGCGGCAGGCGGATCTGCAAAAGAAATAGCACTTTTCACTCAATCCATTTGCTTTGTGTGTGGAGCCCCAGGTTTTCTGCTCACATGGTTGCGCTTGTTCATGTCCGGTCGCTTCGGATGTTAAGCGGCGACAAGGCGAGAAACTTTCACTCGACCGCGGGGAAAGCGTGTGGCGGCTTTGTCTGACCCGGGATGAATGTCCTGAAGCGTGGTCCTTTGTTTAAAATTAATGACTCCTCTGTCTGGCCTCAAACCCAAACAAAATTGAACAGGGTGGCGAATGCGGGCACTCTAAATGGCAAGAGTGTGGCCGCTTTTCAAGAGCCGGTTCGAGTGTGACCGTGCAGCAGCATTTAGATATGGGAGGAAGTTTGTTACATCGGAGCAGCTTTGGACTGCTAAATTTCATTTAATTTATTCATTCTTTTAATTTTGGCAAATTAAAAAATTAAAAAGTGACAAGTAAAATAATTTGTTGTTCGGAAATGTTATATCAGAGTGATTCAACCATGTTAAGCTGCTAATAGATATTAAATTATTGATAGCCGGCCAAGTCAAAAGTTCAATTGTACATTAAGCACAATAAATTAAAAAGAAAACTACATATCATATAATTTAAAAGCCGTGACGACACGCTATCATCTCTAATAAAGAAAGAGCATACTCCCTCGCTCGTGCACGGTCACACTGTATAGATCTAGCTAATTGTGCAAAGAAAAGGCGAAAAAAGAGAAAATTTACGCGAAATCTTAAAAAAATTCCAACTAAAATAGCTTTAAAGCACAGCCAACACCCAAAGGTGAGTAGGGGGTATACGGACGACGCAGGACTTATCTCGGAAAATCGTTTTCAACCGCACGCCCGATGTCACGAAATATGGCGGAGGAAGGCGAGTTCAATTCGTGTGTTTTTTTGTCTGGGGTTGTATCAAGAAAATCGCACGTTACTAGCGGGGCAGGGCTTTCAACTCCCGCCTTCCGCCGTAAAACCATTAAATGCCAAGGGAAAATCGCACGAAAAACGTAAATTTTACAACAGCAGATGTGTGTTTGCGGGTGTGGGTGCAAAATGCGCTGGTGTGCGTGAGTGGCCTCGAACAGAGTGTCTCTCGTGCTCTCTCTTTCTCCCCCATTTGCTACCCTTTGCGAGGCCATTAACCCTAATTTCTAATTTCGAATTCACTATTCAAACTTAAAACCCTTGCGATCTTCCCTTGCAGCAGCAAAATGACGTGGGAACCACAGGGAGAAGGTCTGCAACAGATCATAGCGATCCTCAAGGAGTCGCAGTCGCCGGACACAGCCACTCAAATGGCCGTACAGATGGTGAGTAATAGCTTCTGCCAGGAATGGAACCTCGAACTGCATGTACATTTTGTGCCCTTCTCAACAGAAACTGGAGGAATTCAATCGCTACCCCGACTTCAACAACTATCTTATCTATGTGCTGACGAAACTGAAGACAGAGGACGAGCCCACGAGATCACTCAGCGGCCTAATCCTCAAGAACAACATCCGCATGCACGGCACCACTCTGCAGCCGGAGATCGTGGAGTATATCAAACACGAGTGCCTGCAGGCAGTGGGCGACTCTTCGCCTCTGATCCGTGCCACCGTGGGCATCCTGATCACCACCATCGCCAGCAATGGCGGTCTGCACAACTGGCCGCAGCTGCTTCCATCTCTGTGCGAAATGCTTGACAACCAGGACTACAATGTGTGCGAAGGAGCATTCAGTGCCCTGCAGAAAATTTGCGAGGACTCTGCCGAAATTTTGGACTCCGCAGCGCTCAATAGGCCATTAAACGTAATGATTCCAAAGTTCCTGGAATACTTTAAGCACAGCAGTCCAAAGATCCGCTCCCACGCCATTGCCTGCATCAACCAGTTCATCATAAACAGATCACAGGCTCTGATGCTAAACATAGACAGCTTCATTGAGAACCTCTTTCACCTGTCATCAGATGAGGACCACGAGGTGCGCAAAAACGTGTGCCACGGATTGGTCATGCTGCTGGAGGTGCGAATGGACCGTCTGATGCCGCACATGTCGCAGATTATTGAGGTATATTTTAAAATAAAATATATAATTAATATTTATAATCTGAAGAATTTTTTTTTAAATATCTTATTTAACGATTTTAGTACATGCTGTTGCGCACCCAGGACACCGATGAGGGTGTGGCCCTGGAAGCATCCGAGTTCTGGCTTTCACTGGCCGAGCAAAGCATCTGCAAGGACGTGCTTGCCCCTTACCTTGCACAATTAGCGCCAGTTCTTGTACGAGGCATGCGGTACTCAGAGGTCGACATAATTCTTCTCAAGGGAAACGTTGAGGAGGATGACATGGTGCCCGATCGAGAAGAGGATATCCGCCCGCGTTTCCACAAGTCCCGTGCACACACAATCAGGAGTACACAAGAGGGAGGAGCTGGAGCGACAGGCGATGATGACGACGACGAATTTGAAGATGGAATGGACGACGATAGCTCGCTATCAGAATGGAACTTGCGCAAGTGCAGCGCGGCCGCTCTCGATGTATTGGCGAATGTTTTCCGAGAGGATTGTCTGCCCGTTGTGCTGCCCATCCTGAAGGAGACTCTGTTCCACCAAGAATGGGTGATCAAAGAGAGTGGTGTGCTGGCCTTGGGAGCTATTGCGGAGGGCTGCATGCAAGGCATGATCCAACACTTGCCAGAGCTGATTCCCTACCTAATTAGCTGTCTGTCCGACAAGAAGGCACTGGTGCGCTCCATCACATGCTGGACGCTCTCGCGATACGCCAATTGGGTTGTCAACCAGCCGCACGACCAGTACTTGAAGCCTCTAATGGAAGAACTGCTGAAGCGCATCCTGGACTCGAATAAGCGCGTTCAGGAAGCTGCGTGCTCTGCCTTTGCCACTCTGGAGGAGGAGGCCTGCACGGAACTGGTGCCCTATCTGGAGTATATTCTAAAGACGCTCGTCTTTGCCTTCTCCAAGTACCAGCACAAGAACTTATTGATACTGTACGATGCAGTTGGTACTTTGGCGGACTCCGTCGGTCATCATCTGAATAAACCACAATACATTGACATCCTGATGCCTCCGCTAATTGATAAGTGGAACCTGCTGAAGGACGACGATAAGGATCTGTTCCCTTTGTTGGAGTGCCTGTCGAGCATCGCCACTGCCTTGCAGTCCGGATTTCTGCCCTACTGCGACCCCGTGTATCGAAGGTGCATCTCCCTTATTGAGCAGACTATCAACCAGGAAATGGTAATCTACTTGTCATTTTCTTAAGTAAAATTGTTAATCAATCTAAATCGCTTCAAGCTGTGTAAACAAAACCAAACGTACGACCATCCCGACAAAGAGCGCATGATTGTCGCCCTAGATCTGCTGTCTGGCCTAGCCGAGGGTTTGGATCGCCAAATCGAGACTCTGGTGGCCAACAGCAACATTATGCATCTACTCTACCAGTGCATGCAGGACGTTCTGCCTGAGGTATGTCTCCCTCAAAACCAATATTTTCGAAATCATCCTTTGAATTTCTATAAAATTGTTGCATTCCCCAGGTTCGCCAATCTTCGTTTGCCCTGCTGGGTGATTTGACTAAGGCCTGTTTTCCCCACGTGCATCCCTTCATGGGCGAGTTCTTCCCCATCCTCGGTCAAAACCTTAACCCAGACTTCATTTCGGTCTGCAATAATGCTACTTGGGCCATAGGCGAAATCTGCATGAAATTGGGTAAGTAGTAGGAGATAATTAGTAGGAGTATTAAGATCGTTTTAATATATATTTTGATTCAAAGGTGAGGAGACTAAGCAGTACATACGCCTTGTACTCAGCGACCTTTTCATCATTATCAACCGTCCGAACACGCCCAAGACACTGCTGGAGAACACAGGTAATTCGTTTGGGCTGATAGAAATCTTTCGAATTTCCCGAGCTATCTAAGAACTTATATGCGATCTGTTTGTATATATATTACTCTGAATGTATGCGTGTATGTGGATGTCTGGAAATTTGTTTCTGTTTTAATTTGTGTTACTTGTTGCATGAGCAGCAACGAAACGAAATCGAACCTCATTCCCATACAACATGCATAGATATAGATAGACGAGAATCGCAATTGATATTCAATTCGAGTTTAGCAATCAATCGCAGCGAACTACGTATGATATTGATTTATTCAGTTGATTTATTTATACTTATTTCTTTTGTTCTTTTAGCAATAACAATCGGTCGTCTAGGTTATGTGTGCCCAGTTGAAGTGGCTCCTTATTTGCCCGAATTTGTACGACAGTGGTGTGTAACACGTTTTATATTTAAATAGCTTATTCTTTCCTTCTATTCTCTTATCTATCCTTCCCGTTACTCCCATTACTCTTAAATTACGCTTAAACACAGAAATCTATAAGCACATCGATCTATTCCTTTGTTCCACAACTCACTCACTAACAATCAACATCATTTAACTGGAAATTCAATTTGCTTTTAAACTTTCGTGTTTGCCAAAGCCTGCTAATTTAGTTTACTTTCCCTGAAAACGTCACTTAAACACTTTCTTTGAAAAATGCAGGTGCACATCGTTGCGGCACATACGAGACAATGATGAGAAGGACTCAGCCTTCCGTGGAATGTGTCATATGATCACGGTGAATCCAGCTGGCGTGGTAGCAGACTTTATATTCTTCTGCGATGCCATCGCCTCCTGGGTTAGCCCACCGGAGGATCTGCATCATATGATACAGAAGGTTTGTACCTTACAGGCGTTACCTATATTCTTTATTTCACAAATATTTTCTTCAAGATTCTGCACGGTTTTAAGACCCAAGTGGGCGAGGAGAACTGGCGTCGATTTGTGGAACAATTCCCGCCAACTTTGGCCGAGCGCCTGTCCACAATGTATACCATCTAAGGCTAGCCATGCCATAAAACACCCACCTTCACCCATTAGCGAGCCAAGCAGCAACTTTTTAACTAGACAATTATGTACAAGTATGCGTAATAAGCGTGTCGTCTTTATCTTTAGCCTCCTTAAGTTATCTGATTCGATGGAGTTCGAATGTTAAGTTAACATTGAAAACCTAAGCTTATAGAAATCGAAAAAACAGCAAATCCACATAAAAGCAACTACATAACTATATTTAAAGCCACAAACATATATCGAAAAATCGAATAGAGAAGAATCGTATATATTTGAATTCAAGCTAGAGGATCTTTGATCTGTAGAACCTCTTTAGGAACACGTCTGTCCGCTTGCCGCATATAAAATGCCTTTCTTGTGTAGAAAAATCAGTAGGAACCACTAGAAAATGATGTGTTCCGACCGTACTTAACCGGAGTCAGTGCTATAGCAAATATGACCCCATTTTCCAATACACTCAGCCCCAAAACCCAAACCGAAAATAGAGTTGAATATGTTAAACACACGTGTGTTTCTCATATTGTAATAGAAAAGCTAAACGAAAAATCGTCGAAACTAAATGATATTGCGGGTCCTCGTCGCGGTAATTAATAACTAACTAACTAAATTAAATCTTTGAATGATGAAAGTGTTGGGTCTCCTGTGAAATCCTAAGATCAGAAATGGGAAAAATGGATTCAATGGCAGGTGCACACAAAATTGTTACAAATCAAACAAAGACTGATGTTCAACTCCGTTCAAAAACCATAGAAAGCATTCATCAACAGCGGATTCGAATTTCCCAGAAGTATCCAACACTTTCCTCATCTATATAACAAACAAAAAATGGAATCGAAAAAAATCGTCGCGTTTCGGGTTCTAACGGTTTCGCGTTCGCGTATTTTCGTCGCTCGTTCGTAATCGTAATCGTCGTTCGTGGTATCTCGTCGGGTAAAACAAAAGAAAAAGGAAAAAAGGATATAATACAAGGATAACGATAATATTGCAACTGTTACTGATACAAATTTACTGATACACTTAATGATATTCATATGCTATACAAAATTAGGTGTTTTTTTACGCATTGTGAAAGGGAAAAGCAAGCAAATAGGGAAACATTGTAAAATTGAGATTAGGATTTTGTTGAGTAACTTATTTATTTTCCATTAACTGAATACAAAAGCAACCATTGACTGATCACTTTTTAAAGTATTATTATATAATTTTTTTTGTATAGGGACAAGTGTAATTAATGAACTATTATTATTTTCTTCGAACTTTTATATCATTTGTATAGGCTCGTGTTTTGCGTAACCTCTATAATTTACGATCTTTGTACAGAACAAATTTTTTACAATTATATGATTAGGTGTAAAGTGTACTACTAAATGAAAACAAAAGTCTTTGAAATTGTCGCGGAACAACTAAAACATACGAAAAATAAAACTAGGGAAAACCAAACTCAGTCAAATACAAATTAAATGGATGATTATGAAGCGGAAGAAGAGTAAGTAAATCTAAGTAATAGTATTATGTAATTATGCAAACCGTGTTTACGTTTGTGTTTTTATTTCGTTTCGAAAATGGGGGAACGTGTGATAATAAAGTAACTTCGGGTCGTTCGTTCGCGTCGCGTTAAACTCAATCAACTTAAAAACTAACAATAAGGGACTTTCGCCCCCGAGTCCCAAATAATAATCGCAATACTTGATAACTTAATAATAATACGGTCTAACTAAAGCGGAAGCATAGCAATTGCTAAAACTGAAACTAAACTAAAATGAAAAATCGTGATTTCGTTGTACCTTAATCCGGATTCATCGCGGAATCCGGTCGCGTTCGCGTGCGTTTGTATCTCTCTCGGGTGATCTTAGTGATTAGCGTTTAAGCAGAAAAAAATGAAAACAAAAAAACTGAATCAACACTACTACAACTACACACACACAACATTGAACATATACACACCACACATATACAGCAATATGAAATATATTTATAGATTTTATGCAGAGTAGGTTTTTGTTCACAATATTATTTTTCTTTACGATAGGGCAAACCAAAAAACAAGTAGGGAACATCAAATAAACTAAATGTTAGGTCAAGCTAGGGCAAGAAACAAATTAAAACATCAAATCAAAAGATATTTGTGCAGCACTAGAGAATTTTTATTTCCTATTTATTTCATTATTATCGTGTGTATGCTATTAAATCGATGAAGAGAACATACCAACTGTTTTTAGTCCTTTACACAATTATGATATTTAACTTCCGTTGTTTCTTTAAGTAAATCAAGACCAAGCCTAGTAAACATCGTTTTACCATATATACCTTCATAAACAGCGCGTAAAACTTTTCGTTCATCGAACATTCAACTCTGATAGGTTTATACCCCTAAATCGTTTAAGCTTAAAACCACTGTCTAGGCTAAATCAAATGTTCTGCAAATGTCTAACGAAATTGAATATATATACGCGCCTATATGCATAAATAACATACGCATATATATGAAATACATGCATGTATGTATAATCCCTACATCAAACTATATGGATTACAGATTATTCTTCTGGAGTTTATATATTTGTTTGACTAAAACTCCATTTCAAAATTCAACTATCAAGATTTGTGTAAATTGAAAAGTATATATATGAATAAATATGTATGTATAACATTACCCATCAAGATAATCGATTTCCTGATTTGGATGAGATGTGAGTAGGCCGAGAACGGAGTGTCATTCTCTGTCAATTCGGTAGCTCCCTTTGGCAGACCTTACCCCACATTTATCACACAAAACCCCACTAACTCTCGCATCAGCAGCAAAATGGCATGGACACCACGGGACGAAGGTCTGCAGCAGCTCCTACCAATTCTCAAGGACTCGCAGTCTCCCGTTAAAGCCACGCAGTTAGCCGTACAAACGGTAAGTACCCAAGTCCCAACTGAATTAGCAATCCTCATCGGGTTCGGTAGAAGCTGCAGCAACTCAACTGCTTAACGGACTTCAACAACTATCTCGTCTATGTCCTCACGAATCTGAAGACGGAAGATGAACCGGCAAAACATTCCAAAAAATCTTTCGAATAATGCGGGTAAATAATATGGCCTGATTCAAAGAAATTTATTATTATTATTATTATTCTAAAGCAATAACACTTGGGCGCCTCGGTAATGCATGTCCAGATGAAGTGGCACCCTATTTGCTCGAATTTCTACGCCAGTGGTAAGTACACATTAAATGCTCTATTGGCTCAATTTTTAAATTATCCTTTCATCCACGAAATTAAGGTGCTTGTTACTGCGTCATGCAGAAGTATTCGTCTTTTATGGGAATGTGCCATATGATCACGGCGAATCCAGGAGGCGTGGTGCCTGACTTCTTATTCTTTTGCTCTGCCATTGCCTCGTGGGAGAATCCCCCACAGGATCTGCGCCAGATGATTCGAAGAGTAAGTTATTTCCTGAAATTATTCATTTCCGTCCTTCAATAATAATCGTATGTTATTCTAGATTATCGATGGCTTCAAGAACCAAACGGGTGAGGAGAATTGGCTAACTTTTTTGGGACAATTTCCACCACCACTGACCTACCGGCTAATCGAATTGTACGACATCGGATACTAATCCGAAGTTATCCAGCAAATTATGTATAGCTTCAGTTATCATTCTAATTTTACCAAGTATCAAAAGCCCCAAAAAAGTCGGATATTAAGAAATATACGATTTTTTAATAATTTAGAATATGAATAATTCAAAAAAACCTAAAATGTTTTTGTAAATAAAATCCCAATAATTGCAAAAATATAGGTTACACCTTTCAAAACCTCTTAACTTTTATAGTTATTTTTTAGTTTCATTAAAATGGTTATATTTATTGGTTTATTGAAATAACAAAAATTCAAGATTCTCGTAAGGAGTTTTAAAAAGGATATATGAATGTAAATGGCTTCAATAGAATTGGCACGCAGTTTGGCTTATAGTACTAGAAAAATATACGACTGGCATCTTGGCTGAGGATCTATTACTTTGAAGACCTCATGACTTTTTTCATGACCCGTCGATTTTGTTCGTTTGAAATTTGTTCGTTCGTTGTCCTTTGATTAGCAATTGTCGGCAAAAGTAGATTTTTCCTGGCAGTTTTTCGTAGTCGTTGTCCAAATAAATCATAGGTCCTTTAAGTCGTTCCGAAGTTCTTCATTAGTTGAGGGGACAATAGCCCTGCCAAATATCGCCAACGACCATGTTCGGCGTGATGTTGATCATCCTTTGGTTAACCTCCACCTTGCTGATGCAGCCCTTAAAGGACTTTTTGGTCTTGATGCCCGGGGCCCTCTGGAAGGCCACATGTCCGCCAAAGAACAGCGGACGATTGGTCCTTGTGATCACTGATCCTTCGTTGCCCACGCCGGGATTGGAGCTAATGAAGTCCACGGCTATGTTGATCACAAACTTGGATTTGATGGCCTGGACATTGCGCGTCTTGCCATCGCAGAAGCTTTCGTTGTTGGGCAGCTTATAGTTGGTGGTCACAATGTTCTTCAGATCGGTCTTTACGGTAAAGTACAAGGTGTTGTCTACCAGCTCGAGTATGGCATAAGAGTTCTTGCCGTGCACAGAGAAGAGCAATCCGTTGGGATCCCTCGGTCGGAAATCGAAGCTGATTTTCATCTCAGTGCCCACATCGAAGTGATCAAAGATCTTTACAAACGCCTTCTGGTTATTGAAGAACAACCCGCGTTCCACCTGCTCAGAGCACGGAACCACTCCAAACTCCTCCGGTGGTGTTTCCAGATCCATAGCGTCGAACTTGATGTTCTTGAGGCAGCCGTTAAAGAACGGCACTTCAGTCTTGAAATCGGTGAGGTTCTTTACCTCCGACTCCAGGAACTTATTAACTCCACCCAGATAGATGGGCAATTCGACAGCCAGTACCGGAGCGGATCTTTCCGCATTCAGATCCACGGATCCCGGCTGTTCCAACTTGTCGATGAGCAGGGAAACCTTGCGTTGGGTCCGCACCACCTCCACGGTGTGCCAGGTGCCGTCGTTCAGCTCCGCCTCGCTGGTGATCTTGGCCTGCAGCTGTGCACCCACCCGTATCTCGTATGTCACCCGACCGTCCAGAAGATACACGGCTATGAAGTCATCGCGCTGCTTACTTCCGGCATAGATGAGCAGGCCGTTGGGTCGCTCAGTACGGAAGGAGATGCCAATGTCATGGTGACGGCGTACCTTCACCGGCAGTGAGTTAATCTGCAGACGCTGCTCTCGCAGTCCATAGAATCGGTAACCCGCCTCAGCAAAATCAACATCGAAATTGGGTTGCTCCGGCAACTTGCAGCGCTCATCGCTGGGAAGATTCAGTTTGGCTGGTGGCCGCGTTGTTAGGGTCTTTTGCGGTGTTTTCGCCTCGATCTCCTTCTCCTCATCAATGACTATCGGGGATGGTGTCGTGGTAGTTGTCGTTGTCGAAGTTGTAGTAGTCGTTGTTGTTGTGGTAGTTGTCGTGGTGGTCGTAGTGGGCGTTGTGGGCGGTAGTGTGGTTTCGATATCTGGCTTAAGTGGTGGCAGCGTATCGGCGTTTGACCACGGAGACTCCACCTCGTTGTCTCCACTTGGATAGTAACTGGGCACCAAACTTGGTTCGTAGGCTGTAAGCAAATAGATATGTTTATAAATCGGATTTCAAGCGGAAGCTGTGTCCTGGCAACTCACCTAGTACATGTGGTGGACAGCTGTTGATGTTGCCATTCTTCTTCTCAGCACTGTTGGCAAAGTTAATGATCTCCTCGTTCACGGTTACATCGCTGATGCAACCGACAAAGTAGGCCAAAGAGGCCAAAGCGTTCCTCGGTGTTCGATAGTTGTCCGGCAAGCCAGCAAAGAAGATGTCACCACCCTCCAGGATTAGTGGTTGCGGCGAACCAAGTCTATGGGAAAGTAAACATGTAGATTAGCATAGGAGTCCAAAAGAGATTGAAGTCTGCTCCAAACTCACCTCTTGTTATCCACATCATCGACCGAGAGACGCAGTTCACCTTGGGTGTGCTGAACTGTAACCACATGATCCTCGCCGTCGTTCAGAATACGATCGTCTATTACCAACTGACTGCCCATGCTGTTCAGCTTGAGCAAACCATCTTGCAGGCTGAGGCCAATGGTGGAACTCTGGTCATGACTGGCAGCATAGAAGAGTACGCCATTCGGTTGCGTGGTCTTGAAGTGCAGAACCACATGCAGATTGTTATCTGAGGAAACGTTGTTCATCCTCAGGAATCCGTACTCATGCGGCGAATATGACACCACCGTGGAGAACTTCGCCGAGCATCCTTCCTCAACTCCGCCGCCAGCTACGTATTCTGTAAGGTCTACCACTCCCTGGTTGATCACCACATTATCGATGCAGCCATCAAAGTTGGGTTGCAAACTTATCGAGGTATTCAGACGTCTCGGATGACCACCGAAGTATAATCTCCTCAGCTTGGGCAACTCCAAGTCCGCTTCCAATGGAGCATTTGTCCGTGATATTACTATATCGTCGACCTTGAGAAGGCCGTTTCTGTTTTCCCTTTCCGCCTGGACCTTGTGCCATTGGTTGTCATTGTAGCGATCCTGGCTGCCGGATTGAATGCCTCCACCTTCTCCCAAACTAATGTTGAAGAAGATAGCTCCGTCAATCATCTCAATGCTCATGTAGTGCTTATCCCTTCCGTAGAAGAACAGCAGTCCATTGGAAGTATCCTTGTCTGCCTTGAAGCTGAACTGGATGCTGGAGCGGCTCTTCAAGTTCGATGTGGCGTTCAGCTGGACGTATCCATTACCCTTGAACCGCAGACCAGTTACCGGCTTCTTCTTCTCGAGCAGCACATCCCGCTCCCTGGCGCCCTGGTCGTTATCATCACCATATACAAAGTTCCACAATCCTACGCTCTCATCGCCAATCTTTAGATCCTCAATGTCGCCGGAGAAGGAGTTAGTGGTCAGGTCTGGCGGAGCATTAAAGTCCGAAATACCCGGATAGCCACCAACAAATAGGCGACTGTTTTTATCCACATGAAGGATATTCTGGGATCCTTCCAGATAGCCAGACTTGCTGTGCTCAACCACATCACCGTTGGGTAGTTCTTCCCTAATTGTTAGCTTGGCGTTCGGACCCATGCGATCCACAACAGCCTGATACCAGCGCCCATCTGCCACGTACTTATCGCTGGTGATGCGTTCCGGGCCATTGCCCAAATCTATGGTGAGAATCGGATAGCCATTCACAATCTCAACGGCCACAAAGTCGTTGTTCTTCTGGGCGGTCTTGTTGTCATTTCCCAGATATAAAAGGAAACCGGATGGCTCGGTGGTGCGGAAGTAGGTCGATAGATTGGTACGAGTGGCCAGCAACTTGGTCTTTTCCGGTGTCTTCAGTTCCAGGATCGTGCTTGGCTTGAAATTGACGCCCACCTTGATGCTGTTGGCCAACTGGCGAGCAGCCTCCACTTGGGCCTTCAAGTTCTCAATTTCCTGGCCCAACTGCCGGCTCTGACTGCCCACACGGTGCTGCTGTTCCTCGATATCCTCTGCCAGTTCGTTTAGCTTCGAAACGGATCCTTCTACGTCATCCAGCTGTTTGTTAGCTTGAGAAACGTCCTTATTGGTCAGATCCAAATCCCTATTGATGCCATGCGCCTTTTCGAGTTCCTTTGGCGTTTGGACACTCACTGGTTCAAGTATCTCTAGGACGTTCTTCAGAATCTCCAGAGCATCACTGGCATTGGCATTTGAATTCTTCCACATATCCCTCTGCGACTCAGCTGGCAGTTGATCAATCAGCTTGTTAATATCCTTCAGCTGGTGTTCGGTGGCATTGTTCACGGCTGAGATTTTCTGCACCTTGCCGGCCGAGGCGTTTAGGCGGGGCTCTAGGTCGTCTTGTACCTTCTGCAGAGACTGTCGTGCTCTCTGGAGAAGATCCGTAGATCCAGTGTCAGCGAGATGAGCTCTTTCTTCTATGCCATCTGTCTTATCTGTGGCATTTCCGGCCGCAGAGATTGCATCCTGACTGAGTTTCTGGGCAGCTTCAACGGCCTCAACGATTCCCGAGTAGGCAGTTGCGGCCTTGATGGCCGGCTCCGCACTGGCGGTCATATCCGTGTATTGGGCAGCCAGATCCTGGGCCTTAATGGCCAATTCGGCCGCCTTCTGTTCGGCCTGATCGGTCAGGGCATCCGCCTCCTTATGCTGGTCCTCCCTAACGGGTAATTCTTCGTCCACATTTTTATTGACCGAATTGAGCTCAGTCAGAGCATCTCTCAAGTTATCCAACTTCTGGTTGATTTGACTGAGGGTCAGATCGCCATTGATGAGGAAATTGCCAGCATCTAAGATGTTCTTCTCTGCCTGTAGCTTTTGATCCGAAACGGTGTCGAATTTAGAGTTTTCAAAGGCCTTCTGGTTGGCCACATTCCGGCGCTCCACGTCAGCGGACTTGGCTTGTGAAGCCTCGCTCCAGTTGAAAAGATCCTCCAGATGGTCGCTGAATTCCCCGATATCATTCTTGAGGGCATTGAGGCTCTTGTTTTGCTCCTTGATGGGCAGAACTAGATTGTTCACTTCCTCATAGAGTTTCCTCGCCTTTTCCAGGACTTGTTCATTGGGTGCAAGTTCGATACTGGTTCCGTTGATTTGTCCCAAAATGTGCTGTGCTTGCTCCAGAGCAGCATCAATCTTTGTGCTCGCTGCGGCCTCGAGGTTCTTGGAAAGGGCTTCCACCGATGCGATGGCTTCCTTGGCGTGGTCGGCACTCTTGACCGCCTCATCATAAGCAACTGTTATGTTACCCAAAGTGGTGCTCGATCGCTCACGGATATCCAAGGCGTTGGCCAGGGTCTGGTTGACCTGTTTGGCATAGGACTTTGCATCGGATTCCAATTCGCTGTTGGCCTTTTTGGATGGACTCAGGTCCACGCTGTTGGGATCCAATAGCTTAACCTTGGGCTCCAGTTCATCGGCCAGCTGGTCGTAATAGTTTAATTTTTGGCTAGTGAAGAAGGCCAGGGTTACACTGTTGAAATCCTCCAGGACACTATCGATCTGATAGCGCATTCGATCAGTGACATCCAACAGGGCATGGTGGCAGTTATTGCACTCCTGACAGCCCTCATCCTTGATCAGTACCCATCGATTCGGACAAGCGTCGCATCTGGAATGAAGAAAGTAGTTTAAGTACACTCAACATTTAGAAACCAAAGATCACAAGTGATAGTTACCTATCTCCAATTACTCCTGGCAGACACTGGCACTTGCCGGTGTTGGGATTGCAACCGAATCCTCGTGAGTATCCCTGATTGCAATTGCACGGAGTGCAACCGTCCTTTTCGTATTTCCAATGGTCCACGGCGCATCGATCGCACTGTCGTCCTGTCACTCCTGACTTACAGGCACAGTGACCTGTATGTGGGTCACACTGCGTCGAATTGGAGGCAGCACCGCAGTCGCAGGCTCGGCACCCAACACCCGACTCAAATCCATAGTGATCCGGCTTGCAGCGATCGCAACGATCGCCAATGACGTTCTCGTGACAGGTACAGACACCCACAAAGGGATCGCACGTCTGGGTGCCCAGATCATCGCAGTCGCAGCTCTGGCAGTTCTTAAGCTTGATAGCATCGCCGTAGAATCCAGGTGCACACAGATTACAGGCAGCTCCGAAGGTGTTATTCAAGCAGCGAAGACATTCACCGGTCCTAGTGTCGCAAGATCCCTGATCCTCTGGATTGATGTTACCGGAACACTCGCACGGCTTGCACACCTGTCCTATGCTCTCTGGCTCTCCGTAGAAACCATTGGCGCAAGACTCGCAACGGGGTCCGGTATATCCTGGCTTGCACTCACAATGGATTTGGTCTCCGCTCTCGGAGATTTCGCAACTGGTGGCGAAGTTGTTCGAGTCAAATGGCAGTGGGCAAGCGCAGATCATACAATCTCCGGGTGTTCCATTCGTGGCGTTTCCATAGTAACCGGACACACAACGCTCACAGTGATCACCCTCTGTTCCATGCTGGCACTTTGAGCAGATTCCGGTAGCGCAATCGCAGGTCTCCGAATGGCCATTGCACTCGCAGGGAATGCAGTAACCACCATAAGGTCCACTGGGATCTCGGTAGTAGCCCGGGGCACAGTCCTCGCACGAGTGTCCGGAGTAACCAGGTGGGCAGGAGCACCGTTCCACGGCCAGGAATTGGTATTCGCCAGTGCCATCTGCATCCTCATCGGAAAGGGTTAGATACACATAGGCCAAGTGGGTCACCAAGGTCTGTTCCCAATAGTTGGCTCTGATAAAGATTACTTTTAGATCCCGCAGAACCATCATGAAATCAGCTCGTGAAACTGGTTTTCCGGAAACTGTCTGGAAATTCGATTCCACTATATTGACGCGATTGGTGAATGGTTCATTTCGGTTGGGCTGCTCATAGCTTGTATGCACAAGGACATTGTGTTCACTGAACAAAATGACATCCGGAGCCACAATGTATTTGCCGTCGAAGCCAGAAGTGAAGTGTAAAGTATAAGCCAGGTCTCCGCCATAAGCAGAGATGTGATTATTCTGGTTAAGCAGATAGTCCAGAACTCCAAAGTACGCTGGTCGTTCATCGTTGACCTCCCGTAAGGTAAAGTCTGCCTTCAGTGTGGTCTCATTCAGAAGAATTTCCTCCGCCGGCACGGGCCACATCTCAAACTTGACGCTCTCCTCGCGGAATTCCGGAGTACTGATGGACACATGCTTTAGCAGGCTCACATTGTAAACTCTGAGATAGGCACTGTCGCATCGCGAAGTCTTGCCAAAGCAGAAGCAAGTGGTGCAACCATCCGGATTCGATTCTTGCAGATTGTACGTTCCATCCACACACTGGTCACAATCCCTTCCAACCACATTCTTCTTGCAGAAGCAGGCGCCATCGATCTTGTCACACACCTCCAGTTCGGTGCCGGGCTTGTGGCAACTGCACTGCTCGCAGTGCGGGAAGTTAAAGTATCCATTGGAGCATACATCACAGGCCCTGCCCTCGATATTTTGCCGGCACTCGCAGGTTCCATTGAACAGATCGCACTGGGAGTTTCCATTGGCAATGCCCATAGGATTGCATGCACACTCCTCGCAGCCAATGACCTGGTGGACAATGAAATGCGATTTTTAGCATCTGCTGTAGGAGGCTAGTCAACAATCTTACCTGATGAAATCCGTAGGTGTTGGGGGCGCACTTCTCGCACAAGTCCCCAATGACATTGGGCGGACACATGCACTCACCGGTGGTGGGCTCGCACATGGCGCTATTGGGACACTTGCACGGCTTGCAGTCAGGGAATCCATAGTATCTACTGCGACAGGCTCCGCACGTGCGCTCAATCACATTCGGCTTGCACTGGCACTGACCTCCGAACGGATGACACTCGAAGCTCGTGGATCCGGCGTAGTCGCAATTGCAAGGCAATGCTCCACTATTGTAATCGGCTGTTAGAGAGAAAACGGATTTCTTGCAGAAATCACTGGCATTGTGGGTAATGTGGAAGTGGTCATGGCCGCAGTTCTGAATGAACTCCTTGGTCTGGTCGAAGGTCTCTTCCACCAGTAGGTCATCATTGTACTGCTTCAAGGGCACAACCACCAGATAGTCCAGCCAAACGCTCTGGGATCGATCGGTCTAAAACAAAATTTGCGGTTTTAAAGTAGCTTAAGTTTGTATTTCATAATGGTCTTACCGTGATCGTGAACTTGAACTCGTCGTCAATCTCGAACGAACCCTCTCCGGCGGGGCGAATCACACCGCGGCATCCGGAACTCGATGGACAGTGCTGAATGTCGAACTTGCCATCGTACTGGTTTTTGCCCGCTGTCAGCGTGTAGTACACCTGGTATTTGGGATGGCTCGGTTGGTAGTACTTCACAAGGATCACAAACAAATTCGGTTTCGTAGCATCAACCTTTGATCTGTAAGTAAATGTTGGGGTTATATACTGCATAATATAATATAAAGAAGTGACAAACTCACTCAATCACGATGGTTGCTTCATTTTGACTGTCTAAGTGGACCAACTTAACTCGTTCATCGAGTGAGGCATATGGAGGTTTGTTGGTGGCAATGCGGTCCTCATGATCAGTTTCGAACTCTATCTTCTTGGAATCGGGTACAGAACGGAATTTCGGAGTGGCGCATTGCTGATCGTGGATCACACAGACGGGACTTGGGTTGATGTAGTCAATGGACCATTGCTCGACGGGAATTGCTGTCACCGAGATAATCGGGAAACGGGAACCATCTTCGATGTCAGCCTGAACAATATAGGAAGGTTATTATTATGTTTCGAATAGCTGGATTTGTATTCACAACTCACAGAGATGATGACTGGCTGCAAATCCTCCTTGTTAATATAGAAGGACTTCTCCATACCATCCTCGTTAACTGATGTTCGGCAAATAGTCGAGTATAAGCATGGATACAACAGCACGGATGTCTCCGAATCTGGATTATCCTTTAGTTTTAAGTTGATATAGTAACTGTCGGGGAAGTTCCTATCGCTGATATAGTCAATCACGAAGATATACCGACCACTTCGTGGCACATCCACGATGTAGTGTAGCTCATTTTGGGATCCGCTCAGTACGGGAATATCACCGACATGGCTCACAATCTGCAGATGCTCCGGATCAGTGTACACCTCGACGGGATTGGTCGGCTTAGAGTTTTCACCGATGACGAATGGAGTTGCTGCTGGTGAAAACACTTCCACAGAGGCGTACTTGTAGTGACGGCACAGCTCCATGTTGCCCAGTTCACAGGGATTTGAGATATGGCGTGTTAGAATTCCGGCTTCGTAGTAGGCGGCGGGTAGGAGAACAAAGTAATCGAGCATCACATTCTTGTTGGCCTTGGTGGTAAAGACATAACGACCCGGATCCAAAACAATGGCTGAGGGTTTCACTCCCAAGGGCCCCGCAACAGTTACGAACTGAGGTTCCGATGTGGGTTGCAGTAGAACCTTTACACTGTGAAATCGGAATAATTAAGATCTTTCTCTAGGAAAGTTGTATAAATACTTACTGCTGATCCACCTCCAGAGGATTGTCTGAAGTAACCGAAATGGTGGCAGTGACATTCTCGGCATTGGGATTCACATATCGCAGGACAATCCGGTACAGAGATGACTTAAAGACATTGACCTCGTTGCGCACATCATTCTGAATGGCGTTGAAAACCACATAGCCCTTGCTGCTAAATCCGGGGAATGCCGCCTCATCGTAATCGTAGCGCACCTGAGTGCCCGATGGGAGTGATCCATCCTCGTATTCGTACTGGAACTGATGCAGCGTTGGGAAGAAGTGGGTGGTCAGTGGCTGGGTACATGCCAGGCCCGTAATCCTCGGGTGGCACTTGCACTGGCCGCTGATCTTGTCGCAAACACTTTGCCACGAGCCGCCCACATCGCAACTGCAGTCCTTGCAGCCAAACAGCGAGGCACTGTCCAGATCGAAGGTACCATCCCGACACTCCTGGCAGCGCCTGCCCTGAGTATGCGGCTTGCAGGGACACTGTCCGGACTTGGAGGTACAGGTGTCCAGTGCGGAAATAGTACCATCTGTCCAACAATCGCAAATCTCACATCCTTCGGTATTGCTGATGTTCAGGTTCCAGTACAAGGGCTTGCACTCATTGCAGATCCTGCCCGTCACTCGCTCCTTGCACTTGCACAGCTCACCCACGGGCACCGATCCGCATCCGGCGAACTTATCGATCACTCCTGCAGGATCACAGTTGCAGTCCTCGCAGCTGGGGAAGTTGTAGAAGCCCTCCTTACACGAATCGCACTGACGTCCGTCGAAGTTGGGCTGACACAAGCACTGTCCATCCGAATTACAGGACACTCCCTGAGATCCGTGAGAGTCACAGTGACAAGCTGTAAATCAAGAGAAATCAGAAGTTTTTAAAATTGAAATGTATCTGATGGCTGAGGATACATACGTAGACAATCCGGATAACTGTAGTATCCGGCAGTACAGAGCGTGCACTGTTTCCCGGCAAAGTTGTTGAGGCAGTTACATTTGCCGGTGTTGTCGCAGGTGATCGCCGAGCTACCCGTGCTGGAGCAGTTGCAAGGCTTGCAGTCCGGATAGTTGTAGAATCCTGGCAAGCACTGATCGCATCTTGGGCCTCCAAAACCTTCACGGCAGATACACTGGCCAGACTGCTTGTTGCAGATTTCCGACTCTGTGCCCTGGTTGTCGCAGTCGCAGTCTGCCAAGGAGAATTAGAATCAGCATCAGTAAGTTTTTCAACTTTAAACTATTATTAAGGTCTTACATGAGCAAGTGGGGTAGTTGAAGTATCCGTGCTTGCAGCGCTCGCAGTTGTCGCCTCCGAAATTGGTCAAGCACTTGCACTCTCCAGTGGTCACGTTGCAGTCGTTGGTAATCGAGCCGATCTTGTTGCACTCGCAGGCCTTGCACTCTGGGAATCCGTAGTATCCCTCGGCGCACTGCTTACAGTAGGCCCCCGCAAAGTTGATCTTGCACGGACACTGCTGTCCGCTTTCCGCCTCGCAGTGGTAGCCGTTGGTTCCATTGAGATTGCATTCGCATTCCCGGCAATTGGGGTAACCATAGTATCCATACGCGCAGGAGTCGCAGCTTGGCGGCTGGAAGGCAGCACGGCACTCACAGTTTCCGGTCTCCTCCTCGCAGTGTCCGGTGGAGAAGAAGTAGTCACATTGGCAGGCTAAATGGATGGGAGAACGGTGGTATTACGGATTCCCTTAAAGTATATCTGGTTCTTACGGCTGCAGACATCGGTCTCGTTCCAGTGCTTGCCCTTGGGTCTATAGTATTTCGGCTTGCACTTGTTGCAGTTAATTCCCACGGTATTGTGCTGACAGTTCTGGCAAACACCACCACCATCGTAGTGTCCGTGAATGTCCAGGGAGAGTCCCTTGCGGTTCACTTCCTCATCGTACTTGCACTCGTTGCTGTGACCATGACAGTTGCAGGCTAGAAATAAAATTCGGAATTTAAAATCCCGTCCTTGTCCGCTCAAGAGAGATGTCCGTTCAAGGGACTATACAATACTTACGTTCGCAGTTGAACGGTCGGGCATTGGTGTTTTGGCGCCACTTTTTCTGCTCGAATCCAGGACAGCACTCGTTACACTGGATGCCGCACGTGTGATGCTGGCAACGGCATGCGAGGATGCGGACTGGGCTCTTCGGGTCCTTGACGTCACAGGTGTCGGCGTGTCCGTTGCACATGCACCTTCCCCCGATCGAGATGTCCTTGATCGAGTAGAAGTAGCGACGCGTCACCGTGGGATCTTGTCGAGCAACAGACATCAAATGTCCCAAAAGATTCTTGGTGCGAAGCAGACGAATCCTGACGTTAGTGGCACGCGTCCATTCCTGCAGCACCGTTGAGTTGAAGTAGTTGGTGGAGCTGGGTCGCTCATTGAGCAGCATCACGGGAATCTCGCCGTTCTCCAGCGGCACAATCTTTGAGTATTCAGTGGTGCAGATGACGTCGTCGTCGCGGGTAATTGGCTTGTAGGTGTCCTTGCCAAAGTACGTCTCACAATCGGCGGGGGTATCGGAAAAGTGCTGCCAAGGCGTCCAGGTCTTGCCATAATCCGTGGACTTCTCCAGCGTCCAGAGACCCGGACGAGGGGAGTTGCCCATGCGAATGAACAAATAGGCCACATGGAATTCCTGAAAAAAGCGAACAGTTTAGAGATCAGAAAATATATTACATCATTAACTAATAGGATTCATTCATTTCATTTTCAATATAAGAGTCTTCAACCATTTTAAGGAGTGTCCTATATCTTTTCTTACCCAGTTGAGTTTTTTCAAGTCTCCCCCAAGACACAAAATTAATTTTGCACAAGCAAATTCATTGAAATTTATTAGTCCAGTGTACACATTACGTACATATATACATATGTATGTACTACATCACAGCACAGACAAATGTGAGACGACAACATGAGATCACTGTGGGGAAATTAACTCCAAATGTTCTGCAGTAGAACCGGCCACTTTATCTTCGTTTATTTATATTTTCTTGGTTTATGTTTGCTTTTTAATTTGGCTTCAATTGAAAGCGAACTCAGAGATACGAAGATCCTACACATACATATATAAAGATACAGCCATGCGTTAATATCTTTGTACACACATGTTAAATGTTTGGTTTCCGAGATTTGTTTACTTTTCTGTGTTTTCATTAGTTTCACCCATGTGGAAGTTCATGATTTTGAAGCAAAAAACCTCGATGTACATAATTCTGCAAATATGTATCTCACAAATTTAGCATTCGAATTGCCAGCATTCGTAGTGTCTATATATAAACCACAGTTTCATATTCAGTTGCATTCTGTGAATTAGGAAAAGTGCAACTAAGGAATTAACACGAATGAGATCATACTGAGCTGTTGAAATCTTAGCGCAATTATTCTTCAAATTAAATTGGGGACCTCGTGGATTACTCGTTTCCGTTGCAAGTGAGATAAGAACGTAGGCGAGTCCGAGGCACAACTTTTTATAGAACAAACTGAGACACAATCTGGTGATAAGACTGTAGTTTCTTGCGACTCGGTCTCATTATCAGGCTGCTCTCAATTCATATTTGTCGCATGCTGGTGTGCCTTAAGAAACCTAATGCCTTTATCGCTAAAAAACCATTCCGAATGAACCGCTCGAAAAAGTCAATGCTCCGAGTCGGTTTCTAAGCAGCTTGTAAACCGAGACCTCCCATTCAAAAGTGTGTGTATGTATGTTCGTACATATCTCTGTGTATATTGTATGTAGGAGCTGCTGACATACTGATAACCCACAACTCCAAAGCCTTCCCCTTTGCCAACAATAAATACTCGAGCTCAGCAACATTTTTTTTCGTTCAGTTTTTGCTGTGTCGACGTCGACGAAATGAAAACCCATTAAAATTGTTTTCAAATTTTACGATCCGATCCCATCGGTCGAACCCGAAAACGAGTTGCATCCATCCACCGTCTGCCTCCTATGCGTTTCTTAGGCGGATACCTTGGGTATCTTTTATGTTCTCTGCTGCTTACCTGTTCGAAGTTGATGGTCAAATTGACTTCATTGAATTTCATGCCCCTGGACAGCGGAGGACTCTGCCACCAGGCCTCTGTGCCATCGATCGCGTTCTCTGGCGGATGATTCCTCTCCGGCACCGAGGGATCGCAGTAATCGCAGACCTGCAAGGCAGAGAACACATGTTAGAAAAAGTAAATGGAATCCAAATTGAGTCCAGAGTATTTTTAGAGCCCAATTCGAATGTTCAACACATTTGGGGGACGTCTAAATGCAGTGCACACTTGAAATATAAAGTTTTGAATTTTTAAATAAATAATACTTTGAAGAAATTCTGAATAAAGTTGGATAACGAATGTAATCGATGGTAATATGTTATCTTTCCTGATTCAGCTTTATTTTAAAATAAAACATGAACATTTTTTTTCAGTGTAAAGTTAAAGATTATCTCATCATGTGTGTATACTGAAAAGATTTTTGGGCGTTGCTGGATGTCGATTATAGTTACCTGTCCCTGGATAACTGAATAGTCGATGTGATCGTGTTCCGTATTGGCTCCCACTAGTTTACAGTAGAGCTCTGGTCCATCCGTATCCTGGCCACACGTAGCTGTGGCATAAATCTTCCTGCCGGTGGCCAGATTGAAATATGGTGGCGTTAGCTCCGCCTGGCAATAGGAAATGGCCAGGATCACTAGCAGAGCCCCAATGGAGGCCACTCCGTGCCCCATTGTGCCGAGAGTTCAAGCACCCGCGCTGCGATAACGACAGTCCTTTCTCCACGGACCACTTCCGGTTCTATCTCTTTCTTTCCCGGTTCACTTATGTATGTATTTCACTTTCTTATCTGCTGTATT
The DNA here is from genome assembly GCF_004382145.1 of Drosophila mauritiana. NCBI lineage: Eukaryota > Metazoa > Arthropoda > Insecta > Diptera > Drosophilidae > Drosophila > Drosophila mauritiana. The sequence goes on from NC_046669.1 coordinate 6,059,062, forward strand.
TCACTTTTTTCACTGTTCTTTTCGTATTCCTTTGGTGGAGCTCATCCAACCGCACTGGATGGCTCTTCTCGAGCAACTGATGGAACCGCAGCGAGAAGTTTTCCTCGAGACCCCGAAAATTTTGATTTTGATAGTCGTCCGATCGGCTCTTTTCGTATGCCTTCGGCTGTTCTCGTCTTCGGCATTCTATACAGCTGAGAAAACGATAGTCTTTCCGACCTATGTTGTATATTCACATCCTCTTATCCGTCTTTTTTCAGAATGTTGTGTTCTCCGGCTTGGTTGAAAATCTGGAGCCGGAATGAAAGATACGGATTATCGCCATTTGACTTGTGAGGTTATTTAATCACTTAAAATATATGTAATTGTATTTAATTTGTTCATTATATCAGCATTTAATTGGGTTCATCATGACCTAGGATAATACGAAAGTTAGTTGGTACTTGGTACTTAAGACCAAGATTTTAAAATGATTTTATTGCATGAAATATGTTTATAATGTTAATTGTCCTTGGAGAATGCCCTAAAAAAATTTCACGAAAAATTCAAATTTCATGTGTGTTCCTTGATAGGTGTTTCTTCCACATTACTTGGGAGCCCATCTAACTGGTCTCGCATTTCGTGAGCAACTGATTAAACTGCAGCGAGAAGTTTTCCCGAGGCCCCAAAAGTTTTGGTGTTCGTAGTCGCTCGATCGGCAGTCGATCGGGTGCTCTTCTCTTTGGCACTTTAATTTAACTGAGAGAATGCCCGTCTATCCGATTTTGTTTTGCTCTGAACGTATGTTTACAAAATCTTTTCCAGCTATTTGTTTTTTTTCTCATTCGCCGGCCGGGCGGAATCGGAACACAACAAAACGAAAAACCGGTTCGTTGCCATCGGGGAACGTTGTGGAATGAGTGAAACGCCTTCCGCAAATGAAGATTGACTTTAGCACTAAGAAAATGTATACTCTAACTTTTATTAAAATGTACCACAATTTGAGGGTTTAAGGTTGAACGTTTTATAAGAATTGTATGGTACAGGATTACTAAAAAACTTAAAAAAAAAAAACAAATATAATGTCATAACAGTACTCAGCCCACAATTTGATAAATTCATAGCATACTTTCTGGCGTTAAGCTGGGATAATTTCTTGCTTTTAAGGGTTCTAAAATTGGTAATATGGATAGATCTTGTGAACAAATTAATCATTGATATTACAACACAAATGTTATGTTAAAAGTACTGCTATTAGTCACCAAACATTTTTATTAAGTTTTAATTGCAGCCTGGAATGTAATTTAATTTATATGTGCTTAGCCATTCGTGTAGCATTTAAAATTCAACGTATTTAAATGATTTTCCATTAGGCTATGGCCACCTTTCGTTTAACCAGAAGTGTTACGGCTTACTACAAAACTCGCTCAGGCCTGACCAAAGAATCGAATAAAGCGCACCTCAATTTTAGCCCACGATCGACGAAATCTTGAAGTTTATTGCTATACCGATTAAAAAAGCCAAATGCAGAGACTAGCTAGCAGCAGCAACTATTGAAAATCACGATCACAGCTAAATATTGTGCAAAATTCATGACCAAAGTGTTGGGGCAATTCGGATTTCGCGTTTTGTATTTTGTTTTTGGTAACTGTATTGGTTGTAGCCAAACTCGTTTTCCGCCGTTTGCAATGACATAAGTAATTGCATTGATAAAGCCTGTGCCGAGTGTCAGAACGGCCAGTTCTTTTTATTTTTGGCCTCAATTGCTGCGCCTGCGCAGCAGCTTAAGCTTCTCAGCTTCTCATGGCTGTATGTAAACGAGTTCTGATGACGTAATTCGCATCGCGCAGTTCTGCGCCTTTGCCTTATGCAATATGCACGCAAATGAACATTGCCGAAAAAATTAATGGAAATATGTGCTTGTAAAAAAATGAGGAAAAAATTCGACGATTGCAACATCAACAAGAAGTTCTCGATTTAGCTCAGCCCACACAGCAGCTGCACAGTGGGCCATAAAGTATCAGACTCAGAAAAACTGTCCATATATATATTCACATTTTTTGTAAATACTAAAATTATTAATCTGAAAATATGGTAAGATTTGAAAATAATTTTACAAAAAATTCATTTAAATTCACCGACTGCTGAGTGAACAAAAAATGCTTGCATGGTACAAAAAATAATGGAGAAAGATAATTAACAAAAACGTTGCATGCTTAATTGACACCCACTTGCTAAAAATATAATGTGTGTAAATAAGCACTCAAAAAAGAATAAATAGCAATTGCAACACCAGCAAAAAACTTTATCTGCACAGTGGAAAGGTTATGTGATAAAAGGTATCTGCATTTGGCCATATGCGAAGTGAAACTAGTGATTTGCACAGTGGGGCAAGTTCACATTTGCACGTTTTGCGATTACACGGCCATTCATATTTCAATTTGACTTTATGTGCTAATTAGCCCATTAAAACCTCAACGTCTCTAAGTGGCACGACCTTTTGGCCAACCAATTTGCTCCACTGTGCCGCCTCTGCCGACGTCGACGTCAACGGAGCAGCTGCCGCTCACCAAATGATTTCACTTATTCGCGATTGCATGCGCAGATTCGTGTTCAATTTGGTTCTAAGTCTCGACGCGTGTGCATGAAGGCAGTTCTTTGAGTTCTCGACTTTATCGCCATGGTGCTGCTGCGAGTGATCAAGTATCTAGTGGGTTAGTGAGAGTGTTTTGGCCAGGTGTTAAGCACGTTAATTCATCACTATCAACCTTTGAAGGCTGCGTGGTCCGGGTCTGCAACGAGTTGTCCCAGAACATGAGTTCACTAAACAAAATGTTCAAGTACCATTTGCTGGAGGTTAGCTAGAGATCCCGGGATGTGGAGCTAAACACCCTTACTGATTAGATATAGTTTTTTTCGCCTGTCGAACAAGTTCGTTGCTCAAGTCTTTCGTTATGTGATCCAATAAAACGTATTTCATCCACACAAACACAGCATTTATAACGGTCTCTGTTGTAGAATGGCAACTCTAACCTTGAGGCAACTTGCGCAACCCTGCACAGAAAGAAAATTTACATGGCAGTAGCAGTTTTTGAACTAGTTTTTCCCAACTAAAAGCATTTTTTTGTGTGTAGCCAAAAGAAATCCACGGGCAAGCAGCATTCAATTTCAAGTTGATTTCGGGGGCTACTCACTCGATCGGAACCAAGTCGCTGTTCTAGAGAATCACACGCTAGAGCTAAATAGTGCTGAGCCTTGGATTTTCCCATCGAAAAGAAATCCCGGCCAGCGCGTTGAAAGTATCAACGACAAGGTCTCGTCATGACTGATTGTCCAAATAAGCCAATATTTACAATTAAAGCCGGCTAAACAATGCGCGAACAAGTTTGCACAGAAAAAGAAAATAAATGTGTAAATAAAACAAAGCGAAAAAAAGGCATATTATTAGCATTTGTCCACTCGCGCCAGTCGTGTCGTCACACATAAGCGCCTTAAGAAATAAATTTCTCGAATTCAGTAGCGAAAAAATCCCCGACATCATTAGAGGGCTTGGTCGATAGAGACGTCATTCCTTTTACGCTCAACACCTCGGGTCCATTCATTAATATGATTAATTTCAGTTCTGGCCGCTCGCAGTGCTCATAACGTGTTATCCGTTGTGGCTTTATATCTTAATTATAAAGATGGGTCAAGTCCAATGGTCAGTTGGATCGCAGACGTCACTAGTGGAAGCGGTTTGGTAACAGATGCGTGATTTTATGACGTCTTAATTGGCGGTAACATTTTCCTATAAATACCCCTCTTAACTTTATATCCATATTCACACCTTTTTCATTCGTTAAGAGTCGTGTGTGGCAAAAGAGTGAAAAAAGCGATTGAGGTAAACAGAAAGTATGAATTTATAACTTAATCGCTCGAACGTTAATCTTTATTTGAATTTGAGAAACGTAGACCTCTTTCAGTTCTTGTCAAAACGTTTCCACAAGATATCGTGTCCTAATTTTATCTGTGTAAGAGAGAGTTTGTAAATGAGTTGTAAAAACGTGAATATTGGTGAAAATTGTCTTGTTGCTTACTTTTTAAATGAATTATACCTCGAATGCGAAAAGTGTGAAAATCTTCCAGCTGTGTCAGCCTGATAAATAAATATGTTAAGTGTAATCAAAAGACTAATTGTGCACCACTGTTAAGTTAAATTTTCAACAAAATATGGTAATTGTTTGTTTACCTTATTAAAAACAAAAGTTTCAGCGGGTAAAAGTAATTTTTGTTAGGGGTAAATTTAATATTAAGCAAAAAAGGATAAGATTAAGTTTTAAAAAAGGCAATTCTGGTTTGTTCCTGTGAACTAAAGAGAATTTATAATGGGATTCCATTAAAATCTCCGACGGGTTTTTATATGGTTAGTCTAAAGTTCAACCAAGAAATCTGTCGGTGTTAAGAAATTTGGAGTGTTACTTGGTTATTTTGCTCTGATTTTATGAATAAGTTTTTAAATCCTTTTCTTTAAATTAATGGATTTTATAAAACGGAAATTAAAGTGAAATGTACATCCGGGTAAGTATTTTAACCACGGATCTTCACAATAATCTGTTTTAAGCCTCTTATTCGATTCGAAAGAGGTTTCTAAAGCACTAAGGTTGAATTTTAATTTGTTTGGTTGAAAATTATAAAGAATTTAGAGAAGCTTTCTGTAACATCCAATATATAATAGTTTTAATCTTTTATTTTGGAACTTCAACAATATTTAAACCTACAACATGTAGCTAATGCAATCTCGATATTTGTCTGATAGACTAGGATATTTTCTATTGGTCCCTTATGAAGGTCCTGCCAAAGTTGATGACACTGCTCACGAATCCGAGCATGGAGGTGATCATGGAATGGGCGTGCTTGGAGCTCTCCGTCGTTTCACCCTTGTCGCTTCTGCTGGGCCTTTTCACTTCTTTACGACTTCCCGACGGCGATTCTTCGGTGGCAAAAAGACGATCCAACCTGAGGATGGGTTTCTTGAACCATTCGCCGCTGATCTCGTTGTTGCGTTCGTCATCCTCCCGGCTGAATCTATCGAATGGCAGGGCGTTGACTTGAAAGAAAATGCAGTTAGGCTTAAAATATTGTTATGATACCATGATGATCACGTGACTCACTTGTCTGCATGACGAGACATCCGATAAGGAAGAGCAAAACCATGTTGCTTTCTGAGGTCATTTCGATTGTACTTTTCGCACTAGCCGGAGATTGATAACTGACTGAATCGAATGCCAGAGAGTTCAGATTTTATAGACGCCAGCCGACGGCGGATGTCGCCCCACATTCTACGTGATAGAATGGAAAGTAACGATGCGCACGTTTCACCCAAGTAATTGCTTTATTTTACGCTTGTACATTTTGCCTAAGCTTAGAACTACATAGCCATAACCCTGAATACGACATAAAAACTGCCACTCCACATAGAACCACAAATCAATTGTGGGCGTTGGGTGTCTCCAGCCTTTCAGATTTGCACTTCAAGGTTTTTGTTTAAACCGATCGAAGGCACTATCCAATTCTGCATCCGCATCTCGCTCATCCGGCACCGGAGGCCTTTGACGATATCGATCCTCGAGTTCCTTACGTGTAAGTTGCGGACTCGGTGCTCCAGCACTCCAACCGATCACTGCAAAAATTCGGACACGGGTAATTGCATTTGATGTATAACGTTTTTAGTTAATAACACTAACCGCAGATAACTAGCAGACATATCAGATAGAACTTAAGCGACGCGCTTCTCATGGCTCTGCTGGGATTGATTCGATTGATGAGCATTAACTGACAAGCAAAATTCGGTTGGGTCCACTTTTTATATATGCACGTGAGCCAGTCTGGAGCTCTTCGCTGATTGGCGTTCAAGGAGGAGGCCAATGGGCAGTGGCGCCGCGGCGGGAGATTATGCAAAGCACCCGTCGAAGACCCAAAAATAATGAAAAAAAAAACTCAAAGATAAAAAAAGATCACAAAAAATCCGAATTAAGATTCGTATAAAGGCTCGAGGCGTCGTTCTGTCTCACTGAGTGGGAAAAAACGCTGCTGGGGATCGGTTATCTCCTACCGGTCTTTGACGTAGTCAACGTCGCCCGGCACGTGAATGGCCCGTTGCGCGTTGATTGATTGTTTATTGAAATGCTACCTAATGAACTTACACGTATATGTCGTCGGCGATTAGCCAAGTCGTCACTCACTCTTCCTGGTGGCCAAAGAAGGTCGTCCTGAGTTTGGACTTGGTTTTCCTCTGGCTAGCAGAATGTATACTGATATTTATACCCACAATTTCTCTTATTTCTAAGTTGTTTACTTGCCCTTTTCTGGTTGTTGAACTTAAACCAAAACATTTCAATCATGCGGCACTAATTTCATATTATGTAAAAGTAGTCTTGAAATGAGAAAAAATTGTATATTGAAAGCAGATTAATTCTGTTATATAAGCGTAATAATGCACCACTTTTAGCACTTTCAATTATAATTAATTCTCATTCCCGAAGAAAATGGTCCAGCGTTCGTATGTGGGTGAAATTTCACAGAGATACGATTCCATTGAGCAATATTCCTCATTAAAGTCGGTGAAATCTGTAATGAAATAATTGAATAATATGCGAGATTAAAGTTTAGCATTTGAACTTACTTTTCCCTTCAACGCAAAATGCTGTATCCAAATGACACTTGGTTGGAAATTTTCGTATACAACCCATTTCCTCATCCAATCCGCAAATGGAACTTGTCTCATTCACCTCACCGCAATTTGTTTCCACTGGGCATGGTTTTGGAGGAATATTCGCACCAAGGGAAAACGCTGTTTTTGGGAAGGACATCTTTGTAAAGTCACTACTATAAATTGAAAGATCTCACCCAGAAATATTACGAAAATGCCAACTGCGTTCATTCTGGAAGACTTAAACCTTTCGCTATGAAATGAAAAATCGCAATGCGGCAACTAATTAAGATCGGCGTGAAAAAAAATAAACGGTTAGGCTTACTATCCTATCTTATCACAAATTTAAACAACGATGAACGAATTTTGCCATATTAAGAGATAAGATAAAACACAAGCACCGTAAATTGAATTAAGGTACCGATACATGTCACTATAATTTGTGATATAGATTGATCCCACCTCAAACTTTTTTTTTTTTTTTGCCATGCTGCAGAAGTGAAAAAATCTAAGATAATTCTTTATCTTTATGTTCATTTATTTAACAACTATTTTGCTTATGGCCAAATTAGATTGGTTGTTGTCCCAACTAACAGCTTAGAAAAATTCATTGCATACTTTCGTGCCTCATTGTGGTTCTAGAAAAATGTTTTCCAACTTAATTTTAATGATTTATTTTGGTCTTTCCGTAGTCTTTTCAAGAGGCTTTCGTCTGACAGCGATAGAGCTTGGAATAAATGCCATTCTTGGCCAGAAGTTGGGAGTGAGTTCCCTGCTCCACTATCTTTCCGGCTTGAATTACACAAATCACATTGGCATTTTGGATGGTGGACAGGCGATGAGCAATTACAATACATGTTCGTCCTGAACATGCCGAGTCCAAAGCTTTTTGAACCACCTGAAAATGGGATAATAATATTTGATGAAAACTTTAGTTTTTTTTAGTTTAAACTACAGTTTACTTACCCTTTCACTTTGGAAGTCCAGCGCAGAGGTGGCTTCATCCAGCAGAAGGATCTTGGGATTCCTTACCATCGCTCGAGCAATTGCAATTCTTTGCTTTTGCCCACCGGATAGTTGCGTGCCCTTGGAACCCAAAACCGTGTCATACTGAGCAGGCAGGGACATAATGAACTCGTGAGCATTGGCCATTTTGGCCGCCTCAATTATTTGCTGCATGGGCACCTGTCGCGAGGTGTCTCCATAGCCAATATTATCGGCGATGGACTTCTCGAAAAGTGAAGGTTCCTGGGACACAATGCCCAGGCGACGACGCAGAGTTTTAAGGTCCATGTCGTGGTGGATGCTCTCTTGATCTATGAGCTGAGAAGGAAAAAAAAATTAAAACCTAATATAGGGGCTGATCTGCTTTTAAAAACTATTACTTACAATCTTGCCCTCATCGGGATCATAGTACCGCATCAATAGCTGCACGCATGTGGATTTTCCCGATCCCGAAGCACCCACCAGGGCAACCGTCTGGCCCTGATTAATATCTAGATTGAAGTTCTTCAGGACTTTAATATGGGGTCTTGAGGGATAGGAAAAGTTGAGACCACGATAGCTGACTCCTTGCTGTACGACATTAGTCTTGTAAGCCGTTCCATTGCCATTCTGTTGGATCTCAAAGGATTCGGGTGATTGGATCTGTGGCTTGCGATCAATGATCTCATACATCCGATTTGCGGAAAGGAGAGCAGCATTGAAGGCGGGAGTGAAGGCCAGAGATTGGGCCAGAATAAAAAGACCATACAGCATCGTGTTGGATATTCTGAAAAATTAAATATTTAACAGATGATTAACGCGTGCTTGTCGCGATAACTCACTTCATAATCGTCTCAAATTTGATTTTGCCATCAGCACACATATGTCCACCATATGTCAAGGTCACTGCGTAGCCGAAGAACATAAGGGATTTACCTAGGGAATTGACCAGTCCTCGCCATTTCAGTCTTCTGAGGATCTGCTGCCGATATCGCTCCACCTCCTTGTCATATATCTTTATCAGCTCCTCCTCTCGTCGAAGGCCAGCTACTGTCCGAATTTGGGTAATAGTTTCGGTGGCAATGCGACTGGTTTCCTCCAGTACCTCCTTCTCCTTCAACGCCGACTTCTCTCCAAATCGCGCCTCGAACACAATGGATGCAATCATGAAGGGCGAGGTGCTCAGGCAAATTAAGGCCAATTCCCAGGAGTAGGGAAAGGCAATCGCAATACTGCAGATGAAGTTGGTGAACGCCTGGATGATGTTGCTCAGCGGAAAACCAATGGCTCCTTGAACACTGGCCGCATCGCCGGATAATCGGGCAGAAAGGGCTCCAATGCTGTTCTCCTTGCGATCAAACCATCCCATCTCCTGGTTCATGATGCATCTAAAGGTCTTGGAGCTGCGCAAAATGAAATAAGAGATTAAAACCTAAAGGAGGCAATACCTTTACTAACTCACCGCATTCGCGTAGTAAGCCAGACTCCAGCCAGATTAAAGAAAAATGTCTGGATGTAACAGACTATGCCAGCTGCAATTCCAATTACCAGGGAGATAATGGCCATGGACGCACTTTGCTCGAGTACTTCCTCGTCCGTTGGTTTGGCCAACGATCCGTATAGCTCCGCTAGAACTACGGAAAACACAGGCATGGTGACTCCATAAAGTCCAGCACAAATGGCGCCAATGATGAGGAAACTCCACTCGGGTCGAGCCCAACCCAAAATGCGAAAGAAGGTGCTGATAAAATTTGCGGATGGAACTACCGGATCATCAATTTCCGGATTCAAGGTTATATTGGCCAGACCATTTAGGTTCTTCATCTGAAACTCCGCATTCTTCTCCAGCGATACAATGGAGTTTCGTGTGCCCAGTTGATAAGGTTCAACTTCATAGGACAGTTTTCTCTCCTTGATCTCGGCCACTTCTTCAAGTTCATTTAGTAGCTCCTCGGCGGAATCATCATAGGAATGAACGGTGACCATTTTGTGATAGAATCCCTCCAGTTTCATCAACTCCTCATGGGTGCCCTGTTCTACGGCTTTGCCATTTTCAATATAAACAATCCGATGGGCGTGTCTGATGGCCGAAAGTCGATGGGACACCACCAAGGTGGTTCTACCCTTGCAGGCCTTGTCCAGCGCCGCCTGTACCAACTTCTCGGAATGGTAATCCAAGGCGGAGGTGGCCTCATCCAAAAGCAGGATTTTGGGCTGCTGAATCAGAGCTCTGGCGATGGCAATACGCTGACGCTGACCTCCAGAAAGCTGAACTCCCTTCTCGCTGATGTCCGTATCATAACCCTTAGAGTTGATTAAATTTTATAGTACTTTCTGAAGAACGGAGCACTTAAAACTTACCTTATGTAAAGCTATGATAAAATCATGAGCATTGGCGGCTTTGGCGGCGTCTTCGACTTCCTTTTGTGTGGCTTCTGGCTTTCCATGCCGGATATTTTCCCCAATTGTTCCTTGAAATAGCACTGGTTCCTGACCCACCACGGCAATGTTTGAACGCAGCCACTTGATGTTATACTTCCGCACATCCTCACCATCCAATAGAACTTGGCCAAAAACAGGATCATAGAAGCGTTGCAACAGCTGTATGCACGTGGACTTGCCACATCCTGACGGACCCACCAGGGCCACAGTTTGACCATCCTCAACGACTACATTCAAACCTCGGAGGACAATGACATCTTCTCTGGCAGGATAGCGGAAGAATACATCTCGGAACTCGACGGCGCCTTTTAGGCCATAGTTCAGGATTTTCCCAGCCTTGGAGAGTGGATCAATCAAGGATGTGCGATCTATCACATCCAGTATGGCCGAAGCCGATCCTCGTGCCATGGCGAATGTCTCCAAAAACGGTGAGGTTCGGGATATTTGATTGGCACTCACGATTATACCTGATATCACAATCATCACCACCGCCGGTGTGTATTCCCTCTCGTCAATGGGTATGCTGGGATCGCGGTAGTAGAGGATCAAGTTAGCTCCGTACCAGAAAGATCCCGCTCCTGTGATAAACAACATGGCTTTCATCACCGTGTCACTCAGTCCGGAGAAGGCTCCCTTCCATTTTCCCGCCTTGAGAGCGGGTTTTAGTAGACTATCATAGCGCAAGGACTCGCTTCGTTCTCCACCAAATGCCACCACAGTCCTGATGGCTCCAATTACTTCTTCAACTACAGAACTGGCTCGCACATAGGAACTTTGCTCCTGGCCCGTCAGTTTACCTTGGTACTGCAAATAGATTAATAAATAGATTAGCATAAACAATTATAAGGAAATAATTATCAAGCAATGGTGCCCAATATGTGTATATACTATGTTTATATTTGTTTCCTAACTCATTCATGCGTGTGAGAGAGGAAAGATGCTTGTTTTATTTTGTATGATCTATTTTAGGATAAGCCAAAATAATTGCCAAGTTCACCAGAAGCTTCTGAGCACAAATATTTGGTTCTAGAAAACGTATTCTCTTGAAGATTGGTTAAATCAAAGTTTGTTTTACTTACATGGGCCACTGCTGAGTTGACTACCAGTGTTAGGGGTATATAAAACACTATTGCCAGAGCTAATTTCCATCCGTAGATAAAGGAGAGAACTACACTGATAATGACATCACACATGATCTCCACATAGTGACCTAAGTTTTCAGCTATGCCACTGCGTATTTTCTCCATGTTGCTAAATAGAAAGCGGGTTAATAATTATGCTCATATAGCTATTCAACTCTACTCACTCAGTAATGCGAACGGCAAAGTTTTGATCCTTGGCCATGTCATGCCATCCGATCTCCTGTCTCAAAGTGGCCTTGAAGAATTCCCTTCGCATGCGGACTGTGAGTTTCAGAGCCAATCGATTGAAGGCATCCACGTAGTAGACTCCGGAGAAGAGCATTAGTAGAGTATTCAGGGTCATAAGTATCCCGAAAGATACGCTGTCCTTTCGCAGTTCCTGCATATTCTCCTCGTAAGAGGCATTTGTGCTGAAGAAATATTAAATAAATAATTATACATTTAGCAATTAATTAAATGAATGAGGTTTAACAGCTCGCCAAATAAAATTTTCATTGCTAAAGAAATCCTACTACATCATTACTTTTCAGAGAATTTGGTTTACAGCAACGTCCTTGAATTTTTGGCATTGTTTCAGAGACCTTTCTGTTTTACTTTAAAAGGTTTTTATTTAAAGCTACAAAAAGCTTTTCGCTGACCGTAAATCGTAAAACACGTCCGCTTGCTTTGAAAGTGAGCGAAGAATTGATTCATTCTTTTAAAATCTAAATATAAATGCATGCTCCAAATGAAACAGTCATGATCTCAACAAACATTTTTTAAATTATTTTATGTTAGGCTAGAAAATTTGGCATACCAAAGCGTAATGAAATTAATTAACCCTTAGCATTTAGATGAAGTAATAATTTGCCGAAATGCGTTAAATGAGAATATATTTATTGCTAAACATAAACTTACAGTATCTTTCCGCCACCGAAGAGGGACAATCCGATGGTGACCGAACTGGTTCCCTGACCCAGAGTTCTTTCGATGAACATGGCCACCAGTTCGCTGTACACCACAATGGCAATTGGAAAGACAAGGGATTGGAGGAATGCCGCTACGAAACCCGACAGGAGCAGGAGATAATCCCATCCAGCGATATATCGAAAGAGCTCTGTGTAGCTGACCATGGGCTGGGCCTTCTCCTTGGTCTTCTTCTTCTTCTGGGCCGCCGGCGTGGCCTCATCCCCGTCCGCAGCAGGAACATCTTCGCGCGTCTCCATCATTGTCATCACTGCGAACTATCGCCTATACACCAAACTCATTGACCGGCGGGGTCAATTAATAGTTAAGAAAGCGAGCGTGCAGGGCGAAACCAAAAATCGAAACGCCCGCAGTTCCACTGGGTCCAGTGGCCCTCCGCCCCCACCGAATGGATATGTGTATGTACGGAGATGGTCTCGAATGGGTTCTTGGCTCTGGGTAATTAACTCCGTCTCTGACGGAGATTGTCGTGCTACGCCAGATGCACTGCCGATGAGGCTGATCTGCCTGGGATCGTGTTTAGCTTTAATTGTTTTGCATTCCGCGTTTCCACAAACACAAAATCGTTGGCTACAACAGCCAGCTTTTTTCTTTCTTTCTTTCTTGCGATGCTATTGCTATCCGGAGCAAAATGTTCCACGTCTGTTCCGTTGGGACTGTAGAAAGCGACTGACGGTTCTGGCGGCTATGGCGTCAGTTTTCGACAAATTCGGTTTCTATTAGAGAAGCGAACCCCTTATGGTCTTTTTTATTAATATCAATTGAATTGATTTTTCTCAAGGTTCATGATGACTGGTGGAAAACCGTAGACCATCTTACCTCTTGGCAAGGTGTGCACCCAACTATCGCGGAAATGGGTCAACCGCGTACTGAAATTTGGCGTAATTTGCATTCCAGGCAGTTAAACTTATGATCTTCGCCGTTTAATTGCGAACTGTTATCATTTCACAACGGCAAATCAAGTTTGCATGCCATTGACCATGAATATAAACAAGAGTCGTGTGGGTGGTTGGCGTTATAGACATGCCGCAAAGATTGCACTCTTATCAGTTAGATAAGTTTGATGGCGGATCTTACAACTTATAGCCCTAATAATTATACTCTTTGCAAACAGAGTTACCTAAAAAGCATCTCCGCCCATTATTTCGCAGCGGTAATTATAAACAAGTATTTAATGGATAAAAAGTTGTGTAAAAGTTTATTTAGTGTTTGGTGGCAAGTGTATTTTGGCTTTTGGTGAGATTTATATAAATGTTTAGATAATATTCAATGATCCTTTTGGGTCTTGTGTAGCTTGGCGTAAATGCCGCCCTGTGAAATCAACTGCATGTGGTTACCCTGTTCCACCACCTGACCATTTTGGATCACACAGATCACATCGGCATTCTGGACAGTTGACAATCGATGGGCTATGACAATACAGGTTCGTCCCGAGCAGGCGGTATCCAAGGCCTGTTGGACCAACTGTTCGCTTTGCAAGTCCAAAGCTGAGGTGGCTTCGTCGAGTAGCAGGATCTTGGGATTCCTCACCAGCGCTCTGGCAATGGCAATTCGCTGTTTCTGTCCGCCAGATAGCTGAGTACCTCTGGCTCCCATCCGAGTATCATAGCCATTGGGCAGGGAAATGATAAAACTATGAGCATTGGCACTTTTGGCTGCCGCAATAATCTCCACCATGGAAACCGATCGCCGATTGTCACCATAGGCTATATTCTCCGCTATAGAGCGCTCGAAAAGAGTGGGCTCTTGCGAGACTATGCCCAATTTGGTCCTTACTCCATCGAGGGTCAGATCGTGTTGGATATCATCGTGATCTATGTGCTGGATAAGGAGTGGATTAGGTTAAATATACAGAGCGGCAATATTAGTTTAATGACTTACAATAGTGCCCTCATCGGGATCATAGTAGCGCTGGAGTAGCTGAACGCAAGTGGATTTTCCACACCCGGAATGACCCACCAAGGCCACCGTTTGACCCTTGAGCACCTCAAGATCCAATCCATTGAGAATCTTTGCATCAGGTCGTGTTGGGTATCGGAATTGAATACCGCGATAGCGCACACCCTCGAAAAGATTCAATTGCTTGGCGAGAGTATTTTTAATGGTGCCCATGGGTGACTGAATCTTTGGTTTGCGATCCAGTATTTGGAATAGGCGATGACCCGCGATCAGAGCGGCGGAAAAGGCAGGCGTAAAGGCCAGAGATTGTGCTAGCATCATGGAACCATACAGCAATGTTTCCGATACCCTACAAACAATGTTTAAAATGGTTAATTGCTACTAGATTGAATTCTATATGACTTCCATACTTGATAATATCTTGGAATGGCAGCTGACCCTCGGACACCAAAACACCTCCATAGCAAAGGGCCACTGCATACGCGAAGAAAGCTGAGGCCTGCATGGTGGAGTTCAGGACTCCTCGCCATCTAAGCTTCTGGCGGATGAGCACCTCCACCCGCTGGATCTCCTCCGTGTACTCCCGGATAACATCCGCCTCCCTTCGCAGGCCGGCAACGGTGCGTATGTTGGTTATGGATTCGGTGGCAATGCGACAGGCTTCCTCAATCACCTGCTTTTCCCTCACTACGGCATTAGACATCATCCTGAAATAGTCATAGTAGTAAGAAACTAGAAGTAGTAACTATGATATTACAACTCACTTGGCTTCCAGGATTACAGATCCCACTATAATGGGACAATTGGCCAAACATAAAAGGGCCAACTTCCAGTTGTAGTACATGGCTACGCTGACACTTGAAATGAAGTTGGACAACGCCTGGATCATGCCACTCAAAGGATATCCTATGGCTCCTTGGATACCAACTGCCTCGCCTGATAAGCGAGCAGATAGAGCTCCCACCGAGTTATTCTCGTCGTCGAACCATCCAACTTCCTGACTCACCATCGCATTGAAGGTCATGGCTCGCATCCTGGTGGTAAGCCAAATGCCCGCGTAGTTAAACAAATACGTCTGAAGGAAGCAAACCAAACCGGTCAAGAATGCCAGGCCCAAGCAGGCCCAGGAAAGAACAGCCGTACGACGCAGTGCGTCCTCCGGATCCTTTTCGGCCAAAGCGGCATAAAATTCTCCAAAGATCACTGCGAAGGCTGGATACAAAAATCCCACTGCTACAGCACTTATTGTTCCAAGAATCAGGTAGCACCACTCTGGCTTCGCAAGCTGAAGGATCCTAGAGAATGTGCGGAAGAAGTTCGGTTTCTCGGGCGGAGCTTCAGCTGACTGAGCATTTGTATCCTTGATGAGTGCCTTTATTATAGGTTCCTCAAACTGGACACTGTTCTTTTGACCTTTCTCGAAGTTTAATGGACTCGTCTCAAAGGATTTCTCAAACAGAGCCAGGCTTTTTCCTAGGAAATATTAAAAATGTAATTCAAGACGAATTTTTTACTTATTCAGGGATTGTTTACGTTTTGTGTCCTCAATGCTTTCCTCTTTTTCTACCTCATCGGGCATGTTGATATCGCCGGCACGAACCATGTTGTAGTATGCACCCTCCAGCGCCATTAAGTCATCATGGGAACCCTCCTCCAAAACTTTACCATCATGAATAAAGACTATTTTATCTGCACCCCGAATAGCTGACAATCGGTGAGAGACCACAATGGTTGTACGACCTTTACTGGCCAAGTCCAAGGCCTGTTGAACCTGTTTCTCGGATTGGTAATCCAGTGCAGAGGTGGCTTCATCCAGCAGCAGGATCTTCGGATTCTGGATTAGTGCTCGAGCGATGGCTATGCGTTGTTTCTGACCTCCGGAGAGCTGGGATCCCCGCTCTCCAATCATACTGCGATAGCTCTATAAATTTGAGATGAGGAATTGCTTGTTTTTGCTTAGAGATCTTTTAATTGTTGTATCTTACCTCTGGCAGATTGGTAATGAATTCATGTGCTCCCGCCTGAGTGGCAGCTGCTTCGATCTCTTTTTGTGTGGCTCCTGGCTTACCATAGCTAATGTTTTGTGCTGTCAAAGAAATATTGTTATAAGCTTTATAATTTGTGTTTTGTATGTATGTACATACCGATTGTGCCCAAAAATAGCACTGGTTCCTGACCCACAACAGCAATATTCGATCTCAACCATTGGATATTGTACTTTCTTATGTCCAAATCATCCAAAAGAACTGATCCAAAGACAGGATCGTAGAATCTCTGGAGCAATTGGACACAAGTGGACTTTCCACAGCCAGAAGAGCCAACCAAGGCCACTGTTTGACCAGCTCTAATCCTAATGTTTAGTCCCCTGTGTACAATCACCTCCGGACGAGAGGGATATCGAAAGAAGACATCCTGGAACTCCACATCACCACGTAGGCCGTAGTTCAAGAGTTTGCCATCTGTGGACAGGGGATCGATCTTGGATGTCAGATCGATGACCTTGAAGAGGTTGGTGGCACAGCCGCGTGCGGTGGCAAAAGACTCCAGAAAAGGAGCCGTTCTGGCTATGTTGTCCGCACCCACAATGATACCAAAGAAGGCCTAGAAATACGGCCAACTATAATATGTGTGCAGTAATATTATTCCCTTTTATAGCTTACAATCATCAAAATAGCAGGTGTATACTCCTTATTTTCCACATTTCGATCATCGATAATCAGATTGACACCATACCAAAAGGCTCCGGCGCAGGACAGATACAACATGGACTTCAAAACTGCATCACTGAGCCCCGAGAAGGCGCCTTTCCATTGACTTGCCTTTCGAGCTGGAACCAAAAAGTTCTCATAGCGCTGCACCTCGGATTTTTCTCCACCAAACGAGATTACAGTGCGTATGGAACTCAGAATTTCCTCTGCCAAATTTCCAGCTCCCGCATAGGATTCCTGTTCTCGGGCAGTCAGTTTGCCTTGGAACTAAAATAGCATAAGAATACTTCAAGATAAATCATAGGGCCTAAAAGGACTCTATTTTTCTTACCTTAGCTACGTAGTAATTTAATAAGATCACCAGAGGTATATAAGAGCTCACAGCTAAGGTGAGTTTCCAGCCGTAGCTAAATGAAATGGCCACAGTTATGATAAATCCAACAACAAGGTATACAAAGTGACCAACTTTCTCCGAGATGCCATCTCGAATCTTTTCCACGTCGCTGAAAAGAAGATTTATATAGTATCTTCGCCGTATCCTACTTAAATACTTACTCCACCATGCTCTGGGTAAAGTTCTGCTTGCTGGCCAGATCGTGCCAGCCGATGTCCTGTCGAATCACGGATGAAAACAGCTTTATCCGCATCCTTGTGACCTGACGCAGCGCCACCATATTGAAGACATCCACAGAAAAAACTCCTGAGATGAACATCACCACGGATGCAATAGTCAGGAGTATGCCATACGATATGGAATCATCGTATAAGGCTTCGTTGTTTTCTTCCCGAGAGGCATTTGTTCTGGAAGTTTATTAAATCAGTAAAAAAGTAAGATTATGAATAACTTACTTTAATTTATAAAATTAAATCAAAAATACTTGTTTAGCACCTTTTTCAAAAAGCTTTTATGTAATGGCGTAATTGATAATAAATCAATTGATCAATAAACTTTTTGTTTGGCCCACCCTGCGTATGAGTGATACATGATATTTCAAACATTTTCCATCTTCTACCGTTTTCTTCCTCAATCTCAAGTATCATATTTACTTTTGTGAGTACTTACAGTGTTTTACCACCTCCGAAAAGTGGCAGGGCATGGACATTTGAGCTGGTGCCAAACTGCATGGCACGGTCCACCAACATGGACGTGAACTCACTGTAGATAATGACCACGGTAGGAAGTGTCAGCGCCTTGATGCAGCACATTATGAAGCCGAAGAACAGCCAGCCGATCTCCCCGTAGGTGGAGAATCGAAAAAGTTTCAGGAAAGCAATGGGCTCCGTGGGCTCCAAACCCTCCGCCGTGGGTGCCTCCTCCTGGGACTTTCCCTCGCTGGTCGAGGTGGACGCCTCATCTCGCTCCATGGTGATGTTTAGTCGACACTGACGAAATGACAATTAAATGGGCTTTATTATACAATGCGCCATCGATCCGTGGTCAAGATTTCTTCACTCAAAGCGGCCACAAGTTCGAACCAGACCAGACAAAAGGTTAATTCAATTAAGTAACACTCTGCGTCCGCATGCAAGTTTGTTTCTTTGGCCACACAGTTGTGATTGACCCGCGAGGTTAACGAGTAATAGAACATATATTATTGGACACATTCCTTCACAAATTGAAGCGCAACTATTTAGATTCTTCTTCTGCAGTCTGAAATCTGTTCCTTTCACTGGATATTATTTGCGGTATATTAACCTTTTAATTGTCACTTTTTGATAGATCCTTCAATTATTCGCACTTGCTCCGGCTAGAAGATGAATGTTGTCCGCAGATTGTAACCGCTTGAGCGCCCAAGCGCGACTGACTTCCCATCTTCCATGAGCATCCATTTAAATTTGCTGCGTACATATATCGCACCGTTCGGGTTCAAATTCTAATTGATCTTTCTCTTGGGGTAGGTTCGAAGAGTCTTGATTGTTCAAGGAAAGAGTGTCAGTGGGAAATGTCGTCAAATACTCCCCAGTGCCTCTCATATAAACAAAAAAGATAGATTGGAGTCTGCTTTGTTAAGTGATGGATTTTATTTCAAGGTATAACTACAAGAAGTGGTTTCTTCATCTGTACAAAGGACACATTTGCATACATTTTCTACATTCACATACAGCGGATTATAATTACAGCATATAAACTTAGGCACTTATTTATCTGTACTTGTAAAGATACAAAATCTAGCTGGATAACAATCGCATATCACATACTGTGTTGGTTTACAAGTATTTACACTGCCTACACGAGATAGAGATTCATTAAAAAGTTATGCAAAGATTCAAACGCTTAGCTAATATGGCAAGTGCCAAAACAATAAGTCAATTTCCTATTAAATAAGATAGTTATATACAATGCTCTTCGCAGTTCCACGCTTTTCGTAATATTTGTTCATTATTAACTAGAATTTTTTTGAGCTGGTCTTAAGAAATTGAAATTGTTAAATTTTAGATAAACATTTAAATTGAATTTAAGTTCGGTTTAACTCGGTATGCGACTATCTGATCTGCTGCTTGAATTGCTCAAGAAAAAGAGATTACTTGACTTCGAGGATAAAATCCTTGCAATAATCTTACTTTTTCAGGCTACTAATAATATCATTTTTAGTGGTTCTGGGTGGCGCAATGCCATTGGATCTTAAAGCTAATTACGTGGCTCGAATTCCGATCAAGTCTAAACTAATCTAATCCGACTGATAATAATGTCAGACGTACACCTCTCCGGTCTTTTGTTCCGGCTTGTGTTTGGCCAGAGTTGAGGGTGCCGAGGATCCTCCAGCTCCGGCCGTTTCCAGGCCTCCACTCCTCTGTGGCATTGGCATCGTGCCTGAGGTGTCCACTGTATCCGTGGGACCCGCTGACCTCATCGAAGATCGTTGCTGCGGATCCTGCAGATTGAGGCTCAGGTTGAAACTGTTGTTTCGCGAAATGTTCTGGTTCCCATTGAGGGGCTTAACGGACAGCAGTGCCGTGGTGGTGATACCACCATTACCATTGCTTGACCCACTGTTGCTATATCCATCCTGGACATCTGCACCGGTCAGCTCCACAATGGAAAGTGCTGACGGCGATCGCTGGATGGACAAGGACACCGGTATCGTGGTGATCACATCGTTAGGATCGTATCCACTTGCCGTCGTCGTGATCGTGGGCAGCTGGGCATTCGCCGAAATGGGCAGGATGCTGAGTGTCCCAGTGGGCATCGTTTCCCCGCCTGTGCTGGTCACGCTGAAGGGGAACGACAGAGTGGTGATGTTCGTGGCAGCGGGAATACCTGCAAGTTATCAAAGGAAACAAAAAGTAAGAAGTGGAAATAAATATTTAATCCATTAAGCTTTTAATATCCTCTTAGGGGTTTGTATTGAACTCATCATTAACTTTTCAGAGGCATTAAAGGCTTCTAGATCTTGGACATCTTCACTTACTGCTCGGCGTGAATCCCTCCTTCATGCTGGCTGCCAGGGCTGCAGTGGCCGGATGCCCTGGAATCAGAGTGTTATTGGACGATGAGCTATCCATCTCTTTGATGGGCGAGAGCAGCAGCGTGCCCAGCACTTGGCCGCTCTCCTGGTGCAGTAGGGTGTCGGGTGCGTAGGAGGAGGGGTACATGCCCGGTGGTGCGCTGGTGGTGCTCAGCTGCTGTGGTGCCATTAGGACCGAGCTGGTGGCTACGTGGGAGTGGTGCGAGTTGTACAAAAAGTTGCAGGTTTTGTGCGGGACTTGTGGGTTGTCACTCACCTGGATTCGTGTTGCCATCCTTGGTCACCTCGGGTGTGGGAATCCGCGGTCTGGTCTTGGCCACATTGACATTCAAGCCATTTAATTTGGAGTCTAAAACATAGAAATAATTTTAAATTTAAAGCATACTTTTGGGGGTTTAAAGAAATTGTGATAACTACCAAAACATTAGTTTCAGTTTAATTAATATTAATATTTAATTTAAAAATGTAGATTTCTAATTTATATACTTACTCTGCTTGATTAGTTGGCGTTGTGCCCTCAGCGATTTGCGATGCACAAACTTTCCATAGAGACTCGATTTACTTGGCTGCGATCCGGCCTGCTGCTGCTGATGCGCCTGCTGCAGTTGCTGCTGCTGCAGGATGGTCAGTGGCAAGCCGGACTCGGGACTAGAGTAGACGGAGTTGAGGCGGTTCCGGTTGAAGGGCATTCCGCCGGAGGAGTAGGCCGTCGACTGGCTCCTCATGGAACCCATGCGGGAGAGCTGGCGAACCAGCCAGTTGTTTTTCCTCCTTTCCACCATTGGCGTGTCCACGCTTTCCTGTTTGCGGTAAATAATAATATTAAAATGTGACTCTTGACATCAAAAAGTCAACTTAAAGAATATATGCAAATGCGTCTGCATTAAATTATGATAGATTAGCAATAAATGTGACAATAACTTAAGCATAGGAAATATTTTATAGCCTTTTAAGTTGTATTTATTAACCCTAAAAATGTTATGTTTACTGAAAGTATACATATCTCACAAAACACAACTAACGTCTAAGTTATAGCAATAAAACGTTAGCTTGCAATGAATTTATGTGGTGAATGGAACCCCGTTGGGAAAAATGTATACTCACATAATCCGCGTAGACATCGTCGCTGAGCATCCTCTTGCCACCGCCTGGCATTATGTTGGCGTACATGGCGTCCTCCTTCTTGACCTTGTACTTCTCGGCGGAGCCCTTGGGCTCGTCCTTCCGGTAGTGCTCGGATGCCACCGTGTAGGGCAGATCCTTGGGCACCACGCACTCCCAGTACTGATCCCGCAGCAGCTCGGGGTGCTCCTCGTGCATCTCGTCCACGATCATGTAGGCAGCCTGAAAGCGGGTTTATCAAAAGTGGATCAGTCGAGGGCTGTTCAAAATCGAAACGTGTTCGCCATTTGCGATTTTTGGGCCATTTCGAGGAGGCACTAAACCCAATTACGTCACAATAATTCAACCGTGGCTACTGTCCCACATCGAAACAAAAGAAAAAGTGAAATTGTTTACAAGTTTTTAATTATTCCATAACAAAAATCAGCGCACAGCCCACTATAGAAAATTGCAAAAACAAAAAAAAAAAAAAAGAAATAACAATAAAAGTATAAGAAATACTCATTTGCTTAATCATTTTGCCGCGCTCTGTTTTCAATTTGCCATTTATGAGCGACTGAGCCAAGAGTCACGTCTGGTCGTGTGGAGTGCAGTTGAAATGGGCCACAAAACCTGGCCGAGGTGTTGGCATTAGCCCCCCGCTGATAACCGGGCTAAAAGCGACCGCTTGAGATGCATTTCCGAATTCGAGCAAACCCAGCGCGCTGGAGTGACCATAAAAACACACACACACACACACGAAACATTCAATGATAAAGCTCTACAAAAGAGGTTTCAATGTTTTCAGCCCGTATGTTTTTTTTCTCGATTTTCTCATTTTTTGAACAAAAACCTGTTTTCAATTTACTTTTGCTGCTGCTGCTGCTAACTTTTGTAAATAATTGCAAGCAACGGCAGGCAGCAGACTCAGATACAAACACACACACGCACTGCACACATGCAAAAATCGCTTCTAACACACACAAACAACGAGCTCCCAAAGCCCAAGTCCAAAACTTCAATCAGCATCAACAGCGGAAGGAAAGTCGAATAGAGATACCCTCATCTAAATCGAAATCGTAAGTTTGAATTTCACTGGAAATAATTGAAATTCCCTTTCGAAGATTTATATACTTTTGTAAATTGGACGCTTTTCTAAGTCGCATTTATTTTTCTTAATTTTAATAGAATTTACTGAGACAGCTTCAAGTAAAATGTATCTAATTATACAGAATGCAAGTTCATAAATAAAGATTTATTAAGTACGACTTGCAGTCACATGTAAATTTGTAAGACGTACTTACAATTCACTCCGACTTTTCTTAGCTAGCATCTACTGATTTTATCAAGTACACATATTTCATAGGTTGTTATGTAACATGCTTCTTTTTTAGGGTATTCTGCAGTTCGTTATGTTACAAATTGCATTGGGCTCCTCAGTCTTTTGTTGGCTATGTCGAGAATGCCTGTTATTTTTAGCACGTGGCAGACAGACATGTTCTTTTCCTTTTAGTAGCAATCCAAGAAGTGGCTGACTGAAGCGATTATCGCCTTAAGAGTGCAAAATCTTTACTTAGTTAGCACGCTAACCCAATTAGCGAATTCGGATTTCAGCAGTCATAATACTTGGAAACCTTTGGAATTATGATTATGCATATTACCCACTTGAACAGATACGTATAAGTATCTTGCGGATGTGGGCATCCCAAGGTTTAATTAAAATGCTGGAAAATTAAGTTTGGAACTGGGTATTTCGATGCAAAAGCCATCTGTTCCGAATTTTGGTACTAATTTAATTTGTATCTACACCATGCTAATTAATTGGAAATCATACAGGTTTTTTGTGTGAACTTCAAAATGGGGATCTTATTCGCATCTCTAACGCAAAATGATTGTTTTATGGTTGTATGGACCGCAGGAATTATTGCCACCACTTATTAACAATGTTTAACGAATGGCTGGCATATAGACAATGTGCCACATCGAATTACGTCAAGATTTTGCGAATTATCTGCACTGGTGACTCACCTTGATGTGTCGGTCAATTAGCCAGTTGAGCTCGATGTCATCGTCATCTTCGCCAAAGGGATTGATTAGCACCTCGGCCACCTTCAGCCAGCCCACGTAGAAAACAAACTGTAAAGATTAATTGAAAGCGATTGGATTTCGGTTAATTACATCATGAAAAACAAAGTCGGACAATTTCAGCAGAACTTGGGAATAATGTGAGAGGGTTAGCCAGGGAAAGCTGGGCAATTCCATTCACTTTTTGCGGCTTCAAATTATACGGTATGAACATTAACAGTTAATAATGATAGCTAAACACTTGTCACAGATTTATATCGCGACCAGACCAGAGCTCGGCAAAATGCCAATTTATTACGGGGAACGTGACCGCGAATCGTTTTACATAAGGCACTTGAAATGTGTACCCAGCGGAGAACCGCAGAAACCGAAACGGAAAACAGCAAACAGTTGTAACTGGCCATATCATGATATAGCCCAATATATATAGTGCATCCGAACGGCGTATCGCTAACAAGGTATAGCCATTACATTCGGCCACTCAGTTTGGCAGAAAAAAAAATGACAAAAACAATTGCGAACAACAAAAAACCGCAACAAGTTTTTAAACTTTTACAAAACGACGCGACGTGCAAAATTGACTTTGATTTATAGTAAATAAGGCGGAACGTGCAAATTAAGATAACTTCTAAGCCGTCTTAAATCAAGCGAGAAAAATTAATGAATTTATTATATATATGGAGTAGCGATTGGAATCACCTGCAACACGGTGAACAGGGGGAAGAACAGATCGGGATCTTCGCGTCCATTTCTGTCCAGAACGTTGGGCAACATTTGACGACCCAAAAGGGCAGCTATGAAATAGGTGTACAGCACCAGGGTAACCACCTGAAAATAAAGTTGTATAATAAAAACTCAAGTAGAGAAGGGAAGGTTGGAATATGGTAGCAATATTGAATTCAAACTCACCTGAGTGTAGACCAAAGGAACACAGACCGTGTCGTAGCCAATAAGACCACCTAAACGTCGACGAATATCCGAGAGCTCCACCAGTATGGTTTGCACAATATGATCCGAGGCGATTAGGCCATCCTTTCTGGCCCGGTTTATGATGTTGGTGGCCCAGACGAGTGGCATCCAGTACTTGGACATGGGACTCTTCTGATTCAGTGCCTCGAAGATTTTCATCTCGGATTCGTGCATCAGACCCGCATCCACAAGATGTTGGGTGGTGGGAAAGCGGCGTTTCACACGAAGGGAAATTCGCTGAAGGGTGATCACATAGGCCAAGACCATATAGCGCATGATATTACGACGCATCAGGCGGCCCGTTTCATTCTGTATTAAGACATATTTTAGAGAACTATGTAGTTAAGGATAAAAAATTATATTCTTACATTTACACCGCCATTTGAGTTGGGAATAGCCGCGCTTATGAACAAGGCCAACGTATCTGGCCAGGGCAAAAGCCTATATTGCTCCCACCAACGTTTCACCACCAGATTTACATAGAAGCCCAGCACGAAGGACATGGGTATACTTTCACTCTGCTGCCCAAAATATAGGCGAATTTTCTTAAAAATGCTGAAAATATTTTATTGTTATATTATATATTATGTTACCATCTTATAACCCTATTTATACTTACGCTTGCTGACTTTCTGTCAGACCAAATCTGTAGATAACATTTATGGTGTAGTATAAACACAGATACGCAACTAATTCGCGCCAGATCAATTTGTAAACGCTGCCTCGCCATCTATTAAAAAAGGGGAAGGGATTTGAATTAAGTAACTTGCAGGTAGTCGATGAATTTATGGCTTTAATATGTAACCAACTGGTTTTTGTTTTGATACAAACGATTTCCTCATTGAGACTTTCAATCATTTCCCCCCATCGCATTAAGTTTTCGTTTCTAATGGGTCGCCAGTTCTGCAAGATTTTTTATGGGGGTATTCCAATCTTGCATGTCAGTTCCAATGAATTCAAATGTCTCAAAGTGTGATTTGATACATTATAAAAAAATATATATGTGTATATTGATTGGCATAACCGCTTCGAAACTGGTACTATTCAGGTGGGGTCTTTGTTCTGTTTGTTTTGATCAAGGTTTCGCTTACCTTCTTCTCTTCAAAAATTTAGGTTGGGCTAAAAGTAACTTTAACTCGAGGCTCCCATAAAAAACAATAAGTTGTTAGCATTTTTCTCACATTTTCCTGTCCCAAAAGTATCTTTCAATTAGTGAGTTCATTACTGAACGTGTGATAACAACTGATTTTTCAGAGCTACCATGTTTTGGCTACCAATTTTTCTTCTTTCTGGTTTGAATGGCAAAAACTGGAACTGTGCAACAGTAACTGGAACTGGAATTGCTATTCTAACTGCCCAGTTACGAGTGACTGCACTTGGGGGAAACAATTAAAGCGAACTGGGGTTCAAAAAATAAACACACTCTAAAAACAAAATAGCCCGAAACCAGATGTTGCCGCCGCTGAGATGTCACTGTATGGTGGCTGAATAGAGGAGTTCAGAGTATTGGATGTTAATTGCGTTGGTAAACACTCGAACAGGTGGATGAGTAATGCGGAAAAATTCACGGAATCGGTGCCCTCTAGGGTGGTGACCCAGATTGGCCAGACTGAATGTAGTTCATGTTTCAAATATCGTAAATATGTTTTTCATTTGTATAGATAATAATAATATTCGTACAAGTGTTTTTGGATCATTCATAGATGCAAAATATATGTTCCACAATTTTGAAAAATATTATTTTGCTACTTTCGTACATATTTCGTTTTGAATATATTTATTTTTCAGGTCATACTCACTTCCACAGGATCTTCCAGAAACAGCCAAAGCTGCTCCCATTTGGCACTTCACCCGCATACGAGACAGTCATTGTCTCTCCGTTTGACTTAGTTTTTGTTTTTTAGCTGATCTTGTTTTGTTTACTTAATTTAACAAACAATTGGCTCTTATTGTTATTGTTTTTTTGCCGGCGCTAGGCCGCTGCCAATACGGAGAAGGCCGAATTGTTGTAGTTGTTGTTTGATTTCGTACGCGAATTTTGTTGATTGTTTTTGTTGTCGCGTCATTGAAAATAGCGTCGCAGCTTTCCCTCTCTCTCACACCCGCGCCGCTGCGACACGCTCTCTCTTTCCCGCTCTCAACGAGCCTAAGTTTTTTAAGTTTCTCCTAAAATACAATCAAAAATATACATTTTTACTACCTTCAAATTAACTTGAATAGTTTATGGATAGTTTAACTTTGCCTATAAATAATTTAATTATATTGATTTAAAGTGTAGCCTAAAAATGCACTTTATTGGGGCTTCACTGTACCCCAAACAATAGGGGGCGACAGGTGAGCGCTCCCAAGCGCCCAGTAATACCGTAAAAGCAATACACATGCAATCCATGCAAATAATACTGGAGGGCTGAAAAGCTCAACTTAAATTCCAGCACGTATCGAACATTTTTTCAGTGGTGTTTCTGTTGTTGCTGCTGTTTTCCATTTTGTTGTTTTGAATTTATTGTAAATTTAATTGGCTGTGCACTTTCGGTTCGGGTGAAATGCGGTGTTTAAAGCTGAGAACAGAGTTATGGCCATATTCGAATGTTTCACTATATACATACATAAAAAATGCTATTTTTGTAAGGCACTTTTGAAGTCACTTCACTTTATTACAATCACCTTGTAAGCACAATTATTATGGATTCCTTTTTGGACCTTTTATTTTTTTGCTAACCACTTGAAGATCATTGTGCGGCCAGGATTTCCCCAAAAACAGTGGACTCTCCTCAATGGCAAATTATTTGCACAACTTGAAGTCGGGATTTTTTGCCCCCTGGTTTATTTGTGTTTTTTCATGAGAAAACCTTGGGTTGGGCAAAAATTCGGCAGTTTCTGTGAACCTTTTTTTTTCTTTTTGCGGGTGCTTAATTTGCGCCGTCAGCGCCACGAGTCTTTATCGTTTCCCGTTTTCTGTTGATTCGAGTCTTGATTAATTCCGCTTATGTTGCGTTTCTCTTGCGATTTTGATTAATCGAACGCTGGGCCATCACAGATTTTTCAAAAAGTGTTTTCAAGTTGCGCCCTGAAATCGCAAAGTTTTGAAACCCGCTTTGTATTTGCTCCTTAGCGCTAGTCGAAGCTGCAAATATTTGCATAAGCCACATCCAGACGGGGGCCACAGAACGGGTTCTAAATGGGGTTTGGTGTTATACAGATGCCAGGGTCGGGGGATTCCGGCAATTTTCACTTTAGCGCGCTAATTTCGTTTACAAACATAGCAGGTGATCTTCAGGAATGTGAGACCTAACCGGTTGTGAGCAGGGGTCTAGGCCAAGTTAAGTCACGATGGCTTTTGATTACACGGCTGGAGAAACCACCCACCACTGCTACTTGGGTAGCCCAAGAACTTTCTGATTGTTTAGTTTTTTTTTTTTTTTTAACAATTAAAGATAGTCGTGAGTCGTAAATTAGTTATTTGTACTGGCTGACGGCTGAAAGTTTCGCAGTTTACATGTTCTTTTAGTACAAATAGTAGCCATTGACCCTGCCCGTAGATTTAATCTCAACTGTCCACCTCTGTGGTAATTTATTTTCAGAACAAACAGCCTGTCAGACCGAACTGGCTATCTTTTATCATCTGCAGCTTCCAGATTAAACACACTGCGTATACGCGATATACAGTAGCCCACATAAAACGACATTGATTGCTGACGAATTGGGCTTGAATAAATTTCACTTTCTTTTGAATTTGATTGGCCCACAATCTGTTTACCAAATGAGTCAAGGCAGTGGCTCTTCAATACGACTGCCGCCACTTGCACTTTTTCCGCCGGCACTTGTTCGTTCCCAGAATTAAGCACATGAAAGGTGGGAGTTTTCGGGCCTCATTAGCACACAATAAAGGAGATATATCTAGGCGTTAAGCCGATATCTGTTAGCATTGTTAGCGTTCCCTATAAACTCATTACGTATTATTGAAGCGATTTAAACAGCACTTTTGAGAAAAAATTAACGCGTTTGTTAAGCAAAGTTAATCACTATTGGTCTTTATGGGCGAGGACTTTAAATATATAAAGCTGTTCATTCATTTACATTGATTAATTGCTGGTACTCATATGATCGCTTATAACATTTTATTTATTCGCTAATATATCAAATACATTCATTTGTCACTCGTGTGCGCGGATTATACAACTAGGCACCACATCAATTACTTCATTACTCCGCTATTTATAGTATCTTCTGTTTTTATACATATACGTCTTTCTAATTGCTCTTCACTCATTAAGCTTGTTCAATTGAAAAATTGCATCCGAATTCGGCTTGGTCACATCGTTTATTCAATAGAATGCCGACTGAACACCTAAGCGGATGGGGCGAAAAAAAACATAAATAAAAGTAAACTTGACCAGTCGGGAGCTGGAAGCTTAGTTTACGGAGCCGCCTAGGCCATTTAAAACTGGAGACACGCGCTGGCGTGCGACGCGTTTACGATTTCAGATACACAGATACAGATACGGATGCTCGGGCCATCCGATACGTGTATCTAATGGAGCTAGCTGGCCACCCCGATCATATGTGTATGGGTATCCCTTCGATTTTGCTACACTTTACACACTTGGATTGAAAACTTTTATCTGATGTTTTACAAGTACACAAAAAACAGAAACAGCAGCAGCAGCAGTAGCAGAAAAACTATATCCAACAGAGATCGTCGCTTTTTGTGTACAATTTTCAGTCGTTTTGTGTAATATTCGAGTGCTGGCTTCAATGGGGTTCCGCACGATCAACTGGCGAGTGCTCAGTTCAGTTCAGCTCAGCTCAGCCCAGTTCAGCTTAGTTTAATTTTGCTCCACGTACCGACAGCGCGACGACGGGTTTACCGCTGGACTCTTGAGGCTCGAGCTGCAACTGCGATTGCGATGCCGACCGCCGAGCAACCTGACCGCTCGACAAACTCAACCAAACTGCGCTCCAGAGTTGGCCGCGAGCGGCTCTTAACTCACTTTTTTCCAGCACGAAAAAAGTTTAGTTGGCAACAGGTAGACGGATCGACGTGAGCGGATCACACAAAATAATCGGTGTGAGTGTAGTGGTAGAGACAGAGGTGTAGGTGGGTTATTAAGACTAAAGTTTTTATATTTAAAACTCTAAAGATAACATCGATTTCAGCTCAATCTTTACTCTTCCTATTTAAAAAAAAGTTTAAAGAAAAAGCTTAGTGATAAATTATTGGTTGGCTTTTGCTTATTTTATTTCTAAAAATTATATCGAGGTTAGAGAGTTTATTACTTTAACTTCCCCCTCTGAATTTACGCCCATGAAACTTCGAGAGATCTATAGCCTCTCTTTTGTTACTCTCTTTTCAGAGAGTCGGCTTTAAAGAGCGCAATCAGCTGTTTTCGATTTGGCTTAAAGCCAAAGATCAGTGGAGCCGAAGTGAGTTATTAAAGTAAAGTGAGCGAGATGCTTTAAAGAGAATTTCTAGAATATTTAGGATGTGGAGAATACTCTTTTTAAATGTGTTTATATACTATCATAAATTTAAAGTGGTAAATTTACCATTAAATTTGAAATTTAATGACTATTAAATGAATTTAATCAATTTACCGCTTCAATTCGGGTAAGTAATCTATATCGATCTGTCTGGTAACGCTCCCCATGAATAAATCGAATGCCTAAGCATACTTTTGGGCCCACTAAGAAAACCAAAGATACCATTATCTTACAAGAACCTACTTTAATAAATAAATTACCTATTGAACTAAAAAACATTTACAATTGTAATAGCTAAAACTAATACTTAATATGGTTATTTTCAGAGGGTTTCTCAGGACGTCTCGCCTTGTAGCGCAGTCCATGTTCCATATAGGTGAATGGAGGATTCGGTTGGGTCATGCAGAAGTACAGACCCTTGGCATTCGCTGGGTAGATGAGTCCAATGTTGATGGTATTCTGGAAATTACAATCGCCCTGTCGGAACTTGGCCCAACTCTCGCACTTGGTAGCTGGGATCATCACACCCTCGATGAGAGCCTATCAATTTATATAGAAATGAAATTAAAATGCTTCAGTTACCTTCGAAATTCTCACCTCCATGAACAGAATAAATGGATACATGTGACTGCAGATCTTGGACTCGCAGCCAGGTTGCAGTTTCCTCCTCGGGAAGTATCCAATGCCATTGGGATAGATATCGATGTGACCCAGTGGCACCCTCACCCCAAAAACATCCCCCTCCCCGTGCAGCACCACCACTCTTGAAGCCACACTTTGTTTTACCAAAATATCGGTGGTGCGACACATGGTGGCTGGGTCGATGGCCAACAGTTGACCCACCAATTGCTTGTTTTCTTTGGCAAAAAGTTGGGCACCCAGTGCGGCTATGTTAGCACCCACCGAGTGTCCTGCCAAAGTGATGTCCTGCACGGCAATGCCCGCATCCTTCAGAGCTCTGACCAGCTTATAAACGAAGTATCCATCAACGGAGAGATGATGACGCACTGCATAGTACAATTGAGCCACATCCTTCGCGAAATCCACCACTATTACATTAAGATCCCTCCTGCTGTTTTGCAGCAGAGTCAAGTGCTCCTGCACACTAAAATAGCTATCGGCCGTGTGGAAGGCATTCACATAGATGAGGGTCTTACGCTCCGGATTGATATCGAAATCCTTGATCTGAGATATGGACTTAATGGGCAGCTCTACACTCTGATTGGTAATCGTCATCACATGAAGTCGTGCATCGCTGGGATTGATGCCCTGAAACAGGGACATCACACCCTCATCCACAGGAGCATCGCCTAAGTAGGAAATTTTTTATAAGATCATCATGTGTACTATGATTTTTAGTTTAAACTTACAGAATGCTCGCCAACCGCGATTCAGTTGCTCGCTGAGTAGCTTGACATTATGTTTTTGGACACTGTCTATATTTATGGGCTTTGTTGCCTTATCCTTATCCTCCACTGCCAAAGATTGACAGATCAGGCAGACTGCGATGATCATCTGGGCTGTGCTCTTCTGCATGGTGAATTGTGCTCTCATGTCTGAATCCGAGAACCGCGGCTCTTTTATAGCCAGGTCTTATCGGCCCAAAAGACTCGCGAACCGAGACTCTCTTATCTGGTAGCTGGTTTTCGATTTCGGTTTATTTTATAAGCTTGCTGCAGCACGTTTGTTGAAGGGGCTACTGTCTGGTCGTTGTCTGCGGTTCCGCGCCAAAATCTTCAGCCCCAAAAAGCCGCCGATAAGGCGGCAAATCTCTGGCCAGACTTTGCTGATTGATTATCATCCCCAATCCGATCGTGCCTCAATATGAAATTACTTACCAAAGTTTCCCTTGCAACACTTCATTCACTTCTTTTTTCCCTCAATTGATAAGGCTTATGATATCTAGTTTTTGATGGGTGCTCGAAACCAACTAGGTGCTAAATCTTTATTCATTAAGATGTATATTTTGACTAAATGGGCTTTGCTTAGTTTGCTCATTTTTCGAGTATAGTTAGTAGGGCTGTAAATTTGACTAGAACTCCTCGTCTTGACTGACAAGCGCGATTCACAATTCCAAATTTACGCTAATGAGGTAGCGGCGGTTGTTGTCTGACTCTGATTCTTTTCCCAACGGAATTTCTCTAGAGTGGCCTTAAAATTAGGTTCCTTAGGTGGTAAAGTTGTGTATGAGGGAGCATCGCTAGTCCAGGCCAAAAAAAATCATAAATAAATATGCAAAGAATCCAGAGAAGAAGACGAGATGAACCAAATAACAAGAGCATGGCAGGTTAAACTTAAATTTTAAACAGTTTATTCGTGTGGGCACACAAGAACTAATTCATAAAAATAATAAATAAATTGAGAGGTGTACTAAAAATAAACATTGGTAGTCAGAAATACTTGATGCCACGATCCGTGGCATCTTTTCACTGGCTTCTGCTCCCCTGCTGCTCCAAATTGGACTAAAATTAGCATTCCGCTCTGTTTTGTGTTGTGTTTTCTTTTTGGATGTTGCGAATGGATCTGTTAGTTGAATGCTTTGATTTAGAACTTCAGACCAGCCTGGACATCGGACATGATGTTGGCGGACTTCTGCAGCTGCTCAACTTCGGTGGGAGTCAAGATCTGCTTGACCACGGATGTCACACCGTTGGCATTAAGAATGCAGGGCAGCGAGAGGAACACATCCTTGTCAATGCCATGTTCGCCCTGTAAGATAAAAATATAATATATTAGAACCTTTTTACAACCAAATAGAATATTTATAAAAGTAATCTTACCAAAACGGAGGTGGAGACGGCGGCCACGCTGCTCGTGTTGCGCAAGATGGCCGAGGCCAAGGAGGCGGTACTCAGACCAATGGCCCAGGAGGTGTAGCCCTTTAGCTTGATCACCTCGTAGGCGGAGTCCACCACCTGCTTGTGCAGCTCGTTCCACTTCTCTGGATCCTCGCCGGTGCCCAGAGTGGGGTTCAGCTCGCGCAAGCGCACGCCGGCAATGTTCACTCCAGACCAAACTGGCACGGAGCTGTCGCCGTGCTCACCGATGATCCAGCCGTGGCAGGAGGTGGGTGCCACGCCCAGGCGCTGCGACATCAGGAAGCGGAAGCGGGACGAATCCAAGTTGGTGCCGCTGCCGATCACGCGGTTCTTGGGCAGACCGGACAGCTTCCAGGCCACGTAGGTCATGATGTCCACGGGATTGGACACCATGAGCAAAATGGTATCGGGACTGTACTGTAAGCGAAAATGAGTTTTAGTTCCGAATCTCCATGTTAGTTTTTTGATTGTGGACATGAACTTACCTCCACCAGCTTGGGAATGATGTTCTTGAGGATGTCGGTGTTGCGCTGCACGAGGGACAGGCGGGACTCGCCCTCCTTTTGGCGCACTCCGGCGGTCACGATGCACAGACGGGAGTTGGCCGAGGCGGCGAAGTCGGTGCTGGCCGTGATCTGGGGGTTCTTCAGGAAGTTGGAGCCGTGCTGCAGATCCATCAGCTCGCCCTGCAGCTTGTCGGCGCAGACATCGATGAGGCACACCTCCTTGGAGACGTTCTGAGCCAGGATGCTGAAGGCGCTGGCCATGCCCACCTGGCCGATGCCCACAATGGTGACCTTGTGCCCGGAGCTGGGCAGAACCTCAGCAACCTGGGCCAACAGACTGTCCTTAATGGCGGCCATTGCTAGGGGGTAATAAAAAAAACAAATATTCCTTTAATATTCCGCCAACGAAAGCAAAGCACATTTCCCCTGGGAGATTACCCATTTTGCTTGCTATCACGTGCCTATGATTTAGTTAAAACATTCACAATTTTTTTGGGAAAACTCTTTTCCCCACACACAGACACACACATACTGCTTAGTTGGCGTTCTTTAACCTTCACGAAGGTCGTATTAATGAGAAAAAAGCGACATCGCCACAACACGCAACCGGACCGAACCGAAAACATTGCCGAAAAAATAAACTTGTGATTTTTTTTGCTCTTTTATATAGCAATTCATAGAGCCACATGACACTGCCAGTCAATTAGGGTCTTCTTCATTCACACAGATAAAATCTAATTAGGCCCAAATGGAAGTTTTATCAATGAAAAAGTTTGCTACCTTATAGAATTATTAATCCCCCGATTCAGCTCTAATCGTTTTATTTCTGATTTGGCAAACAGTCATAGTGACTTCCTCAAAAGTTGGCAGTTTTTTATCTTATCACAAGAATTTCAAACAATTATAGCAATTTGATTAATCCAATTATGGCATAGCTATGATGATTAATAAAAAAATAATACAATGACGTAGGACTAAGCTTATCGCACATAGGAAGAGTTTTGGGGGGCCAAAGTTGAGTTTGTTGCCAATATTTGCAATATTATTTCAGATTAGATTGCTAAAGATTATAAGTGCATATTGAAACTATTATCAGTGAGAAAATATTTATATAAACATCTGGCACGTTTTTTAATTAGAATCTGCTTCAGGTTGAATGTTTTCCTAGCTTGAATTACGACTGTAGCTATGAGTTCTGAAGAATTTTGGTGGGGTACGAAAACCCAAGAGTTCTGATGAGTTCCGCAAGTGTGAGGTAAGAAAAGTCAGGGAAATGTCACAAATATATAAAAAACTAGATAATGATTTATGGCTTTTTATTGGGAACGAGTATCTAGTATTAGTAAGTATTAGTATTCGTGTCAGATACAAGGGGACTAATTGCTTTTGCTCTTTTTAAAGAATCTAGATATATTATTGACAGGCACGAATTATTTAAAACAAAGTTTGTAGATACAAAAAGATAACTTTTCTGTCAATATACAAAATAATTTCATGAAATGTCATATTTTTGGAAACTAAGTTTTTAATATAAAAATTCATATCTTCGCCACACTTGTTGCAAGCGTCAAAATTGGGCCCACGCATGACCTTCTCTCAAAGTCAAATGCGGTTGTTCCACTTTACTTGGGCGGTGCGACGTCACCCCGTCGGAAAATGGGGAGAAACAGCTGTTTGCGACATGGCGCATGCTCCCGTTGAAAACGAAAGTGAATTGTACGCCCAATTGTCACCCCACCCTCTTCGCGGGAAACCCCGGAAATCCGGCCCACCCCACTAACGGCTCAGGTGCGGAAGGCCAAGGGCGAGGTTCGGTTTTCGGAAACGACCGATGCACTTGACCCCTGTAAGTTGAATGCACCCTGATGAGGCAGGAAGTTGACCCCCGGTTTGTACTACTAATTCTCAGGTATCCTGCACATTCACAAATACTGTTTTTTTCCAAG
Source organism: Drosophila mauritiana (assembly GCF_004382145.1). Taxonomy (NCBI): domain Eukaryota; kingdom Metazoa; phylum Arthropoda; class Insecta; order Diptera; family Drosophilidae; genus Drosophila; species Drosophila mauritiana. The sequence continues at coordinate 6,094,244 of NC_046669.1, forward strand.
TGCATGCTAATATAAATGCTTACTTTTGGATTGGTTTTGTTTTAATTTTCTTTTTTTTCACTGGATTATTTTGGGCGCCTCTGAACTTTGAGGTCGTCGACGTTCCGTTCACTTTGCGCGTTCGTTGCGAACTGTTTGCACTTCAAGCGGACTGCTTTGGAATTTAGCTGCCGCCGCTGGATTTTGTAGCCTCCGCAGCCACTTTTCTCTCACCACCTCTCTCGCTCTTTCCTTCGCAGTCAGTACACTCAGAAAAATAAGACCTCAAATTTGGCAAAAAAACAATGGATTAAAGTGTTGAGCAAAACCTTTCAAAATTGATGTTGAATAAAAAATTGTTTTTTAAAATCATATTAAGTAATTAATAAAATCAAAACAAATTTAAGCAAATAAAATTTTTTTTTTCAGTGTAGGCAGCTGTTTTGGACCTCTCTGCCAGCTGCGCCAGGATGAATGACGAAACGGCCTCTGCGGCGTTGTGAAAGTGAGCGGCCATTTCTCTTGCTCGCTCTTTCGCCGCCTGTGTTTGTTGGTGTTGCGCTCTCCAGAGTTTTTTGGCTCCATTCGGCCAAGTTAGTCAAGGTGACCTTTGCTGGTTTTCCTTACATTTTCCTCTATTTATAGGCGGCACGTTTACGTCTGTTTTTCCGGGATTTCGTTAGTGGAGTTGTTGGATAATTCTTCATTTACAATTCCTCTGGGGCATAAATTACATTTTGATCTTAAATGCTGAATTCGTTCCATTTTTCCGAGTAGGTGGTTGTTTATTTGAGCCTCGTGACAGCAGCTGGGGATCTTGGGACCAACACGTGCCCAAGATCACATACACATAGGGGACCAGTTTATTGGAGTGTGTGTGTGTATGCAGCCAATTTTGGCCAACTGCCCAGTCAGGCGGCTGCTGCAGTTAATTTGGCCAACAGATGGTGCATGGGATTATGTGTGATTAGGAAATACCCTTTACTAAGCAGCTTGTGTTATATGATTAAGCTTGTTGCATATAGTCTTAAAATGATTTAATCTTAAAAAGGACCAGCTTTAATAACACTGGCTGTTTTATTGATTATATATTTATATGCTGCTAAGTAACTTTTACACTTGTATTACATTTTATTAAGAGTGTACGGCATTTCACACCTGTTAAGCTGGATTAAAGCAGACTTTCGCTACTTGTTTCAAATACGTCATTGCCAAATCTTATAGACTTGCATTGCGGGGAGAGAATTCCATAGAGAGTCCTCAAGAGATCTGTAGAGAGAAATAGAAGCAGAGGGAGATCCCCAGAGAGAAGTTGCTCCACCAGTTTGCCGGCGTTCGTGACTGGCAACACATTTTACAGACTGACACACACTCAACATTTATTCGCCAGTGATTCACTGCACTCTCTTGATTTTCGCAAGCATTTCGACTTAATACGTCATCATTGCCGCCGGTTCAGCTTGAGTGGGAAAAGAGGTGGGTAAGGGGGTGGTGATGAGCGGTTTATTTCTCTCTCAATGTCACTGCAATTTAACGCAATCGTTGTGAAAGTGTCGGCGAGGGTGACCTACTTTTTGAATTGACCCAAGTCAATGTCAATGCACTTCCTCTCTTACCTCTTGACACTCTTGCCCCAAACATTTTTTGGGGTCATGACGTCGTCTCGCCCTTCAATTGTGAAATGCGATCGAGAATGAGTTACCCGTGAATATACTCACATATGCACTTATGGGAACTTGTTTTGTTTAGGTCTGGGTTTGTTGAACTTTTGTTTGTGTCTGCGGTGTCATGATTTGTTTTCTGGGAATTTCTAGTGCTCACTCAGAATTCTGTAAGATAAAGCAAGAAATCTAATATCAAGAGTACTTAGTAACTAATATATCAATATGTATACAATTCAATATTCAATCTTTGTTTCATATTTAAAAAAGTTTTTTTTTACTTAGTTACTTTTTTCCTGATGCTTATATAAATCAACCTACAATTGTAAATCTTAGTAATTTTCAAGAGATACTGGCGCCATCTAGCGGCCTCTTGCTTAATACAGTTGCGCTTATGAAAACTGCCGCTAGGGGCGCTAGAAAGCAATGTGTAGAATACATTTGACGTGTAGAAGACAAGTTATTGCAGTAAAAGGTTCAACAAAAGTAAGCAATATTAAATAAAAATGTTTTTTCTTATATGAGCTTGGATTAATAACAATTTAAAACTTTTTATGCGTTAAGCGTAGCCAATTGAATACTTTTTTAACTAAACATTGCGTACTATAGCTAACTACTATTAGAATGTTTAAAGAATTGTTTTTACAATTATAACTTGGTTGTGAGACCTTATAAAACGCAGTGTTCCAATTCTAGCAATCAACTTAGCTTCCCATATTACGCAACATTTCGATGCATTCACCAGATTAGGCACAACAAACATTTCTCATGCTCCGCGCTCCCAATCTCTGAAGCTCTGCGTGCCGGCTGAAAAGTGAGAGATGCCCCAAGAAACCGATAGTGCAACTCCTGGCCAAAAAGCAACCCAAGGCGTTGTTATCAACGCCGGGGAATCTGATTAGAGCCAGAGAGCTCGGTGTAAGCCAAGTGGCAGGAGCCGACTCCATCGTCTGCGAATTCTCGGGAGCACGCAATCGAGCGAAGATGTCGCTGCCCCACTGCACATTAATATTCAAAAATTGCGTTTTTATGCTAATTCTCACACACAACGTTGGAGCCGGACTAAATGGCCAACCTGTCGATAGATTACTCAATGACAAGAAGAAGGCAGTAGCAGTTGGAGCTGTGGAGGATGCACACTCTTCAGAAGAACCCACGGTGCACTGAGGTAAATAGTTCATGCTAAATCAATATATAAGTGGAAATATTTTCATATACTAAATATGTTTTTATTTATAAAATCTACCACGTTAAATATTTTCTTTATGTGTGGCCCAATTGGCTCGATTGGCCTGCAGTTGTTGTTTTTGTTGCTGTACTGGCCGATGATGATCATCTTTCGGGTATATCGCACCTTGCCATCTTTTTGGCAGCCAACAGCCTTATTATTACTTTTTTTTCGCCAGCCAGCCAGCCAACCACGACTTTCCCGTCCCGAGCCGAACCAATCCAATATTACTCATACGCACCGTTGTTTATTTATGGCTAGATACTGATGCTGCTGGCTGGTGCCGCTGATGCTGTTGCCGGCGCAGTTTAGCAATAATTAAGTTGTTAAATTGTTGCACGTAAGTCAAGTTGGCCGGGACGGATGTCCGTCGCTCGGTCGCTTGGTCAGAAGACCGCCTTCGACTGGCCGCTCCGGTTGGTGGCTCCGCTTAATAATAATGTTCGGCTTGACTTACGATCCACGTCCTTGGGTTACTGATATATGCGATACTTAAGGTATTTATTACAAGCGATTGTAATCTCAAGCCTGAATTTCTCTTATATACATATAAATACATTTTTATTCTCTTTTAGCCAGCAGCACCAGCAGCAGCAACATATTTATAGTCCATGAAGTCGGCTATGTTGGCTGCATTTTTTGTACTAGTGATTAGTAGTGCTTAGGCAGCAATCGTATACCCTGTAATTTGCCGTTCAGCTGGCATTAAGATGTTGCGCTGCATGCTGCCTGCCAAGCAATTAATCAGCTCCTCATTGCATCTCATTATCAAGTTCTCCCGGCATCGCCCCCCACTTATCTGGCATACCCCATCTGGGGTGCAGGGTATGCACTGCATACTTGCACTTGGAACCACGCCTCATTAGAGCCACGGCTTTGCGCCTTTTGCCTGGTGGCATCTCTCAGCGCAGCGGCCAGCGAATTATATAATACATAAACTATATCCACACACGAACACCAAGTCGCAAGTGCAAGTACAGTGAAGCTTCAATTGCTATATATTTATTTTATTTCTTTTAAATACTTTAAGATAATCATGTTTTTTGCATTGAGTGCATATTACTTGGCTGGTTAGTGTACCAGTAGTTGGTTCGCTTTAAGTAAGCTTTACTGTGCCTGTTCCTTCATCTCATTCCGTGGAAGACCAGACCAGTTTCCCATGCTGGGCCGCTGCACTTGTTACGTTTTCAGTTTTGTTTTTCTTGCATGCCAAATATGCAAAAAGCTTTGGCGCATGTAATTTTCTTTTGGCCCATGCTCAAGTGAGTGTGCCAGTGTGTGTGTGTGTGTTTGCATATAATGATTATTGTAGGTACAAGTGCGAGAAATCGTGTTAGATCGCGGGTAATAAATTTAGACACCAACTATGCAAAAGGAGTCCTGTCCTGCCATCATGGCTAAAACCCCCCAACCACCCCCCTCCCCCTTCCAGATGCCAGTCTCATCTAAGCGAATGTACTTGCAGTTCTACCCCCCTCCAACAAACCCCCCTCAGTTGTTGTTGGTGCAAGTTTTAAGCACTTCCTTTTATTATATTTTATGGGCACTTGTTTTTTTCCCCCCAACTGGCGACTTTAGATGCTGCCGTCGTCGTTCGGCGGTTGTTGTCGATTTTTTATAGTCGCCTCGATGCGTTCAAGTTGGGGGCTTTTGGCTTTAATGTCCCATTAGAGGCCTTCACACACACCTGAAAGACTTGCAATGTATTTGGGGATAATAAAATTAATGCGAGGTCATCGCTAGTTAGGCGTTTATAATGAGCTGCAGATGAGAGACGGTGCAACTATGATCTCAATTCCACTGAGAAAGAAAAACCATGTGGCTATATCAGGTGGGAAATTTTAATTAACACAGTGAGTGTTATTTGTTCATTGAAATAGCATTCGAATGTCAATTAAAATTGACACATTTCAAAGTGAAATTATTTCAGCATTTTCCCTGTTGATATTGATTTCCACGAGCATATCACTCACGCTCCATTGACTCAAGAAAATGTAATTCAATTATATTTGTTCTTTCGGTGAATCATTTAGCAAAATGTCGCTTAGTTCACCACACACATAACTCATAACCCACACACCGAGCAAAAAATCGAATCGTTTTGGCAAACCTTTTTCTGCCTGACATTTTTCCATGCCATTAACGACAACTTGAACCAAAACAAACCGTTTTTTTTTTTTTTGATTTTGTTTTTTACTTTTAGTTTTTGTTTGTTTGCCCGCTGCGGTTTTCTACCTTTCTGCCTTATGACTTTTCACCAATGCACTCGACTTGGCCCGAATGTCTGGGCCCGGTGACTTCGCAAGTGAATGGCTGGCCCTTACTGGCGAACCGAACTCGGTGCCACGGCGTTGTTATTAGTATATGTCATATTAGAGCCAGCAACCAGCAAACCGCAGCAACAATAAAAAGCAGCTAGAGCCTAGACCAACTTCTTTAGCCACGACATTCAATTCGAACGCGGCATGGGGCAGGCTAAAAGATAGGGGCAAAAATATATAACTGATAGGTATTGACAAGATTTTAGACGGCAGTGTACTCCCTATAAGACATTCAAAAGTATGTATAAGTATTAAAACATTGCACTTAAGTGTTTTGTAGTAAAAAGATTCATGAAAAATGAATACTTTTTATATTTTAATATTATTTCAGGTGTCAAAAATGAGCTCAAGGCATATTTCACTATTCAATGAGATTACCAAGTATTTAAATACGAAAACACGAGGCGTATACGTAATATTTATGAATATGATGCAGAAATGAGTCAAGTACTGATCCCCATATACCCTAACCACTCTCAGAGTACTGAGTATCGAAAAAACGAAAACAGTTTGCAGTTTCAATTTTGCAATGGCCAATTGAGCCGGAGTTGCTGAAAAACTTTGTTTGTCGACTTCGATAACATTTCGACATTTGCTGGCTTTAATTGAATCGCCAGCAGAGCGGATACTTCGGGCTGCCAGCGAGCAGGTGAAATCGAAATCGAAAGTTACTGGCCTATCTCCACAGCCTCCATCGCATCCGTCCGATGGATTCTGGACGGGAGCGGCTCGATTGAAAGTCGAGAAATCGTCGGATTGCATTTCGACCAGCTGGTTATACTAATTAGATCGGAGCGACGCGACTCAAGGTCGCTGACAAAACTGAATGCATAACAAATTTCATTTATACGCCGGCACGCAATCGACACACATCAAAAGTAAAAACGAGAAACTAAAAAGGAGAGCGCTGCCAGGGTGAAGTTACTGTGGCAGGCTTTTAGCTCTGCCATAATTCAGGCCGATAAGCGATCTTAACTATCTACACGATCTGGACAGGCCGGACCGCTGTCGTGGCTCTCCGACTTGTTGCCAATTGCATTTGGGCTTCTTGTCGGGGTCGTTGCTGTGACAATATTTGCATGCCAGCTCGGCTCGCACACTCTCGCTGGGAGCGGGATGCACTGGAAAGGCGGTATCAGCGCCATCATCTCATCATCGATATGCCATCAATGTGGAATGGTCGCAAATTATCTGGCCTTAAGAGCGGCCTGGCATCGACACTGGCTAAAGCCAATGCACTCCAAAAAAAAATAGGTGAAGTAATGAAGGGTTCTAATTCGTTCTTTTGAATTTTCTCTACTTCTTTATTGGCCTATTTACTTTACTTATTCAACGAATTCTGCTACTACTAATATTTTAATTTTTAGTTTAATTCATCTAAGTTGGTAATTTTTTCCCGCAGTGCACCTTTGGGCTCTTCTTCAGCTGCAGCCAACTTTCCGAAGGCGGCACTCTGTGGGATCTCTGGATCGGTTCGCTTAATGCCTTTGTGACATTTTAAGGTTCAATTTGGCTAATAATGGCGGCGCAGATAAAACGTGGCTCTCAAGTGGTCTCAAGTGCTGATTGGCTGCTACTTTTGCGGTGACTATGTGGCGTTCTAATGAACGGGTACTTAATTGTAATGCAATACCAATATCTGGTGGCGTAATTAACGAAATTACAAGGTTTCGGCTTTCGCTCAATCAGTCATTTCGCTCAGTCCTTTTTGTTGCCATAACAATTTGTTTGCCGAATGTCCCAGAGGCAAAACAAATGTCTCCCCAATCCCAGTCATTTCCTTAACCGTTGTTGGCTTACCTTTTAGCTGGCTTTTGATTTTGTTGGCCAACTGCTGGCCCAAATGTTATGCCAAATTGCAGCTACCGTTTGCGGGTTTGCGGGTCTCTGGGGCCAGTTTTCTGGTATCCGGCTTTAATCTCTTACCAACTGCCGGCTACCAGTGTTGCCCGAAATCGCTTTGGCAACGCTTTCTGGCGGGGAAGGGGGCCGTTTTTGATCTCATCATCGTCATCGTTGGCGGAATTGAGGCTCTGCAACAACAACTCTTTCTGCTTTCGAGCGAAGGACATCAAACAGAAGCGGCGATCGCTTCTAATTTGCATAAACATTCGTTTAACATTTATCCCCAAAAACGTTTTCGCTGTTTTGTTTTTTTTTTTCTTTCGCTTACCGCTTACCGCTTTTCACTCCCATCCCGTTTCGCTCGCTCAAGAAGTCGTCATAATCTTCGAACGTTTTTGGCCGAGTCCAACAATTTTGGTTAGGGCTTTTTTCCTGCCTTTTTTCCTGGCCAATTTCATTTCGGTTCTGCGATTCCCAAACCATTTAAGACCAAAATAACCGCTTTTGACAACAAACAACAGCATCTGCAAGAGATTCGCCTGGCAATCATAAGCAACAACCACCACAGTAGCCAGAAATCGATGCTAATCTTGGCCGGGAATGAAGAAAAATGTGCCCAACGTTTCCAGTTTACTTTACGATACGCTACAATCAAGGGACCTGGCATATGTCTTACTGTCTGAATTTTAATATATTGAATTTAAATTTGGTCGAACATATTTTCTTACTAGATATTGCTATCCAAAATGTCTTGTAGCAAGTAATATACAATTATTTTGTAAATAAATAAGAATCATATTTTTGAAGGGCACCCACAAGCCATTTAAATTGATATGAAATAGTTTCCATTCGGGTTCATAAACCACGAAATGAAACAAAAATTATAAATGGAGTTGTTTTGCATTCGTTCGTTTGTCATGTTTTCTTTATCAGGAATTGATGGTCGATGGAATGCAAAATACAACTCAATTCGAAACGGGTTTTTTAAGTTCTTTGATTTTAAAGTGGAAAAAGTAAATTAAGATAAAATAAAATTCCAGTATATTGGGCTCTTAATGTTTTGAATTCTACCGGTCAAGCCTTCCGTTGAAATGGATATCGTGCAACAATCAAATAAATTCAAAGCCCTGTCTTCTGGTAACACTTTTCCGCTTTTCTGTCCCAATCGAATCATAAGTGTTACGCCCTCCCAGAGTTAACGCCTATTTTTCTCAGCCTTAGCAAATCCCAGACGTGACAGGCAATGGACAAGGCTGCCAGCCCATGGCGACCTAAATTGTAACTCCCTGGCAAACAAAAAAAATTAAACTTTGCATTCGAATTGCCATTTCTATTTGTTTGCCTGACAACGGAATCATGTAGAACAGCAAAAAGTTGGCAACTCGAAAGGAGTTGGGCCGATTTCAGTTCGGACTGAAAAAAAAAATCAGAGCCAGTGCATGCCACTTTAATAACTCAATTAGAAATGGTGGCTAGTCGTTTAATTGGAGTTTGTTTTCCTGGAAGGGGATTTTGTGTCACAATTTGACTTGTCCATAGGATTCCAGACTATGGGATTTGCATTGTGAAGTACTAAACATCTGCCTATTAGTTTCATATTTAAATTTCCATTGATGTTTCCTTGCCCATTAGGAAATGGCAATTGCTATAATTTGTCTTGCTCAAGCCCCTCAAACATTGCACTTGTCAACTGTGAGGTTTCCCCCAGCTTTCCATTCCCATTTGCTCCCCTCTGCCAACTGTCTTCAGTTGATTGGCGTTTGAGGTGCGCGTGCGCGTGTCTTTGGGGCGAAACAATTAATTTGAATAATTAGCAGCTAACGATGGGGACAGCAGCAGCACAAGAGCAACACCAACAGCAACAGCAACATCAAGCACTGCAAGCTGCAACTGCAACTGCGCTGCCTGCTTTCAACTTGTCGATTGTGTCACGCCAACAGGAGTTAAGGCCAAGTCAAAGGCAAGGCGCTCTCGTCGGCAAATGGCGATATAAAAAATGCATTTGGCACTTGAGAATTTATGTGCCTGCTGCTGCTGTTGCTGCTGCTGCTGCTGATGGAGAATCAGGGACACTGACGATGGGGACGAGGACGTGGACTCCGGAGTACGTCACGCGAAATGATGAATTACTCGCCGGGGACGCGCGTCAGTCTTTGATGAGGAACGACAGCGTGAAATTAGACAAAAGGGTTATGGCAACATGGCCAAAATGAAGGGGCATCGGTGTGGAGAGGTGTGGAGTGGATGGTGGTGCTGTGTGCCATATACCCGTACCATATGCCATATGAGCTGTCTGGTTGACTTTGCACTCGAGGACGACGCGCCTTGACTTAATGAAGATGACGAGTGCTGCAGAGACTGGGCGTGTTTTAATCCTTCCTAGGCCCAAATGCCTAGGTGTTGCCGCCGATGTTGTTGCCACGTTTGTCACTGGCTGCACAGGCGTTAATTTATTACAAATTATTATGATTCCTTTTTGCGCCTGCGGTGCCTAAACCGCTGCTTTTTTCTTCCGCATTTTGCCGGCACAACAGTAAGAAGAACAACATCAACATCAACATCCACATCCACATCAACCCTCGTTGAAGACGTCTAGACAAATGCACTCCAAAGGTTAACATGATAAATGTCGTTTGTTGCCTGTGACGCGACAACTTTCATGTTGCTGCCGCAGTTGCAATTGTTGCTGCATATATCGCTGCAGTGCAGCCGGGGATTTGTTTTCCCCGGGCTGCATTGTTTTTACTGCCGCCGTGTGGCGATTATTAAGCCGGGCCAGTCAACAAATTAATCAATGACGTGAGCAATTAAAGTGGTAGAAAAGGTGGCGAAAGAAATATGGCCCACAGGATAACAGTTTTGGCATTAGAGATGCTAAAGAATGCTTGGGATTATGGCGAATCAGTTTGTAGTTATTATTTAAAAATGAATTTAAATGTAGGATTTCAATAAATGATGATCAGTTTTTTCCAGAGCCATTAAAAGTACGTACTTAAGCTCCCATGATTTTTCGAAAGCGTACTTATCCCATTTTCTTCATTAATTAATACCATAACTAATATGAATTGCAGGCCGATTAAATAGTTATGCATACATTACCGTTAAAGTTCTCAGCATCTCCTCTTTTTCAGAGATATGTGGGAAAGTTGATCTAAAATGGGAACCTGCTTTTGCATTCTAATTTCGTGTTCCTCTAATTGTGACTGTGGCAACTGCATTCGATATGCGGGAAACTAGTCCCACTTGCTGCTGGCCCGCCATTTCGATAGCCAGCAAAAAAGACAAAAAAACCGAGAGGAAGAAGCTGCGGTTGCTTCATCTTCATATTCATCTCGGTGCCTCAATTGGCATTCCGCACTTGGATCGGATGTGATATGATGTGGTGAGCGTGGACCGCAAACTGCGACACCAGCAACACCAACAATGGCCAGTCAGACCGCGGCAACACTAACAAGCGACTTTAGCCAAATTAAGTTGTCCAGTTTGCGGTGTACGCACAGCGGGTTGCAAATAACAATCTCCTGTTTACAGCAACCACAGGCAATGGCCACTGCAACTGCAACTGCAACACCAAGAACAACAATTGGCAACAACACCAAACTAACAACAGCAATCAAAACTGCAAATGCATCGAAGGGGGATACAAAAAAAAAAAAGAGGCATAGAAAAATTATTGCAACGACCCAAAAAACGCATTTAACTCATATTTCTTGCCAGTCGCCAAAATCAGGTTTTGTTCGGAGTTTTCGCTGTTTTTTTTTCTTTTTGTGGCCAAGGCACCTATGTCGATTTCATATAAATTGTCAATATTTGACACATTTACGTGGCGCTGTAAAAACCCAAAAAAAAGCAATGAAAAACCGATCAGGAAAACAGAAAAATATTTGTCGGCGAGTTCAGAAATTTATCAAGTGACCAAGACAACTGGGAATTAAAGCTCCAAAAAGCCGATTAAAGAAGTGAAAATACCCTTTAGTATGCATATAATCATGTATCCTAATGATCATAATTTTATAATAGCAAAACCATAATCAAAAGTTTCAAGCTCATAAATTGTACTTTATATAAATGTGCTTTTAAGTACCCTTATTTATGGTAGAGTATGCTCGACCCCTTCCATTTCGCCGTCGGCCAATTAAAAACTGCCAAAATCGCAAAAAAAGAATTATTAACTTAATTTTACTAGCCGCAAATATTTCGCGGCACATTACGAAAGCCGACACGACGTTGTTGCTGTTGCTTCTGCACATCGACTTGCCGGCAAACTGCGGCGGTACGGCCAAAAATTATTAACTAAAAGAGCCAGAAATTGCAAAAAGATTGCCTGGAAATTGACATTTGCTCGTTAATGTGTGCCTGCTGTTGCGGGTTAGCTGCAACAGCCACTGCAACAACTGCAGCAACTGCAACAACTGCAGCAACTGCAGCAGCAGCTGACCAGGCTCGTTTGTCGGCATCGCATGCGACTGCCAATAATTTAGAGCTTTTAATAAAAATGTTGCTGCTGCAACACGGACACCGTTGCGGCTGCGATTCGGCGACTGTTCAAGATTTATATCATAATTTATTTATTAATTTCATTAAGTAAATTTCGTGTGATGAATGACGCTGTCGTTCGGTCGCCTTCCTGCGGCGATTGCCGAAATTTGTATTGTTGTTATCCCAGTCACTAAAGAGGAACCATAAATAACAAGCGAATGGATTTTAGTGTGGGAGTAAAATTTGAAACGAAATAAAAATAATAATTTGTGCAACATTTTCACAGGCCTAAGAAAACATCAGTCAGTCGGTTAAGTTTTGCATTCATTTTAATTGCCCCGTCAGGTCATCAAATATTTATTCCAACATGTTTTTCAATCGGATGGTAATTTATTGCATGTTGCACAACTAAAAGCAGAAATTCTACTTAATGTTCGGCCGCTTGAATAATAGCACGCCATTTGGGCAAACATCAAAAAATGATTAAAAAACCATTTAAAATTATATTCAATAATAAAACATCGAATAAATTTAGTCAAACGAAGCGAATTGTTTAACGTTTGCGCCACAGATGCGGCAAAGCAAAAACCACGAGCTACAATGAAGAAAAATCAAAAGCCCATAAAACTGACGACTAAAATCAATTGCGACTCTAAACTTTAATGCCCCATCTGGGGGGGACTTGGCCAGAAGGTAGGTGGTATTGCTGCCTGTCTGCGAGCACTGGAAAAGCTACCAAAATTGAAGGTTTCCAGTCTGTTTGGAGCTAGCTGGCCAAACGAAATCGCAACGGCCTCTTGCCAAATTCAATGGATTTTACTTTTCGTTTAGCCAAAAAAAAAAAAAACAAAAAACAACAGAAAACCAACAAAAACCACACAGAATCGTAGCAAAGAGCTGAAAAATTGCTGGAAAAAAATCATAGCCCGCTGCTGTCGTGACCAATTAGTGATCCAGTCGAGCGGTCGCAGGGGCGGTGCGACGGCGGGGGGCGTGGTCGCGCAGGCGCACGTCAGCTATAGCTTAGGCTATAGTATCGCATAGTATAGTATAGTATAGATATAGCTCGAATATCGTAGCAGGGACGGGAATAAAGACAGCAAACCAAAGCTGCAATCGAGACCGAGTCTACACAACCCAGAGCTCTCAGTCTGAGGCGCACTTTACATTCAAATATTTTGTGACACAAAACGCTTTTTTGTGGCTGCACCAGCAAACGGAGTTGCTTTTGCTTTTGCTTATTGCTGGGGGTCTCTGTGGGTCCCAGAGCATATTTGCTTTGGCTTTTGTCTGTGGCAAATCTTTACCCATTTTTCTACTTGGGCGTGTTCGAGTGCCATGCGTTTCGAGTCTGTACTCTACCAAATATGCATCGCAATCTTTGAAGGAACACCGCGGATTCTCATAATGTTCAACGACTTAAAATAAATATTAAAACATAATATGTGCACAATTTAGTTCATTATAATTATAAACATTGCAGATCGGTTTAGAATTTTTACTATTATATCGAGTGAGATTTTGACAACTAGGTCTAATCCATATAGTAGGCGACGTCAATTACTTCCGACAAAGCATATTAGGCATTTCCCATTAACTCCGAATAATATCAATACAAATTTGTAAAAATGAGCGCGTCGACTCCGTCTATTTCCAGGGCGACTTATTGTAGCACCTTCGATCGGGATATGGATAGGAGAATCGAGCAACTCGAGCGATTATTGGATAAAGAATTTCGGAAGAGTAATCAATTGTTTATGGATCGACTTTTAAATTACAAATTGGATCGGGATAATCTGCCGGAGGATACTCCGTTGCCCATATACCTGGCCCATCGGGAGCCCCGTAGTTTGAGTCCACCAAGCAGGTGGGACGCCATAAAAGGTAGGTGTCTTTATTTTGTAAAAAAAATTATATCCTAATCTATCAATTCGTATCATGTTCAAAAGTAAGCAAACGAAGTCTTAAGGCGCTTCTTTTTTGTGAATATCTTGAAAAGAGCATACTTAGTGCGATGTCTGAACCAGTTAGTTATGTTCTTCTTAATTTAGTGTCTGCTTTTCAATTTCAGAGTCTCGCAAATTAGTCAGCCTGCCAGAAGCAGCATCAGCATCTGCAGCAGCAGCAACAACAACAACAGCTACACCAGCAACACCAGCAACAGCAGCAACATAATGCAACATAAAGCGCAGCTCCCATGACTCATTTTGCTTGATGCGCGCGACATTAAGAGACAAGGCTGAAGCGTAGAAAAACGAGAGAAATACGGAAAAACACCACGGATACGAAGCTGAAACACTCACTTGACTTGAAAATCTGCAGAGGAATAACTGACAGTGTACACAAGCAGCACTAATTGCTGTAAAATTGCCAACAGTCCTCGGAGGAGCGGGAGTGGGAGCGAAATCGGGGACTTTGGGTCGACATAGAACAACAGGAGAACACAAAAATCACGGCGGCAAAACAACTGGCCGTGTGTTTAAAAAAAATCTTAACGGAATGAATGCAACAGACGAACGAATGTGCAACGAAACAAGCAACAGCAGCAGCAGCAGCAACATGAAGCCGCAACAGCAACACAAACTGCAAACAACTCAATTAACACAAACAACCAGCCAGAGAATCGCGCAAAAGTTGCTGTTGCCTTTGGGCATTGCCCAGCCTACCACGCCCCCTAGCCAGCATGACCGCCCTTTCCCCCACGGCCAAAAGCCCTTTTGAGCCTCATTTTTTGAACACATTTTTCGGGTCCCTTGACAAATGAAAATGTTTCCATAATTTTTACTAGTAATATCTAGATAAAATAATTTTATTCATTTGCTATAATAATACATTTAAATATTCATTAAAAATATTACTGTTTTTTACAAAGCGCGAGCTGAGGTAAAATTCCACCCTCTTAAGTCCTTAAATTTCGCTCCTTTATATATTCTCTTATTAACATCCAATAATAAATGCATAAAGGAAACCGTCTCTGCAAGAATTTGAATACCATTGGCATTTATGATTTATGAGCTGAAATGCTTTCATAGATTAGCAAACTGTCTAATTTGTTGCGTCCACATCGACAGCTACATTGTGGCAATCAAAATCAAAGGAGAATGTTCCTTTTCTTGGGGATCACTTTGTGGATTCGTCGGGCGGAAAATCCAAGGAGTCTTTCTTTTGAGTGGCGATTCCTGCGGAGCGGGAAGCGGGTTAACTTAAATTGCTAATACCTGACATTGGAATGTTTTTAGCACTTCAGTTGTGTTTGGACAACAGCAACAATGGCAACTGCAACAGCAACAAACAACAACGGGCGGCAATGACTTGGCCAAAAGCCATTGGCAGTTGGTGCTAAGCCGCCACAGAAATGCAGATGCGGCTGGAGGCATCCTCATGCATTTATGCAGACGTAGCTGCCGCCAGCTTGTCGTCGATTTACCTTGCCACCTCTGCACCCCCCTCCTGCAATGCTCCACCCCAACCTCCCAGCATCCGCCCACCCCTTGATTATCCCCCTCTTAGCCAACTGCTTAGCAATGCGCATATATTTGCCAAGTGTTCGAATGGCTTTGATCGACGTGGCTGCCTCGACTCGAAGGTGTCGGCTAGCGGGGATTTCTCGGTCAGCCGAAAAAGAATAAGAAATGCCATCAGCCAGCAGCAGGTGTTGGTTTCCGTCTCTCGATTGCATACAAAAAAAAAAGGAGTTAAGAGAAAAAAATCCAAATCCCAGCCCCAAAAGCCATCGCCAAATTGATTTGTCAATCGCAGAAACCGCAAGCCTGCGCACATTTCGTTGGCATTTGAAAGCCATTTGAATAACATTTCACCCGGGCCGACAACTTAAGTTAGCATTCGATATTTGTATCTTTTCTTTTCCTTTTGGTTTTTGGGAAAGTATCGCATTTAAGCAGATGCAAAAACTGCTGGTTGCACTGGCCTACATGCTATAGCCATCGAAATAATTACAGCAGAGTGTTTACCCTGATTGCGTTGCCTGTTTGTTTGACCGAAATTGCTTGGCATACACAACCCCATGAAATGAAGTTCAATGAGGTGTTGACTATCTACTCAAAAAGTAAGGGTTAAGTGGGTAGATAACATACAGAGCATGTGGTTAAAGAATTGCATTTAATTGGCAGCAATCGAAGCTCATCTGGATTATATAGGTGTGATTTCAAAGGGCATGCCTTGACCAAATATTCTTTATGTATTTAAAGAAGGTTTAGTGAATTTTCAAGAGAAGAGACAAAGTATTCAAAGTAAACCCCATTCAGAGATAAGCAATATCGATCTGTTAATAACCAGTTGAAAATGATCTCTCCGTTTTTCCCGGGCAGTGTTAATGCAGCTGCAAGATGTCCGCGCCGTTGTCATCGTGTTTGTGGCAGTTGCTAGTGCCATTGCCATTTCTGTTGCACGTTGCAAGCGGCGAGTTGCCGTTGCGGCCGTGCTGGTTGCAAGTTGTCGCCGGGTTCCCGGTCCCTTCGCCAATTTGTTGCTGACACGGCTGACGAAGAGAAAGAAGGCTTGGCCCAGACCAGCCAACAGCAGTTGGCAATGGAAGCGCATAAAAACTAATTGATTGGATGCCAAGATGTTAAGCGCATAACGGCCGCAGCGAAATAGCAGTTGCAGTTGCAATGTTGCCGTCTTTCAGCAACTTTTATTCAATTTAAATGCGCTTGCAGCGCCAATTCCGATGCCAAGCTCAACTGCCCCGCCCTGTGCCGGCCAATTCGCTTAAATTAATTATTTTTTATTAACTTTTCGCTCATTGATGAAATTTTTCAAATATTTCCCCGCATTCTGCGACCGCAACTTTATGCGGTCTCGTCGCAAATTTGTCGCATGCGACTTTAACACTGATCGTTTGGCATTTTCATCCGAGCTCTCTGGTCGGCATAAAGTTTGATGGTAAGTTAATAAAATGATATGACCGTCGGGAATATTTCGGATTTTCGGGGAAGCCATAAAGAATTGCGAACCTTCGATTTCACTTAAGTGCGCTCGTCTGTATCTCGGGGCCAACGGGAGTGGTTCTGGCCCAAATGCCTGGATGGAATATGGCAACATATCTACCAGTTAATCGCGTCAACTCGTTATCGTGTGACGTTAAATCCACTTCCCTCCCAAAAACGCAGGCGCGCATTTATCAAAAGTTATTGCAAATTAATTGCAATCTGGCCGCCTCAATCTGCGGCATCATCTCGAGGCGATCTGGCCAAGAGCCGTGAGGCTGCGTGAGCCGTCTTGGCCAAGTCTGGCATTTTCGGGCCACGGCTGCTGCCGCTGCTGCTTACCAAAATTTATTGATGCCTTATTAGCTGATAATCACACACACACACATATTCACTGGGCCTCTTGGTAAAACGGTAAAAAAGTTTTCAACTCGCCTGGCATATTAAAGTGCATTAAGATAATTGAAATGGCCAATAAAAAATATTTTCCCTTTTCCAGACTTTTGGCCCGTTCGCTCCATTGGTGTCAAGAACTTGTCCGAAGTGTTGAGTATCGCGCTTTGGGCGTTTTCAGTTGGCTTTTTCCAGTTCTGGGTTTGGCATTGGCTTTTCGGACTCCAGATCTTCGGGGTCCTGGGTTCGCCGCTGAGTTATTTGTGTTCACCTCTCAATGGAGCTGTTTTTTCTCGGAACCCACTCGCGCACTCGGTGCTGAAACGTTTTTCAATTTCCACATTTCTCATGTCGGGGATGTTTTGATTTAGTGATTATGGCCGGCCTCACCTGGCCCCCGGCCCGATCTGGTTGCATTATGTATATGAGTTATTAATAAGCTTTCTTTTGATAAGCCAACCGGCGTTCTGCAGTTTATACAATGGGCGGCCATTTGGTACCAAGTGTTTGCTTAAAATGATTTAAGGCGTTGCCCCGCCGAAATCGCGATGCGGATGAGCCAATCCAGGACATCTGATAATTGTTTTTCGGTTGTTCTTTGTATTTTCTGCGGAGTTGGGAATTAGCCAGACATTTTTTAAAAGCAAAAAAACAATTTACACAAATTGCACATATTTCTTGGTAGTTCGGAATTGCCTTTCAAAAAGTAATTCACTTAAATGAAAAAATGCTAGGAATTTAAGCCTTGACAGCTGTAATTTAAATACCAAATATATAGTTCAAATTCCATTTACTTTTACCCACATTGTGTTTTCCTTTAAAAGGAAGTGCACAGAATTTTATGTTTTAGTAGAAAGCAAACATGCAGAGCAAAATAATAATTTCTTTAACCTTCCTGGCGTTTTTATTTCCTTTTGTTTTTACTAACAAACTTCATCGAATTATCAATGGACACTATGCTGCATCCAAACAATTTCCATACCAAACGTTTCTTACGCAACTAAAACTTGGCTACATTAAAGAATATATTAAATGGCGTCCTCTTTGTGGTGGAGCTCTAATCTCCGAAAAATGTGTCCTAACTGCAGCTCATTGCCTGGACAATCCAGACATGTAAGATCGAAATTAAAGCGTTTTTATGACAACCAAATTTTAAAATTTTCAAGTTTTTCCTCTTTAGATATGCTGTTAATATATATTTCGGTGCTGTAAAAATTGATGATGTAACGGAAGTGGGTCAACAACGATTGGTAGTGAAAAAGGATCATTTTGTGATACACCAAGAATGGAATTCCAAAACGCTTGCTAACGATATTGCACTGATAAAGCTTCCTTTTTCAATATTATTTGATGACTACATAAAACCAATCCAACTACCAAATAAAACATTTCAATACCAATTTAGTGAAGCAACAACCTCAGGCTGGGGATTAGTCAAGGGTAAGTAAGGTGTCATTTCTATAGTAATATTTCCTTAACTAATAGTCCTCAAAAAGATACAGATACATTTTCAGAATTCGATAAGAACTTGAAATACTTTAAGGCCCAGATTTTATCTGATCTTGAATGCAAACGTGCCTATATATCGCACAAGAAATCAGCATTTCCAGCATCACTAATTTGTATTGCTCCAGGAGAAAACATGGCGTGCAAAGGAGATTCTGGTGGTCCATTGGTTATTAAGCATGAATCCAACTTTGTGCTACTGGGACTAACATCCTTTATGCTTGATAAATTTTGCTACTCAGGCTTTCCATCGTTCTTTACCAGAGTCTCTTCATATCTGAATTGGATTCGAGATAACGCGGAAAGTTAAAGCTGAATTTAAAACACCACTGACATTTAAAAATAAATACATACACAAATTAAGTAAAGTATTATTTATTTAAACTGTAAATTTTACCTATGCATTTTGGAAAGTATTATTCTGTACAAATATTTCGGCATTATTTATAATCTATCTACCTTGACGAGTCCCATAAATTTGCCATTTCCATTTCCATATATTATTTTCATTTCCATCTGCATTACCCTTGCCATTACCATTTTCAATTCCATTTTCATTCTTTTCCTGCGGGGAAGGCTGACAGCAATTACACCAGGAAGTAAGCGACCTACAAGCGTTTGTTTGGGGCTTTCCAGGAATTTTCGAGGCGTAGCAACTGTTTGTGACATGTTTTGATTTGTGTTGTCGACGTTTACGAGCTTGTAACTCTTCTTGGGACCCTGGACCTCGGCCAAAAGCCAGCGGAGAGAGTCGGGATTCCAAGTCCAGAACCGAGACATAGACATAGGTATCCATCCCAGGGACCCACCAACTTGGTTGGATCGCCGCCACTCACTCGACACAGAATCGAAATGTTATCGATGACATTAATAGCGATTGGGGGCTTTCATCAATTACATGCCTTTGTTGGCCAGGCCAGTTGGCCAAGTCGGCTAACATCTAGATCGTTACAGCCAGCTTAGCACAGATCGGCCTACGCAGCGAAATTGTAAATTATTACAATGCAAATGATTTCCATATTGTAAATATGATGTGAGTGCTGATAAAGCAGCGGGGCTGGCAAAAGGGAACCGCCTCTGCCTGTTGGCCAAGTTTATGCAAACAAAAGTTCAACGCATTCAAAGTCAAGGCAAGAGTCGTTTCAGAGCAGTTAAAGTAATTTTGTGAGTACCGTTTTGGGCCCGGATCTTGGCCTGACTTTGGGCTCGGGCTTGGGCTTAGCTATGGGTTTCGGTTTCCTTTGGCTGCCTTGACCACCACCAACGTCGCCGGCAATCAAGTCAACTCCGCGCCGAACTGTATTAACTCTTCTGTCTCTTCTGGACGGGGCCACAGCCACAGACAGCCAAAGCCAAAGCCAAGCCAACTGTTGCTCTTTTGGCCAAGTTGTGCCGTCTGCTGTCAGTTGGCATCTTCCTGTTTGCACAAAACGTCACGTTCGAGTCACGTTTCCAACTGCCATCAATGGGGTGCCCATTGCCAGTGCCCGGGCACTTAGTCTCGCCCATAGCCGCAGTTGATGTTTCCCACAAATTTTCAGCCGCGTTTTCTTCAGCTCTCAGTTTGCAGTTCACCATTTGGCCATTCGGGGATCTTTCGGTTGGTTTCGCCTGGGCGCTGGCGTAACGCAACAATTTCGCAATCACCTGACAATGTGACAGGTAATAGTCGTGTCCAGCATGCTAGACATTTGCATACTCATAGGCACGGGCAAGAACTGTGAAGTAATTTCGATGCCAGGCGAGCATCGCTCGATGGTCACCTCATGTCTGGCTGTGGAGCATACTGTGATAAGTAATTGCATTGCGTTTTATGCAGAGAGAAAAATAATGCTAACATATGAACAAAATACTTCTGAAAGAGCTTGTTGAACTACAATACAGCTAATGATTATTTTTCTTATGTATTTTTCAAGCAAATCAAAGAGTTACTTCCAATTTTTTTGAGGTGCATTTGAGAATTTGCTTCGCATAATTTGGGCCATTGCCAGCTGAAACCGAGGAAACCCAGAAAACCTAGAAAAGCCGAAGAAACCCAGGCGAACCGAGGAGAATCCATTCATGAAACGGGCACCCGCCTTGAAGTTGCAGTTGAAACCGAACCTAACCGAACCAAGCCGACTCGCAGCCATATAAATTGCTGAGATTTTTCTCCGCTTTGACTGGCTGCCTTCCTGCCGTGTTATTAAAAGTTCAACCCACATGAGAAGCAATTTGCAAACTGTTAGGAGGAATAAATAGTTTAGCAGGGAGGAGCATGTGCAAGGATCTTAAGTGGCACTTGGCAGGAATTTGATAAGGCCCAGAGAGTCGGCCAAGATGCATTTGCACCTGAATTGGCTGAGCAGCAGGTCAGCAGCTTGGCAACACAACACCGAAAGTGCATATTGGCCTCGGCTCGGGAAAACACTTTGCCCTGCCATTGGCTTCCATTTCAGTCTTCAGTTTTCAGTTTTCGGTTTCCTTTATTTTTGGCTTCTTTCTGCTGCTTTTCACATTTACGTCGGTGCCAGAAAAAAAAAGGCCTCCTTTCGACCAGATTTTTCCTTTATTTTTCCACCGATGCCAAGCCTTCTTTGACTTGCTGGCTGCTCTTCTGCCTTTGACTCTTGCCTTGTTTGCTCTTCTGCTGATTATTTCACAGATTAAGTTTATGGTTCATAAACCAGAAATTTCAATTCAAATGCACGAGGGGCAAGGAGGCGGCGCTGGGGAAAGCGAAAGATTTTAAATAAATTACAAGCGCATTTTGTTGCCCCACGTTGTAGGCTAATTGTATGCAGAGGCAGCAGCGAAAAAGTATCTGAGAAATGGGAAAAAAAAACCCACCTGTGGGATGTGAGTGTGATTTGGGTTGGGTTCCTCATGGCCGAGCAGCAAGCATACATATGTAGGAGAAGTAGAAGTCCGGATTGGGTAAGCGACAGTTGCAATTTGCAATGCGCTTGTAAGATGCTTTCGCCAATCTTTTAATAAGAATCAAACACTAGACGAGAGAATTCAAAACCATTTCGTATATGAGCAGTCCCCAAACTTATCGCTGATCGCCCCGGTAGGTAGGTAGGCAGTTTGGCAGACAGTTCGGGCCGGGCCAGTAACCAGCCAGCAGTAGATGGAGATTCCAGCTCGCATCTTGGCCTGGTGGTGGGCAGCACAACAGCACCACCAACAGTCCAGCTCTCTGCTCATTACACTTGGCCTGGTCAGAACGGTCCGGTCTGCCAATCATGCGTTTGGGCCGAACTGCAATCCAGTCCATTCTCTAGTACTAACACACTCACAAAAACGATACAATAATTTGAATAAAATTAGCGTTACTTGGCAAGGTTAAAACATATAAAATGTTTTATGTTTGGCTTTAAAAATATATAGTTCAAATTAAAATGTTTTATTGCATTAAAATATTGAATATTGAATGTCCCAAATACATTCGTTTTAGGGATATTTCATAAAAACATATTCAAATTTTTCCAAGTGAATCATTTTGAATCTCCATCGCCTGTTCCTGGCCAAAACAGAAGTTCTTGTCGCTTGTTCCTGTTACCTGGTTGTTCGGCGCGGCCATTGAATATTTCAAATCGCAATCAGTTGGCAGGCATCTCACTCCCCGGCTACCGATTCTTGATTCCCTGGACGGGCTATCCATTCCGAGAGCTTTGGTGCCAGGCGGGTGTACTCAGCGCATTAGTTTCAATGCGCTTTAATTTATTAAAATATCAAATTTAAGTACGAGTACATGCTCTGCAACAGCGGTGGTAGTAGCCAGTGGTAGCCAATATTTGTGGCAGCTGCAATCGAGATTTGTGTGTGATTAGTTGCGGCTGAAATTGGAGAACCTTTTGGATTCCGCAGAAGGAGCCTGGTGATAGATGGCCCCAGTGTGGCCAAAAGAAATTGAAATTGAATTCAGGCCTGACTGGGCAATATTTAAAGCTTAGCATCTCTGCATGGGATTTTTATATCTCCAGCGATCGCCAAGCTTTCATAAGGCCAACTTTTCGAGGCTAATCGCTTTGCACTTTAGCCCAACGCAGGACCACGCCCCTTAGCCCACAACGTCTGACCTATTTTCCGGTTGATTTCTTTTCTTAAACTCTCAAGTACGTGTATTAATTAAACCCTAAGGAATACCATGCAACAGGAAACAACAACAACAACAAAATTGGCAACACAAAGGAAACATAAATTTTCCAGTAAGACACTTTCCTTGTGGACTTGTCCCACAGACTGTGATGCCAACGAAGGAACTTGGCCCGAACCAGAAACAGAACCGTTAGCGCTCTGCCTTTTGCTTTTGATCTTTGGCGAACAGACACATTAACATAAATATGAGTGCGAGATAAGTGAAGAACACACCCAGTATGATGAGGAATGAAAATTCGCCAAAGGAGTTTTTTTTCTCTTGGCTGGGAAGGAGGAGCTATAGTTTTGGCTTTATCTGCAACTTGCCTCATTGACATGCGTTAGACAACGACCGCAAAACGGCAACTGCAACACTGCAATGACGGCGGGCGTTTGGGCGTGATAGCGCTGAGTGGGCGTGGCAGCTGCATCGGGCCAGAAAATCTCAATAGATGATCGTAAACACAATTTTTGTTTAGCGGTCAGAACGAAGCCCAGGGATTAAAAAAAAGAGCAAAAAAAATGTCGGGAGGTGTGGCAAATTGTAAAGGCTTGCAAAGCATTTGACACATTGGCAACATGCAAATGTTGCAACGATTGCTAAATTAAAAATGTGGTACATTATGGTACAATGCCAATGAGTACGGTCATAAATAAATTTAAAGACTTTACATAAATAAATACGCCCCTTAATAACTGCAGATGTAAAGTTAATATGGTAATTTTTTTTAGGATAATCATAAAAATTTAACGAAATCTTTTTTTCATAATTAACGAAAAAAATATCTAAATTTTATTTTAAGATTTTCTTTAAATCTATAAAGTATAGACAACTTGCAAAATCGTGCTTATAACACTGTGGTGTTGCACCTAGCCCAGAGCCCAGAAAAACCCAGCGACTTGAAGGTGTGGAGATGGCGGCGACTGGAGTAAGATTTCCCTTTTGGTTTTGGGCAATCAAATGAAGCCTCCTTGATGGCCAACTGCCACAAGATGATGATGTTGCTGATGAGCCGTACGACAATGGCAATGGCTCGTTGCTGTTGGCCGTGGCCGATGTTGATGGGCCAATGTTTCGGTCAGTTGCCATGGCGAATCGCAAAGCAATGCGCAACACGTTAAGGGTTGCCCCTTCTTCTTGGCCGCAAACAACGCGCAATTTATAAAATGTCTTAATTTTTGCGTTGCCATTCCCAGGCAGCAACACCAGCAACAACATGCAGCCAATATTCGGTTGGGCGTACGGCTAAAAGCGCCGCAGGAAAGCTGGCTTATGCCTCGCCCTAGAGATGAGGACTGTACTGGATGTTTTCAACCTGGCAAGATCACTTGATTTTTGGTTGATTTTCATTGCCAAATGGCCGGGCCAAATCGCCCGAATCGGAGCGTGTCACGGCTTGGACTCCGCTCTAGCACGAACTTGGCTTTCAGACGCTGGCCAGTTGACTAAAATGACTGACGCTGATGGCTGTCAGTCGGTTGGCCAACTTGATGTTGCTGGCGGTGTTGGTGTTGCTGCTGCTGTCGTCGTCATCAATTTTTTATACTCACAGGACCGTGTTGCTGGCGATAAATTGCATTTTAAGCGTATTCCCTGGCATTATTATGACTTTATAAACTCTGCGGGCTTTATGCCCTCGCACAATATGCACTTTGCATTTGTTGTAGCTACGGCCAAGTTGCTTTCTCACCGCCCCAATGCAACGCCTTGTAGGCCGCAGTCTTGGCCAAGACGAGGTGTGAGCTATTTTTATATATTTTGATTGGCAATGATGAAAAGCACCATGCACTCGATGTAGCCATGAAGCGGTGTAACCATGGATCCAGGAATTCTGGCCAGCCTCCGAGTTCCCTTTTGTTGGTCAATCGGGCCACTTGATGCGGCTCAAGTCTTCCTTCTTTCCAGCTCGTAACAAGATAATTGCTTAATTTGATTAGCAATTGTTGCCGTTGTTAGCCAAGTTGCTGCTGCTGCTGCTGCTGGTGCTGCTGATGTTGCTGCTGCTGGCGGGGCGTGCAAATTGCTAACAATTTTGATATTTAAATTATTGAGCCTGTTGCCTGCACCGCCGCAAAAGCACCAGCAACATGACAGCTCAATAAACATTCCATCAAGAATGGAGTGTAAAAATCCAATTTTCATAAGTGGCCCCGGCAACTTAAGGCATTTCAGGCTACTGTCCTTAGCCTCGTCCTTGCATAAATTAGCAACTGCAGCTGCAATCGCGCAGCCGCTGCCAGCGAAAGCCTAATTATGAAATGTATTTTTTATAAGTGAACCTAATTTGTCAATTATGCCGACCATATAGCAGACAGTCTCTAAGTTCATTGGGTTCTACATACCCCATTGAATAATCATTTGACTTTCTAACAACGAAAACATTCACCTTCTTTTCCACACCATTTCATAATCATAATCCCAGTTGGAGGAAGTGCAGCAGCAGCAGCAGCGGCAACATCAGCAACTGCGGTTGGCAATTAAAGACCTCAAAGCGACGATGGACTGGCTGAAAAGGATTGGTAGCGACACTCGAATGCTGGTTTTTGTGGTTGTTACCTCTTTTCTGGCCACTTTCAGTCTCGAAGATTGCTGGCTTTAACATCGAGCCCTTCACTCCGCGGCTGTTTATTTTTTCCTACTGATTAATCACTTTGGCGCGTATAATAAATTAAAAATTTCAGCAATTTTGAAAGTCAATTAATCATCGGGGAAGGCACTCGGTTTGTTGTTGTTGCTGCTGTTGCTGCTGCCGCTGCCGTTTTCTGATGTTGCTACCTTTTTCATTTCTGCTGCCTTTGGGCCAGGCATAGACAACAGGAACAACAGCAACATCAGCCACCGGGCGACTCAAAAATGTCAGCCCATGACTACGCGCTGCACATTTAAGATGATGATGATGAAGTAGCCGGCAGATCAGCTTGGAGTTTGGATCTTCTTGGCCAAGGAGATCCGAAAGGAACTCCGAGTTTTCCTGGAGACGATCTGCGCCCGGTTTAGAGGTGTGGCCCGCGTCCAGTGCTATGCTCCCGGTCGAGGCGACATATTCTCCGGCATTTGATAAATGAATGTGAGGGTCAGTTTCGTTTGGGGAGAGCTAAACTCAAACCCTGACTGAAGTTCACTTCAGTTTTCAGCTCCCGAGCAGCAGCAGCAGCAACTTTCGAGATATACGAGCTTTTGTCAGATAAAACTGCAACGCCTTTCCCATTGTCAGCTCGCCACGAAGACTTGGTCGCTGTTTGCTTTTGCTTTTGGCCATAAAATATATGGCCCCGTATCGCAAAAAGCTGCGAGTGTTGAAATTTAAGTTTTAATTTAAGCGATATGAAAAAAAGGGCAAGACAGCAAGCGGCGGTCTGCAGTCGTCGAATCGTGCACGAAATGAAGCCATTTTCATATTTATGAATTTTGCCCCTTATCGAAAAACGCTTCAATTGGCCATCGACTTGGGGCCGGCAAATTAAATATGGGCAGTCATAAACGATACTGACAGGTCGGTGGGATCTGTGGGAAAAGGGGCAAGATTCTGGGGAACTTGGAGATCCAGAATCCAGTGTGGAGCATCCTCGCCGACTTAGCTGAGTTATTAAGGCATCTTTATAGCCAATCTCAATGAGGTGTGAAGTGCAATCGTTGTTGGCCTTTTTATTAATACGCGAAAATATATTTTATTTGTTGTTATGTCTGCGATCGACTGCGATATTAAGCCGGGCAGCCTCTTTAAAGACTTGTGTATATTTTATGGCCCCACAAGGGGGTATTTTTTTTAAAGAACTACGTTTGCTTAGCGTGTCTTGGATTGGCTATTAATGGGTTAATATAAGTCCCCCTTAACTGTGGCTGGGTCAACGCTTCCAGTTCAATTTCGCTGCATTATGCTCCCTGCTCACTTTCCCCCGGCTTATCTTATCCAGACATCTCCCTGGATTCCTGGCTGCATCCCTGGCTGATTTTGGCAATAATTCATATTTAAGGCGCTGATCCGAGCTCAGCTGAAACCGGGCGGACCTCAGAGCTCAAACCCTTTTTTTCTGACAGCCGAGGTCGTTCACTTGTCGTCTTAATTAAGTGCGTGCCGCAAACAGCAGATTGCAAGAGGTGGAAAATGGAGGTAAGGACATTTTGACTGCGGCGTCGTGGCGCTGTCAGGGAAATCCCATAAGCCGACAGCCAAGTTGTTTTATGGCCAGCGGAGAGACACTTAAATGCAGGTCACAGATGCAAATGCCGCCGTGCTGCCAATTATTGATTAACATATTTTCCTTTTGGCCAGCTTGAAGCTTGCAGCTTGCGGTCCGCAATTTGCATTTGCACTTTGCGCAATTAACTGAAAAGCTTGTTGCCATTTAATGGCCAACGTTGTCATACAAACATGTGTACGCTGCTAACGGTTTGGTTTGACTTTGGTTACTTTGCCTTGCCGTAGAAAACAAATGGTTCAAGTGCCGTGACTTCCTGGCCATTTCACATCACAATCGTATCGGTTCGATACGATTCCGGCGGTGCAGAGGTGCATTTAAATTTGAATTTGGGAATTTCAAATCGAATTTCGGCTGCGCCAAGTGCCAAAACCGGTGAAGAAACCTTTTAGAAATAAAAATTGGCTAAAAAGAAGGCAGGAGACGACCGCGAAATTCACGCCATAAGTAGAATGTGATTTTCTCGCGTTGCCGTTGTTGATGCTGATGTTGATGTTGCTGTTGTCGCGTGTTGCCTGGCTTGTTACGGTGCCCAAATATGAGCAACATCACGAGAATCGTGCGATTTGCCTTGCATATATTTTACAATCCGAATCTGAGCGAGCCCCAGTCCCAATACCAATCCCAATCCCAATCCAAATCCAAATCCCAATCCCGGTTGCCATCCCAAGCCAATCCCAAATCGCAAATACACAATTCCAGGCCGAAAGGCAGTAACATCTTCCAACTCCAACGTCATTACCAAAGGGGCAAAACCTTTCTTCCTCCATTTTCAGTTAAATCCAACTCGCAGTCGAACTCGAAGCGGGAATCGTAATGAAGTTATTTGTCCTGCGGCCATGTGAAATCAACGCATATATCCTTTTTGGCAATTGCAATGCGCCTGTCGCATAAATCATTTGCCACTCGCATGAAATTGGGCATAAATTTGCTCCACTTTGGAGCACCAAAGGAGTCTTTCTCTCTTTTTGTTGTCTCATCTCACTCACTCTTTTTCTTAGCCCAAAAATAAGTCGTTGGCTTAACGAATTTCCAGCTGGCAGAGGAGCACATGGGTGTAGTCATCGCCAGAGGGGCAATCTCTGTGTTAGTGATGCGTGATCCACGTGAAATGCAAATTTGGCTGTGATTTCGGGGAAATGTTAGTGCTTTAGGGGATAATTGCTGCCGAGAAAGACGGAAAATTCACAATTTTCAACAGCAATTGCATCATAATTATGTCATCATTGATATCAAGATGGATTTTAGCTGTTTTTGTTAGCGTTTCTAAATTGTGCTTGGCTTCTATTATTGCTAAGTAATACGGAGAAATCTTTGAACAGCTTCCTTGTTAACCAGAAATATATTGCCACCAATTTTCAGATTGGAATTTTGCACAATCTTATCGCTGAAAGGGGGTGCCGCACCCACACGCCCATGTTCCGCTAAGCTTTCCTCAGAAAATTAGCGAGCAATTCGGTTATTAAAACAGCATGGCCTGGGCAGACAATTGCCGCTGGTGTCGGGATGGAGATTGGAAGCCAGGTGAGCCAGGTGGGCAAGGAGGAGCAGCAGCAGCTTGGCCAGGACCCAGATTGCCAAGATCCAAGTGCCAGACCCAGACCCAGTTTCTCGTTCTGTTACTGTTTCCGTGGCGACCTGTGAGCGGTTCATACCTGCTGTGATAAATCAACGTGAGACTAATGCGCTCTTAACACGCGAATTATGATTTTGCAAATGATGTGAAGTGGGTTGCCTCCAAAAAATAAAAAAAAAATTGTGCTCTTCGGCCGGGGAAGGGGAAAGAAGTCCAGTCTCTTGATTGCTTTATAATCGCCACGGTGTCTTGTGTCTTCGAGCCAGGGCACTTAATTGCAGTTTAAAGAGTCTACCGATGGGAAAGTGACCCCTGAACTATTGGTAATTAGTTTCGAGCCTGGCACAAGACAAAATCAACAGCAAATCAACACATGGGCTTGGCTTTCGAACCCAGACTGCTCATGCTTCTGCTCATGCTGCTGACACACAGACCCAGTAAAGTGAACGTCTGAGCATTTAACCCAGTTATTATGACTGCCATTTATAACCAGGAATGGCCAGCCATCGTTTCGTAGGCCAAAAGCGGCGGGGGGCACAAGAAGCGCCTTCAGTGCGGCTCCATTGGTTGTGTGGGTGTCCTTTTGACCCGCATGTCGTTTATGGCCAACTCTGCTGCTGCTGCTGCTGCTGTTGCGGTGGCCATTTTGCGGTCCTGCCCTGTTTGTCATCCTCCCACCGCCCCATTGTTGTCCATTCGAGGTCGTCACACAGTCAGGACCTTTACCGCCACCCACCAGCCATCATCGCAGATACTCAGCCACCCAGGAGCAGAAGCTGCGGAGGGCAAGGAGTCGATGGTCGATGGCAAATGCCACTGACAATGGCACAGTTTTGCATGCAATTGACTTTCACAGCTCGTTGCTTTTTACTGTCTGAATGTGTTGGCCCGAAAGGAGGAGGGCTGTCGCAATGTGGGTGGGACTCGCTTATCGCCATGCCAATGCCATTGGTTTGGTCGGAAGCGAAGGGTGTACGCTTTTTGATTACATTCTCGGGAACTTATCATATTCAGTATTTATACCATAGAAGGGAATTGTTTCATCTAAGTTTATACTATTAAACCATTATGGTAAGCCAGAGGAAACGGTTTAGTTATAGATGTTGTGCTTCAAGAAGAAGATTAAAGTACTTTTGGAGATATAGATTTTTACCATAAAATCCTGTAAATATATCTTTCTTTTCTCATTCATTTTTTTTATTTTAAAATTATAGGTCCTTCTTAATTTGTATCGTATTTATTGTTTGCAAAACCACCACACTCCTGATTGGAAAAGTTAAATTACGAAAATAGTGGTTAGTGTAAAAAGTTTACCAAAACGGTGCCCGCAAATTCCTCAAGTTTTTCCCATTGTTATCCCGACTATCCACCTGTAAGACAACAATTGTCTGTTGTTTTACGCATGAATCATGCGTCATTGAACCTGAAAATATTGCCAACACAATTCGCCATCATAAATATTTTATGCACTGTGCGCATTTTCAGGCATTGTTGTTGGCCTGCCTTTGCATACATTTTGTCAATTTTCGTTGAATCGGGGGCAGTGTTTTGGTTTTTATTTTTTTTTGTTAAGAGGCACACTGGTGGACCCCAGATCGAGTGCCTATTAGGCTGCATATTAAACAATATATGCAGGCATGAGGCCAAATAAATAACAGACCAAACGTAATATAAAGAAAAGGCCAAGGGCCCATGGACGGTTGGTATGTTTTCCACCAACCAGCCGCAAAACAAACAGAGAACGCTAACCCTTTTTTATGATTATGAATGCACGTCAGCATATTTATGTAAAAATTATGCAATTTGCTGCCGTTCTATGCGAATGCGTGAGGGTGGCACAGGGGCGTAGAGGGGCGGGGCAACTGGAAAAGATGGTCGGAAATCGGCTGAACTTAGCCAGTCAATCAAAAAGCTGACGTGCTCGTCACAGTTGTCGCTGTCGTTTTTCTCCAAAAGGACAACAGCAGCAGGAGAAGCAGCAGCAGCAGCAGCAGTAGAAGAAGGAGCGCGAATTGCGAATTGCATCTTGCGGAGCAATTTGCAAACCAAAATGTGTATTAAAATTTATGACGAGTGCAACTCGGGCAGTCAGATGAAGAGGGGGGGCTTGGAGTCCACGAAACGCAACTATGTTATTTATGTGGGCTTGTGGCTGAGAAATGCGCGCCAGTTGAGATGGAGAGACGACTGCAAAAGTTTAGCAAGTCAAAGTAAGGAAGATGCCGGGAAAACCTCCAGGAAAACCATCGACGTAATGCTACCTAAAAGCCCTTAAATATTTTAAATCTCTGCCAGTTGCTCTAAAGGATTTCAAAGTGTTCTGTGCAAAGTTTGGCACAAAGTTATCAAAAAGAAATGAAATCTATGTAAAAGCTAAGCAAATGATTCTGGCAGATTTTCAGATAAACTGAAACATTATAAAGTTAAGCAAGAA
Organism: Drosophila mauritiana; assembly: GCF_004382145.1. Classification (NCBI taxonomy): domain Eukaryota; kingdom Metazoa; phylum Arthropoda; class Insecta; order Diptera; family Drosophilidae; genus Drosophila; species Drosophila mauritiana. Next base: position 6,124,937 of record NC_046669.1, read on the forward strand.
ACTGTAACGAACCCATCATTTATTTAATTGCGTTATAACCCACTCAATATTCCTGCCAAGCATATGCATAACTTTCTTTTTGGCCAAATTAAAGCCCACAATCCGCCTGCATAAGTCTATCAAATCGCCTGATTTACATCTGCTTTACATATATTCCATTACCGCAAGAATATCAAATCCGATTGGCAGACAGGCAATATTGGGGATCCCGGATCGGGATTGGGATCGACTGCATTATTCTGCGCCTGCCATATAGGGCACTGATCATACCCTTTCGGAGAACGTCAAAAATTAGCATTGGCCGAGTGAAACGAGACTGAGGACAAGCAGCTGCCATAGGACCGACCGGTGTGCACCATCATCATCATCGTCATGTGAAATTTTTGAATGCCTTCGATCCCAGCGATCATCGACGGATTACAAAACATTCGCGAAACACACCGACGAATTTGTATTGAAATTCATGTCTCTGTTAGCGAAAAATGCCGCTGTCGCTGTCGACATTGTTGCGATGATTGGCTTAACTTTCACCGGCAAATGTCGCAGCTTGGCTCAGTTGTCGTGATGACTCGACAGCGATGCCCCCGTCGGATTCGCCATCCCAAATCCCGAAATCCCGACTATACGGTTTCATATTCCAATGCCATACCCCTTCTACCCCTGTCATTCGTCAGGGCCAAAAGCAAATTGTTAAGTTATTTGTAAATTTCATTGTTCGCCCCGCTGCCATCGCAGTGTATATTCAGTTGATTTCGGGTTCCAGAAGTCCGCCCATATGTGCGATATCTCGCGATTTTTGCAACCATTTTTTTGTTGGTTTCATATGCGGCAACTGTGGATTTTTGTTCGTTTGGGGCCAAATCCTTTTGGCAAATTTTATCTGCATCATAAAAAACGCCACCGCTTCGAATTAAATAAATTTCACATTTCTGAATACCCTGGAGTTGGGTAGATGCAGCTAAGCCGGCAAGCTGGTGTTAATCCTATTCAAACTGCATCGGAGCAAATCAGGCAATTTGTTCAATTTAGAATTAGTTTTTAGATCGAAAACGCTTTGTGTGCTTTATCACTTGTTAGTTTATTTGTGAATAGTAGTGCGTGCAATATACCTACAATTTCATAAACGAAAATATATGTTTCTGGGTATTGTGATTTCAAATTGGCAAATCCAAGTTAAAAGCGGCCTTCTTTTAAGCCTTTTTTAAATACTCGTTAACCCCTGGCATACACTCTCCACTTGTTTATGTTTTCATTTGTGCCAAATAAAATCCTTTTCATGTGCAGATTTTATGTTTGTGCCGCTTCAGGTTTTTCTTTATTCCTGATTTTGTTCTCGTGTCTGGGTTCTTTGCCAGGATTCTTATATGCAAATTTATTGGCATTGTTCAGGGGTGGCGTGTGAAAATGGGTCACATCGCGGAAATTCGCGGGTTTTGGCGTTGTGGGGTTCCACAACTCATTTGCGCACTTCTATTTGCATTGATGGATCCGAGCAGAAATATAAAAGATTGGGTGGGAATTAAAGCACACTCGAGACCCTTTGAACTCTCGGTAACCACTTAAAGTAACCACTATCGCTGGCCTGCATGTGCCGGAGCACTTAAGGCAATTATCATGGCCATATTTGGCCGTGTGGCTTGCTGCTGTAGCCAAAAATGAACTGAAACTTAATTTCATTTATCTTATCCCCGGACCGCCCTAAGGGTCATGAGCAATATAATGCATATTGTGGCAGCTACGAGCAGCTGCTCCTTATAAAGTTGCCTGCCATGGATAGGGGGATGGTGCTGGGGATGAGGATGGGAAGCCACCATATGTGAGTGCCTCAATTTGCGTCTGGCGTCTTGAGGACGGGTCTTCTATCTGCTGCATGCAGTCAGCTACCAGAAAATACTGCTCCGCTTTTCCCCATCTCCACTCGGAGTGGAATGAAATTTGCGTTGTATGTAAAAATGTTATCGCGTTTGCTCCGAAGCTTGTCGGAAAATATTCGACATATCCTACAGGCGGGAATCCAGTAACCCACCGACTACCATATAACCACCATCCACACACATATATACGAATACCCCCGCGTAATTGGGCCACCGCTCGAATGGGGCAACTGTAATTGTTTTGCTGTTGAATTTTCGCGCTCCCTGCCGTCCTCGTGGAACAATAATTTTCCACTCTTTTGTTTAACATGGTCGAAAAACATTTGTGCCTCGCATGTTGATTTTCCAGCGCTTTTCCAGCCAAATGGAGACGGGGCTGGCGGTGGAAAATCAACACGCGGTGCCCGTATTTGACCTCCATTTCTCCAAGGCATTTGCACTGATTGCTGTTTGGTCACTGCCCACGGGGGTTCCCCTTTCTCTCCTTCTCGCTCTTCAAATTGATACATATCTGCGCAGATTCCGCATATCGGCGCAGCTCTCTGCACCTGTTTAATAACTCAATTTTATGACTTTGCCTACAGGTTGGTTACCCCCTTTCTGCGTCCTCCTTTGGCTATTTATTCATCTATCTAAGCCGTGTCCTTTTATGATTAATGCGAATTTCTATTCTCCGAAGCCGCATTCGGTGCCAAAATATTTCATAATTCATTGCTGTGGCATAAAAATGTCCATAAAAAGTTTTATTGCCATTTCCAAAATCCTGTTGCCGAAGCGGAGTTCCATTCCCATCCTTATTCTCTGTCTGCCTGATTTGCTTATTAACGTGGCTCGAGTGTGTCATAAATTCTGGAGCTAGATTTATGCAGCGCATCGCCCTCTCTATTTACTTTGTACTTGTCGGCTCGAACATTCAATTTCCTGCCTGCCTTCGACATGTTCACCTTTCCGGCTGGTGGAACAATGTTTCCACGTTGCCTGGCGGAGATTACAAAGTGTGAGAAATGCTAGTGCATCCAGTGCGTATACGCAATTGCATGACCGGGCCAAAGTTGCAACGAAAAAGCAAAACACAATTCCCGGGAGAGCAGTTGGCAAATGCAAAAAGTCATGGCCAATGCAATGGATCGAATGCAAAGACATTGCCATAACTCATTCAAACGACATACGGCACTCAAGCGATCGATGACAACGGCGAACAAACGGCCGACAGAGGATTCACAAAATACAAGTGCAGAGAGAGAAAATTCGAAGGTTTTTAAGAAGTATTTTCACAAAAGGTTTCGATTTGATTTATTGATCTTTACATTTATTTATTACGATTTAATCATAGATATATAAAAAACAAGCCAAAACCTTAGCTTTTGCTTAAAGTACAAGATTCATATCATGGAAAACGTGTTCCCCTTTTTTCTCTGTGAACATAAAACTGGCCTGGGGTCACAATCCGCATCGATAGAGCCACGATCGCATCGATCGCCGTTGGCAAATGTACGATCGGGGATCACTCACGGCAGATTTCTGCTGTCCCCAGCTCTCTTTGGCCATAAATTTGTTCTGCATTTGTAATTTCTATTTTACAACCGGCTTGGCTTGGCTTGGCTCTTGGCTTCGCTTCGCTGCGATCCGCTTCGTTCCGTTGCACGCGGCGTATGAGTGATATATTCGGGGAGATGGACGAGTTGAGTGAATCGATAATCCGAATGGGGCGGCGATGCAGTCAGTCTCTCGTTTTGCTATCCATCAGATTGTGTAACATCCTTGGCCATCAAATACGGTTTGCAACATATTTATGTACAACGCGTCGTATGAGCGATGCCTATTTAATGGCCCATTGCATTTGCATTTGCATCGGGCTCAGTGCATTTGGGGCCGTTAGATTTTTACATTTTTCCGCCATATGTCTGCATATTTAATGCTTTGCAGCCCGCTGCCGCTTTTGACTGATTCGCAGTGGGCGTGGCCGGCCGGGGCAGTTCGAAATTTATGCATTTTTCAATGCCATTACTCAGCTGCGGATCCCGCGGCGTTTCGATTTTTAGGACCCACCAACAACCCACCGACCAGCGATAATTCTCTGGCTAAATGCTACCAAATTAGTTTGGAATTATCTCGCGAAACAAATCGCTAGCTGCTGCCGCTGATCTTTGCATTGAACTGCAGCTTTGACCGCCTTTTTATTGCCATTTATGATCACAAATTATTTATTATTTGCAGCTTAATTTGCTTCCGAGCTACGAGTGTTTTTCTATGACTTTGCCACCGGCAATTTTTCCCAGCACGACCCAGAATTCGTTTGCATGCCATAGTTTGGAGTACCAGGTGGTAATTGCCTCCAAATCGTGTATAATTACAGTCTGAGATTTTTTCACGCACACAGTGCCGAAGTAATGTTGTGTTTTTTTTTAGGCCAAATTAAAACTTTTCTTGTATTTCGTACTTTACCAAGCCCTGCCAAATTGTATTTCCGATGGATTGTCCATCAAAATACACTTGAAAGACGTCAGCCGCTGGGCATTCAAATAAATATTCGGTGGTGTAGACTTTTGGCTGGGAGTGTGCAGAAAAATAAGATTTATTTACGAGCAGAGCCAGGGCTAGAGCTGTAGTTCCGTTTTGCAGATCGAAGGCAAGAATTCAATAAACTGAAACTTTTTGACTTGCTTCCGGGCTTTTTTGTTTTTTCCAACCATCGATTTCGATTCTCCTTTGTTGGCCAGCTTGTTGTGTGCTTTTTGCCACCAACTGTGGTTGGCATTTTTATTGTTGCTGCTGCTGCCGACGCAGTTGCTGCACGGCCCTTGATAGCCTTGTGATTTCAGTTTTTTGAGAGATTTGCGCCGCTTTGTCGGCCATGATAAATACACAAACAATTTTCAGGTTTCTCGACCGGTGGCCGCAGGACAAAAATGCCACAAACAGAATGAACGAAAGAGCCTTGGCCACATTGAGTCAACAATTTCAGTTGCGAACTGCTGCTGCCTGCGATTTCGCTTCAATGGACCACGTTCATTGGCACTCAGTCAAAAGTCGCTTCCCTGGCAAATATTTTATGTTAGAGCCAAATGACTGTGACAGTAAACAGGCGAAAAGGGCCCGGTGAAGTGGCCAGGTTAAGACCACACCTCGACATCTCGGTCCGGCGACAATTCATCAAGCAGCAAGACAGCAAATGAGCAGCGGGGGTCGTCCGTCGTTGACACTGACATACAGGTTGCCGCGTCGTCATGGTCTTCCCATCGCCAGCTCACCAGCTCCAATCTTCATCTCCATCCTCCCGACCAACTCCAGCTCAAAACTCCAACTGAGTGATGACCGCGACAATGGCGAAAAACGAAAGCCCAGACGGTGCGATCAAAACTTCCTGGAAATTAATTAAAGATCTAACTGCTGGCTCACACTCGCAGAAATATTAGTTTGCTCTAAAAGGCACTGCGAAAAATTTGTATTTGATTAAGCAAATGACTATTACTGAAGGGTATTTAGTTAGCTCATAGTTAAAGGCTTAGTTTAAACAAATCTGTTTTGAATAGTCAGGCTTTTTCATAATTTTGGCGGAATGGGTTACCAACAGCTCAACACTTAATAAATGTCTGGCATTGATAGTTGACCACTACTATTATTATTAATATTTACATTTTTGAATAATGAATAAATTATTAGTGTTGAGCCAATAAATCAGTCCATAACTAAAGAATATAAAAATTCCACTATGTTTTGATTAAATAATTGAATAACTTAAAAACTTCAAGCTACGTTATCATTCGCTTAAGCTAACCTAGTTAATTTTCTCTCAGTGCATGAGTGCTGACCATTGTCCAGGGGCTCTAACGAAGCTCCAAGTGGCCCCCGTGTGGCAGGCCTGGTCAATAATTATCGACGCTTATCAAAGACACCGTTACAGATGCTCGCACATGGACAGTGGCAATGGCCGAGGCAGAGCCAAGTCAGCAGCCCACCAAGTATGGTCAGTGGATATGTGCCTAGACTGGAATGCCGCTCTGCTCCTGGAGAGGCTGCCTAGATCCCAGTCCATGTGGATGTCCACATCCACGTCCACTTCCACGTCCAGGTCCCGTCGGCTGATGCTCCCTAGCCTTTGTTCATTTCGGTGCGGTGCAATTAATATTCAACGCCGTTGGCTGATCATAATTTACGTGCTGAGTTTACGATGCGACTCCCCATTCTCCATTCCCCACTATCCACCCATCCCCCTTCCACTGTTAACTGAACTTAGCCCCCCTCCTTTTGGCCCAACCGCACTGCACTGTGTCTTTTTGGCTGGGGGGCGTTACCACCGCCTGCAAAAGGGGGCGTTCATACATGGATCCGGTGGAGAACTAGCTCGGAACGACAAAAGGGCATTCTATTTACATTGCACTCCAGCTGCACGTGTTCGTCGTCCATGGTGAGTCCATTGCTGGGGGGCTGCGGAATTAATTCCCCGACCTCCTGACCATATATCAAACGAGCCTTGGGGGTCATGCGAGTCAATAAAACGTCAGTGGCCAAGTTTGGTCATTCCATGAATTGAATTTCGATAATTGACAAACATTCCGGCTGACAATTCCATTCGATCGCTGCTAATTGAGAGAGAAAGCCAAGCGTCTAACAATCGGCGAAGGCCACCCATCTGAAAAAAAGGATATCCATGCCATCCGTCAGTTGTTGGTTGGCCCATTTATGAGGCGGCGAAATAAGGTTAAGAGTGACACCCTGGAGACCTACATATGCGGCTGGCGAATCTGAATCTGAATTCGATTCCGAAACCGAGTCCAAATCCGCAACTGATTTGCATTTCAGCCTAACGACTCGGATGCAGGGCGAATGCAGGACAGTCGACGACTTGCCAGTTGCATTTCACATGGATTTATGCAAGCCATTCGCACCGCCTTGCCATTTCATTTTGGTCTCGACGGCCGCGGTTATCACTCTGATCGCTTGGCTTTTTCGTTTTAGCCAGTTCTAGTGCTGCCAAAATGGATTTTTTATGGCACAGGCCCTTAAAGTATTTTGGCCATAAGAAAGTAGATGTGCATACAATTTTGCACTTGTTTTTATATTTTAGATGTATTTTTAATAGCGATTAGGATCAATATTCTATAATTGTTTATAAATAATAAATAAGGAAAGGTCTTTGCTATAATTCCTTATTGGTCTTATATTTTCATATATTTTCATAACTCAACTGAAGCCAGAATATTTAGCATAATAAAAGTGACCAGCTCTGGTGGAGCCTGTCATTGGGATCTGGGGAGCCGAGAGTCATTAAAATATATGACACCCACAGATCCGCGATGCATCTGCGTCTGTGTTGCGCTCTCTTTCGCTCACCTGTCCGCTTGCCTAATTAGACAGCGTGGTGCCGTCTCTTTCTGGCCTTTTATTATGGGGGCCCAGCCCGCTTGGTTTTGCTTTCTTCGTGTGTGGTCCAATTAATTTTTCGGATAGAGCAATCAACAAGTTTCTTTTTGGGCTCTTGCGACCGCCGCTGCCTTTATGGCTGTTGTTCAACATGTTGCAGGTCAATTTGTTGGCCGCTTGTCGTCTGGTCCTCCAGAAAAGAAGATACGCAGAAGACACTCGAATGCTCAGATACTCAGATACTTTTCTGGATCCCAAAACGCTGTGTGTGGTCCGCTTAGAAGCCTGGCTGAAGGTTTTCAGCTCGCTGCTTTTCGCCTCGCTATTCAATTAGAAGTTCGCCTTGTCTGCGTCATAATCATTAATTAGCCAGTGTTTTTGGCTTTGCTTTGACACTTCGCCCCCCAGATTTGCCTTTTTCGACTCTCGTCAGCTTTCCTTATTTGCAGCCTGGCAATTGCATAGAAATACGTTGCGGTTTGGCTCCTTGGCACGTTCGAGTCTTAATTAATTTGATGCCACATACGAGTGCATAAGCCTGGCCTCCTGCCTCGTTCCTTGGCCCAAATTTGACGCTCGCGGCCTGGCTAATTAGCAAAGTGTGCCTATGGTTTTGGGCCTATGGTTTCGTTTTACTTTTAGTTCGGGGTCGCGACACAGAGCGGCTTAAATTCAGTGCTGTGTTCCAGCCGCAGCTGCAAATGCAAATTGGCCAAGACAACTCAGAGGCAGCAGCCTGATGATGGTTTTAGCCTTGTGTAGGGGACTTTACTGCAATTAGCCCAAATAGTTGCACTCTGTGGAAATGAAATATAATAATACACTTTCAGATGTCTTTTATAGATCTTTTTAAGTAATATGTAGATACAATTTAATGTATTCTCTGCATTAAATAAACAATTTTCTAAGTGCACAGGCTAAACTCTTTGCGTCTAATAAAGTCTTTAGCCACCGATCCCCAGTGCCATCCGACTGTCAACTCTTGTCTATCTCAAAATGGCAATAGCGCGCCGGAAGTGAATGTGTGTTAGATTTTTCGATGCAAGTGCAATGCTGCACTCTCACTCCCCGTAGTCACCAATGCATATGGTATGGTATCGAGTATGCAGTATAGAAAAGAGTTAGCCCCGAAGTAATACACCTCGAACAGGAAGAATGGCCAGACATGACACACTCGTATATCTATGTAAATGCCGGCGAGGTGTGCGAAATGTATTTCAGGCCAGAACAGCACTGAACAGCCAGCCAGCCAGCGAAATAGTTTTGCAAATTTTATGCAGCGGCAGCAGCAGGAGCTCTTCGGGGACCTTGCAACTCCCGCAATGGGATCTGCAGCCAAATAGAATAGAATAAAACACTTTTACTCCCGCAACCAGGCGACTGCAACTTGCAACTGAGACTGCGAATAAAAATAAAAATTCGAGAAATAATCGAGGCTTGCAGCAGTTGCTGCTCGGAATAAATTGCCATGTTGTTACAATTTCTTCGTGTTGCCGGCATAAATTTAGGAGGCAAACGAAACGGATGCAGGTACTCCTGGTCCTTCTGATTCTCCTGGTTCTCCTCGATTCCCATACGCATCTCCGAGCTCCTCGAGGTGCTGAACATGCAAATAATTAATAGCATTATAAGATGCACTCACGAAATCGCGCACAACATCGTCGGGCGGTGTAATAACTCAGCAGGCATGCCTGGGATCCAAATCGGTGGAGCAGAGTTCCAGATTGTGTCGCTCTAAGGACAAGGACAATAAGTGTTTGCGAGTGACCAAAGAGTCACGCTCCTTTGGACCTGGCCTAGGAAATTACATAATCCAGTAAAGGTGTTAATGCAAATCCCCCAATATGCTAATGACTCGATGACACAAAGGATTTTCGCTTTTCGGGTTTGGGGTTTGGCCTAAGGCGTACATCGTTGCCATGGCATTTTATATTGCCTTGTACGATTATATTGCATTATATTATGTGGCTGGGGCACATGAAGTGAACCGGTGGCAAACATAATTGCCACAGCACGTAGCCGGCAGCTTTGAGGTCAGCAACCTGGCTGGCTACAAATTGAAGACAATCAATGCAGCGGCTCTGACATTGATTTATGAACTCATGGAAAATTAGGTAAGACCATTTTTGGTCAATGTCTTGCACTGCATTTTCAAAAGGCCAAAAAAATAACGCAGAAGCCACAAGAAATTCATCTCGAAAAAGCGACAAAAGTGATGGCTTTGAAGGGCTTAGTGAGAGATATTGCTTTCTAAAAGTCAAAATGATTTTAATCAACCCAAAAAATACCATTTCTTAAATCAAATCTTCCTAAATCATATTAAAAGCACCCAAATATTAACCCTTTCAAAGTTCAATAACCGCATTTGCCATATATAGCGATGCTGTGCCAAATAACCGAATGTGGAAAAAAAAAAATATATATATGTGTGGCATAAAATATATAAGAGAGGCAAAGGCGATTCATTACCATCATTACCAAAAACGAGTTAAAATTGTGGCGAAAAAATTGCATAATTTGTGTGACATTGACTGCGGCGACTGGCCGCCAATAAAATGTCATTTACCACCGAATAAATGCCGGAATGCATCCGCTGCACAGCGCCGAGCTGACATTAATAAATATATATTCATTTTTATAAAAATGCACGAATTTTAATTAATTGATAAATTCGGTAAAGAGACCAAAAATGCACACACTAAAAGCTCCCGCCAGAAATGTGGACGAGGGGGCCGAAGTGCGGCTGTCAATTACGAGGATGTCGACGGCTCCTTGGACTCTGCACGTCGTATTCCCAAGCCGATATTAAACTGCCTCCTTTTTCAATACCCTTAAAAATAGTATTTCCAATTTTAAAAGGATTTTTGAACCTACAAATTAATATAAATGATTGCTATGAGTTTGGGATTTGTAAATTTCTGTTCGTGATTTGTGTATTTGATTTGTTGATCAACTTTAATCAAATCCCACAGTTTGGGGCAGATACAACTTTTTGGACTTGAAATACTTCTTATTAAAGGTGATTTTTTTTAAAGAGTATTATCATGCCAGGCTGCCAGATTCATTCTCGATATCTGTTGTGTTTTTGCCCATCTTGTTTGCGGCTTCTGACGTTGTTGGGGCGTTAATATTCATGAATCGAAATAATTTGACAGTTCGGGGCAACATGCGAGTATGCAGTTGCAAGTATGGATTGGGTCCGCCGATATTTATGCCCCGGCAGGAGGAGCTGCCCTGCATTTCCAGGCATTCGGCCGGTGGTTTTTGTCCAGCTTATGGACTTGGCTTGGCTTCAAGCTTCAGATACAGCTTCTGATTCGGAGTCGGCTGCGGCTGTCAGTGGCCCTGCGTGAGGCGTTGGTGAAAAGTACTCGAAATAATTGACAGCTGTGGCTGCCTTTTTTGTTGCCGTGCCTGCTCGTCTTTCGCTTTTAATTATAGAATTTTTATAACTCCCGTGGCTCATCAGTCAGCCAGTCAGTCAGTCAGGCAGTCGATGTGTCAGATGACTGCGAGGCACGATTACTTGGCCTGGTCAGCCATTAAGTCATCGGCCTGATCACTTGATCGAACCAACCAACCGACTGACTGTGACTGACTGGGATAATCCCGTCGCGAATCTTTTATGGACGCATAAATTAGCGGAGCTAACATTTATTGGCCCACCACTCGATGCGGATTTCGATTTGCGGTCTAATCAAACAATAAAAGTCTCGCTTATCTACGGTTCGACTCGGCTGATGCGCAATCATTAAAGCCTCTGGAATGCAATTGCATCTTTGGATTGCGAATGTCGAGCGTTATTTTAACGATAATGGCAGAGATCCACAAAGGCACTTAGATGGGGACACGATCAAGGAAGAGATTTTCGTTGAGATAAGCCCTAAATCCGCGGACATTGCACTAAAATAATATTTATGGGTGGTGGGGGTGTGCCTGCTTTTAATTCGTATAATTAAGTAGAAACACTATGGCTTGAAAGTAAAAACGTGTTTGCTGGCAAAACTTAGCCATAAAGTATTTCAATTTAACCGCCAATAATTAGTCATTATTTTAATGCAATTATTTTAGTGAACCCATGCCATGTGAGTAGATATGGCCCCATACCACATTATGCTCGAACTAATTCCATTTTCGTGACAAACTTCCGCCCGAAATGAGTTTAGTTAAACACATAATTGAATGCAATTGGCGACTCCCCTTTCGGTTTCCCAACCAATCATATTTGCACTACATGGTTACCCCAGCTTAACCAAAACCAAAACCATACGTAAAACCCAACCCTTTTTCTTTCTCAGGAGACAGTGCTCCGTGTGCCCTGTGGAAGCAAATTAATTGAAGTTTAGTCGAAATGTTGACTGGCAGTTCGGAAACTTCATCATTGGCCAGCTGTTGCTCCTTCTGCCGCTCGGCTAATTGTTTTAATGAATTCGTTGCGGTTTTGAGCAATTTGCATGCAACTTTTCCATTACATCGAAGGGGCAGCAGCAGCAGAAACAGCAGCAGCAGAATGCACCACGTGTGTTTGTCATTGGCGGAGAAAGGAGATGGTTTTACCTGTCATGTTGACGGTTCTGCGACATGACCGAGCTGCCAAAACGAGCTGCACACGCAAATTGCTAATTGAATTTAAATTGCACTTTAATTTGATGAACGGCCCGAGATGATAAATTGTGCAAACGCCCTGCCGAATCGCTGACCGCAACAATTGAGAGCGAATTAAGGATTCGACATGCCACTTTCACTCTGCCATGACGAGTTGCACCACCCTCCCAATCTCATTGCACCACTGCACCACCCATCCAACCACCCATATGCACGGGTCTGTCTCGCCCACGATTGTGTACCGCTCTCATAAATTGCAACCTATTTATGATAAAGTGGGCAACCGGTCGAGTGCCATAATTTTTAGCTCTAATTGCGCCACTGGAAAAAGGGGACTTTGCGTCTGCAAGCGAGACTGGTCGCAGTCAATTTAGCTATTTTTGCGTTTATTTTTCGTTTAATGAAATTACAATAAACGCCCGTCGCATGCAAAGGAGCCCAGCCAGCCATCCAGCCAGCGCATTCCCATGCAGTTGGAGCTGCTGGTGGAGGAGAAGGTGGTGTGGAGTGGGTGCACTGCATCCACTGGCGAAATCCCCCTACATGAGCACATGAGCAGTTGGCACCACAAAGCGCCCATTAGTGCGTTGGCGTCGTCGACTAGCCTCGATTTTATTTAGCTTTGACTTGCTTTTACTTTGCTTTACTTAGCTGCACTGCGAGAAAATCAATAGCTTGGAATTTGGAAGCGCAAATGCATATTGTGCAGTTGAATGCTCTGTGCATTTGCGGTAAAAACAATTTCTGCGAGTGTATTTCTTGCCTAGGTTTGGAAAACTTTAGCGCGGTGTTAGTTACCTTTCGCTGGGTTTTCGAGCCGACTCAGATTGCGCTCTGAGGTAATCCCCATTATTAGCGCAATTAGTGCAACCGCCTTGGCAGTTGGATGGGCCTAAAAAGCGGCATTGTTGGGTCCTGAGTTATGTACCCACACTCATTTAGCGAAATGCCAATGTGTTTAGCACTGATTGGGTGCCTCTGCCTCGACGGCCGGAGTCAATTGAATATGTGCTAGATGTCGAGATGCTAAAAGGAGGCAAATAAACAGGCGATTGGGCTTTGATTGAATACCTTGCGTGGGCTTTTTAGTTTCCTCGACTCGGCGAGTGGCATTCAAGCGACTTTTCCTGATTAATTGCTGCTCTTTTTCCACGCTGTTAATGGCAAATTAGAGTAAATGTTGCTCCACCGTTAATTATCAATATTATTATCATTAGCTTAATCGCCATTCATACGGAACTAACGAGCCTTAATAGTTCATAATTCGCTCCGATAAGTCTGCTGCTGCCGCTGCTGCGATGTGGTAAACAAACACCTGCTGCTCGATTCTGGCAGCGGGATTTTTGCATTAACATTCCGTTGGCTCACATGGCTGGAGCGTTTGGCCCGAGGGACGATTCGCTATAATCGCCATGTGCTGCACTGGAATACCAAAAGGATGCAGCACCACCCACCCGCTAACCTGCCCCACTACGCCGTTGCCACCGCCTCAATTACAAGCTGCTCCTGACAGCCAGCGCTACGTGACACAACCCACAAGGAGACGAAACACCTGTTGCATTGGCTACCGGTAGGAGCAGCACCTAGCCACCACCTAGCAACCACCGACCCACGCTGATGTCCGTTAATCGAACACCGCACCGCATAACTTGTTGGCGCTGACAACGACAACGGGATTTTGAACACTGATAAAAGGCGACGGCTGTGTGGTTGTGGGTGATGGTTGGGGTGGTGCTGTGTGGTGCGGTGTAGCTGCGAAATCAAGAAAAACCATATTTAATAAAATGACAGGGGCTGTCAGACGCCGTCAAAAGAAATACATTTTGCTGCCTGGCTGGCTGACTTGGCCTGGCTGTTTGGCTGGCGGGTTAACTTGGCTTGCGAGGCACGAGCTTTTGGCCAGCAGCAGCGGCTGAAACCGCAGACAGTTACAAAGCCACCCGCCACCATCAGCAGTCATAAAGCAAAACAAGACGGCCAAAACAATGCCAATGACAATCGACGATTATTGAACATTGTGTATTATTTGTTGTTGCATTTTGTCATTCTGTCTTGTCGCCTGTCCCTCCCACTGCAAGCCCCCCCTTGCAGGCCACCTTTCCTTTTGGCCCAGCGCAATATGGCCAATTAATATTAACGTGGGCGTGCGCCTTGTTTTCAATAGCCCAACGAGTGAGCCACTCTGATGAAGGAAATGTTATGCAAGGCAGGCACCGATGGATCCTATGTCGTAACTCCGACTTAAGTGCGCTGTTAGGAGGTGTTCTGCCATAAAAAGCAGAAGATATGGCCAACAGATGTTGCATATCAGCAAGATGGATGGGCAGGGGAAAAGGATTTGATTTGATGTGTGTGATATGCTAATTGAGATGGACATGACGGGCCAGTAATTTGTTTGTTTTCTTGCAGCTTAAGTATTACCACGAATTCAACTGGCGTCCGGTGATTTAATGTTAGATATGTTCGTATGAGTAATAACATAAATAATCGTAATGGATCTAGGATATTCCTTAGCTTCCTTATCTAAGCAGGGTGGATAATGCAGTTTAATTTCTTCATAAAGTCAGCTAGACATTGAGCAATCTTTAACGATCAGTTATTTGGGGGGCATTTGAAACGCCTTTAAAGCGAAAAGGTGCCTGGAAACCAGGTTAGATGCCAGATAGTCGTCGCCAATCGCCAATTGTTGCCATATTGCAGTTGCGGCGGCAACTAAAAATTATCATAACCAAAAATTATGGAAAGTTCCGCACAAAGAGCGGGTAGAAATTCACAGATACTGAGCTGGGGGAATGCGAGTGCAAATGTCTAAAATTTGCAACAAGCCAGAACCAATTGGCTGGTAAAAACAACTACAATGGCTTTGTCAAAGTCGCGGCGAGGATGCAGCTATGAAAATTGCGTTAGAAATCTGCAATTTATATCGCATTGCCTCGCACACAACGGCGCACAAAAGAGCCAGTCCCAGGCCAAAAACATAAATACGAGGCGGAAACACAGCCCGGGCAGACATCCCAGGCCAAGCTAACTAAGTTTGGCTATAATATCTAAATACCCTACACCAGATTGCAGTTAACCTCAAATGAAAAAGTTTTGAAAACTGATTTATATTATTTTAAAACTGTGTTTTTTAATATATCAGCTACTATTTGATGATCAATAGTGTGTTTTCAGATCTCAGCTGTTACTTGTGGCAAGATACCCAGCCGATGAGGTAGCTGCAACGTTCGATAATCGCAATTGTTTGCAGCTTGCGCGGCTTGCCCCAACGCATTCCGAGGTCTGCTGCTGTCGTCGACGTGGCCAGGTTGTTCGGTCGGCACAGGAAACATTGGAAAATTGAGCATGGAAATGGACGACGCCACCAAAAACAAAGGCAAAAGCCTGGCTAGCGAATGAATAACAAAATGTGAAGAAGAGGAATGGCCGGCAACTGGCAGCGGAAAACCTCTTCATTGAGCTCCCATGATCCCAGATCCTCGCCAGCTTTGGCTTCGGCTCAGATCCCATGCCATCCGGCTGCTGTCTCATTTCGTATGCGAAAGGCGTTTGGTCGTCTCGTTCGAGGAGCTGAAATTCCAAGTGGCCAAGTGACTAGTGAACTTGGCCAACGGCTCTCCTACTGCCAATTTGTTGGCCCAAACTGGAGCAATTATTGCAGTTCCAGGGGAGTGGGTGCTGACTTTTAGAGCCTGTATGTGTGGCGCAGGGCATCACAGTGTGGCCAAATCGATTCGGAACGCATCTTCCTGCCACTTGCGGCCTGCAACTTGCAACATGTTGCGGAAACAGCGCGCAAAATTGATTTGTTGCCGGCTGAGTGTTAATTGCCAGTCCACGACTGCAACCAACACAAAAAAAATCTATAAAAAAAGGAGGCGGACATCGACATGAGCTAACTGTAACTCGGGCTGCCGGAAAATCTGGGCCACCAGACTACGAAGTGGGCGTGGCACACTCCACTCACACTGCCCCACAATGCGGCAGCAATTATGAGCGCTTGTACGTGTGCGAATGCGTTGAAAACTCGCAAATTTCTAATGATGATATATGGCCGGTTAGGAATCAACGGGGCTAGGCTATCAAATTAACAAGATCATCGCTTCCGGCCAGCAATTGCACGAATCTCGCCATTCAATTGACTTGCGCATTAATCTCGGCAGAGGCAAACAGCCAGCTCCTTTGGCTGCCTTTCGTTTCCCACAAAATTTATGCCGAGGCGACGACTTTGATTTCACGTCAAAACTCATGGGTGTACGAATGCATCATTTTGATGGTCATCATCAGTCTCTGACTATCAAACAATCGACAAACCGCAAAAAGACCAAGCAGGTGCACTTGGAGAAATACCTGATAGATTATTTTTTTCAAAATTTACATAATATTAAAATTAAACCTTAAACCTATGACTATGACTGGTAATGACGAACTGGTATGACTATGACTTGTAATACTTAGGCTTATCATATTAAGACATTTTTATTATAATTTTTTTCTGAGTGTTGCATGCTGGGACGTTAGCGCTGCACGTTGCCAACAATTACCCAGGCCAGGTCCGCTGACTGCTACAAATTTCAGGCGTCTCAGCCAGCGACAGCAATCTGCACTCGGCCATCTAACAGCAGCAGCAGCAAATGCAGCAACTGCCGCAGCAGCAGCACAGTCGGAATCAGAGCTGCAGTTGCAATTGCAGTTGCAGCGAGGAAGTTGCAACCTGTTTCTGCACTTGACCATGCAACTGGCAACCAGCAACATGTTGCCGAATTGACAATTTCGCTAGGCTTGAGCAGGCAGCAACTGTTGCCGTTGTTGTTGCTGCTGGAGTTACTGTTGCCGTTGTCAATTGTCAGTGTTCCTTTTTTTGTTGTTGTCTACTTTTTTTTAGGATTTTCTGTTGCCGGTTGGTTCTCGCAAAGCCTGGTTTATGCAAATTGCAATGAATTTCCATGGCCTAGCTTGAGTTCAAGTTCCAAGTGGGCGTTTGATTTCAATCGCTGGCATTTTCACATATCCACGGCCATATGTTGCTGGTGTCGACAAACGGATCGGATCCCCCATCCTCCTCCTGTCCTGTTGGCCACTCCGCCTGCCTTTTTGTATTAACGGTTTGCCATTTCGATTTTATGTTTAGTTATATTTCAGGCTGCTCGTTATTTTTCATTGGATTCTCCTTCATATTTGGCCTCTTGATCTTGCTGCCTGCAATCTCTGGCTGGCGATCATTAGGGAAAATCATTTTTCACCGCACGTCGCACATTACTCGTCTCCCCTCTCACCAGCTTTCAATTTGTCGATCGCCGTGTGTTGATATTTTTCCAGTCCCCAAGCCCCGAGCAACCGACATCCCCATCGATCGCATTTCGGGGGCCATTGCCACCGCATTCCTGGACATAACGTAACCCCCCAGTTCTCCGATTCTTCAGTTCTTCAGTTCTGGGCGGTGGCCTATCTTTCGGATGTATCGCCTACGCCTTGTCTCTTATCGCGTAATTTGATCTTAATGCTCATCGTGTTTGTTTATGCTCGTACCCCCAGAAACAGAAAAAAATTAATCTTCCACACTTGAGGGGCTCTAGTAATATTCAATCGATTTATCGTCTGCTTGTTGCCTGTCAAGTGAATGGCATTAGAGCCATCAGCAGCCATGTCAGCAATGTGACATTTGAAATTGGGCATACTGGATTGTTTTGGGGGGATTTTCGAAGCGGATTGGGAGTGGGACATGGGTAAGTGTGCGTGAGCGGACTCTGGGATTAGGTCGATAAAAAAATACAATTATTTGTGGTCAAATATCGTGGGGGAGAAATCTTCAAAAATGGTCATTAGTATATTTAATAAGCCTCGGTTAACTTGGGGTGTAGCAATAGATCATGGGAACAAGGACTTACATAGTTCATCTATCAAAAGGATTCTACATAAAATGTCCAGCTATCATCGCTTAACTAGGGCGATTAAATCCTTCAAGATGTCAGATAAATGCGTATCGAATTTCGTGGAAAGTGCATACCCTTCCGTCAACAAATATACCCCTCCCTTATCGCTACAGGGGAATAATTATGCATTGCAGCTATAATTTCAACTGCAGCCCCCAAGTCGGCATTCAAATGCAGCGCACGTCGCTGCGGTCGTTAAAAATCGAACACGCACTCGAACAATCGAGTCACATTGATCTATGTGCGTCGCATTGCATATGCCACACATATGATTTACGATTGAGTCATGAAGAATGTCACGATTTAATAGGCTTATCGGCACCAAGCCACAGCAATCTGAGCAACCCGTTCGGTCCGAAATCAATCTGAATGGCCTCCTCCAACTCCGGAGATTCCGAGCGTTGGCTGCACTGCGTGCGGTCTAATTATTTTATGACAAACGCAACTTGTAGGCGGACCCCCTTGGGGTAAAATATATTTCAATTCAACGGCTGGTGGTTGCTGGCTAATTAAAATTTCAAGCCAGCTTCGTTTACAATCGACATTAAAATCAGGCATACATATATTACATATTGATTTATGCCACAAATAATAATAAATAAATAAATAAAAGATTCGGGCTAGCACTTCCTTTTGCAGTGACACCAGCTCCACGGGGGTGCGTTCCACCTGACTAACACTTGCGTTTTTACGATGCCCTCCAGACCCGGGGGACACGCATAGATCAAGTGGCCCCAAAAGGGGGCCAAGAGTTTACGGCCCTGCTACGGGAATCGTTTAACTTTGATTTCGGATTTCTGATTTATTTGCCCAAGTCGCAGGCAAAATGCATCTACGAGACTGCCAGCGCCCGGGGTCATAAATTTCCTCGTTTCCATCGCCCAGCTGGGCAAGTGGGTTTTGGGTTCTGGGTTGTGGGCTCTGGATTCTGGCCTTTTTTTCACCCGGCGCTCAGATTTTTTCTTTCATATCAACGGTAAAAAAACTCACCATAATTTTTAATTGCACAAATTTATGGCCTGACTGAGGGGCGTCGCACTGGTCCAGATGATGGAGAGCCTCGAATCGAAGCCCGATGACGGCGTTAGCGGTTCTTTTGTCCCCCGGCGGAGCATTGGCTATCAGTTGACCATTTTACAGCCGATTTATTTGCGTCCGCGGTAGATAAATAGCCGCGGCTCCAAAACGACATCCCCTTGAATCAGGCTCAAGCGGCGCTGGACATTAAAATCAAATAAAATCAATGCTTAAAATTCGGCTCTTTAATGAATAGTCGAGTGCCATAAATCAGTAATCCATACGAGAGCAGTTTACTGCCCACATTGCCATCGCATCTCTCCGGTCTGCCAATAAAACTCATTGTAATGATGCATTTATAAAAATGTTAAAATGTTTGCCTTCTTTGTGTACGCCCAGCGAGATATAATATTAAAATTAATTTAACAGCCCAACAAAATACCAGAAAATCAATGCGTACACAATACAAAATGAGGCTCATTTGGGTATCCATATAATAAAATCCGGGGAAAAGGTGGAATCCGATCCGGCAGAATGCTCGTCACTCGCCGGCTTGTTGTATCCTTCGCTGATATCCTCTTTGGGTATTTAAACTCTGGCACTTGCCTCTGTTTTAGATAAAAAATATTTGGCATAAACACCAAGAATTGCTACAGCAACGACGGGAACAACTGCAGTAGAGGATTGCCCCTCCCATATACTCTCCTTTTGGCCGCCATAGAGGATCCCAGCTCTGGGGGCTCATATTTCAATTTCGATTTTTGAAAACGATGTGCGAGCTAAGCGCAAACAAACAAACAAGCCAAAGCAAACAGATAAACAGCCAAATACATTGAATGAGTTTATACCGTACATGTGTATATATGCATAATATGTATAGCTGCACTTGGAAAAAAAGTTAAATTAAAAGAAATTACAACGCATATTACAGCATAAATTACAGCATATGTTATAATATCAGAAATAGTAATTATATCTCTTAGTACGAACATCAAATAACATCACCATGACTATGAATTACAAAACCATACGTTTGTAAGTTTATTATGGAACTTAACCAAATGAAATATAATTTAATCATTGATTTGTGTGACTATTGAATGAAACTGGAAAGGAATTTATTTTTAAGAAATAAAAAAAGAATTGTTTTGCATTAATTTGACCTTTTTTTCAGTGTTTCGTGGTGCTGCTCACATATCTATGCGTTGTGTCCGACATGGGATGCGACACGGATGCGACTCGGAATTGGAGCTGGGACTGGAATCGAAACGCGGCGGATGGCCTGCTGGTTGGATCTCGAAGGGAGGATGGCTGGAGGGGATCGGCTGCCGTTCGCACAAACGCATTGCAACTTTGGCCCTGGCAGCGGCGATGTCGCCGACGTCGTTGCGAAATGTCCAAAAATGAGGCACAAACATGCGCATGAATTTTGCAACTTGCCACAACCGCAGGTTCAGGTTCAGCGTTCAGCGTTCACCATCAGGACTAACAAGTTGGCCCCTGCCAGAGCGGCTGTTTCGGCCAGGAAATGCAGCACAAATAAATGAGGCAGCAGTCGCTTGACCCTCGTCCGCCAATATTTTAGCCATTTGTAATTTTATATTTTGTGCCACCGGACGGACGGACGAATGGACTGGGCAATGTTTGCATTTAAGATTTGCCTTATTGGAAATTCTATCTGGAGCGGGAACATATGTTCCCGTTTTCGATACATATGAATTTATTTTATTTTATTTAAATTTTGTATTTCTTTTTTGGTCAGCACGAGACTGGCAGCTTTTATGGCCCGGGGTGCAAGTGTTTGGGCCAACACCTTAATGGCCCGAAATGAAGCAACTCCCTAAACTTTGGCTAATTGCCAGGCGGGTCGTAGACAAGTGTGCCTTTCGCGCCCCGTGGGGCAGAAGAGCAGACGCCGCAGCACTCAGACAGACAGTCGGGCATTTGCATAAACATGCAACGTGTCTAATACCCGGAGCGACGAGATGGACCAGACCGGGTCCAGACTTCCGGCTCAAGGCCGCAACAAGCGCCAAACTACTGGCAAACTTGAATATACTGTTTTGAGTGACTAATTCTAGTTTTTGCCATAAAATTTCAAAACAACAGGGATTCAATTAACAGCCGAAACGGACATGAAAAAGGCGTGGCCTGGCAAATAAAACTAAGCGGGAACTGCTGATTTGGGACCAAAGTTCCTCAAAGTTCTATCTACCAAAAGAACTAACTTTCCAATTGAATCTCCCTCCTACCACTTGGCCCTGGCCAAACATTCGAACTTGAACTTGGCAGAAAAACTACCTACCGCATTTCGTGGCCAGCATCCGAAAATGGACAAAGTCAACGTTCGGCGGCATCTCGCAAGTGGCGTTTTGTCAAATATTTCCGAACAGTTTGTGTTGCAGGCGGTGGACGTAGGACTGGTTTTTGGGAAAGCGGCACCGACTGGCGGAGGGTCTTCACGACTTTTATTTAATGAATTTCGCAAATTTCTGGCGGCAGCATCTCACGCATGCGAATGGCTCTGACAAAGGCAGCCAAAACAGAACTTGTCTCCGCCGTACACAATGTGCAAATAATTGTCTCAATTCTTTGGATTCCGACGATCTGCAAGTTGCACAACCCCGGCAGAAACTGAATGAGTTCTGCTGGAGACGGCGATTATCGGTTATCTGAGTGTTTTAGGCGCCTCTGGGGAAGATACAAAGACCCGTCTTTGACAGTGAATATGGGTTTTTTTAAGGGGGGGCCTATGGAAATTGCATTTGCTCAGGCCTCGATTTAAGGTTCCTCATTCCCGGACCATCATTCCGAAAAGTCATCAAAAAATATTCCATTGATTTGCGCACAGAACAAGCCTAGTTCGTTCCTCAAATGCCATTCACATTCGTTTATTTAGGCTCTACTCACTTTGCGTAGCTTTCCCACATAGAATGCTCACCAGAAAATATTTAAACAAAATTAATTATAGAATTATCAAAAGATATAATGTTAAATACATATTTTTTGGTAAGTGCTTTTCAAACCAAAACTTAACTAAAAGCAATAAGGTGAATCGATTGGGGAAAGAGAGAGTCAAGGTTCGGCTCTTTCAGAATGAATTTCCAAACGCAGATGACAATGAGGCAGGCCAACATGTGAGGGGACCTGGCCAAAACGACAGAAGACGGCGGCAACAGTGCCTCAAAAAAATGCTCGCACAAATCGAAAAGGAACGAAAACAGTATAGGAAATGAAAAACAATCGTCGTCAGTCAATTCGAATGGGATTCGGGGTATGCGCGACAGGTATGCCTATGAAAGCCGGGCTCAAACTCCGGAGACTCCTGGCTAAGATCTGGCGACAATTTTTCAATTGTCTGCCTGCCGTGCGTTCGACTTTGGCAACCATGGAGGTCGTCGTCGTCGTGTTTTTTTTAGTAGCCAATGCCGCATTGCTCACATAACCAAGTTGCATATAAAAATCTGTTTTCGACTGCGACTTGTTAATTGCGCACATTGCGAGGGGGGCATTTAATTGTTATCGCAGCTACTGTCGACTGCCTTGAACCTGGCCAACTGAATGCCTGGGTCTGTGCCAGTTCGGGAATCAGTTTTCCTGGCCCTGAGCTCCCTGACAATGGATCCTGTGCGTGGGCAGCTCCAATTACGCGCTTTATATTTTTACCAGACCCGAGCTACCGAGCTCATACAACGCCTCCCGCGGAGATGGCTCACGCTTCAGCTGGTTTTTAGACTCGAAGAGTAAAAGGGTGTACTACATTCGTTAAAAGGTATGTAACAGGCAGAAGGAAGTATAAAGTATATATATTCTTGATCAGGATCAATAGCCGAGTCTTATCTGGTCATGTCCGTCTTGTTTTCTAATTTAATTTCCCCATATCTATCGATATCCCAGAAAAATTATGAAATTTCGCGTTCACACTAGCTGAGTAATGGGTATCTGATAGTCGGGGAACTCCACTCTCTTGTTGGTTTTTGGTTTTTGGTTTACAAGAGCGAGGAAGCGGGAGCAAAGCACAGGCAAACGAAAACATAACTAATTAATAAATTAATTATGCCATTACAATAATACACACACAGCAACCACCAGAAGAGCGACCCCGAGACTCACGCACTTTAATTATGAATATTTTCATGCTAAAATATGCATGCACTTGCCGAGGAATGGCAGGCGAGGTGGTTACATATAGGGTATCAAGGGATATTAGGGGTGTGCACTATCTTATAAATATAAAGGAAATTAAAGATATATTTATATATTTATAAAGTATAACAAAAGTGATATTACTGATTAAATTAGATTCAATTTAATCTAAATAAAAAATAGGTAGTGCTTACCGTTGTTAGTTTCTTTGAAAATTTAATTATACCAATCAATTGTATGATGAATACTTCACTACTCGACTTACAGGGTACCATCACTTCGTACCCCTATCGCTCGATGATTTCTGGCTGTTTTGGTGGTGGCTGCCGCTGCTGTTTCTCCAACGGGAGTTGACTTAATTAACCGCCCCAGGTGAGGCAGCCTCTGCCGCTTTTGGGAGAGCGGCTTCAGGTGGGTTCAGGTGGGTTCAGGTGAGGTCGCGCAGGGGACATCGGAGGCAGGGAGCGGCAGGTTGGCTTCGTTTTGACATGGCTGCGTTTTTTTTGGCAGCTAATTAGTGACGTTTGAATTAATTAAATACCAAAAAGGGCAATTTCATGGAAATTTTCCCAACGATTCTCAATTTGTATTTGTGTGCGCAGTTCAAAGCGCTCGGCCATGTCGAGCCATTTAGATGAAATCTATTGCATTTTATTTGAAATTTTATTCCCATGTTAACAGTTCTATTATCCTTGCGGCCATATCGGCCATACTACTATCCCCAAACTCCCCGATTTTCCCAACCAACGAACTGCGAACGCGGCTGTATGATAAATCGCAGCATTTACGTGTGTGCGCCCAGGCAAATATATCAGGCGGGCAAGGTCATAAATATTAATTGTGTTTCGGCGGTGGGACTGGCGATGGAGCTGGCAGCAAACTCCCACACCGGGGGAAATTTTCTACACCATACTAAAAATATTTTACAATTTAATATACGAATTTGGAATAGGTAGAACGTTTCTACCCCAAATGGCTGAATAAAGTAGGTTCAAAACTTAAATGAACTACTTTTTAATTTTGTTTCCATTATATCGAATAACCACAATTGATAATGATTTAATTTTATTCCCCAGCAGATTGTTTAAATAGTCTGGCTTATTATACGAGGCAATCGGAATTACAAAGTTCATGCTTATAGGAAATGATTTTAAACACATTATTCGGGTTGAAAAGTAAGTTAATCTAATATATATATTTAGACAAGGCACCACAAATAAATCAAGATTGCATTGGCTAATATTCATGTACCATGGTTTTCCCTGTGCATGGGGAGTGGGTTCGGGACCTATCCTTAGTTTGCATGTCTCGCCAGATGTGTTGGTGTGTTGTTGCACTGTTGCATTGTTGCAGTGGCCTGTGCCCGTTGGCTAGGTGTTGTTGGCCGCTGTTGCCGGTCCGATGCCATTATCAATCGATCGAACGCGAGCTGCATTTGCTTAGCGGTTTGCGCATGAACGGGCCCCAATCGAAGGCAAACACTTTCGTACATCGCATATTGCTAATAAATATTCAGCGCGTTCGAGTGGATTATGTTGTGATGGCGCGCCGATGTCCTGGCCCCCAAAAACACCAATGACAAACTGTAGTATCTGGCCAATGTTTGCAGAGCACTGCGGCCAATAGATGTGTCCGCACAACTTTCATTAGCCCGGCTCGAACTTTAAGCCAGCTTCAAGTCGCCTGCAGTCAGGAGTTATTCATAAGCGTCGAGTGCCGCAAAATGCAGTGGAGTACAGTGAGTGGAGTGCCCTGGTAATGGTCGAGTGTAGTCGAGTGCTGCTGTGATTAATATCCCAGGAATGCAGTTTATTGTTGCGCGACGACAACAGCAGCGAATGAAGCTGCTGCTGCTGCATCAGACTTGTGGGCTGGGGGGCGTGGCAGCGGGAGACACATGGCAGGAAGGTGGCACCACCACATGTGCCGGGGTCAGAGCGGCCAGCGGAACCCATACTGCAAATATGGTAATTGGTTAATATTTAATTAAGTAGTACCCGGCAGATTCAACAAGGAACGAAAAGATAGAATTATCCAAATTCTTACAAACATTAACAATTTTAATAGCGCTGTTTTAACAGCGCTTTTCGTTATAACAGCGCTATTAAAATTGGCAGTATTAAATGTTAATGTTTTTAAGAATTTGGATAATTCTATCTTTTCGTGTTTATTACATTAATTTAGATTACATCCTAAGAAATATTTTTCAGTGCAGCAACACTTTACGAAGAGGCTCGCAGTTTTTTCTAAGGCCGCGGGGCGAGGCAAATTTGTGTGCATTATATTTTTTCTATTTTTTTTTATTTTCCTCGATTTTCTTCAGTTTTTCATTTTGCTGCCTCTAAGGTTTTTCCTCAGCTATTTTAGCTCAGTTATAAATTACGCCGAGTGTGTTTGTGTGTGTGTTACATAATCTAAGTGCTGAAATCTGTGGCATCCACTTGAGAGCAAATGCAAACAGCAACGGAGAGAGTGAGACGAGGGTCAGTGGCAGGGGCATCTCTGGAACCTATTGTTCTAGAGGCCCCCACAATGTAGCTGGGAAATCAGGAGGGGCGAAAAGCTCGAAGAAGTCGCTGGAGCTGCTGCAGAACTTGACCGCCACTCTCATAATAGAGTCATAAAATTTTAGTGCGCCGCTTGGCCAACTTGCCGCTCAGCCCGCGATATCGGGGAACCCCCGTGGCGCCACGGAGTCAAAGCCGTTTCGCTTTGCTGGCCATTGTCCCGGCCATTTACTCGGACCATAGAAATATATAATTGTGATTAATTATACGACATAAAAGTGCTTTAGATTTAGCATTTTGATGCATTTATTAACCAAAAATCACTTGAAACTCTCCACCGAGCATTCTCCTTCGCCACTGGATCTATTATCAATTGTAATAAAAGTTGGCCTTTTAAATTTAAAGCTGGCATTATTTGGGGCGTTGCAGCTGATGCGGGCAGTGGATCGGGGAGTATTTATGGATTATCCACGATATGGGCGAAATCCAAATAAGTAGTTGTGAAATTTGATAACCAACTTGATTAAGGTTAATTTTATTTGGATTTCACAGGACTATGGGTTATAGCAATTCGTTGGGGGTTACTTGAAGTCTTATTACAATATTTAAGTCCACAGATACATAAAATTGTGAATGACTGATGTGTCTTAAAATTTTAAGACAAGTAATTACAGAGAAAGCTTTAAAATGAGCTATTCGAATGATTCCTACTTGCCATTGTAGAGCAGATCGTACTTCAAAGAGCCAGTGCATCCCACCTGGTCTCCCTAGGAGCAACCTTAATTGAGTTCATACGGCGCATTTTTGATTGTCAGCGTTGTCATGGCCAGCGGACGAGTGGCCAACGGACGGAATGGAGTACATCGCGGCACAGGACAGAATCCCAGCGACAATGGAGCAGTCGAGGAGCTGGCTTCGTTATCACACAGAACATGGCAGCACATGGGAATTGCAGCCTCCTGGTGACGACCGCACTCTCTGGATGGCAGGGACAATGGATGGATGGGGAGCCTTTGGGGGGCAGGAGCTATGCATTCGGACAAGAGCCGCCGAAGGCAGTGGCAGTGGCAGTGGCGGTGGTAGAGCCAGAACCAGAGTCTCTGAATCAGAAACAGAAACAGATTCCCTGACAAGAGCAATCCATCCACAAAGGCAAAGGCATTTCATGCTCATCAAATGCGTTGACATTGAACAATTGCGCGTAATGTTGTCGTACACTTGACAAGCGCGCAAATTGTAGTGCTACCTGTACTTGAGCCGCAATTTTGCTCAAAGCGAAAGCTCCATCGCCGTCAGTCCCCAAAATCGATCTATGTTTGGTCTAGCCGAAAACCTACCACTACCTACTGCTTTTGATGGAAATTGGCAGAGTTGTCTGTCTGTCTGATTGCTGCGACGTTTGTCGTTTGTCGTTTGCCGTTTGATGTTCGCTGTTTGTGGCCTTAATGAAGCGAACGACATTCACCGGACAAGTTCCAACGTATCTGCCACAACCAAGTCCAGTCTCCACATCTCAGCCACTAGCCAAATATGCGGCGACAAGTCCTCACTAAATGCTATCCAGATTAATAAGTCCCAGCCGTGTGGGTGATGTGAGCCTCATGTGGAGCAGCGAGGTACGATAGTAAAAGTCAAAAGTTGCCCCAGGCCAGACGAACTACGAGATATGTCTTACCACACTCAAACAAAACGTATCTTTTAGTAAGCTTAGGTAAGGTGTTGGTAAATCCACCTTGACAACTAAGTTAAAATTTAATATCTTATCCTAAATCATCAACTAAACATAAATGGACTGACAGCCAGAAGTATGCTCAACTAGAAGTTTTAGTGAAGAATTCTCTGTTTCATTTACTTAATTTAATTGGCTCCGAAGTTTGGTTCGTTAATATTTCCTTATAAGAAGAGCGAATGATATGCTTTACTGATACTGACGATTTCAAATGATTTTTCTTAAAGTGCATCACCACTCCACCTTCGATTTTGGGGCTACCAAATTTGGCCAAGGCAATATTTTGTTCGTTTGGCAGGCCGTTAGAGATTTGCAAAAGGTAAAACTGTAAAATGCATTTCGGTTTGCCTTAAATGGAGCGGGGAAAAGCCAGCAGAACGCACGATAACGAAAGAAAAGTGCAAACATTGTTGCAGAACCGCACCGAGTGTGCAAATTTGCCTTTCGATGCCGACCAGGCTAGAAATCCGAAGACTGGTAACATGCATTCGAAACTGGGATCCGAACAACAATGGGCCAACAATGGCAGAGTGGCAACGAGAGGCTCTCGGATAATCGGCTGGCACTCGAAGACTGCTCCTTGGATTTTAAGTGGACGTCATTCCCGAGTATTCGCCAATAATTGCAGTTGCAAATATGAGTTTTCCCATTTTCCGTTCCCCATTTCCCAGTTCCCAGGCCGTGGCAGCTGCAAAGTTCTCGGCCAGCAATTGCCGTAATGAGCAATAAGTTCCTGCGTTATTTATTCAGTAATTCCACACCTCGTATGCGTATAAAACAGTTCACCGTTTCAGGTCATCGGGCACACCTACTATTTGCATTGGATCGGATTGAAAGATGACCGAGCTGCGAAGTGAGCGGAGAAATGGTAATTGGGATCGATTCTTTGGACCGTTTTTCGAAAGTTGGGCTGTTTTCAAGGCTCCCCAGGCGAAGTCCCGACACATTATCGCCTACTGGACTCGGGATCAATTGAAGTATGATTTTAAAAGAATCTTTAGAGTTTGTATATAAGAAATATATGTTATTTACAGAGCCCTCGGATTTTACATGAACTCTGAGCAACGCCGTTTGCCCAGGATTGTGGCCTGGCAATATTTTGTTTCGATCCAACTAGCAATATCACTGGCATCTCTGTTTTATGGTATCAGTGAATCCATCGGTGATATTGTCAATCTGGGACGAGATCTGGTCTTCATAATAACGGTTCGAAGAAAACGATCTCTTTGGTTTATAATTAGTAACAATTAATAACTTAAAATTCTCAGATCATATTTATTTGCTTCAGACTCGTGTTCTTTGCTCAATATGCTGGTGAATTGGATGTCATAATCGATGCTCTCGAGGACATTTATCATTGGAGTATAAAAGGACCTGCAAGAAAGGAAGTGCAAGAAACCAAGCGTTTGCATTTCCTATTGTTTATGGCCTTGGTCATTACTTGGTTCAGCTTTCTTTTACTTTTTATGCTGATAAAAATATCCACACCTTTTTGGATTGAATCGCACACATTACCCTTTCACGTCGCTTGGCCCTTTCAACTTCACAATCCATCGATGCATCCGATTGCCCATATCATCATCTTTGTATCCCAAAGCACCACTATGTTGTATTTCCTGATTTGGCTTGGTGTTTTTGAGAATATGGGTGTGTCTTTATTTTTTGAGCTAACTTCTGCTCTAAGGGTTTTATGCATCGAACTAAGAAATCTTCAGGAACTTTGCCTGGGCGATGAAGATATTATGTACAGAGAGCTTTGTCGAATGACCAAGTTCCATCAGCAAATAATAATGTAGGTATCTGGCCTGAAGCTATACACTACTATATCTCTCTCTTTGTTGATAGACTTACAGATCGCTGCAACCATATATTCAATGGGGCGTTTATAATGCAAATGTTGATTAACTTTCTGCTCGTCTCATTGTCACTTTTCGAAGTACTGGCAGCCAAGAAGGATCCCCAAGTGGCAGCCGAGTATATGATTATTATGCTAATGACTCTGGGACACCTCTCATTCTGGTCAAAATTCGGAGATATGTTTTCCGAAGAATCGGAGCAAGTAGCCTTGGCTGTCTACGAAGCGTATGACCCGAATCTTGGATCCAAGTCAATCCACCGACAGTTTTGTTTCTTCATTCATAGAGCTCAAAAGCCATTAATCATGAGGGCAACACCATTTCCACCTTTTAATTTAATGAACTATATGTTTGTAAGTAACATTCTAAGCAGTTGTCTGTGCTTAATTGATAATTTGCCTTTGCAGATTCTAAAGCAGTGCTATTCAATTCTGACCATATTAGCAAACACGTTGGAGTAGATTTATAGGGCTCTTAACATCTAATTTAAACTCTCTTAACAACATCTGATCATTACTTACAGAAACATAATTAGGACACAAACGCTTTGCTTGTAAAATAAATGCATTAACACACTTGCGGGTTTATTAAATCAGTCTCAACTCTGAAAGTAACATCGACCATTTTTGGGGCCACTCAAAGAAAGTTCAGCAAGGAGCCTGCATTTTATGCATGCGACCCCAAAAGGTCGCCACTGCACCCGATGCAACTTGGAATACT
The DNA here is from genome assembly GCF_004382145.1 of Drosophila mauritiana. Classification (NCBI taxonomy): domain Eukaryota; kingdom Metazoa; phylum Arthropoda; class Insecta; order Diptera; family Drosophilidae; genus Drosophila; species Drosophila mauritiana. Next base: position 6,154,688 of record NC_046669.1, read on the forward strand.
GTTCCCAACCGTCCGAAGATTGGGCTCATAAATTGCAATTGTGTGCGGAGCTCTGGAAACTGGAAGCTGGTTTTCTTTCAGACCGATGGATGTTGGCTGCTGGTCGCTGGCGTTTGACTGCTCCGTCATTAGCTTGATTGAATCTTATTGTTGGCAATTAACCTTCGCAGCGATGGGGCCAAACGTCTGAGGGTCTGTGGGGCTACGATCCTGACATTCTGCAGCATGGACGAGGCAAATAACTTCATTTGCCACGAAAACATGGCATAACATGCCATCTTCCTGGGCCACACTAATTGCCAACGACAAGGAGCCCAAATTAATTAGTAAACGCCAACGGATAAGGCCAATAAACAATATCCGATTCACTCACATTTGCATGTGCACGAACAAAAACCTGTTAGTTTTGGCCACGAAAAGTGAAAAGCACACCGAAATTTGGCCTGGTTTTTCGGGCGCATTTCACAACAGTGGAAATGCACAACAATACTTTTCTTTCTATTCAAAAGCAATCCTTTTTATTGTATTTCAAGTTATCAGTTTTATTAATAAGTGCAGGTAAGCCAAATAGACCCCACAGTGGGGCGACAAAGTTGAACAGCAAGCGATTTGTCAGACTGCAGTTTCTTTTTCTCGTTGGGGCTCATTTAAAAGCCACTTCCTACTTACATTTGAATATTCGCTATTGCAATTGCAATTGCATTTCGCTTGTGTTTATTTACTTAGACGACTCCGCCGTCTTGTCCCTGATCCCCTGAAGATCCCACTTCCTAGCCGTTTTCCATCTAAATTGCATGCAGCGCCTTTGTCATGACATGACAGCAGCCTAATTCATCATTATGGCTACACAGGACCGACTGCATCGATGGAGCTAAAAACCGGGGGATCGGTTTCGGGAATGCGACGGGGATGGGTGATGGGGGATTGGGGATTGGGGATTGAGAGAGTTTTGTCGCGACTTTCGCTAGACGATTGGCATGAGATGCAGTTGCCAAGTTGCAAGTTTTGCATCTGAACAGCGATCTCGGTGGACTTGGACTGCGACGTGATTCATTCATGCGCAGTAGTTGGATTTTCGCTTGCATGCAGCTGGCTGGCTACGATGATGATAATGATGATGCATGCGGCCGGGCTTAGGAGCTGGTTAGATTTGCCGCGAATCGGTGGCCAGGGAAGTGGGGCACGCCATAAGATGCACTTTAGAAGGCAAAAGTGCACCGTCGATAGGCTGATGATTCGCCTGTCGACATTCAACGAGCCGGGCCAAGACGACGACATTATCGTCGGCAGAAGTCAGGGATGTCAGTGGGAGCTTCAGGACCAGCTCAGTTATTTGTATGGTTTATTATCTCCGCACAATATCGCTCATTGTGGGGGCTTGTCGAGGGGCGGCGGAAAAGTTAGTTATTGAGGGCCACAGCGCCTCAAAGTGAAACTTCTGAGACGCACACTCAAGCCACGCAGAAGTATGAATCTGACTTACGACGCAGGATTTAAATGGGTTCAAATGGAGTCAAGTACACTTGGGAAAAGTATTCAAAAGTATAAAATATGGGTGCAGTTGGCGAAATATAACATCCTTCCGCTATCTCTTTCTTTTATAACTGAAAACTTTTGCACTTGCCTCAAACTGAGAAATGGTTCTTATTAGTACTTAGATAACATGATATCGCATCCGAAACTACATCTTTATTACTCTGACATGCATTATTTCCCCATCTGTCAAGCAGAACTTAAGATCCTAATCGAGTGGCCAAAATCGTGTGACATTGTAAATCGACGACAATAACCGACCCAGTTAACAGGCCCGATTCCATGGCCGCTTTTTGTACACCCAATTTGCTGACATGCGCCAATTCCCGCGAAAAAAAAAAATAACAGCGAAAAGGTGTCAGACAGGCGGTCCGGATTCGGTGGCCGGGCCACTTAATCATCGAAGTCGAACCAAGCAGGACAAATGCCATGCACGACTTCATTATTAGGCAGCCCCATATGCACATCATCATCGCCGCTGAATCGTTGCCATGGACTCGTGACATGGCCGAAGCAGCTCCTCTGATTAGTTTTCCCCCAGTTCCACGGCTCATTTCCCTCTCATCAAGACACGAAAATGCCCCTAAAATTTGTTTGTCAAGCCAGGAGGAGCGGTGGGTCCATTAAATTCCTTGTGGCTTCTGGTGGCTGTCGCTAATGAAGTCATAAAACCGCATGACATTTTCGATGCCTCCGAGGAAAGCCCCTTGGATCTCACTTTTTGTCAGACGATCTTGTTGGTCTCCGGTACACACACACATACTATTTCCTGCTGTCCGAGGGCAGTTCAATCGTTCCAATATGCAAATGCCCCATTCACCCGCTGCCGCCACCCACGGATTGAGGACCGGGTACTGAATGCTCCGATCCATATGACCATATGTTCATATCGGACCCCAAATCTTTCGCTTTCGATTGCGACGAGCTGCGCCCTCCGTCCAAAACACTCCACTCCACTGAACTCGCCTCGTCTAAGCCGGGCTTTATCTGCTCCGAGACGATTTTTTGCATTTCATTTCGTTTCGCCGGCTTCGTGCTGCAAATATGCAAAAATGCAGCAATCTGCGGACAGCACGTTCGGAGGGCCTTTCGTGTCATAAATGGCATAAATATTCCTTCTTGACCGGGCAACCTAAATATTTCCAGCTCTGCAGATGCTGCTTTCCTCGCTGTGGTGAAGGGAAAAAAAATTGTTTTATAACAATGCTAACTTTCACTTTTTCGATTTCGGCAGATCTCCACCGAAATCGAAATTAAATCGTTTTTCATTTTTATGTACTGCTCGATTATTGATGTTCAGTTGCGGGAAATAAATTATCAGTAAACACGCAGGAACTTATTTCATATGCTAAAATGTGAAAACGATTAGTGCCTGGCAAAGCAGATGTTAAGTTCTCGCCTAGTAATTACTATAAACGCTGATACATATTTGCTAATTATCACACAGGCAGGAAACACTCATAAAATTAAATTTACGCATTTGCAATCAGCTTAAAACAGCTAAAATATGAATCAGTCCCTATCTGTTGATTATGAAACTACTTGTAGAAAGTTCTGATTTGCCTACAACTATCTATAAATGTTTAAATCAGAATATTTTTTTCAGTGACCTTCTTGTGTAATATTTAATAAGCATCACACTAGGCAATTCCAGCACTTAGAAATCAGAACTGTTTCGAAATGGATATCCAACGTTTTCTGAAGTTTTTTAAGGTCGGCTGGAGGATTTATCGGGATCCACTGCTGGAGTCTAGCCATTCCTCAATTTACTATTGGCGGGAGCAGATGAAGTATGAAAAAAGGATATGATTTTTCAGCCAAGATTTATAAATGTCTGTTGCAGAGCAATGGCCTTATTTACAACCACAGAAGAACGTCTGCTGCCCCACCGATCTACATGGCACACCTTAGTAAATATTCAAATAGTCATATTTTTTGCTTCAATGGCCTTTGGCTTAACTGAATCCATAGGAGACCATGTTCAAATGGGACGGGATTTGGCCTTCATCCTTGGGGTTAGGGAATTTTACTGTGCTTAAATCTTAAATAACTAATGTCTCTGTTTGCAGGCTTTTTTTATTATGTTCAAGACATATTATTTCTGCTGGTATGGCGATGAGCTTGACCAGGTGACCAGCGATCTGGACGCTCTTCATCCTTGGGCACAGAAGGGTCCTAATCCAGTTGAATATCAGACTGGCAAACGGTGGTACTTCGTAATGGCTTTCTTTTTGGCTACGTTTTGGTCGTTCTTCTTGTGCATTTTCCTATTGTTACTCATAACCTCACCCATGTGGGTCCATCAGCAAAACCTTCCCCTTCATGCGGCGTTTCCTTTTCAATGGCACGAAAAATCGCTTCATCCCATCAGCCACGCTTTGATCTATCTGTTTCAGAGCTATTTTGCAGTGTATTGTCTGACTTGGCTTTTGTGCATAGAGGGACTATCGGTTTGTATTTGTGCGGAAATTACTTTCGCCATTGAAGTTTTATGCTTAGAACTACGCCATATTCATCGACACAATCATGGCCCTAAAGAACTGAGAATGGAGACGAATCGCTTGGTCAAGCTTCATCAGAATATTGTAGAGTCAGTATTAAAACTATCAATATTTTGCCATTTTGACTACAAACCCTGATATAGAATTTTAGATCGCACCAACGACGTTTTCCACGGAACTCTCATAATGCAGATGGGTGTCAACTTTTCCTTGGTGTCCTTGTCAGTTTTGGAAGCCGTGGAGGCCCGGAAGGATCCCAAAGTTGTGGCCCAGTTTGCAGTCCTTATGCTGCTCGCCTTAGGACATCTATCTATGTGGTCGTATTGTGGAGACTTGTTATCCCAGAAGTCATTGCAAATTTCGGAGGCTGCCTATGAGGCATACGACCCCACCAAAGGATCCAAGGATGTTTATAGAGACCTCTGCGTAATAATCACGCGTGGCCAGAAGCCTCTGATCATGAGAGCCAACCCCTTTCCGTCCTTTAATTTAATAAACTACTCCGCTGTAAGGTTCTATAATCACTTAATGCTTTGTAATTTCATTTAATGTTTTTTTTTCAGATACTTAACCAATGCTATGGAATCTTGACATTTCTGCTAAAGACATTAGACTGAATACTAGAGCGGCGGCTTGTAGATACTACAAAACTAAAACAGCTTTTGGCTCACAGTCCTTTCAACAGCCAAGAATTCAATTCCTTATTGAAGAAGTAATAAAGTTGGCTTGGCGAAAAATATTTTGATTGGTTATCACTATATCGAGATCCTGCAATAGATACCAAGCGACATTTAATGGGTAGGGTTCAAAGTTCAAATCAGGCGTGGCCAGTGATAAAGCAAAACAAATGGATATTAATATGGTTTTGTTTAATTTGTTGGTTTTTATTTTCTTTTCGTATTTTGTGTGCCTAAATTATTTCTGCACAATTTAATGAATTTGTTATGAAAACTATGAAGTATTTGATTTGTTTACATTTTCTGTAATTAGTTGGCTAATCTAAACATTGGAACATTTTGAGTTGCTCGTAGTAATTTTTTGCGCATATTCCGCTCTCGTCTTTCGTTTTCATTATTTATTATTTACTTGATGTTTGAGTTTTTAATTATAAATGCTAATTACGATTATTGTTATTGTGTGGGATAGAAGGGGAGTGGACAAAAGTGCGTTTAATGAATAAATATTTAAAATACAGTATTGCAGTTGTTCTTTCATCTCGTAAAACTAATAAATGCGAATCGAATGCATTCGAATGAAGCATCCGTAAATCGAATTCATTAACTGGCTTAATCATATTTTATCTCTCGTTTAACTTTTTTGTACATATCGACGTTGTGACTTAAATGACTAGTCTTTGGTTGTGTGTTGTCGTAAATTATAATTGTTTAATGAAAACTTGAACTTTGCGTTTGCTTTGAAGAGGAATGTTTTCGTACTTTTTTCTCTATCGAATTGAATAATGCAATACATATTTTGTTGTTGAAGAAACTTTCTGTTGCATGCTCCTGCTGTTAATTGCTAATTGGAGCGGATCGCAAAAAATATTTACAATTAATATACAATGGCGCGAGTTTGTTTACTTTTGCATTTACATTTAAGTTGCTGCAATGTTTGATTGTTTTAAGTACTTTTGTTGGCGTTGGCTTGTTGAGCTTATGTTTGATATGCTTGTCATGGGTTTGTTATTACGACGAGTGGCTATTAAAAAATGAAATGCTATTAGATGCTTGAGCTCATAATTTGATTAATGATTTTGCGGATGATATTGCGACTTCTTCTTCCCACTTTCTCTTCACATTTCGCCTCATCGTTATTTGTTTTACGTTACTTTTTACCAGTTTCAAAGCCCATTTGCTCTCGTCATTGCGGTACAAGAGCGGAATGGAGTCAAAAAAGCCACAAAGTTCTGGACCAGGGTCTGCCCGAGACAGGTTCCCAGAATATGCTTCGCATACATTTGCCCACAAGGCTTAAGCTGAAAATGTCTATTTAAACAAAATCCAAGTGGCAAATGTTGGTCCTATACCAGACTCAACTGAAGCATACCCATTGAAATGGCATATGTGTCCTTGAGGGGCCTATGTTCAATATACCCGAAACAATGCTGGGTGCTCCGATTTAAACTTGTGGCATCATCGGCAGTTGCCAGTTGGGTGCAAACAGAAAGCACGCCCTTTATTTGCTTTAATCCGACGAAATCCCTGTTCTAATGCCGAGCGGCAATAAAGGATGAAACGTGCATGGCATGTAAAGAGCATGTCCTGTGGCCACGCCATGCCACACCGCACCGCAACCCTCTCGCCTGTCTGACTCGATAGTTTGCGGAACGGAAACGGAAGTGACACTAAATTCGTTTCGGTTTTCCCAATTGGCGACACACAGGCAGACCGACAGACAGATACATTTAGGGAGTCCCTGGATGAACTGGCAAAAATAAACTTCACAAAATTGTTACGTGTAATCCCCTTTATGATCTGCACCCATCCATGTGCGCTGCATCTTAAGTGAAATGGGTCCACAGACCTATCCACATTACTGCTGCCAAATCCAGGCGCAGTCCTGGCCCGTTTCTCAGCTGGCTATGACCATGGTGGCTGATGTGGCACCCGGTGGCCAGTGGGTGGCTCGGGCATTGCTTGCCTCCTGTGGCAGTGATGACGATCCCATCGAGGACAACGAACTACTGCTGTTGACCGAGTGCAGCTGCTGTGGCTGATGGTACTCCGGTTCCTCGTAGGCGGCATCCTCGTCGCAGTCGTGTGGATACAGCGGCACATGGTGGTGCGTGTGGTGGTGGTGCGTATGCGAGTGGTGCACATGCTGTTGCTGCTGGTATGGATGGAAGTACTGTTGCTGTTGCAATGGCTGATGTTGCTGCTGCTGTGGAGCAGGCGGTGTGGTCGACGACGACGCTGGCGAGGCACCACCAGAAGGTGGGTGGGGCAGTGGCAGTGGCAGAGGCAGCACCACCGGCAGCGGTTGCAGACCTCGTATGCTGTCCGCCGGGTGGGCCGTGTAGATGTTGCTCCTCCTCAGGTGGTTGTTGTTTATGTTGCTGCTGCTGCCGTTGTGGTGGTGCACATTGCCGCCGGCACCACCCGCCGCTCCACTTGCCCCGCCCGCGCCACTCAAGCCGTTGCCGTGGGCGCGTTTGTTGCGAGACCACCATTGCACGTGCGTGTCTGCGTGTTGGAGAAACCGATGCAGATGCCACACAATAACAAACACGAGATGGTTGCCGAAAAATAGAGAGAAGAGAGGGTGGTGGAGAAACGGGAGGGGGTTAGTTGGTGGGTCACAGTTGCAAAAACAGCCGAATGTTGTGAGAGTCAACACAGGTAAAGGCCTCATAATGGCCAACAGCGGGCACAGTGGAAATCATTCATCTTAAATGCGTTAAAGAAATAAAAAATATTTTGCATTTTAAGATTTTACTTTGTAAGGCTTAAATCTTTACATTTAATTTGCTTATAAGTTTACTTTTAAATGTTTTATTTGCAACTCTGAATGATTATCCACTACGCCCACCGTGCTTGGCCTACGCCCACTGTTTTCTATTTTGGTCAAGTTGGCCATGTGGCTATGTCGAGTATTAGCACTCACCGTTGCGATTGTTGGAGGACTTTTTGCGCCGGCAGCGCACCACGGCAATCATGATGATGGCGCCTAGCAGCGCCGACAACACGGACACGATGATCAGAGTCAGTGGCCAGCCCAGTTCTGTGGCCTTTTCTGCAACAAAAAAGGGGAAAAGGGTAACGGTTAGTAACGGAAGTTATGCAGCCCTCAGCTACCAGTTCTGCACTAAGAAAAAATATATAAAATATATTAGATTGTATAGCCAAAGATAGAATTAAGCTCTATCTTTAATTTCTAAATGCGTATGTATCTTTATTCTTTTTGTTCCAGTAAACTTTAATCAGAATATAAGCTTCGAATTTGTATCCCCCAGTGCATCCCGATTTGTATTCGGGCACTCACCTATCGTTCCCTCGAACATGAATGTGCTCTTGGTGGGCATCGCCCAGGAGCACAAATCACACGTGGTCAGGCCGTCGCTCAGCACCGGCTCGTCGACGAAGAAGGGCGGGCGGGGCGGTGGCGGTACGAAGCGTCCGTTCCACAGGCCCTGTTCACTGGCATCGAAGGCCATTGGCGAGCCGAACAAGTCGTCATCGTCATCGAAGATGTCGAACGTCACGTCACCAAAGCTGCTCAAGTCCTCTGCGGAGCTGGCCACCAGACTGGCAATCCGCGGTGGACTGAAAGTAGGAAATTCGGATGCGGATACGGAGGGCAGGGCGGATGCGGATGCGGATATGGACACAGATACGGATGCAACTTGATTTACAACGTAACCGAGACGCGCATCGTTGCTGTAGTTGCTGTTTGCTACGGATGGCATTTTCCTTTAGTTTTCCGGGTGGGGGATTGAGGAAGTTTTCCGGATGAAGGGGCAAAGCTGCAATCCTTTGACGCTCCTCCTCGCTTATTGCCAGTTATCGCAGTTGTCCGTTAGTCCTCCGTTTGGCGCATGGTGAATGGATTGGGATTTTCGCCGGGCTTCGCCTGTTTTCTCGTTCTTTTCTTGCAATTTTTGGCTGAAAGAAAAATGCAAACGGAAGGAGCAAGTTAGTTTTGCCAATTAAAACCTTAATTGTGCTGTCAGTATTTGCGCATTTCTCCCCCTAAGAGAGAGCTTTCACATTTTTCAGGCGTATCTCTTCGTCTCGTCTAAGCCTTGAGCCGAGTTAACATTCCCTCGCAAGCCAGACCCTCATGTCAGCAATCGTTACTAAATGACTTTTTCTACCTATTTCCAATTTGTAGCCACCCCTGCCTTCTGCACTCGCTGCCTGGCATTTGTATCTCCTCAGCTGGAAATTGAATTTTTGAACAGCTCTGCCAACGTTATCTGCCAGATACTTCGAGTAGCAGAGCCGCACATCGACTGCTGTGGATGCGGATACACATAGAGGACATCAACATCACACATGGCAGCCAATGCTAACGAGAATTGACAGCTTGACAGTTCGATATCAGGCTAGAAGTCAGCATTAGTTACAGTTCCGAGTTCTCAGTGCCTCGAATTTGGTTTATTAAAAACATCCTCCATTGTGTCAGGTCTCCTCCTCTCCTCCTTCCACGTCCAATTATTTTTTCCCTTCTCGGCACTTGTCTGAACAAACTTGATTTGCGAGGCAATAATCCTGATAAATTAACACTAATTTGCAAGCGCCACGAGCGGGAGGAGAAAAACTCCAGCTCGAGCTCGAGCTAATCGGCAGGTGAAAATAAAGCAGAGTGCTTCGTTAGTTGGCTCTGTAGATCTCTGCCTGTCTAAAGCCAAATAAATCTGTTTCACTCCACTTGGCAGTTGGCAACCCTTTCACAACGTTCTAGCTCCTCCGCCTTTCAAACTACTCTTTTTTCGTACCGTTACCATAACCATCAGAGGCCGACACGTTTCAGGCATTAGCCAAAAAATTTTCAACTTCGCCCCAAACAAATGGAAATGCATAGACATGGAAATGTCGACAAAGAAATTTAAAACTTTTACACATGCAAAACTATTATATAAAAACTTTAAGCGTAATTAAAAAATATATATCAAAATACAATGCTTTGTGGTAACTAATAGTTCATATAGCTTGCAAACCTTTTCTCGCAGTGCACCATTTCCACTTGCCACGTGCTTAATTAAGGAAATATGTGCATTGCTATATGAATAAAATGAGTAAAAAATGGGCAGTTTTCCGTGGAAAGTTTAATTCCACTTGCGCAAATAATACTTCATATGCAGAAATGCAGCCGAGTTGCTGGTGCAAGCCGGCCAAAAGGGGCGAGAGTTCGGTGTAAACGATATTTAGTCATTCTTGAAAATGAGAAAACGTGAGGCGCATAAATTGACGCGGACTCCAAGGAAAGGGGGCAGAAAACTGAACTTCCTTCACGCAAGCGAAATTGCGAATCCAACTGCGAATCTCTCTTGGTTTTTTTGAATGAATGAACATGGAGTCGGATGGTTGAGAGGTTTCGCAGGGGGTTTTTGGGGGGCCCGATGCAGAGATACTGTAAAAAGCTGTGTGGGTGGCGGTAATACTTCTTCTTCTCCACTGACTGGGGCTATTAATAAATTTATTTTCGCTGCATGCTTGAAATAAATTGTAGAGTCACGTGAGCCGGGGCTCAGCGCACTTTGATTTGCCTTTGATGGCAGTAAGCTGGTCCCGAAGTTGAGTCTTTGGCAATTCTACTGCGACGACAGCTGTCAACTGGCAGTGCGTGGGTTCCACCCATCTGGATGCCCCAACTCCTACCAATTCCCAATTGAATGTCCAAAAACGCGTCTTCAGTTTCAATCGGTTTTGCGTGGAAACGTGCCTGCCGGCGGCTTCCTCTGTTTGCCAATCGAATGGAGGTGGCACAACCACCGCCCACCAGTCGACAAATAAACAAAACGAGAAACGCCCAGTGCGACAGCAACAAAAGTCGGGAAATCGGAAAATGAAAATGAAAAGTAACAACGGGGCTGCCCCATCAATAACTGAAAGAATGCACAACAATCGATATATATGTATTCACACATCGCCTAGAAGGGAAAAGCAATTACACATGTCCTATTCAATTCCACGCAGCATCGATTCAATATTTATATTTCCAGTCTGTGCCGCTCAACACTCAATCCCCTCGGAAATCCTCGTTCTGCTTTTTAATTAGTGCGAAATGTTTGTACATTATTTTCATTTATGTTTCTCCAGGACTATTATTTGCCCTCGAATATGAGCGTGTAGAAACTAATAATGCCCAAAAACAAGGGGAAAAACTATGCGAAACTGTAGAGAATTGCCGAAATGTGTACTATGCATTCGGGGTTCGAAATTAACACACAGCTTCGCTCCCGCAACTAAATTACCTAAATATGTTAGTGAAATAATTCCATGCACGTTGGGGAAATGCTCAAAATGCAGCTGAAATGGGAAAAATTGGAAAATAATTCAGTGCATTTAATTAAAGGTTATAATCTGGGGAATTATTCATTGAAAGCAAACGAAATCCTCTGATAAGAGCACAGCCAGAGAAATAAATAAAATTAAATCCCAATTAAAGGCAATTTTTAAGCCACAAAGGTCAGGGTAAACGAATTTATTTGCCTTAAAGCCAAAGAGTCGAATGTTTTAAGCCCGAACTGTCAGAGTCTGTAACTTTGGGAAAGTCACAACCGAAAATTGCCACAGTTGGTCTATTTTATCCTTAAGGTCGAAGAGTCAAGCTGAAGACATGGATATTTCGGACGTGTCTGGCATTTTTGGTTGTCTAGGCCAGGACACAGTATTGGCCGAAAAATAAGAGGTATGAAGTTGTACCAAAATAATTGAGTCAACGTGCTGGCATATAATGTAAATGGGACTCGGACAAACCGAACTGATATTGCTATGCATGAAAATTGAAATTTTATTCAAATGCCCAAACAAGTACTCACCAAGGCAGATAAGTGTGACGGCCTTCGTTGGATTTACATAAATTATGAGCACAAGATCTACGAACTCTCATTTTGGAGTGCAGTCCATAGAAAGCGATATTTTCGGGCTGAGGGAAAATTAGTTGATTTGTATGCGCGACCGGACGAAATGGAAACTAATAGAGTTGTATAACGAGTTGGGGGCCTGGGGCAAGAAAAACTGGAAAACCGCAGACCTTTATTTGCTGTCCATGCGACCCTTCGGCAGCTGATAAACTTGGCGTTTTATTGCCAATTCAAATTCAAATTGAAATCAACAAATGTGAACGTAGGGCTGGAATTTCTGTGGGATCTTCGATTCGTTGCGATCGATCGATTTTGAAATTACCGAACACATATGCATAACACTAATGAAGCCGAGATTAGATTTGAGATTTCGTTTAACAGCGGACTTGGGATATTATTATGGGATATCCATTGTTGAGCACCTGACATGCTGGCCAGATAAGCTCGAAATGAAAATAAACATTTCTATTTTTTCGAAAGGTAGTTAAGATTAGGCAACAATGGTTGAATCTTGGTCTAATTTTATAGCCCTGTTAAGGATTTAAGATAAGTTTTTTTTTTCGAATTTACACCATACCATACAGAAAATTCTCTCCATTACTGGTTTGAGATAAGTAAGTTCAGCTTCTCATAAAATTTCCCCTTTCGACAAAAAGCAATGTCTTGAGCCCCAGAAACCAGCTAGTTAATGCTGTCTTGGCTTACGTCAAAATTGATGAAATTTCACCCCGTTTCCCCCTGGTAATACCGTAAAGCATGCTGCCAAACAAAAGCCAAGAGATTTGAGATGCCTGATTTTCCCTTTTTGGCATCTGGGCATATCAAAACTGACTCTGAGCCACACACAGCGTGTGGGAGCTCCCTATCTGCTCCCTGACGTTTGTGTTCTCCTCTGCGTTCCCAGATTCATAATTTTCGACAAACAAATCGCTTTATAATCCCCTTTCAAACGCACTCACCCAACCGGCAGGCACTTGGCTCCGTTCTAATCCTGAGCTGTCAATAAGACATTAAAGCCTCGAGTAGTCTGCCTTATTTTCGGGATTGGATGGAGGAGTTCGGGGTTGGGTCTACGATCGAGTTACAGAAAACGCATTCTGTTGAAAGAAAAAGGACGCCCTGGTCGTAAAACCTACGCATACGCTTACCCTCAAGATAGGGCTCAACGCATTGCTCTCACACTTGTTGAGGAAAACATAAAAAATGAAAAGAAGTGGGGGGCAGGGCACTTGAAATATTTAGGGTTTAGTTCGTTGCATGTTTATGATAGATATTTTGTTTAAAATTTAATTTTCACTTAGACACAAGTTATGACTGCGAGGAGGAGCAGTCCGTTTTCAAACATTTCTGCTGCCAAGTGTCTAATGCAATTTGCCTGCGAACAAACTCAATAAAGGCTGCGCTGCGTTGAATGGACGGGGGAACTTTGCGGATGAGCAGGAGGAGCTGTAGGAGCAGGTTCAGCTGATAGATTCCCCAGGACAGCCGCGGGCCACACACGCGCAGAAAGGAATAGAAGGCAGCTTTGGAGCCTCACCTTTTGGCCGGGGCCACTGTGCTCTTCGCAATCATTTTTCTTGCCAGCAGCAATGGTACAGTGGAGCCACGTTACAGGCTACTCCTTACCAGATGGGTTCTCTGTGTGTTTCGCTTGCTGGGCAGTGCACTGTACTGTACAAAAGACCTGGCCTGCAGCCAGCAGTCCATCCATCCATCGACTCCTGGGTCCCGACTCCCAGGGAAATAATCAAAAGCAGAAAGCGAAAAAGTAAAATAAATACGAAAATCAATATGTAGGCGTAAGCAGCAGCTAGGTATCCATAAGATACAGATACACACACACAGGAAACATAAAATGAATTAATTCCTTGTTGTTGGCACAGGCGAACAACGCAGTCTAATCGAAAAGCAAGTGAAAACAGCCACTACCCCCTTTACACTGCAATCGAACATATTGAAATATGATTCATTCATAACTTTACATTTATTCGGATGTATATAGACCTAGTTCACATATAGAAGCTGTTTGCATTTTCTGATTGTAGATTGACCATTTTGGAAGTTTAATATCTTTACTTCCTCATAAATCATATGTACATTTTCGGCATAGGTTTGTCCAGTGTACATACTCCTTCCTCCAAGAACAATAACTTCTCCCAATCTGGTTGGTGGGCGTGGCTGGCAAAGACTGCGCAAACATGTTTAGGGCGGCTGAGAGCTGCAAAAGCCCCGCAAAAAAAAAAAATAAAACAAGGACAGAGACACAAATCTTGGCACATAAAACAATTAGCAGGCTGTAGCAGGGGAAAATGGGTATGAGAAGGGCTGTGCGGCTTAGTGGAGGGTGTGGTGAGAATAAATGACAACAGTTTCGGGGCTGTGGAAATTAGTTTGAATCCCCAGTCCCCGCTATCACCAGCCACAATCATATTTTATTCTATTTATTTTTCTTCATGTTTTTCGGGGCTGCAGAAATTTATGAATATTAAATGAGCAGAGTCAAAACCAGCAGAAATTTATGGCACATGCAAATGCCTCATATATCAAGTGGCTGTGTGAAGTCATAAAGCAAAAACAAATCTGGATGAGAGGAAAAGCCAGGAGGAGGAAAAGGACAAATGTCCAGTCTCTAGGACAATGTCAAGCCGAAAGGACAGGACATGGCAGGACAAACAAATTTCCAATCGCAAGCAAAACATTTTCCCTGACATTAATAGCAAAATAGGAAAATACATATGAAGCCGGAGGACTTTCGTTCACCATGCTTTATATAGAGATAATGCAAAGGCGGGGTATGTCATCATGTCTGCCTGCTTGACTGGCAAAAACAATAGATTAACGTTCTCTGCTTTTGTCCTGGCCGAGAAGACGACAGAAAAAGGTCAAAGTTGGTAGAAAATCTGAACAATGCGAGGCTAGATGTTAAAATAATAAAGAAATTGGGATGTGAGAGATAAATTGAAATAGCCATAAATATATTATCGTGTCAGGATAAAGTTTACCAGCTAACTGAAAAGAAAAACCGTGTAGATAAAAATCTCTATGAACTGGGCAGTCTTGCAACTTTTCACTGGGTTATCAGGTTAACTACTCACGCCCCTCAGAACCCTCCATCAAATTAACAACTTTCAATGGTTCTCAATAAACTTGATTCAAACTCCAACTCGAATCGAATTATAAACAAATAAATACATAAAACAGCCGGGAGGGAGGAACTCTTTGCTGGGGAGCTCATAAACCAAGCTAAAAACCGAGCACATAAAAGCCAATGCCAGAGCAGTCAACAATATTGGCCAAGACGACGCAAAATGGCCATCAACTTTAATTGAGTTGAAGAGCAAAAGAAAAACACCAGCACAACCAGCTGGAATATAAGGAAGAAATATCTTCGACTTTGTTCCGAGGGAGGGAAAATCCACTGAGCTGAGCTGAGCTGGCCGAGAGCGGAAGGAATTTTAGCAAATTAGATTGTTTTCCACTTGAGTTCGTTTTAACGCTTACAGACGCCCAGCAGTCAGGAGCCGGCCAAAAAGAAAAAAAAACTCTGGCTCGAAATGGTACTGACTCAGCTCAGTCCTGTAATCTCATTGCCATTCTCTCTTTTTTTTTCGGGCGGTGGTGCTGGTACTTGTTTTACTGTTTCGGAGTTACCTTTCCACCTGCCCCCGCACTTTGCCGTTTACCTGCACTGCTAAAATACAAACAAACCAACTTGAAAAAATATTGGATTCAATTTGTTAAAATATTTCATACGATATATAAAATTAACTTATTTAAAGAAACGACTTCAACGATCTTTAACATATTCTCTGATGTAAGATATACTCATATCATGTAAACAATCCCTTTATCGTTGATTTTCTTGGTAAAGTACCCCAAGTGAAATAGTAAGGTAAGTTGCCAATTATTTTTGTGCGCGTGTAGTTGGAGCTTTGGAGGCACTGCAGCCACCCACCGAGCGGCTGCGAAAAGCAGTAACAAGCCCCAGAAGAACAACGAGGGTAAGTGGAAATGTTGCCGGGTTTCCGTTCCCTGGAACAATCATCACTCACTCGGTCGGCACAAAATTGATGATAATAATCGCACGTACTGGCGGGGCCAACAATTGCCGAGGAGTGGGCACCAGTACCCAATCCCAGTCCCAGTCCCACCGGGCTGCTCCGCTTTTCGAGGGGCAGAGCAGTAATACCAGGGCTTACCGCCCGAGCTGCGCTCCAGATGATGGCCAACAGCTGCTCCGGCAGAAACTCCAAAGGGGCACCTTGCAGCGCTGTCATTAAAGCCAATAAAGTGGTCGCCAAATGACATTGTCAGCGCGTCGCTTCAAAGGCAGCTGTTAAGCCCCCATCCTCTAAACCAAAATGCACAAAAGAAAAAAAAAAACACCCAACGCCCCACTGTACCGCACCGTGACGACCCCACTGTATACCCGATTTTGCTCCAGTTTTTTGTTGGTTTCGCTCAGATGTTCTTTTTGTTTTTATCAGCGACAGCAAAAAATGAAGCGAATTTATCTCTATTACAGCTAGCTGCTGCCGTGCCACGCCCCTTTGTTGACGCGCCCATCATTTGTATTGTTGACATGTTGTGCTAGGGGGCGGGGGCGGAATCGGGGGCGTGGCTGGCAAGTGATAGAGCTGATACAGATTTGAGCAGACAGCTGCGGATGAGACTGAAGCTCCATTCCAGGACTCTAAAAGCAAACTCGAGTTGAGCCCACTTTGGACATTTTCTGAAAAATGATTGATGATCCTCCCAAAACGATTTTCCACTTTAAATCCCAAAAAAATGCGAATCGAAATTACGCATCTAGCGGAAATAATGGAAAATACTTAGCATAGTCAAGATAATCTTGAAGAAAATCTATCTTGCGGCTTAGACATTAAATCTAATTTAAATCTAAAACTATTTGTCTTATTGAAATATTATAGTAATTCATATTACCACATTAATTCATAATTAAACGACTTAAGTCCGTTAGCTTAAATCCTCTTAAAATCGAGTTTACTAAGGAAATTCGCAGTGAAAGGGAACCTGTTCTTCAGTTGAAAAACTTTGTCACTCTATTAATCCACTTGCAGAATAAATCTTCCCAATGCAACCCAACCCACTGGGAATGTTCCCACAGCGAAGAAGCCTCTCCCCACATTCTGCATAATAAATCAACATAAACAATTTTCCAAAATGTAAATATCATAAAAGATTGTTAACATTAACTGTCTAATTTGTTGTCATTCCGAGTGGCCGCCACCATCATCAGTCCCTCATTTTAGATATTTCAGAGCTTGTAGCCGCTGTCGTCGTCTTTGCCTCTCGAGAGCTTCTTCAGTAGAAAAGCAGAAGTCGGAGTAGCTGCGACATGATGAAGAGAAGGCGGCAAAATGGCCTGCAGCGATTCTGGCCCAAACCAAAGGGGGAAAAGCAACAGCAGCAACGTGAAAAGCTACTCAACCAGCAGAAGTGGAAACGTGTTTGAGCAACCCGCACGCTAATAACTCCGCTTTTGACGGCTGGTAAATTAATGACAGACCAAATCATTTTGGCCAACTTAAATCACTGTAAAAGCGGCAGGCAGACACAAGATGAAGTAGCACTCAGATAGAGCCTCCTAAATTCTGGACAAACATTAATAAACCAAAGGCTTTTAGAGCTTCCCGAAAAGTAAAAACGAAGAAGACAAAGAAAAACGCAGCGCTGCAACTGCATGCATAATTGCCGACCAACGGTTTCCACTAAAAGTTTTTCACTGGAACGCGACGAAGGTTTTTCTATCATTCTCTCTTTTTTTTTTGTTTTGGGGGAAAACCGTTGTCTTGTCTGCGTCGGAATATCCGATTCCGAATCCGAATCCAAATCTGAGAGAGTCCAGGGCCTTGGCATGACCATGACCATAGATATAGCCATAGTGGCTTGAATCCAAATGGAGACGACATGGAAAACCTTTTATCTAAAAGTGCTTTCTGCTTTCCCCGCGCTCTTCTATTTCTACATTTTTTTGGGTTTTCTTTTCACCCCTGCCATCTTTAGTGAGATGTCTGTATTAGCCAGGCAAATGCAACTGGAAATTAGGCAACAGACAGCAGTCGACTCAACAAAGCGAAGAGGAGCCAACACAACTAAAACACTGGGCCCAATAATTTGCGGCTGCAGTCTGGCGGCTGAAACCCGAAAAAATACTCCACAGGGGAAAAAAACACCACACAAAGAGGGAACAAAGCTGAAAAAAAATAACAGAGGCCGCTAATTTAGTTACTAACGCTTCACAAAAAACAGAAAAAGAAAAAAAAACAAGAACACAGGCCCAAAAGACCCAAAAACCCTCATGTACCTGCGGTTAACTGGCCAGTGCAGTTTAGTGTTTGTTGTTTGATGGTGGAAATTGTGTAGCCGCCGCTGCTGATGATGGCTAATTAGTAGCCCCTCTCTCTCTCTACTAAAAATCTATCATATGATGATGTCTTAGTTCGCCGGCTAGAACAACAATAGTATTGTCTTCTATCGGGGGTGGGGAACCCCCTAATTGACTGCCTTTGTTGGGTGAAAATTGCTGCACATTAAATGGCAACGCAGACAAAGGGGAGACATCGAAGTTTTCTATATATTCGTAGCTTTTCAACTCTTCAGTGCCAACCGCAATTTAATTGGTCTAATAAAAGTTGGGCACAAAACGAGTGGAGCATCCATAGATGTACATATATTTTAATGCTAATGTGCACACATTTGTCGAGCAATCCACATTAATCAGCATTGGGGCCGACCAATGGCGGTGAAAATAAATTTATTCAGGTTTATATATTGTATTTTCTGTTTTACGCTTTGTCCGGAATTACGTAATATATGTTTTGCGGTTTCACGGTTGTTCCTGGCATTGGAATTGTGTTCTCCGGTTATACAGCCAACTAAAGTTTTAATTATAAAAGCGGTTTCAATTAAGCGAAGCACTGGAATCATTAGTAGAGACAAACATTTAAAAGCATTCATTAACAGAGCTTACTATAAAAATTTTTCTATTTTACAAGGCTCATTTTACATGTTGTACATGTAGTCTCTGACTTCCCTTTTGTTAGTTCCTACAAACATCCCAAATTATTTTCAGGTCTCCCCTCTATCCTGTTTCAGTTTCGTTATCTTGCGGCTACCTATTGATATCCTACACATTGGAATGCCGCTTTCAACACACTCGCTGGCAACCCTCAATTTCCCCGAATTTCCGAACCCTTTAGCCAACACATTCCTGGCATATTTCCCCCACTTGCACTTCACTTTGGGCAACCACAACAGAAAACAGCTCCTTGGCCAAATGGGCATGCAGAGCATATTACATTTCCTCGGCCAACTCGAAATTCTTCCACCTGTCTGAAATTAAATGCCGACTCCAACACCTTCGCAACACCACTTGCCTGTTTTCCGATATTTGTTTTAATTTTAAGCCAACCGCAGAGTCAGAAAGTGGCACCCACGCCTTGGGGTCCGAAAACCTAAAACCAAAAGCAAGAACCGAATGAACCTTGGCCAAATGATGCGTGAAATTCAATACAGTAGCTGGGCTCCTCCCCCATCTATACATTTTCAGGACTCCGGGTCTGTTAGTGTAAACACAAGCCGCATAATACAGTACTGAATCCTACTCCTGAATCCCAAACGGCAGTAAAAAGGATGAGCACTGATGGTGGTGGGGGAGGGGCAGGACGAAGGACGATGATGGGCTGACTAAGTGTTCCTTGAGTTTTATTTTTTTCGGTTCGGTTAAGGTCTGGGGTTCTGGTGGTGTTTGTTCTTCGCTTTGCCGAATGTGTGAAAAGGCATCAAATGGCGTTAAAAATGCTTAAGTACACTAAAACAAGTTAGCACTTCAAGAAATATTTTCGACAAACAAAAGAATTTTTCTGTCCGAAAAAGAGAGTAAGCGATTTTTACTTTTATGACATATAAATGGAAATTAGAAAAGTTTCTCCAAATTTTTAGAATATAGTAATATTGAGTTCAATCCTATAGGTACTTGCACTGAAAATAGTAGGACAAACTAAGGACATTTCTGCAAGTGCACATGTCAGTCAGTCCCCGGGCAGCTTTGGGAATGGTTTTTACTTGGGCCTGGGTTGGATTCTGTCTGTGGGCTTGGGATTGAGATTCGGCTTGGGTTTGGCACTGGCACTGAACCTGCTGCGACCATAAATTCCATTGATTGTCGCGCCAGCGTTTTGTATGACAAGTTCGAAGTCTTGTATTGTCTGTCGCCTCGTTTAGTCTTGCGTTTGTATGACTTCTGGTACCAGCCAGCCACACCCTGTCCCCTGGAGTCCCCGGAAACCCCCTGATGGTCTCTGAGAAGCCCCCCCTTAGCCCCCTGAAACTCCACCTCTGCTGCCACTCACCTGCCAGCATTCGTTTGTTTACTGCCTGCTGCCGCTGCCGCTTCTTTAGTTTCTTGAGTTTCCCTGGCCCGCATGTCACATAAACCGCATCTGGGAGTCCGGACTGCGGAATCCCCGGCCCTGCGATCCGCCACTTGGGAAGTGTGAAGCGGAAACCAAACAAAAGCCGCCTAAAACAACTGCAGGTAAGACTCGGCCAGAAGATAAGACGTCTGTCTGACGTCCTGGGCATAAGCGAATTTTAATATTGTATACTGAGCTGTGCCGGAGACTCAATCTCAGCTCAATCTATTCAATCTCTGAGGCGCTTGCTTTTCTCACTTTTAGTTTTTGTTTACCTTAGAACGGGGCAACAACGAGAAACTTTAAGAGAAATCTCCCGAAGAGCCAACGCTTTTTGATGGCCTTTTTACACCTCCCGGACTTGAGAGCAGCGAAACTATCTGGAATCTCATTCCGCTGGCCTTTTATTTGAGTTGTCGCTGCTTACTTAACAACTTGTCGCCACGATTGCCCTCTACCCCCATGGAAAATCGTCCTTTTCTCCCTTCTTGGGTAACAAAATTGCCAGCATGTCCTTTGGCCAAAGGCATAAAAAGCTGACACGAGACTCCTTTTTTCCCCTACTCTTTGGCACCCTTATTCTTTTTTGACGGTTTTGTTTGCTGGCCTCCTTTACATAACTGGCTTCAAATTTTCCTTAGTGCCCTCAGCGTCTCTTAGGTTGGCCAAGTTTCGTCTGAAGGGTTTTCCAAGTGATGGAAACGAAATTTTTGACACGCGCGCCGAAATTCGAAGGTTTAAATCTTTTCACGGACTTTTGCAGAAAAGTTTAGAAACAGAAATGGCGAAAAAAGAGTTAAAACTTTCTAGATTTGAAGCCACATACTCTTAAATTGCATTTGGGAAATAGTTTCAGATAACTACGACTTAAATGTGCATATTCCATTTCAATTTCGCCCATTCGCCATTTGAAAAGCATTTCAAATAATTTCCAACTTTTTCCTTTGTCACCTAAAAACTTTGTCCTCGAAGGCGAAGTAACTTCAGCCAACACATTCGGCCATCACTTATTGTTACTGTCGAAAATTCCTTTTCCACATTTCCATCGAACTTGGCCACACACACAAACTTGGACAAACTGCTAAATCCTTTGGCCAGCAAGAAAAAGAAGCGGGGAAGTGGAGGGGTGGAAGCAGGAAAGCCAATCTCTTTTTAAGCTGTTCAACAAAAAAACTTTCACTTTGTTGCCCAGGACGATCAACGCTAGAAGTTTGGTCCTTCGGGGGTGGGGGAAAGTTCTAAAAAGTTCCGGTATTAAGTCCATTTAACCCGCCATTGAACTTTACGCCTCAACGACCAGCTAATGCAACAAAAACTGCAAAACCAAATCTACGTAAAACCAACAACCAGACTTAAAAACTAAAAAAACACTATGGAAACCAGAGGACCAGCAAGGACAACAAAGTAAATGAGCAGCCTGCCAAAGGGATGAGGACGAAAATCGAGCAGGCAAATGTGCAAAAAATGGCAAATGAAACGAAAAACTTTTGTGGCAACAGAATTTTCCCTGTTCGCCGTGTTCTTTTTTATGGTTTTCATTTTTTTTGCACTTGCAACCTGCAGAGAAAAAAAGAGAGAGAAAAATTCAATAAAATAACGCTTTCCATCTGAGCAAAGTAGTAAGAGGATAAAACTAAAATAAAGTTTTCCCCGTGCGCCGTGGCGAGGACAATTTTCGTGAAATTTGTACAGCCACGCCCCCCTCAGGGGTCTGCCGCCCCCTTGGATCAGCAGGTTCGTACCACCATTTGGCATTAAAGTTTAACAATGGACGCTGGCGCGTGTGAAAGAAAGGAGCGAAAGAGCGAACGGAAGTAAAAGAAACCGCAAAAGTATTTCAAGAAGCAAAAAGAATGGAGCAGGGAAGCGGAAGAAAGAAGTGGGCGGAGAGCGAGGAACGATGCGGGGGCGTGGCATTGGCGGCCATTTGTACTTAAACTGATCTATTTTTGTTGTAGCTCAAGTTTCTGCCCCAGCATCTGTATTTGTATATGTGTATCTGTAAGTGTATCTGTATCTGTATCCATGTGTAAGCGTGCGTTTATCCTGCTTACAGTTACACAGATAAACATTTTCGTTAAGAATAAAAATGCACGAGCAAGAAAATAAGATGGGGGGCTAAGGATTCTAGAAGAACATCCTTGGGAACCGCCCACCGCCCACATTTTGTGTGTGACTTGTTTGAATGCATACTTTGTCTGGCGCTAGCAAAATGTTAAATTCACAGGCAGCATATGCTGCACTGGATAAAGAAGAAAGTCAGAGGCGCCCCAAAAGGGGTTGACTAGCTGATGTTTTATTCCTAGCATACTACTAACATTTTAATAAGGAAATTTAAACTCTTTCATATGCTACTTAAAGGTATATAATCTTTGACAATTATTGTCTTGCTATGAGTTTAAAGATACATCATATAACCCCTTAAGATACCTCCTGGAACATCCTTGAAAATTCCGCTACTTCCTTGGCATCGCACAACTTGCTATTATCGCAAGATAAATGCCAGTTCCACATAACTAAGACTTACCCGGAGTCCTGGCTCGGCTGCAGCTTGCTCCAGCAGCTGGATGGATGCTGGTTTTCAGGCTGCTTGGATGAGTCCAACAAAGCTGCTAAGCCGCCGGCAAGGATAAGCAGTGGAAAAAGGAGCAAAAGAAAAGGGGTGTGAGGAGGCGAAAAGAAGGACGAACCTGCATAACTGATGCAGGCCTCCCACAGGATCTGGGCGTGGATCCTGGAACGGTGGCATTTGCGGCATCCCTGCACCGAGATCCTGGCGAACTCGTTGTGCCGGCAAAACTGCGCCCCGGAATTTTAATAGAGCAAATTTCAACAACAAGCCAGAAAAATAAGAGCGAATAGAATGCACAGGGAAGGATGAAATTGTGCGGCGTTTTATTCTGCGCTGGTAATAAAACTTCAAAATGAAGTTTAGAAAACTTTTTAAATGCCTTTCGCCAAGACGATGGACAGGCGGTGAAGTATGGGGGCGTTCTACCTCCTCCACTTGTTCAAATTTTCCCCCCAATAACTTAACCACGCACAAGGCACACACCCACTGAGAGGAGAAGAAAAAATAAATAAAACAGGGCTATTATAATGATGATGACGCCTACAACACAACGCCCACGCACACGCCCCGTTTTGGAAAGAGCCTCGTAGGATCCGCGCAAAATGCTAAACGGGCCCCAAGGACCAACGCAGCCAGGACACACGGCTCGGCTCTGCCCGGCCAGCTTTTTGCAAATTTACGATTATGATTATTACAAGTCGACGTTTTCTGCCAAGGATTCAAGGATTCGTGTTGCCGGAGTGGGAGTGAGCCTGTCATTTGGCCAGCTGTTGGCGAGAAGGCTTCTACTCCTGTTTCCCAAGATGAAGAACAAGTGCAAAAGAATGCGTCAAGGCATTTTAGCACTTTGCCCCCAGACAGAGTCCCATCTGAACGCCAGAGACCCCCATCCAAAGTTGGGCCAAAGTTATTACAACTCTTAAAGATGCCACCGGGGCAGGATGTATCCTAGGGATGTGCTGCCTCGTCCTCGAGTTCTCGGTGGGTGGGTGGTGGTTGGGCGGAGACATTGACCTCCAGCGGGTTGTTGGACAGCGTCTGGAAATCGGCAAATTCCATGGGGCATAATAAACGTAAGATAAAAGTCAAAGAGGGACAAAAATTATATAATAAACTGTACAACGAAATGAAATTATTGCAACGAGGGTGGGCCAAGCTGGGTCGTTATCGGGGGGCTTCGCTGTACTGCTCTCGAAGCTGGTAAATAAAAGTTTGATGTGCAAGCATTTCGTAAAGTTGGCAAAGTTTATTTGCAGGTTGGCTTTGCAGATACACTCAATGGAGTTGGGTTGTTTTTGCTTTAGGTTTTCATTCAGCATGGCCTTACTTTAAATAAATGTGTTGTTTTGAAATCGGGGTGAAAAACCATATTTATATTTGTACACTTTCAGATGGTACAAATCTAAATACAAATCGTAATGTTATTGCCGGTAGTGTATTTTCCGTGTTGGTATAAATCAAATATAGAGTATTTTAACAAAGACACACCTAAACAAATTTCGTTCCGCGCTTGTTATTAAAACTTTAAACATTTTGCAACTCTCTAGAGGGAGATCGAAAAAATCTGTTCTCCGGGTACTGTTAAAAAATTCTGAACTTTTGGGCTGGGTGATGTGGCACACCTACACACCAGCATATACACGTACACCGAGGGGCACAACAATAAGCCAGGAATGCAGGTGAGTGAGGGGTTGGGAAAGGGGGCGCAGGCGAACAGCACAGGGCGCTTTGGGCTTATCAAGTTGAGCGCATCAAATTCTCAAAAATAATATACCAAATCATAAAAGCATGACGATGAGCAATTTACCAAAGCCAAATACTCAGAGACGAAACAAACACGGGATGAAAAAAAAAAAATGGGACGGCGTATGGAGGAAAAGATTCAAATCGAGAACGTGCCCCAAACGAAGAAGAAGTGCCCCAGTCAAGACGATTATGTACGTATAAATAGGTATACTTTCGGTTGCGCTGTAAAAACAACAAACTAAATGATTAATGATGAACCGCTTTTGTCTGCTAGCAAAGCATTTCATTTTCACTTTTCCACCGAGGCAGCTCTGGCTCACTATGAACCCCACAATTGGAAATTGAAAATGTTATTTTTCAACTTGAACTTCGATTGCTGGCATCTCGCCTCGCTTTCCACTGCTGGCCGTAATCACTTTGTCATTGCCATCATTTTTCAGCATCAATTGTTTAGCGGCTCGACATAAATTCACTTCAGAACCAAAAGCGAAGAAACACAAGAGAAAGAGAACCCGCTCTGGGTCTAATGGAAATTGAGAGATACAAGAATCGAAGCCGAGCAGCTCCAAGTGGCCCGTCACAAATGTATCTGCAGTTCGGAAAACTCGATGGGCTTCAGCCTGATGGAGTGGACTTCCCTGGAATTGGCCTACAGCTTGGCCCGCTTTTAAGTCGCACCGAAACAGAGATCAAAAGAAAAATCGTTGACTTACTCGAGACGAAGTCGGGCTTAAGCTTAAGAAATATTACCTCAATATATAAAATGATCTAGTAGCTATAAGTATGTCCAGTAACTTGCACGGGATTAATACAAATCTCTGTTGAAGTTTTGACTCAAGTGCATAAGGAAATTCTTTAGTACACATATATAATAACCATATAAATTAATTCGAAATGTAAAACAAACCGATTTCATATAATATATAATATACACACATATATAATAACCATATAAATTAATTCGAAATGTAAAACAAACCGATTTCATGCCAAATGTCAAAGCTTTACATTTCTGTTAGTCACAAGCGATTTGTAATGATAAAGCCAGATTTCTCAGCTTATATTAAACGAATCTCCACGGACTATGGTTTGGATACTGCGACTATTGCCAATCCTTTGCGTTAGCGTTTTAGCTTATCAGAAAGATGACAGTGCCAATAGCATTATACTTAACGATGGAGCTATAACGGTAAACACCTCCACATCGGGACTTACGGAAGCGGAGGGAAATACCTATGTACCAGGACCTGGATTCTTTCAAGAGACTATCCTTGGCAAAAAAGCGATTGGTTCAGCTCCTCGATTGCCAGATCTTGGAAATAATATCGTCGTTATGAGCGAAAGTAAGCAATTGAAGGCCGGTGAAAAAAATATTGTTAACTCCAAAGTGCAAACGGTTACAAGAATGCCCAAAAAGTCAAAGACAGATTTATTTCATGGTATAAAATTATTTCAAGGACCCATTAATCAGAGGTTTGAACACGATCTCTATGACCATCATCACGATTAAAACATCCTTCAAATTTATTTGTTAGAGGTGTTAATTGAAAATAAATCCAAGACAATATATTAAAATATCACAGACTAATATAAAATTCTTTTAAATGCTTTGAAACGCTCTTAAGTTAATAACTGGTTACAAATTATAGTAATTTCGAGTATGAAATCGAAAGCATTTACTCAGGTACCAACTAATTTGGCATTTCACGGGAAACTAGATTTCTAACTATAAAGTAATTATAAGAAACTAATCTATTTACTTTGTCATAAGTATTTAGTCGTATCTTGCCAGTCTTGCCAATACATTCTTTCATAAATCATTCTAGGAATCGAAACAAGCTTAGCAAGCAGGCAATTGGATGAAGGAAATGCTGAATTCTTGAAACTCACCTCGTTTTGATGTGCAGCGATGTGTTTGTGTGTGCCAATTAGCCCGTTACGTTGCCAATTGGAATGTTCACTTGACTTTGCCGTGTGCTCAATGCGCTTTTTATGGCCAATGTTGCAGATGCTGTGTTCCTGTTGTCCTTTTCACACGGCGACAACGCGGCGAAGACGTAATCCACAACCTGAGCACCGTTTAGTGTGGCTCGTTGTTGTTTTAGTTGTTGTTTTAGTTGTTGCTGTGTTGCAAGGATAACGGTAATTAACCCGTCGGGGTCGCCTGGCCGCAATTGCATGCCAGTCGTTGGGTTATTGGCCGCCACCGAGCCGCTCGCTTGACACTTTTCAAACTTTTTCTCTCTCAGTTGGGCAGCTTTTTTATTCGCACACTCGGCGTTTAGAACAACACACACTCATGTACAATGGACGACACACACACACTGGGACACACTTCACTATGCGCTAATTTTTTTATTCCGCGGCTGCATTTGCTTGCCTTTTACACTTTTTGCCTGGGTCCGCGTTGCAAATCTTAGCGCGTTGTTTTTAAAGAAAATTCCAAAGACGACGACAACGGCAGCCGTGTTGTTCTGTATGTGTTTTTCCTTACTTTTTTTAGATTTGTTTTTTTTGTTTTGTTTTTGTATTTGTATTTGTTTTTTTTTTTGCCGGGTCTGGCGCTCCGGCGGCAGTTCTTCCGCAGAAACAAGCTTGCAAGCAGGTTGACCAAGACCAAACCGAGTCCAAGATGCAGCAAGGAGTTCGAGGTGGAGGTGAAGGTGGTCGCTGCTAGCTGGTTGCTGCCTGCTGCACAAGTTGCAGCCAAAGAAGTTGCAAGTTGCAGGGGCGCGGCTGCGGGCTACAATCTGCAATCTGTTTGTGGCATTAAATCAGTGAACCAAGACGCTCCTCCGCTCGGCGGCCAGATTTGTTTATGCCTCCTCACTGGTTATGCAAATTTGTACTACAGCTGTACGTACAGCTCAATTAACGCGGCATTCTTGGGTATTCTGCCAAACTGCCGATCGCACACATTGATCACCGCACAAAATCACTTAACAATCGGGGTTTATGTATCATATCAAATCATATAGTGGTACCCTGAATTGAAACTAATGTTGCTGATGGGGGGTTGCTATGTTGCCAATGTTGCGAGCTGTTTTTGGTTCTGGTTTGGTTTTTTGTGGGGATATCGTCGTCCGCGGCCCGCTGACTTTTCGGCTGGCAACGTTTCGAACCGGTCTCAAGTACAAACTGAACGGCACGCACTGGGAACAGGTCCGTCGAGGTCCGTGGAACATGGGCGGAACGCCATGGAACCGGCACACTCAACGCCCCCGAAAACTCACTCAACGCTTGAGCTGGCAGCTCGAGTGGAACTCGGGGTGGAAATCACTCGGCATGGAGTCTTTTCGGGAGCAAGTCGGTCAGGTGTTTAAGCCGCTGCCGCAGTTGCGTCCGCATCTAATTGTGAATGATTTATGTGGGTCGTCGTCCCCCACCGGGCGGCACCACCAGCAGCTAGGAGCACTAGCACCAGCACCAGCACCGCACCATCGATATGCAGCATAACATCGGGGCATCAACGAATCCACTCTTTTGGCCCAAAGAAAGTGCCATAAGCCGTTGCCGCTGGAATGGTGCAGGCTTTTCTTTCACCGCCAATGCAGTTCGCACAATTGAAATGAATATTCAGATGGCCAAAAGAGCGGAATCGGAAGAGATTGGCGAGTGTTAAAAGTGGTTAGGAGTGTGCCATCCTACACGGAGGAAAAAATGGTGCGCCTATTAGTTGCTGCTTGGTCTCTGCACAATTTTTTGTTAGGTTACAACCGTAAAATCAACAAATTACAAACAACATGCATTTGAAATTTGTAACCTAATCCAGCTTGGCAAGCTCGAAATTGCATTCTGTAAGTAGGAAATCCCCATTTTGTTTTCTCTGTGATTTGAGCAGAAAACAGTTGCCATTCAGTTGGTTTAATCCCGGCCAGGTCCAGGTCGTTGGCTTTAAATTATCAACGGGACAAAGGACACTCTGCCCAGCTGGTCAGGTCCCAACTCCCAACTGGCGGTGGCCACTGGCCATAACTAAAATCGCCAGCACATTAACAGTTCGTGCAGATGGCGAAGGCGAAGGCGATGGTGATGGTGATGGTGACTCAGGCGGCGAGGTCAGACTGGTCTGGTCTGGTCTGATCCCTTTTGGGGGAGGAAAGCACCTGCTTTATTATGCAAAAGTTTGCCGGCTCCGTCAGGTGAGTGTCCGTGGAAAATTCAGTGGAGAAAGCGGCGAGCAGCGAGGGGCGATGCGTGTGCAGTCAAAGTTACGGGCGGGTCGAGGCTTGGACTCTACTTAAAACTTAACCAGCACAAAAAACGTGCTTCAAAGGCCAGTGAAATCATGGCAGATAAATGGTGAAAAAAGCACTTAGTTGTTGCTTTTATCAGTAATTAAACTTTATATCATTAGGTGTTTTATCAAAAGAAATTATGGCGGGTGAATACTGCAAATGGACATTTTAATGGGAATGATGCAGCCTGCAATTTTGTTCTCTCTTTTGCATTATATCATTCATTTTGACTGAAGATGATGTCAAAGAAAATACAAGTAGAAACTGTTGCCTATTTAAAACCTATTCGCTAGTCCCCAACAAATATAACATCTAAAATGACCATTTTTATCTTAACTTTATGTTTAGTAGGATGGTAAAAGTTGAACATTAAATTTAAAAAGCGTTTTCATCTCCATCGAATGCCTAGCAGCTGGAAATTCTTAAAATAAATCATAAATAAATTCAATCAGGCCTTTAGCAATTCCTTGAGAAGTAAACGCTTAGAAAATATGCATTAAAAGTCAAACTTAATATAGTTAGCCATCTTCAGCCATTCGCTCCACCTAATGTCTTGCGACTGCTCAACTAATTCAAGATGGACAGGGCCGACACTCAGATGGGCTAGACAAGTTCGATGCCTTGGATGGGCATCCGAGTGGACCAGGCCCACCTCCTCCTGCTCGCCCAGCTCCTCCTTCATATCGACCACGACTCCTCTGACAGGCAGAAGACGTCGTCGACGAGTCAGGGATTCGATTCTGGGATGACGATGCCGCGATACATTGCCCGCCAGAGAGCCTTTCGAATGATTTATGAGAAATGCGCTGTTTCTCCGTCTCCGAAGACGGAGCGCCAAGCCAAGACAAACAATTGACATTTGATGGATGCGTAACTCGTGCATTCAAATGCAACTAGCCACGTTGGAAGGAGGGCCAAGACAGGGGCCACGTTATATTTGACAGACCGGCGGAGAGGCGTCGGCTAATTGTTATTGATAATCGCATTGGCTGTTATGTCTTAGTTTTTGTTGCCTCACAGCCGATGCCGATTAATTAGTCAATTAATGAACATGATTTTGTGGAGCATCCAACTCGAGGGACAGCCGCATCGAAAGCCACATCCAATTGCAGTTGCGGTCTCCTCCTGGGCCGATCCGCTAATCAGATCCCTTGGCCAGCTTCCACACGAAGACCTTTTGCTCCCGGGTGAATTATGCCCGGACAAACTCATTGTCTGCTGGCTGAAAATCACGGCTCCATCCTGCGCCTGCCTAACTGCAAACAAACTTCTCTATTATTGATTTATACCTTTCAACGATTCTCTGTATTTATCATGAGTGCAAGCCACATTTATCATTAATAATGCCGCCCCAGCTCCACGAGCAGGAGCAGCGGAATCGGAATCGGAATCCGCGGCAGCGTTTCCAGACGCAAAGTGGTAGCCCAAACGAGCGGCAGGAGCGGGATCAGAATCGGGATCGGTGGCAGGCGGCAGGAGGAGATGCCCCGAGCATCCGCATCTAGGCAGCTGCCAGACCCTGGGCAGCAACCGTGGGTGTAGTTGCTCAGAATGGATAAAAATACTTAATCAGTTTTTAGAAATGTGTAAAACAAAATCATTTTATATATTTGGAACATCATATTAGTTTGCTAATTTAGCTGGTTAGTTTTTAGACTGTGCTTCCACAAGAATTCAGTATGAATTACAATTTAAGACTAATTGGGCAATAAAAAATCGCTGCAGTATTTTATTTAATGTTTGGTTTTAATGGTATTTACAATATTATTTATTTAGTATTTAAAACAAAGTGGCCACTAATGGAACCGCAACTGAACACTTCAGACTTCCAGTGGCAGTGCCATTTTATTTGTAACTAATTGCCCATTGAGGCAGCGATTTGAATAAAGGGCCTATCCATTATGCATTGTGATGGTACCACTGTGCCAATTTTCCTAGGCCACAGCAACGCCATCGCCCAGCCACTCAGCCAGTCAAGCAGGCACCCCCGTTGAGATGCTGGCTGGGATGTCTGGGATGGCCATTCTCGATTTGGCCAAGAACCTAAGAGCTGGGGTGCTGTGGAGCTGTGGAGCTGGGAGCTGGAGAGCTGTTGCTGAAGCAGCTTCAGCTCCGATCGTTTTCCGTACATCATTTCTATGCTGTATTTATTGCCCAGTCGCAGTGATCATCGCGTTCGCTGGGCCTCCATTTCCGTTTCTGCGGTGCGCAAAAGTTCAGACCATCGAGGGAAGAACGACGGCGGCGAAATCCATTTTGGGAAGGTGATCTGTGGGATTGTGCTAATGTCAAATCAAGCTGTGCCCCCTTGTTATTTAGCGAGGGCCCAAAAGGAAGAAGCTGCCGTCCGCCAGCCAGCCAGCCAGCTAGCCAGCAAGTAAACTCCATGTTGATTTTATTGTAAATTGCATTAAAAGATTGCATATAAAGAATTTTATTTATCACCTCGGGCTGTTAGGGAAAACGCTGTTGGAGACAAAAAAAAAGAGTTCTCCTTAGCCCGATGCATTGTTGCATTCGCTTGTTTGCTGTTGTTTGTCTTGCATTATTTTTAGAGCCAAAAGCTCGGGGTGCTCAAGGTCTTTCGATCCCAGCCCCCATCCGAGCTGAAGTAGAAGTGGTTGTAGAGGAAGGTGTCGCGCCAGTTTAGAGCGGATTCGATTTTTTGTTTAGCACTCTGTGGATGCTCCTCGGGCTGCATTGGCCGCTGATCTTTGCCAAATTTGTAAATGTTCTTTTAATGGAATTTGAACACTTGCCCGGGGCCTTTGGTTTTCCAAGGGATTTGTGTTCTCTTCGCGCGACATTTGGCAGGCAAAGTGAAGCTGAGATTTACAAGGCTTCTTGCCTGCACAGTGAAAAAAATAACTTTATATCTATAAGATAGTAAGTCCCTCAATAATCTAAGCTCTTTTTCTCCACTTCTTTACAGAAAAGGAAAAATTCTGTAAGGGGATGCATAAACTTTCAAGCAATTAACAATTTTTTTTCTCTCTGCATTTGAAAAATTCCACAGCCTGTCAATAAGCGAGGAAAAGTCACCTGAGTTCTAGTTCCAAGGTTAGGTTAAAGACTCCTTCGACATGTTCTCCAAGTATTTGTTTTTGGAAACCTCTGGCAGTTAATGGGCTTGGATTTCAACCAAGTGTTTGAGATCACCGCTTCGATGGAAATCTCCAGCACTCTCACCCGATCAGAATAATCAGAACCCACTACAGAACCGGAATATTGTTTGATGAATGCGGCAGCTTAGTCATATTCAAAGAACCCCGCTCGGAAGTGGCCATAAGTAGTTGGGTCAGGCTGCTCCACGGCCAAAAATGCCTTTTGAGAAAGCGAATTTGCAGACAAATAAATCAAGCCACCTATTTTCGAAAAAGAGTGTCCATTGTGTCCCGGGGTCGCCGGTCTTTTGGTATCTGGTCGCTGGTTTTCAGTTTTCAGATTTTGGTCTGGGGTGCCGACGTTGATACCTAAAAATGGCAAAGACCAGAGGAGCCTCTCGGTTCAGATTGAGAGGATTGCTGGATTGCCGTGGATCGGATCGTTGCCTGGGATCGCCGATGTTTGCCGCTGCTGCTGTTGTACAATGCAATTGTTAACAAGCAAAGTTATGCGAGGCGAGCCAAAAGCGAACACGAGGAGGAGCAACATCAAAGGGCAGGCCAAGCCCTATAGAGGATATTGAGGATGTGCCGGGAAATGAAGGTTCACCTGGGGCCATATCTGCAGGACCGAAGCAGGGAATACCCTTGTAAATGATGAAAGGTCTCTATCAAAAATATACAAATTTTAAAGCACTCAGTTTAACTACCAGAAAAACGCCCTATACTAAAGAATGGATATAAATCCAAAAATTATATCTTACTTCGATTCGAGACTTTCTTAATTTACATTTCAGGCCAGATTTATGTTTTATTGAAGGACAGTCAAGTTCGCTTATTGTTGGATCCCAAGAAAGTTACGTTATACTTTGTTGATTATAAAAAACAGAAGCCCATTAATTTTCCAGAAAAGTGACAACACCTTAAGCTAGAGCATAAGAGTCATTGGAGGTCGAGGGAAGTGCCTGCCCAGGGGCAGTGGAATGAGATGAAGTGGGGCCCTAAATCTTTAGCCTTGCCCAAAACATGACAAAGGATGTGTGTCCGTATCCGTGTGCGAGTGTCCCGCTCGGGGTGCGAGTGCATGAGTGTGTGCGAGTGTGTGAGTGAAACGGAGGCGATTTGGCAATGGCCAACGTGTAGCGGAAGGTGTTTAACAAACAGCCCAAAACAAACAATTGTAAAACAGGCAGAGCGACAACGGCAACAGCAACAACTGCAGCAACAGCAGCAGCAACAACATCGAAAAGTGTGGGCGTGGCTGGCGATGTACGCCCTCCTCGAAGGGTCGCATTTTATCAGCGATAAAAGATCTGCACAGCTCGCAGCTCGACAAGGCACAAATAACCCACTAAAATAAATACGAAGCGCATTTTTATGCGGAAACACAAATTGAAATTCAATGCGAGGCTGCCCGACTCTTTGTGGCCTTTAAATTGCCTTTTGCAAA
Source organism: Drosophila mauritiana (assembly GCF_004382145.1). Taxonomy (NCBI): domain Eukaryota; kingdom Metazoa; phylum Arthropoda; class Insecta; order Diptera; family Drosophilidae; genus Drosophila; species Drosophila mauritiana. Next base: position 6,187,798 of record NC_046669.1, read on the forward strand.
TAAATAAAAAATTGCCAAGCTTGTCCGTGTGCTGGGGAAGGGAAAGGGGCAGGGTTGCGGGTCAGAGGCGCTTTCAAAACTGCATAACTGCCCAAAACACGCCCCTTTTGCGCCAGGACCAAAAAAAGCAACATTTTATTCGCATTCGTTTATTTGTATTTTCGCCTCAATTTTTTGTTTTCGGGACTACGGTGATAATTCGCTGGTCAGTCAGACATTGGAGCCCCGGCTTGGGGCGTGTTTGTGATTGCAGCTTGTTAACAAGTGTTGGCAGTTTAATTGACTCCAAGGACCGAGAGGCAAAGGAAGTGGCAAAGGGATTCGCACACATCCTGCTGCAGCAAATGGCAATCAACTGTCGACAACTGACCCAAAGTGTGTTCTACTTAGACACACGCATCTTCTTTCGGTTTTTCTGCGACGACTTCCTGCCAGTCTTGCTATTAACCTTTAAGGCTCATTAATTTTCATTCGTGGAAAACTGTGAATTGGTGACGCAACACCCTGTGGGATCCAAGCACTGGAACCTAGCCGCGAAATGAATGACTTGAGCCGAGCTGTCGATTAATTGCAGCTGAAGCATTTTCATTGCACCAACAGCAATCGTACAGAGGTGGCGAAGATGGGAGTTAAGAAGGGATTGGTCTTAAATCTTCAAATTCGAAAAAAAATTCTTTTATCTATATATTTTATATAAATATTTAGTCGATTCAATACTCATTGCATGCAGCATAACGCATAAACCCCTTTTTTCACCAAACCCACCACATCCCTGTTTTTATCGAGAGCTGTTTGCAGGAAATTGCCTACGCAGACATCGGACAGACGGTCCCCAGAGAGTCGAACTGGCCGGTCCAGAACCTGAACTAACTGTGTTATAAATGATCTTATTAGCTTTTTTGAAACAAGACATTCTAGAGATCATTATTTAGCCGGGCCACGGATTCGGAGAGCACACGCAAGGCAGTCTGGAATCGAGCGGTTCGCGTGAGCCGGCAGCAATTAATCATCGCACGCCTAACGCGGCAAGGCAAGTGGCACAATCCGCAGCAGCAGCAAGAGCCGAACAGCCGCAACAGCAGCAGCACCAGCAGCAGCAGCAGGAGATGCATATTTGAAAATCTGCAAATCATAAAGCGGACGGATGGACGAGCCGATCGATCTTGGCAAGGGGCAATGTGGCGTGGAATGGGGCATGGGCATTGGTTTGGGCAGCGGGCAACTGCGATCGCCTCGTTTGACTCGCCTGCTTAGTCACACAGCGTGGCCGAAAACGCCCCCAGCCAGAGATGCTCTTCAACTGGAATTGAAGCTGCAGCGGTACACTGAAAAAAGTCGTAAAATTAAGTAGGCAATTGAAAGTTATAAGACTGTTTAAACAGAGCCAAAAATTAGTGTTTAAATGGTATTCTAACTTCTGTCTGCAAGATACTTTCTTTAATTTTCTTAAATTTTCTATGATTATTTTCTCCAGTGCAGCTGAACAGCTGAACGTAAGCCGAGCTTGTTCGATTTCCCTCCGATCGCTGATTGCATTCTTTGATAGCAACTGTGCTCTGGGAACATTGCGTCCGTACGTGACACTCATTGCCTGCTCCTGCGCCTGATGCTGCAATCCTGGCAGCTCAGCCCCTCCTCCTCCTTCTCCGCCTGCAATCCTCCAAGGCTCCAGCTGCTCCTGCGTTGCCTTAATAATTAATTAATGTAATTGGCCTGTCGTTGTTGCGGCCGATAATGATCTCATCGAGATGTGTGTTTGCTGATTTCGAATTCAATTTTGAATTGCACTCGCTGGCAGTGGAAAAAAAGACAGAGCCTTAATGAAATGCCGATGCTTATTTTCGCTTATTTCGGCAGTCCTTTGTCTGCCAGATTTCTGGAGCTGATTTGTTTGTTGCCCTCTCGAGTGCAGGTAATTTGAATTCCCCGCTCAGACAAGATCGATCGACTGCGAATCCCTTTGCGAACTCTTTTTTTTTTTGACGAGAACACCTGACCGCTCAACGCTTCTAATAAATATCGCAAATCTGTGCTGCGATCGGCCCTACCCCACATCAATATGTTGCCAATCGAAATCGGGTGAATGGTCGTCGCATTCCTGGCCATAATTCGTGGTTAGGCAGGCGACTTCTGTCACCCCGCCAGCAATCAGATGTCAGGCGGCGAGGTCATAATGCCGACCCGGTCATAACTATAAATTTCACGCATTGAACAGAGACAATGGCGGACAATTTCCCAGCAGCTCGCGCAAATAATTGAATCGAATTTGATGGAGGAGAGCGCGAACAAAGCCACCCAAAGGCCCAAAAACCTCAAGTCCCCAACCCGATCCCAAAAGGCAAATCTCGGCGGCAATAGGAATGCTTTGGGCCAGGAGTTTGGGCCGCAAATGGTGAACGGTGCGTGGTCGCAAACCTAGCCAAATATAGCAACAAGCTGCGTGGCCCCAGAACAGACAATAGACAATACGTATACGCACAGTGCTCAAGACCGCGTCGAGCCAAAACGGGTCAATAAATGGGAGAGTCAACACAGTTGTGGAAAAGGTGGAAAGGGTCCCCAATTCTATGATACACTGCATATTGCAATTGCAGCCGAAATTTCAATAATTTAAAATATATATATGTCGAACAATATATATAGATTGCAAGCAAGCTATGTAAGTAACCGTTGCTAATAAAATTATTTCTCCAGTTTAAGTGCTTTAAAGAAATAATTAACAATATTCCTTTGGGGTCTTAAAAAACAGCATGCAAAGAGCATTAAATAAGTGTTGTTTTCCTAATTTCCGCCCGTTTCTACTTGGTCTCTTGGAGTTTCTGGAGGAGGCTATGTGGATAGGTGGCAAGGGGCACCGCCACCACAAACTTTGACTTGGCCCGGGGCGAACAAAATGGGCCATGCAACTGTCTGGGCCACATGCTTACGGTTAAAAGCCTTTTGTGGTGATGATGCCAGGCGGACGGAGGAGGAGGAGGAGGATGTTGGTCCTCGGGGTCCAGTGGAGCAGCGGCGACCAGGAATTGGGCAGATAGTCGGAGATATGCTCGAAACCGCTCCGGTTTGGTCGGGGGCATTAGATATTGAGCAATACCGGGAAGCGTATCAACGCTCATGAATATATTATAAATGCTATTTAATGCCGTGTATTTAAAGACAATTCATAGTTAACAACAAGCGGCATTCCAGGGCCAATAGCAATCAGCAATTGCATCGATATCGAACTGCAGCTAGCCGGGGTTCAATGTTTTTTCTATCCATAATAATTCTTCCAATGCAAGTCCATTGCAGACCCGGCATTTCCTTTGTGCCGAGACTGCACATTTATGCATTTTCAATGAACAATTTTTATGCAAAAAGTGAACAAGTTGCACAATTTACCATGTAAACTGCAACTGCAACTGCCCAGGACTGTGAATTGAGCATTGGAGGATGGCGGAGCAATTGTTGCTCTATAAAAGTGGCCTCCGCCCGGGCCGCCTTGTGGAGGTTGTCAGTGGGGATTAATCTGGGCACGGGCACAAGACCTTGCCTCGTTTCAGGCCTCAGGTGCAGCGCAAAAACAAAGCCCAGACTCTTCGATGCCGATTCCTGGCCAGTTCCAGCCAAGAATATAGAGGCCCAGACCCCAACCCAGACTGAAACTCAGACTCGGTTTCATCCTCGGAGCGAAGCAAAAGTCGAGGGCCGAGCACCGAACGCACTTCATTTGAATTTCATAATTTCTTTGTTAGCTCCAATTTATGGTCACGGTTTGCTGGGCAATTTATGGTCATAAGCATCGAGAGCGTTTACAAAAACCGAAAGCAAACGGAGTTGCCCTGCTCTTCCCACCAGCGAATCGAACTAAAATAAAGAAAAAACAGTTGGCGACAAAAAACAAAAGGTTTTACTAAATTGACGATAACGATTGAAAAATGCATATAGCAGCCTGCATCCTATGCCCACATTCATGCTCTTCACTTGGTTAATCTTGCATTGATTCCATTGATTCCCCGCCCTCCTCGAAAATTATAATAAATATCAAATGAAAGCGCCCAATCCCAGAAGAAGTCGGCGATTCGAGTATATACTTGCTCTTCCAAGCCACCTCTCCCCACTTAATTTGTTCGGTGAGTTATGGCAGCTTTTCGGGCCTTAACATTCATGGCCTGATTGAGACGTTTTGTAGGAAGTCGCTAATGGAGTTATCACGTTTCAAGAAACTGGGTTAAGCGAACTATAGACAAGGGCCACATAATTTGGTGTAAAACTAGGGAATTAGTTATAAGAGGCTTGTTTTTCGCCTGCTTTAAATTCGAGAAATTTACATATAAAATTCTTGGAAAACCCTCTCCGAGAATATAGCTATAAATCAGTTGATTTTGGATATATTTATTCCTTGCTTCTGTACAAGAATGCACACATATTTTTTTACTCATACTATTAGAACTATGTTTAATAATAATTTTCAATGAATTATTTATGATTTCCAAAAGTATGATTATTTCTCTGCGCATTTAAGATGATTTAACTTCCCAGGAACCTAATCTCAATGATACATCTTGCATATTTAAAAGACCGTTTCAAACAACGTGCTGAACGATCTCCATAAATAACACCTTTGGTGGTGATGGGGCATGGAAATTTAAAAAAAACCAAATTCATTTGGCGCCTTTGGTGTGCTCGTCGGCGAGACCATTTGAATGTCCGTTGGCAACTAAGTGGAACAACCATTTAACTGTCGGCGGGATACTGGCCAAGAACAAGGCCCGCGACACGCCTCTGATTAGAAAAAAGCGCACCTGTCGCAGCTTTTGATCGCGGTACCAAACCGAATCGAACCGAATGCCTAAGCCAAATAACAGCGAGGTGTATATTTTCACAACTCCTGACATGAGTGGGGATGTGGCTAAAAGTCCAGGACCCGACAGGACAGGACATGGCCAAGGTCCAAGCTGGTCAGCCCGTTGGCCATTATCAACGCCGTCGTTGATTTGCGTTTAGTGCGCCGCCGCTGCTGCTGCGGAGTCCCTCGCTTAATCAAACATGGATATGGAGCCGCCATGGCAGAGAAATCCCTTCTGGGCTTCAGCACAGACCATGCCCCAACTACACTTGGCATATTTTCTAAACAACCCGATGCATAAATCATCGCTCTGCACTCGGGAACCACCTCCAACCGACAGTTACCAGCTGGCCATCCTCCATACTGCATCCTCCATGGTGAACATCCTACCCCTTCCACATATTTTGCGTGCCGAGTGCAGTCGCAACTAATGAATTTATGATGAGATTTTGCCCGGTAGCTCCGGCTGCAGCTCCAGATGCAATTGAAATGGAAGTCACCAAAAATTCTCCGACTGAGCCTACTCCTCTGCCTTGATTTAGTAGATACACCGAAGCGAAGTAAATGGTCCGAAGCTTTGGGCCTTGGGCCTTGGGTTCTGGACTCTGAGTTCTGGGCCTCAACTGGAGCTGGACCCGAAACGGGCGTTGACCGTTATCATGGTGGCATCTTTATGGGACCCAGACATGCTGGCATCAAAAATTCTATTACGTGGCTGCATTTTGAATAAAATACGGGAACGTCGAAACGTTGAAACACAACACTTTCGGCTGCGGTTTTGGCCAGGAAGGAAGAGCGGAGCCGCAAAAAGGCCGGCACAGTGGTTCAAGTCTGAATGAATCGAATTCTATAAATATAATAAATACAAATAAATAGTAATTCTTGTTTAATTATATTGCATTCTAATAATTATTTTCCTATGACCACAACTTACCCAAAAGTAGTATATGTTTCAACACCACTGTTCAGTGCAGGAGTAGCCAAACCGCAGGCGGAAAGAGGGTTTCGCTCTGAGGCTGCAACTGCGACTCTGGCTTGGCTGGAACTGTGACTCCGCCGCTGCCTCGACTCGGTTCCTGTCGCCATAATTCAAAAAACAGCAACATTCGCACGTAAAACGTAAGCGAAACCATTCGAGTGCAGAAAGAGAGGGCTCTGAACAGAGCAAGACAACGGGCGGACGCAGTGTGTCGAGGGGGGAGGGGGGCAATGGCATCGGGACCGGGCTGTGGGCAAACAAACGACCTGGAGTCTGAACCTGGACAAAGGGCAGGAGAAGCGGCAGGAGCAGAAGGGTTAAACGAACATCGCACGCATAGCAAGGAAATCCTTTGGGACCTTGGAACCAGCCAGACGTTTGGACAATGCAGGAGCAAGGCCTTCACTACCCACTGGACATGCACTGTAAAAAAATATATTATCAACCTACTAAACTAATAATATACCATATACCATACCAAAAAACTCTATTCAAAAATAATACATCGTTGTAAAATAACCTTTTACCGAAAGTTGTATTTATTTATTTAATTTATTTTTTTCGGTGTACTCCTGGTCCTAGTCTTCCGTTCTTGTCCTGCTCGAATGTTTGCATTTTGTTTTGTTTTTCGGCATTTTTTCCGAGCCGCTGCGGAGGAGGAGTGCAAATAATTGAAAGGAACTGAACGGAACAGGGTACTGCGAACTTGGGACCAGTGGCAGTTGGTCATTCAAGTGCCGCACTGCCGATTACATTTCAAGTAGTTTGACCCTCCCCATGTCGTTCATATGCGGGGTTAAATTGCATAGACAAAATTCGTAAGCTCGACGGGTTTGTTTACATTTCATTTGCGAATCTGATTGGAAGCCACGAGGAGTGAGTTCGTGTGTGTGTGCGTGGGAGTGTTTGTGGAGAAAGGATGCCAAAGGATGCAGCACTTTAATGTTAACCTTACCTGGAGTTTAAGCCAGGGCTCAGACGGACTTTTAGCCTGAAGTGGAAGCACAAAGCTGCCCATTTAAATCCCAAACACTTGAGTCAACATCTTAGTGCAATTTATCTGCAGTCTGTCCAAAGCCTTACCAAATATGAACTGAAACCTTTAACCTTAAAGTATACCAATTAATTTCAGAGCTCATGTGTCATCATCCTGGTCATTTGTGGGCTCATTATGTTGGGCCAGATTCAGCAAGGCGGTGACCCAAATTGGCGGACAAAACTGCCGCCGAAATGTGTCGCATTTAAATCGCAGCCTCTCATGACAGCTTTAATGAAGTTTTTAGCAGGGCTTTTATCGGCTCACTGCCAGCGGAACGGGTAACCGCATAACCGAAAATTATAAAAAATGTTTTTAAAACATTCAAAAAAAGTGCCGCCGTGCTGTTGCCTCATGCGGTGCATTTCAGCTTAATTTGTTCGCAGAAAAACCAAACGCGAAGCGTCCGTCGAAAAATATATAAAAAAAAAACAAAATCGGACAGAGAAAAAATGAATATGAAATATTCGTTAATGAAGTCATTTCGCGGCTAAGCCGGTGTGCCTGCATCGTCTGCACTTCACCCACGAAAATATTTAAGCCGAAATATGAAGATATATCAATTCAGCCCTGATGATTTACGAATATCGGCTCAAACCCGGCGGCCACCTACGCAATTTTAAAAATTGTTATAATGTGTAAATGGATTAAAATTACCTTCGCACAGTCGCTCGGCCCACATCAAATGGCTTAGATTCTTAAACGCTTTAAATACGTTAAAAACAATGAGTTCAATGCGTTATCGTCTGGATGGTTTCCTGAAGCTTACGCCCACGCACATGGAAAGCGATACTGTGGAGCCCGCCTTGGAATCGAGTTCGGCATGGGCCAATAAATTACGAGTTTAAACAATTAATTTCAGTCGAACTTGGAGTCTGCGGGGAACCGGAAGCCGAGACGACAAAACTTGGGCCCACGCCTTGCTGGTGGAAACTTTCTCCAGGTAACTGGGGTGCCACTAATTAAGTGTAAATAACTTGTAAATAGCTGGTTAATTAATAAATCTTGTTTAATCGGTTTTGCTGCCCAGCAAAGGCAAGGGGGAGTTTGACCTTTGACCTCCAGTGATGTGTCTGCCAAGTCGATAAGCATCGCATTTTGGTGCTCTTCTGTTTTGGTCTCTTGACCATTTTGGGCCTGCGTATTGGCCAAGCACACTCTCCTTGTTTCTAATCAAATGCAGTTGCTCCCGAAAAATTCAATCAACATATTTCAGCAGCACTAACGAATTTACAAAATAGGCAAGCCAAAGGATGCGCCGCCGCCTCGGCGAACATGGCCCAAAGTTGATGATGAGATGGCCAAGAGAGCTGGGGGCATCGAAACCCCTCCGGCCCCCCTCTACCGTCTTCTGCATACGCTGATTTTGTTCATTTTTGGAGCATCAGCAGAAGAACGAAGAGCCGCCAGGCAAATCCGCTGACCAGTTGACCACCAACCACTGATGGCCAAAAGCCAAGGCAGCCAACATCCAGAGCCACACATCCACATACCCACACTGTTCGCTGTTCGTCTGCCAGTCTCGTGCAATTTGTAAACATTTCCATATTTGGCGTTTACGCTTTTGCCGGTAAATTTCCTACCTTTCCTTTTTTCCCCCATTTATTGCTTCTGCTAGCCGGCAGAAGCTGCTTCCTGGTGGAAAAGTTTACTGATTAGAAGCAGAAGTTTTCCCCAAGTCTGACCCGAGCACTGGGGACTCATGGGAAAGTGACGGATATGAGGCTGACAGAAGCTTCTTTGCAATTCAGGCGCACTAACTAAAATATGCATACAGCTGCGGTCAAAGTGAAATATTCTTACAAATAGCTAGATAAAGTTTTTGTTTGAAAAGTGCTCAGAAAAGTTTTTTTATGCCAAACCAAATTTTAGATACTTTAAAAATTGAAATTCACTAATAATATGGTTTGTGTTAAATGCATTCATGTTCTAAATTTATTAGAACATTTTTTTAAATATTATTTTTAATTTAAAAACGACTATTATTTTGCGCCCAACTGTCTCATTGCCAGGCGACGATTGCCTGGTTTTCCTTCCATTATCTCTCATTCGGACGACATTAGCGAACCGGAGCGGGCTCGTTAGCAGTCCATGGGCCATTTAACTATCCGGGCACGCTCACCATGGGCACAAAGACCCAGGGACCATGGGCTGGGATCCAGAATCCGAAGGCGAAATAAAATACACGCATTTTACATGCTCGTAAACGTGTGTTACATATGCATAGGACCGACGCACTCGCCAGGAGGGCTGCAGATACTCCGGGCTGGCGGGGATCGGGTGATTGGGGTGTCCGGGGCAAATATATAACATCAACTACTTTATGCATAAATTCAGCAAGATTGCGAAGCTACCCCATGGCGAGCTAATGTTGTAAATTATAAATATGACACCTACTCCTAGTCCAGAGGGAGAGAGTGAGTTCCGAAAGCCGTGGGCAGGCTTTGGTCCAAGTTTCGCCTTGAGTTTCGCACACAGCTGCCATGGAAATTTATATACCCTCCTCACACAGATACTACCGCACGCACACAATCACCTCACATCATCGAGACATATCCTGGACCCAAGTCGAGGCCCCAACTCCTTGCGTCTCCTTGTGGGCTCCAAAATGGGTCTGCGAACCGACTTAATTGGTTGCCAAGCAGCGGGAAATCGCCGCCGGAACGCGATTAATTAACCAAAATGCATTTCCAGCTCAAAATCGAAATCACAGTTGCGAAATAACAATTCGGCTTTTGGCCAAATTCCCCAAAAAGCAATGCATTTTTTGGGAGTAAAAAAGTCAGCAATAAGAATCGATTTGTTTGGCTTGTCCAATTTAACTACCCAAAATATTACGATTGATTTTTAAGATTCTCAAGACGAACTATAACAGAGGCTAAGCCAAGAGGGCAAAGATATGTTGGACGCGTCGGTAGCTTAAGGCCATGGTCACAACCATATGGCCAACTAGGTACGCATGAGCCTGGGCCAAAAGTTGGCCCAAAGCATTGTTTGTTTGTTAGCGGAAGAGGAATGTAACGGGGCTTTATGGTAAGTTGTTCGATCGCAGCTCCTTTGGCCAATATGCGTGTGTGCGGATCGAGCCTCGTTTGAGTTTCAGTTGGTAGTTTTCGGTAGCGCGAAACAAAGGCCAATTTCCAGGCAGATTTAATCACGCGCTAGCTGCCAGACGGCAACAATGGGTTAACCCGATTGTGTGTATTGGTAAGTGGCAAACGCATTAGAAAGAAGCGCGGCGGGTTAAAAAAAAAAAAGAAAATATAAAAAAAATGGAAAAAATAAATAAACAGCAAGCCGCATTCTCTGTGGCATTTCATTTTTCCGCTTCGGTCTTTTCCAATGAAAAATAATAATAATTGACAGGCGGCCAGCGCAGGGGCAATGTGGGAATTTGGATTATTAACGAATTGTTTGCTGCCCGGCCAACAACGCAGCACTGGACATCGAACATCGATGTTGGCCAACAAAGTATTTGCAAGCAGACGCATAAAATTTATGCCCTAGCCTAGGAAAATCGCGAGAGGTCCTTGGCTCGAACTGAACTCCGAATGCTTCGATCACGTACGCGGCGCAATTAAATGACAATTCTTTAGCTACTTGCCAATTGGCATGCGCTGCCCCAAGATCCTCGCAGATCCCAGAGATCCCGGCGAGATCCGAGAGCAGAATCCGCGGGTGGGGGGCAAGGTAAGGCCTATAAGAATGATGCCAACTATTTAGCGCATCCAGCAGATACAGTAGCTGCCTCCGTCGCGCGGCTCAGGCAATTAAATCTTTGCAGTTGTTTCAGTTTTGCCTCCGAGATTCCGCGACTGCCTCTGATTAAGGGCTTGTTTGCCATAGATTGGGAGCCGAGAGCCTGGGCATTGGGGCTCCGAGAACCCGGCCAGGTCGGCATTTCTATGGCTTTCGGATTGCTGTTGTCGCCAAGTGGAGGAGGAGGCTGCCCAGATATACAAACACACAAAGAAATTGTCAACTACAGCGAGCAGAACAACAGCTTTTGGCATATTTGAGCTGCCTGTGTGGAGCTGAGACTGCGTGATCACAATGGAAATGGTGAATGGAGCAGGGTCGCGTTTCGGGTGGGGGGATGCCGATCCCGATCCCAGCTGGGAATTATAGCCAAATAGGGCGGTTATCGCTGTAAAGCCAACTTTCCAACTTTCAGCGGATAACAAATCAAACTGATTCATATCTGCCGGTCTGCAACATTGTCAATTAAAAAAGGCAAAACCCCAAAAAAAGAGCAGGAAACATTCAACACAATTTGTAATTGAAACTTATCTCTGCTGGGAATGCGTTAAGTGCAACGGAATGTGGAGAGATCCCAGCAGCCCAAAAGCGAAGTTCATTTAAAACCAAGTTCGCGGCGAGTCATTTGCCCAATCCCAATCTCGACGACCTCTTGCAGCGGCGTTTGCTTAACGGTTTTAAGTGGCAATCACTGGCACCAAGTCGCGCATTGATAACGTTAAGAGAGCCCCCAAAAAAGGCCGCAAAAAGGAGGCAAAACCAGAAGGCGGCCGTGCCATTGCCACAAAGCCAAAAAATCAGCGGAAGATCAGCAAACAAACCGCAAGGCCCCAATGGCAAGTCCAAGTCCAAGACAAACGCGAACTCCAACTCCAAGAAAGACTCGAGAGCCGGCAATTACCAAATTCCGAAAAATGAAGAAATTTTCAAATAAACGAAGCCAACTTGGCAATACACAAAGTGAGAACTTAACTGGCAAAACTCGCAACTTTTCTCAGGTCGGCACTCAAAAAAAAAAAAAAAAAATGTATTAAATATTATATTTACGAAATAAAAAAAAATTTAATAAGCTTACAGATTAAACTTTTAGGTAGGTTGAAAATAGGTTTTTATGGCTAAGTATTACCTAAATTTCGTACTTTTCAAGATATTTGTTCATATCTTTATTTTTAATTATTCTTTATTCCCTATTTTCCTGAGTGTGCTCTGCTCTGTTATTTTGTGTGGGACCCGCGACCCAGACTCTCACACTGACAGACCCCAGACCAAGCCAGGTCCAAACTGAGGCCAGCAATTACAGTCAAGTGAATAAACGAAACCAAACCGAGCCCAAAACTGCAAAAGCCACCTCCACCCGCTCCGCCTTCAGCTCCTTGCCTTTTACTTAGCCTTTTTTCGCTGGAATTCATCATCATGCGAATTATCCAGCCCCGGCAAAAGGGTTTTTCGGCAATAGGTTTGCCCCAGCAGGGTCTGGAACTCGGATCTCGGACCTCGAACCTCGAGCCTGGTATACCGGGTCCCAAGTCCCGTCTGGTCAAATACGGCCATGCCAATTTAGTTGTCATAGCAGTGGAAGAATTATCGCTTGTGGCGGGCGGTCCACCAAAAATTTTGTTGTCAACTGGCCAATTGGTTGGAGCGTATGCAAGAATGGCCAGAAACGAGGGGCACAATCGCTCCCAGACACGAAGGCAAGGTCGGTCGATGTGAGTTTATTATAAAGCACTGGAAGCAGGAAGGAAGCGTATTCGCAGGCATGGCAGCCTAGGTGTGAGCAGTTAGCGCTTAACATAAATGTGAAATATTACTCATAGCCATCCAGAAATAACTTAATTAGAGTGCATGGTATTCCAGGGATAATAAATATACTGTTCAGCGAATTTTTAAGAAATTTAAATATAATTTATTCAATCAATTAAATATGATCTCTTAGATATGATTGATTGTTAGATCAACTAAATGTCTAATTAGGTTTTACCAAAGCTTTACTTATTATATTATATAGAGTGCATTTCAAATTCGATTTCCGTTTCAATCCACACCTGATTTTCGGCAACTCCAGTTTGTCCGATGCGAATTCCGTCCGTATACTCTGCCGTGTGTTGGAGTAATTTGCCACATGAAAAAGGCAGGGAATCCGTAGGTGTTGTTATTGGTCCTGCCAGCTTTCACAAATGATTATGTTTGATGTGCAGTTAATTTGTGGTTTTTGCATTGCGAATCGAATTCGAATTGGGGCGACAGAAGTGCGAACCCAACGACGCATTAGAGGCGAAAGTACCACGATACCGATACGATCCCCATCCGATCCGATGCGATGCGATCCCAAACTCTCGATGAGTGGCCCTAAATAGCCGTTATACTGGATTATTGCGCCATATTTCATTAAGCAAGTTCTGGCCAGAACAGACTCTCGCTCCTCCAGTCCTCTCCTGCAGTGTTCGGGCTTGGAGTCTGCGGCCTGTCCAGGCTGGATGGCATAATCTCTATAGGCCACATTTATTTCCATGGGTCACTGATAGTGCGGCTATCAAAACACGGGAACACTTTTAAAATCGCAATGAAAAGCGGCAAATGGGATGCACGCGCTAATAAAATGCCGATATTTTATGGCCAACCGAGGGACGAGCGGCTGGCGGGGTGGCAAGTGTGAATCTGCATACGGGAATGCAGATTCCCAACGAAGGCGGAGCGCTTTCTGAATAATAGCTACAGAGTGCGAAAATATCACTAACTTCCTACAAAGTACATATCGTTCAAAAAAGGAATATAGCGTCTAGGGTATAGCATTATTATTTTGTGACAAAAACATTAAGTTATTTTTCCAAAACTAACAAGGACTTTTTCTCTCAGTGCAGCTCTCTGCACTCCCCTGCTTTTCGGCGCCAGTCTTCAGACTTCAGCTTGTGCCCACACATCCGCAGTCCAGATGAGGGAGAAATCCGATGAGGACGGACCTCCGAAAATGAATTGCAAGTCATTGGGAGTCGGGCCATATCCAGAACACACGTCACTCTGTCTAGGATAAAGCCCGGATGGTACAGGATGCACTGCGCTCGCTTAAGTGCACATTACTCGCATCATTTGTAATGCTAATCAAAGCCAGTCGGAGTCCGAAGCCCATGGAATGGATGCAGTGCCATCGCATTCGCGTATCTTGAGTTGTGCGCGGAGTTAACCTACATATAATGCAGATGCAGATGTGACCGAGGATGGGGTTGGATGTGGGGACGACCCGCCCAACTTGACAAATCTGCTACGCCCACGCTGATTAACAATCGCAGCCGCAACAAACAACTGATAATGAGCGATTGACTCTACAAATGTGACTGCCGGGGAGGAGGAGCTGTGGATCGGGATAGTGCTCCACAAGGTGGGTGCTTTCAATTAGGGCTGGACACTCAAGAGGGCAGTGCTTTAAAGTGTGGTCACTGATTGGAGTGGTTCCTAGTCGCCATTTGGGCACAGGAGCAGTTGGAACATGTACAATTGGATGAAATTCGGGTAGGGAAAGAGTTTGAACATACCTTGGGATATATAATAAGAAGTAATATATTCGAATTAAATAATGAATTTTTTCAAGAACTAATTTATGGCTGCATTGCCTTATATGTGTGTTCCCAAAATCGTTGTTTTTAACACACCCCCTTACCTCTTTACACACCCAAATGAAACTCTCTCTTTCACGTCCCATGACCAGCGATTGAATCAATTTAGTAAATCAAACATCTCCCCATCGCCGAACTGAACTACCTACCTACCTATCATATATGTGAAGTCATAACAGCAAATGTACCGTAAAGCAAACATGTTTCAGCCAACTGCCATATAAGCCAAACACTTTGTAGAAATTCCGACTGAAAGGCAACAACAATGGCAACAAACAATCGCGTCATAATCGTTTGTAGCGACTAATTTATGATCTTAATGGCGGCTAATTAACACCATTTTCCACAATTGAAAGATTTTCCATTAAATAAAACACTTTATGGAATGGCCCAGCAGCACGCAGTTCCCGTCGTCTAGCGTTTTTTCCCGGCCAAAGAAAGCAGTCAACTCATCCACGTCCACATCCACATCCACTTTTGCTCGCTTCACTAACCTTAACCCCTCACAGCCCCCTGTCCATCGGCACTTTCTGTGGCGGAAGTTGGAAGGCAGTTCGATGCGTTTGCAGCACAAATGGAGCAAAACACACAGAACTCCAGGCGGAGAAGTGCAAACAAAGCAGACCCCAAATGAAGGGCTACTAGCTGAAAGGGCATGGTTGGTTAAAGGGGCTGGGACTTCAGGAGCGTCCTATGAGAGGGGGCAGGATAGAAGGGTGAGACAGCAAATTGACGGCGCTGCAAATCTACAAAAAGTCACTGGCGATTCTCAACGCATGAATGCCAACATTGGCCCATAGAAATTACGAAATAGAAACAATAAAGTAGTATTTACGATGTAGAATTTTTAATACTCTATTGACTAACTCAAGAAATATTGAGGAATTTATTTCAAAACATCTGCTTAAAGCAGGCCATAAATAAATGTAACAGGTGTAAATAAAGTTTTTATTTTATAATACATTTATACCTATATACTTTGTATTTAGAAGGGTTGTTTCTCAAAATGTCACGGTAACACAAATATACTTTCTTATAGAAACCCCCAACCCCTTTAATCCGCATCGAAGAATGCATGGCACTTGTTCTGGCTAACATATTGAATGAAAGGCCAAGTCAGAGTTGAGTTATTGCCAGTGCAGAGTATTCCACGAAATGGAAAAAGTGTTGGACAGGGCAGTTGAAGTGGACTGGCGATGGGTTCGATTCGGTGAGCTTGGTCGAGCTGTCGCCGCCCGTTTGGCTGGCCTGGCCGGGCCTGGCCAGAACTGGGTATCCGATGGGGGATTGGTCTAGGGAATGGGAATGGCATTGGGAATGGAACTGGGAACGGGTGTCCGATCGCCTGTGACGAACGATGCGATCTCCGAGGCGGCGGCAAAGTCACAGGCCAGTCTCAAACCCGGAGTCACAGTCACAGCTGACAACTCACTGAGCGCGCAATGATTAATCGCACAATTGTGCGCTAGAGGTTTGTGTTCTCTCCGGCTTGGATCGGATCTGTGCTGTTCTTTTTGGATCGGTTCGATACAGATACATGGAGGCGATAGAGCCTAAGAGCCGTCGGCGCTGAATGCAGTCGTCGGCGATCGCCTCTGTGCCCTTTTTCTGCTAGTTTTCGTTTTTAATTGCGTTCAAAAGTGTTGCCGGAAGCCATTTACAAAAGGCTGTCACCAGACTGCGGCCACTTTTATCGGAATCAATCAAGGGTGCCCCAGGCCCAACAAAGAGAAAAAAGCGAAATAGAAACACTTTACGCTCTGATTGAAGAGTGTAGACCAGACCCAGACACATTAACCCACGCAACTGTGGCGACCGCGGGACCCCAAGCTTAACCCTCAACTCGAGCGTGGCATGTAATTGAATTAAAGACCGACGGAGGCCTGATTAAAATTCCAGCACATCTGCTTGGCTGGTGTAGCAACTATGCTGGGGAATTTGTGGCATGTCCAAAATGTGGCCACGATCGGCTGTGTGGCACCTGCAGCTAAGCCACGATCTTCGAGACGCTCGCCTCTTGGCTTAGCCAATCTTCCAGCTTATCAGTCGCATTGCAATCTATGTAATGCGCTCCCAATTGCCGGGGCCAGGCTGAAAAAAGAAAAACGAAGTCGGAACTGGGGCCAGCTGATCTACGATCAGCAATCGACCGTGGTTCGATCGATGGACCGATGGACCGATCGATCGGACCCATCGATCTAACCTTAAACGAAGCCAGTCAGCCAAAGAAAGTGATGGGACAAAAAAAAAGAAGACTGCAAAATGTTGCTCGACAAGGACGCAACATGCCAGGCAACATTCTAGTCCCGAGATCCTCCCCAGCTCCTCAACTGCATCGCCGATCGCCGGCGGTGACATCTTGTCAACTCAAAAATCATGATCAACAAAATGTTCGCAGAGTTCGCCCCTCGACCACGAACATTTCTATTGGCAGGCGACAGGAGGATGGAATGGGATGGGATGGCATGGCATGGGTTGGACGGAATAGAATCGACCGAGGCAGACGAGATCATCTTTATCGATCGATACAAACAGGCAGCGGCAGATATTGACAGCCGCCCGGTAGGTTCACACATAAGTGAGGCATCATTCGGGACGTCATTGGAAGCGATTAAAAGGCGCACACACTTTTTAAGGAGCTGCTGTCACCTGGTGGTCGCCGGTCACCCAAGATAGCCGCCGATCGCCAGTGGGCACCCAAACGAAATGGTTCACCTGTCAGCGGTGATAATCGGGGCAAGCATCTCGCATTGGGGCAGGTCGTCACTTGGATTCTACAGATGAGGATCAAAGAGGAAGTGATATATGTGAGGCTTATTCAGAAAATATACCAATTTCAATGGCTATTTAAAACATAAATATTTATTTAAGTAGATGAGTTACCAATGAAGTACAGGCCACTAATCAGCATCGTGGGAGGCTAATAACTTTTAATGGAAGCATTTCCGAGCTTCAGAGTAAATTAGGCTTTATATTTAATTCGCATATATAATTTATTTTATTTATTTTAAAGTGGATTATGACATACAGGCAAGCTCAAGTGTAGTACTTTTAATAGCAGCTGTTTGGCTTAGCCACATGAAGTAATGAATTGCGCCGATAAATGCACTTCGACTGTTTGTTAAACCAATAATAAAAATTGTAAAGTGGCTAGCATTTTATTTTAAAAGCGTATCACATAAAACCCCAGAAGTTGGATCCCGATTCGGATCGGATCGGCTCCAATCCATTCCGATGCGATGCCAACCAGATCTGGACATATCTCCCTCGTGCTGTGCACTTCAACGGTTATAAACCAGCTGGCAGGCTAGTTACCGATTTATTGATTTTAATTGCAACCCGAGACGTTTATTTGCAATAAGAATGCGCAAAAGGCCCCGAAACTGTGCAACTGGGGGGATCACAGCATCGTTGGCCATGACAGTGGCCATAGTTTTGGACAAGTTGAAAACAAATACAAATGGCCATTGGCCAATCCTCTCCGATCCTGTCCAGAATCGCTGGGGTCCCCACCGAGCGTGGGGCATATCATGACATTTTATTGTGTTGTCAGACGGAAAAGTGCTTATTACGCATGCGCAACGGCGTCCAGCGAGCTGGCTTTAATTGTGGGGTGCCACTGGCACATCCACATCCACACAACGTGGAGGATTGCAGTGCCATGGCGAAGTCAGCTTGCCAGTTTGGTTGTCGTTGTTGTTTACGCCGGCGATTGTTTTACAAATTAATATTATTTTATGATATCGCGTTTGTTTTGCTAATTGTTGCATGTGTGGCGTAGATTGCATTTACAACCCGCCATCAGCTCAGTTAGGATCCCATGCTATTGGTACTGGTGCGGCTAGTACCTCCAACTCCAACTCCATTCCCAACTCCGGCTCCATCGTTCGGTAGCAGCGGCCGGTGCATTTTGACAGTTTTACGAGCTCGGCCAGCGTTGAAATGAATACCTGCTAGGAGCTGGCAGTTGCGACTGGGAAGTTTGGAGCTGGCTGACTTGGCTAACTTGGGTGACTTGGAAGACACGGGAGATGGCACCGTGTGAGTTGTGGCCATGTCCGCGGCTAGGAATGCGGCAAGCCACCCAAACGTAGGAAGCTCCTAATGAATGCTTAGGCAGGCCATCATAAATACCAGCGAAAGGAATATCTGAGCAAATGGCGAGTTGAGGTCTTGCATAACAATTTTAAACGGCTCTAATGCTATGTTAATAGGTTAACTATCAATAAATTTACTTAGTTTATAAAAATTATGTTGTTGTTTTCAGCATAACATACCAAGCATATCAATATAAAGCACATGTAGCAAATTTCCGGCAAAGTGACCACCAACATATGCCTGTCGTGTGGAAATTGCTGGTAATCCTTAGCCGGAACTCCCTCACTTTCAGTCCCTCCTCAGCCATTTGGCGAGTCGTCCCTCCCATTTCATTGGCACCTCTGTGGCGATAAGGTGCCACACTTTGTTTTGCTTTAATTGTCAAATGCTGGTCGTTTATCTTTATGGCAACAGCGGCAACAACGTTGCCTTGCCAGACAGCTTGGCTCGAATCTAGAGTCGGAGTACCACCATTCGCAGTCCCAGTCCCAGTCCCAGTCCCATAGCAACCCATGTCCCATATCCCAGTCCAAGTTCTCTGGACGTCCCTCGCCGAACTGTCAACTGTCAGTCAGTCAGTTGAGTTCAGATGGGCTGGCCTCTCCGTTCCGTAGGACATCAATATGTGACCAGGGTCCCTTCTTCCCTTGACTGAGCTGTGTGTTTGCAGCATGTTGCTCCGCCTGCTGATAACTGATATTTGACAACTTTTGATCCACTGACAGTGACGGCGGCCCGATGTCTGGTGCTGGACATTTAAGAAATTCGACAGCTGCTTGGGAGTGAAAAACAGAAGAAAACGAAGCAAAAACATTGCCATGTCCCTCGTCTATGCAAAAGAGTTTGCATTTTTTCGTGTTTCGACTGACAGGAAACGTTTAGCCGATAATACGAATGGGTAGTTGTCGTTTGACTGTAGGCACCGCCATATCCTTCCTTCCAGTTGTAGTGATATTCTCACATCTTTGAGCGATTTCCCTTATGCGATCTCGACTTCACCCGGATGGATTGGCGCTCGGTAGGTGCAACCATTCTGCGGGAATTCGCCGTGAAACATTTCAATAAACCCAGTTCGCTGCATGATCATTTCAATAACGAGCTCTCACCGAAGGAAGCCACAAAAAATACAAACATGAAAACGAGCCGAGGAGGAATCGCCTTCCGGTAATGGTTATGACCAGGGAGCCATCGTAATGTGAGTGGAAAAAACACTTTATTGAAATGAGCCTCGATCGAATTGTGGTCTAAATGAACTCGTTTTCAATGAGCGCGGAGAGCCAGAGCCAAAAAAAAAACCAAAGGGGTAACATGCAATTTCAGCGTGCTTGAAACTTTCAAAGCCACCGACCACCGTCCATCAATTTATGAGGTGGTCAAGATTGTGCCAAAAAATGAAGGTTAAAGAAAAATCCGCGATTGGGTAATTACAAGCAAGTAGCTAACTTGGCTGCCATTTAAGTTGATGAATATGAATTTTTGCTTCTCGAAAATATGCAATTACGCAGCTGGGGTTTATTTGTGCACAGGGAATAATTATTACTCATCAGGTTAATTTATACATTTTAAGGTAGTATTTTCACTAGAAATGACTGGATAGGTTCTATGAATTTTAAATATTTAAATTAGTTTTAGCTGTACATTTTGCATTATTGTATTTTTTTCTGTGTACGAAACCTTTTTAGTAGTTGGAAAGTTTTCTAATTACCAGAGACACTCTGCAGCGGGCGCATGTTAATTGCCCCAAAGAGTCAACCTAATTATTAATAAGCGCCGACGTAGATGTCTTTGTCAGAGGGCCTGAGCCTCAAAAGGCTGTCATCATTTTAATGCCAACTCGTTATTTTATTTATCATCAACATCATTTCCAGCTCCGTTGCTGACAAGCTGCCAGTAGCTCAGAATCAGAATCGGTATCCGAAGCTGCAACTTCAGGAGGCCACATGGAGCAGAGATACCTACATATCTACTGATGGTGATGGAAAGCGGAAGAGGGGGCTTTCCCGGGTCCGAAAGGGTAGGGAATAGGAATAGGGAGCAGCGCCGTAACATCGACTACGGCGCAGATAAAAGCCTTTCCATGTCGCTTCAAATTTAAGTTTTCAATTAAAAAAGACATAAAATGTACAAGTATGAGTGGCTGTCTAGCGCATCTGTGTGCAGCAGTATCTGTGAGTGACGTAGCTGCCGCCGAGCGGCGACTTCATCAAGCGAGTAACAAATATTGTAAAGTAGTTTGACTTTGACAGAGCCGTCATAACTGTTCAAGTATCCGACAGGGGTTAAGTGGGAGCGCAAAAGGGGGTGGAGGTGGCTGGTAGACAGGGGTAAATCTTCTTTTAATTATGAGAATTCTTTCATCATTCATAAAGACCAATAAAGTGTATGAATTAACACACAATTTGTATGTAAAAAGGCGCATAATTAAATGCTATTAGAAGATGCTTTCAAAAATTCTTTGAGCTTGTAACATTTACTCCAATGCTAACTTGTATCTGCTCTTAAAAAGAAAGATACATTAAAGTACAAGGTATACATTAAAATTAATGATTATTATTTGCAGTGCATTTGAAGTTCCAAACACTTCCATCACTCAAGATTATTTCTCACCAAATTAACACTCGACGAAAATCGTTCTAACCACCACTGGCAACAAATTAAACTTGTAAACTTCGTTTTTATGATTATTTCCCCTCGAAAACTAATGCGATCCATTTAAATTCCAGAAAAAGTCTAGCGCTTACAAAAGTTCACCGAAATGTGGAGCATTTATCAGTTTTTATTGCTCTATTTGCTTGGCGCGCTGATGTTCACTTTTGTCTGAGCCACCATTCGCTTGATATGCAAATAACTGAATTTGGTGTTTTTCAACGCACATATATATATTTTTGAAAACTTTATTGCCTCACGCTTTTCACACAAAATTAATGCAAACTGGACACCATTGAAATGGTCGTTAGTGGCCCCCGTGCCCCTCCACACAGCCATTGTGGCCAAAAATTGTTAACTTGTGCCCATTGTGCGGGTCAGGCTTTGGCTATGGCTTTGGCATTGGGAAAGTGTGGCACTCAACTTGGCAGTTCTATGGCTTTCATTGTTGGCTTTCCGCTGTTAAACGGAATGGAACGGATTCAACCGGCCCCGGGCCGTCTTTTGAGCTAAAAAGATAAAGACAATTATTATCGCCATTATCGCCAGCATCTGTTCTTATTGTGGCCAGAACGGAGCAGACCTGACCAGGCCACTTCCTACGTTTGAAAATGATATGCTGGCAGTGGCAGTGGGAATGGCACCGACTGCGACCGCATACAAATTGGCAATAACCATCAATTGGCGGCCGAAAAGCAGCTCTTGGCCAAAAGGTGTTCGCAGGCAGTGTTGTTTGCATTAGAATGAGCTATGCCGGGCCAACAACAGGAATGCCGATTACAGTCGTTGCTCTCCTTGATTCGCTTTCTTTCTATTTTTATTTTTATTGCGGCATTGTCTCCGCTTTTGGCCATACTCTAAATCGATGATGTTTTCTCGGTCGGGCTAAGCAGGTTCCGCGTGCCACTTGGCAAATGTATGCATACTTGAAATAAACAAATAATTTGCAAAGCATATGAACGAATTTATCCCACGGTTTGTTGTATATGGATTAATATTTACAAAACAGTTAAAGTTACAAACAATAATATCACAGATTTGTCAAGTGAAGAGTTTAACCGGCAAGTTCGTTTATATGTCACTTTGCTAAGTTAAATTTTAGCAATACCTTGCTTAGGACATAAATTTATCTTCAACTTGATTTGTTAAGAGTACGAAAATAAACAAACATTTAACTATGGGATGGTTGCATTCTAGCTTCTAGAGATCGTGTAGCGATCAGCGGCCATAATTGTATTTTCGGCATTCGATTCCGACCAACAAATGCGAATGCGAATACTAACTCGATTGCACTTGGCCACAATCCGAGTCCGAATCCGCATCTCGGCATCAGCTGGAGCCTGTCGATGGTATTTGTAAGCTGCAAGCTGCTGCCCATTGTTCTGGCCAAATTCACATTTGCGCCGGCTGCCGCCAGCTGCCAGCGGCTTCTGTTGCCGCTTTTATTGAATGTGTAGCATTCCAGCTAGCGCATAATTGTAGCCTCTGGTATGATAATTTCGTGGCATCGCATCGGATTCGATTGCATCGAACCGCATTGATGTTGCAGAATGTTAAGCGAAATGTTAAGTATCCGCCAATCGGGCGGGGTGAATCCCCACCATATGGACACAGTGATATATATCTATAGCTGCATAGGTCACATGAATGCGTGCATAGCTCCAAGTGAGAGGATGGGCCATTAATTAGAGGCCCCAGTTCGCTTTGGCGCCCGTTGCTTCGAGATATTTACCCAAAATAGACAATTCATCAATTCGGCGCCCTGTTGCCAACCCCCTGGAACCATTCAAACTGTCAACTGCAGTTGAGATGGGGACCCTACCAAGTGTCTCCCAGTCCCCTGGAGCACCTCGCGCCATTCGATTCTGGGTTCTCTGGTCTAGGTCCTCGATAATTGCACTGTCACTTGGCTGAAGACATGGCAATTTGTGGCCATAAAAGCGCGCAAATTTGTTATGAGTTTGCCCTCTCGCTCTGTCATAGTGCACAATGAAAAACATATAATTTAAGTTAATGAATTATTTGAATAAATTACAACTGTAAATTAGTCTAAGGAGGCTAGAAAATGAATTAATTTATGAGCAAGAAGCTGTTTCATAAATAAAAATTATTGTATTATCCATATAAGATAAGTATTCAATTCTATACTTTCCATTGTTTGACAAAATCCCCACATATTTTCGGCCTAGTTACTGAAGCTATCACTACAATTTTCGCTGACTGTATCCATCTCAGTCTTTATGGGACCGTTGATGAAATGGAAATGCAAAATACTCGGGACCCAGACCTAGAGCCAGTCGCAGTCCGCATTGAAATCCATTTAATCGAGCCATCATTCTCTGGTTGCCATCGTCGGCCGCTGTTGATTTATGAAATATTTTGCGCCGCACTCTCGCAAATGAAAATCCATTGCCCATCGTCCGATTTCATGGAGACGGGCACGCGTTCTGTATCTGAGTGAGTATCTGGGAGATACTTTGGCTCATGGATGAGTTGGCCAGTCGGCTAAGAGCCAAGATCTCCTCAATGCTCGTTCATTGCTAAGCAGCTAAGAGGCGTTGCACATAATTTGCTTTGATCTGTTTCGCATTTGGCCAGCTGTCAACTGGAAGATCTTTTTGGGAGGCAAAGGGCCAAGGGGATAGCCCTGATCAGAACTTGATGGCTGACAATGGGATCAGGAACTTAGGGGGATTGGATTATGGAGGGCCTGCTGTTTAGGCGTAAGTTTTTTATACCAATTGGACAGATTTTTGCAATCAGCTTGCACGTCCGCATTAATTTGTTGCAATAACAAATTGAAAGTGCTTGGCATATTTTACGAGAATCCCACATATGAATGAAAATTACGATTTATATTTAGAATTTCCTGAACCAATTGCATTAACATAAAACCTTCACAAAACCATTAAACCTTCAAGCCTGAAACGAAATGTATGGTAATTCAAAGTGACTCTTCAAAATTGCTTCTAATAATGCTGCCTCTCTTCGAACTTAAGATCAACGATAAAGCCTAAAACAAACACTCCAAATAAAAATACGAAAGCACGTCACGTTTTTTTCCCCCCAAAAAATGAGTTTTAAGTGGTCCGTGGAAGTGTAACAGTCTCGCTGGAAATATGTTATGAAAATAAAAAACGCATCTTGAGACTCGGATGTGTAACAAATTGAGGTTTGGGGCCAGACCAAGCCCACATTATCACTGTGATAAGGCCATCGATCGCGGCCTACCAGTTCTGGGTCCCCCATCTCGGTACCACCAATCCCATCTGGATTTCAAATCGCACAGCTGTCAGTGGTGGGGATACTCCGAATGCACTTGAGACATTTCTCTCGAACTTCAACGCCTGCCAGCCCGCTGTCAAAATATTTCAATGGGTACCCGATTCCGACTCAAACTCCGACTCCGATTCCGATCCCGTTCCCCGATCTCATCTGGATTTCATTTTTATGGGCAGGGATCGACGCGCTGTGCGGTCTTTTGATGAGATCTCAATATGACGGCTGTCCAGGGTGATTGTCTGGGTTTGTTAGACAAATTAAATCTGCTGTTTTCAGTTTTCAATATAAACACCCAGAGGCCGAGAGCCGAGCCAGATGTGATTGGGATTGGGATTGGGTTGTGATCGCTGCCGACTTCTAAGTAAGTGAAACTTGTTCTAAGAGACCTTCCCAATTTGCCACAGAGCCGCATTCCCATGTCGCGTTTTGTAACCGCAGATGATCGGAACGGGGAGATCGGATGATCGCTGGATAGTTGGATACCCTGGATGCCCGGATCGCTGGAGCGTCTCTTGCTGGCAATCGCAACACCACTGCCGCAACACCACTCGCATTTTCTTGTATTTATAAGGTTTCTGTCATTTCTGTTAAGGATTGAGTTATTTGCTTGCCGATGGAGCTCGTTGCCAAGGCTCACGTGTGTTTTTTAGTACCGAGAGTGCCTTTGGGGATCCCAGCTCTTGTGTTCGCATGCAGAAAATGCGGTTGTTTGTTATTGTAAGGCGATACTTTTTGCCGTCGATCGCACCGATAAAGACTGTCGCACTTCTTTCCGTCTACATAAAATGCTTAAATATTTGAATAAATCATAGATGGCATCGCTTTTTCATATCTCATCCAAGCTTGGCCAGCAACCAACACGGCATAGGTATTTTAATCAAGTAAAATTCCATCTAAGTACCTTTCTAAAAACCTTTGATAATTAAAATAGTTATTTCTGGCCTAAGGCGATATTTCTTATTAGTATTTGTAGTATTAACTTTATTCACAATTGGTCTTTCTTTTACCAATAAGACAGTTTAACATCCACCTGTGCATGTGACGAAAATTTAATTTTCCCAAGGGCTCTTTCCTGTGCTCTCTAATTATTTTGCACAGCAAAAGTGCCTGTAAATTGCAGTTTCCTTGCCGACCCCTAATGGCATTAATTTGCAATGTATGACAAAGGATCTTTTGTTTGCATGCGATTTTAGTGTGTATGGCATTAACTTTGGTCATCCTCAGAATTCCCACAGCAATCAAAACTAATTTAATTCTGATAAATGACAGCTGCAGTCAACAATATTATTATTACTATTATTACTTTGCCAAAGCTGGCAGAGGACAAACAATAAAATTGCAATTAAAGGCGAAGCTATAAACATTTGATTGCTATTATTATTTACCAATAACAAGGACAACTAACTAATACACACACAGGCACACACATAAGCCTAGATAAATTCACAATGCACACCACACACGCACAATTGTTTGCCAGCAAATTGATAAAATAGCAATAAAGTTAATTTTACATGGAGCAGCAGGAGCAGCCTAGCATCAATATCGATATCTAAATCTGAATTTGCCTTTATTGACAGTGTCTTATCATAACTAAAATCATTTGCATGCAAACGAGGGGGCCTGGAGGTGGCCTAAAGAAGAAGAAGAGCATGTCGCCTAGAATGAGGCAAACATGAAAATTCAATAAGCATAAGACTTTCGAATTTACGACGAAATTAACAATAATATTGCAGTTGCTGAGGGCGCAACACGAAAACTGCCATCTGATGGGGGACACTTCTATCTGTCTCACCGCCAGTTGCCCCCCACCGAGAGTTGCTGGATCCGCATCCATAGGCGTTGTGCGAAAGGGGGTTAATAAATATGAAAGGCACACTTCCAAGTGGGAAGTTACTGCGGTTAGAGACTGAGCACTATGTGGCTGCTCTATGAATATATTAATATTGATCTTAATAAGCTGAACGTATGATTAAAATAGTAGTTAGTAGTGATTATTATTATAACATGAAGCATATACTATAATGACATTCTCGTTGATGTTATAACAACCAATGCAATATAGTTATCTTAATATCCTTTCGCAGAGCATTAACTATTCGCATTTAAAGAACGCATTGCCGCTGGCTTCTTTTTTTACAGTTTAATGCATTTATTTAATAAATCCATATAGAATTCCGGCACAACGCCCGCGGGGCACAGACGACTTGGCCATGGACGTTGGGGTTGGGGATGTTGCTTTCCCATCACGCACACAAAAACTGGCATTTGAATGGTTTTGCCCAGCCATTGAGGACCCCACCTCCGGAATATCCAGGCCATCGACCATCGGCCATCGATTGTAAACAATTTTACGAGCTCGCTTGCAATAATCTACGCAATTTTATTGACACTCGGCTCTTTTTGTGAAGCGAGTAATTCATGCGTTTGTCTGTGTGCTTATCACGCCGCGGGACATCTTAAGTTTTTCGCTGGAGAAAGGGGGAAATTTTGTGGTCGACTGGGGCGTGGGGTGGTTAGGTACAAGGCCCTTAGACAAAGCCCCAACTTTCTCCGGCGATAAGGCGACCCACTTGACTCGGGGAATGCGCTTACAGGTTGTCCCATTTCGGGAAAGGTCTCTCAAGACCTATCTGATTGTCACCTAGCGGCTGACTAATGAACTGCTAGATGGGATTGGGATTGAGATTGAGATTCGGATGCGGACTCGGACTTGCAGTGGATGGCAGCCCGTCTCCGGTAGCTGTCTCCATTGGCCTTATCTGTATTTGGTAGCCAACTATCTGGCGATGCCATCTCTCACTGTGCTACTTAAATGAGGCACTAAAATCCCCCGCATGCCCCTCGACAATTCAGAATTCTCTGCCTGCTTGCTATAAAATTTAATCGCTTGTCATATACTGCAATCGTATTAATTTTCCGCTCCGTCTGACATGTAATTATATGTATATAAATATTTATTTAAATGCTTACTTATTTACGGTTTTTATGCTAGCCAGCTCGCTTTCCGTTTTTATTTATTCGTTTTAAGGCCTGGCTATTTTTAATGGTAGTCACAGAGAATCACATTCTTTGGCGATGGGAACTCCCACATTAAATTCTCCTTAAACTCACCTTTCTATTTTAGTTCTTTAGCTTTCCAATCAGCATTTTTGGGTAAACAAGCCATCTAAGACTCAATTAACAAACAGATACATTCACCAAAAACACAAACCTGAAAATTCGGTAGATTTTTTATCGATTTTTTTCCTCACATTCGAATACAGACTTTCTGGTGTTTTCAAATTAAACAGCATAATTATTAACCTTTAACATTTTCACGCTTGAGCGTTGTGGGAAACGGAGAAAAAACACAGCTCCCAAATGAGATAAAAAATGTTCCGAAAATGAGCTCAGCATAGGGAATAGTAGCCAACGCTTTTTTTCTATATGTTTCTGGATATTATTTATGGGTGTCCATTTGTCAGCTGCGGATGCGGATGCGCAGGCAGCCGTGACTAATCAGCCCGCGCTGCTCGTTCGCATTCCGGGCTACGGTACGGAAACTTTTGCCGGCTGCTAATTGCCGTGAAGGCGCCGCCTCCGAAGGGGGTAAGGGGGCACAAGGGAGTCCGCAGCCCACGAGGCATGCAAATTGCGGCAACAAGTGCAAGATATCCCGGCATTGTCCTACCTCTCTCTTCATTTTCTTGGCCCGGCGATTCCAACTTAATTATCATAGCGATATCGGACACTCGGCATTACACAGTGAGAAATGTTGAAAGTTCTCAGCTTTCATCTATTCTATTTAAAAGTTTAAGCACAGGTTAAAAATTTTTTGTAATAGCCCACAGTAGCATGTATTTTTTTCTCGATTTTTGATCAGAAAGTGGTCAAAAAGTGTCACACAGAAGAAAGACCGACTGTTTTGCGATGCTAATAATCTAAAGTTACTGTCCCTATCACTCCTTTATTGATTTTGAAAAAAAAAATTTTTTTAATTTTTTTAAATTTTGTAAGGGGTAATTTTTTGAAAAAATCGACCAAAAATAAAAACTTAAGTTTTGAATGCCAATCGATTAGGAATGTCAATACAAGCTAAAAGAGGCATGACATTCCATTTTTGGAGCAATATTGCCATTGTTATGGACGTAATAGTGATATCTTTAGGCCATAAAATCAGGACATCCAACATATGGCAGCATACTGTTTTTTAAAAAATGGAGACTATTTCAAAACAAAAACAATTTAATGGAAAGCTAATATGAATTGATTTTTAAAAGTGTGGGATGTTGGATTAGCAGCTCCCCGATTTGAGTGTGTACAACCAATCAGCAGCTGCAAGTCGCCAAATGAGCAACCCCAGTCAGAGTCAGCTTCAGCTTCAGATTCCGATTCAGAGGCAGAGCCTCATGTGTCACCCGGAGGCTGGCTGCAACGTGTTGCGCTAATTTTATATGCAAATTATGGCAAAAGCGCGACTTGTATGCTAATTTAACTCCTCTTGTTCGGCAAACCCCCGCCGCCCGCGTTCCTGCTTTTAGCACTCCTTTATTTTAATGATCTTCGCTTCGCAGGCTGGCAAATATTTGGGGAATGCACCTTCTCCGCTGCCTTCGCCACGAATGTTTGCGTTTTTATCTGGCGCAAAAGTGTGAAATTTTGACACGACGTCAAAGCAATTTCCCGCTTCACTTTGCCGCGATATGTGGATCAGACTTAAGCTGGGAATCGAGGGAACTGGGAACTGGGGAGCACTCCTTTCACCGCATCAGGGCCGTTAATGATTTTCGAATACATCATGCTGGGCCTCATTTTAGCACACTCGTGCATACTTAATTTCGTTGCTCTTATTTAACTGTCGGAGTTTTTGTACTTTTCACTTGGCAGCTTGTCAGATATGTGTGTAAATTCTTTTTTCGGCGATGCTTGTAAGCCTTCTGAACTGAACTGTATCTTAATTAGAATTGCCAGCGGCGTTTTTTCGAGGGACTTCATTTATCGGCATTTCCCTTCGGTTTCCTGTAAGCCCGAATGCCAAAGAAATATTGGCAGTAGTAAAATCCGAATTAAACCACAAACTAGGTCAGTCTGAGTTAATCACCCTGCAGGCAAAACTTTGTGCAATCAGGCAATCTAAGCCATTTTTTTTTTGCCAACATATGGCGCGGGTACACAACGAAATAGAAACAATTTATGAAAAATTTATAGAAAACGCCGAACGCAAATCAAGTGTTACTAAATTGTGAATAATGACTCCATCGCGGCCAAAACGACCCGACCAAATTTCTGAACGCTACAAAAGACCAATACAAAGTCTAACGAATCTAATCAAAAGATAAACTCACGCGCATCGACGAGGAAAGCCTCCTAACGAGTATTTTAAAGTTTCAATCAAAAATTCGTTACACTTTGCATGGGGATTTTGGTTTTTGGCTTGAGGATGGGGATGGCAGCTCGTGCAGCTAATAAGCTGCGGCTTACAGAAATGCGGCAATAATCATCATTTATTTTTTGAGCCCCCCCTCTGCTACTCCACACTTTTTCGATATAAGTTTATATATTTCTTTTGTGTTTTTATCTTTATTTTTGTTTCGCCGGGCCGCAAACATGAAATTATGATTTTTATTGAAGAATTCGCGCAGCGGGCGGTGTAATTAATCAGCGGTCGATGGAATAAGAGGCGGCAGCGTGAAACGGGCGAGGTCGAGTGTCAGCAGAGGCGGCAACAAGCAAGATGCCCCAGCTCCCCTTTCGCCCCCCTAAAAAAAGACGGCCCCCCTCGAAGACGGTGGCTGTGCTGCAGCTTTGGGGTCAGCCACGTTGCGTATGAGTAATTTTTGTCGGCAATGGCCGTCCCGCTGCGAAAGTGAGTTTAACGGTAGTTTCGACCGCCTAACAATTCCATCACGTTTGATTTGAATCGTTGCTATTGTTGGCCTACTGCCACTGCTTTTGGGCCACACACGACAAGCGGGGTGAGGTAATAAGTGTTTTAACTTCGAGATACCCTTTTTTATCCGTGAGATCTGGTTGCAGATCAGTCAATTCAGAAGTTGTTATTCTACCTGCTCTCAGAAAAAAGATTTGAATTTTGAATATAGCATAAGATTGATCTTGCCAAGGATTATACAATTTCTGTTGCATACTTCGAGGCGCCTACTGGGTACACGTTGTGCCAGATCTTTCCCGAACTTGTCTTCAACAATGTTACCACTGGGCGGCGACTTTTTCGCTGGCTTGTTAGTCCGAGCCACTTAAGCCAAACCTAAATTACGCCAAAATCGATTGCAATTGCGTTGATTATCGCTGTCCAAGCCGGCCGTTGCCGAATTTATCGCCCGCAAATGCATTTCACGCGAAATTTATGTAGTTTGCTCTGGCCCTGGGTGCTCCCGAAAATACTGATACATATATATAGAGAGACGCGTGTATATAGAGGATTGGAAGCTGGATCCGAGTGGTGGCTATTTGGCCACCGGTTTTAAGCGACGGTGGCAGCCGCAGCCGGCGCTCTTTCGGACTTGCAGCTTATCGTGGCAATTACAACGAGAGATTTATATGGGCCGAGGGGCTCGGCCACAGGGGTGGTGGCCAAAGAGGGGGGCTCCAACAGGGGGGAGGAGTTGACTCCGCTGGCAAACACCCGCACGGAGTTCAAACGAACGCAGCCGGCAGCCAAAAACGATCCAACTAATCGCCAAGTGTTTCGCCTGATGTTGTTTTTTCCCCTTTATTTTCATTTTCGGGCCACAAAATGTCGAATTAAATGGATTTTTATTGAAATCAAGTTGCTGGATGCTGGGCGAAGGGCAGGGGGCGGGAAAGCCAGTGGCTGAGGCGGCAAACGGCCGCTGATTGGATCTTAAAGGATCTAATTGGTCTCCGCCAAGTCGAGACAAGGCTAAATCACTGTGCCACGGTGGTCGTGAGGGGTCAATTGAACTGGCCTGATCTACGACAATTGCAACGAGGTCTTGCAACCGAGAATTTGCGGTTAGAACGGCCGAGATATGATCGCAAAGGCTTCATAAAGTTCCAGCAGTCAATGTCTGGGAGATTGCGAGATAATCATTTAAAGTGTATTGAGTAATTGAACCGAAAGCTGCAAATTAAGTGCAAAATAATATATAACGATTGCTGAATGGTATGTATACTTCTATAAAAATATTGATCTTTTCAAAGATAATAAAGGGGCTAATAGACGAAAGAATTATTTAAAATATCCCAGACTTTTATTTACTATACTTCGGAGTTTCGCAAGTGGACAATCTACGCAGATTTCTATACCAATCTTCTGTAAATGGATTCCAGGAATCAAAAGCCCAAAGGCAACTGAGATTGGCGAATAGAGTCATAAGCATATTAGAGCACATCGTTGCCATATAGAGTTATTCACGGCCAAGTGCATTACTAATTGGCAGCAGATTTTTATCTAATCCAGCGCCATGAATTACAATTTCAACTAATTACAGTGGTACCTGTAAGGAGTGGAACTTAGCAGCTGAAGGATGCATCGCAGCCATGTGGGCAGAGCCTTGATGCGACTCCAGTCTGCGGCTGCATCCAGAATGCAGAACGCGATCTCCTCGAGTGCCGGCGTTCAATGATTTATTGGTTTGTAATTTCCATTCGAGCCCACGAGCTGAACACCAATGAGCCGGCTCCATAGCTCTCAAGATCCAGTACTGCTCCGGTTGCTCCCGCTGCCTAGACATGAACATGCGACAGGAAAGGCAAACACGGACACTGAGTTCCAGTCCAACTCCAAGTCCAAGTGCAAGTCCAAAAGACCCGCCAGCGGTTTCCAAACTGGGCCTAAAAACGATGATGGCCACGAAGGCTCTACCTAGCCTTGGTCGCCGGTTGACATCGGAGCAGCGTCAACTAATGAAGATGCGCGATGCATCATGCACTTCCTCCACGTCTCGAGTGGTGCACCACTGTGGTGCAGCTTGGCATCGAGGATGTGTGGTGTGCTGTGGTGTGGTGCCCAGTCAAAGCCCAGAAGCAATTTTCGTAATCAGAGAAATTCATAAAAATTAAAAGAGTCATTTGCATGTTTGTGGCCAGTCAAGGTTGGGAAGCTGTGATCACTAAAAACAGTGAAATATATTTAATATTAAACATCAATTTATTTCTATATTTGTATTTTTGTTGTTACCAAATAGTTCAATTGAAATTGCATTAAAATAAAATAAATAAAATTAAGGAAATAAATAGATATTTTGACTTTTTAAATATGTATGCGAAAAATGTATTTTAAGATCGAAACCTTAAATTTTAAAAAACCTTAATTTATAAAAGTTTATTACATAGACCGCGATTTTTGAAAATATGTGCAATAATTATTCCATAGCGGAGTAGAGATCCGTACTAACTTTCACTGCCCGGCTTCATTAAGCGAGGCCTCACCGTACAAAGTCAAGTAATGCAAGAAGGATTTGCCCAGCAGCGGCCAAAGTCTTGGCCTCTCCTCAACTGGTTTGCGCCAAGAGCTCTCGGCATTTGGGTGTAAAATAAAGGAATGACTAATTTTTCAACGTTTCGACGAATGATAAATGTGGCATGTGGCGAGCCCGAGAGCAATCATGTTGCACTGTCACTTGGGGCACACACACACCATACACCATACACCGCACAAACTTACCCAGACACTTGCAATCACAATCGCAATCCCAGAACACGTCTCCTAAGCTCTGGATGCCACGCTGGAATTGTTGCAACGTCATAATTATCAACCCAGAGCCACAACCTCCACCCCATCCCCAATTCCATAGCCATTCCCATGCCCAATCCCAACTCCAGCCGCATGCACATACTCGACCGTCGTCCTCGGCCCTGAAAATGAGTAACGACTGTGGCAGTAAATGGACAACGACGACACAGACTTCTCCAGACCATACAGAGAGGAAAAGTCCTTTTAAATATGATTAAAATATTTAAATGCCCTTAGATATCTTTGAAATCGTTGTTATAAAAACTAGAGAAGATGGATTTACAGGAAATTGAGCAATATCTATCTTAAAAATACCATCTTCAAGCAGTTAATTATTTTAATATTTTATATATTTTCTCTCTGCATTACATGCATCCTAGACCACAAGTGGGTTCCATATATCTCGACCCTCGAAACTCATCAAGCGGCTAACTGAAAAATTTACATTTTACAAGAGTGACGATCATCCCTAGTTGCCAATTCGAGTCATTAAGCCAGTGGCCAGTGGGATCAGGTAAATGTTGTCAAGGAGATTTAGGACCTCGCCTCGCTGAGTTATGTGACGAAGGATTCGACATGGACTCCATAGGGAGCGACATGCGTTCGAGGTGGTCTGGCAAATATGGCCCACTCTAAGTGTAGCACCGGGCCACTGCAAGTGCCAAGTAACTGAAGAATGCCCTGAAGGAGTCATTTTATAGTCATCATCGGAAGTTGTCCAAGGCCCAAGCCGCAAGTCCAAGGAACCAGGCAGCCGAACAAGTCGCTGTAAACTAGTTTCGAGCATTTAATGAAGTCATTAAAGGCCGCGCGTGTGGCGCGATCTCAAATTACTTGGCATAACCGAAAATTACATACAAATGAGGGGCAGAGGGGTCCTGGGAGCCAAGTGGATGCACTCGAGGGCCAGGAACCTAGCCCTTGAATAGGACGCGCCCAGAAGATCTTAAAATAAACCCAGGAAGGGGTCGCAGGCGCAGGCGCAGGAGCAGGAGCATATTACAACTTACAAGCAAGGGGCACATAATGGATCTGGAAACTGGACGCGGTCTCTGGGACAGGGTCTTCAACTGGAAACTGGGCACCAAGAACTGGGAACTGGGAACTCAGAACGGGACTGGAACTGCGACTGAGCGACTGTCAAACCGGTAGACGAGAAGAACAACAAGAGGAACAACCTTCAGTGCCGACTGCATCCGCGAACTAATGGACTGTGCAAAAATGAGTGACGCAGCATCGAACGGCCAGTGCACTTGGAGAAAACTTCAAGCTAATTATAGTCTATAATTTTATCATCCATAGCGTGTATTGAATTCTGATTGAATTTTATACGAAACAAACACTTCATTATTTTCTCTGATCGAAAGACCTAACATTTTCTAGCTGAGTCCATATTTTCTCACAGTGAAACCCTGGCGAATCCGGAGTGGGTTTGTTGAATCCTGTGGCGAACAGCTGCCCGAATGGATGGCGCGTCTTCATATGCAATGGCCATATTTAGATAAGGCAACGACAAAATTTTTACAATATAAATGCTAAGTCTGCGCCGCGTTCCTTTAATAAG
This sequence comes from Drosophila mauritiana, assembly GCF_004382145.1. Lineage (NCBI taxonomy): Eukaryota > Metazoa > Arthropoda > Insecta > Diptera > Drosophilidae > Drosophila > Drosophila mauritiana. The sequence continues at coordinate 6,222,299 of NC_046669.1, forward strand.
AATGATGTAAAACGCATTGGGAATGAAGTGCAGTGAAGTGGAGTGAAATGAAGTGAGGAGCGAGCACGATGAGAGTTAAATTCGTGTTGAAATAAATTAATTGCGCTAACTTGCAACTCATGCGGCACCCGGCTTCAGGTGGCTCCAAGTACCCCTGCCCATCCTCCGCCTCCGCCTTGAAGATCCCTGTGTATCTGGGTACTAGGCCAAGGCATTCCCAACTTGAATTTGTCGTCGGAACTGGCGGAGATTGGCGGTGGATCGCGGTGGCTCTCGGTGGCTTTTGGTGGAAGCTCGCCTGCAGCATCATGAGTGCCATCGATCAAAGTCTGCGTGCAGTTTGAGTTTTGAGAGGGACTTGTGGTCTTCGTAAGACCCAATGAAGATGGGGCTGTATATGAGGTTTGTTGGCTTTTATTTTTTGCCGTTGTATTTTGTGTCTCGCCTCGAGTCAAATGTCCACAAATTAATTTTCTTTATTAAATTTCAGCATGAAAAATGACGCGAAAAACGCTTCCGCATGCGCACCGAAAAATCTCCAGCTCAAACTCAGGTGTCGGCTACTGGCCGCAGACCAGGTTCTCTGACCAGCTGAACAGCTGAGCAGCAGAGCTGGCCATTTTAATTTGGCTAAGACAATGTGCCGTTCTGGCAGATTCCTCGAACGTACGCCTGAGCGTTTAATTGATGAGAAAAGGCTTAGAAACAAGTGCCACACAACTGAATTCCTCATTTCGTGTTGATTAATTCCTTGGCCATCAGAAGCCCCCAGTATCCAGCTTCCTTAACGGGTTTTGAAACGCCTCATGGACTATTGATGAGCTGCAATGGTTGCTAGATGCTTAATAAATAGAGGGGCCGTACCCCATTGATCTCACACTAAAGCTGCTCGATCAAGGCTGCGAATAGATTTCGAGATCGTTTATCCGATCTATGAGATCAACTAGAATTGCTACCAATTCGGGGCAGTTTAGTTAATTAACCGAACCAATTACCAAGCTTCGTTTAAGAACAGCACAAAGAGAATAAGTTCAACAAAGACCAGAGCACGAATTGAAACCAAATTAAGCCTGAGTGAATACTTATAATGAAGAGATTAGAGAAAAAGGTCCGAGTCATTTCCACATACACACACTGGAGCACAACTTCAATTAGGCCGAGTTGAATGCCGAATGCAAAAGGGGCCAGGGACTTCGAAAAGGAATTGGAAATAATAAGGCGTAACTAAATGGGCGCTTTAGTCTATAATCATGACACAATTTCCGCCGGAGTCTCGGGCTCACTCCAACTGCCAACTGGCAACGGGCAACTGGTATATTTCCCGCCCGCGTTTGTCAGGAAGTTCTCAGACACATGACTTCATGACTGCTACTGCTCCGATGAGTCGGCACAAAAGCGGACTACTTATTCAACATGAAGGGAAGCGACTCCACCACGGTCCCCGTAAGTAGCAGCCTAAATGAAGGCGATGATGATTTGTAATAAATTGAATATTAACCAGCATTTGTTCGGTCTCTGGCAAATTGCCAGCCATATAAGACGGTGAAGTCGCTATGGGAGCACCGAAAGAAAAAATCTTCAAATGGGAATATAATATTCATACTTTAAAGTGTAATAGTTATCACCATTATAAGCAATGCCACATAACACGAAGTAAGCATTTAAAAAAAACAAGTATTGATAAAAAGTATTCTTAGCTTGAATTCTTCTAAGCAACTTATGTGCATACTTTCACACATCCTTCTTTGGTAAGCAAGATAATTGATTTATTTTTCCTGTGCAAAAAAAAGGGGGAAAATTATGTTAATTCCTATTGCCCTTTGAGGAGGAAGCTAGATGAATGCCAGGCGCGAGTGTCACTCATTTGCACTCGTTTTCTGGACCGCGAACAGGCCAGATATGACAGGTGCATCAGGTATACCCCCTCTGCGATCACCTCTCTCTGGTGTTTCACTCCCAGGTCTATAATTAAGATACCAAAGTGGTGTAATGTGCACATTGTTTCGGTGGTGCCAACCCAGGGCAAGAAAACAAAAAAAAAAAACAAGAGAGAAAAGGGTATATAGGAAGTTCCCCGTTCGCCTGTATAATTTGTGAACAATTACGCTTTGTAATAGCATTTAATGACTTCATTTTCCGAAATAGCGGCGTCTGGCATTCCATTGCGATCTTATCGCACATCGTATCGTAGCTGCTTTGGCTATATGGAAAGCTCTCAAGTTATGTGGGAAAAGAGAAATTTCCTCGTCGCACAACTCAATTCTGAATGGTAAGTTATGCCAGCAGCCTGGTGTTAAGTGCAAAATAACTTTGTTCAAATCGGACCTGGTTGCAAAACAAATTTGTAGTGCAAATTGCAAAAAGCTTTTAGTATTATCAGTTCGGTAATCTGATCCGATTATCATAGGCAGTGCACATTATGTGGAGACCCCGCCTAGACCAACTTGTCGGATCAACTTTGGCCAATCCATGCCCTAATCCCGGCCAGTGTCATTAAGAGTATTTAGTGGCAATCCAAAAACTGGAACTGAAACTGAAAAGGAAAAGGAAACTGGTGTGTAGTCTCTGCGATGTGGGACTGGGACAACGATCCGATCCTACTGCCCATAATCGTAAACATCACTTTGCATAATAAGAATGCTCCATCAATTTGTGCGCTATCTAAAGTGATATTAATTAAAAGATCATTTATATCGGTGTGCATAAAATAGCAAAATGTTCATCCTGCTGACGGACTGGGCCTCATCACTGCCAAATGGAATCAGGCTCTTCGAGAAGAAGTTGTCGCATGGCGCGTTGATATTTATTGATACTGACAATGGACCGAACTCCCTTCTCGCATCGCCTCTTGGATCCTCGCATCGTCGTCGCTGGGGGATGACAAGTTATGCAAATCGCGGAGACACCAAGATCAAAATAAACTTTACGCATGCAGATCCTCGGCGCTCAGGTGAGTGGGCAGAACGCACGGCGACAGCAACCACTGGCTGGAGGACAAGGTCATTTTCGGGCCGGGCACTTGCCATTCCTCAAACTAAGTGACTCAGGCAGATGACCAAGAGCAGCGATTGCGTCCGAAACGAGTGCAAAAGTGAAAGATTGATGGCGAAATTACTTTAAATGTTTGCGCAATGCCAGGAAGGTGGAGCGATCAGGAGCGGTTCAACTTCGTTTAGGGGCTCAAAAACGAGATTTTGTGAAAAATGCTGATCAAAGCACAAAATTTCAAAAGATAGCATTTACAGGATTATTTGTTAACATTGCAATATATTAATTAAATAATTCATATTCATGGATTCATCCCTGTAACTGTGTGGACTCTTCCATGACAGTGCAAACCCTAAAACGTGGACAAGGCAGGCCAAGTCTAAGACAAACGTCCTGGTCTGTTGATCAATCTGCGCGACGCCTACCCAAAAACGTAGAATCCTCTTCGGCCGGCTAAGTCCCCGCCAGGTTGGGCTCCTACTTTGGCCTCCACTCCATCTTAAAGTCCAACTCCAGATCCGTTCCCATCTCCGCGACGTTGTTGGTGTCTCGCTTGGCGACAGGCGACAAACCTGTCTGGTTTACGAAGAGTTCTTTGGGAGTCGATGCTTGGCCACTTGCCTACATTGTAGGCCGACTTTGTCCGCGGCTCTGGCTTCGGCTTTGGCTTTGGCCATCAACTTGTCGCTAGACGCGGCTGAGCGATGGCAGAAGGACTGCACAGGAATACCACTGTTCTATCTATTTATTTGGTGAAATATAAAATATATTTAAAAGCTATATAAACGCTTTAAATCAGTTCTGTTAAATTCAACTTTGTTTTCCCCAACAAGCTGTTCCTAAATACATTCCGATTTCTCAATTTTTTCATTCATTTTCATGCATATTTTTTTCTGTGTATAACTGGATGCTATGGGATCGGACGGAAAAGGATGGGATAGGATGGGCTCTGCCTGGCTGGCTGCCTTCAATCAGTCGAACGCAATTCGAGTTGACAACATGTCGCAAATGCATAAGTCTTGTGAGCAGTGCGGGGGGAGCGATGTTACAAGATGGTACACTCTTATGATTATATAGATTATATTGCCCGCCATCCTCGGCCCCAGCCACCTGAATCATCCATCCAGCCAACCAGCCATCCAACCATCCATCCTTTGGTCCAGTCAGCCGCATGTAATCCGCATAACTTCGCCTCAGTTCCCCGCAACTAGCTGGCGTGATTGAATGATTGAGTGCCAGGCACAATTAAAGTGCTGCATGGTGATGTATGTATAGCAATTGTCACAATTCCTAATTCGGCATTGCCTTAGTTAAGCCAAATTCAAGGGAACAGGTGCGAACAGGTGGTACATCAAATTGGACACGTGATGAAGGTTAATTTGAATAAGTAAACTAATAGCAAATAAAACTACGTTTTTCTAACATAATTTAAACTTTTAATTAAAACGTTTTAAGTAAGGACTATCAGGTTCCAGGTTCCATCGCCAATAAATTGTTTACCAAGTTCGATCTGCCATTTTCTTCGCTTAACAGGAAAACTTTTGCCAACTCATCCAGCGTGTTTATGGCCAGAAGAAACCTTCATTATTTATATGCTTATCGCGGTGATAAACTCGCTTCAACGGCATTTGCCTGCGGTGGCTGGGCACTTCCCCTCTTTTTTTTCTGTTTTTTTCCTTTCTGGCCAGCGACTTAAACAAATCATTAAATACATCGCTTTGCCATCAGGTGGAGAAAGGGGTGGCTCAATCAAACGCCTATTCTATGGACCATTTGTGCACCTGTCGTCGCAGCCAAAGGCGCCTGGAAATTGCGGAAATGCGCTTCTGCCTTGTCCAGAAGCATGGGTTATTGGTAGCGGGCATAAAGGCAGATTATTGACACAACAATAAAACTGCACAACAATCAAAATAATACAAGATTTACAACAATCCAACATCGGCCAGTGAAATGAGATGGAGATTCCGATGGGAATGGGAATGGGAATGGGTGTGGGTCTCTGGGTCTGGCACAAAAAGTGCAATGAAAGTGCACAATAAAATAAATAAGCGCATAAAAGGTGAGCGGCGAAAATTTGCAGTAATTTGAGATTACGTTGGCATTATGAGCCCGGCTTCGGTTTTGGGTCCGAAGAGAGCGGTAAGAATCGCCACAAGACCTGGCCAGCGAAGCCAACGTTGCCAACTTTTACTGCGGCGACAGCAGAAACTCAAAAGAAACCCAGGTCCACAAAAGCCGTAGCTGTTAATGAATGGCAATGGCTTTGTTGGTAATGAAGTGTTGGCCATAATGCCGCCATGACGATGACGACCAAGACAAGACGAAGTCCTCTAGCCAACTATGACGACATTGGCACAGGGAGCGATAAGCCAGATAAGGGAGGGTCCTCGCTTAGTCAGTGGTTTAGCTTGGTTTTAGTTCGGCTTTAGTTTCGGATTGCCCTTGTCTAGTTTTCTGGGCTGGCAATTAACCTTGGCCAAGAACTAATAGAAATATTGGCATTAGAAGAGCAAATAAATAGTTTTTGGATGGTATTGGCGTAAATGAATAACGGAAATAAATATTTACCATTTAATTTTCATGGCTTTTTATGGAAAACTCCATTAATTGTTTGAAGTAAATACTGAATTTTTCAGTTATAGCCCAAAGCAATGTCATAAAATTCCCGTTCACCACATGGCTAACAAAATACATAATGTATCTTGTGTAATTCAGTTACTCATCCGAGTAGTGCGCATAAATTATAAACATTTAGCCTAATGGAAAACTTTGATATGGGCATAAAAATATGACATAAAATATTTAACTACCCAGCATGGCCGTAAAGCTCCTCCTCTGCGTAGACATAAGAAGTCAACAAAATTAGTATGGAGTAAAGAGAGGTATGCAAAACAGCGAAGAAAAGCTTGCACAAATCATACTTTTCTTTCCACTTTTTTTGGTAGTAAAAACCAAAGAAAATGGTAGAGATGCCGAGTGAGCCACTGCTGTCCGTTTGCTGTTAAATATTTGTCTTTGATTTAAGCCGGAGTTTGGGTCTCAAAGCGACACTTGTCCATCTTGAGGCCCCCATCTCCCGATCTCCATCTCCGGCTCCATCGACCTTTTTCGACCATTTGCATTGTGTTGGCCTGTTGTTTTTTTACCAATAGCACAAAGATGTTGGAGGCTTGGCCATGCCAAACTGACATGCAAGACACAAATCATGATTTGCTGGCTGGAAATGTTGCTGGTGGCATCCAACCCGTTTACAGCTGCGCCTGCCGAGACGTCAACAATGAAATTGTCAAGTGTTGACAAATAAATTTGAGGATTTCGAGGAGATTTACTTATGCTAATGAAAGACACTTGTCACAGATACTTGTACTCATGCCCATACCCTCCTTATAACTCGGCGGCATCGCCTTGAAGTGCGAGGCCACGTTGGTTCGCATAAATATGTTTGCACTCTTTGGTTTTTGTAGCCTGGAAGCTTGAGGAGTTGGCCAGCTTGGCTTAGGAGCCGGAAAAAGTACCGTAACAAATTTGCAAAGTGAAAGAATTTGAGTAGAAACACTAAATTAGCCAAAGGAATAGAGGAGAGGGGTTGGGAATGAGGATTTTCCTAGAATAGTAGGACTCTAGTTCGTCACATAAATATTTATGGATGTTAATGCTCTGACGTGAATTGCACGCTCAACATTGCAATTTTTAGAGGAGACAGCGATGGGAAATATGCTCCTAAGTTTACACTGTTCAAAAAACCACTTTATATGATTCAGATAATTAATCACATTCATCTAAGCAGTAGTAGTAAACAAATATTTTTAATAGATGCATTTATAATGCATTTTATTTTCGTACATCCCATTATTTATTTGATGCAAATGCATAAGCTTCTTCTACAATTTTGTTCCACTGCATAGCTGCTAAGCATTTCAGGTTGATTGGAGGTCATATCCGTAGCTCAACCTAATTAGAGTCCACCTGCCCGACGGGATCCATCAATCCAGAAACTATCCCTTCGCATCCCAGCATTTCACACGCTCATCAAATTGACGCCTCGACCATAAATCCAGCGCCAAAACATTGTAAAGAAGTGAAAAATCTCAATTGCCATCTACCTGTGAACTCTGGCCGATAAAAAACAATAAATTTCTAAAATACAACCACTAAATTGCATATCTTGCACACATACTGGCCACATATCAAGTGCCTATTTTGGGGTACACCGAAAAAAACATTTCACAAACTTTGGCTGTAAATAGAAATGGCTACTTAGCATCTCCCGTTTAGGACACAGAAAACTGGCATATGCTTAACAACATATTTTTAATTTAACCAGCTTAACCACGTCCATTTCGACCACACATATTCAATTTCTTGAGGACACTCTATTAATATTAATGCAACTACTAAATCTACTCATATAAAGTGCTGCGTTTTTTTGAGTGCATTTCAGCATAATTGAGTAATTAACTCCGAAAGTCACTCGAAACGAAACCAGTTCTCCACTCCACTCGTTCCACTGGCACTCAACATGCGCAAGCCGGTTTTCGCAACGAGTGGAACGGAACGGGCCGGAAACGAGAGTGCCATTGCCAAACGGTCCACCGTGGCTATGTTGTTGTCGACGCCGACGCCGGCAGCGCTGCCGCCGCTTATGCTGGAAAAAGATTCAGATACGTTCGGTTCGAGATACTTTTGCGTTCAGTTCAAGTTGAGCGCTTTCTGACGTTCGTACAACGCATTTCCGCGGCCGTCTGCAATTCGCACCAGCGGCGAGAATTTCGCGAAAAGCCCAACTGTCATTCTATCCGGTGTATAAATATTAAAGGTCCCCATTTGGGGAATTCGCATTTTATTCCAAAAACCATTTGTAGATTTGCGCGAAAATTGTGCTATTAAAGTGCCTGGTTATACCGAATTACATATATGTATAAAACATCTAACATATGCAAAGTATTTATTTTTAAAACCCATTCAAGTGCCAAAGAGAAAAGTTGTATGCAAAATAAAGCAAATAGCTGTATATTAAATATTAAAATCCATCTGCCTGCATAAAATCCATTGAATGAAAAATTCACAACAAGTGCAAAGCAACAAATTGAAAAATCACTGCAGCGTTGGGAAAAGTTGTGGCAAAAGTTTCGCATTTTCCCCGCCAATTTTCCCCCTTTTCGCGGTGACGCCTGCGCAGCTGTTTGGGAAAAATCTAATTGGATACTTTTCTGCCAAACGGACAGCGGAAACGGAAGTCGGCTGCCATTCGCATTAGACTTACAGACGCGGTCCACTGTGTAGGTAAGTCCATCAGGATAATTAGCCATTGCTGCTGGGCAGGAAAAATCTTTTGTTACATGGAAAAAATGGAAATAGAAGCAAGCCACTATGAAAATATTTCACACGATGATGACACTGACACCGAAAAAAGTAACTCAAGCTGGCGTTTGTCATAAGCTTCAAAACATGCCAAAATAATGTCAGTCAGTCAGTTAGCTTTTGTTTTCCTTTGCTTTGCATCTCGCACATATCTGGTATCTTGTATCTCGTAGCTGCTTTTTATAGCCTGCGTTTTATAGTATGATTAAATTTGACAGTTGACAGCATTTTGGCCTTATCTGACTGGCGCAAATCGCTCCACTTCCTCTCTCGTGTGTGTGTTTTTGTTAAATGTTAATTGTTGACAATTTCGTATAAATTGACAATTCAACTGGCGTTTTACATGGCTTACAGCCAACGTATCGACATTGGCCCGGCGATGAGTGTGTGATGTTTGGCCTAATGTATTATTAACTAGGCCAACATCAGAATGACTGCGTAGATATTAGGCCCACTTTACAAGGGCGTGATTTAATGGGCCAGTTGTTTATTTTTCTTGGCGTTTTTAAGTCCAGATTGGATGTAATAATATCACGGTTAATGAGCGGAAAACTTAACCGGTGATTTACACAGACGTTAGTTTTTCCATTTTCTGTGGCAATCAAAGTAGCAAAGATAAATAACTTGACATTGAAAAAAGGAAAAAATTAAGAATGTAATTAATGTTTGTAAAGTTACAAATATATCATATATCTAAATATTTTATTTGACAAAAAACGACTGCATTAAAGTATCAGCTAATGCAGACTTTTTTATTAGCTTAACAGATAACAGTCAAATTCCGATCTAAACTATTTCGATAATTGTTTATCTGTCAGCTAAAGATTATTCTGCTGTGGGAGCCCTTGCTTTAAACGTGCTAAAATGTCCAAAGCTAGCTCAAGAGTGACAAAACTTTTTCTTTGCCAAACTTGGCATTCTGCAGACAAACATATAAACCCACAAAATGGGGAAAAACAAATTTACTTTTTTGCCACTTTTGTGTGACCAAGTCAGGCCATGTTTCTTGCTGCAACAAGCATAAACATCATAAAGAAAATACAAAAAAAAAAAGATTGTGCAAGAGTAAAAGCAGCACAAGGTCAGAGAGAGGCACACCCGATGAGCAGCTGCCCTTAGCCAACAGTTCTTAACTTTTAACTCGGTGCCCTAAGCTCACGAACGTGGCGACTTCCGTCTGACAAATTTTTAGATTTCCAAAACAAATTTGCAACACGTACACGCGGCCAATAGACAGAGACCCAACTCTGGGCTTAGGTTTAAATAAGCGAATGAGATGTCTTTGTCGGCCTGGGGGCTTAATTTATGAGCCCTGGGCTATTATAATTCGCACTGTTCCGAGGCATTTTGCATAAGCAAATGTCTCTTTCATGTTTCGTTTATTCTTTCTTTCATTCTTTCTCTAATGTTTATTCAAATCCGCTGGCCGATTGTCTTAGTCGCCTGTCTGGTGTGGAAGTCTAGACATTCAGCAGGAAGGAAGCCCAAGATGGAGACTGCACTTGAACTTGAGACCCCTTACAAGTATTTGTTCCCCGGGAGTCTGTGAGAGGTTTCGGTGGTTGGTGGCAACCCTTTTTTGCATGCCACATTTTTTCCCTCGCATGTGTGCAGCTAGTAAAATAAAAACGAGGGAAAAACAAAACACAGCCCATGAATGAAATAAGCCTGGTCGAGGGTGAAATATCTATGGAGCTGGAGCGACTACGACTTCCCCACTGAGCTAACCAGACCCAGACAGCCATCATCCCGGACCCAGACACCTTTGTCTGGCCAGATCTTGATGTCTGGGCCAAGAGTGAGCCGCTTAGTGGCTTCCCAGCAGTCCGAGTCCCCCAGCTTTTTCTTGTCAACTATTGTCAAGGCTTTAATTAGAGATTTCTATTGCCATCCAATGTGTTATCCTTATCTCTATCACCCATTATGCTGATGGATTCAGCTGAGCTTGCTCATTTATATTATAATTAATATATGTATATGTATGTGAGGCAGACAGCTGTTGTAAGGGAATTGAACTTTGCCACTTAATTGAAACTTTTGCCTTGCCAACACAGTCAACATGGCGTATGGTTGATATAATTGCAGCTGCCAAAAAGTTATGCCAAGCAGTTAGTCTCTGAAACTTACTCGGGGCATACTTGCGTTAAATATTAATTACACGTGCTCATAGGCAAATTGTATTAACTTAGCCAGATATCATGATGAGTTTTTGGAACGCGCAGCAAATTTTGCCAAACGAATCCAATTAGGGTTTAATTAACGGATGGGCACTAAATTGTTTTGTGAGGTAATTCCAAATGCATGAATACATGGATTACACTAACAAGTAAACTGTAGTCTAATTAATATCTTCTAATAACGATAGAAAGTTCTCAGTGTGTTAAGAACATCTAATTAGGTACAAGCTGGGAAGAGGCATATATTATGTAAAAACACATTAATATTCATTTAACACATGTGCATGATGTGCATACATATTAAAATCCAAATATAAAGTTTTTTGAATGAATGAATATACTTAAAAAATTCAGCTTATCAAAAATATATCTGCCTATTTTAAATTAAGAAAATTATCAGATTGAGCTCCTTTAATAAGCACCATATTCTTAAAAAAATTATGTGAGCTGTCAAATCAAATACCATTTCAATCGACACTATGAACATTTCTGTATAATCAAAGTGAATACAAATTTTGCTAATTCCATCTTATCTATGATTGTTAAATAAATTCCACCAACCAGAGTTTATTCTGTTTAGATAATTTTGAAGAAAGACAAAAAATCTGTGAACGAAGTGGGCCATCGACTGGATTCTTTTTCTATATCTCCCGAGACAAAGAATAAAGAATACGCCGACGCCAAAGAACGACTTTGATATGGGCTGATGATGAGCTCTAATTTCGAAATTATACAAGATTGGCTGTGAGAAGAAGAACTGGAGCTGAGGATGGAGATCTTTTGAAGAGGCTGTCAGCTCGGAGGCCCAAGTTTTGGTTTCAGTTCAGTTTTCAGCTCCTCGCCGTAGTTCTTGTTATTGCCGCTGTTGTTGTTGCCCACATAACAAGTTAATTTTGATGTAAATTTCTGTTTTGGTACCCGAACGAACGAATGGCAAAACCGAGACAACAGCGAAACGAAAAAAAGAGGAAAAAATCGAACCGGTTAACATAATCACTTAATTTTGTGATTGTGTATCTGTATCTTGGAATCGGCATCTGTGTGTGTCTCTGCCATCGTTTTCAGCTCGTAATCGTCTTTTGGAACTCTATACCCATGCCATTCGAGCCATTCGGTTTGGTGCTCTTTGTATAGAAGTGTCAATATTATTAAGTGATGATGTCCCCATCTGAGGCTCAAACTTTGATAAACGAGCCGATGCTGTAAATAAAACTGAGTAACAAAAAAGAGAAAAAAACCTACAAAAGATAAATAAACAGAGGCCGGCTAAGCTCTAACTCAGCCGAGTTGATAAATTGTATCTATATTTATGTATGTTGCTACCAGCAAATAATTTACAATGTTTGAGCGGCCAAACTAAAGCCGGCAAGGGAAAAAAATGTGTAGAGTAACAAAAAAAGAAAATACAAACAATTTTGCAAAGCTGGCAAAAGCAAAAATACACAAGCAAAAACAAAAAAGTAGCTAAAAACAAGCGCAACATAGAGCCACAGAAAAAAAGTCACTCCAAACAGAAGAAAAAAAATGGAAACAAATGCTGAATTATTAGCACACAAATCGCCGGCAGCTGAAGAAGAAGAAGCGGGAGGGTCAGTGGGTGGGACGGGTGTTTTTGTTTATATTTTTATTTTTGCTGCTTATTCATGGCAGTAGTCACAACAAAATCACAAGAACAAATTGCCAAGAAACGCAAAAAAAAATTTGCAGAAATAGCAACACGTGAAAACCGCAACAAAAACCTGGCACTGCTAAAAAAACGGGGTGGCTGAAAAAGAAAACTAAATAAAATAAAACCACACAGAACAAACTAAAGAAAACCAGCCACAAAAACGCCACTCCAATATGACGAAAACAAAAACTAAAACACATACACTCGCCTGCATTTGGCTCCATCTCCATATGAATGAGGCAGATGTTGCGGGGGCTTCTGCGAAAGTTGTGTCAGATTACCAGCGGATTGAGATACTCTTATATCCTTGAGAACTTATTGAGCAGCCCTCGCTGCTGCAATTACCCTGCATCGTCTGCATCCTCCGTGTGTGTGTGTGTGTGTTTTTGCCCGTGTGCTCGTGTGCGGTTGCCCATGCATTTATGACGATTTTAAGCTCGCAGGCATCATCAGCAATGCAATGCAGAGATGTTGGGCAGAGGTAACCCAAGCTGGCCAAACAAGCGAGCGTTAAATCCAAACTAACTATAAATAAAGCAAAAAGCCAACAATGGCAAAAAAATCAACAGAACTCTTGATAAGGGGAGGGTGGGGATAACTCACACTTTACACACAAAGCGCAACAATATTTAGGTTCATAAGAATCTTATAGATTCACATCTCTACAGAATCAAATATGTAATTTTTGATCAATATACTTAAGGTTTTTATTAAATCAATATGAAATGTATTTAATTGAGTATTCCCTTATCCTCTTCTAATTGTTTGCACCGTAATATAATACCACAAAAATTTGAGAAGTTTCCAAAGATAGTTTCCCCAATAAATTTCGTTCTGTGTAGGCAGCTGAGAAAACGAATGCGCCGGGCGAGAGAAAACAAAGCAAAATAATAATACAAATAAGTATTGATGCATAGATACGAGGGTAGTTAGATGGACGAACGGAGGATGTGCCCCAGCGAACGTAGCTCCAGCTCCACCCCTCCCCCAACTGCATTTATCCCCCAAGTCCCTGCTCCAGTCTATCCACACTCATCATCATCATCCGCATCCTCATCATCGAAGTTGTTGTCCTCTGCAAACGTTGTCGCTGGGCGATCGCGTAGCCGTTGCCATAATTGTTTAGTTAGCCCAAGCGGCCAAAAGCGTCCCGCCCCAGTCGATTTCTCTGTTTTTCTTCGACTTTGGGCCACCTGAGAGCTACGCTATCGGCTGCCAAGTCACTGTGGGATGGTAATATTTTAGATATCGGCAGCTAAAGAAAGACTTATTACCCAGTTTTCATCAACAAAAATGCATTATTTTACAGAGTTAACAGCAACATAAAGTTTTGGTCGTAAACTACGCAAAACTTTAATACACTTATTATAAGGCTTTTATTGCGATTCAAACATATAGTATAAATCTTTGAATGAAAGATCATATAATTGATTAAATTGACTGACTTATGAAGAACCTTTAACTTCAAGCATTATTGCTTAACGATACAATAAAAGTATGAAAGCTTAAAAATACCTAGATATCTCTTATTTTTTAGAGATAGTTTCCCAGGCCACTGTGCCTAGTCGCGGCTGCTCCTTTGTGCAATCATGCGCAGGCAATAAGCCCAAGAGCCGCCGACACTGTTTGGCTGTTTGGATTCGATGTTGTGGCCAATACACCCTTTATGCAGGGGCCACGGATCGGATCCAATCCGGCCATCGGAGGAAAAAGGCTCAGCTCAGTTCGTAGCTAAAACCTGATTATGAGTGGCCCCAACTGTTTTGTTGGCTTACATGTTGTGTATTCTAACACGCTGCGGACGTCCTCATCATCATCCTCGTCGTCGTAGTCGTCGTCGTCATCATCGTTTCTCGGATCTGCTGGGCAAACAAAATGCGTCTTTAATGCAAACATGCAGCAGCGGCAGCGGCAGCAGCAGCAGCAGCAGCTTCCTTTGAAGTTGGCTAGGAGGGATTGGGAATGAGGGCCAGAGGAAGCTGAAGCTGTAGCTGGCGAGGCCATTGCATGTGCGTACAAAACTTTAAACAGGAATTTTAACAACTTGCTTTGTACTTAGCTTGTACTGCTTGGCTGCTTTGCTGCTTTTCAGCGAGCCGGCGAGCGATGAACGTTCGAACAACCGCAAAACAACATTCAACTTGCAGCTACAACAACTGATTTATAAAGAAAATTTCTATGCGTCGTCTCCGCAGCGATGGAAGAGCCCAAAAAGGAAGTGCATGCCGTCGGCGGACGGATTATAGAGGGGTCAGGTGCGATGGGGGATCGAATGCAGGTAACTGCATGCCAGACAACGTGCCACAATAGCAAAGAGCAGAAAAAAATAACAGACAAAATGCACTGGCACCGGCGATCGCAGCCAATTAGAAGATTTCATATTTATGCCACCATGCATTTCAATTAGTCGCCAAAAGCGAGAAAAGTGTGCGTAGAGGTTAAAGTTGAAAGGCGGATCTTGGGGTTAGGAAAATACCTTGGGAAAAATGCTTAACAAACTTGTTAAAATATGCCTCAGCACATAAATACACAATCATAAATCAAATTATAAACAATTGATTGAGTAAGTAACAACGCAACGTTTAGTATAAATATTAAAGTTAACAACAGATTAAAGCCACATCAGATTGCATTTGCCAAATCGAGGTCAATATATAATAGTTGTCCATTAATTTTTTTCAATAAATAATCAGTTGTTTTAATGTAAACATCTTTATGGCTGCACCATCAATCATCCCACAGATTTCATCTCTGTGCATTTCAATTAGCCATCGCTGGGGTTAAAGTTGAAGCTCAAACACCGGCACATCAAAGCCAGCATAATCAATACGAAAAAAAAACATAAAAAATATAAACAAGAAATATGAATATACAGAGGCAGCTGGTATCAAACATCCACGGCAGTTCCAACTGTAGCGCCAACAACTTGTTGCCTTATCGCGATAATTAACAAAAGTTTAATAGTCGCCCCCGGCGATCCTCAGCTGCTACCTCGTGTTTATATTCGATGAGTCCACGCCGGGTGGTCGCCACATTTTGCGGCTTTTTTTTTTTTTTTGGCGTTCGAACTGCGATGGTTATGAAAAAGTTTATCTGATGTAATTAAAAATTGCCACTTGCCGCACACATTTTAATTATGGATGCGAAAATGGCAGACGCACGCAATCGGAACGATGGAAAACGAGACTCTCGAACTCGGCCCAAAAAGAAGGTCAGGGCCGGAATGCTTTTGGCGGCTATTAAAACTGCATTACAAGCAGCCATCGATAGATGCGACAGCTGCTCCACATCGGCGGAGAGCAGCTTCTGTCAGCTCCCAAACTGTCTGGATGCGGCGCATCAACATCAAAGTCACGTCTGTTACACATTTCTCATAATCGTTGAACTCGAGTGGCTGGCAAAATGCGTTCGGCTGCTGCCTTTTTGGCGAGCCAGCCGAAGGAAAACCGCATTGAGATGTTCTGTTTTCGACTTTCGACTCCGGCTACCGCTCTCAAGTGATGACACATCAAGGTGGCCCACGGATACATCAACTGCACATATGTACATAGATGTATATATTCGCCAAGAGCAATTCAGCTGGCTGCAACTGAAGTGCTGCTCGGCGGAGCTTTCCTTTTACTTTGAGACGAGCACGTCGTGGATGGAGTGCTCAACGCTGACAGCTCCAGCTGAGCGGGAATTGTCTTGCCTTGGGTTTCTTTTTTAAGGATTTCTATCTTAAAAAACTAAAAACTTCTTTTTTAGGTCACATGGCACTTGATCTGCTCTAAAAATGATATAGCGAACAAGATTTGGACTGTTGATATCATAAAAGGATCAGATACTTATACATTTACCTTATGCATCATAATTGTATGTTATTAAAGACAATAGCTTTTTATTAGAATAATCAACTATTGAATTCAATGGTAATTTGTTGACAGTTTGGAATTATTACTTGTAACTTTGTATCGCAGAGTTTGTGGCGCCCTTGACATCGAGTTTCGCACCGTAAAGCTTTTGCATTGTTTGGCTTACATCGATGCGGAATCTCGTTACACCCTGTAGTCACAATCTCACGCCAGCCTACGCGAAGTTAGATATATATATAATGTATGTGTGGGTAAAGCATGGCTCAGAATGTTCGTGCCTCTTCGACAGCCATTTAGCAACAATAAACAATAAACGTACACCAATAAATGACATCAGTTTTATTAAAAATAAATCCAAAAACGCCAGCCAGCTTTGACAGGCGACAGCGGCTAAAAGCCAATCACCGACGAGTTGGGCTTTGGCCTAGCTTTGCCTTTGGTCAGTGGAAATAGGGGTCCAACGTAAAGCCAAGACACCTGTGCGCTCCAATCCTCAAGCGAAACGTGTTCGCACGCTGGCAACTTGGGGCTCTGAGGCGGCGTGACGCCAACAATAGGCAATACAGCAACCTGACCTTTCTGCAAAGAAAAGGAAAACATAAAAATAGTATGGAATAAAATAAGAAAAAACCTATGGAGCGGCGTATGGTGGATGTGGAGGCCACGAGATGAGAAGAGAACCCATGAACACACCCACCCAAGAGACTCCACATTCGTCATGCCCAAGGGAGTGCGAGGTCTGAATGGGTGATGTGGGTGAGAGATGGGGCTTGGATGTGGCTTGGACAGGGAATATGGATGCGGATGGTGATGTGGAGGGATAGGGGGATGGGTATGGGTATGGCAGTGGAATGGGCACTGGGAGCCGGAGCTGGAGCTGCGGATGGGGACAGGCGAGCTCATCAAATTCTCGCATGTTGCCCTGTCAAACTGCACCAGTGACAACGCCATCTGCAGCTGCTGCTCTCGGTGCAATTCCTTTGAAAAATTCCACCAGTTGCAGTGGCACTGAGGGAAACGGTTACCTCGAAAAAGGAGGTTACCACCAAAAGAAATTAGTAATTACTCGGGCACTAAATTTCGAAAAGTCCTAAAGACTCCTTAAGTAAGTATACCGAAGAAGTGAATATGTCTTGAGGTATTTCGCCAAATGTTCAATATTTTCCAAACTCTAACAGGTACACATATTTTTATTATCCTTTCAAGATTTTTGTAACTTGTTTTACCATATATTTTTAGTTTCTTCCTAAACACAACAATAAACTCTGTTGGCTTTCTCTTCGCATATCTCGTTTCCTTCGGTGTAAGTTCGCTGCTTTTGTTTGCTTTTCCGCGCCTCCCCATAATGTTTTTATGATGACCCACGGCGCAACATTCTCCATGCAGCCTCTGCTCGGCTCCCCCAATCCCCCGATCCCCTGACATTATCCCAACGCAACTGCTGCCTTAATCCGCTGCTGTCTTTATTTTTGCAACTGGCTGCAATTAGCTGCAGTTGCCTGCAACTATTCTTGCCACACACGGATACACCAGCATGCCAGACTGGATGGCGTTAAGACGGCCAGGCGTAAAATTAATTTTACAAAATCATATACATATACAAACGTGTGTATGAAGAGAATAAAACAAATACTCCTACCAGCTAAAGTGAACGGGGAAAATGCAATGAAATTTGAGCATCGATTGTGGGTCAGACCCATTGACAGGCCAAAAAAACACAGCTGGCCACAAGCTTCGCAACTCCCTCGAAAAAGCGATATACTCGCAACCAAACGTGTACGTATATTAAACTGGATGGGGGGTTGGGGAGACGCCACTGGCAGCTGCCGATTCTCCAGGTAGCCAAAGCCAAACGCGAAGACACTGCAATCCATTTCAATTGCCGCGTCGCGTTTAAGATTACGCAACCGATTAGCCAGGCAGCTGGAAAATGCGGCCCACGGAGAGCAAAAAGTATAAAAAAAGGAGTTAAATGAGGAGAAGCACGCGTTTCTTGGCCAGCAAACTTGTTTATTAGACGGCCAGTTAGGTGCGATTTTTCCGGCACGTGCCTACCTACAAAACTCTAGTACTTTTCGTGATCTTCTCAAATGACAAAATCCGGCGTCTGCTCTTGACTTTGCAAAAATCGAATAATACGTTGCACAAAATTCGTGTGTTGCTCAGCAATTCTACTGCAGGGCAATTAAAAATCAATGTTACAACAATTTCATTGTCAGAAAAAAAAAACAATAAAAATATTGAAGCACTGGCACATTTTCCGAAACTAGGGAGTCAGCAAGAAATTGTCTGCTTCTTGGATAGAACTTTTCATTTATTAATCAGTGGCATAAAACGACAAGTTTGTCAATAAGAGTGCAGTTGGGTGGGACTATGTGGTGCAAGTGGTGCAAGGGGTGGTTGCTGGTGGTGGTGCAATCAACTCGGAGACACAGACATAGCGCAAACAAACTGCAAAATGCTAAAAGTGAAGCTAAAACTGCATAGCAACCGGAGCAAGGGTGCAAATGAGGAATCGACAAGGGGGATACTGCAGACTAAGTTCGATCGAATATCTTAGGAAACAAAAGTATTTTAAAAACTATTCAGATTAAAAATAATAAATGGTTAGCAATAGTGGTTATTTTATACCTGAACTAATAATATTCTTAGAAATTAGAACAAATCAAATGTCTCAATACAGAAAATTTATATTTCCATATTCATTTCAATATTATTACTCAATATATATTTTTACAAAATATTTAACAAATGCATAATGGCTGTATAGTTCTAAATATATTCCACATCTCTCTCCGTTCATACCTTTTTTAACTACAGGGTATCACAACAACTCAAACAACATCCCACTGCAGTTTGCAGTCAAAGTTGACTCTTTTACGCATTTTTAAGCGCTCCTCTTCCCAACCTCCCCCAACTCCCCAACTTACCCCCTCGCACACACGCTCCCCGCCCTCCATGCCTGGCTGGCTGGCGTAGTGTGGGAAAAGTAGGCGTGGCCATTGGGCATTAAACGGTATATTTCAACTTTAGCTTAAGCTTTTGCTTTTGTTGCCTGCCTGGGTTCGTTGATTTCATTTGGCTTTACTTGTGTGTTTACTCGTTTTTCTGTGTTTTTTTCTCCTTTTTTGTTTTTAGTGTTTTTGTTTTATTCTGCCTTGCTGCAATTAATTGAGGAACGTTGACTAAAAAGAAGAAATTTGAAGGGAGAGGCAGCAGCAAACAAACAAACAAACAGAGACGTCATGTGAACTGTCTGGGACAGTCTTTGTATCCCATATCCTGTGAGCTTGTCCATTAATGGGCTCCCCTAATCAACTCAACTTAGTTCGCAGTCCGAAAAGGAGTGCGGGGTATGCGATAATCAGACAGTCATGCCTGCTCATCGGGCATAAGGAACTTGATGATTGAGTTTGGCGGGAGCCGGCTAAATTGATTCATTAGTCAAAGTGACTCTTATTTAGCAAAGTCTGAACTGCATTCTATGCGATTCGATTTGCGTGCGCCTTAGCATTCATTTATTTATCAAATTGCCTTTGATTTGTCAATTAAGTATGCTATTTATGCTTATTAAAGCTGGCGCCATAAAAAAGAAAAAATAGAAATCGAAATGCTAAACACGCCCAGTGCCAGTAAGATATTCAACGGGCCAGCCAACCGGTTGCTGGCCAATCTCGGCTGCCTTTGGCCAATAGTCGTTCTGGCCAACTGGTTGATTGGTCTCCAACTGTTATCAATAAATGAGCCGCTTGCCGTTTTGATTGTGTCACATTTTGTGTTTATTACCCGGTCCATATTTATGGCAACAAAATCTATTTTTATTGCCAAATAAATGCTGTATTTGATCGCTGGCAAATCAACAGGCGGTCCCGGCCAAATGGAACCAGTCATCCCCATAACGGTCAACGATCAACAGTAACCACTCTCCCACGCAAATTTCAAAGCCTTTTGCCCATTGGTTTCTTTAGCTAATTCCCACAGCGATTTGGCTATTTGGGTTGGTCAACACAATACCAGACTGCACCCTACGCATTAAATGGCGGCGCACATTTATTTCGCCATATTTGGCGGAGTTTCGTGCAAATTGATGTAGAGATTTCCCGCATTTCCACGGGTAGAAGTTAATTAAAGAGGCTACAAAAGGGGATTTTATAGCGGGTGAAAGTTTCCCGCGGGGGTTGCATATCAGATTATTTAGTTGTTTTAATTAAAAGAGGTAAAGAGCGCTTTTAAAGAACTCAATCAATGTTATGTACTGTAATGTTTGTGAACCCCCGGCAAGCTTTAAAAAATGTTCAGAATTCGCATCAGTGCACCAGAATAACCAAAATAAATACAACCGGCTACTTATTCCCCATACTCTTACTTTCCACCCCGGCAAAAAGCCAAAGAGTCAGCCAGAGATCAGCAACTGTACGATATCTATATGTAATCTATATATAGTGACAGCGACAGGGGAGCGGCCCAAGCCATCGGAGTGTCACCTTTTGCGGTTCTCAGTTCAGTTCAGCTCAGATCCCCGATCCCCGATCTGAGATCCCCCCTAGTCACCGAATCCATGATTCCCCCGGATTCCGCCACATAACCGCTCTGCGTCCGCTGTCAGGCGTAATTTTATACGATCAGCTTTCGATTTGGCTGAAGCCTGAGGTTAAAAATTAACATGACCAGAGCCGGCGATAAGTTGAGATTGCGATTGGGCTGTGGGCTTTTGGCTTTCGGCTTTGGGCCAATACCACCGGCAGCAGCAGCCCCAACTCAATGTAATTTTGTGGTTTTCGTACCAAAAACAAAAAAGTTAAGTGAAATAAAAACTAAAGGTAAAAGAGGAGAGAATGCCAAACGTTGTCGGCCGCACTGCAATTGATATGGCCAAGGGACGCGAACGATGAAGCGGATTCGGATACGGATTCGTATTCGATTGTCAAAGCCATGTAAAATATGTGTTTGTGTGTGTGGTGTATGTGCTGGTGGCTATCTGTGTGTGTCAGTTGCCTTGCGGTTGTACCGCCCCCTCCACAGCCCCTTTCTCCATCCCCCTGATGAGCTGTCTTCCCCTTGGCTTTATGCGATATGAATTACACAAGTTTCCTGGCACTTTTGTGCGAGCGTTTTATGGTCGTTTTCCTCTTTATTATCATGCAGATGTGTGAGTGTTCGTATCTGTGTGCAGGAAGGTAAGAGTGTGCGTTATAATATAATAATTAAATGAATTGCCAAAGTGTGTCCGTACCAGACGTGCGTCGTTCATCAGGGCATGCAAAATAGGGATGGGAAATACTAATTTTGGGTACAGCAAATTTAAAATTTAGTATTTAGGATAGAAGAAAAGGTTAATTAGAATATAATTATTAACTCATTGGGCATTTAAATTTATATAAAATATAATATACATCTACAAAGCCAAATAAAAAATTTAATGAACCCAAAGGGGGATTAAATGCATGTATTTTAAGCTTCTTAAAATTTGTATAGTTTTTACACCCCCTAGAAGTATTCTATCTACCCCTCACGTACTCCTCTTTAGTGCTAGTACACGAGTGTGAATATTTCGCTGAACTTTTTAGAAAGCCAGCAGGACGCACCGACCAAGTTCCTCTCGTTGGCCTGTCGAAAAAGGGTTTTTATTTCAGCGGCCTTTATTTGCCTTTCCTTTCTCGCCTTTTTCCCTCGGCTCTGTTCTTTTACACTCGAGGTGTCAATTTCAACGCCCTTCTTTTGTTTGGCAAGCATGCGGATCTACATATATAATCAGGTATATGCATATGGATATTATATGGCGAGTACATGGTTATATATATGAATATTACCCTCGTTTTTAATTTCTGCCAAATTATGCAGAATGTTCGCCTGCCCTCTCGAGGGTTAACAAATAAACTCTGCACTGGCAGAAAATAACTGAAAAAATAAATCTACGCTGGTGACCACACCCACTGCGAACGTGGGAGCGGTTGACGCCCACAATCATGGTTGGGAATAAATATTGGTACATATTGTGAATTAAAATGCGTAGTCTTTGATGTTGATGGGGATGTGTACCATGATAGAGCTGGAAACACAGGAAACAGGAAGAATTTATTAGTCTTTTGTTAAGTTTTCGCAAGTCCCATTAATGGTTTATTATTATGTATTTAGGATGTATTAAAATCTGAGGAATATAACAAAAATTGGTAATTCACAAAATATATTATAGGCCATAATGATCCTTGGTATGACTCATATGTATAATATTTTTACTTTTGTGGGCAATTTGAAAATGCATTTTTCTTGGTGTTTCTCATATAGGCAGGCTGCTCTGTGGGGCGTTGCAATATCAGCACCTCATCCTTTAGCTCACACACATGTGTCGCCTCTACTCCGTTGCATGAATTATTTTTTTTTTTGGCTTCGCAGTTTAGGTTTTTTATTTTTTTTTCCATTTTTTGGGTGTGTTCTGCAAGTGGGCTGGCAGAACTGGCTGTGATGGGTGGATTGGGGGAGGCGGTGGGATGCTGTGTGGGGCGTGGCCTGTTGCATTTGCATGTGCTCCATGCAACTGACAACTCAATAAAATGTCGCTATTTTAATTTCGCCTTGATGTCGTCACGCGGATGACATAAGGCCGCTCCACCGCTTCCACTTTTGCTGATTCAGTTCGCAGCTGCAGCGCGCAGATGATGATGATGTGTATATTGCCAGGGTGTATTATAAGTTTTATGGCTTTGATACCAGGAAAATGCAACAGAGTTGAAAATGTGGGGAAGCAGTTTATTAAATTAAAACCGCTGAAATTGAGCGCGTACTAAACGAGAAGAAAACTTAAGTTGTTGATGCTCGTAAAAGCGTTGGCCAAAACTTTGTGCAAACCTAAAATTTGATGGGAAGCTGCTAAAACTTAAATTGAAGTCTTAAGAGATATTAGCCGAAAATGCTTAGTTCCAGAGTAAAAGTTATGAATATCGATTTTTAAACTATCTGCAACTATATAGTCCGCACATCAACAAATTTATCAGACAGTAAATCTATCATTAAGCCAGCATGATTGTAATTAATTTGAAATACATTTTCCGCTCCTCGCGTTGATCAGGTGTATAATTCCCCAAACGCTTTGCTTTCTCGCTGATTTACCGGCTTGGGTTTCGAATTAATTTTAATTACGGCGAGACAGAGAAAGGCAGCTATTGTTGCTGTCTCATCAATTCGCGACCCCAGCGGAAATGGCAAGAAACAAATTTGAGGAGGTGGAGCGACTTCAGCTTAAATCGCAGCAAGTGAAGCATTTCGGTTTTGGGTTTTTGGTACTCTGGCAATTGAGCGCGAACTTCTTGGCGGACTCCTTTCTGCATTTGCCATTGCCTTTTTGGCCTGCTTTGGTTGCACTTTTCCCCCGCCAACCCTTTACCCGCTGAACGCGCTGTGTTTTACTCAATATTAATGAAGTCATTAAGACGACATCTTCCTCGGGATCGGCGCGTAATGCGAGCGAATTATTAACAACGTTCTCCACACGAAAACAAGCTCAAAGCCCCAATATACCCCCGGCTTTAACTTGAAGCCCCACCGACTTCTTCGGCTGAAGTGGCGTGTTTCTGCCGTCCCGCCAACGGCATCAATAAACAACAACAGCAACAACGAAATAATACACGATATGCAGTGCAACAACAATCCGAAAAGGAACACAAGCGGCTTTCATAAATTTGCATGTCGCTGTCACAGGCAAGGGATCGGAACGGATCGGATCGCCAAAGGGGGCCAGGTTATGAGGGGGCGTGACAACAAGTCAATTCGGCTCTCCTGCTCCCCAAAATGTGGCACAGAAATCTGTTTTCGGCAGGCCAGAGAAGTGAAAAATCTTTAACAGACAAGACGGGGCAAGGCAAACTTTAAGTACGACCATTAAAGTACTCTTTTTGAAATACTTTTTTGGGGGAAGATTTTAGATTCTCAGAAAAAAATGATATAGATTTAATAAAGCCATATATAGTTGGTTTTGAGATATCTCAATAAATAAAATATATTAATTAAATTTCGACAATATTCTAATATGCATACTGCAAGTAGAGATTTGTGTTTCGTAGTATCCCAAAGATACATTTAGCTCTAATTTATTGAGATATATGCTTAATTATTTGAAATATTTGATATATAATCTTTTGTATTAATATACTTCGTACTAACTAAAATATAACTTACAACATTCGTTTAAGCCCCAATCAAAAAGGGTACTTCCACATTAAATGTAAACACCGAAAAAAGCCAAAGTGGAAGGGAAAAAATTAACATTGGGGTAAAAAGAAGTGCTGGAGCAGCGCAAAAAAATTGTTGAACGCATTAGAAGATTGATGCTGGCGGCTGTTTGCTCAGGGTTGAGACTGTGGACTTGGCCGAAAGTGATTGCAATTTTTGCTCTCTTATTTCGCCATGTTTACTTTGTGCATGAGCAGATTTCCTTCTTTTCGTTTTTTTCACGTTTTTCAGCAATTTTTTCTGTTTTTTTGTATTTTGGGTGGCAAGTGAAAAGAAAAGGAAACGAAAATCCGGCGGGAAGGAATGCAAATGCAAACACAAGACGTATTCAAGTTGGTGGAGATGTTGATTTTGGTGCTTCCTTTTGGCCATATTTTAGGGGAACTGGGTTAATAAGATCGCCGGACCGTGGGCAGCCACTCTATTCGGCTTTTTTTGAGTAGCCGCATTTAATAAATAGCTGCTTTTAGCCCGGCCAAAAGCGACTCATTTATTATGCATCAAAGATAAACCTAACTGAGATTAATGTCTCACTTCGGCAGGAGCGACATGGGCGATAGATAGTCGCTAGCCACTGTTTGCCGTCACTCACCTGAAGCTAATCATCTCACCTGGCCAAAAGCAGGGAGTAATTTATAGCAAAAGGGTGAGAATCGGGTATGAGTATGGGAGATTAGCCCGACCAAGCTGTGCCAATTATGTCCACAGGTTGTAATAAAATAAAGTGCACGTTTTATTATTCAGAATCCAGATCAAGCGGGATCTCGGGCTCAGGCAAATCCAATTATCCATCGTTGTTCTCGGTTATTGTTGCTATATGGGTACAAGCTGTGGGTACTTTAATTTTAATTTGCCGGGCAGCTGCAAAAAAGAGAAAAGCCGGCCAACACGCAAAGTCAGAGCTGTTGAAATTGTGCTAACCTTGGATCTCCTCTCGAATGGGTTCGTTTTATTCACTCTGCTAATTTGAATTAATTTTGTTGTCAACACGTAGTCATATAAGGATGTGAACAGTTAGCAGGCAATCAAAAGTGTAATTGGGGGCCAAAGGAAGTCGGTCGGCCAGGCAGGTGATATGGGGCCCGACCATGGGAAAGGAAAGAAACTGCCATGAGATGGGTTTTTAAATCAGATTTTTGGGAGATTGTGCAACCACTGGAAAATTCAAGGGGGGACAAACTTAAAAAAGGGAATCAAAAAGAGAAGAAAAGTGAATGGGAAACTAAGTGCCACCCTTTAGAGAGGGAATTCAGAACAGTAAAGCTACTTAAAAAGATATTAGAAATGTTAAGTTATGTGAAGTAAAAACACTTGATAGTAAGGTCTTAATTACTATTAATCTTACACTAAATGGAAAAGTTTTAAGTATTTTACTCTCCCTACATAATAACTATTCGTTATGAAAGAAATCAAGGTCAAAGTAAATTGCATAATCCCAAAATCGACCCACTATTGGCAGATGACCCAAACTTTCCTCACTTGCCAGCAACACTTTCGCGTAACGCCCCAAAACAGAACCTCGTTAAGCTGTTCCCAATTTTCGGATCGTTTTCCTCGGTGAAATCAAATCTATTAACGATCGATGGTGCTGTCGCGGATTTGGAGGGGAGAACACCTCCCGGACTCTATGTAGGTTGCCTAGGAACGCCCAAAAACTTTAGTGAGATCGTTGCGATTCGGTACCGCCGTTAAATACAGACCGCAGATTCTATAAATCAGGCGGGTTTCTCAACACCTCGGACACTTTCGAACCCGCTCATTAAAAGCCATTAAGGAAAATATTTCGCTTGGGAAAAATTATGGCGTAAATGATACCCAATCCCGCCCCCAGCCACAACCACCTCCATTTTGGCCCGGCGACAATAAACGACCTCCAAGCTGCGAGCCCGGCTATTCGCAATTCGGCTTAAACGCGTTGCGGCGGCTCAACTCGGTTTCTGTGTCATTTTCTTGTCTGCAGCTCGGTTTTAAGCGTCAAATAAATTTAAGTCTACACCTAAACAGCCAGCAAACAAAATAAAATAAGGCACTTGGAAAAAACTAAAAGGAAAAACTTTTGCGTTGCCTGTTCTTTGGCAATTTTTTTTTTCGTATACCTTTTTGCAACGAACATTTGCAACAATTTGTTATTGGCCATTTAAGCCGCTTGTTGTTGGCCGTTTGTTGCTTTTGGCCGTTGGCGCACCAGAAATCTGTTGAGTGTTAATGACATTTTTATGTTTTAACGCTTGAAAAGCTGCGGCCGCGTCCATTTTGGTGGCCTGGCCCCATGGTTTAAAAAAAAAGTCCAATTGAATTTCCCGCACCTGGCTATGCTCTATTTTTGCTTTTTATTCTTTTCTTTTTGGGTGAAGTGGGGTCTGGTTAACATTCGTTGCTGGTTTGAGATACTGACTTGGTCTCTGCTCATCCACGTTTAATGGTGGATTGTTGTTGGTCGGCTATTTCTGGGCCGAGTGACAGGTGACCTGGTCAACAAAGTGGTGCGGAATTTGTTCACAAATTGATGGCAAAGTGAAATCACATAAGAATGGTATACCTATTTTTCAGCCATATTTAGATCTATAAATATTTAAATCTACTCTACCACCCAATCAATTAAACTACACCTCGAAAGTTTAAGTGGTATAAGGTCATCGATCAGAATATTGTGTTTTTTTCTGCATATTTATCGCCACAAAAGCAGGCAACTCAATCAAACGGGCTTTCTCCTCCCTGCGCTGCAAACCGAATTCAATTTCGTTCAGTTTCGGCCTCAACTTGTGTCAACATTAATTAAATTTTGTGCGCGCATTTGCAAAACTTTTTGAGCAGCTAATTGGATTTTGGTTGCTGCATCGCCAGCAACAAAACAACCGGCAGAAATAAAGCAAATTCGCGTGCAGCCGCCGACTAATAACTGCCAAAGTCGCGCTGCGAAAAAAAATGTAATACGAAATACAGAAAAACAGAAAAACCAGTCGCCTGCTGCAAGTTTCCTGCCTTGGCTCCTACCACTGCCTCCTGCCATCCTTTCCGCTCCTGGGGAAGTTTTTCAAGCGAAAAAATGTGTATGAAAAAGGAAATACTCCTATTAAATGTATTCCTTTGTTTCAGGCTTCACTGGTGCCTGAAATTTCGCCAAATGTTTGCTCTGCCATTCGGCCATTCGGCAGTTAATGATTTACGTGGCTCAAACAATTCCACAACAATACTGAAAAAAAATTGATTTTATAGGATGCGCTTCAGTACTTAAAGCTCAAATTTAAGAAAACATAATATAGAAAACATTATCCTTAAGTAAGTTACTTGTGGAATATTCATAGTATCAGAATCAACCCTTTGTTGCATATTATTTCTCTCAGTGCAGGCCAAGCAGGTGGTCCCAGGCCGAGGACAAAACTGTTTGACTTTGGCCGCCGTGGAGTGCGTGCGCGGGTGGGAAAAT